>NW_027473316.1:0-1365260 GCF_050947335.1 Megachile rotundata
TTGTCGTTCTATCGATAATATAAGCATAATATGGCTAATAATATGAGTTAGGTCGATAATGATAAGAGTAATAAGTACAGTAATTGTCGTTCTATCGATCATATATGCATAATATGGCTAATAATATGAGTAAGATTGATAATAGTAATAGTAATAAGTATAGTAATTGTCGTTCTATCGATCATTTAAGCATAATATGGCTAATAATATGAGTTAGATTGATAACAGTAAGTGTAATAAGTATAGTAATTGTCGTTCTGTCCATCATATATGCATAATATGGCTAATAATATGAGTAAGATTGATAATAATAATAGTAATAAGTACAGTAATTGTCGTTCTATCGATAATATAAGCATAATATGGCTAATAATATGAGTTAGATCGATAATGATAAGAGTAATAAGTATAGTAATTGTCGTTCTATCGATCATGTAAGCATAATATGGCTAATAATATGAGTTAGATCGATAATGATAAGAGTAACAAGTACAGTAATTGTCGTTCTATCGATCATATAAGCATAATATGGCTAATAATATGAATTAGATTGATAATAGTAAGAGTAATAAGTATAGTAATTGTCGTTCTATCGATCATATAAGCATAAGATGGTTAATAATATGAGTTAGATTGATAATAGTGAGTGTAATTAGTATAGTAATTGTCGTTCTATCGATCATATTAGCATAATATGGTTAATAATATGAGTTAGATTGATAATAATAAGAGTAATAAGTATAGTAATTGTCGTTCTATCGATCATATAAGCATAATATGGCTAATAATATGAGCAAGATTGATAATAATAATAGTAATAAGTATAGTAATTGTCGTTCTATCGATCATTTAAGCATAATATGGCTAATAATATGAGTTAGATCGATAATGATAAGAGTAATAAGTATAGTAATTGTCGTTCTATCGATCATTTAACCATAATACGGCTAATAATATGAGTTAGATTGATAATAATAACAGTAATAAGTACAGTAATTGTCGTTCTATCGATAATATAAGCATAATATGGCTAATAATATGAGTTAGATCGATAATGATAAGAGTAATAAGTACAGCAATTGTCGTTCTATCGATCATATATGCATAATATGGCTAATAATATGAGTAAGATTGATAATAATAATAGTAATAAGTATAGTAATCGTCGTTCTATCGATCATTTAAGCATAATATGGCTAATAATATGAATTAGATTGATAATAGTAAGTGTAATAAGTATAGTAATTGTCGTTCTATCGATAATATAAGCATAATATGGCTAATAATATGAGTTAGATCGATAATGATAAGAGTAATAAGTACAGTAATTGTCGTTCTATCGATCATATATGCATAATATGGCTAATAATATGAGTTAGATTGATAATAGTAAGTGTAATAAGTATAGTAATTGTCGTTCTATCGATCATATATGCATAATATGGCTAATAATATGAGTTAGATTGATAATAATAACAGTAATAAGTACAGTAATTGTCGTCCTATCAATAATATAAGCATAATATGGCTAATAATATGAGTTATATCGATAATGATACGAGTAATAAGTACAGTAATTGTGGTTCTATCGATCATATATGCATAATATGGCTAATAATATGAGTAAGATTGATAATAATAATAGTAATAAGTATAGTAATTGCCGTTCTATCGATCATTTAAGCATAATATGGCTAATAATATGAGTTAAATTGATAATAATAATAGTAATAAGTACAGTAATTGTCGTTCTATCGATAATATAAGCATAATATGGCTAATAATATGAGTTAGATCGATAATGATAAGAGTAATAAGTATAGTAATTGTCGTTCTATCGATCATATAAGCATAATATGGCTAATAATATGAGTTAGATCGATAATGATAAGAGTAATAAGTACAGTAATTGTCGTTCTATCGATCATATAAGCATAATATGGCTAATAATATGAATTAGATTGATAATAGTAAGAGTAATAAGTATAGTAATTGTCGTTCTATCGATCATATAAGCATAAGATGGTTAATAATATGAGTTAGATTGATAATAGTGAGTGTAATTAGTATAGTAATTATCGTTCTATCGATCATATTAGCATAATACGGTTAATAATATGAGTTAGATCGATAATGATAAGAGTAATAAGTACAGTAATTGTCGTTCTATCGATCATATAAGCATAAGATGGTTAATAATATGAGTTAGATTGATAATAGTAAGTGTAATAAGTATAGTAATTGTCGTTCTATCGATCATATATGCATAATATGGCTAATAATATGAGTTAGATTGATAATAATAACCGTAATAAGTACAGTAATTGTCGTTCTATCGATAATATAAGCATAATATGTCTAATAATATGAGTTAGATTGATAATAATAAGAGTAGTGAGTATAGTAATTGTCGTTCTATCGATCATATAAGCATAATATGGCTAATAATATGAGTTAGATTGATAATAATAACAGTAATAAGTACAGTAATTGTCGTTCTATCGATAATATAAGCATAATATGGGTAATAATATGAGTTAGATCGATAATGATAAGAGTAATAAGTACAGTAATTGTCGTTCTATCGATCATATAAGCATAATATGGCTAATAATATGAGTTAGATTGATAACAGTAAGTGTAATAAGTATAGTAATTGTCGTTCTGTCGAGCATATAAGCATAATATGGCTAATAATATGAGTTAGATTGATAATAATAAGAGTAGTGAGTATAGTAATTGTCGTTCTATCGATCATATAAGCATAATATGGCTAATAATATGATTTAGATTGATAATAATAAGAGTAATAAATATAGTAATTGTCGTTCTATCGATCATTTAAGCATAATATGGATAGAAATATGAGTTAGATTGATAATAATAAGAGTAATAAGTATAGGAATTGTCGTTCTATCGATCATTTAAGCATAATATGGCTAATAATATGAGTTAGATTGATAACAGTAAGTGTAATAAGTATAGTAATTGTCGTTCTGTCGATCATATATGCATAATATGGCTAATAATATGAGTAAGATTGATAATAATAATAGTAATAAGTATAGTAATTGTCGTTCTATCGATCATTTAAGCATAATACGGCTAATAATATGAGTTAGATTGATAATAATAACAGTAATAAGTACAGTAATTGTCGTTCTATCGATCATATATGCATAATATGGCTAATAATATGAGTTAGATTGATAATAGTAAGTGTAATAAGTATAGTAATTGTCGTTCTATCGATCATATAAGCATAAGATGGTTAATAATATGAGTTAGATTGATAATAGTAAGTGTAATAAGTATAGTAATTGTCGTTCTATCGATCATATAAGCATAATATGGCTAATAATATGAGTTAGATCGATAATGATAAGAGTAATAAGTATAGTAATTGTCGTTCTATCGATCATATAAGCATAATATGGCTAATAATTTGAGTTAGATCGATAATGATAAGAGTAATAAGTACAGTGATTGTCGTTCTATCGATCATATAAGCATAATATGGCTAATAATATGAATTAGATTGATAATAGTAAGAGTAATAAGTATAGTAATTGTCGTTCTATCGATCATATAAGGATAAGATGGTTAATAATATGAGTTAGATTGATAATAGTGAGTGTAATTAGTATAGTAATTGTCGTTCTATCGATCATATTAGCATAATATGGTTAATAATATGAGTTAGATTGATAATAATAAGAGTAATAAGTATAGTAATTGTCGTTCTATCGATCATATAAGCATAATATGGCTAATAATATGAGTTATATCGATAATGATACGAGTAATAAGTACAGTAATTGTGGTTCTATCGATCATATATGCATAATATGGCTAATAATATGAGTAAGATTGATAATAATAATAGTAATAAGTATAGTAATTGCCGTTCTATCGATCATTTAAGCATAATATGGCTAATAATATGAGTTAAATTGATAATAATAATAGTAATAAGTACAGTAATTGTCGTTCTATCGATCATATAAGCATAAGATGGTTAATAATATGAGTTAGATTGATAATAGTAAGTGTAATAAGTATAGTAATTGTCGTTCTGTCGATCATATAAGCATAATATGGCTAATAATATGAGTTAGATTGATAATAATAAGAGTAGTGAGTATAGTAATTGTCGTTCTATCGATCATATAAGCATAATATGGCTAATAATATGAGTAAGATTTATAATAATAATAGTAATAAGTATAGTAATTGTCGTTCTATCGATCATTTAAGCATAATATGGCTAATAATATGAGTTAGATTGATAATAATAACAGTAATAAGTACAGTAATTGTCGTTCTATCGATAATATAAGCATAATATGGCTAATAATATGAGTTAGATCGATAATGATAAGAGTAATAAGTACAGTAATTGTCGTTCTATCGATCATATATGCATAATATGGCTAATAATATGAGTAAGATTGATAATAGTAATAGTAATAAGTATAGGAATTGTCGTTCTATCGATCATTTAAGCATAATATGGCTAATAATATGAGTTAGCTTGATAACAGTAAGTGTAATAAGTATAGTAATTGTCGTTCTGTCGATCATATATGCATAATATGGCTAATAATATGAGTAAGATTGATAATAATAATAGTAATAAGTATAGTAATCGTCGTTCTATCGATCATTTAAGCATAATATGGCTAATAATATGAATTAGATTGATAATAGTAAGAGTAATAAGTATAGTAATTGTCGTTCTATCGATCATATAAGCATAAGATGGTTAATAATATGAGTTAGATTGATAATAGTAAGTGTAATAAGTATAGTAATTGTCGTTCTATCGATCATATATGCATAATATGGCTAATAATATGAGTTAGATTGATAATAATAACCGTAATAAGTACAGTAATTGTCGTCTATCGATAATATAAGCATAATATGTCTAATAATATGAGTTAGATTGATAATAATAAGAGTAGTGAGTATAGTAATTGTCGTTCTATCGATCATATAAGCATAATATGGCTAATAATATGAGTTAGATTGATAATACTAACAGTAATAAGTACAGTAATTGTCGTTCTATCGATAATATAAGCATAATATGGCTAATAATATGAGTTAGATCGATAATGATAAGAGTAATAAGTACAGTAATTGTCGTTCTATCGATCATATAAGCATAATATGGCTAATAATATGAGTTAAATTGATAATAATAATAGTAATAAGTACAGTAATTGTCGTTCTATCGATCATATAAGCATAAGATGGTTAATAATATGAGTTAGATTGATAATAGTAAGTGTAATAAGTATAGTAATTGTCGTTCTGTCGATCATATAAGCATAATATGGCTAATAATATGAGTTAGATCGATAATGATAAGAGTAATAAGTACAGTAATTGTCGTTCTATCGATCATATATGCATAATATGGCTAATAATATGAGTTAGATTGATAATAGTAAGTGTAATAAGTATAGTAATTGTCGTTCTATCGATCATATATGCATAATATGGCTAATACTATGAGTTAGATTGATAATAGTAACAGTAATAAGTACAGTAATTGTCGTCCTATCGATAATATAAGCATAATATGGCTAATAATATGAGTTATATCGATAATGATACGAGTAATAAGTATAGTAATTGTCGTTCTATCGATCATATTGGCATAATATGGCTAATAATATGAGTTAGATCGATAATGATAAGAGTAATAAGTACAGTAATTGTCGTTCTATCGATCATATAAGCATAATATGGCTAATAATATGAATTAGATTGATAATAGTAAGAGTAATAAGTATAGTAATTGTCGTTCTATCGATCATATAAGCATAAGATGGTTAATAATATGAGTTAGATTGATAATAGTGAGTGATTATTAGTATAGTAATTGTCGTTCTATCGATCATATTAGCATAATACGGTTAATAATATGAGTTAGATCGATAATGATAAGAGTAATAAGTACAGTAATTGTCGTTCTATCGATCATATATGCATAATATGGCTAATAATATGAGTAAGATTGATAATAATGATAGTAATAAGTATAATAATTGTCGTTCTATCGATCATTTAAGCATAATATGGCTAATAATATGAGTTAAATTGATAATAATAACAGTAATAAGTACAGTAATTGTCGTTCTATCGATAATATAAGCATAATATGGCTAATAATATGAGTTAGGTCGATAATGATAAGAGTAATAAGTACAGTAATTGTCGTTCTATCGATCATATATGCATAATATGGCTAATAATATGAGTAAGATTGATAATAGTAATAGTAATAAGTATAGTAATTGTCGTTCTATCGATCATTTAAGCATAATATGGCTAATAATATGAGTTAGATTGATAACAGTAAGTGTAATAAGTATAGTAATTGTCGTTCTGTCCATCATATATGCATAATATGGCTAATAATATGAGTAAGATTGATAATAATAATAGTAATAAGTACAGTAATTGTCGTTCTATCGATAATATAAGCATAATATGGCTAATAATATGAGTTAGATCGATAATGATAAGAGTAATAAGTATAGTAATTGTCGTTCTATCGATCATGTAAGCATAATATGGCTAATAATATGAGTTAGATCGATAATGATAAGAGTAACAAGTACAGTAATTGTCGTTCTATCGATCATATAAGCATAATATGGCTAATAATATGAATTAGATTGATAATAGTAAGAGTAATAAGTATAGTAATTGTCGTTCTATCGATCATATAAGCATAAGATGGTTAATAATATGAGTTAGATTGATAATAGTGAGTGTAATTAGTATAGTAATTGTCGTTCTATCGATCATATTAGCATAATATGGTTAATAATATGAGTTAGATTGATAATAATAAGAGTAATAAGTATAGTAATTGTCGTTCTATCGATCATATAAGCATAATATGGCTAATAATATGAGCAAGATTGATAATAATAATAGTAATAAGTATAGTAATCGTCGTTCTATCGATCATTTAAGCATAATATGGCTAATAATATGAATTAGATTGATAATAGTAAGTGTAATAAGTATAGTAATTGTCGTTCTATCGATAATATAAGCATAATATGGCTAATAATATGAGTTAGATCGATAATGATAAGAGTAATAAGTACAGTAATTGTCGTTCTATCGATCATATATGCATAATATGGCTAATAATATGAGTTAGATTGATAATAGTAAGTGTAATAAGTATAGTAATTGTCGTTCTATCGATCATATATGCATAATATGGCTAATAATATGAGTTAGATTGATAATAATAACAGTAATAAGTACAGTAATTGTCGTCCTATCAATAATATAAGCATAATATGGCTAATAATATGAGTTATATCGATAATGATACGAGTAATAAGTACAGTAATTGTGGTTCTATCGATTATATATGCATAATATGGCTAATAATATGAGTAAGATTGATAATAATAATAGTAATAAGTATAGTAATTGCCGTTCTATCGATCATTTAAGCATAATATGGCTAATAATATGAGTTAAATTGATAATAATAATAGTAATAAGTACAGTAATTGTCGTTCTATCGATAATATAAGCATAATATGGCTAATAATATGAGTTAGATCGATAATGATAAGAGTAATAAGTATAGTAATTGTCGTTCTATCGATCATATAAGCATAATATGGCTAATAATATGAGTTAGATCGATAATGATAAGAGTAATAAGTACAGTAATTGTCGTTCTATCGATCATATAAGCATAATATGGCTAATAATATGAATTAGATTGATAATAGTAAGAGTAATAAGTATAGTAATTGTCGTTCTATCGATCATATAAGCATAAGATGGTTAATAATATGAGTTAGATTGATAATAGTGAGTGTAATTAGTATAGTAATTATCGTTCTATCGATCATATTAGCATAATACGGTTAATAATATGAGTTAGATCGATAATGATAAGAGTAATAAGTACAGTAATTGTCGTTCTATCGATCATATAAGCATAAGATGGTTAATAATATGAGTTAGATTGATAATAGTAAGTGTAATAAGTATAGTAATTGTCGTTCTATCGATCATATATGCATAATATGGCTAATAATATGAGTTAGATTGATAATAATAACCGTAATAAGTACAGTAATTGTCGTTCTATCGATAATATAAGCATAATATGTCTAATAATATGAGTTAGATTGATAATAATAAGAGTAGTGAGTATAGTAATTGTCGTTCTATCGATCATATAAGCATAATATGGCTAATAATATGAGTTAGATTGATAATAATAACAGTAATAAGTACAGTAATTGTCGTTCTATCGATAATATAAGCATAATATGGCTAATAATATGAGTTAGATCGATAATGATAAGAGTAATAAGTACAGTAATTGTCGTTCTATCGATCATATAAGCATAATATGGCTAATAATATGAGTTAGATTGATAACAGTAAGTGTAATAAGTATAGTAATTGTCGTTCTGTCGATCATATAAGCATAATATGGCTAATAATATGAGTTAGATTGATAATAATAAGAGTAGTGAGTATAGTAATTGTCGTTCTATCGATCATATAAGCATAATATGGCTAATAATATGATTTAGATTGATAATAATAAGAGTAATAAATATAGTAATTGTCGTTCTATCGATCATTTAAGCATAATATGGATAGAAATATGAGTTAGATTGATAATAATAAGAGTAATAAGTATAGGAATTGTCGTTCTATAGATCATTTAAGCATAATATGGCTAATAATATGAGTTAGATTGATAACAGTAAGTGTAATAAGTATAGTAATTGTCGTTCTGTAGATCATATATGCATAATATGGCTAATAATATGAGTAAGATTGATAATAATAATAGTAATAAGTATAGTAATTGTCGTTCTATCGATCATTTAAGCATAATACGGCTAATAATATGAGTTAGATTGATAATAATAACAGTAATAAGTACAGTAATTGTCGTTCTATCGATAATATAAGCATAATATGGCTAATAATATGAGTTAGATCGATAATGATAAGAGTAATAAGTACAGTAATTGTCGTTCTATCCATCATATATGCATAATATGGCTAATAATATGAGTTAGATTGATAATAGTAAGTGTAATAAGTATAGTAATTGTCGTTCTATCGATCATATAAGCATAAGATGGTTAATAATATGAGTTAGATTGATAATAGTAAGTGTAATAAGTATAGTAATTGTCGTTCTATCGATCATATATGCATAATATGGCTAATAATATGAGTTAGATTGATAATAATAACAGTAATAAGTACAGTAATTGTCGTTCTATCGATAATATAAGCATAATATGGCTAATAATATGAGTTAGATCGATAATGATAAGAGTAATAAGTACAGTAATTGTCGTTCTATCCATCATATATGCATAATATGGCTAATAATATGAGTTAGATTGATAATAGTAAGTGTAATAAGTATAGTAATTGTCGTTCTATCAAACATATAAGCATAAGATGGTTAATAATATGAGTTAGATTGATAATAGTAAGTGTAATAAGTATAGTAATTGTCGTTCTATCGATCATATAAGCATAATATGGCTAATAATATGAGTTAGATCGATAATGATAAGAGTAATAAGTATAGTAATTGTCGTTCTATCGATCATATAAGCATAATATGGCTAATAATTTGAGTTAGATCGATAATGATAAGAGTAATAAGTACAGTGATTGTCGTTCTATCGATCATATAAGCATAATATGGCTAATAATATGAATTAGATTGATAATAGTAAGAGTAATAAGTATAGTAATTGTCGTTCTATCGATCATATAAGGATAAGATGGTTAATAATATGAGTTAGATTGATAATAGTGAGTGTAATTAGTATAGTAATTGTCGTTCTATCGATCATATTAGCATAATATGGTTAATAATATGAGTTAGATTGATAATAATAAGAGTAATAAGTATAGTAATTGTCGTTCTATCGATCATATAAGCATAATATGGCTAATAATATGAGTAAGATTTATAATAATAATAGTAATAAGTATAGTAATTGTCGTTCTATCGATCATTTAAGCATAATATGGCTAATAATATGAGTTAGATTGATAATAATAACAGTAATAAGTACTGTAATTGTCGTTCTATCGATAATATAAGCATAATATGGCTAATAATATGAGTTAGATCGATAATGATAAGAGCAATAAGTACAGTAATTGTCGTTCTATCGATCATATATGCATAATATGGCTAATAATATGAGTTAGATTGATAATAGTAAGTGTAATAAGTATAGTAATTGTCGTTCTATCGATCATATATGCATAATATGGCTAATAATATGAGTTAGATTGATAATAATAACAGTAATAAGTGTAGTATTTGTCGTTCTATCAATCATATAAGCATAATATGGCTAATAATTTGAGTTAGATCGATAATGATAAGAGTAATAAGTACAGTAATTGTCGTTCTATCGATCATTTAAGCATAATATGGCTAATAATATGAGTTAGATTGATAATAATAACAGTAATAAGTACTGTTATTGTCGTTCTATCGATAATATAAGCATAATATGGCTAATAATATGAGTTAGATCGATAATGATAAGAGTAACAAGTACAGTAATTGTCGTTCTATCGATCATATATGCATAATATGGCTAATAATATGAGTAAGATTGATAATAATAAGAGTAATGAGTATAGTAATTGTAGTTCTATCGATCATATCTGCATAATATGGTTAATAATAGGAGTTAGATTCATAATAATAAGAGTAATAAGTATAGTAATTGTCGTTCTATCGATCATTTAAGCATAATATGGCTAATAATATGAGTTAGGTTGATAAAAATAAGAATAATAAGTATAGTAATTGTCGTTCTATCGATCATATAAGCATAATATGGCTAATAATATGAGTTAGATCGATAATGATAAGAGTAATAAGTACAGTAATTGTCGTTCTATCGATCATATAAGCATAATATGGCTAATAATATGAATTAGATTGATAATAGTAAGAGTAATAAGTATAGTAATTGTCGTTCTATCGATCATATAAGCATAAGATGGTTAATAATATGAGTTAGATTGATAATAGTGAGTGTAATTAGTATAGTAATTATCGTTCTATCGATCATATTAGCATAATACGGTTAATAATATGAGTTAGATCGATAATGATAAGAGTAATAAGTACAGTAATTGTCGTTCTATCGATCATATAAGCATAAGATGGTTAATAATATGAGTTAGATTGATAATAGTAAGTGTAATAAGTATAGTAATTGTCGTTCTATCGATCATATATGCATAATATGGCTAATAATATGAGTTAGATTGATAATAATAACCGTAATAAGTACAGTAATTGTCGTTCTATCGATAATATAAGCATAATATGTCTAATAATATGAGTTAGATTGATAATAATAAGAGTAGTGAGTATAGTAATTGTCGTTCTATCGATCATATAAGCATAATATGGCTAATAATATGAGTTAGATTGATAATAATAACAGTAATAAGTACAGTAATTGTCGTTCTATCGATAATATAAGCATAATATGGCTAATAATATGAGTTAGATCGATAATGATAAGAGTAATAAGTACAGTAATTGTCGTTCTATCGATCATATAAGCATAATATGGCTAATAATATGAGTTAGATTGATAACAGTAAGTGTAATAAGTATAGTAATTGTCGTTCTGTCGATCATATAAGCATAATATGGCTAATAATATGAGTTAGATTGATAATAATAAGAGTAGTGAGTATAGTAATTGTCGTTCTATCGATCATATAAGCATAATATGGCTAATAATATGATTTAGATTGATAATAATAAGAGTAATAAATATAGTAATTGTCGTTCTATCGATCATTTAAGCATAATATGGATAGAAATATGAGTTAGATTGATAATAATAAGAGTAATAAGTATAGGAATTGTCGTTCTATAGATCATTTAAGCATAATATGGCTAATAATATGAGTTAGATTGATAACAGTAAGTGTAATAAGTATAGTAATTGTCGTTCTGTAGATCATATATGCATAATATGGCTAATAATATGAGTAAGATTGATAATAATAATAGTAATAAGTATAGTAATTGTCGTTCTATCGATCATTTAAGCATAATACGGCTAATAATATGAGTTAGATTGATAATAATAACAGTAATAAGTACAGTAATTGTCGTTCTATCGATAATATAAGCATAATATGGCTAATAATATGAGTTAGATCGATAATGATAAGAGTAATAAGTACAGTAATTGTCGTTCTATCCATCATATATGCATAATATGGCTAATAATATGAGTTAGATTGATAATAGTAAGTGTAATAAGTATAGTAATTGTCGTTCTATCGATCATATAAGCATAAGATGGTTAATAATATGAGTTAGATTGATAATAGTAAGTGTAATAAGTATAGTAATTGTCGTTCTATCGATCATATATGCATAATATGGCTAATAATATGAGTTAGATTGATAATAATAACAGTAATAAGTACAGTAATTGTCGTTCTATCGATAATATAAGCATAATATGGCTAATAATATGAGTTAGATCGATAATGATAAGAGTAATAAGTACAGTAATTGTCGTTCTATCCATCATATATGCATAATATGGCTAATAATATGAGTTAGATTGATAATAGTAAGTGTAATAAGTATAGTAATTGTCGTTCTATCAAACATATAAGCATAAGATGGTTAATAATATGAGTTAGATTGATAATAGTAAGTGTAATAAGTATAGTAATTGTCGTTCTATCGATCATATAAGCATAATATGGCTAATAATATGAGTTAGATCGATAATGATAAGAGTAATAAGTATAGTAATTGTCGTTCTATCGATCATATATGCATAATATGGCTAATAATATGAGTTAGATTGATAATAATAACAGTAATAAGTACAGTAATTGTCGTTCTATCGATAATATAAGCATAATATGGCTAATAATATGAGTTAGATCGATAATGATAAGAGTAATAAGTACAGTAATTGTCGTTCTATCCATCATATATGCATAATATGGCTAATAATATGAGTTAGATTGATAATAGTAAGTGTAATAAGTATAGTAATTGTCGTTCTATCAAACATATAAGCATAAGATGGTTAATAATATGAGTTAGATTGATAATAGTAAGTGTAATAAGTATAGTAATTGTCGTTCTATCGATCATATAAGCATAATATGGCTAATAATATGAGTTAGATCGATAATGATAAGAGTAATAAGTATAGTAATTGTCGTTCTATCGATCATATAAGCATAATATGGCTAATAATTTGAGTTAGATCGATAATGATAAGAGTAATAAGTACAGTGATTGTCGTTCTATCGATCATATAAGCATAATATGGCTAATAATATGAATTAGATTGATAATAGTAAGAGTAATAAGTATAGTAATTGTCGTTCTATCGATCATATAAGGATAAGATGGTTAATAATATGAGTTAGATTGATAATAGTGAGTGTAATTAGTATAGTAATTGTCGTTCTATCGATCATATTAGCATAATATGGTTAATAATATGAGTTAGATTGATAATAATAAGAGTAATAAGTATAGTAATTGTCGTTCTATCGATCATATAAGCATAATATGGCTAATAATATGAGTAAGATTTATAATAATAATAGTAATAAGTATAGTAATTGTCGTTCTATCGATCATTTAAGCATAATATGGCTAATAATATGAGTTAGATTGATAATAATAACAGTAATAAGTACTGTAATTGTCGTTCTATCGATAATATAAGCATAATATGGCTAATAATATGAGTTAGATCGATAATGATAAGAGCAATAAGTACAGTAATTGTCGTTCTATCGATCATATATGCATAAGATGGCTAATAATATGAGTTAGATTGATAATAGTAAGTGTAATAAGTATAGTAATTGTCGTTCTATCGATCATATATGCATAATATGGCTAATAATATGAGTTAGATTGATAATAATAACAGTAATAAGTGTAGTATTTGTCGTTCTATCAATCATATAAGCATAATATGGCTAATAATTTGAGTTAGATCGATAATGATAAGAGTAATAAGTACAGTAATTGTCGTTCTATCGATCATTTAAGCATAATATGGCTAATAATATGAGTTAGATTGATAATAGTAAGAGTAATAAGTATAGTAATTGTCGTTCTATCGATCCAATAAGGATAAGATGGTTAATAATATGAGTTAGATTGATAATAGTGAGTGTAATTAGTATAGTAATTGTCGGTCTATCGATCATATTAGCATAATATGGTTAATAATATGAGTTAGATTGATAATAATAAGAGTAATAAGTACAGTAATTGTCGTTCTATCGATAATATAAGCATAATATGGCTAATAATATGAGTTAGATCGATAATGATAAGAGTAATAAGTACAGTAATTGTCGTTCTATCGATCATATATGCATAATATGGCTAATAATATGAGTAAGATTGATAATAGTAATAGTAATAAGTATAGGAATTGTCGTTCTATCGATCATTTAAGCATAATATGGCTAATAATATGAGTTAGATTGATAACAGTAAGTGTAATAAGTATAGTAATTGTCGTTCTGTCGATCATATATGCATAATATGGCTAATAATATGAGTAAGATTGATAATAATAATAGTAATAAGTATAGTAATTGTCGTTCTATCGATCATTTAAGCATAATATGGCTAATAATATGAGTTAGATCGATAATGATAAGAGTAATAAGTATAGTAATTGTCGTTCTATCGATAATATAAGCATAATATGGCTAATAATATGAGTTAGATCGATAATGATAAGAGTAATAAGTACAGTAATTGTCGTTCTATCGATCATATAAGCATAATATGGCTAATAATATGAATTAGATTGATAATAGTAAGAGTAATAAGTATAGTAATTGTCGTTCTATCGATCATATAAGCATAAGATGGTTAATAATATGAGTTAGATTGATAATAGTGAGTGTAATTAGTATAGTAATTGTCGTTCTATCGATCATATTAGCATAATATGGTTAATAATATGAGTTAGATCGATAATGATAAGAGTAATAAGTACAGTAATTGTCGTTCTATCGATCATATATGCATAATATGGCTAATAATATGAGTAAGATTGATAATAATAATAGTAATAAGTATAATAATTGTCGTTCTATCGATCATTTAAGCATAATATGGCTAATAATATGAGTTAAATTGATAATAATAACAGTAATAAGTACAGTAATTGTCGTTCTATCGATAATTTAAGCATAATATGGCTAATAATATGAGTTAGATCGATAATGATAAGAGTAATAAGTACAGTAATTGTCGTTCTATCGATCATATAAGCATAATATGGCTAATAATATGAGTTAGATTGATAATAGTAAGTGTAATAAGTATAGTAATTGCCGTTCTATCGATCATGTATGCATAATATGGCTAATAATATGAGTTAGATTGATAATAATAACAGCAATAAGTACAGTAATTGTCGTCCTATCGATAATATAAGCATAATATGGCTAATAATATGAGTTATATCGATAATGATAAGAGTAATAAGTATAGTAATTGTCGTTCTATCGATAATATAAGCATAATATGGCTAATAATATGAGTTAGATCGATAATGATAAGAGTAATAAGTACAGTAATTGTCGTTCTATCGATCATATAAGCATAATATGGCTAATAATATGAGTTAGATTGATAACAGTAAGTGTAATAAGTATAGTAATTGTCGTTCTGTCGATCATATAAGCATAATATGGCTAATAATATGAGTTAGATTGATAATAATAAGAGTAGTGAGTATAGTAATTGTCGTTCTATCGATCATATAAGCATAATATGGCTAATAATATGAGTTAGATTGATAATAATAACAGTAATAAGTACTGTTATTGTCGTTCTATCGATAATATAAGCATAATATGGCTAATAATATGAGTTAGATCGATAATGATAAGAGTAACAAGTACAGTAATTGTCGTTCTATCGATCATATATGCATAATATGGCTAATAATATGAGTAAGATTGATAATAGTAAGTGTAATAAGTATAGTAATTGTCGTTCTATCGATCATATATGCATAATATGGCTAATACTATGAGTTAGATTGATAATAGTAACAGTAATAAGTACAGTAATTGTCGTCCTATCGATAATATAAGCATAATATGGCTAATAATATGAGTTATATCGATAATGATACGAGTAATAAGTATAGTAATTGTCGTTCTATCGATCATATTGGCATAATATGGCTAATAATATGAGTTAGATCGATAATGATAAGAGTAATAAGTACAGTAATTGTCGTTCTATCGATCATATAAGCATAATATGGCTAATAATATGAATTAGATTGATAATAGTAAGAGTAATAAGTATAGTAATTGTCGTTCTATCGATCATATAAGCATAAGATGGTTAATAATATGAGTTAGATTGATAATAGTGAGTGTAATTAGTATAGTAATTGTCGTTCTATCGATCATATAAGCATAAGATGGTTAATAATATGAGTTAGATTGATAATAGTGAGTGTAATTAGTATAGTAATTGTCGTTCTATCGATCATATTAGCATAATATGGTTAATAATATGAGTTAGATTGATAATAATAAGAGTAATAAGTATAGTAATTGTCGTTCTATCGATCATATAAGCATAATATGGCTAATAATATGAGTAAGATTGATAATAATAATAGTAATAAGTATAGTAATTGTCGTTCTATCGATCATTTAAGCATAATATGGCTAATAATATGAGTTAGATCGATAATGATAAGAGTAATAAGTATAGTAATTGTCGTTCTATCGATCATTTAACCATAATACGGCTAATAATATGAGTTAGATTGATAATAATAACAGTAATAAGTACAGTAATTGTCGTTCTATCGATAATATAAGCATAATATGGCTAATAATATGAGTTAGATCGATAATGATAAGAGTAATAAGTACAGCAATTGTCGTTCTATCGATCATATATGCATAATATGGCTAATAATATGAGTAAGATTGATAATAATAATAGTAATAAGTATAGTAATCGTCGTTCTATCGATCATTTAAGCATAATATGGCTAATAATATGAATTAGATTGATAATAGTAAGAGTAATAAGTATAGTAATTGTCGTTCTATCGATCATATAAGCATAAGATGGTTAATAATATGAGTTAGATTGATAATAGTAAGTGTAATAAGTATAGTAATTGTCGTTCTATCGATAATATAAGCATAATATGGCTAATAATATGAGTTAGATCGATAATGATAAGAGTAATAAGTACAGTAATTGTCGTTCTATCGATCATATATGCATAATATGGCTAATAATATGAGTTAGATTGATAATAGTAAGTGTAATAAGTATAGTAATTGTCGTTCTATCGATCATATATGCATAATATGGCTAATAATATGAGTTAGATTGATAATAATAACAGTAATAAGTACAGTAATTGTCGTCCTATCAATAATATAAGCATAATATGGCTAATAATATGAGTTATATCGATAATGATACGAGTAATAAGTACAGTAATTGTGGTTCTATCGATCATATATGCATAATATGGCTAATAATATGAGTAAGATTGATAATAATAATAGTAATAAGTATAGTAATTGCCGTTCTATCGATCATTTAAGCATAATATGGCTAATAATATGAGTTAAATTGATAATAATAATAGTAATAAGTACAGTAATTGTCGTTCTATCGATAATATAAGCATAATATGGCTAATAATATGAGTTAGATCGATAATGATAAGAGTAATAAGTATAGTAATTGTCGTTCTATCGATCATATAAGCATAATATGGCTAATAATATGAGTTAGATCGATAATTATAAGAGTAATAAGTACAGTAATTGTCGTTCTATCGCTCATATAAGCATAATATGGCTAATAATATGAATTAGATTGATAATAGTAAGAGTAATAAGTATAGTAATTGTCGTTCTATCGATCATATAAGCATAAGATGGTTAATAATATGAGTTAGATTGATAATAGTGAGTGTAATTAGTATAGTAATTGTCGTTCTATCGATCATATTAGCATAATATGGTTAATAATATGAGTTAGATCGATAATGATAAGAGTAATAAGTACAGTAATTGTCGTTCTATCGATCATATATGCATAATATGGCTAATAATATGAGTAAGATTGATAATAATAATAGTAATAAGTATAATAATTGTCGTTCTATCGATCATTTAAGCATAATATGGCTAATAATATGAGTTAAATTGATAATAATAACAGTAATAAGTACAGTAATTGTCGTTCTATCGATAATTTAAGCATAATATGGCTAATAATATGAGTTAGATCGATAATGATAAGAGTAATAAGTACAGTAATTGTCGTTCTATCGATCATATAAGCATAATATGGCTAATAATATGAGTTAGATTGATAATAGTAAGTGTAATAAGTATAGTAATTGCCGTTCTATCGATCATGTATGCATAATATGGCTAATAATATGAGTTAGATTGATAATAATAACAGCAATAAGTACAGTAATTGTCGTCCTATCGATAATATAAGCATAATATGGCTAATAATATGAGTTATATCGATAATGATAAGAGTAATAAGTATAGTAATTGTCGTTCTATCGATAATATAAGCATAATATGGCTAATAATATGAGTTAGATCGATAATGATAAGAGTAATAAGTACAGTAATTGTCGTTCTATCGATCATATAAGCATAATATGGCTAATAATATGAGTTAGATTGATAACAGTAAGTGTAATAAGTATAGTAATTGTCGTTCTGTCGATCATATAAGCATAATATGGCTAATAATATGAGTTAGATTGATAATAATAAGAGTAGTGAGTATAGTAATTGTCGTTCTATCGATCATATAAGCATAATATGGCTAATAATATGAGTTAGATTGATAATAATAAGAGTAATAAGTACAGTAATTGTCGTTCTATCGATAATATAAGCATAATATGGCTAATAATATGAGTTAGATCGATAATGATAAGAGTAATAAGTACAGTAATTGTCGTTCTATCGATCATATATGCATAATATGGCTAATAATATGAGTTAGATTGATAATAGTAAGTGTAATAAGTATAGTAATTGTCGTTCTATCGATCATATATGCATAATATGGCTAATACTATGAGTTAGATTGATAATAGTAACAGTAATAAGTACAGTAATTGTCGTCCTATCGATAATATAAGCATAATATGGCTAATAATATGAGTTATATCGATAATGATACGAGTAATAAGTATAGTAATTGTCGTTCTATCGATCATATTGGCATAATATGGCTAATAATATGAGTTAGATCGATAATGATAAGAGTAATAAGTACAGTAATTGTCGTTCTATCGATCATATAAGCATAATATGGCTAATAATATGAATTAGATTGATAATAGTAAGAGTAATAAGTATAGTAATTGTCGTTCTATCGATCATATAAGCATAAGATGGTTAATAATATGAGTTAGATTGATAATAGTGAGTGTAATTAGTATAGTAATTGTCGTTCTATCGATCATATAAGCATAAGATGGTTAATAATATGAGTTAGATTGATAATAGTGAGTGTAATTAGTATAGTAATTGTCGTTCTATCGATCATATTAGCATAATATGGTTAATAATATGAGTTAGATTGATAATAATAAGAGTAATAAGTATAGTAATTGTCGTTCTATCGATCATATAAGCATAATATGGCTAATAATATGAGTAAGATTGATAATAATAATAGTAATAAGTATAGTAATTGTCGTTCTATCGATCATTTAAGCATAATATGGCTAATAATATGAGTTAGATCGATAATGATAAGAGTAATAAGTATAGTAATTGTCGTTCTATCGATCATTTAACCATAATACGGCTAATAATATGAGTTAGATTGATAATAATAACAGTAATAAGTACAGTAATTGTCGTTCTATCGATAATATAAGCATAATATGTCTAATAATATGAGTTAGATCGATAATGATAAGAGTAATAAGTACAGCAATTGTCGTTCTATCGATCATATATGCATAATATGGCTAATAATATGAGTAAGATTGATAATAATAATAGTAATAAGTATAGTAATCGTCGTTCTATCGATCATTTAAGCATAATATGGCTAATAATATGAATTAGATTGATAATAGTAAGAGTAATAAGTATAGTAATTGTCGTTCTATCGATCATATAAGCATAAGATGGTTAATAATATGAGTTAGATTGATAATAGTAAGTGTAATAAGTATAGTAATTGTCGTTCTATCGATAATATAAGCATAATATGGCTAATAATATGAGTTAGATCGATAATGATAAGAGTAATAAGTACAGTAATTGTCGTTCTATCGATCATATATGCATAATATGGCTAATAATATGAGTTAGATTGATAATAGTAAGTGTAATAAGTATAGTAATTGTCGTTCTATCGATCATATATGCATAATATGGCTAATAATATGAGTTAGATTGATAATAATAACAGTAATAAGTACAGTAATTGTCGTCCTATCAATAATATAAGCATAATATGGCTAATAATATGAGTTATATCGATAATGATACGAGTAATAAGTACAGTAATTGTGGTTCTATCGATCATATATGCATAATATGGCTAATAATATGAGTAAGATTGATAATAATAATAGTAATAAGTATAGTAATTGCCGTTCTATCGATCATTTAAGCATAATATGGCTAATAATATGAGTTAAATTGATAATAATAATAGTAATAAGTACAGTAATTGTCGTTCTATCGATAATATAAGCATAATATGGCTAATAATATGAGTTAGATCGATAATGATAAGAGTAATAAGTATAGTAATTGTCGTTCTATCGATCATATAAGCATAATATGGCTAATAATATGAGTTAGATCGATAATGATAAGAGTAATAAGTACAGTAATTGTCGTTCTATCGATCATATAAGCATAATATGGCTAATAATATGAATTAGATTGATAATAGTAAGAGTAATAAGTATAGTAATTGTCGTTCTATCGATCATATAAGCATAAGATGGTTAATAATATGAGTTAGATTGATAATAGTGAGTGTAATTAGTATAGTAATTGTCGTTCTATCGATCATATTAGCATAATATGGTTAATAATATGAGTTAGATCGATAATGATAAGAGTAATAAGTACAGTAATTGTCGTTCTATCGATCATATATGCATAATATGGCTAATAATATGAGTAAGATTGATAATAATAATAGTAATAAGTATAATAATTGTCGTTCTATCGATCATTTAAGCATAATATGGCTAATAATATGAGTTAAATTGATAATAATAACAGTAATAAGTACAGTAATTGTCGTTCTATCGATAATTTAAGCATAATATGGCTAATAATATGAGTTAGATCGATAATGATAAGAGTAATAAGTACAGTAATTGTCGTTCTATCGATCATATAAGCATAATATGGCTAATAATATGAGTTAGATTGATAATAGTAAGTGTAATAAGTATAGTAATTGCCGTTCTATCGATCATGTATGCATAATATGGCTAATAATATGAGTTAGATTGATAATAATAACAGCAATAAGTACAGTAATTGTCGTCCTATCGATAATATAAGCATAATATGGCTAATAATATGAGTTATATCGATAATGATAAGAGTAATAAGTATAGTAATTGTCGTTCTATCGATAATATAAGCATAATATGGCTAATAATATGAGTTAGATCGATAATGATAAGAGTAATAAGTACAGTAATTGTCGTTCTATCGATCATATAAGCATAATATGGCTAATAATATGAGTTAGATTGATAACAGTAAGTGTAATAAGTATAGTAATTGTCGTTCTGTCGATCATATAAGCATAATATGGCTAATAATATGAGTTAGATTGATAATAATAAGAGTAGTGAGTATAGTAATTGTCGTTCTATCGATCATATAAGCATAATATGGCTAATAATATGAGTTAGATTGATAATAATAAGAGTAATAAGTACAGTAATTGTCGTTCTATCGATAATATAAGCATAATATGGCTAATAATATGAGTTAGATCGATAATGATAAGAGTAATAAGTACAGTAATTGTCGTTCTATCGATCATATATGCATAATATGGCTAATAATATGAGTTAGATTGATAATAGTAAGTGTAATAAGTATAGTAATTGTCGTTCTATCGATCATATATGCATAATATGGCTAATACTATGAGTTAGATTGATAATAGTAACAGTAATAAGTACAGTAATTGTCGTCCTATCGATAATATAAGCATAATATGGCTAATAATATGAGTTATATCGATAATGATACGAGTAATAAGTATAGTAATTGTCGTTCTATCGATCATATTGGCATAATATGGCTAATAATATGAGTTAGATCGATAATGATAAGAGTAATAAGTACAGTAATTGTCGTTCTATCGATCATATAAGCATAATATGGCTAATAATATGAATTAGATTGATAATAGTAAGAGTAATAAGTATAGTAATTGTCGTTCTATCGATCATATAAGCATAAGATGGTTAATAATATGAGTTAGATTGATAATAGTGAGTGTAATTAGTATAGTAATTGTCGTTCTATCGATCATATAAGCATAAGATGGTTAATAATATGAGTTAGATTGATAATAGTGAGTGTAATTAGTATAGTAATTGTCGTTCTATCGATCATATTAGCATAATATGGTTAATAATATGAGTTAGATTGATAATAATAAGAGTAATAAGTATAGTAATTGTCGTTCTATCGATCATATAAGCATAATATGGCTAATAATATGAGTAAGATTGATAATAATAATAGTAATAAGTATAGTAATTGTCGTTCTATCGATCATTTAAGCATAATATGGCTAATAATATGAGTTAGATCGATAATGATAAGAGTAATAAGTATAGTAATTGTCGTTCTATCGATCATTTAACCATAATACGGCTAATAATATGAGTTAGATTGATAATAATAACAGTAATAAGTACAGTAATTGTCGTTCTATCGATAATATAAGCATAATATGTCTAATAATATGAGTTAGATCGATAATGATAAGAGTAATAAGTACAGCAATTGTCGTTCTATCGATCATATATGCATAATATGGCTAATAATATGAGTAAGATTGATAATAATAATAGTAATAAGTATAGTAATCGTCGTTCTATCGATCATTTAAGCATAATATGGCTAATAATATGAATTAGATTGATAATAGTAAGAGTAATAAGTATAGTAATTGTCGTTCTATCGATCATATAAGCATAAGATGGTTAATAATATGAGTTAGATTGATAATAGTAAGTGTAATAAGTATAGTAATTGTCGTTCTATCGATAATATAAGCATAATATGGCTAATAATATGAGTTAGATCGATAATGATAAGAGTAATAAGTACAGTAATTGTCGTTCTATCGATCATATATGCATAATATGGCTAATAATATGAGTTAGATTGATAATAGTAAGTGTAATAAGTATAGTAATTGTCGTTCTATCGATCATATATGCATAATATGGCTAATAATATGAGTTAGATTGATAATAATAACAGTAATAAGTACAGTAATTGTCGTCCTATCAATAATATAAGCATAATATGGCTAATAATATGAGTTATATCGATAATGATACGAGTAATAAGTACAGTAATTGTGGTTCTATCGATCATATATGCATAATATGGCTAATAATATGAGTAAGATTGATAATAATAATAGTAATAAGTATAGTAATTGCCGTTCTATCGATCATTTAAGCATAATATGGCTAATAATATGAGTTAAATTGATAATAATAATAGTAATAAGTACAGTAATTGTCGTTCTATCGATAATATAAGCATAATATGGCTAATAATATGAGTTAGATCGATAATGATAAGAGTAATAAGTATAGTAATTGTCGTTCTATCGATCATATAAGCATAATATGGCTAATAATATGAGTTAGATCGATAATGATAAGAGTAATAAGTACAGTAATTGTCGTTCTATCGATCATATAAGCATAATATGGCTATTAATATGAATTAGATTGATAATAGTAAGAGTAATAAGTATAGTAATTGTCGTTCTATCGATCATATAAGCATAAGATGGTTAATAATATGAGTTAGATTGATAATAGTGAGTGTAATTAGTATAGTAATTGTCGTTCTATCGATCATATAAGCATAAGATGGTTAATAATATGAGTTAGATTGATAATAGTGAGTGTAATTAGTATAGTAATTATCGTTCTATCGATCATATTAGCATAATACGGTTAATAATATGAGTTAGATCGATAATGATAAGTGTAATAAGTACAGTAATTGTCGTTCTATCGATCATATAAGCATAAGATGGTTAATAATATGAGTTAGATTGATAATAGTAAGTGTAATAAGTATAGTAATTGTCGTTCTATCGATCATATATGCATAATATGGCTAATAATATGAGTTAGATTGATAATAATAACCGTAATAAGTACAGTAATTGTCGTTCTATCGATAATATAAGCATAATATGTCTAATAATATGAGTTAGATTGATAATAATAAGAGTAGTGAGTATAGTAATTGTCGTTCTATCGATCATATAAGCATAATATGGCTAATAATATGAGTTAGATTGATAATAATAACAGTAATAAGTACAGTAATTGTCGTTCTATCGATAACATAAGCATAATATGGGTAATAATATGAGTTAGATCGATAATGATAAGAGTAATAAGTACAGTAATTGTCGTTCTATCGATCATATAAGCATAATATGGCTAATAATATGAGTTAGATTGATAACAGTAAGTGTAATAAGTATAGTAATTGTCGTTCTGTCGATCATATAAGCATAATATGGCTAATAATATGAGTTAGATTGATAATAATAAGAGTAGTGAGTATAGTAATTGTCGTTCTATCGATCATATAAGCATAATATGGCTAATAATATGATTTAGATTGATAATAATAAGAGTAATAAATATAGTAATTGTCGTTCTATCGATCATTTAAGCATAATATGGATAGTAATATGAGTTAGATTGATAATAATAAGAGTAATAAGTATAGGAATTGTCGTTCTATCGATCATTTAAGCATAATATGGCTAATAATATGAGTTAGATTGATAACAGTAAGTGTAATAAGTATAGTAATTGTCGTTCTGTCGATCATATATGCATAATATGGCTAATAATATGAGTAAGATTGATAATAATAATAGTAATAAGTATAGTAATTGTCGTTCTATCGATCATTTAAGCATAATACGGCTAATAATATGATTGTGATTGTATGATTATGATTGTGTGATTGTGATTGTATGATTTTGATTGTATGATTGTGATTGTATGATTGTGATTGTATGATTGTGATTGTATGATTGTGATTGCATGATTGCAATTGTACGATTGTGATTGCATGATAGTGGTTGTATGATTGTGATTGTATGATTGTGATTGTATGATTGCGATTGTATGATTGTGATTGTATGATTGTGATTGTATGATAGTGATTGTATGATAGTGATTGTATGATTGTGATTGTATGATTGCGATTGTACGATTATGATTGAATGATTGTGATTGTATGACTGTGATTGTGTGATTGTGATTGTGAGATTGTGATTGTGAGATTGTGATTGTATGATCGTGTTTGTATGATCGTGATTGTATGATCGTGATTGTGAGATTGTGATTGTATGATTGTGATTGTATGATTGTGATTGTATGATTGTGATTGTATGATTGTGATTGTATGATTGTGATTGTATGATTGTGATTGTATGATTGTGATTGTATGAGTGTGATTGTATGATAGTAATTGTATGATTGTGATTGTATGATTGTGATTGTATGATTGTGATTGTATGATTGTGATTGTATGATTGTGATTGTATGATTGTGTTTGTATGATTGTGATTGCGTGTTTGTGATTGTGTGATTGTGATTGTGTGATTGTGATTGTGTGATTGTGATTGTATGATTGTGATTGTATGATTGTCATTGTATGATTGTGATTGTATGATTGTGATTGTATGATTGTGATTGCATGATTGTGATTGCATGATTGTGATTGTATGATTGTGATTGTATGATTGTGATTGTATGATTGTGATTGTATGATTGCGATTGTATGATTGCGATTGTATGATTGCGATTGTATGATTGCGATTGTATGATTGCGATTGTATGATTGCGATTGTATGATTCTGATTCTATGATTGTGATCGTATGATTGTGATCGTATGACTGTGATCGTATAATTGTGATTGTATGATTGTGATCGTATGATTGTGATTGTGTGATTGTGACTGTATGATTGTGATTGTATGATTGTGATTGTATGATTGTGATTGTATGATTGTGATTGTATGATTGTGATTGTATGACTGTGATCGTATGATTGTGATTCTTTGATTGCGATTGTATGATTGCGATTGTATGATTGCGATTGTATGATTGCGATTGTATGATTGCGATTGTATGATTGCGATTGCATGATTGCGATTGTATGATTGTGATTGTATGATTGTGATTTTATGATTGTGATTGTATGATTGTGATTGTGAGATTGCGATTGTATGATTGCGATTGTATGATTGCGATTGTATGATTGTGATTGTATGATTGTGATTTTATGATTGTGATTGTGTGTTTGTGATTGTGTGATTGTGATTGTATGACTGTGATCGTATGATTGTGATTCTTTGATTGCGATTGTATGATTGCGCTTGTATGATTGCGATTGTATGATTGCGATTGTATGATTCTGATTCTATGATTGTGATCGTATGATTGTGATCGTATGACTGTGATCGTATAATTGTGATTGTATGATTGTGATTGTGTGATTGTGACTGTATGATTGTGATTGTGTGATTGTGATTGTATGATTGTGATTGTATGATTGTCATTGTATGATTGTGATCGTATAATTGTGATTGTATGATAGTAATTGTATGATTGTGATTGTATGATTGCGATTGTATGATTGTGATTGTATGATTGTGATTGTATGACTGTGATCGTATGATTGTGATTCTTTGATTGCGATTGTATGATTGTGATTGTATGATTGCGGTTGTATGATTGTGATTGTATGATTGTGATTGTATGATTGTGATAGTATGATTGTGATTGTATGATTGTGATCGTATGATTGTGAATCTTTGATTGCGATTGTATGATTGTGATTGTATGATTGTGATTGTATGATTGTGATTGTATGATTGTGATTGTATGATTGTGATTGTATGATTGTGATTGTATGATAGAGATTGAATGATTGTTTCTGTATGATTGTGATTGTATGATTGCGATTGTATGATTATGATTGTATAATTGTGATTGTATGATTGTGATTGTGTGATTGTGATTGTGAGATTTGATTGTATGATCGTGATTGTATGATCGTGATTGTGAGATTGTGATTGTATGATTGTGATTGAATGATTGCTATTGTATGATAGTAATTGTATGATTGTGATTGTATGATTGTGATTGTATGATTGTGATTGTATGACTGTGATCGTATGATTGTGATTCTTTGATTGCGATTGTATGATTGCGATTGTATGATTGTGATTGTATGATTGTGATTGTATGATTGTGATTGTATGATTGTGATTGCATGATTGTCATTGTATGATTGTCATTGCATGATAGTGGTTGTATGATTGTGATTGTATGATTGTGATTGTATGATTGTGATTGTATGATTGTGTTTGCATGATTGTGATTGCATGATTGTGATTGTGTGATTGTGACTGTATGATTGTGATTGTATGATTGTGATTGTATGATTGTGATTGTATGATGGTGATTGTATGATTGTGATTGTATGATTGTGATTTTATGATTGTGATTGTATGATTGTGATTGTGAGATTGTGATGGTGAGATTGTGATTGTGAGATTGTGATTGTGAGATTGTGATTGTATGATTGTGATTGTATGATTGTGATTTTTTGATTGTGATTGTATGATTGTGATTGTATGATTGTGATTGTATGATTGTGATTGTATGATTGTGATTGTATGATTGTGATTGTATGATTGTGATTGTATGATTGTGATTGCATGATTGTGATTGTATGATAGTAATTGTATGATTGTGATCGTATGATTGTGATTGTATGATTGTGATTGTATGATTGCGATTGTATGATTGTGATCGTATGATTGTGGTTGTATAATTAAGGTTGTACGATTGTTTCTGTATGATTGTGATTGTATGATTGCGATTGTATGATGGTGATTGTATGATTGCGATTGTATGATTGTGATCGTATGATTGTGATTCTTTGATTGCGATTGTATGATTGCGAATGTATGATTGCGATTGTATGATTGCGATTGTATGATTGCGATTGTATGATTGCGATTGTATGATTGCGATTGTATGATTGCGATTGTATGATTATGATTGTATGATTGTGATTGTATGATTGTGATTTTATGATTGTGATTGTATGATTGTGATTGTGAGATTGTGATTGTGAGATTGTGATTGTATGATTGTGATTTTGTGATTGTGATTGTATGATTGTGATTGTATGATTGCGATTGTATGATTGCGATTGTATGATTCTGATTGTATGATTGTGATCGTATGATTGTGATCGTATGATTGTGATCGTATAATTGTGATCGTATGATTATGATTGTATGATTGTGATTGTATGATTGTGATTTTATGATTGTGATTGTGAGATTGTGATTGTGAGATTGTGATTGTATGATTGTGATTGTATGATTGTGATTGTATGATTGTGGTTGTATGATTGTGATTGTATGATTGTGATTGTATGATTGTGATTGTATGATTGTGATTGTATGATTGTGATTGTATGACTGTCATTGTATGATTGTGATTGTATGATTATGATTGTATGGTTGTGATTGTATGATCGTGATTGTATGATCGTGATTGTGAGATTGTGATTGTATGATTGTGATTGTATGATTGTGATTGTATGCTTGTGATTGTATGATTGTGATTGTATGACAGTGATTGTAAGATTGTGATTGTGTGATTGCGATTGTATGATTGTGACTGTATAATTGTGATTGTATGATTGTGTTCGTATGATTGTGATTGTATGATTGTGATTGTATGATTGTGATCGTATGATTGTGATTGTATGATTGTGTTTGCATGATTGTGATTGTATGATTGTGATTGTATGATTGTGATTGTATGATTGTGATTGTATGATTGTGATTGTATGATTGTGATTGTATGATTGTGATTGTATGATTGTGATCGTATGATTGTGATTGTATGATTGTGACTGTATGATTATGATTGTATGATTGTCATTGTATGATTGTGATTGTATGATTATGATTGTATGATTGTGATTGTATGATTATGATTGTGTGATTGTGATTGTATGATTTTCATTGTATGATTGTGATTGTATGATTGTGATTGTATGATTATGATCGTATGATTGTGATTGTAAGATTGTGATTGTATGATTGCGATTGTATGATTGCGATTGTATGATTGCGATTGTATGATTGCGATTGTATGATTGCGATTGTATGATTGCGATTGTATGATTCTGATTCTATGATTGTGATCGTATGATTGTGATCGTATGACTGTGATCGTATAATTGTGATTGTATGATTGTGATTGTATGATTGTGATTGTGTGATTGTGACTGTATGATTGTGATTGTATGATTGTGATTGTATGATTGTGATTGTATGATTGTGATTGTATGATTGTGATTGTATGACTGTGATCGTATGATTGTGATTCTTTGATTGCGATTGTATGATTGCGATTGTATGATTGCGATTGTATGATTGCGATTGTATGATTGCGATTGTATGATTGCGATTGTATGATTGCGATTGCATGATTGCGATTGTATGATTGTGATTGTATGATTGTGATTTTATGATTGTGATTGTATGATTGTGATTGTGAGATTGCGATTGTATGATTGCGATTGTATGATTGCGATTGTATGATTGTGATTGTATGATTGTGATTTTATGATTGTGATTGTGTGTTTGTGATTGCGTGATTGTGATTGTATGACTGTGATCGTATGATTGTGATTCTTTGATTGCGATTGTATGATTGCGCTTGTATGATTGCGATTGTATGATTGCGATTGTATGATTGCGATTGTATGATTGCGATTGTATGATTGCGATTGTATGATTGCGATTGTATGATTGCGATTGTATGATTGTGATTTTATGATTGTGATTGTATGATTGTGATTGTGAGATTGTGATTGTGAGATTGTGATTGTATGATTGTGATTCTGTGATTGTGATTGTATGATTGTGATTGTATGATTGCGATTGTATGATTGCGATTGTATGATTCTGATTGTATGATTGTGATCGTATGATTGTGATCGTATGATTGTGATCGTATAATTGTGATCGTATGATTATGATTGTATGATTGTGATTGTATGATTGTGATTTTATGATTGTGATTGTGAGATTGTGATTGTATGATTGTGATTGTATGATTGTGATTGTATGATCGTGATTGTATGATCGTGATTGTGAGATTGTGATTGTATGATTGTGATTCTTTGATTGCGATTGTATGATTGCGATTGTATGATTGCGATTGTATGATTGCGATTGTATGATTGCGATTGTATGATTGCGATTGTATGATTGCGATTGCATGATTGCGATTGTATGATTGTGATTGTATGATTGTGATTTTATGATTGTGATTGTATGATTGTGATTGTATGATTGCGATTGTATGATTGTGATTGTATGATTGTGATTGTATGATAGTGATTGTATGATAGTGATTGTATGATTGTGATTGTATGATTGCGATTGTACGATTATGATTGAATGATTGTGATTGTATGACTGTGATTGTGTGATTGTGATTGTGAGATTGTGATTGTATGATTGTGATTGTGTGATTGTGACTGTATGATTGTGATTGTATGATTGTGATTGTATGATTGTGATTGTATGATTGTGATTGTATGATTGTGATTGTATGACTGTGATCGTATGATTGTGATTCTTTGATTGCGATTGTATGATTGCGATTGTATGATTGTGATTGTATGATTGTGATTGCATGATTGCAATTGTACGATTGTGATTGCATGATAGTGGTTGTATGATTGTGATTGTATGATTGTGATTGTATGATTGCGATTGTATGATTGTGATTGTATGATTGTGATTGTATGATAGTGATTGTATGATAGTGATTGTATGATTGTGATTGTATGATTGCGATTGTACGATTATGATTGAATGATTGTGATTGTATGACTGTGATTGTGTGATTGTGATTGTGAGATTGTGATTGTGAGATTGTGATTGTATGATCGTGTTTGTATGATCGTGATTGTATGATCGTGATTGTGAGATTGTGATTGTATGATTGTGATTGTATGATTGTGATTGTATGATTGTGATTGTATGATTGTGATTGTATGATTGTGATTGTATGATTGTGATTGTATGATTGTGATTGTATGAGTGTGATTGTATGATAGTAATTGTATGATTGTGATTGTATGATTGTGATTGTATGATTGTGATTGTATGATTGTGATTGTATGATTGTGATTGTATGATTGTGTTTGTATGATTGTGATTGTGTGTTTGTGATTGTGTGATTGTGATTGTGTGATTGTGATTGTGTGATTGTGATTGTATGATTGTGATTGTATGATTGTCATTGTATGATTGTGATTGTATGATTGTGATTGTATGATTGTGATTGCATGATTGTGATTGCATGATTGTGATTGTATGATTGTGATTGTATGATTGTGATTGTATGATTGTGATTGTATGATTGCGATTGTATGATTGCGATTGTATGATTGCGATTGTATGATTGCGATTGTATGATTGCGATTGTATGATTGCGATTGTATGATTCTGATTCTATGATTGTGATCGTATGATTGTGATCGTATGACTGTGATCGTATAATTGTGATTGTATGATTGTGATCGTATGATTGTGATTGTGTGATTGTGACTGTATGATTGTGATTGTATGATTGTGATTGTATGATTGTGATTGTATGATTGTGATTGTATGATTGTGATTGTATGACTGTGATCGTATGATTGTGATTCTTTGATTGCGATTGTATGATTGCGATTGTATGATTGCGATTGTATGATTGCGATTGTATGATTGCGATTGTATGATTGCGATTGCATGATTGCGATTGTATGATTGTGATTGTATGATTGTGATTTTATGATTGTGATTGTATGATTGTGATTGTGAGATTGCGATTGTATGATTGCGATTGTATGATTGCGATTGTATGATTGTGATTGTATGATTGTGATTTTATGATTGTGATTGTGTGTTTGTGATTGTGTGATTGTGATTGTATGACTGTGATCGTATGATTGTGATTCTTTGATTGCGATTGTATGATTGCGCTTGTATGATTGCGATTGTATGATTGCGATTGTATGATTCTGATTCTATGATTGTGATCGTATGATTGTGATCGTATGACTGTGATCGTATAATTGTGATTGTATGATTGTGATTGTGTGATTGTGACTGTATGATTGTGATTGTGTGATTGTGATTGTATGATTGTGATTGTATGATTGTCATTGTATGATTGTGATCGTATAATTGTGATTGTATGATAGTAATTGTATGATTGTGATTGTATGATTGCGATTGTATGATTGTGATTGTATGATTGTGATTGTATGACTGTGATCGTATGATTGTGATTCTTTGATTGCGATTGTATGATTGTGATTGTATGATTGCGGTTGTATGATTGTGATTGTATGATTGCGATTGTATGATTGCGATTGTATGATTCTGATTCTATGATTGTGATCGTATGATTGTGATCGTATGACTGTGATCGTATAATTGTGATTGTATGATTGTGATTGTGTGATTGTGACTGTATGATTGTGATTGTGTGATTGTGATTGTATGATTGTGATTGTATGATTGTCATTGTATGATTGTGATCGTATAATTGTGATTGTATGATAGTAATTGTATGATTGTGATTGTATGATTGCGATTGTATGATTGTGATTGTATGATTGTGATTGTATGACTGTGATCGTATGATTGTGATTCTTTGATTGCGATTGTATGATTGTGATTGTATGATTGCGGTTGTATGATTGTGATTGTATGATTGTGATTGTATGATTGTGATTGTATGATTGTGATTGTATGATTGTGATCGTATGATTGTGAATCTTTGATTGCGATTGTATGATTGTGATTGTATGATTGTGATTGTATGATTGTGATTGTATGATTGTGATTGTATGATTGTGATTGTATGATTGTGATTGTATGATTGTGATTGTATGATAGTGATTGAATGATTGTTTCTGTATGATTGTGATTGTATGATTGCGATTGTATGATTATGATTGTATAATTGTGATTGTATGATTGTGATTGTGTGATTGTGATTGTGAGATTTGATTGTATGATCGTGATTGTATGATCGTGATTGTGAGATTGTGATTGTATGATTGTGATTGAATGATTGCTATTGTATGATAGTAATTGTATGATTGTGATTGTATGATTGTGATTGTATGATTGTGATTGTATGACTGTGATCGTATGATTGTGATTCTTTGATTGCGATTGTATGATTGCGATTGTATGATTGTGATTGTATGATTGTGATTGTATGATTGTGATTGTATGATTGTGATTGTATGATTGTGATTGCATGATTGTCATTGTATGATTGTCATTGCATGATAGTGGTTGTATGATTGTGATTGTATGATTGTGATTGTATGATTGTGATTGTATGATTGTGTTTGCATGATTGTGATTGCATGATTGTGATTGTGTGATTGTGACTGTATGATTGTGATTGTATGATTGTGATTGTATGATTGTGATTGTATGATGGTGATTGTATGATTGTGATTGTATGATTGTGATTTTATGATTGTGATTGTATGATTGTGATTGTGAGATTGTGATGGTGAGATTGTGATTGTGAGATTGTGATTGTGAGATTGTGATTGTATGATTGTGATTGTATGATTGTGATTTTTTGATTGTGATTGTATGATTGTGATTGTATGATTGTGATTGTATGATTGTGATTGTATGATTGTGATTGTATGATTGTGATTGTATGATTGTGATTGTATGATTGTGATTGCATGATTGTGATTGTATGATAGTAATTGTATGATTGTGATCGTATGATTGTGATTGTATGATTGTGATTGTATGATTGCGATTGTATGATTGTGATCGTATGATTGTGGTTGTATAATTAAGGTTGTACGATTGTTTCTGTATGATTGTGATTGTATGATTGCGATTGTATGATGGTGATTGTATGATTGCGATTGTATGATTGTGATCGTATGATTGTGATTCTTTGATTGCGATTGTATGATTGCGATTGTATGATTGCGATTGTATGATTGCGATTGTATGATTGCGATTGTATGATTGCGATTGTATGATTGCGATTGTATGATTGCGATTGTATGATTATGATTGTATGATTGTGATTGTATGATTGTGATTTTATGATTGTGATTGTATGATTGTGATTGTGAGATTGTGATTGTGAGATTGTGATTGTATGATTGTGATTTTGTGATTGTGATTGTATGATTGTGATTGTATGATTGCGATTGTATGATTGCGATTGTATGATTCTGATTGTATGATTGTGATCGTATGATTGTGATCGTATGATTGTGATCGTATAATTGTGATCGTATGATTATGATTGTATGATTGTGATTGTATGATTGTGATTTTATGATTGTGATTGTGAGATTGTGATTGTGAGATTGTGATTGTATGATTGTGATTGTATGATTGTGATTGTATGATTGTGGTTGTATGATTGTGATTGTATGATTGTGATTGTATGATTGTGATTGTATGATTGTGATTGTATGATTGTGATTGTATGACTGTCATTGTATGATTGTGATTGTATGATTATGATTGTATGGTTGTGATTGTATGATCGTGATTGTATGATCGTGATTGTGAGATTGTGATTGTATGATTGTGATTGTATGATTGTGATTGTATGATTGTGATTGTATGATTGTGATTGTATGACAGTGATTGTAAGATTGTGATTGTGTGATTGCGATTGTATGATTGTGACTGTATAATTGTGATTGTATGATTGTGTTCGTATGATTGTGATTGTATGATTGTGATTGTATGATTGTGATCGTATGATTGTGATTGTATGATTGTGTTTGCATGATTGTGATTGTATGATTGTGATTGTATGATTGTGATTGTATGATTGTGATTGTATGATTGTGATTGTATGATTGTGATTGTATGATTGTGATTGTATGATTGTGATCGTATGATTGTGATTGTATGATTGTGACTGTATGATTATGATTGTATGATTGTCATTGTATGATTGTGATTGTATGATTATGATTGTATGATTGTGATTGTATGATTATGATTGTGTGATTGTGATTGTATGATTTTCATTGTATGATTGTGATTGTATGATTGTGATTGTATGATTATGATCGTATGATTGTGATTGTAAGATTGTGATTGTATGATTGCGATTGTATGATTGCGATTGTATGATTGCGATTGTATGATTGCGATTGTATGATTGCGATTGTATGATTCTGATTCTATGATTGTGATCGTATGATTGTGATCGTATGACTGTGATCGTATAATTGTGATTGTATGATTGTGATTGTATGATTGTGATTGTGTGATTGTGACTGTATGATTGTGATTGTATGATTGTGATTGTATGATTGTGATTGTATGATTGTGATTGTATGATTGTGATTGTATGACTGTGATCGTATGATTGTGATTCTTTGATTGCGATTGTATGATTGCGATTGTATGATTGCGATTGTATGATTGCGATTGTATGATTGCGATTGTATGATTGCGATTGTATGATTGCGATTGCATGATTGCGATTGTATGATTGTGATTGTATGATTGTGATTTTATGATTGTGATTGTATGATTGTGATTGTGAGATTGCGATTGTATGATTGCGATTGTATGATTGCGATTGTATGATTGTGATTGTATGATTGTGATTTTATGATTGTGATTGTGTGTTTGTGATTGCGTGATTGTGATTGTATGACTGTGATCGTATGATTGTGATTCTTTGATTGCGATTGTATGATTGCGCTTGTATGATTGCGATTGTATGATTGCGATTGTATGATTGCGATTGTATGATTGCGATTGTATGATTGCGATTGTATGATTGCGATTGTATGATTGTGATTTTATGATTGTGATTGTATGATTGTGATTGTGAGATTGTGATTGTGAGATTGTGATTGTATGATTGTGATTCTGTGATTGTGATTGTATGATTGTGATTGTATGATTGCGATTGTATGATTGCGATTGTATGATTCTGATTGTATGATTGTGATCGTATGATTGTGATCGTATGATTGTGATCGTATAATTGTGATCGTATGATTATGATTGTATGATTGTGATTGTATGATTGTGATTTTATGATTGTGATTGTGAGATTGTGATTGTATGATTGTGATTGTATGATTGTGATTGTATGATCGTGATTGTATGATCGTGATTGTGAGATTGTGATTGTATGATTGTGATTGTATGATTGTGATTGTATGATTGTGATTGTATGATTGTGATTGTATGACAGTGATTGTAAGATTGTGATTGTGTGATTGCGATTGTATGATTGTGACTGTATAATTGTGATTGTATGATTGTGTTCGTATGATTGTGATTGTATGATTGTGATTGTATGATTGTGATTGTATGATTGTGATTGCATGATTGTGATTGCATGATTGTGATTGTATGATTGTGATTGTATGATTGTGATTGTATGATTGTGATTGTATGATTGCGATTGTATGATTGCGATTGTATGATTGCGATTGTATGATTGCGATTGTATGATTGCGATTGTATGATTGCGATTGTATGATTCTGATTCTATGATTGTGATCGTATGATTGTGATCGTATGACTGTGATCGTATAATTGTGATTGTATGATTGTGATTGTATGATTGTGATTGTGTGATTGTGACTGTATGATTGTGATTGTATGATTGTGATTGTATGATTGTGATTGTATGATTGTGATTGTATGATTGTGATTGTATGACTGTGATCGTATGATTGTGATTCTTTGATTGCGATTGTATGATTGCGATTGTATGATTGCGATTGTATGATTGCGATTGTATGATTGCGATTGTATGATTGCGATTGCATGATTGCGATTGTATGATTGTGATTGTATGATTGTGATTTTATGATTGTGATTGTATGATTGTGATTGTGAGATTGCGATTGTATGATTGCGATTGTATGATTGCGATTGTATGATTGTGATTGTATGATTGTGATTTTATGATTGTGATTGTGTGTTTGTGATTGTGTGATTGTGATTGTATGACTGTGATCGTATGATTGTGATTCTTTGATTGCGATTGTATGATTGCGCTTGTATGATTGCGATTGTATGATTGCGATTGTATGATTCTGATTCTATGATTGTGATCGTATGATTGTGATCGTATGACTGTGATCGTATAATTGTGATTGTATGATTGTGATTGTGTGATTGTGACTGTATGATTGTGATTGTGTGATTGTGATTGTATGATTGTGATTGTATGATTGTCATTGTATGATTGTGATCGTATAATTGTGATTGTATGATAGTAATTGTATGATTGTGATTGTATGATTGCGATTGTATGATTGTGATTGTATGATTGTGATTGTATGACTGTGATCGTATGATTGTGATTCTTTGATTGCGATTGTATGATTGTGATTGTATGATTGCGGTTGTATGATTGTGATTGTATGATTGTGATTGTATGATTGTGATTGTATGATTGTGATTGTATGATTGTGATCGTATGATTGTGAATCTTTGATTGCGATTGTATGATTGTGATTGTATGATTGTGATTGTATGATTGTGATTGTATGATTGTGATTGTATGATTGTGATTGTATGATTGTGATTGTATGATAGTGATTGAATGATTGTTTCTGTATGATTGTGATTGTATGATTGCGATTGTATGATTATGATTGTATAATTGTGATTGTATGATTGTGATTGTGTGATTGTGATTGTGAGATTTGATTGTATGATCGTGATTGTATGATCGTGATTGTGAGATTGTGATTGTATGATTGTGATTGAATGATTGCTATTGTATGATAGTAATTGTATGATTGTGATTGTATGATTGTGATTGTATGATTGTGATTGTATGACTGTGATCGTATGATTGTGATTCTTTGATTGCGATTGTATGATTGCGATTGTATGATTGTGATTGTATGATTGTGATTGTATGATTGTGATTGTATGATTGTGATTGCATGATTGTCATTGTATGATTGTCATTGCATGATAGTGGTTGTATGATTGTGATTGTATGATTGTGATTGTATGATTGTGATTGTATGATTGTGTTTGCATGATTGTGATTGCATGATTGTGATTGTGTGATTGTGACTGTATGATTGTGATTGTATGATTGTGATTGTATGATTGTGATTGTATGATGGTGATTGTATGATTGTGATTGTATGATTGTGATTTTATGATTGTGATTGTATGATTGTGATTGTGAGATTGTGATGGTGAGATTGTGATTGTGAGATTGTGATTGTGAGATTGTGATTGTATGATTGTGATTGTATGATTGTGATTTTTTGATTGTGATTGTATGATTGTGATTGTATGATTGTGATTGTATGATTGTGATTGTATGATTGTGATTGTATGATTGTGATTGTATGATTGTGATTGTATGATTGTGATTGCATGATTGTGATTGTATGATAGTAATTGTATGATTGTGATCGTATGATTGTGATTGTATGATTGTGATTGTATGATTGCGATTGTATGATTGTGATCGTATGATTGTGGTTGTATAATTAAGGTTGTACGATTGTTTCTGTATGATTGTGATTGTATGATTGCGATTGTATGATGGTGATTGTATGATTGCGATTGTATGATTGTGATCGTATGATTGTGATTCTTTGATTGCGATTGTATGATTGCGATTGTATGATTGCGATTGTATGATTGCGATTGTATGATTGCGATTGTATGATTGCGATTGTATGATTGCGATTGTATGATTGCGATTGTATGATTGCGATTGTATGATTGTGATTGTATGATTGTGATTTTATGATTGTGATTGTATGATTGTGATTGTGAGATTGTGATTGTGAGATTGTGATTGTATGATTGTGATTTTGTGATTGTGATTGTATGATTGTGATTGTATGATTGCGATTGTATGATTGCGATTGTATGATTCTGATTGTATGATTGTGATCGTATGATTGTGATCGTATGATTGTGATCGTATAATTGTGATCGTATGATTATGATTGTATGATTGTGATTGTATGATTGTGATTTTATGATTGTGATTGTGAGATTGTGATTGTGAGATTGTGATTGTATGATTGTGATTGTATGATTGTGATTGTATGATTGTGGTTGTATGATTGTGATCGTATGATTGTGATTGTATGATTGTGTTTGCATGATTGTGATTGTATGATTGTGATTGTATGATTGTGGTTGTATGATTGTGATTGTATGATTGTGATTGTATGATTGTGATTGTATGATTGTGATCGTATGATTGTGATTGTATGATTGTGACTGTATGATTATGATTGTATGATTGTCATTGTATGATTGTGATTGTATGATTATGATTGTATGATTGTGATTGTATGATTATGATTGTGTGATTGTGATTGTATGATTTTCATTGTATGATTGTGATTGTATGATTGTGATTGTATGATTATGATCGTATGATTGTGATTGTAAGATTGTGATTGTATGATTGCGATTGTATGATTGCGATTGTATGATTGCGATTGTATGATTGCGATTGTATGATTGCGATTGTATGATTCTGATTCTATGATTGTGATCGTATGATTGTGATCGTATGACTGTGATCGTATAATTGTGATTGTATGATTGTGATTGTATGATTGTGATTGTGTGATTGTGACTGTATGATTGTGATTGTATGATTGTGATTGTATGATTGTGATTGTATGATTGTGATTGTATGATTGTGATTGTATGACTGTGATCGTATGATTGTGATTCTTTGATTGCGATTGTATGATTGCGATTGTATGATTGCGATTGTATGATTGCGATTGTATGATTGCGATTGTATGATTGCGATTGCATGATTGCGATTGTATGATTGTGATTGTATGATTGTGATTTTATGATTGTGATTGTATGATTGTGATTGTGAGATTGCGATTGTATGATTGCGATTGTATGATTGCGATTGTATGATTGTGATTGTATGATTGTGATTTTATGATTGTGATTGTGTGTTTGTGATTGCGTGATTGTGATTGTATGACTGTGATCGTATGATTGTGATTCTTTGATTGCGATTGTATGATTGCGCTTGTATGATTGCGATTGTATGATTGCGATTGTATGATTGCGATTGTATGATTGCGATTGTATGATTGCGATTGTATGATTGCGATTGTATGATTGCGATTGTATGATTGTGATTTTATGATTGTGATTGTATGATTGTGATTGTGAGATTGTGATTGTGAGATTGTGATTGTATGATTGTGATTCTGTGATTGTGATTGTATGATTGTGATTGTATGATTGCGATTGTATGATTGCGATTGTATGATTCTGATTGTATGATTGTGATCGTATGATTGTGATCGTATGATTGTGATCGTATAATTGTGATCGTATGATTATGATTGTATGATTGTGATTGTATGATTGTGATTTTATGATTGTGATTGTGAGATTGTGATTGTATGATTGTGATTGTATGATTGTGATTGTATGATCGTGATTGTATGATCGTGATTGTGAGATTGTGATTGTATGATTGTGATTGTATGATTGTGATTGTATGATTGTGATTGTATGATTGTGATTGTATGACAGTGATTGTAAGATTGTGATTGTGTGATTGCGATTGTATGATTGTGACTGTATAATTGTGATTGTATGATTGTGTTCGTATGATTGTGATTGTATGATTGTGATTGTATGATTGTGATCGTATGATTGTGATTGTATGATTGTGATTGTATGTTTGTGATTGTATGATTGTGATTGTGTGATTGTGATTGTATGATTGTGATTGTGTGATTGTGATTGTATGATTGTGACTGTATGATTGTGATTGTATGATTGTGATTGTATGATTGTGATTGTATGATTCTGATTGTATGATTGTGATTGTATGATAGTGATTGTATGATTGTTTCTGTATGATTGTGATTGTATGATTGCGATTGTATGATTATGATTGTATAATTGTGATTGTATGATTGTGATTGTGTGATTGTGATTGTGAGATTGTGATTGTATGATTGTGATTGTATGACTATGATTGTGTGATTGTGATTGTATGATTTTGATTGTATGATTGTGATTGTATGATTGTGATTGTATGATTATGATCGTATGATTGTGATTGTAAGATTGTGATTGTGTGATTGCGATTGTATGATTGTGACTGTATGATTGCGATTGTATGATTGTCATTGTATGATTGTGATTGTATGATTATGATTGTATGATTGTGATTGTATGATTATGATCGTATGATTGTGATTGTAAGATTGTGATTGTGTGATTGCTTTTGTATGATTGTGACTGTATGATTGTGATTGTATGATTGTCATTGTATGATTGTGATTGTATGATCGTGATTGTATGATCGTGATTGTATGATCGTGATTGTATGATCGTGATCGTATGATTGTGATTGTAAGATTGTGATTGTGTGATTGCGATTGTATGATTGTGACTGTATGATTGTGATTGTATGATTGTGATCGTATGATTGTGATTGTATGATTGTGATTGTATGATTGTGATTGTATGATTGTGATTGTTTGATTGTGATTGTATGATTGTGATTGTATGATTGTGATTCTATGATTGTGATTGTTTGATTCTGATTGTATGATTGTTATTGTATGATTCTGATTGTATGATTGTGATTGTATGATTGTGATTGTATGATTGTGATTGTATGACTGTGATTGTATGATTGTGATTGTATGATTGTGATTGTATGATTGTGATTGTATGATTGTGATTCTTTCATTGCGATTGTATGATTGTGATTGTATGATTGTGATTGTATGATTGTGATTGTATGATTGCGATTGTATGATTGTGATCGTATGATTGTGGTTGTATAATTGTGATTGTATGATTGTGATTGTGTGATTGTGATTGTGAGATTGTGATTGTATGATTGTGATTGTATGACTATGATTGTGTGATTGTGATTGTATGATTTTGATTGTATGATTGTGATTGTATGATTGTGATTGTATGATTATGATCGTATGATTGTGATTGTAAGATTGTGATTGTGTGATTGCGATTGTATGATTGTGACTGTATGATTGCGATTGTATGATTGTCATTGTATGATTGTGATTGTATGATTATGATTGTATGATTGTGATTGTATGATTATGATCGTATGATTGTGATTGTAAGATTGTGATTGTGTGATTGCTTTTGTATGATTGTGACTGTATGATTGTGATTGTATGATTGTCATTGTATGATTGTGATTGTATGATCGTGATTGTATGATCGTGATTGTATGATCGTGATTGTATGATCGTGATCGTATGATTGTGATTGTAAGATTGTGATTGTGTGATTGCGATTGTATGATTGTGACTGTATGATTGTGATTGTATGATTGTGATCGTATGATTGTGATTGTATGATTGTGATTGTATGATTGTGATTGTATGATTGTGATTGTTTGATTGTGATTGTATGATTGTGATTGTATGATTGTGATTCTATGATTGTGATTGTTTGATTCTGATTGTATGATTGTTATTGTATGATTCTGATTGTATGATTGTGATTGTATGATTGTGATTGTATGATTGTGATTGTATGACTGTGATTGTATGATTGTGATTGTATGATTGTGATTGTATGATTGTGATTGTATGATTGTGATTCTTTCATTGCGATTGTATGATTGTGATTGTATGATTGTGATTGTATGATTGTGATTGTATGATTGCGATTGTATGATTGTGATCGTATGATTGTGGTTGTATAATTAAGGTTGTATGATTATTTCTGTATGATTGTGATTGTATGATTGCGGTTGTATGATTGAGATTGTATGATTGTGATTGTATGATTGTGATCGTATGGTTGTGAATCTTTGATTGCGATTGTATGATTGTGATTATATGATTGTGATTGTATGATTGTGATTGTATGATTGTGATTGTATGATTGTGATTGTATGATTGTGATTGTATGATTGTGATTGTATGATTGTGATTGTATGATTGTGATCGTATGATTGTGATTGTATGATTGTGATTGTATGATTATGATTGTGTGATTGTGATTGTATGATTTTCATTGTATGATTGTGATTGTATGATTGTGATTGTATGATTATGATCGTATGATTGTGATTGTAAGATTGTGATTGTATGATTGCGATTGTATGATTGCGATTGTATGATTGCGATTGTATGATTGCGATTGTATGATTGCGATTGTATGATTGCGATTGTATGATTCTGATTCTATGATTGTGATCGTATGATTGTGATCGTATGACTGTGATCGTATAATTGTGATTGTATGATTGTGATTGTATGATTGTGATTGTGTGATTGTGACTGTATGATTGTGATTGTATGATTGTGATTGTATGATTGTGATTGTATGATTGTGATTGTATGATTGTGATTGTATGACTGTGATCGTATGATTGTGATTCTTTGATTGCGATTGTATGATTGCGATTGTATGATTGCGATTGTATGATTGCGATTGTATGATTGCGATTGTATGATTGCGATTGCATGATTGCGATTGTATGATTGTGATTGTATGATTGTGATTTTATGATTGTGATTGTATGATTGTGATTGTGAGATTGCGATTGTATGATTGCGATTGTATGATTGCGATTGTATGATTGTGATTGTATGATTGTGATTTTATGATTGTGATTGTGTGTTTGTGATTGTGTGATTGTGATTGTATGACTGTGATCGTATGATTGTGATTCTTTGATTGCGATTGTATGATTGCGCTTGTATGATTGCGATTGTATGATTGCGATTGTATGATTGCGATTGTATGATTGCGATTGTATGATTGCGATTGTATGATTGCGATTGTATGATTGCGATTGTATGATTGTGATTGTATGATTGTGATTTTATGATTGTGATTGTATGATTGTGATTGTGAGATTGTGATTGTGAGATTGTGATTGTATGATTGTGATTTTGTGATTGTGATTGTATGATTGTGATTGTATGATTGCGATTGTATGATTGCGATTGTATGATTCTGATTGTATGATTGTGATCGTATGATTGTGATCGTATGAATGTGATCGTATAATTGTGATCGTATGATTATGATTGTATGATTGTGATTGTATGATTGTGATTTTATGATTGTGATTGTGAGATTGTGATTGTATGATTGTGATTGTATGATTGTGATTGTATGATTGTGGTTGTATGATTGTGATTGTATGATTGTGATTGTATGATTGTGATTGTATGATTGTGATTGTATGATTGTGATTGTATGACTGTCATTGTATGATTGTGATTGTATGATTATGATTGTATGGTTGTGATTGTATGATCGTGATTGTATGATCGTGATTGTGAGATTGTGATTGTATGATTGTGATTGTATGATTGTGATTGTATGATTGTGATTGTATGATTGTGATTGTATGATTGTGATTGTATGACAGTGATTGTAAGATTGTGATTGTGTGATTGCGATTGTATGATTGTGACTGTATAATTGTGATTGTATGATTGTGTTCGTATGATTGTGATTGTATGATTGTGATTGTATGATTGTGATCGTATGATTGTGATTGTATGATTGTGTTTGCATGATTGTGATTGTATGATTGTGATTGTGTGATTGTGACTGTATGATTGTGATTGTATGATTGTGATTGTATGATTGTGATTGTATGATTGTGATTGTATGATTGTGATCGTATGATTGTGATTGTATGATTGTGACTGTATGATTATGATTGTATGATTGTCATTGTATGATTGTGATTGTATGATTATGATTGTATGATTGTGATTGTATGATTATGATTGTGTCATTGTGATTGTATGATTTTCATTGTATGATTGTGATTGTATGATTGTGATTGTATGATTATGATCGTATGATTGTGATTGTAAGATTGTGATTGTGTGATTGCGATTGTATGATTGTGACTGTATGATTGTGATTGTATGATTGTGATTGTATGTTTGTGATTGTATGATTGTGATTGTGTGATTGTGATTGTATGATTGTGATTGTGTGATTGTGATTGTATGATTGTGACTGTATGATTGTGATTGTATGATTGTGATTGTATGATTGTGATTGTATGATTCTGATTGTATGATTGTGATTGTATGATAGTGATTGTATGATTGTTTCTGTATGATTGTGATTGTATGATTGCGATTGTATGATTATGATTGTATAATTGTGATTGTATGATTGTGATTGTGTGATTGTGATTGTGAGATTGTGATTGTATGATTGTGATTGTATGACTATGATTGTGTGATTGTGATTGTATGATTTTGATTGTATGATTGTGATTGTATGATTGTGATTGTATGATTATGATCGTATGATTGTGATTGTAAGATTGTGATTGTGTGATTGCGATTGTATGATTGTGACTGTATGATTGTGATTGTATGATTGTCATTGTATGATTGTGATTGTATGATTATGATTGTATGATTGTGATTGTATGATTATGATCGTATGATTGTGATTGTAAGATTGTGATTGTGTGATTGCGATTGTATGATTGTGACTGTATGATTGTGATTGTATGATTGTCATTGTATGATTGTGATTGTATGATCGTGATTGTATGATCGTGATTGTATGATCGTGATTGTATGATCGTGATCGTATGATTGTGATTGTAAGATTGTGATTGTGTGATTGCGATTGTATGATTGTGACTGTATGATTGTGATTGTATGATTGTGATCGTATGATTGTGATTGTATGATTGTGATTGTATGATTGTGATTGTTTGATTGTGATTGTATGATTGTGATTGTATGATTGTGATTCTATGATTGTGATTGTTTGATTCTGATTGTATGATTGTTATTGTATGATTCTGATTGTATGATTGTGATTGTATGATTGTGATTGTATGATTGTGATTGTATGACTGTGATTGTATGATTGTGATTGTATGATTGTGATTGTATGATTGTGATTGTATGATTGTGATTCTTTCATTGCGATTGTATGATTGTGATTGTATGATTGTGATTGTATGATTGTGATTGTATGATTGCGATTGTATGATTGTGATCGTATGATTGTGGTTGTATAATTAAGGTTGTATGATTATTTCTATATGATTGTGATTGTATGATTGCGGTTGTATGATTGAGATTGTATGATTGTGATTGTATGATTGTGATCGTATGGTTGTGAATCTTTGATTGCGATTGTATGATTGTGATTATATGATTGTGATTGTATGATTGTGATTGTATGATTGTGATTGTATGATTGTGATTGTATGATTGTGATTGTATGATTGTGATTGTATGATTGTGATTGTATGATTGTGATTGTATGATTGTGATTGTATGATTGTGATTGTATGATTGTGATTGTATGATTGTGATTGTATGATTGTGATTGTATGATTGTGATTGTATGATTGTGATTGTATGATTGTTTCTGTATGATTGTGATTGTATGATTGCGATTGTATGATTATGATTGTATAATTGTGATTGTATGATTGTGATTGTGTGATTGTGATTGTGAGATTGTGATTGTATGATTGTGATTGTATGATTATGATTGTGTGATTGTGATTGTATGATTTTGATTGTATGATTGTGATTGCATGATTGTGATTGTATGATAGTAATTGCATGATAGTGATCGTATGATTGTGATTGTATGATTGTGATTGTATGATTGTGATTGTATGATTGTGATTGTATGATTGTGATTGTGTGATTGTGACTGTATGATTGTGATTGTATGATTGTGATTGTATGATTGTGATTGTATGATTGTGATTGTATGATTGTGATTGTATGATTGTGATTGTATGATTGTGATTGTATGATTGTGATTGTATGATTGTGTTTGCATGATTGTGATTGTATGATTGTGATTGTGTGATTGTGACTGTATGATTGTGATTGTATGATTGTGATTGTATGATTGTGATTGTATGATTGTGATTGTATGATTGTGATTGTATGATTGTGATTGTATGATTGTGATTGCATGATTGTGATTGCATGATTGTGATTGTATGATTGTGATTGTATGATTGTGATTGCATGATTGTGATTGTATGATAGTAATTGTATGATTGTGATCGTATGATTCTGATTGTATGATTGTGATTGTATGATTGTGATTGTATGATTGTGATCGTATGATTGTGGTTGTTTAATTATGGTTGTATGATTGTTTCTGTATGATTGTGATTGTATGATTGCGATTGTATGATTGCGATTGTATGATTCTGATTGTATGATTGTGATCGTATGATTGTGATCGTATGATTGTGATCGTATAATTGTGATCGTATGATTATGATTGTATGATTGTGATTGTATGATTGTGATTTTATGATTGTGATTGTGAGATTGTGATTGTATGATTGTGATTGTATGATTGTGATTGTATGATTGTGGTTGTATGATTGTGATTGTATGATTGTGATTGTATGATTGTGATTGTATGATTGTGATTGTATGATTGTGATTGTATGACTGTCATTGTATGATTGTGATTGTATGATTATGATTGTATGGTTGTGATTGTATGATCGTGATTGTATGATCGTGATTGTGAGATTGTGATTGTATGATTGTGATTGTATGATTGTGATTGTATGATTGTGATTGTATGATTGTGATTGTATGACAGTGATTGTAAGATTGTGATTGTGTGATTGCGATTGTATGATTGTGACTGTATAATTGTGATTGTATGATTGTGTTCGTATGATTGTGATTGTATGATTGTGATTGTATGATTGTGATCGTATGATTGTGATTGTATGATTGTGTTTGCATGATTGTGATTGTATGATTGTGATTGTGTGATTGTGACTGTATGATTGTGATTGTATGATTGTGATTGTATGATTGTGATTGTATGATTGTGATTGTATGATTGTGATCGTATGATTGTGATTGTATGATTGTGACTGTATGATTATGATTGTATGATTGTCATTGTATGATTGTGATTGTATGATTATGATTGTATGATTGTGATTGTATGATTATGATTGTGTGATTGTGATTGTATGATTTTCATTGTATGATTGTGATTGTATGATTGTGATTGTATGATTATGATCGTATGATTGTGATTGTAAGATTGTGATTGTGTGATTGCGATTGTATGATTGTGACTGTATGATTGTGATTGTATGATTGTGATTGTATGTTTGTGATTGTATGATTGTGATTGTGTGATTGTGATTGTATGATTGTGATTGTGTGATTGTGATTGTATGATTGTGACTGTATGATTGTGATTGTATGATTGTGATTGTATGATTGTGATTGTATGATTCTGATTGTATGATTGTGATTGTATGATAGTGATTGTATGATTGTTTCTGTATGATTGTGATTGTATGATTGCGATTGTATGATTATGATTGTATAATTGTGATTGTATGATTGTGATTGTATGATTGTGATTGTATGATTATGATCGTATGATTGTGATTGTAAGATTGTGATTGTGTGATTGCGATTGTATGATTGTGACTGTATGATTGTGATTGTATGATTGTCATTGTATGATTGTGATTGTATGATCGTGATTGTATGATCGTGATTGTATGATCGTGATTGTATGATCGTGATCGTATGATTGTGATTGTAAGATTGTGATTGTGTGATTGCGATTGTATGATTGTGACTGTATGATTGTGATTGTATGATTGTCATTGTATGATTGTGATTGTATGATTATGATTGTATGATTGTGATTGTATGATTATGATCGTATGATTGTGATTGTAAGATTGTGATTGTGTGATTGCGATTGTATGATTGTGACTGTATGATTGTGATTGTATGATTGTCATTGTATGATTGTGATTGTATGATCGTGATTGTATGATCGTGATTGTATGATCGTGATTGTATGATCGTGATCGTATGATTGTGATTGTAAGATTGTGATTGTGTGATTGCGATTGTATGATTGTGACTGTATGATTGTGATTGTATGATTGTGATCGTATGATTGTGATTGTATGATTGTGATTGTATGATTGTGATTGTTTGATTGTGATTGTATGATTGTGATTGTATGATTGTGATTCTATGATTGTGATTGTTTGATTCTGATTGTATGATTGTTATTGTATGATTCTGATTGTATGATTGTGATTGTATGATTGTGATTGTATGATTGTGATTGTATGACTGTGATTGTATGATTGTGATTGTATGATTGTGATTGTATGATTGTGATTGTATGATTGTGATTCTTTCATTGCGATTGTATGATTGTGATTGTATGATTGTGATTGTATGATTGTGATTGTATGATTGCGATTGTATGATTGTGATCGTATGATTGTGGTTGTATAATTAAGGTTGTATGATTATTTCTGTATGATTGTGATTGTATGATTGCGGTTGTATGATTGAGATTGTGTGATTGTGATTGTATGATTGTGATCGTATGGTTGTGAATCTTTGATTGCGATTGTATGATTGTGATTATATGATTGTGATTGTATGATTGTGATTGTATGATTGTGATTGTATGATTGTGATTGTATGATTGTGATTGTATGATTGTGATTGTATGATTGTGATTGTATGATTGTGATTGTATGATTGTGATTGTATGATTGTGATTGTATGATTGTGATTGTATGATTGTGATTGTATGATTGTGATTGTATGATTGTGATTGTATGATTGTTTCTGTATGATTGTGATTGTATGATTGCGATTGTATGATTATGATTGTATAATTGTGATTGTATGATTGTGATTGTGTGATTGTGATTGTGAGATTGTGATTGTATGATTGTGATTGTATGATTGTGATTGTGTGATTGTGATTGTGAGATTGTGATTGTATGATTGTGATTGTATGATTATGATTGTGTGATTGTGATTGTATGATTTTGATTGTATGATTGTGATTGCATGATTGTGATTGTATGATAGTAATTGCATGATTGTGATCGTATGATTGTGATCGTATGATTGTGATTGTATGATTGTGATTGTATGATTGTGATTGTATGATTGTGATTGTATGATTGCGATTGTATGAGTGTGATTGTATGATAGTAATTGCATGATTGTGATTGTATGATAGTGATTGTATGATTGTGATCGTATGATTCTGATTGTATGATTGTGATTGTATGAATGTGATTGTATGATTGTGATCGTATGATTGTGGTTGTTTAATTATGGTTGTATGATTGTTTCTGTATGATTGTGATTGTATGATTGCGATTGTATGATTGCGATTGTATGATTGTGATTGTATGATTGTGATCGTATGATTGTGATTCTTTGATTGCGATTGTATGATTGCGATTGTATGATTGCGATTGTATGATTGCGATTGTATGATTGCGATTGTATGATTGCGATTGTATGATTGCGATTGTATGATTGCGATTGTATGATTGCGATTGTATGATTGCGATTGTATGATTGCGATTGTATGATTGTTATTTTATGATTGTGATTGTATGATTGTGACTGTGAGATTGTGATTGTGAGATTGTGATTGTATGATTGTGATTTTGTGATTGTGATTGTATGATTGTGATTGTATGATTGCGATTGTATGATTGCGATTGTATGATTCTGATTGTATGATTGTGATCGTATGATTGTGATCGTATGATTGTGATCGGATAATTGTGATTGTATGATTGTGATTGTATGATTGTGATTGTATGATTGTGATTGTATGATTGTGATTGTATGATTGTGATTGTATGATTGTGATTGTATGATTGTGATTGTTTGATTGTGATTGCATGATTGTGATTGTATGATTGTGACTCTATGATTGTGATTGTTTGATTTTGATTGTATGATTGTTATTGTATGATTCTGATTGTATGATTGTGATTGTATGATTGTGATTGTATGATTGTGATTGTATGATTGTGATTGTATGATTGTGATTGTATGATTGTGATTCTTTCATTGCGATTGTATGATTGTGATTGTATGATTGTGATTGTATGATTGTGATTGTATGATTGTGATTGTATGATTGTGATCGTATGATTGTGGTTGTATAATTAAGGTTGTATGATTATTTCTGTATGATTATGATTGTATGATTGCGGTTGTATGATTGTGATTGTATGATTGTGATTGTATGATTGTGATCGTACGATTGTGAATCTTTGGTTGCGATTGTATGATTGTGATTGTATGATTGTGATTGTATGATTGTGATTGTATGATAGTGATTGTATGATTGTTTCTGTATGATTGTGATTGTATGATTGCGATTGTATGATTATGATTGTATAATTGTGATTGTATGATTGTGATTGTGTGATTGTGATTGTGAGATTTGATTGTATGATCGTGATTGTATGATCGTGATTGTGAGATTGTGATTGTATGATTGTGATTGAATGATTGTGATTGTATGATAGTAATTGTATGATTGTGATTGTATGATTGCGATTGTATGATTGTGATTGTATGATTGTGATTGTATGATAGTAATTGTATGATTGTGAGTCTTTGATTGCGATTGTATGATTGTGATTGTATGATTGTGATTGTATGATTGTGATTGTATGATTGTGATTGTATGATTGTGATTGTATGACTGTCATTGTATGATTGTGATTGTATGATTATGATTGTATGGTTGTGATTGTATGATCGTGATTGTATGATCGTGATTGTGAGATTGTGATTGTATGATTGTGATTGTATGATTGTGATTGTATGATTGTGATTGTATGATTGTGATTGTATGACAGTGATTGTAAGATTGTGATTGTGTGATTGCGATTGTATGATTTTGATTGTATGATTGTGATTGTATGATTGTGATTGTATGATTATGATCGTATGATTGTGATTGTAAGATTGTGATTGTGTGATTGCGATTGTATGATTGTGACTGTATGATTGTGATTGTATGATTGTGATTGTATGATTGTGATCGTATGATTGTGATTGTATGATTGTGACTGTATGATTATGATTGTATGATTGTCATTGTATGATTGTGATTGTATGATTATGATTGTATGATTGTGATTGTATGATTATGATTGTGTGATTGTGATTGTATGATTTTGATTGTATGATTGTGATTGTATGATTGTGATTGTATGATTATGATCGTATGATTGTGATTGTAAGATTGTGATTGTGTGATTGCGATTGTATGATTGTGACTGTATGATTGTGATTGTATGATTGTGATTGTATGTTTGTGATTGTATGATTGTGATTGTGTGATTGTGATTGTATGATTGTGATTGTGTGATTGTGATTGTATGATTGTGACTGTATGATTGTGATTGTATGATTGTGATTGTATGATTGTGATTGTATGATTGTGATTGTATGATTGTGATTGTATGATAGTGATTGTATGATTGTTTCTGTATGATTGTGATTGTATGATTGCGATTGTATGATTATGATTGTATAATTGTGATTGTATGATTGTGATTGTGTGATTGTGATTGTGAGATTGTGATTGTATGATTGTGATTGTATGACTATGATTGTGTGATTGTGATTGTATGATTTTGATTGTATGATTGTGATTGTATGATTGTGATTGTATGATTATGATCGTATGATTGTGATTGTAAGATTGTGATTGTGTGATTGCGATTGTATGATTGTGACTGTATGATTGTGATTGTATGATTGTCATTGTATGATTGTGATTGTATGATTATGATTGTATGATTGTGATTGTATGATTATGATCGTATGATTGTGATTGTAAGATTGTGATTGTGTGATTGCGATTGTATGATTGTGACTGTATGATTGTGATTGTATGATTGTCATTGTATGATTGTGATTGTATGATCGTGATTGTATGATCGTGATTGTATGATCGTGATTGTATGATCGTGACTGTATGGTCGTGATTGTATGATCGTGATTGTGAGATTGTGATTGTGTGATTGCGATTGTATGATTGTGACTGTATAATTGTGATTGTATGATTGTGTTTGTATGATTGTGATGGTATGATTGTGATTGTATGATTGTGATCGTATGATTGTGATCGTATAATTGTGATCGCATGATTGTGATCGTATGATTGTGATCGTATGATTGTGATCGTATGATTGTGATTGTATGATTGTGATTGTATGATTGTGATTGTTTGATTGTGATTGTATGATTGTGATTGTATGATTGTGATTCTATGATTGTGATTGTTTGATTCTGATTGTATGATTGTTATTGTATGATTCTGATTGTATGATTGTGATTGTATGATTGTGATTGTATGATTGTGATTGTATGATTTTGATTGTATGATTGTGATTGTATGATTGTGATTGTATGATTGTGATTCTTTCATTGCGATTGTATGATTGTGATTGTATGATTGTGATTGTATGATTGCGATTGTATGATTGTGATCGTATGATTGTGGTTGTATAATTAAGGTTGTATGATTATTTCTGTATGATTGTGATTGTATGATTGCGGTTGTATGATTGTGATTGTATGATTGTGATTGTATGATTGTGATCGTATGATTGTGAATCTTTGATTGCGATTGTATGATTGTGATTGTATGATTGTGATTGTATGATTGTGATTGTATGATTGTGATTGTATGATTGTGATTGTATGATTGTGATTGTATGATTGTGATTGTATGATTGTGATTGTATGATTGTGATTGTATGATTGTGATTGTATGATTGTGATTGTATGATTGTGATTGTATGATTGTTTCTGTATGATTGTGATTGTATGATTGCGATTGTATGATTATGATTGTATAATTGTGATTGTATGATTGTGATTGTGTGATTGTGATTGTGAGATTGTGATTGTACGATTGTGATTGTATGATTATGATTGTGTGATTGTGATTGTATGATTTTGATTGTATGATTGTGATTGCATGATTGTGATTGTATGATTGTGATTGTATGATTGTGATTGTATGACAGTGATTGTAAGATTGTGATTGTGTGATTGCGATTGTATGATTGTGACTGTATAATTGTGATTGTATGATTGTGTTCGTATGATTGTGATTGTATGATTGTGATTGTATGATTGTGATCGTATGATTGTGATTGTATGATTGTGTTTGCATGATTGTGATTGTATGATTGTGATTGTGTGATTGTGACTGTATGATTGTGATTGTATGATTGTGATTGTATGATTGTGATTGTATGATTGTGATTGTATGATTGTGATCGTATGATTGTGATTGTATGATTGTGACTGTATGATTATGATTGTATGATTGTCATTGTATGATTGTGATTGTATGATTATGATTGTATGATTGTGATTGTATGATTATGATTGTGTGATTGTGATTGTATGATTTTGATTGTATGATTGTGATTGTATGATTGTGATTGTATGATTATGATCGTATGATTGTGATTGTAAGATTGTGATTGTGTGATTGCGATTGTATGATTGTGACTGTATGATTGTGATTGTATGATTGTGATTGTATGTTTGTGATTGTATGATTGTGATTGTGTGATTGTGATTGTATGATTGTGATTGTGTGATTGTGATTGTATGATTGTGACTGTATGATTGTGATTGTATGATTGTGATTGTATGATTGTGATTGTATGATTGTGATTGTATGATTGTGATTGTATGATTGTGATTGTATGATAGTGATTGTATGATTGTTTCTGTATGATTGTGATTGTATGATTGCGATTGTATGATTATGATTGTATAATTGTGATTGTATGATTGTGATTGTGTGATTGTGATTGTGAGATTGTGATTGTATGATTGTGATTGTATGACTATGATTGTGTGATTGTGATTGTATGATTTTGATTGTATGATTGTGATTGTATGATTGTGATTGTATGATTATGATCGTATGATTGTGATTGTAAGATTGTGATTGTGTGATTGCGATTGTATGATTGTGACTGTATGATTGTGATTGTATGATTGTCATTGTATGATTGTGATTGTATGATTATGATTGTATGATTGTGATTGTATGATTGTGATTGTATGATTGTGATTGTATGATTGTGATTGTATGATTGTGATTGTATGATTGTGATTGTATGATTGTTTCTGTATGATTGTGATTGTATGATTGCGATTGTATGATTATGATTGTATAATTGTGATTGTATGATTGTGATTGTGTGATTGTGATTGTGAGATTGTGATTGTATGATTGTGATTGTATGATTATGATTGTGTGATTGTGATTGTATGATTTTGATTGTATGATTGTGATTGCATGATTGTGATTGTATGATAGTAATTGCATGATTGTGATCGTATGATTGTGATTGTATGATTGTGATTGTATGATTGTGATTGTATGATTGTGATTGTATGATTGCGATTGTATGAGTGTGATTGTATGATAGTAATTGTATGATTGTGATTGTATGATTGTGATTGTATGATTGTGATTGTATGATTGTGATTGTATGATTGTGATTGTATGATTGTGATTGTATGATTGTGATTGTATGATTGTGATTGTATGATTGTGATTGTATGATTGTGATTGTATGATTGTGATTGTATGATTGTGATTGTATGATTGTGATTGTATGATTGTGTTTGCATGATTGTGATTGTATGATTGTGATTGTGTGATTGTGATTGTGTGATTGTGACTGTATGATTGTGATTGTATGATTGTGATTGTATGATTGTGATTGTATGATTGTGATTGTATGATTGTGATTGTATGATTGTGATTGTATGATTGTGATTGCATGATTGTGATTGTATGATTGTGATTGTATGATTGTGATTGTATGATTGTGATTGCATGATTGTGATTGTATGATAGTAATTGTATGATTGTGATCGTATGATTCTGATTGTATGATTGTGATTGTATGATTGTGATTGTATGATTGTGATCGTATGATTGTGGTTGTTTAATTATGGTTGTATGATTGTTTCTGTATGATTGTGATTGTATGATTGCGATTGTATGATTGCGATTGTATGATTGTGATTGTATGATTGTGATCGTATGATTGTGATTCTTTGATTGCGATTGTATGATTGCGATTGTATGATTGCGATTGTATGATTGCGATTGTATGATTGCGATTGTATGATTGCGATTGTATGATTGCGATTGTATGATTGCGATTGTATGATTGCGATTGTATGATTGTGATTTTATGATTGTGATTGTATGATTGTGACTGTGAGATTGTGATTGTGAGATTGTGATTGTATGATTGTGATTTTGTGATTGTGATTGTATGATTGTGATTGTATGATTGCGATTGTATGATTGCGATTGTATGATTCTGATTGTATGATTGTGATCGTATGATTGTGATCGTATGATTGTGATCGGATAATTGTGATTGTATGATTGTGATTGTATGATTGTGATTGTATGATTGTGATTGTATGATTGTGATTGTATGATTGTGATTGTATGATTGTGATTGTATGATTGTGATTGTTTGATTGTGATTGTATGATTGTGATTGTATGATTGTGATTGTATGATTGTGATTCTATGATTGTGATTGTTTGATTCTGATTGTATGATTGTTATTGTATGATTCTGATTGTATGATTGTGATTGTATGATTGTGATTGTATGATTGTGATTGTATGATTGTGATTGTATGATTGTGATTGTATGATTGTGATTGTATGATTGTGATTGTATGATTGTGATTCTTTCCTTGCGATTGTATGATTGTGATTGTATGATTGTGATTGTATGATTGTGATTGTATGATAGTGATTGTATGATTGTTTCTGTATGATTGTGATTGTATGATTGCGATTGTATGATTATGATTGTATAATTGTGATTGTATGATTGTGATTGTGTGATTGTGATTGTGAGATTTGATTGTATGATCGTGATTGTATGATCGTGATTGTGAGATTGTGATTGTATGATTGTGATTGAATGATTGTGATTGTATGATAGTAATTGTATGATTGTGATTGTATGATTGCGATTGTATGATTGTGATTGTATGATTGTGATTGTATGATAGTAATTGTATCATTGTGAGTCTTTGATTGCGACTGTATGATTGTGATTGTATGATTGTGATTGTATGATTGTGATTGTATGAGTGTGATTGTATGATAGTAATTGTATGATTGTGATTGTATGATTGTGATTGTATGATTGTGATTGTATGATTGTGATTGTATGATTGTGATTGTATGATTGTGATTGTATGATTGTGTTTGTATGATTGTGATTGTGTGTTTGTGATTGTGTGATTGTGATTGTGTGATTGTGATTGTGTGATTGTGATTGTATGATTGTGATTGTATGATTGTCATTGTATGATTGTGATTGTATGATTGTGATTGTATGATTGTGATTGCATGATTGTGATTGCATGATTGTGATTGTATGATTGTGATTGTATGATTGTGATTGTATGATTGTGATTGTATGATTGTGATTGTATGATTGTGATTGTATGATTGTGATTTTATGAATGTGATTGTATGATTGTGATTGTGAGATTGTGATGGTGAGATTGTGATTGTGAGATTGTGATTGTGAGATTGTGATTGTATGATTGTGATTTTTTGATTGTGATTGTATGATTGTGATTGTATGATTGTGATTGTATGATTGTGATTGTATGATTGTGATTGTATGATTGTGATTGTATGATTGTGATTGTATGATTGTGATTGTATGATTGTGATTGTATGATTGTGATTGTATGATTGTGATTGTATGATTGTGATTGTATGATTGTGATTGCATGATTGTGATTGTATGATAGTAATTGTATGATTGTGATCGTATGATTGTGATTGTATGATTGTGATTGTATGATTGTGATTGTATGATAGTGATCGTATGATTGTGGTTGTATAATTATGGTTGTATGATTGTTTTTGTATGATTGTGATTGTATGATTGCGATTGTATGATTGCGATTGTATGATTGTGATTGTATGATTGTGATCGTATGATTGTGATTCTTTGATTGCGATTGTATGATTGCGATTGTATGATTGCGATTGTATGATTGCGATTGTATGATTGCGATTGTATGATTGCGATTGTATAATTGCGATTGTATGATTGCGATTGTATGATTGCGATTGTATGATTCTGATTCTATGATTGTGATCGTATGATTGTGATCGTATGATTGTGATCGTATAATTGTGATTGTATGATTGTGATTGTATGATTGTGATTGTGTGATTGTGACTGTATGATTGTGATTGTATGATTGTGATTGTATGATTGTGATTGTATGATTGTGATTGTATGACTGTGATCGTATGATTGTGATTCTTTGATTGCGATTGTATGATTGCGATTGTATGATTGCGATTGTATGATTGCGATTGTATGATTGCGATTGTATGATTGCGATTGTATGATTGCGATTGTATAATTGCGATTGTATGATTGCGATTGTATGATTGCGATTGTATGATTCTGATTCTATGATTGTGATCGTATGATTGTGATCGTATGATTGTGATCGTATAATTGTGATTGTATGATTGTGATTGTATGATTGTGATTGTGTGATTGTGACTGTATGATTGTGATTGTATGATTGTGATTGTATGATTGTGATTGTATGATTGTGATTGTATGACTGTGATCGTATGATTGTGATTCTTTGATTGCGATTGTATGATTGCGATTGTATGATTGCGATTGTATGATTGCGATTGTATGATTGCGATTGTATGATTGCGATTGTATGATTGCGATTGTATGATTGCGATTGTATGATTGTCATTGTATGATTGTGATCGTATAATTGTGATTGTATGATAGTAATTGTATGATTGTGATTGTATGATTGCGATTGTATGATTGTGATTGTATGATTGTGATTGTATGACTGTGATCGCATGATTGTGATTCTTTGATTGCGATTGTATGATTGTGATTGTATGATTGCGGTTGTATGATTGTGATTGAATGATTGTGATTGTATGATAGTAATTGTATGATTGTGATTGTATGATTGCGATTGTATGATTGTGATTGTATGATTGTGATTGTATGATTGTGATTGTATGATTGTGATTCTTTCATTGCGATTGTATGATTGTGATTGTATGATAGTGATTGTATGATTGTTTCTGTATGATTGTGATTGTATGATTGCGATTGTATGATTATGATTGTATAATTGTGATTGTATGATTGTGATTGTGTGATTGTGATTGTGAGATTTGATTGTATGATCGTGATTGTATGATCGTGATTGTGAGATTGTGATTGTATGATTGTGATTGAATGATTGTGATTGTATGATAGTAATTGTATGATTGTGATTGTATGATTGCGATTGTATGATTGTGATTGTATGATTGTGATTGTATGATTGTGATTGTATGATTGTGATTCTTTCATTGCGATTGTATGATTGTGATTGTATGATTGTGATTGTATGATTGTGATTGTATGATTGTGATTGTATGATTGTGATTGTATGATTGTGATTGTATGATTGTGATCGTATGATTGTGGTTGTATAATTAAGGTTGTATGATTATTTCTGTATGATTATGATTGTATGATTGCGGTTGTATGATTGTGATTGTATGATTGTGATTGTATGATTGTGATCGTATGATTGTGAATCTTTGGTTGCGATTGTATGATTGTGATTGTATGATTGTGATTGTATGATTGTGATTGTATGATTGTGATTGTATGATTGTGATTGTATGATAGTGATTGTATGATTGTTTCTGTATGATTGTGATTGTATGATTGCGATTGTATGATTATGATTGTATAATTGTGATTGTATGATTGTGATTGTGTGATTGTGATTGTGAGATTTGATTGTATGATCGTGATTGTATGATCGTGATTTTGAGATTGTGATTGTATGATTGTGATTGAATGATTGTGATTGTATGATAGTAATTGTATGATTGTGATTGTATGATTGCGATTGTATGATTGTGATTGTATGATTGTGATTGTATGATAGTAATTGTATCATTGTGAGTCTTTGATTGCGATTGTATGATTGTGATTGTATGATTGTGATTGTATGATTGTGATTGTATGAGTGTGATTGTATGATAGTAATTGTATGATTGTGATTGTATGATTGTGATTGTATGATTGTGATTGTATGATTGTGATTGTATGATTGTGATTGTATGATTGTGATTGTATGATTGTGTTTGTATGATTGTGATTGTGTGTTTGTGATTGTGTGATTGTGATTGTGTGATTGTGATTGTGTGATTGTGATTGTATGATTGTGATTGTATGATTGTCATTGTATGATTGTGATTGTATGATTGTGATTGTATGATTGTGATTGCATGATTGTGATTGCATGATTGTGATTGTATGATTGTGATTGTATGATTGTGATTGTATGATTGTGATTGTATGATTGTGATTGTATGATTGTGATTGTATGATTGTGATTTTATGATTGTGATTGTATGATTGTGATTGTGAGATTGTGATGGTGAGATTGTGATTGTGAGATTGTGATTGTGAGATTGTGATTGTATGATTGTGATTTTTTGATTGTGATTGTATGAATGTGATTGTATGATTGTGATTGTATGATTGTGATTGTATGATTGTGATTGTATGATTGTGATTGTATGATTGTGATTGTATGATTGTGATTGTATGATTGTGATTGTATGATTGTGATTGCATGATTGTGATTGTATGATAGTAATTGTATGATTGTGATCGTATGATTGTGATTGTATGATTGTGATTGTATGATTGTGATTGTATGATTGTGATCATATGATTGTGGTTGTATAATTATGGTTGTATGATTGTTTTTGTATGATTGTGATTGTATGATTGCGATTGTATGATTGCGATTGTATGATTGTGATTGTATGATTGTGATCGTATGATTGTGATTCTTTGATTGCGATTGTATGATTGCGATTGTATGATTGCGATTGTATGATTGCGATTGTATGATTGCGATTGTATGATTGCGATTGTATAATTGCGATTGTATGATTGCGATTGTATGATTGCGATTGTATGATTCTGATTCTATGATTGTGATCGTATGATTGTGATCGTATGATTGTGATCGTATAATTGTGATTGTATGATTGTGATTGTATGATTGTGATTGTGTGATTGTGACTGTATGATTGTGATTGTATGATTGTGATTGTATGATTGTGATTGTATGATTGTGATTGTATGACTGTGATCGTATGATTGTGATTCTTTGATTGCGATTGTATGATTGCGATTGTATGATTGCGATTGTATGATTGCGATTGTATGATTGCGATTGTATGATTGCGATTGTATGATTGCGATTGTATGATTGCGATTGTATGATTGCGATTGTATGATTGTCATTGTATGATTGTGATCGTATAATTGTGATTGTATGATAGTAATTGTATGATTGTGATTGTATGATTGCGATTGTATGATTGTGATTGTATGATTGTGATTGTATGACTGTGATCGTATGATTGTGATTCTTTGATTGCGATTGTATGATTGTGATTGTATGATTGCGGTTGTATGATTGTGATTGTATGATTGTGATTGTATGATAGTGATTGTATGATTGTTTCTGTATGATTGTGATTGTATGATTGCGATTGTATGATTATGATTGTATAATTGTGATTGTATGATTGTGATTGTGTGATTGTGATTGTGAGATTTGATTGTATGATCGTGATTGTATGATCGTGATTGTGAGATTGTGATTGTATGATTGTGATTGAATGATTGTGATTGTATGATAGTAATTGTATGATTGTGATTGTATGATTGCGATTGTATGATTGTGATTGTATGATTGTGATTGTATGACTGTGATCGTATGATTGCGATTCTTTGATTGCGATTGTATGATTGTGATTGTATGATTGTGATTGTATGATTGTGATTGTATGATTGTGATTGTATGATTGTGATTGTATGATTGTGATTGTATGATTGTGATTGCATGATTGTAATTGTATGATTGTGATTGCATGATAGTGGTTGTATGATTGTGATTGTATGATTGTGATTGCATGATTGTGATTGTGTGATTGTGACTGTATGATTGTGATTGTATGATTGTGATTGTATGATTGTGATTGTATGATGGTGATTGTATGATTGTGATTGTATGATTGTGATTGTATGATTGTGATTGTATGATTGTGATTGCATGATTGTGATTGTATGATAGTAATTGTATGATTGTGATCGTATGATTGTGATTGTATGATTGTGATTGTATGATTGCGATTGTATGATTGTGATCGTATGATTGTGGTTGTATAATTAAGGTTGTACGATTGTTTCTGTATGATTGTGATTGTATGATTGCGATTGTATGATGGTGATTGTATGATTGTGATTGTATGATTGTGATCGTATGATTGTGATTCTTTGATTGTGATTGTATGATTGCGATTGTATGATTGCGATTGTATGATTGCGATTGAATGATTGCGATTGTATGATTGCGATTGTACGATTGCGATTGTATGATTGCGATTGTATGATTGCGATTGTATGATTGTGATTGTATGATTGTGATTTTATGATTGTGATTGTATGATTGTGATTGTGAGATTGTGATTGTGAGATTGTGATTGTATGATTGTGATTTTGTGATTGTGATTGTATGATTGTGATTGTATGATTGCGATTGTATGATTGCGATTGTATGATTCTGATTGTATGATTGTGATCGTATGATTGTGATCGTATGATTGTGATCGTATAATTGTGATCGTATGATTATGATGGTATGATTGTGATTGTATGATTGTGATTTTATGATTGTGATTGTGAGATTGTGATTGTATGATTGTGATTGTATGATTGTGATTGTATGATTGTGGTTGTATGATTGTGATTGTATGATTGTGATTGTATGATTGTGATTGTATGATTGTGATTGTATGATTGTGATTGTATGACTGACATTGTATGATTGTGATTGTATGATTATGATTGTATGGTTGTGATTGTATGATCGTGATTGTATGATCGTGATTGTGAGATTGTGATTGTATGATTGTGATTGTATGATTGTGATTGTATGATTGTGATTGTATGATTGTGATTGTATGATTGTGATTGTATGACAGTGATTGTAAGATTGTGATTGTGTGATTGCGATTGTATGATTGTGACTGTATAATTGTGATTGTATGATTGCGTTCGTATGATTGTGATTGTATGATTGTGATTGTATGATTGTGATCGTATGATTGTGATCGTATAATTGTGATTGTATGATTGTGATCGTATGATTGTCATTGTATGATTGTGATTGTATGATTGTGATTGTATGATTGTGATTGCATGATTGTGATTGTATGATTGTGATTGTTTGATTGTGATTGTATGATTGTGATTGTATGATTGTGATTCTATGATTGTGATTGTTTGATTCTGATTGTATGATTGTTATTGTATGATTCTGATTGTATGATTGTGATTGTATGATTGTGATTGTATGATTGTGATTGTATGATTGTGATTGTATGATTGTGATTCTTTCATTGCGATTGTATGATTGTGATTGTATGATTGTGATTGTATGATTATGATTGTATGAATGTGATCGTATGATTGTGGTTGTATAATTAAGGTTGTATGATTATTTCTGTATGATTGTGATTGTATGATTGCGGTTGTATGATTCTGATTGTATGATTGTGATTGTATGATTGTGATCGTATGATTGTGATCGTATGATTGTGATCGTATAATTGTGATCGTATGATTGTGATTGTATGATTGTGATTGTATGATTGTGATTGTATGATTGTGATTGTATGATTGTGATTGTATGATTGTGATCGTATGATTGTGGTTGTATAATTAAGGTTGTATGATTATTTCTGTATGATTGTGATTGTATGATTGCGGTTGTATGATTGTGATTGTATGATTGTGATTGTATGATTGTGATCGTATGATTGTGAATCTTTGATTGCGATTGTATGATTGTGATTGTATGATTGTGATTGTATGATTGTGATTGTATGATTGTGATTGTATGATTGTGATTGTATGATTGTGATTGTATGATTGTGATTGTATGATAGTGATTGTATGATTGTTTCTGTATGATTGTGATTGTATGATTGCGATTGTATGATTATGATTGTATAATTGTGATTGTATGATTGTGATTGTGTGATTGTGATTGTGAGATTTGATTGTATGATCGTGATTGTATGATCGTGATTGTGAGATTGTGATTGTATGATTGTGATTGAATGATTGTGATTGTATGATAGTAATTGTATGATTGTGATTGTATGATTGCGATTGTATGATTGTGATTGTATGATTGTGATTGTATGACTGTGATCGTATGATTGTGATTCTTTGATTGCGATTGTATGATTGTGATTGTATGATTGTGATTGTATGATTGTGATTGTATGATTGTGATTGTATGATTGTGATTGTATGATTGTGATTGCATGATTGTAATTGTATGATTGTGATTGCATGATAGTGGTTGTATGATTGTGATTGTATGATTGTGATTGTATGATTGCGATTGTATGATTGTGATTGTATGATTGTGATTGTATGATAGTGATTCTATGATAGTGATTGTATGATTGTGATTGTATGATTATGATTGTATGATTGTGATCGTATGATTGTGGTTGTATAATTAAGGTTGTATGATTATTTCTGTATGATTGTGATTGTATGATTGCGGTTGTATGATTGTGATCGTATGATTGTGATTGTATGATTGTGATCGTATGATTGTGACTCTTTGATTGCGATTGTATGATTGTGATTGTATGATTGTGATTGTATGATTGTGATTGCATGATTGTGATTGTATGATTGTGATTGTATGATTGTGATTGTATGATTGTGATTGCATGATTGTGATTGTATGATAGTAATTGTATGATTGTGATCGTATGATTCTGATTGTATGATTGTGATTGTATGATTGTGATTGTATGATTGTGATCGTATGATTGTGGTTGTTTAATTATGGTTGTATGATTGTTTCTGTATGATTGTGATTGTATGATTGCGATTGTATGATTGCGATTGTATGATTGTGATTGTATGATTGTGATCGTATGATTGTGATTCTTTGATTGCGATTGTATGATTGCGATTGTATGATTGCGATTGTATGATTGCGATTGTATGATTGCGATTGTATGATTGCGATTGTATGATTGCGATTGTATGATTGCGATTGTATGATTGCGATTGTATGATTGCGATTGTATGATTGCGATTGTATGATTGCGATTGTATGATTGCGATTGTATGATTGTGATTTTATGATTGTGTTTGTATGATTGTGACTGTGAGATTGTGATTGTGAGATTGTGATTGTATGATTGTGATTTTGTGATTGTGATTGTATGATTGTGATTGTATGATTGCGATTGTATGATTGCGATTGTATGATTCTGATTGTATGATTGTGATCGTATGATTGTGATCGTATGATTGTGATCGGATAATTGTGATTGTATGATTGTGATTGTATGATTGTGATTGTATGATTGTGATTGTATGATTGTGATTGTATGATTGTGATTGTATGATTGTGATTGTTTGATTGTGATTGTATGATTGTGATTGTATGATTGTGATTCTATGATTGTGATTGTTTGATTCTGATTGTATGATTGTTATTGTATGATTCTGATTGTATGATTGTGATTGTATGATTGTGATTGTATGATTGTGATTGTATGATTGTGATTGTATGATTGTGATTGTATGATTGTGATTGTATGATTGTGATTGTATGATTGTGATTCTTTCATTGCGATTGTATGATTGTGATTGTATGATTGTGATTGTATGATTGTGATTGTATGATTGTGATTGTATGATTGTGATCGTATGATTGTGGTTGTATAATTAAGGTTGTATGATTATTTCTGTATGATTATGATTGTATGATTGTGATTGTATGATTTTGATTGTATGATTGTGATTGTATGATTGTGATTGTATGATTGTGATTCTTTCATTGCGATTGTATGATTGTGATTGTATGATTGTGATTGTATGATTGCGATTGTATGATTGTGATCGTATGATTGTGGTTGTATAATTAAGGTTGTATGATTATTTCTGTATGATTGTGATTGTATGATTGCGGTTGTATGATTGTGATTGTATGATTGTGAATGTATGATTGTGATCGTATGATTGTGAATCTTTGATTGCGATTGTATGATTGTGATTGTATGATTGTGATTGTATGATTGTGATTGTATGATTGTGATTGTATGATTGTGATTGTATGATTGTGATTGTATGATTGTGATTGTATGATTGTGATTGTATGATTGTGATTGTATGATTGTGATTGTATGATTGTGATTGCATGATTGTGATTGTATGATAGTAATTGTATGATTGTGATCGTATGATTGTGATTGTATGATTGTGATTGTATGATTGTGATTGTATGATTGTGATCATATGATTGTGGTTGTATAATTATGGTTGTATGATTGTTTTTGTATGATTGTGATTGTATGATTGCGATTGTATGATTGCGATTGTATGATTGTGATTGTATGATTGTGATCGTATGATTGTGATTCTTTGATTGCGATTGTATGATTGCGATTGTATGATTGCGATTGTATGATTGCGATTGTATGATTGCGATTGTATCATTGCGATTGTATAATTGCGATTGTATGATTGCGATTGTATGATTGCGATTGTATGATTCTGATTCTATGATTGTGATCGTATGATTGTGATCGTATGATTGTGATCGTATAATTGTGATTGTATGATTGTGATTGTATGATTGTGATTGTGTGATTGTGACTGTATGATTGTGATTGTATGATTGTGATTGTATGATTGTGATTGTATGATTGTGATTGTATGACTGTGATCGTATGATTGTGATTCTTTGATTGCGATTGTATGATTGCGATTGTATGATTGCGATTGTATGATTGCGATTGTATGATTGCGATTGTATGATTGCGATTGTATGATTGCGATTGTATGATTGCGATTGTATGATTGCGATTGTATGATTGTCATTGTATGATTGTGATCGTATAATTGTGATTGTATGATAGTAATTGTATGATTGTGATTGTATGATTGGGATTGTATGATTGTGATTGTATGATTGTGATTGTATGACTGTGATCGTATGATTGTGATTCTTTGATTGCGATTGTATGATTGTGATTGTATGATTGCGGTTGTATGATTGTGATTGTATGATTGTGATTGTATGATAGTGATTGTATGATTGTTTCTGTATGATTGTGATTGTATGATTGCGATTGTATGATTATGATTGTATAATTGTGATTGTATGATTGTGATTGTGTGATTGTGATTGTGAGATTTGATTGTATGATCGTGATTGTATGATCGTGATTGTGAGATTGTGATTGTATGATTGTGATTGAATGATTGTGATTGTATGATAGTAATTGTATGATTGTGATTGTATGATTGCGATTGTATGATTGTGATTGTATGACTGTGATCGTATGATTGCGATTCTTTGATTGCGATTGTATGATTGTGATTGTATGATTGTGATTGTATGATTGTGATTGTATGATTGTGATTGTATGATTGTGATTGTATGATTGTGATTGTATGATTGTGATTGTATGATTGTGATTGCATGATTGTAATTGTATGATTGTGATTGCATGATAGTGGTTGTATGATTGTGATTGTATGATTGTGATTGCATGATTGTGATTGTGTGATTGTGACTGTATGATTGTGATTGTATGATTGTGATTGTATGATTGTGATTGTATGATGGTGATTGTATGATTGTGATTGTATGATTGTGATTGTATGATTGTGATTGTATGATTGTGATTGCATGATTGTGATTGTATGATAGTAATTGTATGATTGTGATCGTATGATTGTGACTGTATGATTGTGATTGTATGATTGCGATTGTATGATTGTGATCGTATGATTGTGGTTGTATAATTAAGGTTGTACGATTGTTTCTGTATGATTGTGATTGTATGATTGCGATTGTATGATGGTGATTGTATGATTGTGATTGTATGATTGTGATCGTATGATTGTGATTCTTTGATTGTGATTGTATGATTGCGATTGTATGATTGCGATTGTATGATTGCGATTGAATGATTGCGATTGTATGATTGCGATTGTACGATTGCGATTGTATGATTGCGATTGTATGATTGCGATTGTATGATTGTGATTGTATGATTGTGATTGTATGATTGTGATTGTATGATTGTGATTGCATGATTGTAATTGTATGATTGTGATTGCATGATAGTGGTTGTATGATTGTGATTGTATGATTGTGATTGCATGATTGTGATTGTGTGATTGTGACTGTATGATTGTGATTGTATGATTGTGATTGTATGATTGCGATTGTATGATTGTGATTGTATGATTGTGATTGTATGATAGTAATTGTATCATTGTGAGTCTTTGATTGCGATTGTATGATTGTGATTGTATGATTGTGATTGTATGATTGTGATTGTATGAGTGTGATTGTATGATAGTAATTGTATGATTGTGATTGTATGATTGTGATTGTATGATTGTGATTGTATGATTGTGATTGTATGATTGTGATTGTATGATTGTGATTGTATGATTGTGTTTGTATGATTGTGATTGTGTGTTTGTGATTGTGTGATTGTGATTGTGTGATTGTGATTGTGTGATTGTGATTGTATGATTGTGATTGTATGATTGTCATTGTATGATTGTGATTGTATGATTGTGATTGTATGATTGTGATTGCATGATTGTGATTGCATGATTGTGATTGTATGATTGTGATTGTATGATTGTGATTGTATGATTGTGATTGTATGATTGTGATTGTATGATTGTGATTGTATGATTGTGATTTTATGATTGTGATTGTATGATTGTGATTGTGAGATTGTGATGGTGAGATTGTGATTGTGAGATTGTGATTGTGAGATTGTGATTGTATGATTGTGATTTTTTGATTGTGATTGTATGAATGTGATTGTATGATTGTGATTGTATGATTGTGATTGTATGATTGTGATTGTATGATTGTGATTGTATGATTGTGATTGTATGATTGTGATTGTATGATTGTGATTGTATGATTGTGATTGCATGATTGTGATTGTATGATAGTAATTGTATGATTGTGATCGTATGATTGTGATTGTATGATTGTGATTGTATGATTGTGATTGTATGATTGTGATCATATGATTGTGGTTGTATAATTATGGTTGTATGATTGTTTTTGTATGATTGTGATTGTATGATTGCGATTGTATGATTGCGATTGTATGATTGTGATTGTATGATTGTGATCGTATGATTGTGATTCTTTGATTGCGATTGTATGATTGCGATTGTATGATTGCGATTGTATGATTGCGATTGTATGATTGCGATTGTATGATTGCGATTGTATAATTGCGATTGTATGATTGCGATTGTATGATTGCGATTGTATGATTCTGATTCTATGATTGTGATCGTATGATTGTGATCGTATGATTGTGATCGTATAATTGTGATTGTATGATTGTGATTGTATGATTGTGATTGTGTGATTGTGACTGTATGATTGTGATTGTATGATTGTGATTGTATGATTGTGATTGTATGATTGTGATTGTATGACTGTGATCGTATGATTGTGATTCTTTGATTGCGATTGTATGATTGCGATTGTATGATTGCGATTGTATGATTGCGATTGTATGATTGCGATTGTATGATTGCGATTGTATGATTGCGATTGTATGATTGCGATTGTATGATTGCGATTGTATGATTGTCATTGTATGATTGTGATCGTATAATTGTGATTGTATGATAGTAATTGTATGATTGTGATTGTATGATTGCGATTGTATGATTGTGATTGTATGATTGTGATTGTATGACTGTGATCGTATGATTGTGATTCTTTGATTGCGATTGTATGATTGTGATTGTATGATTGCGGTTGTATGATTGTGATTGTATGATTGTGATTGTATGATAGTGATTGTATGATTGTTTCTGTATGATTGTGATTGTATGATTGCGATTGTATGATTATGATTGTATAATTGTGATTGTATGATTGTGATTGTGTGATTGTGATTGTGAGATTTGATTGTATGATCGTGATTGTATGATCGTGATTGTGAGATTGTGATTGTATGATTGTGATTGAATGATTGTGATTGTATGATAGTAATTGTATGATTGTGATTGTATGATTGCGATTGTATGATTGTGATTGTATGATTGTGATTGTATGACTGTGATCGTATGATTGCGATTCTTTGATTGCGATTGTATGATTGTGATTGTATGATTGTGATTGTATGATTGTGATTGTATGATTGTGATTGTATGATTGTGATTGTATGATTGTGATTGTATGATTGTGATTGCATGATTGTAATTGTATGATTGTGATTGCATGATAGTGGTTGTATGATTGTGATTGTATGATTGTGATTGCATGATTGTGATTGTGTGATTGTGACTGTATGATTGTGATTGTATGATTGTGATTGTATGATTGTGATTGTATGATGGTGATTGTATGATTGTGATTGTATGATTGTGATTGTATGATTGTGATTGTATGATTGTGATTGCATGATTGTGATTGTATGATAGTAATTGTATGATTGTGATCGTATGATTGTGATTGTATGATTGTGATTGTATGATTGCGATTGTATGATTGTGATCGTATGATTGTGGTTGTATAATTAAGGTTGTACGATTGTTTCTGTATGATTGTGATTGTATGATTGCGATTGTATGATGGTGATTGTATGATTGTGATTGTATGATTGTGATCGTATGATTGTGATTCTTTGATTGTGATTGTATGATTGCGATTGTATGATTGCGATTGTATGATTGCGATTGAATGATTGCGATTGTATGATTGCGATTGTACGATTGCGATTGTATGATTGCGATTGTATGATTGCGATTGTATGATTGTGATTGTATGATTGTGATTTTATGATTGTGATTGTATGATTGTGATTGTGAGATTGTGATTGTGAGATTGTGATTGTATGATTGTGATTTTGTGATTGTGATTGTATGATTGTGATTGTATGATTGCGATTGTATGATTGCGATTGTATGATTCTGATTGTATGATTGTGATCGTATGATTGTGATCGTATGATTGTGATCGTATAATTGTGATCGTATGATTATGATGGTATGATTGTGATTGTATGATTGTGATTTTATGATTGTGATTGTGAGATTGTGATTGTATGATTGTGATTGTATGATTGTGATTGTATGATTGTGGTTGTATGATTGTGATTGTATGATTGTGATTGTATGATTGTGATTGTATGATTGTGATTGTATGATTGTGATTGTATGACTGACATTGTATGATTGTGATTGTATGATTATGATTGTATGGTTGTGATTGTATGATCGTGATTGTATGATCGTGATTGTGAGATTGTGATTGTATGATTGTGATTGTATGATTGTGATTGTATGATTGTGATTGTATGATTGTGATTGTATGATTGTGATTGTATGACAGTGATTGTAAGATTGTGATTGTGTGATTGCGATTGTATGATTGTGACTGTATAATTGTGATTGTATGATTGCGTTCGTATGATTGTGATTGTATGATTGTGATTGTATGATTGTGATCGTATGATTGTGATCGTATAATTGTGATTGTATGATTGTGATCGTATGATTGTCATTGTATGATTGTGATTGTATGATTGTGATTGTATGATTGTGATTGCATGATTGTGATTGTATGATTGTGATTGTTTGATTGTGATTGTATGATTGTGATTGTATGATTGTGATTCTATGATTGTGATTGTTTGATTCTGATTGTATGATTGTTATTGTATGATTCTGATTGTATGATTGTGATTGTATGATTGTGATTGTATGATTGTGATTGTATGATTGTGATTGTATGATTGTGATTCTTTCATTGCGATTGTATGATTGTGATTGTATGATTGTGATTGTATGATTATGATTGTATGAATGTGATCGTATGATTGTGGTTGTATAATTAAGGTTGTATGATTATTTCTGTATGATTGTGATTGTATGATTGCGGTTGTATGATTCTGATTGTATGATTGTGATTGTATGATTGTGATCGTATGATTGTGATCGTATGATTGTGATCGTATAATTGTGATCGTATGATTGTGATTGTATGATTGTGATTGTATGATTGTGATTGTATGATTGTGATTGTATGATTGTGATTGTATGATTGTGATCGTATGATTGTGGTTGTATAATTAAGGTTGTATGATTATTTCTGTATGATTGTGATTGTATGATTGCGGTTGTATGATTGTGATTGTATGATTGTGATTGTATGATTGTGATCGTATGATTGTGAATCTTTGATTGCGATTGTATGATTGTGATTGTATGATTGTGATTGTATGATTGTGATTGTATGATTGTGATTGTATGATTGTGATTGTATGATTGTGATTGTATGATTGTGATTGTATGATAGTGATTGTATGATTGTTTCTGTATGATTGTGATTGTATGATTGCGATTGTATGATTATGATTGTATAATTGTGATTGTATGATTGTGATTGTGTGATTGTGATTGTGAGATTTGATTGTATGATCGTGATTGTATGATCGTGATTGTGAGATTGTGATTGTATGATTGTGATTGAATGATTGTGATTGTATGATAGTAATTGTATGATTGTGATTGTATGATTGCGATTGTATGATTGTGATTGTATGATTGTGATTGTATGACTGTGATCGTATGATTGTGATTCTTTGATTGCGATTGTATGATTGTGATTGTATGATTGTGATTGTATGATTGTGATTGTATGATTGTGATTGTATGATTGTGATTGTATGATTGTGATTGCATGATTGTAATTGTATGATTGTGATTGCATGATAGTGGTTGTATGATTGTGATTGTATGATTGTGATTGTATGATTGCGATTGTATGATTGTGATTGTATGATTGTGATTGTATGATAGTGATTCTATGATAGTGATTGTATGATTGTGATTGTATGATTATGATTGTATGATTGTGATCGTATGATTGTGGTTGTATAATTAAGGTTGTATGATTATTTCTGTATGATTGTGATTGTATGATTGCGGTTGTATGATTGTGATCGTATGATTGTGATTGTATGATTGTGATCGTATGATTGTGACTCTTTGATTGCGATTGTATGATTGTGATTGTATGATTGTGATTGTATGATTGTGATTGCATGATTGTGATTGTATGATTGTGATTGTATGATTGTGATTGTATGATTGTGATTGCATGATTGTGATTGTATGATAGTAATTGTATGATTGTGATCGTATGATTCTGATTGTATGATTGTGATTGTATGATTGTGATTGTATGATTGTGATCGTATGATTGTGGTTGTTTAATTATGGTTGTATGATTGTTTCTGTATGATTGTGATTGTATGATTGCGATTGTATGATTGCGATTGTATGATTGTGATTGTATGATTGTGATCGTATGATTGTGATTCTTTGATTGCGATTGTATGATTGCGATTGTATGATTGCGATTGTATGATTGCGATTGTATGATTGCGATTGTATGATTGCGATTGTATGATTGCGATTGTATGATTGCGATTGTATGATTGCGATTGTATGATTGCGATTGTATGATTGCGATTGTATGATTGCGATTGTATGATTGTGATTTTATGATTGTGTTTGTATGATTGTGACTGTGAGATTGTGATTGTGAGATTGTGATTGTATGATTGTGATTTTGTGATTGTGATTGTATGATTGTGATTGTATGATTGCGATTGTATGATTGCGATTGTATGATTCTGATTGTATGATTGTGATCGTATGATTGTGATCGTATGATTGTGATCGGATAATTGTGATTGTATGATTGTGATTGTATGATTGTGATTGTATGATTGTGATTGTATGATTGTGATTGTATGATTGTGATTGTATGATTGTGATTGTTTGATTGTGATTGTATGATTGTGATTGTATGATTGTGATTCTATGATTGTGATTGTTTGATTCTGATTGTATGATTGTTATTGTATGATTCTGATTGTATGATTGCGATTGTATGATTGTGATTGTATGATTGTGATTGTATGATTGTGATTGTATGATTGTGATTGTATGATTGTGATTGTATGATTGTGATTGTATGATTGTGATTCTTTCATTGCGATTGTATGATTGTGATTGTATGATTGTGATTGTATGATTGTGATTGTATGATTGTGATTGTATGATTGTGATCGTATGATTGTGGTTGTATAATTAAGGTTGTATGATTATTTCTGTATGATTATGATTGTATGATTGTGATTGTATGATTTTGATTGTATGATTGTGATTGTATGATTGTGATTGTATGATTGTGATTCTTTCATTGCGATTGTATGATTGTGATTGTATGATTGTGATTGTATGATTGCGATTGTATGATTGTGATCGTATGATTGTGGTTGTATAATTAAGGTTGTATGATTATTTCTGTATGATTGTGATTGTATGATTGCGGTTGTATGATTGTGATTGTATGATTGTGAATGTATGATTGTGATCGTATGATTGTGAATCTTTGATTGCGATTGTATGATTGTGATTGTATGATTGTGATTGTATGATTGTGATTGTATGATTGTGATTGTATGATTGTGATTGTATGATTGTGATTGTATGATTGTGATTGTATGATTGTGATTGTATGATTGTGATTGTATGATTGTGATTGTATGATTGTGATTGCATGATTGTGATTGTATGATAGTAATTGTATGATTGTGATCGTATGATTGTGATTGTATGATTGTGATTGTATGATTGTGATTGTATGATTGTGATCATATGATTGTGGTTGTATAATTATGGTTGTATGATTGTTTTTGTATGATTGTGATTGTATGATTGCGATTGTATGATTGCGATTGTATGATTGTGATTGTATGATTGTGATCGTATGATTGTGATTCTTTGATTGCGATTGTATGATTGCGATTGTATGATTGCGATTGTATGATTGCGATTGTATGATTGCGATTGTATCATTGCGATTGTATAATTGCGATTGTATGATTGCGATTGTATGATTGCGATTGTATGATTCTGATTCTATGATTGTGATCGTATGATTGTGATCGTATGATTGTGATCGTATAATTGTGATTGTATGATTGTGATTGTATGATTGTGATTGTGTGATTGTGACTGTATGATTGTGATTGTATGATTGTGATTGTATGATTGTGATTGTATGATTGTGATTGTATGACTGTGATCGTATGATTGTGATTCTTTGATTGCGATTGTATGATTGCGATTGTATGATTGCGATTGTATGATTGCGATTGTATGATTGCGATTGTATGATTGCGATTGTATGATTGCGATTGTATGATTGCGATTGTATGATTGTCATTGTATGATTGTGATCGTATAATTGTGATTGTATGATAGTAATTGTATGATTGTGATTGTATGATTGCGATTGTATGATTGTGATTGTATGATTGTGATTGTATGACTGTGATCGTATGATTGTGATTCTTTGATTGCGATTGTATGATTGTGATTGTATGATTGCGGTTGTATGATTGTGATTGTATGATTGTGATTGTATGATAGTGATTGTATGATTGTTTCTGTATGATTGTGATTGTATGATTGCGATTGTATGATTATGATTGTATAATTGTGATTGTATGATTGTGATTGTGTGATTGTGATTGTGAGATTTGATTGTATGATCGTGATTGTATGATCGTGATTGTGAGATTGTGATTGTATGATTGTGATTGAATGATTGTGATTGTATGATAGTAATTGTATGATTGTGATTGTATGATTGCGATTGTATGATTGTGATTGTATGATTGTGATTGTATGACTGTGATCGTATGATTGCGATTCTTTGATTGCGATTGTATGATTGTGATTGTATGATTGTGATTGTATGATTGTGATTGTATGATTGTGATTGTATGATTGTGATTGTATGATTGTGATTGTATGATTGTGATTGTATGATTGTGATTGCATGATTGTAATTGTATGATTGTGATTGCATGATAGTGGTTGTATGATTGTGATTGTATGATTGTGATTGCATGATTGTGATTGTGTGATTGTGACTGTATGATTGTGATTGTATGATTGTGATTGTATGATTGTGATTGTATGATGGTGATTGTATGATTGTGATTGTATGATTGTGATTGTATGATTGTGATTGTATGATTGTGATTGCATGATTGTGATTGTATGATAGTAATTGTATGATTGTGATCGTATGATTGTGACTGTATGATTGTGATTGTATGATTGCGATTGTATGATTGTGATCGTATGATTGTGGTTGTATAATTAAGGTTGTACGATTGTTTCTGTATGATTGTGATTGTATGATTGCGATTGTATGATGGTGATTGTATGATTGTGATTGTATGATTGTGATCGTATGATTGTGATTCTTTGATTGTGATTGTATGATTGCGATTGTATGATTGCGATTGTATGATTGCGATTGAATGATTGCGATTGTATGATTGCGATTGTACGATTGCGATTGTATGATTGCGATTGTATGATTGCGATTGTATGATTGTGATTGTATGATTGTGATTTTATGATTGTGATTGTATGATTGTGATTGTGAGATTGTGATTGTGAGATTGTGATTGTATGATTGTGATTTTGTGATTGTGATTGTATGATTGTGATTGTATGATTGCGATTGTATGATTGCGATTGTATGATTCTGATTGTATGATTGTGATCGTATGATTGTGATCGTATGATTGTGATCGTATAATTGTGATCGTATGATTATGATGGTATGATTGTGATTGTATGATTGTGATTGTATGACTGACATTGTATGATTGTGATTGTATGATTATGATTGTATGGTTGTGATTGTATGATCGTGATTGTATGATCGTGATTGTGAGATTGTGATTGTATGATTGTGATTGTATGATTGTGATTGTATGATTGTGATTGTATGATTGTGATTGTATGATTGTGATTGTATGACAGTGATTGTAAGATTGTGATTGTGTGATTGCGATTGTATGATTGTGACTGTATAATTGTGATTGTATGATTGTGTTCGTATGATTGTGATTGTATGATTGTGATTGTATGATTGTGATCGTATGATTGTGATCGTATAATTGTGATCGTATGATTGTGATCGTATGATTGTCATTGTATGATTGTGATTGTATGATTGTGATTGTATGATTGTGATTGCATGATTGTGATTGTATGATTGTGATTGTTTGATTGTGATTGTATGATTGTGATTGTATGATTGTGATTCTATGATTGTGATTGTTTGATTCTGATTGTATGATTGTTATTGTATGATTCTGATTGTATGATTGTGATTGTATGATTGTGATTGTATGATTGTGATTGTATGATTGTGATTGTATGATTGTGATTCTTTCATTGCGATTGTATGATTGTGATTGTATGATTGTGATTGTATGATTATGATTGTATGAATGTGATCGTATGATTGTGGTTGTATAATTAAGGTTGTATGATTATTTCTGTATGATTGTGATTGTATGATTGCGGTTGTATGATTCTGATTGTATGATTGTGATTGTATGATTGTGATCGTATGATTGTGATCGTATGATTGTGATCGTATAATTGTGATCGTATGATTGTGATTGTATGATTGTGATTGTATGATTGTGATTGTATGATTGTGATTGTATGATTGTGATTGTATGATTGTGATCGTATGATTGTGGTTGTATAATTAAGGTTGTATGATTATTTCTGTATGATTGTGATTGTATGATTGCGGTTGTATGATTGTGATTGTATGATTGTGATTGTATGATTGTGATCGTATGATTGTGAATCTTTGATTGCGATTGTATGATTGTGATTGTATGATTGTGATTGTATGATTGTGATTGTATGATTGTGATTGTATGATTGTGATTGTATGATTGTGATTGTATGATTGTGATTGTATGATTGTGATTGTATGATAGTGATTGTATGATTGTTTCTGTATGATTGTGATTGTATGATTGCGATTGTATGATTATGATTGTATAATTGTGATTGTATGATTGTGATTGTGTGATTGTGATTGTGAGATTTGATTGTATGATCGTGATTGTATGATCGTGATTGTGAGATTGTGATTGTATGATTGTGATTGAATGATTGTGATTGTATGATAGTAATTGTATGATTGTGATTGTATGATTGCGATTGTATGATTGTGATTGTATGATTGTGATTGTATGACTGTGATCGTATGATTGTGATTCTTTGATTGCGATTGTATGATTGTGATTGTATGATTGTGATTGTATGATTGTGATTGTATGATTGTGATTGTATGATTGTGATTGTATGATTGTGATTGCATGATTGTAATTGTATGATTGTGATTGCATGATAGTGGTTGTATGATTGTGATTGTATGATTGTGATTGTATGATTGCGATTGTATGATTGTGATTGTATGATTGTGATTGTATGATAGTGATTCTATGATAGTGATTGTATGATTGTGATTGTATGATTATGATTGTATGATTGTGATCGTATGATTGTGGTTGTATAATTAAGGTTGTATGATTATTTCTGTATGATTGTGATTGTATGATTGCGGTTGTATGATTGTGATCGTATGATTGTGATTGTATGATTGTGATCGTATGATTGTGACTCTTTGATTGCGATTGTATGATTGTGATTGTATGATTGTGATTGTATGATTGTGATTGCATGATTGTGATTGTATGATTGTGATTGTATGATTGTGATTGTATGATTGTGATTGCATGATTGTGATTGTATGATAGTAATTGTATGATTGTGATCGTATGATTCTGATTGTATGATTGTGATTGTATGATTGTGATTGTATGATTGTGATCGTATGATTGTGGTTGTTTAATTATGGTTGTATGATTGTTTCTGTATGATTGTGATTGTATGATTGCGATTGTATGATTGCGATTGTATGATTGTGATTGTATGATTGTGATCGTATGATTGTGATTCTTTGATTGCGATTGTATGATTGCGATTGTATGATTGCGATTGTATGATTGCGATTGTATGATTGCGATTGTATGATTGCGATTGTATGATTGCGATTGTATGATTGCGATTGTATGATTGCGATTGTATGATTGCGATTGTATGATTGCGATTGTATGATTGCGATTGTATGATTGTGATTTTATGATTGTGTTTGTATGATTGTGACTGTGAGATTGTGATTGTGAGATTGTGATTGTATGATTGTGATTTTGTGATTGTGATTGTATGATTGTGATTGTATGATTGCGATTGTATGATTGCGATTGTATGATTCTGATTGTATGATTGTGATCGTATGATTGTGATCGTATGATTGTGATCGGATAATTGTGATTGTATGATTGTGATTGTATGATTGTGATTGTATGATTGTGATTGTATGATTGTGATTGTATGATTGTGATTGTATGATTGTGATTGTTTGATTGTGATTGTATGATTGTGATTGTATGATTGTGATTCTATGATTGTGATTGTTTGATTCTGATTGTATGATTGTTATTGTATGATTCTGATTGTATGATTGTGATTGTATGATTGTGATTGTATGATTGTGATTGTATGATTGTGATTGTATGATTGTGATTGTATGATTGTGATTGTATGATTGTGATTGTATGATTGTGATTCTTTCATTGCGATTGTATGATTGTGATTGTATGATTGTGATTGTATGATTGTGATTGTATGATTGTGATTGTATGATTGTGATCGTATGATTGTGGTTGTATAATTAAGGTTGTATGATTATTTCTGTATGATTATGATTGTATGATTGTGATTGTATGATTTTGATTGTATGATTGTGATTGTATGATTGTGATTGTATGATTGTGATTCTTTCATTGCGATTGTATGATTGTGATTGTATGATTGTGATTGTATGATTGCGATTGTATGATTGTGATCGTATGATTGTGGTTGTATAATTAAGGTTGTATGATTATTTCTGTATGATTGTGATTGTATGATTGCGGTTGTATGATTGTGATTGTATGATTGTGAATGTATGATTGTGATCGTATGATTGTGAATCTTTGATTGCGATTGTATGATTGTGATTGTATGATTGTGATTGTATGATTGTGATTGTATGATTGTGATTGTATGATTGTGATTGTATGATTGTGATTGTATGATTGTGATTGTATGATTGTGATTGTATGATTGTGATTGTATGATTGTGATTGTATGATTGTGATTGTATGATTGTGATTGTATGATTGTGATTGTATGATTGTGATTGTATGATTGTTTCTGTATGATTGTGATTGTATGATTGCGATTGTATGATTATGATTGTATAATTGTGATTGTATGATTGTGATTGTGTGATTGTGATTGTGAGATTGTGATTGTACGATTGTGATTGTATGATTATGATTGTGTGATTGTGATTGTATGATTTTGATTGTATGATTGTGATTGCATGATTGTGATTGTATGATTGTGATTGTATGATTGTGATTGTATGACAGTGATTGTAAGATTGTGATTGTGTGATTGCGATTGTATGATTGTGACTGTATAATTGTGATTGTATGATTGTGTTCGTATGATTGTGATTGTATGATTGTGATTGTATGATTGTGATCGTATGATTGTGATTGTATGATTGTGTTTGCATGATTGTGATTGTATGATTGTGATTGTGTGATTGTGACTGTATGATTGTGATTGTATGATTGTGATTGTATGATTGTGATTGTATGATTGTGATTGTATGATTGTGATCGTATGATTGTGATTGTATGATTGTGACTGTATGATTATGATTGTATGATTGTCATTGTATGATTGTGATTGTATGATTATGATTGTGTGATTGTGATTGTATGATTGTGATTGTGTGATTGTGATTGTATGATTGTGACTGTATGATTGTGATTGTATGATTGTGATTGTATGATTGTGATTGTATGATTGTGATTGTATGATTGTGATTGTATGATTGTGATTGTATGATAGTGATTGTATGATTGTTTCTGTATGATTGTGATTGTATGATTGCGATTGTATGATTATGATTGTATAATTGTGATTGTATGATTGTGATTGTGCGATTGTGATTGTGAGATTGTGATTGTATGATTGTGATTGTATGACTATGATTGTGTGATTGTGATTGTATGATTTTGATTGTATGATTGTGATTGTATGATTGTGATTGTATGATTATGATCGTATGATTGTGATTGTAAGATTGTGATTGTGTGATTGCGATTGTATGATTGTGACTGTATGATTGTGATTGTATGATTGTCATTGTATGATTGTGATTGTATGATTGTGATTGTATGATTGTGATTGTATGATTATGATCGTATGATTGTGATTGTAAGATTGTGATTGTGTGATTGCGATTGTATGATTGTGACTGTATGATTGTGATTGTATGATTGTCATTGTATGATTGTGATTGTATGATCGTGATTGTATGATCGTGATTGTATGATCGTGATTGTATGATCGTGATTGTATGATCGTGATTGTATGATCGTGATTGTGAGATTGTGATTGTGTGATTGCGATTGTATGATTGTGACTGTATAATTGTGATTGTATGATTGTGTTTGTATGATTGTGATGGTATGATTGTGATTGTATGATTGTGATCGTATGATTGTGATTGTTTGATTGTGATTGTATGATTGTGATTGTATGATTGTGATTCTATGATTGTGATTGTTTGATTCTGATTGTATGATTGTTATTGTATGATTCTGATTGTATGATTGTGATTGTATGATTGTGATTGTATGATTGTGATTGTATGATTGTGATTGTATGATTGTGATTGTATGATTGTGATTGTATGATTGTGATTGTATGATTGTGATTGTATGATTGTGATTGTATGATTGTGATTGTATGATTGTGATTCTTTCATTGCGATTGTATGATTGTGATTGTATGATTGTGATTGTATGATTGCGATTGTATGATTGTGATCGTATGATTGTGGTTGTATAATTAAGGTTGTATGATTATTTCTGTATGATTGTGATTGTATGATTGCGGTTGTATGATTGTGATTGTATGATTGTGATTGTATGATTGTGATCGTATGATTGTGAATCTTTGATTGCGATTGTATGATTGTGATTGTATGATTGTGATTGTATGATTGTGATTGTATGATTGTGATTGTATGATTGTGATTGTATGATTGTGATTGTATGATTGTGATTGTATGATTGTGATTGTATGATTGTGATTGTATGATTGTGATTGTATGATTGTGATTGTATGATTGTGATTGTATGATTGTGATTGTATGATTGTGATTGTATGATTGTGATTGTATGATTGTGATTGTATGATTGTGATTGTATGATTGTGATTGTATGATTGTGATTGTATGATTGTGATTGTATGATTGTGATTGTATGATTGTGATTGTATGATTGTGATTGTATGATTGTGATTGTATGATTGTTTCTGTATGATTGTGATTGTATGATTGCGATTGTATGATTATGATTGTATAATTGTGATTGTATGATTGTGATTGTGTGATTGTGATTGTGAGATTGTGATTGTATGATTGTGATTGTATGATTATGATTGTGTGATTGTGATTGTATGATTTTGATTGTATGATTGTGATTGCATGATTGTGATTGTATGATAGTAATTGCATGATTGTGATCGTATGATTGTGATTGTATGATTGTGATTGTATGATTGTGATTGTATGATTGTGATTGCATGATTGTGATTGTATGATTGTGATTGTATGATTGTGATTGTATGATTGTGATTGCATGATTGTGATTGTATGATAGTAATTGTATGATTGTGATCGTATGATTCTGATTGTATGATTGTGATTGTATGATTGTGATTGTATGATTGTGATTGTATGATTGTGATCGTATGATTGTGGTTGTTTAATTATGGTTGTATGATTGTTTCTGTATGATTGTGATTGTATGATTGCGATTGTATGATTGCGATTGTATGATTGTGATTGTATGATTGTGATCGTATGATTGTGATTCTTTGATTGCGATTGTATGATTGCGATTGTATGATTGCGATTGTATGATTGCGATTGTATGATTGCGATTGTATGATTGCGATTGTATGATTGCGATTGTATGATTGCGATTGTATGATTGCGATTGTATGATTGTGATTTTATGATTGTGATTGTATGATTGTGACTGTGAGATTGTGATTGTGAGATTGTGATTGTATGATTGTGATTTTGTGATTGTGATTGTATGATTGTGATTGTATGATTGCGATTGTATGATTGCGATTGTATGATTCTGATTGTATGATTGTGATCGTATGATTGTGATCGTATGATTGTGATCGGATAATTGTGATTGTATGATTGTGATTGTATGATTGTGATTGTATGATTGTGATTGTATGATTGTGATTGTATGATTGTGATTGTATGATTGTGATTGTATGATTGTGATTGTTTGATTGTGATTGTATGATTGTGATTGTATGATTGTGATTCTATGATTGTGATTGTTTGATTCTGATTGTATGATTGTTATTGTATGATTCTGATTGTATGATTGTGATTGTATGATTGTGATTGTATGATTGTGATTGTATGATTGTGATTGTATGATTGTGATTGTATGATTGTGATTCTTTCCTTGCGATTGTATGATTGTGATTGTATGATTGTGATTGTATGATTGTGATTGTATGATTGTGATTGTATGATTGTGATTGTATGATTGTGATCGTATGATTGTGGTTGTATAATTCAGGTTGTATGATTATTTCTGTATGATTATGATTGTATGATTGCGGTTGTATGATTGTGATTGTATGATTGTGATTGTATGATTGTGATCGTATGATTGTGAATCTTTGGTTGCGATTGTATGATTGTGATTGTATGATTGTGATTGTATGATTGTGATTGTATGATTGTGATTGTATGATTGTGATTGTATGATTGTGATTGTATGATAGTGATTGTATGATTGTTTCTGTATGATTGTGATTGTATGATTGCGATTGTATGATTATGATTGTATAATTGTGATTGTATGATTGTGATTGTGTGATTGTGATTGTATGATTGTGATTGTATGAGTGTGATTGTATGATAGTAATTGTATGATTGTGATTGTATGATTGTGATTGTATGATTGTGATTGTATGATTGTGATTGTATGATTGTGATTGTATGATTGTGTTTGTATGATTGTGATTGTGTGTTTGTGATTGTGTGATTGTGATTGTGTGATTGTGATTGTGTGATTGTGATTGTATGATTGTGATTGTATGATTGTCATTGTATGATTGTGATTGTATGATTGTGATTGTATGATTGTGATTGCATGATTGTGATTGCATGATTGTGATTGTATGATTGTGATTGTATGATTGTGATTGTATGATTGTGATTGTATGATTGTGATTGTATGATTGTGATTGTATGATTGTGATTTTATGATTGTGATTGTATGATTGTGATTGTGAGATTGTGATGGTGAGATTGTGATTGTGAGATTGTGATTGTGAGATTGTGATTGTATGATTGTGATTTTTTGATTGTGATTGTATGATTGTGATTGTATGATTGTGATTGTATGATTGTGATTGTATGATTATGATTGTATGATTGTGATTGTATGATTGTGATTGTATGATTGTGATTGTATGATTGTGATTGTATGATTGTGATTGTATGATTGTGATTGTATGATTGTGATTGTATGATTGTGATTGCATGATTGTGATTGTATGATAGTAATTGTATGATTGTGATCGTATGATTGTGATTGTATGATTGTGATTGTATGATTGTGATTGTATGATTGTGATCGTATGATTGTAGTTGTATAATTATGGTTGTATGATTGTTTTTGTATGATTGTGATTGTATGATTGCGATTGTATGATTGCGATTGTATGATTGTGATTGTATGATTGTGATCGTATGATTGTGATTCTTTGATTGCGATTGTATGATTGCGATTGTATGATTGCGATTGTATGATTGCGATTGTATGATTGCGATTGTATGATTGCGATTGTATGATTGCGATTGTATAATTGCGATTGTATGATTGCGATTGTATGATTGCGATTGTATGATTCTGATTCTATGATTGTGATCGTATGATTGTGATCGTATGATTGTGATCGTATAATTGTGATTGTATGATTGTGATTGTATGATTGTGATTGTGTGATTGTGACTGTATGATTGTGATTGTATGATTGTGATTGTATGATTGTGATTGTATGATTGTGATTGTATGACTGTGATCGTATGATTGTGATTCTTTGATTGCGATTGTATGATTGCGATTGTATGATTGCGATTGTATGATTGCGATTGTATGATTGCGATTGTATGATTGCGATTGTATGATTGCGATTGTATGATTGCGATTGTATGATTGCGATTGTATGATTGTCATTGTATGATTGTGATCGTATAATTGTGATTGTATGATAGTAATTGTATGATTGTGATTGTATGATTGCGATTGTATGATTGTGATTGTATGATTGTGATTGTATGACTGTGATCGTATGATTGTGATTCTTTGATTGCGATTGTATGATTGTGATTGTATGATTGCGGTTGTATGATTGTGATTGAATGATTGTGATTGTATGATAGTAATTGTATGATTGTGATTGTATGATTGCGATTGTATGATTGTGATTGTATGATTGTGATTGTATGATTGTGATTGTATGATTGTGATTCTTTCATTGCGATTGTATGATTGTGATTGTATGATAGTGATTGTATGATTGTTTCTGTATGATTGTGATTGTATGATTGCGATTGTATGATTATGATTGTATAATTGTGATTGTATGATTGTGATTGTGTGATTGTGATTGTGAGATTTGATTGTATGATCGTGATTGTATGATCGTGATTGTGAGATTGTGATTGTATGATTGTGATTAAATGATTGTGATTGTATGATAGTAATTGTATGATTGTGATTGTATGATTGCGATTGTATGATTGTGATTGTATGATTGTGATTGTATGATTGTGATTGTATGATTGTGATTCTTTCATTGCGATTGTATGATTGTGATTGTATGATTGTGATTGTATGATTGTGATTGTATGATTGTGATTGTATGATTGTGATTGTATGATTGTGATTGTATGATTGTGATCGTATGATTGTGGTTGTATAATTAAGGTTGTATGATTATTTCTGTATGATTATGATTGTATGATTGCGGTTGTATGATTGTGATTGTATGATTGTGATTGTATGATTGTGATCGTATGATTGTGAATCTTTGGTTGCGATTGTATGATTGTGATTGTATGATTGTGATTGTATGATAGTGATTGTATGATTGTTTCTGTATGATTGTGATTGTATGATTGCGATTGTATGATTATGATTGTATAATTGTGATTGTATGATTGTGATTGTGTGATTGTGATTGTGAGATTTGATTGTATGATCGTGATTGTATGATCGTGATTTTGAGATTGTGATTGTATGATTGTGATTGAATGATTGTGATTGTATGATAGTAATTGTATGATTGTGATTGTATGATTGCGATTGTATGATTGTGATTGTATGATTGTGATTGTATGATAGTAATTGTATCATTGTGAGTCTTTGATTGCGATTGTATGATTGTGATTGTATGATTGTGATTGTATGATTGTGATTGTATGAGTGTGATTGTATGATAGTAATTGTATGATTGTGATTGTATGATTGTGATTGTATGATTGTGATTGTATGATTGTGATTGTATGATTGTGATTGTATGATTGTGTTTGTATGATTGTGATTGTGTGTTTGTGATTGTGTGATTGTGATTGTGTGATTGTGATTGTGTGATTGTGATTGTATGATTGTGATTGTATGATTGTCATTGTATGATTGTGATTGTATGATTGTGATTGTATGATTGTGATTGCATGATTGTGATTGCATGATTGTGATTGTATGATTGTGATTGTATCATTGTGATTGTATGATTGTGATTGTATGATTGTGATTGTATGATTGTGATTGTATGATTGTGATTTTATGATTGTGATTGTATGATTGTGATTGTGAGATTGTGATGGTGAGATTGTGATTGTGAGATTGTGATTGTGAGATTGTGATTGTATGATTGTGATTTTTTGATTGTGATTGTATGAATGTGATTGTATGATTGTGATTGTATGATTGTGATTGTATGATTGTGATTGTATGATTGTGATTGTATGATTGTGATTGTATGATTGTGATTGTATGATTGTGATTGTATGATTGTGATTGTATGATTGTGATTGCATGATTGTGATTGTACGATAGTAATTGTATGATTGTTATCGTATGATTGTGATTGTATGATTGTGATTGTATGATTGTGATTGTATGATTGTGATCGTATGATTGTGGTTGTATAATTATGGTTGTATGATTGTTTTTGTATGATTGTGATTGTATGATTGCGATTGTATGATTGCGATTGTATGATTGTGATTGTATGATTGTGATCGTATGATTGTGATTCTTTGATTGCGATTGTATGATTGCGATTGTATGATTGCGATTGTATGATTGCGATTGTATGATTGCGATTGTATGATTGCGATTGTATAATTGCGATTGTATGATTGCGATTGTATGATTGCGATTGTATGATTCTGATTCTATGATTGTGATCGTATGATTGTGATCGTATGATTGTGATCGTATAATTGTGATTGTATGATTGTGATTGTATGATTGTGATTGTGTGATTGTGACTGTATGATTGTGATTGTATGATTGTGATTGTATGATTGTGATTGTATGATTGTGATTGTATGATTGTGATCGTATGATTGTGAATCTTTGGTTGCGATTGTATGATTGTGATTGTATGATTGTGATTGTATGATTGTGATTGTATGATAGTGATTGTATGATTGTTTCTGTATGATTGTGATTGTATGATTGCGATTGTATGATTATGATTGTATAATTGTGATTGTATGATTGTGATTGTGTGATTGTGATTGTATGATTGTGATTGTATGAGTGTGATTGTATGATAGTAATTGTATGATTGTGATTGTATGATTGTGATTGTATGATTGTGATTGTATGATTGTGATTGTATGATTGTGATTGTATGATTGTGATTGTATGATTGTGATTGTATGATAGTGATTGTATGATTGTTTCTGTATGATTGTGATTGTATGATTGCGATTGTATGATTATGATTGTATAATTGTGATTGTATGATTGTGATTGTGTGATTGTGATTGTATGATTGTGATTGTATGAGTGTGATTGTATGATAGTAATTGTATGATTGTGATTGTATGATTGTGATTGTATGATTGTGATTGTATGATTGTGATTGTATGATTGTGATTGTATGATTGTGTTTGTATGATTGTGATTGTGTGTTTGTGATTGTGTGATTGTGATTGTGTGATTGTGATTGTGTGATTGTGATTGTATGATTGTGATTGTATGATTGTCATTGTATGATTGTGATTGTATGATTGTGATTGTATGATTGTGATTGTATGATTGTGATTGTATGATTGTGATTTTATGATTGTGATTGTATGATTGTGATTGTGAGATTGTGATGGTGAGATTGTGATTGTGAGATTGTGATTGTGAGATTGTGATTGTATGATTGTGATTTTTTGATTGTGATTGTATGATTGTGATTGTATGATTGTGATTGTATGATTGTGATTGTATGATTGTGATTGTATGATTATGATTGTATGATTGTGATTGTATGATTGTGATTGTATGATTGTGATTGTATGATTGTGATTGTATGATTGTGATTGTATGATTGTGATTGTATGATTGTGATTGTATGATTGTGATTGCATGATTGTGATTGTATGATAGTAATTGTATGATTGTGATCGTATGATTGTGATTGTATGATTGTGATTGTATGATTGTGATTGTATGATTGTGATCGTATGATTGTAGTTGTATAATTATGGTTGTATGATTGTTTTTGTATGATTGTGATTGTATGATTGCGATTGTATGATTGCGATTGTATGATTGTGATCGTATGATTGTGATTCTTTGATTGCGATTGTATGATTGCGATTGTATGATTGCGATTGTACGATTGCGATTGTATGATTGCGATTGTATGATTGCGATTGTATGATTGCGATTGTATAATTGCGATTGTATGATTGCGATTGTATGATTGCGATTGTATGATTCTGATTCTATGATTGTGATCGTATGATTGTGATCGTATGATTGTGATCGTATAATTGTGATCGTATGATTGTGATTGTATGATTGTGATTGTGTGATTGTGACTGTATGATTGTGATTGTATGATTGTGATTGTATGATTGTGATTGTATGATTGTGATTCTATGACTGTGATCGTATGATTGTGATTCTTTGATTGCGATTGTATGATTGCGATTGTATGATTGCGATTGTATGATTGCGATTGTATGATTGCGATTGTATGATTGCGATTGTATGATTGCGATTGTATGATTGCGATTGTATGATTGCGATTGTATGATTGTCATTGTATGATTGTGATCGTATAATTGTGATTGTATGATAGTAATTGTATGATTGTGATTGTATGATTGCGATTGTATGATTGTGATTGTATGATTGTGATTGTATGACTGTGATCGTATGATTGTGATTCTTTGATTGCGATTGTATGATTGTGATTGTATGATTGCGGTTGTATGATTGTGATTGAATGATTGTGATTGTATGATAGTAATTGTATGATTGTGATTGTATGATTGCGATTGTATGATTGTGATTGTATGATTGTGATTGTATGATTGTGATTGTATGATTGTGATTCTTTCATTGCGATTGTATGATTGTGATTGTATGATAGTGATTGTATGATTGTTTCTGTATGATTGTGATTGTATGATTGCGATTGTATGATTATGATTGTATAATTGTGATTGTATGATTGTGATTGTGTGATTGTGATTGTGAGATTTGATTGTATGATCGTGATTGTATGATCGTGATTGTGAGATTGTGATTGTATGATTGTGATTGAATGATTGTGATTGTATGATAGTAATTGTATGATTGTGATTGTATGATTGCGATTGTATGATTGTGATTGTATGATTGTGATTGTATGATTGTGATTGTATGATTGTGATTCTTTCATTGCGATTGTATGATTGTGATTGTATGATTGTGATTGTATGATTGTGATTGTATGATTGTGATTGTATGATTGTGATTGTATGATTGTGATTGTATGATTGTGATTGTATGATTGTGATTGTATGATTGTGATCGTATGATTGTGGTTGTATAATTAAGGTTGTATGATTATTTCTGTATGATTATGATTGTATGATTGCGGTTGAATGATTGTGATTGTATGATTATGATTGTATAATTGTGATTGTATGATTGTGATTGTGTGATTGTGATTGTGAGATTTGATTGTATGATCGTGATTGTATGATCGTGATTTTGAGATTGTGATTGTATGATTGTGATTGAATGATTGTGATTGTATGATAGTAATTGTATGATTGTGATTGTATGATTGCGATTGTATGATTGTGATTGTATGATTGTGATTGTATGATAGTAATTGTATCATTGTGAGTCTTTGATTGCGATTGTATGATTGTGATTGTATGATTGTGATTGTATGATTGTGATTGTATGAGTGTGATTGTATGATAGTAATTGTATGATTGTGATTGTATGATTGTGATTGTATGATTGTGATTGTATGATTGTGATTGTATGATTGTGATTGTATGATTGTGTTTGTATGATTGTGATTGTGTGTTTGTGATTGTGTGATTGTGATTGTGTGATTGTGATTGTGTGATTGTGATTGTATGATTGTGATTGTATGATTGTCATTGTATGATTGTGATTGTATGATTGTGATTGTATGATTGTGATTGCATGATTGTGATTGCATGATTGTGATTGTATGATTGTGATTGTATGATTGTGATTGTATGATTGTGATTGTATGATTGTGATTGTATGATTGTGATTGTATGATTGTGATTTTATGATTGTGATTGTATGATTGTGATTGTGAGATTGTGATGGTGAGATTGTGATTGTGAGATTGTGATTGTGAGATTGTGATTGTATGATTGTGATTTTTTGATTGTGATTGTATGAATGTGATTGTATGATTGTGATTGTATGATTGTGATTGTATGATTGTGATTGTATGATTGTGATTGTATGATTGTGATTGTATGATTGTGATTGTATGATTGTGATTGTATGATTGTGATTGCATGATTGTGATTGTATGATAGTAATTGTATGATTGTGATCGTATGATTGTGATTGTATGATTGTGATTGTATGATTGTGATTGTATGATTGTGATCGTATGATTGTGGTTGTATAATTATGGTTGTATGATTGTTTTTGTATGATTGTGATTGTATGATTGCGATTGTATGATTGCGATTGTATGATTGTGATTGTATAATTGTGATCGTATGATTGTGATTCTTTGATTGCGATTGTATGATTGCGATAGTATGATTGCGATTGTATGATTGCGATTGTATGATTGCGATTGTATGATTGCGATTGTATAATTGCGATTGTATGATTGCGATTGTATGATTGCGATTGTATGATTCTGATTCTATGATTGTGATCGTATGATTGTGATCGTATGATTGTGAATCTTTGATTGCGATTGTATGATTGTGATTGTATGATTGTGATTGTATGATAGTGATTGTATGATTGTTTCTGTATGATTGTGATTGTATGATTGCGATTGTATGATTATGATTGTATAATTGTGATTGTATGATTGTGATTGTGTGATTGTGATTGTGAGATTTGATTGTATGATCGTGATTGTATGATCGTGATTGTGAGATTGTGATTGTATGATTGTGATTGAATGATTGTGATTGTATGATAGTAATTGTATGATTGTGATTGTATGATTGCGATTGTATGATTGTGATTGTATGATTGTGATTGTATGACTGTGATCGTATGATTGCGATTCTTTGATTGCGATTGTATGATTGTGATTGTATGATTGTGATTGTATGATTGTGATTGTATGATTGTGATTGTATGATTGTGATTGTATGATTGTGATTGTATGATTGTGATTGCATGATTGTAATTGTATGATTGTGATTGCATGATAGTGGTTGTATGATTGTGATTGTATGATTGTGATTGTATGATTGTGTTTGCATGATTGTGATTGCATGATTGTGATTGTGTGATTGTGACTGTATGATTGTGATTGTATGATTGTGATTGTATGATTGTGATTGTATGATGGTGATTGTATGATTGTGATTGTATGATTGTGATTGTATGATTGTGATTGTATGATTGTGATTGCATGATTGTGATTGTATGATAGTAATTGTATGATTGTGATCGTATGATTGTGATTGTATGATTGTGATTGTATGATTGCGATTGTATGATTGTGATCGTATGATTGTGGTTGTATAATTAAGGTTGTACGATTGTTTCTGTATGATTGTGATTGTATGATTGCGATTGTATGATGGTGATTGTATGATTGTGATTGTATGATTGTGATCGTATGATTGTGATTCTTTGATTGTGATTGTATGATTGCGATTGTATGATTGCGATTGTATGATTGCGATTGAATGATTGCGATTGTATGATTGCGATTGTACGATTGCGATTGTATGATTGCGATTGTATGATTGCGATTGTATGATTGTGATTGTATGATTGTGATTTTATGATTGTGATTGTATGATTGTGATTGTGAGATTGTGATTGTGAGATTGTGATTGTATGATTGTGATTTTGTGATTGTGATTGTATGATTGTGATTGTATGATTGCGATTGTATGATTGCGATTGTATGATTCTGATTGTATGATTGTGATCGTATGATTGTGATCGTATGATTGTGATCGTATAATTGTGATCGTATGATTATGATGGTATGATTGTGATTGTATGATTGTGATTTTATGATTGTGATTGTGAGATTGTGATTGTATGATTGTGATTGTATGATTGTGATTGTATGATTGTGGTTGTATGATTGTGATTGTATGATTGTGATTGTATGATTGTGATTGTATGATTGTGATTGTATGATTGTGATTGTATGACTGACATTGTATGATTGTGATTGTATGATTATGATTGTATGGTTGTGATTGTATGATCGTGATTGTATGATCGTGATTGTGAGATTGTGATTGTATGATTGTGATTGTATGATTGTGATTGTATGATTGTGATTGTATGATTGTGATTGTATGATTGTGATTGTATGACAGTGATTGTAAGATTGTGATTGTGTGATTGCGATTGTATGATTGTGACTGTATAATTGTGATTGTATGATTGTGTTCGTATGATTGTGATTGTATGATTGTGATTGTATGATTGTGATCGTATGATTGTGATCGTATAATTGTGATCGTATGATTGTGATCGTATGATTGTCATTGTATGATTGTGATTGTATGATTGTGATTGTATGATTGTGATTGCATGATTGTGATTGTATGATTGTGATTGTTTGATTGTGATTGTATGATTGTGATTGTATGATTGTGATTCTATGATTGTGATTGTTTGATTCTGATTGTATGATTGTTATTGTATGATTCTGATTGTTTGATTGTGATTGTATGATTGTGATTGTATGATTGTGATTGTATGATTGTGATTCTTTCATTGCGATTGTATGATTGTGATTGTATGATTGTGATTGTATGATTATGATTGTATGAATGTGATCGTATGATTGTGGTTGTATAATTAAGGTTGTATGATTATTTCTGTATGATTGTGATTGTATGATTGCGGTTGTATGATTCTGATTGTATGATTGTGATTGTATGATTGTGATCGTATGATTGTGATCGTATGATTGTGATCGTATAATTGTGATTGTATGATTGTGATTGTATGATTGTGATTGTATGATTGTGATTGTATGATTGTGATTGTATGATTGTGATTGTATGATTGTGATCGTATGATTGTGGTTGTATAATTAAGGTTGTATGATTATTTCTGTATGATTGTGATTGTATGATTGCGGTTGTATGATTGTGATTGTATGATTGTGATTGTATGATTGTGATCGTATGATTGTGAATCTTTGATTGCGATTGTATGATTGTGATTGTATGATTGTGATTGTATGATTGTGATTGAATGATTGTGATTGTATGATTGTGATTGTATGATTGTGATTGTATGATTGTGGGTGTATGATAGTGATTGTATGATTGTTTCTGTATGATTGTGATTGTATGATTGCGATTGTATGATTATGATTGTATAATTGTGATTGTATGATTGTGATTGTGTGATTGTGATTGTGAGATTTGCTTGTATGATCGTGATTGTATGATCGTGATTGTGAGATTGTGATTGTATGATTGTGATTGAATGATTGTGATTGTATGATAGTAATTGTATGATTGTGATTGTATGATTGCGATTGTATGATTGTGATTATATGATTGTGATTGTATGACTGTGATCGTATGATTGTGATTCTTTGATTGCGATTGTATGATTGTGATTGTATGATTGTGATTGTATGATTGTGATTGTATGATTGTGATTGTATGATTGTGATTGCATGATTGTAATTGTATGATTGTGATTGCATGATAGTGGTTGTATGATTGTGATTGTATGATTGTGATTGTATGATTGCGGTTGTATGATTGTGATCGTATGATTGTGATTGTATGATTGTGATCGTATGATTGTGACTCTTTGATTGCGATTGTATGATTGTGATTGTATGTTTGTGATTGTATGATTGTGATTGCATGATTGTGATTGTATGATTGTGATTGTATGATTGTGATTGTATGATTGTGATTGCATGATTGTGATTGTATGATAGTAATTGTATGATTGTGATCGTATGATTCTGATTGTATGATTGTGATTGTATGATTGTGATTGTATGATTGTGATCGTATGATTGTGGTTGTTTAATTATGGTCGTATGATTGTTTCTGTATGATTGTGATTGTATGATTGCGATTGTATGATTGCGATTGTATGATTGTGATTGTATGATTGTGATCGTATGATTGTGATTCTTTGATTGCGATTGTATGATTGCGATTGTATGATTGCGATTGTATGATTGCGATTGTATGATTGCGATTGTATGATTGCGATTGTATGATTGCGATTGTATGATTGCGATTGTATGATTGCGATTGTATGATTGCGATTGTATGATTGCGATTGTATGATTGCGATTGTATGATTGCGATTGTATGATTGCGATTGTATGATTGCGATTGTATGATTGCGATTGTATGATTGTGATTTTATGATTGTGTTTGTATGATTGTGACTGTGAGATTGTGATTGTGAGATTGTGATTGTATGATTGTGATTTTGTGATTGTGATTGTATGATTGTGATTGTATGATTGCGATTGTATGATTGCGATTGTATGATTCTGATTGTATGATTGTGATCGTATGATTGTGATCGTATGATTGTGATCGGATAATTGTGATTGTATGATTGTGATTGTATGATTGTGATTGTATGATTGTGATTGTATGATTGTGATTGTATGATTGTGATTGTATGATTGTGATTGTTTGATTGTGATTGTATGATTGTGATTGTATGATTGTGATTCTATGATTGTGATTGTTTGATTCTGATTGTATGATTGTTATTGTATGATTCTGATTGTATGATTGTGATTGTATGATTGTGATTGTATGATTGTGATTGTATGATTGTGATTGTATGATTGTGATTGTATGATTGTGATTGTATGATTGTGATTCTTTCATTGCGATTGTATGATTGTGATTGTATGATTGTGATTGTATGATTGTGATTGTATGATTGTGATTGTATGATTGTGATCGTATGATTGTGGTTGTATAATTAAGGTTGTATGATTATTTCTGTATGATTATGATTGTATGATTGCGGTTGTATGATTGTGATTGTATGATTGTGATTGTATGATTGTGATCGTATGATTGTGAATCTTTGGTTGCGATTGTATGATTGTGATTGTATGATTGTGATTGTATGATTGTGATTGTATGATTGTGATTGTATGATAGTGATTGTATGATTGTTTCTGTATGATTGTGATTGTATGATTGCGATTGTATGATTATGATTGTATAATTGTGATTGTATGATTGTGATTGTGTGATTGTGATTGTGAGATTTGATTGTATGATCGTGATTGTATGATCGTGATTGTGAGATTGTGATTGTATGATTGTGATTGAATGATTGTGATTGTATGATAGTAATTGTATGATTGTGATTGTATGATTGCGATTGTATGATTGTGATTGTATGATTGTGATTGTATGATAGTAATTGTATGATTGTGAGTCTTTGATTGCGATTGTATGATTGTGATTGTATGATTGTGATTGTATGATTGTGATTGTATGAGTGTGATTGTATGATAGTAATTGTATGATTGTGATTGTATGATTGTGATTGTATGATTGTGATTGTATGATTGTGATTGTATGATTGTGATTGTATGATTGTGTTTGTATGATTGTGATTGTGTGTTTGTGATTGTGTGATTGTGATTGTGTGATTGTGATTGTGTGATTGTGATTGTATGATTGTGATTGTATGATTGTCATTGTATGATTGTGATTGTATGATTGTGATTGTATGATTGTGATTGCATGATTGTGATTGCATGATTGTGATTGTATGATTGTGATTGTATGATTGTGATTGTATGATTGTGATTTGTATGATTGTGATTGTATGATTGTGATTGTATGATTGTGATTTTATGATTGTGATTGTATGATTGTGATTGTGAGATTGTGATGGTGAGATTGTGATTGTGAGATTGTGATTGTATGATTGTGATTTTTTGATTGTGATTGTATGATTGTGATTGTATGATTGTGATTGTATGATTGTGATTGTATGATTGTGATTGTATGATTGTGATTGTATGATTGTGATTGTATGATTGTGATTGTATGATTGCGATTGTATGATTGTGATTGTATGATTGTGATCGTATGATTGTGATTCTTTGATTGCGATTGTATGATTGCGATTGTATGATTGCGATTGTATGATTGTGATTGTATGATTGTGATTGTATGATTGTGATTGTATGATTGTGATTGTATGATAGTGATTGTATGATTGTTTCTGTATGATTGTGATTGTATGATTGCGATTGTATGATTATGATTGTATAATTGTGATTGTATGATTGTGATTGTGTGATTGTGATTGTGAGATTTGATTGTATGATCGTGATTGTATGATCGTGATTGTGAGATTGTGATTGTATGATTGTGATTGAATGATTGTGATTGTATGATAGTAATTGTATGATTGTGATTGTATGATTGCGATTGTATGATTGTGATTGTATGATTGTGATTGTATGATAGTAATTGTATCATTGTGAGTCTTTGATTGCGACTGTATGATTGTGATTGTATGATTGTGATTGTATGATTGTGATTGTATGAGTGTGATTGTATGATAGTAATTGTATGATTGTGATTGTATGATTGTGATTGTATGATTGTGATTGTATGATTGTGATTGTATGATTGTGATTGTATGATTGTGATTGTATGATTGTGTTTGTATGATTGTGATTGTGTGTTTGTGATTGTGTGATTGTGATTGTGTGATTGTGATTGTGTGATTGTGATTGTATGATTGTGATTGTATGATTGTCATTGTATGATTGTGATTGTATGATTGTGATTGTATGATTGTGATTGCATGATTGTGATTGCATGATTGTGATTGTATGATTGTGATTGTATGATTGTGATTGTATGATTGTGATTGTATGATTGTGATTGTATGATTGTGATTGTATGATTGTGATTTTATGATTGTGATTGTATGATTGCGATTGTGAGATTGTGATGGTGAGATTGTGATTGTGAGATTGTGATTGTGAGATTGTGATTGTATGATTGTGATTTTTTGATTGTGATTGTATGATTGTGATTGTATGATTGTGATTGTATGATTGTGATTGTATGATTGTGATTGTATGATTGTGATTGTATGATTGTGATTGTATGATTGTGATTGTATGATTGTGATTGTATGATTGTGATTGCATGATTGTGATTGTATGATAGTAATTGTATGATTGTGATCGTATGATTGTGATTGTATGATTGCGATTGTATGATTGTGATTGTATGATTGTGATCGTATGATTGTGGTTGTATAGTTATGGTTGTATGATTGTTTTTGTATGATTGTGATTGTATGATTGCGATTGTATGATTGCGATTGTATGATTGTGATTGTATGATTGTGATCGTATGATTGTGATTCTTTGATTGCGATTGTATGATTGCGATTGTATGATTGCGATTGTATGATTGCGATTGTATGATTGCGATTGTATGATTGCGATTGTATAATTGCGATTGTATGATTGCGATTGTATGATTGCGATTGTATGATTCTGATTCTATGATTGTGATCGTATGATTGTGATCGTATGATTGTGATCGTATAATTGTGATTGTATGATTGTGATTGTATGATTGTGATTGTGTGATTGTGACTGTATGATTGTGATTGTATGATTGTGATTGTATGATTGTGATTGTATGATTGTGATTGTATGACTGTGATCGTATGATTGTGATTCTTTGATTGCGATTGTATGATTGCGATTGTATGATTGCGATTGTATGATTGCGATTGTATGATTGCGATTGTATGATTGCGATTGTATGATTGCGATTGTATGATTGCGATTGTATGATTGTCATTGTATGATTGTGATCGTATAATTGTGATTGTATGATAGTAATTGTATGATTGTGATTGTATGATTGCGATTGTATGATTGTGATTGTATGATTGTGATTGTATGACTGTGATCGTATGATTGTGATTCTTTGATTGCGATTGTATGATTGTGATTGTATGATTGCGGTTGTATGATTGTGATTGAATGATTGTGATTGTATGATAGTAATTGTATGATTGTCATTGTATGATTGCGATTGTATGATTGTGATTGTATGATTGTGATTGTATGATTGTGATTGTATGATTGTGATTGTATGATTGTGATTCTTTCATTGCGATTGTATGATTGTGATTGTATGATAGTGATTGTATGATTGTTTCTGTATGATTGTGATTGTATGATTGCGATTGTATGATTATGATTGTATAATTGTGATTGTATGATTGTGATTGTGTGATTGTGATTGTGAGATTTGATTGTATGATCGTGATTGTATGATCGTGATTGTGAGATTGTGATTGTATGAATGTGATTGAATGATTGTGATTGTATGATAGTAATTGTATGATTGTGATTGTATGATTGCGATTGTATGATTGTGATTGTATGATTGTGATTGTATGATTGTGATTGTATGATTGTGATTCTTTCATTGCGATTGTATGATTGTGATTGTATGATTGTGATTGTATGATTGTGATTGTATGATTGTGATTGTATGATTGTGATTGTATGATTGTGATCGTATGATTGTGGTTGTATAATTAAGGTTGTATGATTATTTCTGTATGATTATGATTGTATGATTGCGGTTGTATGATTGTGATTGTATGATTGTGATTGTATGATTGTGATCGTATGATTGTGAATCTTTGGTTGCGATTGTATGATTGTGATTGTATGATTGTGATTGTATGATTGTGATTGTATGATTGTGATTGTATGATTGTGATTGTATGATTGTGATTGTATGATAGTGATTGTATGATTGTTTCTGTATGATTGTGATTGTATGATTGCGATTGTATGATTATGATTGTATAATTGTGATTGTATGATTGTGATTGTGTGATTGTGATTGTGAGATTTGATTGTATGATCGTGATTGTATGATCGTGATTTTGAGATTGTGATTGTATGATTGTGATTGAATGATTGTGATTGTATGATAGTAATTGTATGATTGTGATTGTATGATTGCGATTGTATGATTGTGATTGTATGATTGTGATTGTATGATAGTAATTGTATCATTGTGAGTCTTTGATTGCGATTGTATGATTGTGATTGTATGATTGTGATTGTATGATTGTGATTGTATGAGTGTGATTGTATGATAGTAATTGTATGATTGTGATTGTATGATTGTGATTGTATGATTGTGATTGTATGATTGTGATTGTATGATTGTGATTGTATGATTGTGTTTGTATGATTGTGATTGTGTGTTTGTGATTGTGTGATTGTGATTGTGTGATTGTGATTGTGTGATTGTGATTGTGATTGTATGATTGTGATTGTATGATTGTCATTGTATGATTGTGATTAGTATGATTGTGATTGTATGATTGTGATTGCATGATTGTGATTGCATGATTGTGATTGTATGATTGTGATTGTATGATTGTGATTGTATGATTGTGATTGTATGATTGTGATTGTATGATTGTGATTGTATGATTGTGATTTTATGATTGTGATTGTATGATTGTGATTGTGAGATTGTGATGGTGAGATTGTGATTGTGAGATTGTGATTGTGAGATTGTGATTGTATGATTGTGATTTTTTGATTGTGATTGTATGAATGTGATTGTATGATTGTGATTGTATGATTGTGATTGTATGATTGTGATTGTATGATTGTGATTGTATGATTGTGATTGTATGATTGTGATTGTATGATTGTGATTGTATGATTGTGATTGTATGATTGTGATTGCATGATTGTGATTGTATGATAGTAATTGTATGATTGTGATCGTATGATTGTGATTGTATGATTGTGATTGTATGATTGTGATTGTATGATTGTGATCGTATGATTGTGGTTGTATAATTATGGTTGTATGATTGTTTTTGTATGATTGTGATTGTATGATTGCGATTGTATGATTGCGTTTGTATGATTGTGATTGTATGATTGTGATCGTATGATTGTGATTCTTTGATTGCGATTGTATGATTGCGATTGTATGATTCTGATTCTATGATTGTGATCGTATGACTGTGATCGTATGATTGTGATTCTTTGATTGCGATTGTATGATTGCGATTGTATGATTGCGATTGTATGATTGTGATTGTATGAATGTGATTGTATGATTGTGATTGTATGATTGTGATTGTATGATTGTGATTGTATGATTGTGATTGTATGATTGTGATTGTATGATTGTGATTGTATGATTGTGATTGTATGATTGTGATTGTATGATTGTGATTGCATGATTGTGATTGTATGATAGTAATTGTATGATTGTGATCGTATGATTGTGATTGTATGATTGTGATTGTATGATTGTGATTGTATGATTGTGATCGTATGATTGTGGTTGTATAATTATGGTTGTATGATTGTTTTTGTATGATTGTGATTGTATGATTGCGATTGTATGATTGCGTTTGTATGATTGTGATCGTATGATTGTGATCGTATGATTGTGATCGTATAATTGTGATTGTATGATTGTGATTGTATGATTGTGATTGTGTGATTGTGACTGTATGATTGTGATTGTATGATTGTGATTGTATGATTGTGATTGTATGACTGTGATTGTATGACTGTGATCGTATGATTGTGATTCTTTGATTGCGATTGTATGATTGCGATTGTATGATTGCGATTGTATGATTGCGATTGTATGATTGCGATTGTATGATTGCGATTGTATGATTGCGATTGTATGATTGCGATTGTATGATTGTCATTGTATGATTGTGATCGTATAATTGTGATTGTATGATAGTAATTGTATGATTGTGATTGTATGATTGCGATTGTATGATTGTGATTGTATGATTGTGATTGTATGACTGTGATCGTATGATTGTGATTCTTTGATTGCGATTGTATGATTGTGATTGTATGATTGCGGTTGTATGATTGTGATTGTATGATTGTGATTGTATGATTGTGATTGTATGATTGTGATCGTATGATTGTGAATCTTTGATTGCGATTGTATGATTGTGATTGTATGATTGTGATTGTATGATTGTGATTGTATGATTGTGATTGTATGATAGTGATTGTATGATTGTTTCTGTATGATTGTGATTGTATGATTGCGATTGTATGATTATGATTGTATAATTGTGATTGTATGATTGTGATTGTGTGATTGTGATTGTGAGATTTGATTGTATGATCGTGATTGTATGATCGTGATTGTGAGATTGTGATTGTATGATTGTGATTGAATGATTGTGATTGTATGATAGTAATTGTATGATTGTGATTGTATGATTGCGATTGTATGATTGTGATTGTATGATTGTGATTGTATGACTGTGATCGTATGATTGCGATTCTTTGATTGCGATTGTATGATTGTGATTGTATGATTGTGATTGTATGATTGTGATTGTATGATTGTGATTGTATGATTGTGATTGTATGATTGTGATTGTATGATTGTGATTGTATGATTGTGATTGCATGATTGTAATTGTATGATTGTGATTGCATGATAGTGGTTGTATGATTGTGATTGTATGATTGTGATTGTATGATTGTGTTTGCATGATTGTGATTGCATGATTGTGATTGTGTGATTGTGACTGTATGATTGTGATTGTATGATTGTGATTGTATGATTGTGATTGTATGATGGTGATTGTATGATTGTGATTGTATGATTGTGATTGTATGATTGTGATTGTATGATTGTGATTGCATGATTGTGATTGTATGATAGTAATTGTATGATTGTGATCGTATGATTGTGATTGTATGATTGTGATTGTATGATTGCGATTGTATGATTGTGATCGTATGATTGTGGTTGTATAATTAAGGTTGTACGATTGTTTCTGTATGATTGTGATTGTATGATTGCGATTGTATGATGGTGATTGTATGATTGTGATTGTATGATTGTGATCGTATGATTGTGATTCTTTGATTGTGATTGTATGATTGCGATTGTATGATTGCGATTGTATGATTGCGATTGAATGATTGCGATTGTATGATTGCGATTGTACGATTGCGATTGTATGATTGCGATTGTATGATTGCGATTGTATGATTGTGATTGTATGATTGTGATTTTATGATTGTGATTGTATGATTGTGATTGTGAGATTGTGATTGTGAGATTGTGATTGTATGATTGTGATTTTGTGATTGTGATTGTATGATTGTGATTGTATGATTGCGATTGTATGATTGCGATTGTATGATTCTGATTGTATGATTGTGATCGTATGATTGTGATCGTATGATTGTGATCGTATAATTGTGATCGTATGATTATGATGGTATGATTGTGATTGTATGATTGTGATTTTATGATTGTGATTGTGAGATTGTGATTGTATGATTGTGATTGTATGATTGTGATTGTATGATTGTGGTTGTATGATTGTGATTGTATGATTGTGTTCGTATGATTGTGATTGTATGATTGTGATTGTATGATTGTGATCGTATGATTGTGATCGTATAATTGTGATCGTATGATTGTGATCGTATGATTGTCATTGTATGATTGTGATTGTATGATTATGATTGTATGGTTGTGATTGTATGATCGTGATTGTATGATCGTGATTGTGAGATTGTGATTGTATGATTGTGATTGTATGATTGTGATTGTATGATTGTGATTGTATGATTGTGATTGTATGATTGTGATTGTATGACAGTGATTGTAAGATTGTGATTGTGTGATTGCGATTGTATGATTGTGACTGTATAATTGTGATTGTATGATTGTGTTCGTATGATTGTGATTGTATGATTGTGATTGTATGATTGTGATCGTATGATTGTGATCGTATAATTGTGATCGTATGATTGTGATCGTATGATTGTCATTGTATGATTGTGATTGTATGATTGTGATTGTATGATTGTGATTGCATGATTGTGATTGTATGATTGTGATTGTTTGATTGTGATTGTATGATTGTGATTGTATGATTGTGATTCTATGATTGTGATTGTTTGATTCTGATTGTATGATTGTTATTGTATGATTCTGATTGTATGATTGTGATTGTATGATTGTGATTGTATGATTGTGATTGTATGATTGTGATTGTATGATTGTGATTCTTTCATTGCGATTGTATGATTGTGATTGTATGATTGTGATTGTATGATTATGATTGTATGAATGTGATCGTATGATTGTGGTTGTATAATTAAGGTTGTATGATTATTTCTGTATGATTGTGATTGTATGATTGCGGTTGTATGATTCTGATTGTATGATTGTGATTGTATGATTGTGATCGTATGATTGTGATCGTATGATTGTGATCGTATAATTGTGATTGTATGATTGTGATTGTATGATTGTGATTGTATGATTGTGATTGTATGATTGTGATTGTATGATTGTGATTGTATGATTGTGATCGTATGATTGTGGTTGTATAATTAAGGTTGTATGATTATTTCTGTATGATTGTGATTGTATGATTGCGGTTGTATGATTGTGATTGTATGATTGTGATTGTATGATTGTGATCGTATGATTGTGAATCTTTGATTGCGATTGTATGATTGTGATTGTATGATTGTGATTGTATGATTGTGATTGTATGATTGTGATTGTATGATTGTGATTGTATGATTGTGATTGTATGATTGTGATTGTATGATAGTGATTGTATGATTGTTTCTGTATGATTGTGATTGTATGATTGCGATTGTATGATTATGATTGTATAATTGTGATTGTATGATTGTGATTGTGTGATTGTGATTGTGAGATTTGATTGTATGATCGTGATTGTATGATCGTGATTGTGAGATTGTGATTGTATGATTGTGATTGAATGATTGTGATTGTATGATAGTAATTGTATGATTGTGATTGTATGATTGCGATTGTATGATTGTGATTGTATGATTGTGATTGTATGACTGTGATCGTATGATTGTGATTCTTTGATTGCGATTGTATGATTGTGATTGTATGATTGTGATTGTATGATTGTGATTGTATGATTGTGATTGTATGATTGTGATTGCATGATTGTAATTGTATGATTGTGATTGCATGATAGTGGTTGTATGATTGTGATTGTATGATTGTGATTGTATGATTGCGATTGTATGATTGTGATTGTATGATTGTGATTGTATGATAGTGATTCTATGATAGTGATTGTATGATTGTGATTGTATGATTATGATTGTATGATTGTGATCGTATGATTGTGGTTGTATAATTAAGGTTGTATGATTATTTCTGTATGATTGTGATTGTATGATTGCGGTTGTATGATTGTGATCGTATGATTGTGATTGTATGATTGTGATCGTATGATTGTGACTCTTTGATTGCGATTGTATGATTGTGATTGTATGATTGTGATTGTATGATTGTGATTGCATGATTGTGATTGTATGATTGTGATTGTATGATTGTGATTGTATGATTGTGATTGCATGATTGTGATTGTATGATAGTAATTGTATGATTGTGATCGTATGATTCTGATTGTATGATTGTGATTGTATGATTGTGATTGTACGATTGTGATCGTATGATTGTGGTTGTTTAATTATGGTTGTATGATTGTTTCTGTATGATTGTGATCGTATGATTGCGATTGTATGATTGCGATTGTATGATTGTGATTGTATGATTGTGATCGTATGATTGTGATTCTTTGATTGCGATTGTATGATTGCGATTGTATGATTGCGATTGTATGATTGCGATTGTATGATTGCGATTGTATGATTGCGATTGTATGATTGCGATTGTATGATTGCGATTGTATGATTGCGATTGTATGATTGCGATTGTATGATTGCGATTGTATGATTGCGATTGTATGATTGCGATTGTATGATTGTGATTTTATGATTGTGTTTGTATGATTGTGACTGTGAGATTGTGATTGTGAGATTGTGATTGTATGATTGTGATTTTGTGATTGTGATTGTATGATTGTGATTGTATGATTGCGATTGTATGATTGCGATTGTATGATTCTGATTGTATGATTGTGATCGTATGATTGTGATCGTATGATTGTGATCGGATAATTGTGATTGTATGATTGTGATTGTATGATTGTGATTGTATGATTGTGATTGTATGATTGTGATTGTATGATTGTGATTGTATGATTGTGATTGTTTGATTGTGATTGTATGATTGTGATTGTATGATTGTGATTCTATGATTGTGATTGTTTGATTCTGATTGTATGATTGTTATTGTATGATTCTGATTGTATGATTGTGATTGTATGATTGTGATTGTATGATTGTGATTGTATGATTGTGATTGTATGATTGTGATTGTATGATTGTGATTGTATGATTGTGATTGTATGATTGTGATTCTTTCATTGCGATTGTATGATTGTGATTGTATGATTGTGATTGTATGATTGTGATTGTATGATTGTGATTGTATGATTGTGATCGTATGATTGTGGTTGTATAATTAAGGTTGTATGATTATTTCTGTATGATTATGATTGTATGATTGCGGTTGTATGATTGTGATTGTATGATTGTGATTGTATGATTGTGATCGTATGATTGTGAATCTTTGGTTGCGATTGTATGATTGTGATTGTATGATTGTGATTGTATGATTGTGATTGTATGATTGTGATTGTATGATAGTGATTGTATGATTGTTTCTGTATGATTGTGATTGTATGATTGCGATTGTATGATTATGATTGTATAATTGTGATTGTATGATTGTGATTGTGTGTTTGTGATTGTGTGATTGTGATTGTGTGATTGTGATTGTGTGATTGTGATTGTATGATTGTGATTGTATGATTGTCATTGTATGATTGTGATTGTATGATTGTGATTGTATGATTGTGATTGCATGATTGTGATTGCATGATTGTGATTGTATGATTGTGATTGTATGATTGTGATTGTATGATTGTGATTGTATGATTGTGATTGTATGATTGTGATTGTATGATTGTGATTTTATGATTGTGATTGTATGATTGTGATTGTGAGATTGTGATGGTGAGATTGTGATTGTGAGATTGTGATTGTGAGATTGTGATTGTATGATTGTGATTTTTTGATTGTGATTGTATGATTGTGATTGTATGATTGTGATTGTATGATTGTGATTGTATGATTGTGATTGTATGATTGTGATTGTATGATTGTGATTGTATGATTGTGATTGTATGATTGCGATTGTATGATTGTGATTGTATGATTGTGATCGTATGATTGTGATTCTTTGATTGCGATTGTATGATTGCGATTGTATGATTGCGATTGTATGATTGTGATTGTATGATTGTGATTGTATGATTGTGATTGTATGATTGTGATTGTATGATAGTGATTGTATGATTGTTTCTGTATGATTGTGATTGTATGATTGCGATTGTATGATTATGATTGTATAATTGTGATTGTATGATTGTGATTGTGTGATTGTGATTGTGAGATTTGATTGTATGATCGTGATTGTATGATCGTGATTGTGAGATTGTGATTGTATGATTGTGATTGAATGATTGTGATTGTATGATAGTAATTGTATGATTGTGATTGTATGATTGCGATTGTATGATTGTGATTGTATGATTGTGATTGTATGATAGTAATTGTATCATTGTGAGTCTTTGATTGCGACTGTATGATTGTGATTGTATGATTGTGATTGTATGATTGTGATTGTATGAGTGTGATTGTATGACAGTAATTGTATGATTGTGATTGTATGATTGTGATTGTATGATTGTGATTGTATGATTGTGATTGTATGATTGTGATTGTATGATTGTGATTGTATGATTGTGTTTGTATGATTGTGATTGTGTGTTTGTGATTGTGTGATTGTGATTGTGTGATTGTGATTGTGTGATTGTGATTGTATGATTGTGATTGTATGATTGTCATTGTATGATTGTGATTGTATGATTGTGATTGTATGATTGTGATTGCATGATTGTGATTGCATGATTGTGATTGTATGATTGTGATTGTATGATTGTGATTGTATGATTGTGATTGTATGATTGTGATTGTATGATTGTGATTGTATGATTGTGATTTTATGATTGTGATTGTATGATTGTGATTGTGAGATTGTGATGGTGAGATTGTGATTGTGAGATTGTGATTGTGAGATTGTGATTGTATGATTGTGATTTTTTGATTGTGATTGTATGATTGTGATTGTATGATTGTGATTGTATGATTGTGATTGTATGATTGTGATTGTATGATTGTGATTGTATGATTGTGATTGTATGATTGTGATTGTATGATTGTGATTGTATGATTGTGATTGTATGATTGTGATTGTATGATTGTGATTGTATGATTGTGATTGCATGATTGTGATTGTATGATAGTAATTGTATGATTGTGATCGTATGATTGTGATTGTATGATTGTGATTGTATGATTGTGATTGTATGATTGTGATGGTATGATTGTGGTTGTATAGTTATGGTTGTATGATTGTTTTTGTATGATTGTGATTGTATGATTGCGATTGTATGATTGCGATTGTATGATTGTGATTGTATGATTGTGATCGTATGATTGTGATTCTTTGATTGCGATTGTATGATTGCGATTGTATGATTGCGATTGTATGATTGCGATTGTATGATTGCGATTGTATGATTGCGATTGTATAATTGCGATTGTATGATTGCGATTGTATGATTGCGATTGTATGATTCTGATTCTATGATTGTGATCGTATGATTGTGATCGTATGATTGTGATCGTATAATTGTGATTGTATGATTGTGATTGTATGATTGTGATTGTGTGATTGTGACTGTATGATTGTGATTGTATGATTCTGATTGTATGATTGTGATTGTATGATTGTGATTGTATGACTGTGATCGTATGATTGTGATTCTTTGATTGCGATTGTATGATTGCGATTGTATGATTGCGATTGTATGATTGCGATTGTATGATTGCGATTGTATGATTGCGATTGTATGATTGCGATTGTATGATTGCGATTGTATGATTGTCATTGTATGATTGTGATCGTATAATTGTGATTGTATGATAGTAATTGTATGATTGTGATTGTATGATTGCGATTGTATGATTGTGATTGTATGATTGTGATTGTATGACTGTGATCGTATGATTGTGATTCTTTGATTGCGATTGTATGATTGTGATTGTATGATTGCGGTTGTATGATTGTGATTGAATGATTGTGATTGTATGATAGTAATTGTATGATTGTGATTGTATGATTGCGATTGTATGATTGTGATTGTATGATTGTGATTGTATGATTGCGATTGTATGATTGTGATTCTTTCATTGCGATTGTATGATTGTGATTGTATGATAGTGATTGTATGATTGTTTCTGTATGATTGTGATTGTATGATTGCGATTGTATGATTATGATTGTATAATTGTGATTGTATGATTGTGATTGTGTGATTGTGATTGTGAGATTTGATTGTATGATCGTGATTGTATGATCGTGATTGTGAGATTGTGATTGTATGATTGTGATTGAATGATTGTGATTGTATGATAGTAATTGTATGATTGTGATTGTATGATTGCGATTGTATGATTGTGATTGTATGATTGTGATTGTATGATTGTGATTGTATGATTGTGATTCTTTCATTGCGATTGTATGATTGTGATTGTATGATTGTGATTGTATGATTGTGATTGTATGATTGTGATTGTATGATTGTGATTGTATGATTGTGATCGTATGATTGTGGTTGTATAATTAAGGTTGTATGATTATTTCTGTATGATTATGATTGTATGATTGCGGTTGTATGATTGTGATTGTATGATTGTGATTGTATGATTGTGATCGTATGATTGTGAATCTTTGGTTGCGATTGTATGATTGTGATTGTATGATTGTGATTGTATGATTGTGATTGTATGATTGTGATTGTATGATTGTGATTGTATGATTGTGATTGTATGATAGTGATTGTATGATTGTTTCTGTATGATTGTGATTGTATGATTGCGATTGTATGATTATGATTGTATAATTGTGATTGTATGATTGTGATTGTGTGATTGTGATTGTGAGATTTGATTGTATGATCGTGATTGTATGATCGTGATTTTGAGATTGTGATTGTATGATTGTGATTGAATGATTGTGATTGTATGATAGTAATTGTATGATTGTGATTGTATGATTGCGATTGTATGATTGTGATTGTATGATTGTGATTGTATGATAGTAATTGTATCATTGTGAGTCTTTGATTGCGATTGTATGATTGTGATTGTATGATTGTGATTGTATGATTGCGATTGTATGATTGTGATTGTATGATTGTGTTTGTATGATTGTGATTGTGTGTTTGTGATTGTGTGATTGTGATTGTGTGATTGTGATTGTGTGATTGTGATTGTATGATTGTGATTGTATGATTGTCATTGTATGATTGTGATTGTATGATTGTGATTGTATGATTGTGATTGCATGATTGTGATTGCATGATTGTGATTGTATGATTGTGATTGTATGATTGTGATTGTATGATTGTGATTGTATGATTGTGATTGTATGATTGTGATTGTATGATTGTGATTTTATGATTGTGATTGTATGATTGTGATTGTGAGATTGTGATGGTGAGATTGTGATTGTGAGATTGTGATTGTGAGATTGTGATTGTATGATTGTGATTTTTTGATTGTGATTGTATGAATGTGATTGTATGATTGTGATTGTATGATTGTGATTGTATGATTGTGATTGCATGATTGTGATTGTATGATAGTAATTGTATGATTGTGATCGTATGATTGTGATTGTATGATTGTGATTGTATGATTGTGATTGTATGATTGTGATCGTATGATTGTGGTTGTATAATTATGGTTGTATGATTGTTTTTGTATGACTGTGATTGTATGATTGCGATTGTATGATTGCGATTGTATGATTGTGATTGTATGATTGTGATCGTATGATTGTGATTCTTTGATTGCGATTGTATGATTGCGATTGTATGATTGCGATTGTATGATTGCGATTGTATGATTGCGATTGTATGATTGCGATTGTATAATTGCGATTGTATGATTGCGATTGTATGATTGCGATTGTATGATTCTGATTCTATGATTGTGATCGTATGATTGTGATCGTATGATTGTGATCGTATAATTGTGATTGTATGATTGTGATTGTATGATTGTGATTGTGTGATTGTGACTGTATGATTGTGATTGTATGATTGTGATTGTATGATTGTGATTGTATGATTGTGATTGTATGACTGTGATCGTATGATTGTGATTCTTTGATTGCGATTGTATGATTGCGATTGTATGATTGCGATTGTATGATTGCGATTGTATGATTGCGATTGTATGATTGCGATTGTATGATTGCGATTGTATGATTGCGATTGTATGATTGCGATTGTATGATTGCGATTGTATGATTGCGATTGTATGATTGTCATTGTATGATTGTGATCGTATAATTGTGATTGTATGATAGTAATTGTATGATTGTGATTGTATGATTGCGATTGTATGATTGTGATTGTATGATTGTGATTGTATGACTGTGATCGTATGATTGTGATTCTTTGATTGCGATTCTATGATTGTGATTGTATGATTGCGGTTGTATGATTGTGATTGTATGATTGTGATTGTATGATTGTGATTATATGATTGTGATCGTATGATTGTGAATCTTTGATTGCGATTGTATGATTGTGATTGTATGATTGTGATTGTATGATTGTGATTGTATGATTGTGATTGTATGATTGTGATTGTATGATTGTGATTGTATGATAGTGATTGTATGATTGTTTCTGTATGATTGTGATTGTATGATTGCGATTGTATGATTATGATTGTATAATTGTGATTGTATGATTGTGATTGTGTGATTGTGATTGTGAGATTTGATTGTATGATCGTGATTGTATGATCGTGATTGTGAGATTGTGATTGTATGATTGTGATTGAATGATTGTGATTGTATGATAGTAATTGTATGATTGTGATTGTATGATTGCGATTGTATGATTGTGATTGTATGATTGTGATTGTATGACTGTGATCGTATGATTGCGATTCTTTGATTGCGATTGTATGATTGTGATTGTATGATTGTGATTTTATGATTGTGATTGTATGATTGTGATTGTGAGATTGTGATTGTGAGTTTGTGATTGTATGATTGTGATTTTGTGATTGTGATTGTATGATTGTGATTGTATGATTGCGATTGTACGATTGCGATTGTATGATTCTGATTGTATGATTGTGATCGTATGATTGTGATCGTATGATTGTGATCGTATAATTGTGATCGTATGATTATGATGGTATGATTGTGATTGTATGATTGTGATTTTATGATTGTGATTGTGAGATTGTGATTGTATGATTGTGATTGTATGATTGTGATTGTATGATTGTGGTTGTATGATTGTGATTGTATGATTGTGATTGTATGATTGTGATTGTATGATTGTGATTGTATGATTGTGATTGTATGACTGACATTGTATGATTGTGATTGTATGATTATGATTGTATGGTTGTGATTGTATGATCGTGATTGTATGATCGTGATTGTGAGATTGTGATTGTATGATTGTGATTGTATGATTGTGATTGTATGATTGTGATTGTATGATTGTGATTGTATGATTGTGATTGTATGATTGTGATTGTATGACAGTGATTGTAAGATTGTGATTGTGTGATTGCGATTGTATGATTGTGACTGTATAATTGTGATTGTATGATTGTGTTCGTATGATTGTGATTGTATGATTGTGATTGTATGATTGTGATCGTATGATTGTGATCGTATAATTGTGATCGTATGATTGTGATCGTATGATTGTCATTGTATGATTGTGATTGTATGATTGTGATTGTATGATTGTGATTGCATGATTGTGATTGTATGATTGTGATTGTTTGATTGTGATTGTATGATTGTGATTGTATGATTGTGATTCTATGATTGTGATTGTTTGATTCTGATTGTATGATTGTTATTGTATGATTCTGATTGTATGATTGTGATTGTATGATTGTGATTGTATGATTGTGATTGTATGATTGTGATTGTATGATTGTGATTGTATGATTGTGATTCTTTCATTGCGATTGTATGATTGTGATTGTATGATTGTGATTGTATGATTATGATTGTATGAATGTGATCGTATGATTGTGGTTGTATAATTAAGGTTGTATGATTATTTCTGTATGATTGTGATTGTATGATTGCGGTTGTATGATTCTGATTGTATGATTGTGATTGTATGATTGTGATCGTATGATTGTGATCGTATGATTGTGATCGTATAATTGTGATTGTATGATTGTGATTGTATGATTGTGATTGTATGATTGTGATTGTATGATTGTGATTGTATGATTGTGATTGTATGATTGTGATCGTATGATTGTGGTTGTATAATTAAGGTTGTATGATTATTTCTGTATGATTGTGATTGTATGATTGCGGTTGTATGATTGTGATTGTATGATTGTGATTGTATGATTGTGATCGTATGATTGTGAATCTTTGATTGCGATTGTATGATTGTGATTGTATGATTGTGATTGTATGATTGTGATTGTATGATTGTGATTGTATGATTGTGATTGTATGATTGTGATTGTATGATTGTGATTGTATGATTGTGATTGTATGATTGTGATTGTATGATTGTGATTGTATGATAGTGATTGTATGATTGTTTCTGTATGATTGTGATTGTATGATTGCGATTGTATGATTATGATTGTATAATTGTGATTGTATGATTGTGATTGTGTGATTGTGATTGTGAGATTTGATTGTATGATCGTGATTGTATGATCGTGATTGTGAGATTGTGATTGTATGATTGTGATTGAATGATTGTGATTGTATGATAGTAATTGTATGATTGTGATTGTATGATTGCGATTGTATGATTGTGATTGTATGATTGTGATTGTATGACTGTGATCGTATGATTGTGATTCTTTGATTGCGATTGTATGATTGTGATTGTATGATTGTGATTGTATGATTGTGATTGTATGATTGTGATTGTATGATTGTGATTGCATGATTGTAATTGTATGATTGTGATTGCATGATAGTGGTTGTATGATTGTGATTGTATGATTGTGATTGTATGATTGCGATTGTATGATTGTGATTGTATGATTGTGATTGTATGATAGTGATTCTATGATAGTGATTGTATGATTGTGATTGTATGATTATGATTGTATGATTGTGATCGTATGATTGTGGTTGTATAATTAAGGTTGTATGATTATTTCTGTATGATTGTGATTGTATGATTGCGGTTGTATGATTGTGATCGTATGATTGTGATTGTATGATTGTGATCGTATGATTGTGACTCTTTGATTGCGATTGTATGATTGTGATTGTATGATTGTGATTGTATGATTGTGATTGCATGATTGTGATTGTATGATTGTGATTGTATGATTGTGATTGTATGATTGTGATTGCATGATTGTGATTGTATGATAGTAATTGTATGATTGTGATCGTATGATTCTGATTGTATGATTGTGATTGTATGATTGTGATTGTATGATTGTGATCGTATGATTGTGGTTGTTTAATTATGGTTGTATGATTGTTTCTGTATGATTGTGATTGTATGATTGCGATTGTATGATTGCGATTGTATGATTGTGATTGTATGATTGTGATCGTATGATTGTGATTCTTTGATTGCGATTGTATGATTGCGATTGTATGATTGCGATTGTATGATTGCGATTGTATGATTGCGATTGTATGATTGCGATTGTATGATTGCGATTGTATGATTGCGATTGTATGATTGCGATTGTATGATTGCGATTGTATGATTGCGATTGTATGATTGTGATTTTATGATTGTGTTTGTATGATTGTGACTGTGAGATTGTGATTGTGAGATTGTGATTGTATGATTGTGATTTTGTGATTGTGATTGTATGATTGTGATTGTATGATTGCGATTGTATGATTGCGATTGTATGATTCTGATTGTATGATTGTGATCGTATGATTGTGATCGGATAATTGTGATTGTATGATTGTGATTGTATGATTGTGATTGTATGATTGTGATTGTATGATTGTGATTGTATGATTGTGATTGTATGATTGTGATTGTTTGATTGTGATTGTATGATTGTGATTGTATGATTGTGATTCTATGATTGTGATTGTTTGATTCTGATTGTATGATTGTTATTGTATGATTCTGATTGTATGATTGTGATTGTATGATTGTGATTGTATGATTGCGATTGTATGATTATGATTGTATAATTGTGATTGTATGATTGTGATTGTGTGATTGTGATTGTGAGATTTGATTGTATGATCGTGATTGTATGATCGTGATTGTGAGATTGTGATTGTATGATTGTGATTGAATGATTGTGATTGTATGATAGTAATTGTATGATTGTGATTGTATGATTGCGATTGTATGATTATGATTGTATAATTGTGATTGTATGATTGTGATTGTATGATTGTGATTGTATGATTGTGATTGTATGATTGTGATTGTATGATTGTGATTGTATGATTGTTATTGTATGATTCTGATTGTATGATTGTGATTGTATGATTGTGATTGTATGATTGCGATTGTATGATTGTGATTGTATGATTGTGATTGTATGATTGTGATTGTATGAGTGTGATTGTATGATAGTAATTGTATGATTGTGATTGTATGATTGTGATTGTATGATTGTGATTGTATGATTGTGATTGTATGATTGTGATTGTATGATTGTGTTTGTATGATTGTGAGTGTGTGTTTGTGATTGTGTGATTGTGATTGTGTGATTGTGATTGTGTGATTGTGATTGTATGATTGTGATTGTATGATTGTCATTGTATGATTGTGATTGTATGATTGTGATTGTATGATTGTGATTGCATGATTGTGATTGCATGATTGTGATTGTATGATTGTGATTGTATGATTGTGATTGTATGATTGTGATTGTATGATTGTGATTGTATGATTGTGATTGTATGATTGTGATTTTATGATTGTGATTGTATGATTGTGATTGTGAGATTGTGATGGTGAGATTGTGATTGTGAGATTGTGATTGTGAGATTGTGATTGTATGATTGTGATTTTTTGATTGTGATTGTATGATTGTGATTGTATGATTGTGATTGTATGATTGTGATTGTATGATTGTGATTGTATGATTGTGATTGTATGATTGTGATTGTATGATTGTGATTGTATGATTGTGATTGTATGATTGTGATTGCATGATTGTGATTGTATGATAGTAATTGTATGATTGTGATCGTATGATTGTGATTGTATGATTGTGATTGTATGATTGTGATTGTATGATTGTGATCGTATGATTGTGGTTGTATAATTATGGTTGTATGATTGTTTTTGTATGATTGTGATTGTATGATTGCGATTGTATGATTGCGATTGTATGATTGTGATTGTATGATTGTGATCGTATGATTGTGATTCTTTGATTGCGATTGTATGATTGCGATTGTATGATTGCGATTGTATGATTGCGATTGTATGATTGCGATTGTATGATTGCGATTGTATAATTGCGATTGTATGATTGCGATTGTATGATTGCGATTGTATGATTCTGATTCTATGATTGTGATCGTATGATTGTGATCGTATGATTGTGATCGTATAATTGTGATTGTATGATTGTGATTGTATGATTGTGATTGTGTGATTGTGACTGTATGATTGTGATTGTATGATTGTGATTGTATGATTGTGATTGTATGATTGTGATTGTATGACTGTGATCGTATGATTGTGATTCTTTGATTGCGATTGTATGATTGCGATTGTATGATTGCGATTGTATGATTGCGATTGTATGATTGCGATTGTATGATTGCGATTGTATGATTGCGATTGTATGATTGCGATTGTATGATTGCGATTGTATGATTGTCATTGTATGATTGTGATCGTATAATTGTGATTGTATGATAGTAATTGTATGATTGTGATTGTATGATTGCGATTGTATGATTGTGATTGTATGATTGTGATTGTATGACTGTGATCGTATGATTGTGATTCTTTGATTGCGATTGTATGATTGTGATTGTATGATTGCGGTTGTATGATTGTGATTGTATGATTGTGATTGTATGATTGTGATTGTATGATTGTGATCGTATGATTGTGAATCTTTGATTGCGATTGTATGATTGTGATTGTATGATTGTGATTGTATGATTGTGATTGTATGATTGTGATTGTATGATTGTGATTGTATGATTGTGATTGTATGATTGTTTCTGTATGATTGTGATTGTATGATTGCGATTGTATGATTATGATTGTATAATTGTGATTGTATGATTGTGATTGTGTGATTGTGATTGTGAGATTTGATTGTATGATCGTGATTGTATGATCGTGATTGTGAGATTGTGATTGTATGATTGTGATTGAATGATTGTGATTGTATGATAGTAATTGTATGATTGTGATTGTATGATTGCGATTGTATGATTGTAATTGTATGATTGTGATTGTATGACTGTGATCGTATGATTGCGATTCTTTGATTGCGATTGTATGATTGTGATTGTATGATTGTGATTGTATGATTGTGATTGTATGATTGTGATTGTATGATTGTGATTGTATGATTGTGATTGTATGATTGTGATTGTATGATTGTGATTGCATGATTGTAATTGTATGATTGTGATTGCATGATTGTGATTGTATGGTAGTAATTGTATGATTGTGATCGTATGATTGTGATTGTATGATTGTGATTGTATGATTGCGATTGTATGATTGTGATCGTATGATTGTGGTTGTATAACTAAGGTTGTACGATTGTTTCTGTATGGTTGTGATTGTATGATTGCGATTGTATGATGGTGATTGTATGATTGTGATTGTATGATTGTGATCGTATGATTGTGATTCTTTGATTGCGATTGTATGATTGCGATTGTATGATTGCGATTGTATGATTGCGATTGAATGATTGCGATTGTATGACTGTGATCGTATGATTGTGATTCTTTGATTGCGATTGTATGATTGTGATTGTATGATTGTGATTGTATGATTGTGATTGTATGATTGTGATTGTATGATTGTGATTGTATGATTGTGATTGCATGATTGTAATTGTATGATTGTGATTGCATGATAGTGGTTGTATGATTGTGATTGTATGATTGTGATTGTATGATTGTGATTGTATGATTGTGATTGTATGATTGTGATTGTATGATTGTGATTGTATGATTGTGATCGTATGATTGTGGTTGTATAATTAAGGTTGTATGATTATTTCTGTATGATTGTGATTGTATGATTGCGGTTGTATGATTATGGTTGTATGATTGTTTTTGTATGATTGTGATTGTATGATTGCGATTGTATGATTGCGATTGTATGATTGTGATTGTATGATTGTGATCGTATGATTGTGATTCTTTGATTGCGATTGTATGATTGCGATTGTATGATTGCGATTGTATGATTGCGATTGTATGATTGCGATTGTATGATTGCGATTGTATGATTGCGATTGTATAATTGCGATTGTATGATTGCGATTGTATGATTGCGATTGTATGATTCTGATTCTATGATTGTGATCGTATGATTGTGATCGTATGATTGTGATCGTATAATTGTGATTGTATGATTGTGATTGTATGATTGTGATTGCATGATTGTGATTGTATGATTGTGATTGTATGATTGTGATTGTATGATTGTGATTGCATGATTGTGATTGTATGATAGTAATTGTATGGTTGTGATCGTATGATTCTGATTGTATGATTGTGATTGTATGATTGTGATTGTATGATTGTGATCGTATGATTGTGACTCTTTGATTGCGATTGTATGATTGTGATTGTATGATTGTGATTGTATGATTGTGATTGCATGATTGTGATTGTATGATAGTGATTGTATGATTGTTTCTGTATGATTGTGATTGTATGATTGCGATTGTATGATTATGATTGTATAATTGTGATTGTATGATTGTGATTGTGTGATTGTGATTGTGAGATTTGATTGTATGATCGTGATTGTATGATCGTGATTGTGAGATTGTGATTGTATGATTGTGATTGAATGATTGTGATTGTATGATAGTAATTGTATGATTGTGATTGTATGATTGCGATTGTATGATTGTGATTGTATGATTGTGATTGTATGACTGTGATCGTATGATTGTGATTCTTTGATTGCGATTGTATGATTGTGATTGTATGATTGTGATTGTATGATTGTGATTGTATGATTGTGATTGTATGATTGTGATTGCATGATTGTAATTGTATGATTGTGATTGCATGATAGTGGTTGTATGATTGTGATTGTATGATTGTGATTGTATGATTGCGATTGTATGATTGTGATTGTATGATTGTGATTGTATGATAGTGATTCTATGATAGTGATTGTATGATTGTGATTGTATGATTATGATTGTATGATTGTGATCGTATGATTGTGGTTGTATAATTAAGGTTGTATGATTATTTCTGTATGATTGTGATTGTATGATTGCGGTTGTATGATTGTGATCGTATGATTGTGATTGTATGATTGTGATCGTATGACTGTGACTCTTTGATTGCGATTGTATGATTGTGATTGTATGATTGTGATTGTATGATTGTGATTGCATGATTGTGATTGTATGATTGTGATTGTATGATTGTGATTGTATGATTGTGATTGCATGATTGTGATTGTATGATAGTAATTGTATGATTGTGATCGTATGATTCTGATTGTATGATTGTGATTGTATGATTGTGATTGTATGATTGTGATCGTATGATTGTGGTTGTTTAATTATGGTTGTATGATTGTTTCTGTATGATTGTGATTGTATGATTGCGATTGTATGATTGCGATTGTATGATTGTGATTGTATGATTGTGATCGTATGATTGTGATTCTTTGATTGCGATTGTATGATTGCGATTGTATGATTGCGATTGTATGATTGCGATTGTATGATTGCGATTGTATGATTGCGATTGTATGATTGCGATTGTATGATTGCGATTGTATGATTGCGATTGTATGATTGCGATTGTATGATTGCGATTGTATGATTGTGATTTTATGATTGTGTTTGTATGATTGTGACTGTGAGATTGTGATTGTGAGATTGTGATTGTATGATTGTGATTTTGTGATTGTGATTGTATGATTGTGATTGTATGATTGCGATTGTATGATTGCGATTGTATGATTCTGATTGTATGATTGTGATCGTATGATTGTGATCGGATAATTGTGATTGTATGATTGTGATTGTATGATTGTGATTGTATGATTGTGATTGTATGATTGTGATTGTATGATTGTGATTGTATGATTGTGATTGTTTGATTGTGATTGTATGATTGTGATTGTATGATTGTGATTCTATGATTGTGATTGTTTGATTCTGATTGTATGATTGTTATTGTATGATTCTGATTGTATGATTGTGATTGTATGATTGTGATTGTATGATTGCGATTGTATGATTATGATTGTATAATTGTGATTGTATGATTGTGATTGTGTGATTGTGATTGTGAGATTTGATTGTATGATCGTGATTGTATGATCGTGATTGTGAGATTGTGATTGTATGATTGTGATTGAATGATTGTGATTGTATGATAGTAATTGTATGATTGTGATTGTATGATTGCGATTGTATGATTGTGATTGTATGATTGTGATTGTATGATAGTAATTGTATGATTGTGAGTCTTTGATTGCGATTGTATGATTGTGATTGTATGATTGTGATTGTATGATTGTGATTGTATGAGTGTGATTGTATGATAGTAATTGTATGATTGTGATTGTATGATTGTGATTGTATGATTGTGATTGTATGATTGTGATTGTATGATTGTGATTGTATGATTGTGTTTGTATGATTGTGAGTGTGTGTTTGTGATTGTGTGATTGTGATTGTGTGATTGTGATTGTGTGATTGTGATTGTATGATTGTGATTGTATGATTGTCATTGTATGATTGTGATTGTATGATTGTGATTGTATGATTGTGATTGCATGATTGTGATTGCATGATTGTGATTGTATGATTGTGATTGTATGATTGTGATTGTATGATTGTGATTGTATGATTGTGATTGTATGATTGTGATTGTATGATTGTGATTTTATGATTGTGATTGTATGATTGTGATTGTGAGATTGTGATGGTGAGATTGTGATTGTGAGATTGTGATTGTGAGATTGTGATTGTATGATTGTGATTTTTTGATTGTGATTGTATGATTGTGATTGTATGATTGTGATTGTATGATTGTGATTGTATGATTGTGATTGTATGATTGTGATTGTATGATTGTGATTGTATGATTGTGATTGTATGATTGTGATTGTATGATTGTGATTGTATGATTGTGATTGCATGATTGTGATTGTATGATAGTAATTGTATGATTGTGATCGTATGATTGTGATTGTATGATTGTGATTGTATGATTGTGATTGTATGACTGTGATCGTATGATTGTGATTCTTTGATTGCGATTGTATGATTGCGATTGTATGATTGCGATTGTATGATTGCGATTGTATGATTGCGATTGTATGATTGCGATTGTATGATTGCGATTGTATGATTGCGATTGTATGATTGCGATTGTATGATTGTCATTGTATGATTGTGATCGTATAATTGTGATTGTATGATAGTAATTGTATGATTGTGATTGTATGATTGCGATTGTATGATTGTGATTGTATGATTGTGATTGTATGACTGTGATCGTATGATTGTGATTCTTTGATTGCGATTGTATGATTGTGATTGTATGATTGCGGTTGTATGATTGTGATTGTATGATTGTGATTGTATGATTGTGATTGTATGATTGTGATCGTATGATTGTGAATCTTTGATTGCGATTGTATGATTGTGATTGTATGATTGTGATTGTATGATTGTGATTGTATGATTGTGATTGTATGATTGTGATTGTATGATTGTGATTGTATGATAGTGATTGTATGATTCTTTCTGTATGATTGTGATTGTATGATTGCGATTGTATGATTATGATTGTATAATTGTGATTGTATGATTGTGATTGTGTGATTGTGATTGTGAGATTTGATTGTATGATCGTGATTGTATGATCGTGATTGTGAGATTGTGATTGTATGATTGTGATTGAATGATTGTGATTGTATGATAGTAATTGTATGATTGTGATTGTATGATTGCGATTGTATGATTGTGATTGTATGATTGTGATTGTATGACTGTGATCGTATGATTGCGATTCTTTGATTGCGATTGTATGATTGTGATTGTATGATTGTGATTGTATGATTGTGATTGTATGATTGTGATTGTATGATTGTGATTGTATGATTGTGATTGTATGATTGTGATTGTATGATTGTGATTGCATGATTGTAATTGTATGATTGTGATTGCATGATTGTGATTGTATGGTAGTAATTGTATGATTGTGATCGTATGATTGTGATTGTATGATTGTGATTGTATGATTGCGATTGTATGATTGTGATCGTATGATTGTGGTTGTATAACTAAGGTTGTACGATTGTTTCTGTATGGTTGTGATTGTATGATTGCGATTGTATGATGGTGATTGTATGATTGTGATTGTATGATTGTGATCGTATGATTGTGATTCTTTGATTGCGATTGTATGATTGCGATTGTATGATTGCGATTGTATGATTGCGATTGAATGATTGCGATTGTATGACTGTGATCGTATGATTGTGATTCTTTGATTGCGATTGTATGATTGTGATTGTATGATTGTGATTGTATGATTGTGATTGTATGATTGTGATTGTATGATTGTGATTGTATGATTGTGATTGCATGATTGTAATTGTATGATTGTGATTGCATGATAGTGGTTGTATGATTGTGATTGTATGATTGTGATTGTATGATTGTGATTGTATGATTGTGATTGTATGATTGTGATTGTATGATTGTGATTGTATGATTGTGATTGTATGATTGTGATCGTATGATTGTGGTTGTATAATTAAGGTTGTATGATTATTTCTGTATGATTGTGATTGTATGATTGCGGTTGTATGATTATGGTTGTATGATTGTTTTTGTATGATTGTGATTGTATGATTGCGATTGTATGATTGCGATTGTATGATTGTGATTGTATGATTGTGATCGTATGATTGTGATTCTTTGATTGCGATTGTATGATTGCGATTGTATGATTGCGATTGTATGATTGCGATTGTATGATTGCGATTGTATGATTGCGATTGTATGATTGCGATTGTATAATTGCGATTGTATGATTGCGATTGTATGATTGCGATTGTATGATTCTGATTCTATGATTGTGATCGTATGATTGTGATCGTATGATTGTGATCGTATAATTGTGATTGTATGATTGTGATTGTATGATTGTGATTGCATGATTGTGATTGTATGATTGTGATTGTATGATTGTGATTGTATGATTGTGATTGCATGATTGTGATTGTATGATAGTAATTGTATGGTTGTGATCGTATGATTCTGATTGTATGATTGTGATTGTATGATTGTGATTGTATGATTGTGATCGTATGATTGTGGTTGTTTAATTATGGTTGTATGATTGTTTCTGTATGATTGTGATTGTATGATTGCGATTGTATGATTGCGATTGTATGATTGTGATTGTATGATTGTGATCGTATGATTGTGATTCTTTGATTGCGATTGTATGATTGCGATTGTATGATTGCGATTGTATGATTGCGATTGTATGATTGCGATTGTATGATTGCGATTGTATGATTGCGATTGTATGATTGCGATTGTATGATTGCGATTGTATGATTGCGTTTGTATGATTGCGATTGTATGATTGCGATTGTATGATTGTGATTTTATGATTGTGTTTGTATGATTGTGACTGTGAGATTGTGATTGTGAGATTGTGATTGTATGATTGTGATTTTGTGATTGCGATTGTATGATTGCGATTGTATGATTGCGATTGTATGATTGCGATTGAATGATTGCGATTGTATGATTGGGATTGTATGATTGCGATTGTATGATTGCGATTGTATGATTGCGATTGTATGATTGGGATTGTATGATTGTGATTGTATGATTGTGATTGTATGATTGTGATTGTATGATTGTGATTGTATGATTGTGATTGTATGATTGTGATTGTATGATTGTGATTGCATGATTGTGATTGTATGATAGTAATTGTATGATTGTGATCGTATGATTGTGATTTTATGATTGTGATTGTATGATTGTGATCGTATGATTGTGGTTGTATAATTATGGTTGTATGATTGTTTTTGTATGATTGTGATTGTATGATTGCGATTGTATGATTGCGATTGTATGATTGTGATTGTATGATTGTGATCGTATGATTGTGATTCTTTGATTGCGATTGTATGATTGCGATTGTATGATTGCGATTGTATAATTGCGATTGTATGATTGCGATTGTATGATTGCGATTGTATGATTCTGATTCTATGATTGTGATCGTATGATTGTGATCGTATGATTGTGATCGTATAATTGTGATTGTATGATTGTGATTGTATGATTGTGATTGTATGATTGTGATTGTATGATTGTGATTGTATGATTGTGATCGTATGATTGTGGTTGTATAATTAAGGTTGTATGATTATTTCTGTATGATTGTGATTGTATGATTGCGGTTGTATGATTGTGATTGTATGATTGTGATTGTATGATTGTGATCGTATGATTGTGAATCTTTGATTGCGATTGTATGATTGTGATTGTATGATTGTGATTGTATGATTGTGATTGTATGATTGTGATTGTATGATTGTGATTGTATGATTGTGATTGTATGATTGTGATTGTATGATTGTGATTGTATGATTGTGATTGTATGATTGTGATTATATGATTGTGATTGTATGATAGTGATTGTATGATTGTTTCTGTATGATTGTGATTGTATGATTGCGATTGTATGATTATGATTGTATAATTGTGATTGTATGATTGTGATTGTGTGATTGTGATTGTGAGATTTGATTGTATGATCGTGATTATATGATCGTGATTGTGAGATTGTGATTGTATGATTGTGATTGAATGATTGTGATTGTATGATAGTAATTGTATGATTGTGATTGTATGATTGCGATTGTATGATTGTGATTGTATGATTGTGATTGTATGACTGTGATCGTATGATTGTGATTCTTTGATTGCGATTGTATGATTGTGATTGTATGATTGTGATTGTATGATTGTGATTGTATGATTGTGATTGTATGATTGTGATTGTATGATTGTGATTGCATGATTGTAATTGTATGATTGTGATTGCATGATAGTGGTTGTATGATTGTGATTGTATGATTGTGATTGTATGATTGTGATTGTATGATTGTGATTGTATGATTGTGATTGTATGATTGTGATTGTATGATTGTGATCGTATGATTGTGGTTGTATAATTAAGGTTGTATGATTATTTCTGTATGATTGTGATTGTATGATTGCGGTTGTATGATTATGGTTGTATGATTGTTTTTGTATGATTGTGATTGTATGATTGCGATTGTATGATTGCGATTGTATGATTGTGATTGTATGATTGTGATCGTATGATTGTGATTCTTTGATTGCGATTGTATGATTGCGATTGTATGATTGCGATTGTATGATTGCGATTGTATGATTGCGATTGTATGATTGCGATTGTATAATTGCGATTGTATGTTTGCGATTGTATGATTGCGATTGTATGATTCTGATTCTATGATTGTGATCGTATGATTGTGATCGTATGATTGTGATCGTATAATTGTGATTGTATGATTGTGATTGTATGATTGTGATTGCATGATTGTGATTGTATGATTGTGATTGTATGATTGTGATTGTATGATTGTGATTGCATGATTGTGATTGTATGATAGTAATTGTATGGTTGTGATCGTATGATTCTGATTGTATGATTGTGATTGTATGATTGTGATTGTATGATTGTGATCGTATGATTGTGGTTGTTTAATTATGGTTGTATGATTGTTTCTGTATGATTGTGATTGTATGATTGCGATTGTATGATTGCGATTGTATGATTGTGATTGTATGATTGTGATCGTATGATTGTGATTCTTTGATTGCGATTGTATGATTGCGATTGTATGATTGCGATTGTATGATTGCGATTGTATGATTGCGATTGTATGATTGCGATTGTATGATTGCGATTGTATGATTGCGATTGTATGATTGCGTTTGTATGATTGCGATTGTATGATTGCGATTGTATGATTGTGATTTTATGATTGTGTTTGTATGATTGTGACTGTGAGATTGTGATTGTGAGATTGTGATTGTATGATTGTGATTTTGTGATTGTGATTGTATGATTGTGATTGTATGATTGCGATTGTATGATTGCGATTGTATGATTCTGATTGTATGATTGTGATCGTATGATTGTGATCGTATGATTGTGATCGGATAATTGTGATTGTATGATTGTGATTGTATGATTGTGATTGTATGATTGCGATTGTATGATTGTGATTGTATGATTGTGATTGTATGATTGTGATTGTTTGATTGTGATTGTATGATTGTGATTGTATGATTGTGATTCTATGACTGTGATTGTTTGGTTCTGATTGTATTGACGTTATTGTATGATTCTGATTGTATGATTGTGATTGTATGATTGTGATTGTATGATTGTGATTGTATGATTGTGATTGTATGATTGTGATTGTATGATTGTGATTGTATGATTGTGATTCTTTCATTGCGATTGTATGATTGTGATTGTATGATTGTGATTGTATGATTGTGATTCTTTCATTGCGATTGTATGATTGTGATTGTATGATTGTGATTGTATGATTGTGATTGTATGGTTGTGATTGTATGATTGTGATTGTATGATTGTGATCGTATGATTGTGGTTGTATAATTAAGGTTGTATGATTATTTCTGTATGATTATGATTGTATGATTGCGGTTGTATGATTGTGATTGTATGATTGTGATTGTATGATTGTGATCGTATGATTGTGAATCTTTGGTTGCGATTGTATGATTGTGATTGTATGATTGTGATTGTATGATTGTGATTGTATGATTGTGATTGTATGATAGTGATTGTATGATTGTTTCTGTATGATTGTGATTGTATGATTGCGATTGTATGATTATGATTGTATAATTGTGATTGTATGATTGTGATTGTGTGATTGTGATTGTGAGATTTGATTGTATGATCGTGATTGTATGATCGTGATTGTGAGATTGTGATTGTATGATTGTGATTGAATGATTGTGATTGTATGATAGTAATTGTATGATTGTGATTGTATGATTGCGATTGTATGATTGTGATTGTATGATAGTAATTGTATGATTGTGAGTCTTTGATTGCGATTGTATGATTGTGATTGTATGATTGTGATTGTATGATTGTGATTGTATGAGTGTGATTGTATGATAGTAATTGTATGATTGTGATTGTATGATTGTGATTGTATGATTGTGATTGTATGATTGTGATTGTATGATTGTGATTGTATGATTGTGATTGTATGATTGTGTTTGTATGATTGTGATTGTGTGTTTGTGATTGTGTGATTGTGATTGTGTGATTGTGATTGTGTGATTGTGATTGTATGATTGTGATTGTATGATTGTCATTGTATGATTGTGATTGTATGATTGTGATTGTATGATTGTGATTGCATGATTGTGATTGCATGATTGTGATTGTATGATTGTGATTGTATGATTGTGATTGTATGATTGTGATTGTATGATTGTGATTGTATGATTGTGATTGTATGATTGTGATTTTATGATTGTGATTGTATGATTGTGATTGTGAGATTGTGATGGTGAGATTGTGATTGTGAGATTGTGATTGTGAGATTGTGATTGTATGATTGTGATTTTTTGATTGTGATTGTATGATTGTGATTGTATGATTGTGATTGTATGATTGTGATTGTATGATTGTGATTGTATGATTGTGATTGTATGATTGTGATTGTATGATTGTGATTGTATGATTGTGATTGTATGATTGTGATTGTATGATTGTGATTGCATGATTGTGATTGTATGATAGTAATTGTATGATTGTGATCGTATGATTGTGATTGTATGATTGTGATTGTATGATTGTGATTGTATGATTGTGATCGTATGATTGTGGTTGTATAATTATGGTTGTATGATTGTTTTTGTATGATTGTGATTGTATGATTGCGATTGTATGATTGCGATTGTATGATTGTGATTGTATGATTGTGATCGTATGATTGTGATTCTTTGATTGCGATTGTATGATTGCGATTGTATGATTGCGATTGTATGATTGCGATTGTATGATTGCGATTGTATAATTGCGATTGTATGATTGCGATTGTATGATTGCGATTGTATGATTCTGATTCTATGATTGTGATCGTATGATTGTGATCGTATGATTGTGATCGTATAATTGTGATTGTATGATTGTGATTGTATGATTGTGATTGTGTGATTGTGACTGTATGATTGTGATTGTATGATTGTGATTGTATGATTGTGATTGTATGATTGTGATTGTATGACTGTGATCGTATGATTGTGATTCTTTGATTGCGATTGTATGATTGCGATTGTATGATTGCGATTGTATGATTGCGATTGTATGATTGCGATTGTATGATTGCGATTGTATGATTGCGATTGTATGATTGCGATTGTATGATTGCGATTGTATGATTGTCATTGTATGATTGTGATCGTATAATTGTGATTGTATGATAGTAATTGTATGATTGTGATTGTATGATTGCGATTGTATGATTGTGATTGTATGATTGTGATTGTATGACTGTGATCGTATGATTGTGAGTCTTTGATTGCGATTGTATGATTGTGATTGTATGATTGCGGTTGTATGATTGTGATTGTATGATTGTGATTGTATGATTGTGATTGTATGATTGTGATCGTATGATTGTGAATCTTTGATTGCGATTGTATGATTGTGATTGTATGATTGTGATTGTATGATTGTGATTGTATGATTGTGATTGTATGATTGTGATTGTATGATTGTGATTGTATGATTGTGATTGTATGATTGTGATTGTATGATAGTGATTGTATGATTGTTTCTGTATGATTGTGATTGTATGATTGCGATTGTATGATTATGATTGTATAATTGTGATTGTATGATTGTGATTGTGTGATTGTGATTGTGAGATTTGATTGTATGATCGTGATTGTATGATCGTGATTGTGAGATTGTGATTGTATGATTGTGATTGAATGATTGTGATTGTATGATAGTAATTGTATGATTGTGATTGTATGATTGCGATTGTATGATTGTGATTGTATGATTGTGATTGTATGACTGTGATCGTATGATTGCGATTCTTTGATTGCGATTGTATGATTGTGATTGTATGATTGTGATTGTATGATTGTGATTGTATGATTGTGATTGTATGATTGTGATTGTATGATTGTGATTGTATGATTGTGATTGCATGATTGTAATTGTATGATTGTGATTGCATGATAGTGGTTGTATGATTGTGATTGTATGATTGTGATTGTATGATTGTGTTTGCATGATTGTGATTGCATGATTGTGATTGTGTGATTGTGACTGTATGATTGTGATTGTATGATTGTGATTGTATGATTGTGATTGTATGATGGTGATTGTATGATTGTGATTGTATGATTGTGATTTTATGATTGTGATTGTATGATTGTGATTGTGAGATTGTGATGGTGAGATTGTGATTGTGAGATTGTGATTGTGAGATTGTGATTGTATGATTGTGATTTTTTGATTGTGATTGTATGATTGTGATTGCATGATAGTGGTTGTATGATTGTGATTGTATGATTGTGATTGTATGATTGTGATTGTATGATTGTGATTGTATGATTGTGATTGCATGATTGTGATTGTATGATAGTAATTGTATGATTGTGATCGTATGATTGTGATTGTATGATTGCGATTGTATGATTGTGATCGTATGATTGTGGTTGTATAATTAAGGTTGTACGATTGTTTCTGTATGATTGTGATTGTATGATTGCGATTGTATGATGGTGATTTTATGATTGTGATTGTATGATTGTGATCGTATGATTGTGATTCTTTGATTGCGATTGTATGATTGCGATTGTATGATTGCGATTGTATGATTGCGATTGAATGATTGCGATTGTATGATTGCGATTGTATGATTGCGATTGTATGATTGCGATTGTATGATTGCGATTGTATGATTGCGATTGTATGATTGTGATTGTATGATTGTGATTGTATGATTGTGATTGTATGATTGTGATTGTATGATTGTGATTGTATGATTGTGATTCTTTCATTGCGATTGTATGATTGTGATTGTATGATTGTGATTGTATGATTGTGATTGTATGATTGTGATTGTATGATTGTGATTGTATGATTGTGATCGTATGATTGTGGTTGTATAATTAAGGTTGTATGATTATTTCTGTATGATTATGATTGTATGATTGCGGTTGTATGATTGTGATTGTATGATTGTGATTGTATGATTGTGATCGTATGATTGTGAATCTTTGGTTGCGATTGTATGATTGTGATTGTATGATTGTGATTGTATGATTGTGATTGTATGATAGTGATTGTATGATTGTTTCTGTATGATTGTGATTGTATGATTGCGATTGTATGATTATGATTGTATAATTGTGATTGTATGATTGTGATTGTGTGATTGTGATTGTGAGATTTGATTGTATGATCGTGATTGTATGATCGTGATTGTGAGATTGTGATTGTATGATTGTGGTTGAATGATTGTGATTGTATGATAGTAATTGTATGATTGTGATTGTATGATTGCGATTGTATGATTGTGATTGTATGATTGTGATTGTATGATAGTAATTGTATGATTGTGAGTCTTTGATTGCGATTGTATGATTGTGATTGTATGATTGTGATTGTATGAGTGTGATTGTATGATAGTAATTGTATGATTGTGATTGTATGATTGTGATTGTATGATTGTGATTGTATGATTGTGATTGTATGATTGTGTTTGTATGATTGTGATTGTGTGTTTGTGATTGTGTGATTGTGATTGTGTGATTGTGATTGTGTGATTGTGATTGTATGATTGTGATTGTATGATTGTCATTGTATGATTGTGATTGTATGATTGTGATTGTATGATTGTGATTGCATGATTGTGATTGCATGATTGTGATTGTATGATTGTGATTGTATGATTGTCATTGTATGATTGTGATTGTATGATTGTGATTGTATGATTGTGATTGTATGATTGTGATTGTATGATTGTGATTGTATGATTGTGATTGTATGATTGTGATTGCATGATTGTGATTGTATGATAGTAATTGTATGATTGTGATCGTATGATTGTGATTTTATGATTGTGATTGTATGATTGTGATTGTATGATTGTGATCGTATGATTGTGGTTGTATAATTATGGTTGTATGATTGTTTTTGTATGATTGTGATTGTATGATTGCGATTGTATGATTGCGATTGTATGATTGTGATTGTATGATTGTGATCGTATGATTGTGATTCTTTGATTGCGATTGTATGATTGCGATTGTATGATTGCGATTGTATGATTGCGATTGTATGATTGCGATTGTATAATTGCGATTGTATGATTGCGATTGTATGATTGCGATTGTATGATTCTGATTCTATGATTGTGATCGTATGATTGTGATCGTATGATTGTGATCGTATAATTGTGATTGTATGATTGTGATTGTATGATTGTGATTGTATGATTGTGATTGTATGATTGTGATTGTATGATTGTGATCGTATGATTGTGGTTGTATAATTAAGGTTGTATGATTATTTCTGTATGATTGTGATTGTATGATTGCGGTTGTATGATTGTGATTGTATGATTGTGATTGTATGATTGTGATCGTATGATTGTGAATCTTTGATTGCGATTGTATGATTGTGATTGTATGATTGTGATTGTATGATTGTGATTGTATGATTGTGATTGTATGATTGTGATTGTATGATTGTGATTGTATGATAGTGATTGTATGATTGTTTCTGTATGATTGTGATTGTATGATTGCGATTGTATGATTATGATTGTATAATTGTGATTGTATGATTGTGATTGTGTGATTGTGATTGTGAGATTTGATTGTATGATCGTGATTGTATGATCGTGATTGTGAGATTGTGATTGTATGATTGTGATTGAATGATTGTGATTGTATGATAGTAATTGTATGATTGTGATTGTATGATTGCGATTGTATGATTGTGATTGTATGATTGTGATTGTATGACTGTGATCGTATGATTGTGATTCTTTGATTGCGATTGTATGATTGTGATTGTATGATTGTGATTGTATGATTGTGATTGTATGATTGTGATTGTATGATTGTGATTGCATGATTGTAATTGTATGATTGTGATTGCATGATAGTGGTTGTATGATTGTGATTGTATGACTGTGATTGTATGATTGCGATTGTATGATTGTGATTGTATGATTGTGATTGTATGATAGTGATTGTATGATAGTGATTGTATGATTGTGATTGTATGATTATGATTGTATGATTGTGATCGTATGATTGTGGTTGTATAATTAAGGTTGTATGATTATTTCTGTATGATTGTGATTGTATGATTGCGGTTGTATGATTGTGATCGTATGATTGTGATCGTATGATTGTGATTGTATGATTGTGATCGTATGATTGTGACTCTTTGATTGCGATTGTATGATTGTGATTGTATGATTGTGATTGTATGATTGTGATTGCATGATTGTGATTGTATGATTGTGATTGTATGATTGTGATTGTATGATTGTGATTGCATGATTGTGATTGTATGATAGTAATTGTATGATTGTGATCGTATGATTCTGATTGTATGATTGTGATTGTATGATTGTGATTGTATGATTGTGATCGTATGATTGTGGTTGTTTAATTATGGTTGTATGATTGTTTCTGTATGATTGTGATTGTATGATTGCGATTGTATGATTGCGATTGTATGATTGTGATTGTATGATTGTGATCGTATGATTGTGATTCTTTGATTGCGATTGTATGATTGCGATTGTATGATTGCGATTGTATGATTGCGATTGTATGATTGCGATTGTATGATTGCGATTGTATGATTGCGATTGTATGATTGCGATTGTATGATTGCGATTGTATGATTGCGATTGTATGATTCTGATTGTATGATTGTGATCGTATGATTGTGATCGTATGATTGTGATCGGATAATTGTGATTGTATGATTGTGATTGTATGATTGTGATTGTATGATTGTGATTGTATGATTGTGATTGTATGATTGTGATTGTATGATTGTGATTGTTTGATTGTGATTGTATGATTGTGATTGTATGATTGTGATTCTATGATTGTGATTGTTTGATTCTGATTGTATGATTGTTATTGTATGATTCTGATTGTATGATTGTGATTGTATGATTGTGATTGTATGATTGTGATTGTATGATTGTGATTGTATGATTGTGATTGTATGATTGTGATTGTATGATTGTGATTCTTTCATTGCGATTGTATGATTGTGATTGTATGATTGTGATTGTATGATTGTGATTGTATGATTGTGATTGTATGATTGTGATTGTATGATTGTGATTGTATGATTGTGATCGTATGATTGTGGTTGTATAATTAAGGTTGTATGATTATTTCTGTATGACTATGATTGTATGATTGCGGTTGTATGATTGTGATTGTATGATTGTGATTGTATGATTGTGATCGTATGATTGTGAATCTTTGGTTGCGATTGTATGATTGTGATTGTATGATTGTGATTGTATGATTGTGATTGTATGATTGTGATTGTATGATAGTGATTGTATGATTGTTTCTGTATGATTGTGATTGTATGATTGCGATTGTATGATTATGATTGTATAATTGTGATTGTATGATTGTGATTGTGTGATTGTGATTGTGAGATTTGATTGTATGATCGTGATTGTATGATCGTGATTGTGAGATTGTGATTGTATGATTGTGATTGAATGATTGTGATTGTATGATAGTAATTGTATGATTGTGATTGTATGATTGCGATTGTATGATTGTGATTGTATGATTGTGATTGTATGATAGTAATTGTATGATTGTGAGTCTTTGATTGCGATTGTATGATTGTGATTGTATGATTGTGATTGTATGAGTGTGATTGTATGATAGTAATTGTATGATTGTGATTGTATGATTGTGATTGTATGATTGTGATTGTATGATTGTGATTGTATGATTGTGATTGTATGATTGTGTTTGTATGATTGTGATTGTGTGTTTGTGATTGTGTGATTGTGATTGTGTGATTGTGATTGTGTGATTGTGATTGTATGATTGTGATTGTATGATTGTCATTGTATGATTGTGATTGTATGATTGTGATTGTATGATTGTGATTGCATGATTGTGATTGCATGATTGTGATTGTATGATTGTGATTGTATGATTGTGATTGTATGATTGTGATTGTATGATTGTGATTGTATGATTGTGATTGTATGATTCTGATTTTATGATTGTGATTGTATGATTGTGATTGTGAGATTGTGATGGTGAGATTGTGATTGTGAGATTGTGATTGTGAGATTGTGATTGTATGATTGTGATTTTTTGATTGTGATTGTATGATTGTGATTGTATGATTGTGATTGTATGATTGTGATTGTATGATTGTGATCGTATGATTGTGGTTGTATAATTATGGTTGTATGATTGTTTTTGTATGATTGTGATTGTATGATTGCGATTGTATGATTGCGATTGTATGATTGTGATTGTATGATTGTGATCGTATGATTGTGATTCTTTGATTGCGATTGTATGATTGCGATTGTATGATTGCGATTGTATGATTGCGATTGTATGATTGCGATTGTATGATTGCGATTGTATGATTGCGATTGTATAATTGCGATTGTATGATTGCGATTGTATGATTGTGATTGTGTGATTGTGACTGTATGATTGTGATTGTATGATTGTGATTGTATGATTGTGATCGTATGATTGTGAATCTTTGATTGCGATTGTATGTTTGTGATTGTATGATTGCGGTTGTATGATTGTGATTGTATGATTGTGATTGTATGATTGTGATTGTATGATTGTGATCGTATGATTGTGAATCTTTGATTGCGATTGTATGATTGTGATTGTATGATTGTGATTGTATGATTGTGATTGTATGATTGTGATTGTATGATTGTGATTGTATGATTGTGATTGTATGATAGTGATTGTATGATTGTTTCTGTATGATTGTGATTGTATGATTGCGATTGTATGATTATGATTGTATAATTGTGATTGTATGATTGTGATTGTGTGATTGTGATTGTGAGATTTGATTGTATGATCGTGATTGTATGATCGTGATTGTGAGATTGTGATTGTATGATTGTGATTGAATGATTGTGATTGTATGATAGTAATTGTATGATTGTGATTGTATGATTGCGATTGTATGATTGTGATTGTATGATTGTGATTGTATGACTGTGATCGTATGATTGCGATTCTTTGATTGCGATTGTATGATTGTGATTGTATGATTGTGATTGTATGATTGTGATTGTATGATTGTGATTGTATGATTGTGATTGTATGATTGTGATTGTATGATTGTGATTGCATGATTGTAATTGTATGATTGTGATTGCATGATAGTGGTTGTATGATTGTGATTGTATGATTGTGATTGTATGATTGTGTTTGCATGATTGTGATTGCATGATTGTGATTGTGTGATTGTGACTGTATGATTGTGATTGTATGATTGTGATTGTATGATTGTGATTGTATGATGGTGATTGTATGATTGTGATTGTATGATTGTGATTTTATGATTGTGATTGTATGATTGTGATTGTGAGATTGTGATGGTGAGATTGTGATTGTGAGATTGTGATTGTGAGATTGTGATTGTATGATTGTGATTTTTTGATTGTGATTGTATGATTGTGATTGCATGATAGTGGTTGTATGATTGTGATTGTATGATTGTGATTGTATGATTGTGATTGTATGATTGTGATTGTATGATTGTGATTGCATGATTGTGATTGTATGATAGTAATTGTATGATTGTGATCGTATGATTGTGATTGTATGATTGTGATTGTATGATTGCGATTGTATGATTGTGATCGTATGATTGTGGTTGTATAATTAAGGTTGTACGATTGTTTCTGTATGATTGTGATTGTATGGTTGCGATTGTATGATGGTGATTGTATGATTGTGATTGTATGATTGTGATCGTATGATTGTGATTCTTTGATTGCGATTGTATGATTGCGATTGTATGATTGCGATTGTATGATTGCGATTGAATGATTGCGATTGTATGATTGCGATTGTATGATTGCGATTGTATGATTGCGATTGTATGATTGCGATTGTATGATTGTGATTGTATGATTGTGATTTTATGATTGTGATTGTGAGATTGTGATTGTATGATTGTGATTGTATGATTGTGATTGTATGATTGTGGTTGTATGATTGTGATTGTATGATTGTGATTGTATGATTGTGATTGTATGATTGTGATTGTATGATTGTGATTGTATGATTGTGATTGTATGACTGTGATTTTATGATTGTGATTGTATGATTGTGATTGTGAGATTGTGATGGTGAGATTGTGATTGTGAGATTGTGATTGTGAGACTGTGATTGTATGATTGTGATTTTTTGATTGTGATTGTATGATTGTGATTGTATGATTGTGATTGTATGATTGTGATTGTATGATTGTGATTGTATGATTGTGATTGTATGATTGTGATTGTATGATTGTGATTGTATGATTGTGATTGTGTGATTGTGATTGTATGATTGTGATTGTATGATTGTGATTGCATGATTGTGATTGTATGATAGTAATTGTATGATTGTGATCGTATGATTGTGATTGTATGATTGTGATTGTATGATTGTGATTGTATGATTGTGATCGTATGATTGTGGTTGTATAATTATGGTTGTATGATTGTTTTTGTATGATTGTGATTGTATGATTGCGATTGTATGATTGCGATTGTATGATTGTGATTGTATGATTGTGATCGTATGATTGTGATTCTTTGATTGCGATTGTATGATTGCGATTGTATGATTGCGATTGTATGATTGCGATTGTATGATTGCGATTGTATGATTGCGATTGTATAATTGCGATTGTATGATTGCGATTGTATGATTGCGATTGTATGATTCTGATTCTATGATTGTGATCGTATGATTGTGATCGTATGATTGTGATCGTATAATTGTGATTGTATGATTGTGATTGTATGATTGTGATTGTGTGATTGTGACTGTATGATTGTGATTGTATGATTGTGATTGTATGATTGTGATTGTATGATTGTGATTGTATGACTGTGATCGTATGATTGTGATTCTTTGATTGCGATTGTATGATTGCGATTGTATGATTGCGATTGTATGATTGCGATTGTATGATTGCGATTGTATGATTGCGATTGTATGATTGTCATTGTATGATTGTGATCGTATAATTGTGATTGTATGATAGTAATTGTATGATTGTGATTGTATGATTGCGATTGTATGATTGTGATTGTATGATTGTGATTGTATGACTGTGATCGTATGATTGTGATTCTTTGATTGCGATTGTATGATTGTGATTGTATGATTGCGGTTGTATGATTGTGATTGTATGATTGTGATTGTATGATTGTGATTGTATGATTGTGATTGTATGATTGTGATCGTATGATTGTGAATCTTTGATTGCGATTGTATGATTGTGATTGTATGATTGTGATTGTATGATTGTGATTGTATGATTGTGATTGTATGATTGTGATTGTATGATTGTGATTGTATGATTGTGATTGTATGATAGTGATTGTATGATTGTTTCTGTATGATTGTGATTGTATGATTGCGATTGTATGATTATGATTGTATAATTGTGATTGTATGATTGTTATTGTGTGATTGTGATTGTGAGATTTGATTGTATGATCGTGATTGTATGATCGTGATTGTGAGATTGTGATTGTATGATTGTGATTGAATGATTGTGATTGTATGATAGTAATTGTATGATTGTGATTGTATGATTGCGATTGTATGATTGTGATTGTATGATTGTGATTGTATGACTGTGATCGTATGATTGCGATTCTTTGATTGCGATTGTATGATTGTGATTGTATGATTGTGATTGTATGATTGTGATTGTATGATTGTGATTGTATGATTGTGATTGTATGATTGTGATTGTATGATTGTGATTGTATGATTGTGATTGTATGATTGTGATTGTATGATTGTGATTGTATGATTGTGATTGCATGATTGTAATTGTATGATTGTGATTGCATGATAGTGGTTGTATGATTGTGATTGTATGATTGTGATTGTATGACTGTGTTTGCATGATTGTGATTGCATGATTGTGATTGTGTGATTGTGACTGTATGATTGTGATTGTATGATTGTGATTGTATGATTGTGATTGTATGATTGTGATTGTATGATGGTGATTGTATGATTGTGATTGTATGATTGTGATTTTATGATTGTGATTGTATGATTGTGATTGTGAGATTGTGATGGTGAGATTGTGATTGTGAGATTGAGATTGTGAGATTGTGATTGTATGATTGTGATTTTTTGATTGTGATTGTATGATTGTGATTGCATGATAGTGGTTGTATGATTGTGATTGTATGATTGTGATTGTATGATTGTGATTGTATGATTGTGATTGTATGATTGTGATTGCATGATTGTGATTGTATGATAGTAATTGTATGATTGTGATCGTATGATTGTGATTGTATGATTGTGATTGTATGATTGCGATTGTATGATTGTGATCGTATGATTGTGGTTGTATAATTAAGGTTGTACGATTGTTTCTGTATGATTGTGATTGTATGATTGCGATTGTATGATGGTGATTGTATGATTGTGATTGTATGATTGTGATCGTATGATTGTGATTCTTTGATTGCGATTGTATGATTGCGATTGTATGATTGCGATTGTATGATTGCGATTGAATGATTGCGATTGTATGATTGCGATTGTATGACTGCGATTGTATGATTGCGATTGTATGATTGCGATTGTATGATTGTGATTGTATGATTGTGATTTTATGATTGTGATTGTGAGATTGTGATTGTATGATTGTGATTGTATGATTGTGATTGTATGATTGTGGTTGTATGATTGTGATTGTATGATTGTGATTGTATGATTGTGATTGTATGATTGTGATTGTATGATTGTGATCGTATGATTGTGGTTGTATAATTAAGGTTGTATGATTATTTCTGTATGATTATGATTGTATGATTGCGGTTGTATGATTGTGATTGTATGATTGTGATTGTATGATTGTGATCGTATGATTGTGAATCTTTGGTTGCGATTGTATGATTGTGATTGTATGATTGTGATTGTATGATTGTGATTGTATGATTGTGATTGTATGATAGTGATTGTATGATTGTTTCTGTATGATTGTGATTGTATGATTGCGATTGTATGATTATGATTGTATAATTGTGATTGTATGATTGTGATTGTGTGATTGTGATTGTGAGATTTGATTGTATGATCGTGATTGTATGATCGTGATTGTGAGATTGTGATTGTATGATTGTGATTGAATGATTGTGATTGTATGATAGTAATTGTATGATTGTGATTGTATGATTGCGATTGTATGATTGTGATTGTATGATTGTGATTGTATGATAGTAATTGTATGATTGTGAGTCTTTGATTGCGATTGTATGATTGTGATTGTATGATTGTGATTGTATGATTGTGATTGTATGAGTGTGATTGTATGATAGTAATTGTATGATTGTGATTGTATGATTGTGATTGTATGATTGTGATCGTATAATTGTGATTGTATGATTGTGATTGTATGATTGTGATTGTGTGATTGTGACTGTATGATTGTGATTGTATGATTGTGATTGTATGATTGTGATTGTATGATTGTGATTGTATGACTGTGATCGTATGATTGTGATTCTTTGATTGCGATTGTATGATTGCGATTGTATGATTGCGATTGTATGATTGCGATTGTATGATTGCGATTGTATGATTGCGATTGTATGATTGCGATTGTATGATTGCGATTGTATGATTGCGATTGTATGATTGTCATTGTATGATTGTGATCGTATAATTGTGATTGTATGATAGTAATTGTATGATTGTGATTGTATGATTGCGATTGTATGATTGTGATTGTATGATTGTGATTGTATGACTGTGATCGTATGATTGTGATTCTTTGATTGCGATAGTATGATTGTGATTGTATGATTGCGGTTGTATGATTGTGATTGTATGATTGTGTTGTATGATTGTGATTGTATGACTGTGATCGTATGATTGCGATTCTTTGATTGCGATTGTGTGATTGTGATTGTATGATTGTGATTGTATGATTGTGATTGTATGATTGTGATTGTATGATTGTGATTGTATGATTGTGATTGCATGATTGTAATTGTATGATTGTGATTGCATGATAGTGGTTGTATGATTGTGATTGTATGATTGTGATTGTATGATTGTGTTTGCATGATTGTGATTGCATGATTGTGATTGTGTGATTGTGACTGTATGATTGTGATTGTATGATTGTGATTGTATGATTGTGATTGTATGATGGTGATTGTATGATTGTGATTGTATGATTGTGATTTTATGATTGTGATTGTATGATTGTGATTGTGAGATTGTAATGGTGAGATTGTGATTGTGAGATTGTGATTGTGAGATTGTGATTGTATGATTGTGATTTTTTGATTGTGATTGTATGATTGTGATTGCATGATAGTGGTTGTATGATTGTGATTGTATGATTGTGATTGTATGATTGTGATTGTATGATTGTGATTGTATGATTGTGATTGCATGATTGTGATTGTATGGTAGTAATTGTATGATTGTGATCGTATGATTGTGATTGTATGATTGTGATTGTATGATTGCGATTGTATGATTGTGATCGTATGATTGTGGTTGTATAATTAAGGTTGTACGATTGTTTCTGTATGATTGTGATTGTATGATTGCGATTGTATGATGGTGATTGTATGATTGTGATTGTATGATTGTGATCGTATGATTGTGATTCTTTGATTGCGATTGTATGATTGCGATTGTATGATTGCGATTTTATGATTGCGATTGAATGATTGCGATTGTATGATTGCGATTGTATGATTGCGATTGTATGATTGCGATTGTATGATTGCGATTGTATGATTGTGATTGTATGATTGTGATTCTTTCATTGCGATTGTATGATTGTGATTGTATGATTGTGATTGTATGATTATGATTGTATGAATGTGATCGTATGATTGTGGTTGTATAATTAAGGTTGTATGATTATTTCTGTATGATTGTGATTGTATGATTGCGGTTGTATGATTCTGATTGTATGATTGTGATTGTATGACTGTGATCGTATGATTGTGACTCTTTGATTGCGATTGTATGATTGTGATTGTATGATTGTGATTGTATGATTGTGATTGTATGATTGTGATTGTATGATTGTGATTGCATGATTGTAATTGTATGATGATGATTGTATGACTGTGATTGTATGATTGTGATTGTATGATTGTGATTGTATGATTGTGATTGTATGATAGTGATTGTATGATTGTTTCTGTATGATTGTGATTGTATGATTGCGATTGTATGATTATGATTGTATGATTGTGATTGTATGATTGTGATTGTGTGATTGTGATTGTGAGATTGTGATTGTATGATCGTGATTGTATGATCGTGATTGTGAGATTGCGGTTGTATGATTGTGATTGTATGATTGTGATTGTATGATAGTAATTGTATGATTGTGATAGTATGATTGCGATTGTATGATTGTGATTGTATGATTGTGGTTGTATGATTGTGATTGTATGATTGTGATTGTATGATTGTGATTGTATGATTGTGATCGTATGATTGTGATTGTATGATTGTGATCGTATGATTGTGGTTGTATAATTAAGGTTGTATGATTGTTTCTGTATGACTGTGATTGTGTGATTGTGATTGTGAGATTGTGATTGTGAGATTGTGATTGTATGATCGTGATTGTATGATCGTGATCGTACGATCGTGATTGTGAGATTGTGATTGTATGATTGTGATTGAATGATTGTGATTGTATGATAGTAATTGTATGATTGTGATTGTATGATTGCGATTGTATGATTGTGATTGTATGATTGTGATTGTATGACTGTGATCGTATGATTGTGACTCTTTGATTGCGATTGTATGATTGTGATGGTATGATTGTGATTGTATGATTGTGATTGTATGATTGTGATTGCATGATTGTAATTGTATGATGATGATTGTATGACTGTGATTGTATGATTGTGATTGTATGATTGTGATTGTATGATTGTGATTGTATGATAGTGATTGTATGATTGTTTCTGTATGATTGTGATTGTATGATTGCGATTGTATGATTATGATTGTATGATTGTGATTGTATGATTGTGATTGTGTGATTGTGATTGTGAGATTGTGATTGTATGATCGTGATTGTATGATCGTGATTGTGAGATTGCGGTTGTATGATTGTGATTGTATGATTGTGATTGTATGATAGTAATTGTATGATTGTGATAGTATGATTGCGATTGTATGATTGTGATTGTATGATTGTGGTTGTATGATTGTGATTGTATGATTGTGATTGTATGATTGTGATTGTATGATTGTGATCGTATGATTGTGATTGTATGATTGTGATCGTATGATTGTGGTTGTATAATTAAGGTTGTATGATTGTTTCTGTATGACTGTGATTGTGTGATTGTGATTGTGAGATTGTGATTGTGAGATTGTGATTGTATGATCGTGATTGTATGATCGTGATCGTACGATCGTGATTGTGAGATTGTGATTGTATGATTGTGATTGTATGATTGCGATTGTATGATTGTGATTGTATGATTGCGATTGTATGATTGTGATCGTATGATTGTGATTCTTTGATTGCGATTGTATGATTGTGATTGTGTGATTGTGATTGTATGATTGTGATTGTATGATTATGGTTGCATGATTGTGATTGTATGATTGTGATTCTTTCATTGCGATTGTATGATTGTGATTGTATGATTGTGATTGTATGATTGTGATCGTATGATTGTGGTTGTATAATTAAGGTTGTATGATTGTTTCTGTATGACTGTGATTGTGTGATTGTGATTGTGAGATTGTGATTGTGAGATTGTGATTGTGTGATTGTGATTGTGAGATTGTGATTGTGAGATTGTGATTGTATGATCGTGATTGTATGATCGTGATTGTATGATCGTGATTGTGAGATTGTGATTGTATGATTGTGATTGTATGATTGTGATTGTATGATTGTGATTGTATGATTGTGATTGTATGATTGTGATTTTATGATTGTGATTGTATGATTGTGATTGTGAGATTGTGATGGTGAGATTGTGATTGTGAGATTGTGATTGTGAGATTGTGATTGTATGATTGTGATTTTTTGATTGTGATTGTATGATTGTGATTGAATGATTGTGATTGTATGATAGTAATTGTATGATTGTGATTGTATGATTGCGATTGTATGATTGTGATCGTATGATTGTGATTCTTTGATTGCGATTGTATGATTGTGATTGTATGATTGTGATTGTATGATTGTGATTGTATGAGTGTGATTGTATGATAGTAATTGTATGATTGTGATTGTATGATTGTGATTGTATGATTGTGATTGTATGATTGTGATTGTATGATTGTGATTGTATGATTGTGATTGTATGATTGTGTTTGTATGATTGTGATTGTGTGTTTGTGATTGTGTGATTGTGATTGTGTGATTGTGATTGTGTGATTGTGATTGTATGATTGTGATTGTATGATTGTCATTGTATGATTGTGATTGTATGATTGTGATTGTATGATTGTGATTGCATGATTGTGATTGCATGATTGTGATTGTATGATTGTGATTGTATGATTGTGATTGTATGATTGTGATTGTATGATTGTGATTGTATGATTGTGATTGTATGATTGTGATTTTATGATTGTGATTGTATGATTGTGATTGTGAGATTGTGATGGTGAGATTGTGATTGTGAGATTGTGATTGTATGATTGTGATTGTATGATTGTGATTGTATGATTGCGATTGTATGATTGTGATCGTATGATTGTGGTTGTATAATTAAGGTTGTACGATTGTTTCTGTATGATTGTGATTGTATGATTGCGATTGTATGATGGTGATTGTATGATTGTGATTGTATGATTGTGATCGTATGATTGTGATTCTATGATTGCGATTGTATGATTGCGATTGTATGATTGCGATTGTATGATTGCGATTGAATGATTGCGATTGTATGATTGCGATTGTATGATTGCGATTGTATGATTGCGATTGTATGATTGTGATTGTATGATTGTGATTTTATGATTGTGATTGTGAGATTGTGATTGTATGATTGTGATTGTATGATTGTGATTGTATGATTGTGGTTGTATGATTGTGATTGTATGATTGTGATTGTATGATTGTGATTGTATGATTGTGATTGTATGATTGTGATTGTATGATTGTGATTGTATGATTGTGATTGCATGATTGTAATTGTATGATGATGATTGTATGACTGTGATTGTATGATTGTGATTGTATGATTGTGATTGTATGATTGTGATTGTATGATAGTGATTGTATGATTGTTTCTGTATGATTGTGATTGTATGATTGCGATTGTATGATTATGATTGTATGATTGTGATTGTATGATTGTGATTGTGTGATTGTGATTGTGAGATTGTGATTGTATGATCGTGATTGTATGATCGTGATTGTGAGATTGCGGTTGTATGATTGTGATTGTATGATTGTGATGGTATGATAGTAATTGTATGATTGTGATAGTATGATTGCGATTGTATGATTGTGATTGTATGATTGTGGTTGTATGATTGTGATTGTATGATTGTGATTGTATGATTGTGATTGTATGATTGTGATCGTATGATTGTGATTGTATGATTGTGATCGTATGATTGTGGTTGTATAATTAAGGTTGTATGATTGTTTCTGTATGACTGTGATTGTGTGATTGTGATTGTGAGATTGTGATTGTGAGATTGTGATTGTATGATCGTGATTGTATGATCGTGATCGTACGATCGTGATTGTGAGATTGTGATTGTATGATTGTGATTGAATGATTGTGATTGTATGATAGTAATTGTATGATTGTGATTGTATGATTGCGATTGTATGATTGTGATTGTATGATTGTGATTGTATGACTGTGATCGTATGATTGTGACTCTTTGATTGCGATTGTATGATTGTGATTGTATGATTGTGATTGTATGATTGTGATTGTATGATTGTGATTGCATGATTGTAATTGTATGATGATGATTGTATGACTGTGATTGTATGATTGTGATTGTATGATTGTGATTGTATGATTGTGATTGTATGATAGTGATTGTATGATTGTTTCTGTATGATTGTGATTGTATGATTGCGATTGTATGATTATGATTGTATGATTGTGATTGTATGATTGTGATTGTGTGATTGTGATTGTGAGATTGTGATTGTATGATCGTGATTGTATGATCGTGATTGTGAGATTGCGGTTGTATGATTGTGATTGTATGATTGTGATTGTATGACCGTAATTGTATGATTGTGATAGTATGATTGCGATTGTATGATTGTGATTGTATGATTGTGGTTGTATGATTGTGATTGTATGATTGTGATTGTATGATTGTGATTGTATGATTGTGATCGTATGATTGTGATTGTATGATTGTGATCGTATGATTGTGGTTGTATAATTAAGGTTGTATGATTGTTTCTGTATGACTGTGATTGTGTGATTGTGATTGTGAGATTGTGATTGTGAGATTGTGATTGTATGATCGTGATTGTATGATCGTGATCGTACGATCGTGATTGTGAGATTGTGATTGTATGATTGTGATTGTATGATTGCGATTGTATGATTGTGATTGTATGATTGCGATTGTATGATTGTGATCGTATGATTGTGATTCTTTGATTGCGATTGTATGATTGTGATTGTGTGATTGTGATTGTATGATTGTGATTGTATGATTATGGTTGCATGATTGTGATTGTATGATTGTGATTCTTTCATTGCGATTGTATGATTGTGATTGTATGATTGTGATTGTATGATTGTGATCGTATGATTGTGGTTGTATAATTAAGGTTGTATGATTGTTTCTGTATGACTGTGATTGTGTGATTGTGATTGTGAGATTGTGATTGTGAGATTGTGATTGTGTGATTGTGATTGTGAGATTGTGATTGTGAGATTTTGATTGTATGATCGTGATTGTATGATCGTGATTGTATGATCGTGATTGTGAGATTGTGATTGTATGATTGTGATTGTATGATTGTGATTGTATGATTGTGATTGTATGATTGTGATTGTATGATTGTGATTGTATGATTGTGATTGTATGAGTGTGATTGTATGATAGTAATTGTATGATTGTGATTGTATGATTGTGATTGTATGATTGTGATTGTATGATTGTGATTGTATGATTGTGATTGTATGATTGTGTTTGTATGATTGTGATTGTGTGTTTGTGATTGTGTGATTGTGATTGTGTGATTGTGATTGTGTGATTGTGATTGTATGATTGTGATTGTATGATTGTCATTGTATGATTGTGATTGTATGATTGTGATTGTATGATTGTGATTGCATGATTGTGATTGCATGATTGTGATTGTATGATTGTGATTGTATGATTGTGATTGTATGACTGTGATTGTATGATTGTGATTGTATGATTGTGATTGTATGATTGTGATTTTATGATTGTGATTGTATGATTGTGATTGTGAGATTGTGATGGTGAGATTGTGATTGTGAGATTGTGATTGTGAGATTGTGATTGTATGATTGTGATTTTTTGATTGTGATTGTATGATTGTGATTGTATGATTGTGATTGTATGATTGTGATTGTATGATTGTGATTGTATGATTGTGATTGTATGATTGTGATTGTATGATTGTGATTGTATGATTGTGATTGTATGATTGTGATTGTATGATTGTGATTGCATGATTGTGATTGTATGATAGTAATTGTATGATTGTGATCGTATGATTGTGATTGTATGATTGTGATTGTATGATTGCGATTGTATGATTGTGATCGTATGATTGTGGTTGTATAATTAAGGTTGTATGATTGTTTCTGTATGATTGTGATTGTATGATTGCGATTGTATGATTGTGATTGTATGATTGTGATTGTATGATTGTGATCGTATGATTGTGATTCTTTGATTGCGATTGTATGATTGCGATTGTATGATTGCGATTGTATGATTGCGATTGTATGATTGTGATTGTATGATTGCGATTGTATGATTGTGATTGTATGATTGTGATTTTATGATTGTGATTTTATGATTGTGATTGTATGATTGTGATTGTGAGATTGTGATTGTGAGATTGTGATTGTATGATTGCGATTTTATGATTGCGATTGTATGATTCTGATTGTATGATTGTGATCGTATGATTGTGATCGTATGATTGTGATCGTATAATTGTGATTGTATGATTGTGATTGTATGATTGTGATTGTGTGATTGTGACTGTATGATTGTGATTGTATGATTGTGATTGTATGATTGTGATTGTATGATTGTGATTGTATGATTGTGATTGTATGATTGTGATTGTATGATTGTGATTGTATGATTGTGATTGTATGATTGTGATTGTATGATTGTGATTGTATGATTGTGATTGCATGATTGTGATTGTATGATAGTAATTGTATGATTGTGATCGTATGATTGTGATTGTATGATTGTGATTGTATGATTGTGATTGTATGATTGTGATCGTATGATTGTGGTTGTATAATTAAGGTTGTATGATTGTTTCTGTATGATTGTGATTGTATGATTGCGATTGTATGATTGCGATTGTATGATTGCGATTGTATGATTGTGATTGTATGATTGTGATTGTATGATTGTGATCGTATGATTGTGATTCTTTGATTGCGATTGTATGATTGCGATTGTATGATTGCGATTGTATGATTGTGATTGTATGATTGTGATTGTATGATTGTGATTGTATGATTGCGATTGTATGATTGCGATTGTATGATTCTGATTGTATGATTGTGATCGTATGATTGTGATCGTATGATTGTGATCGTATGATTGTGATCGGATAATTGTGATTGTATGATTGTGATTGTATGATTGTCATTGTATGATTGTGATTGTATGATTGTGATTGTATGATTGTGATTGTTTGTGATTGTATGATTGTGATTGTATGATTGTGATTCTATGATTGTGATTGTTTTATTCTGATTGTATGATTGTTATTGTATGATTCTGATTGTATGATTGTGATTGTATGATTGTGATTGTATGATTGTGATTCTTTCATTGCGATTGTATGATTGTGATTGTATGAATGTGATTGTATGATTGTGATTGTATGATTGTGATTGTATGATTGTGATCGTATGATTGTGGTTGTATAATTAAGGTTGTATGATTATTTCTGTATGATTGTGATTGTATGATTGCGGTTGTATGATTGTGATTGTATGATTGTGATTGTATGATTGTGATCGTATGATTGTGAATCTTTGATTGCGATTGTATGATTGTGATTGTATGATTGTGATTGTATGATTGTGATTGTATGATTGTGATTGTATGATTGTGATTGTATGATTGTGATTGTATGATAGTGATTGTATGATTGTTTCTGTATGATTGTGATTGTATGATTGCGATTGTATGATTATGATTGTATAATTGTGATTGTATGATTTTGATTGTGTGATTGTGATTGTGTGATTGTGATTGTGAGATTTGATTGTATGATCGTGATTGTATGATCGTGATTGTGAGATTGTGATTGTATGATTGTGATTGAATGATTGTGATTGTATGATAGTAATTGTATGATTGTGATTGTATGATTGCGATTGTATGATTGTGATTGTATGATTGTGATTGTATGACTGTGATCGTATGATTGTGATTCTTTGATTGCGATTGTATGATTGTGATTGTATGATTGTGATTGTATGATTATGATTGTATGAATGTGATCGTATGATTGTGGTTGTATAATTAAGGTTGTATGATTATTTCTGTATGATTGTGATTGTATGATTGCGGTAGTATGATTCTGATTGTATGATTGTGATTGTATGATTGTGATCGTATGATTGTGAATCTTTGATTGCGATTGTATGATTGTGATTGTATGATTGTGATTGTATGATTGTGATTGTATGATTGTGATTGTATGAGTGTGATTGTATGATTGTAATTGTATGATTGTGATTGTATGATAGTGATTGTATGATTGTTTCTGTATGATTGTGATTGTATGATTGCGATTGTATGATTATGATTGTATAATTGTGATTGTATGATTGTGATTGTGTGATTGTGATTGTGAGATTTGATTGTGTGATCGTGATTGTATGATCGTGATTGTGAGATTGTGATTGTATGATTGTGATTGAATGATTGTGATTGTATGATAGTAATTGTATGATTGTGATTGTATGATTGCGATTGTATGATTGTGATTGTATGATTGTGATTGTATGACTGTGATCGTATGATTGTGACTCTTTGATTGCGATTGTATGATTGTGATTGTATGATTGTGATTGTATGATTGTGATTGTATGATTGTGATTGTATGATTGTGATTGCATGATTGTAATTGTATGATGATAATTGTATGACTGTGATTGTATGATTGTGATTGTATGATTGTGATTGTATGATTGTGATTGTATGATTGTGATTGTATGATTGTGATTGTATGATAGTGATTGTATGATTGTTTCTGTATGATTGTGATTGTATGATTGCGATTGTATGATTATGATTGTATGATTGTGATTGTATGATTGTGATTGTGTGATTGTGATTGTGAGATTGTGATTGTATGATCGTGATTGTATGATCGTGATTGTGAGATTGCGGTTGTATGATTGTGATTGTATGATTGTGATGGTATGATAGTAATTGTATGATTGTGATAGTATGATTGCGATTGTATGATTGTGATTGTATGATTGTGGTTGTATGATTGTGATTGTATGATTGTGATTGTATGATTGTGATTGTATGATTGTGATCGTATGATTGTGATTGTATGATTGTGATCGTATGATTGTGGTTGTATAATTAAGGTTGTATGATTGTTTCTGTATGACTGTGATTGTGTGATTGTGATTGTGAGATTGTGATTGTGAGATTGTGATTGTATGATCGTGATTGTATGATCGTGATCGTACGATCGTGATTGTGAGATTGTGATTGTATGATTGTGATTGAATGATTGTGATTGTATGATAGTAATTGTATGATTGTGATTGTATGATTGCGATTGTATGATTGTGATTGTATGATTGTGATTGTATGACTGTGATCGTATGATTGTGACTCTTTGATTGCGATTGTATGATTGTGATTGTATGATTGTGATTGTATGATTGTGATTGTATGATTGTGATTGTATGATTGTGATTGCATGATTGTAATTGTATGATGATGATTGTATGACTGTGATTGTATGATTGTGATTGTATGATTGTGATTGTATGATTGTGATTGTATGATTGTGATTGTATGATAGTGATTGTATGATTGTTTCTGTATGATTGTGATTGTATGATTGCGATTGTATGATTATGATTGTATGATTGTGATTGTATGATTGTGATTGTGTGATTGTGATTGTGAGATTGTGATTGTATGATCGTGATTGTATGATCGTGATTGTGAGATTGCGGTTGTATGATTGTGATTGTATGATTGTGATTGTATGATAGTAATTGTATGATTGTGATAGTATGATTGCGATTGTATGATTGTGATTGTATGATTGTGGTTGTATGATTGTGATTGTATGATTGTGATTGTATGATTGTGATTGTATGATTGTGATCGTATGATTGTGATTGTATGATTGTGATCGTATGATTGTGGTTGTATAATTAAGGTTGTATGATTGTTTCTGTATGACTGTGATTGTGTGATTGTGATTGTGAGATTGTGATTGTGAGATTGTGATTGTATGATCGTGATTGTATGATCGTGATCGTACGATCGTGATTGTGAGATTGTGATTGTATGATTGTGATTGTATGATTGCGATTGTATGATTGTGATTGTATGATTGCGATTGTATGATTGTGATCGTATGATTGTGATTCTTTGATTGCGATTGTATGATTGTTATTGTGTGATTGTGATTGTATGATTGTGATTGTATGATTATGGTTGCATGATTGTGATTGTATGATTGTGATTCTTTCATTGCGATTGTATGATTGTGATTGTATGATTGTGATTGTATGATTGTGATCGTATGATTGTGGTTGTATAATTAAGGTTGTATGATTGTTTCTGTATGACTGTGATTGTGTGATTGTGATTGTGAGATTGTGATTGTGAGATTGTGATTGTGTGATTGTGATTGTGAGATTGTGATTGTGAGATTTTGATTGTATGATCGTGATTGTATGATCGTGATTGTATGATCGTGATTGTGAGATTGTGATTGTATGATTGTGATTGTATGATTGTGATTGTATGATTGTGATTGTATGATTGTGATTGTATGATTGTGATTGTATGATTGTGATTGTATGAGTGTGATTGTATGATAGTAATTGTATGATTGTGATTGTATGATTGTGATTGTATGATTGTGATTGTATGATTGTGATTGTATGATTGTGATTGTATGATTGTGTTTGTATGATTGTGATTGTGTGTTTGTGATTGTGTGATTGTGATTGTGTGATTGTGATTGTGTGATTGTGATTGTATGATTGTGATTGTATGATTGTCATTGTATGATTGTGATTGTATGATTGTGATTGTATGATTGTGATTGCATGATTGTGATTGCATGATTGTGATTGTATGATTGTGATTGTATGATTGTGATTGTATGACTGTGATTGTATGACTGTGATTGTATGATTGTGATTGTATGATTGTGATTTTATGATTGTGATTGTATGATTGTGATTGTGAGATTGTGATGGTGAGATTGTGATTGTGAGATTGTGATTGTGAGATTGTGATTGTATGATTGTGATTTTTTGATTGTGATTGTATGATTGTGATTGTATGATTGTGATTGTATGATTGTGATTGTATGATTGTGATTGTATGATTGTGATTGTATGATTGTGATTGTATGATTGTGATTGTATGATTGTGATTGTATGATTGTGATTGTATGATTGTGATTGCATGATTGTGATTGTATGATAGTAATTGTATGATTGTGATCGTATGATTGTGATTGTATGATTGTGATTGTATGATTGCGATTGTATGATTGTGATCGTATGATTGTGGTTGTATAATTAAGGTTGTATGATTGTTTCTGTATGATTGTGATTGTATGATTGCGATTGTATGATTGTGATTGTATGATTGTGATTGTATGATTGTGATCGTATGATTGTGATTCTTTGATTGCGATTGTATGATTGCGATTGTATGATTGCGATTGTATGATTGCGATTGTATGATTGCGATTGTATGATTGCGATTGTATGATTGTGAATGTATGATTGCGATTGTATGATTGTGATTGTATGATTGTGATTTTATGATTGTGATTTTATGATTGTGATTGTATGATTGTGATTGTGAGATTGTGATTGTGAGATTGTGATTGTATGATTGCGATTTTATGATTGCGATTGTATGATTCTGATTGTATGATTGTGATCGTATGATTGTGATCGTATGATTGTGATCGTATAATTGTGATTGTATGATTGTGATTGTATGATTGTGATTGTGTGATTGTGACTGTATGATTGTGATTGTATGATTGTGATTGTATGATTGTGATTGTATGATTGTGATTGTATGATTGTGATTGTATGATTGTGATTGTATGATTGTGATTGTATGATTGTGATTGTATGATTGTGATTGTATGATTGTGATTGTATGATTGTGATTGCATGATTGTGATTGTATGATAGTAATTGTATGATTGTGATCGTATGATTGTGATTGTATGATTGTGATTGTATGATTGTGATTGTATGATTGTGATCGTATGATTGTGGTTGTATAATTAAGGTTGTATGATTGTTTCTGTATGATTGTGATTGTATGATTGCGATTGTATGATTGCGATTGTATGATTCCGATTGTATGATTGTGATTGTATGATTGTGATTGTATGATTGTGATCGTATGATTGTGATTCTTTGATTGCGATTGTATGATTGCGATTGTATGATTGCGATTGTATGATTGCGATTGTATGATTGTGATTGTATGATTGTGATTGTATGATTGCGATTGTATGATTGCGATTGTATGATTCTGATTGTATGATTGTGATCGTATGATTGTGATCGTATGATTGTGATCGGATAATTGTGATTGTATGATTGTGATGGTATGATTGTCATTGTATGATTGTGATTGTATGATTGTGATTGTATGATTGTGATTGTTTGTGATTGTATGATTGTGATTGTATGATTGTGATTCTATGATTGTGATTGTTTTATTCTGATTGTATGATTGTTATTGTATGATTCTGATTGTATGATTGTGATTGTATGATTGTGATTGTATGATTGTGATTCTTTCATTGCGATTGTATGATTGTGATTGTATGAATGTGATTGTATGATTGTGATTGTATGATTGTGATTGTATGATTGTGATCGTATGATTGTGGTTGTATAATTAAGGTTGTATGATTATTTCTGTATGATTGTGATTGTATGATTGCGGTTGTATGATTGTGATTGTATGATTGTGATTGTATGATTGTGATCGTATGATTGTGAATCTTTGATTGCGATTGTATGATTGTGATTGTATGATTGTGATTGTATGATTGTGATTGTATGATTGTGATTGTATGATTGTGATTGTATGATTGTGATTGTATGATAGTGATTGTATGATTGTTTCTGTATGATTGTGATTGTATGATTGCGATTGTATGATTATGATTGTATAATTGTGATTGTATGATTGTGATTGTGTGATTGTGATTGTGTGATTGTGATTGTGAGATTTGATTGTATGATCGTGATTGTATGATCGTGATTGTGAGATTGTGATTGTATGATTGTGATTGAATGATTGTGATTGTATGATAGTAATTGTATGATTGTGATTGTATGATTGCGCTTGTATGATTGTGATTGTATGATTGTGATTGTATGACTGTGATCGTATGATTGTGATTCTTTGATTGCGATTGTATGATTGTGATTGTATGATTGTGATTGTATGATTATGATTGTATGAATGTGATCGTATGATTGTGGTTGTATAATTAAGGTTGTATGATTATTTCTGTATGATTGTGATTGTATGATTGCGGTTGTATGATTCTGATTGTATGATTGTGATTGTATGATTGTGATCGTATGATTGTGAATCTTTGATTGCGATTGTATGATTGTGATTGTATGATTGTGATTGTATGATTGTGATTGTATGATTGTGATTGTATGAGTGTGATTGTATGATTGTAATTGTATGATTGTGATTGTATGATAGTGATTGTATGATTGTTTCTGTATGATTGTGATTGTATGATTGCGATTGTATGATTATGATTGTATAATTGTGATTGTATGATTGTGATTGTGTGATTGTGATTGTGAGATTTGATTGTGTGATCGTGATTGTATGATCGTGATTGTGAGATTGTGATTGTATGATTGTGATTGAATGATTGTGTTTGTATGATAGTAATTGTATGATTGTGATTGTATGATTGCGATTGTATGATTGTGATTGTATGATTGTGATTGTATGACTGTGATCGTATGATTGTGACTCTTTGATTGCGATTGTATGATTGTGATTGTATGATTGTGATTGTATGATTGTGATTGTATGATTGTGATTGCATGATTGTAATTGTATGATGATAATTGTATGACTGTGATTGTATGATTGTGATTGTATGATTGTGATTGTATGATTGTGATTGTATGATTGTGATTGTATGATAGTGATTGTATGATTGTTTCTGTATGATTGTGATTGTATGATTGCGATTGTATGATTATGATTGTATGATTGTGATTGTATGATTGTGATTGTGTGATTGTGATTGTGAGATTGTGATTGTATGATCGTGATTGTATGATCGTGATTGTGAGATTGCGGTTGTATGATTGTGATTGTATGATTGTGATTGTATGATAGTAATTGTATGATTGTGATAGTATGATTGCGATTGTATGATTGTGATTGTATGATTGTGGTTGTATGATTGTGATTGTATGATTGTGATTGTATGATTGTGATTGTATGATTGTGATCGTATGATTGTGATTGTATGATTGTGATCGTATGATTGTGGTTGTATAATTAAGGTTGTATGAATGTTTCTGTATGACTGTGATTGTGTGATTGTGATTGTGAGATTGTGATTGTGAGATTGTGATTGTATGATCGTGATTGTATGATCGTGATCGTACGATCGTGATTGTGAGATTGTGATTGTATGATTGTGATTGTATGATTGCGATTGTATGATTGTGATTGTATGATTGCGATTGTATGATTGTGATCGTATGATTGTGATTCTTTGATTGCGATTGTATGATTGTGATTGTGTGATTGTGATTGTATGATTGTGATTGTATGATTGCGATTGTATGATTGTGATTGTATGATTGCGATTGTATGATTGTGATCGTATGATTGTGATTCTTTGATTGCGATTGTATGATTGTGATTGTGTGATTGTGATTGTATGATTGTGATTGTATGATTATGGTTGCATGATTGTGATTATATGATTGTGATTCTTTCATTGCGATTGTATGATTGTGATTGTATGATTGTGATCGTATGATTGTGATTGTATGATTGTGATCGTATGATTGTGGTTGTATAATTAAGGTTGTATGATTGTTTCTGTATGACTGTGATTGTGTGATTGTGATTGTGAGATTGTGATTGTGAGATTGTGATTGTATGATCGTGATTGTATGATCGTGATCGTACGATCGTGATTGTGAGATTGTGATTGTATGATTGTGATTGTATGATTGCGATTGTATGATTGTGATTGTATGATTGCGATTGTATGATTGTGATCGTATGATTGTGATTCTTTGATTGCGATTGTATGATTGTGATTGTGTGATTGTGATTGTATGATTGTGATTGTATGATTATGGTTGCATGATTGTGATTGTATGATTGTGATTCTTTCATTGGGATTGTATGATTGTGATTGTATGATTGTGATTGTATGATTGTGATTGTATGATTGTGATCGTATGATTGTGGTTGTATAATTAAGGTTGTATGATTGTTTCTGTATGACTGTGATTGTGTGATTGTGATTGTGAGATTGTGTTTGTGAGATTGTGATTGTGTGATTGTGATTGTGAGATTGTGATTGTGAGATTGTGATTGTATGATCGTGATTGTATGATCGTGATCGTACGATCGTGATTGTGAGATTGTGATTGTATGATTGTGATTGTATGATTGCGATTGTATGATTGTGATTGTATGATTGCGATTGTATGATTGTGATCGTATGATTGTGATTCTTTGATTGCGATTGTATGATTGTGATTGTGTGATTGTGATTGTATGATTGTGATTGTATGATTATGGTTGCATGATTGTGATTGTATGATTGTGATTCTTTCATTGCGATTGTATGATTGTGATTGTATGATTGTGATTGTATGATTGTGATTGTATGATTGTGATCGTATGATTGTGGTTGTATAATTAAGGTTGTATGATTGTTTCTGTATGACTGTGATTGTGTGATTGTGATTGTGAGATTGCGATTGTATGATTGTGATTGTATGATTGTGATTGTATGATTGTGATTGTATGATTGTGATTGTATGATTGTGATTGTATGAGTGTGATTGTATGATAGTAATTGTATGATTGTGATTGTATGATTGTGATTGTATGATTGTGATTGTATGATTGTGATTGTATGATTGTGATTGTATGATTGTGATTGTATGATTGTGATTGTATGATTGTGTTTGTATGATTGTGATTGTGTGTTTGTGATTGTGTGATTGTGATTGTGTGATTGTGATTGTGTGATTGTGATTGTATGATTGTGATTGTATGATTGTCATTGTATGATTGTGATTGTATGATTGTGATTGTATGATTGTGATTGCATGATTGTGATTGCATGATTGTGATTGTATGATTGTGATTGTATGATTGTGATTGTATGACTGTGATTGTATGATTGTGATTGTATGATTGTGATTGTATGATTGTGATTTTATGATTGTGATTGTATGATTGTGATTGTGAGATTGTGATGGTGAGATTGTGATTGTGAGATTGTGATTGTGAGATTGTGATTGTATGATTGTGATTATTTGATTGTGATTGTATGATTGTGATTGTATGATTGTGATTGTATGATTGTGATTGTATGATTGTGATTGTATGATTGTGATTGTATGATTGTGATTGTATGATTGTGATTGTATGATTGTGATTGTATGATTGTGATTGTATGATTGTGATTGCATGATTGTGATTGTATGATAGTAATTGTATGATTGTGATCGTATGATTGTGATTGTATGATTGTGATTGTATGATTGCGATTGTATGATTGTGATCGTATGATTGTGGTTGTATAATTAAGGTTGTATGATTGTTTCTGTATGATTGTGATTGTATGATTGCGATTGTATGATTGCGATTGTATGATTATGATTGTATGATTGTGATTGTATGATTGTGATTGTGTGATTGTGATTGTGAGATTGTGATTGTATGATCGTGATTGTATGATCGTGATTGTGAGATTGCGGTTGTATGATTGTGATTGTATGATTGTGATTGTATGATAGTAATTGTATGATTGTGATAGTATGATTGCGATTGTATGATTGTGATTGTATGATTGTGGTTGTATGATTGTGATTGGATGATTGTGTTTGTATGATTGTGATTGTATGATTGTGATCGTATGATTGTGGTTGTATAATTAAGGTTGTATGATTGTTTCTGTATGACTGTGATTGTGTGATTGTGATTGTGAGATTGTGATTGTGAGATTGTGATTGTATGATCGTGATTGTATGATCGTGATCGTACGATCGTGATTGTGAGATTGTGATTGTATGATTGTGATTGTATGATTGCGATTGTATGATTGTGATTGTATGATTGCGATTGTATGATTGTGATCGTATGATTGTGATTCTTTGATTGCGATTGTATGATTGTGATTGTGTGATTGTGATTGTATGATTGTGATTGTATGATTATGGTTGCATGATTGTGATTGTATGATTGTGATTCTTTCATTGCGATTGTATGATTGTGATTGTATGATTGTGATTGTATGATTGTGATTGTATGATTGTGATCGTATGATTGTGGTTGTATAATTAAGGTTGTATGATTGTTTCTGTATGACTGTGATTGTGTGATTGTGATTGTGAGATTGTGTTTGTGAGATTGTGATTGTGTGATTGTGATTGTGAGATTGTGATTGTGAGATTGTGATTGTATGATCGTGATTGTATGATCGTGATCGTACGATCGTGATTGTGAGATTGTGATTGTATGATTGTGATTGTATGATTGCGATTGTATGATTGTGATTGTATGATTGCGATTGTATGATTGTGATCGTATGATTGTGATTCTTTGATTGCGATTGTATGATTGTGATTGTGTGATTGTGATTGTATGATTGTGATTGTATGATTATGGTTGCATGATTGTGATTGTATGATTGTGATTCTTTCATTGCGATTGTATGATTGTGATTGTATGATTGTGATTGTATGATTGTGATTGTATGATTGTGATTGTATGATTGTGATTGTATGATTGTGATTGTATGATTGTGATCGTATGATTGTGGTTGTATAATTAAGGTTGTATGATTGTTTCTGTATGACTGTGATTGTGTGATTGTGATTGTGAGATTGCGATTGTATGATTGTGATTGTATGATTGTGATTGTATGATTGTGATTGTATGATTGTGATTGTATGATTGTGATTGTATGAGTGTGATTGTATGATAGTAATTGTATGATTGTGATTGTATGATTGTGATTGTATGATTGTGATTGTATGATTGTGATTGTATGATTGTGATTGTATGATTGTGATTGTATGATTGTGATTGTATGATTGTGTTTGTATGATTGTGATTGTGTGTTTGTGATTGTGTGATTGTGATTGTGTGATTGTGATTGTGTGATTGTGATTGTATGATTGTGATTGTATGATTGTCATTGTATGATTGTGATTGTATGATTGTGATTGTATGATTGTGATTGCATGATTGTGATTGCATGATTGTGATTGTATGATTGTGATTGTATGATTGTGATTGTATGACTGTGATCGTATGATTGTGATTGTATGATTGTGATTGTATGATTGTGATTGTATGATTGTGATCGTATGATTGTGGTTGTATAATTAAGGTTGTATGATTGTTTCTGTATGATTGTGATTGTATGATTGCGATTGTATGATTGCGATTGTATGATTGCGATTGTATGATTGTGATTGTATGATTGTGATTGTATGATTGTGATCGTATGATTGTGATTCTTTGATTGCGATTGTATGATTGCGATTGTATGATTGCGATTGTATGATTGCGATTGTATGATTGTGATTGTATGATTGCGATTGTATGATTGCGATTGTATGATTGCGATTGTATGATTGTGATCGTATGATTGTGGTTGTATAATTAAGGTTGTATGATTGTTTCTGTATGATTGTGATTGTATGATTGCGATTGTATGATTGCGATTGTATGATTGTGATTGTATGATTGTGATTCTATGATTGTGATTGTTTGATTCTGATTGTATGATTGTTATTGTATGATTCTGATTGTATGATTGTGATTGTATGATTGTGATTGTATGATTGTGATTGTATGATTGTGATTCTTTCATTGCGATTGTATGATTGTGATTGTATGAATGTGATTGTATGATTGTGATTGTATGATTGTGATTCTATGATTGTGATCGTATGATTGTGGTTGTATAATTAAGGTTGTATGATTATTTCTGTATGATTGTGATTGTATGATTGCGGTTGTATGATTGTGATTGTATGATTGTGATTGTATGATTGTGATCGTATGATTGTGAATCTTTGATTGCGATTGTATGATTGTGATTGTATGATTGTGATTGTATGATTGTGATTGTATGATTGTGATTGTATGATTGTGATTGTATGATTGTGATTGTATGATTGTGATTGTATGATAGTGATTGTATGATTGTTTCTGTATGATTGTGATTGTATGATTGCGATTGTATGATTATGATTGTATAATTGTGATTGTATGATTGTGATTGTGTGATTGTGATTGTGAGATTTGATTGTATGATCGTGATTGTATGATCGTGATTGTGAGATTGTGATTGTATGATTGTGATTGAATGATTGTGATTGTATGATAGTAATTGTATGATTGTGATTGTATGATTGCGATTGTATGATTGTGATTGTATGATTGTGATTGTATGACTGTGATCGTATGATTGTGATTCTTTGATTGCGATTGTATGATTGTGATTGTATGATTGTGATTGTATGATTGTGATTGTATGATTGTGATTGTATGATTGTGATTGCATGATTGTAATTGTATGATTGTGATTGCATGATAGTGGTTGTATGATTGTGATTGTATGATTGTGATTGTATGATTGCGATTGTATGATTGTGATTGTATGATTGTGATTGTATGATAGTGATTGTATGATAGTGATTGTATGATTGTGATTGTATGATTATGATTGTATGATTGTGATCGTATGATTGTGGTTGTATAATTAAGGTTGTATGATTATTTCTGTATGATTGTGATTGTATGATTGCGGTTGTATGATTCTGATTGTATGATTGTGATTGTATGATTGTGATCGTATGATTGTGAATCTTTGATTGCTATTGTATGATTGTGATTGTATGATTGTGATTGTATGATTGTGATTGTATGATTGTGATTGTATGATTGTGATTGTATGAGTGTGATTGTATGATTGTGATTGTATGATTGTGATTGTATGATTGTGATTGTATGATAGTGATTGTATGATTGTTTCTGTATGATTGTGATTGTATGATTGCGATTGTATGATTATGATTGTATGATTGTGATTGTATGATTGTGATTGTGAGATTGTGATTGTGAGATTGTGATTGTATGATTGTGATTTTGTGATTGTGATTGTATGATTGTGATTGTATGATTGTGATTGTATGATTGTGATCGTATGATTGTGGTTGTATAATTAAGGTTGTATGATTGTTTCTGTATGATTGTGATTGTATGATTGCGATTGTATGATTGTGATTGTATGATTGTGATTGTATGATTGTGATCGTATGATTGTGATTCTTTGATTGCGATTGTATGATTGCGTTTGTATGATTGCGATTGTATGATTGCGATTGTATGATTGCGGTCGCATGATTGTGATTGTATGATTGTGATTGTATGATTGTGATTCTATGATTGTGATTGTTTGATTCTGATTGTATGATTGTTATTGTATGATTCTGATTGTATGATTGTGATTGTATGATTGTGATTGTATGATTGTGATTGTATGATTGTGATTCTTTCATTGCGATTGTATGATTGTGATTGTATGATTGTGATTGTATGATTGTGATTGTATGATTGTGATTGTATGATTGTGATTGTATGATTGTGATTGTATGACTGTGATTGTATGATTGTGATTGCATGATTGTAATTGTATGATTGTGATAGCATGATAGTGGTTGTATGATTGTGATTGTATGATTGTGATTGTATGATTGCGATTGTATGATTGTGATTGTATGATTGTGATTGTATGATAGTGATTGTATGATAGTGATTGTATGATTGTGATTGTATGATTGCGATTGTATGATTATGATTGAATGATTGTGATTGTATGACTGTGATTGTGTGATTGTGATTGTGAGATTGTGATTGTATGATCGTGATTGTATGATCGTGATTGTATGATCGTGATTGTGAGATTGTGATTGTATGATTGTGATTGTATGATTGTGATTGTATGATTGTGATTGTATGATTGTGATTGTATGAGTGTGATTGTATGATAGTAATTGTATGATTGTGATTGTATGATTGTGATTGTATGATTGTGATTGTATGATTGTGATTGTATGATTGTGATTGTATGATTGTGATTGTATGATTGTGATTGTATGATTGTGATTGTATGATTGTGATTGTATGATTGTGATTGTATGATTGTGATTGTATGATTGTGATTGTATGATTGTGATTGTATGATTGTGATTGTATGATTGTGATTGTATGATTGTGATTGTATGATTGTGTTTGCATGATTGTGATTGCATGATTGTGATTGTGTGATTGTGATTGTGTGATTGTGACTGTATGATTGTGATTGTATGATTGTGATTGTATGATTGTGATTGTATGATTGTCATTGTATGATTGTGATTGTATGATTGTGATTGTATGATTGTGATTGCATGATTGTGATTGCATGATTGTGATTGTATGATTGTGATTGTATGATTGTGATTGTATGACTGTGATTGTATGATTGTGATTGTATGATTGTGATCGTATGATTGTGATTTTATGATTGTGATTGTATGATTGTGATTGTGAGATTGTGATGGTGAGATTGTGATTGTGAGATTGTGATTGTGAGATTGTGATTGTATGATTGTGATTATTTGATTGTGATTGTATGATTGTGATTGTATGATTGTGATTGTATGATTGTGATTGTATGATTGTGATTGTATGATTGTGATTGTATGATTGTGATTGTATGATTGTGATTGTATGATTGTGATTGTATGATTGTGATTGCATGATTGTGATTGTATGATAGTAATTGTATGATTGTGATCGTATGATTGTGATTGTATGATTGTGATTGTATGATTGCGATTGTATGATTGTGATCGTATGATTGTGGTTGTATAATTAAGGTTGTATGATTGTTTCTGTATTATTGTGATTGTATGATTGCGATTGTATGATTGTGATTGTATGATTGTGATTGTATGATTGTGATCGTATGATTGTGATTCTTTGATTGCGATTGTATGATTGCGATTGTATGATTGCGATTGTATGATTGCGATTGTATGATTGCGATTGTATGATTGCGATTGTATGATTGTGATTGTATGATTGCGATTGTATGATTGTGATTGTATGATTGTGATTTTATGATTGTGATTTTATGATTGTGATTGTATGATTGTGATTGTGAGATTGTGATTGTGAGATTGTGATTGTATGATTGTGATTTTGTGATTGTGATTGTATGATTGTGATTGTATGATTGCGATTTTATGATTGCGATTGTATGATTCTGATTGTATGATTGTGATCGTATGATTGTGATCGTATGATTGTGATCATATAATTGTGATTGTATGATTGTGATTGTGCGATTGTGACTGTATGATTGTGATTGTATGATTGTGATTGTATGATTGTGATTGTATGATTGTGATTGTATGATTGTGATTGTATGATTGTGATTGTATGATTGTGATTGTATGATTGTGATTGTATGATTGTGATTGTATGATTGTGATTGTATGATTGTGATTGCATGATTGTGATTGTATGATAGTAATTGTATGATTGTGATCGTATGATTGTGATTGTATGATTGTGATTGTATGATTGTGATTGTATGATTGTGATCGTATGATTGTGGTTGTATAATTAAGGTTGTATGATTGTTTCTGTATGATTGTGATTGTATGATTGCGATTGTATGATTGCGATTGTATGATTGCGATTGTATGATTGTGATTGTATGATTGTGATTGTATGATTGTGATCGTATGATTGTGATTCTTTGATTGCGATTGTATGATTGCGATTGTATGATTGCGATTGTATGATTGCGATTGTATGATTGTGATTGTATGATTGTGATTGTATGATTGCGATTGTATGATTGCGATTGTATGATTCTGATTGTATGATTGTGATCGTATGATTGTGATCGTATGATTGTGATCGGATAATTGTGATTGTATGATTGTGATTGTATGATTGTCATTGTATGATTGTGATTGTATGATTGTGATTGTATGATTGTGATTGTTTGATTGTGATTGTATGATTGTGATTGTATGATTGTGATTCTATGATTGTGATTGTTTGATTCTGATTGTATGATTGTTATTGTATGATTCTGATTGTATGATTGTGATTGTATGATTGTGATTGTATGATTGTGATTGTATGATTGTGATTCTTTCATTGCGATTGTATGATTGTGATTGTATGAATGTGATTGTATGATTGTGATTGTATGATTGTGATTCTATGATTGTGATCGTATGATTGTGGTTGTATAATTAAGGTTGTATGATTATTTCTGTATGATTGTGATTGTATGATTGCGGTTGTATGATTGTGATTGTATGATTGTGATTGTATGATTGTGATCGTATGATTGTGAATCTTTGATTGCGATTGTATGATTGTGATTGTATGATTGTGATTGTATGATTGTGATTGTATGATTGTGATTGTATGATTGTGATTGTATGATTGTGATTGTATGATTGTGATTGTATGATTGTGATTCTTTCATTGCGATTGTATGATTGTGATTGTATGATTGTGATTGTATGATTGTGATTGTATGATTGTGATTGTATGATTGTGATTGTATGATTGTGATTGTATGATTGTGATTGTATGATTGTGATTGTATGATTGTGATTGTATGATTGTGATTGTATGATTGTGATTGTATGATTGTGATTGTATGATTGTGATTGTATGATTGTGATTGTATGATTGTGATTGTATGATTGTGATTGTATGATTGTGTTTGCATGATTGTGATTGCATGATTGTGATTGTGTGATTGTGATTGTGTGATTGTGACTGTATGATTGTGATTGTATGATTGTGATTGTATGATTGTGATTGTATGATGGTGATTGTATGATTGTGATTGTATGATTGTGATTTTATGATTGTGATTGTATGATTGTGATTGTGAGATTGTGATGGTGAGATTGAGATTGTGAGATTGTGATTGTGAGATTGTGATTGTATGATTGTGATTTTTTGATTGTGATTGTATGATTGTGATTGTATGATTGTGATTGTATGATTGTGATTGTATGATTGTGATTGTATGATTGTGATTGTATGATTGTGATTGTATGATTGTGATTCTTTCATTGCGATTGTATGATTGTGATTGTATGATTATGATTGTATAATTGTGATTGTATGATTGTGATTGTGTGATTGTGATTGTGAGATTTGATTGTATGATCGTGATTGTATGATCGTGATTGTGAGATTGTGATTGTATGATTGTGATTGAATGATTGTGATTGTATGATAGTAATTGTATGATTGTGATTGTATGATTGCGATTGTATGATTGTGATTGTATGATTGTGATTGTATGACTGTGATCGTATGATTGTGACTCTTTGATTGCGATTGTATGATTGTGATTGTATGATTGTGATTGTATGATTGTGATTGTATGATTGTGATTGTATGATTGTGATTGCATGATTGTAATTGTATGATGATGATTGTATGACTGTGATTGTATGATTGTGATTGTATGATTGTGATTGTATGATTGTGATTGTATGATAGTGATTGTATGATTGTTTCTGTATGATTGTGATTGTATGATTGCGATTGTATGATTATGATTGTATGATTGTGATTGTATGATTGTGATTGTGAGATTGTGATTGTGAGATTGTGATTGTATGATTGTGATTTTGTGATTGTGATTGTATGATTGTGATTGTATGATTGTGATTGTATGATTGTGATCGTATGATTGTGGTTGTATAATTAAGGTTGTATGATTGTTTCTGTATGATTGTGATTGTATGATTGCGATTGTATGATTGTGATTGTATGATTGTGATTGTATGATTGTGATCGTATGATTGTGATTCTTTGATTGCGATTGTATGATTGCGTTTGTATGATTGCGATTGTATGATTGCGATTGTATGATTGCGGTTGCATGATTGTGATTGTATGATTGTGATTGTATGATTGTGATTCTATGATTGTGATTGTTTGATTCTGATTGTATGATTGTTATTGTATGATTCTGATTGTATGATTGTGATTGTATGATTGTGATTGTATGATTGTGATTCTTTCATTGCGATTGTATGATTGTGATTGTATGATTGTGATTGTATGATTGTGATTGTATGATTGTGATTGTATGATTGTGATTGTATGACTGTGATTGTATGATTGTGATTGCATGATTGTAATTGTATGATTGTGATAGCATGATAGTGGTTGTATGATTGTGATTGTATGATTGTGATTGTATGATTGCGATTGTATGATTGTGATTGTATGATTGTGATTGTATGATAGTGATTGTATGATAGTGATTGTATGATTGTGATTGTATGATTGCGATTGTATGATTATGATTGAATGATTGTGATTGTATGACTGTGATTGTGTGATTGTGATTGTGAGATTGTGATTGTATGATCGTGATTGTATGATCGTGATTGTATGATCGTGATTGTGAGATTGTGATTGTATGATTGTGATTGTATGATTGTGATTGTATGATTGTGATTGTATGATTGTGATTGTATGAGTGTGATTGTATGATAGTAATTGTATGATTGTGATTGTATGATTGTGATTGTATGATTGTGATTGTATGATTGTGATTGTATGATTGTGATTGTATGATTGTGATTGTATGATTGTGATTGTATGATTGTGATTGTATGATTGTGATTGTATGATTGTGATTGTATGATTGTGATTGTATGATTGTGATTGTATGATTGTGATTGTATGATTGTGTTTGCATGATTGTGATTGCATGATTGTGATTGTGTGATTGTGATTGTGTGATTGTGACTGTATGATTGTGATTGTATGATTGTGATTGTATGATTGTGATTGTATGATGGTGATTGTATGATTGTGATTGTATGATTGTGATTTTATGATTGTGATTGTATGATTGTGATTGTGAGATTGTGATGGTGAGATTGAGATTGTGAGATTGTGATTGTGAGATTGTGATTGTATGATTGTGATTTTTTGATTGTGATTGTATGATTGTGATTGTATGATTGTGATTGTATGATTGTGATTGTATGATTGTGATTGTATGATTGTGATTGTATGATTGTGATTGTATGATTGTGATTGTATGATTGTGATTGTATGATTGTGATTGTATGATTGTGATTGTATGATTGTGATTGCATGATTGTGATTGTATGATAGTAATTGTATGATTGTGATCGTATGATTGTGATTGTATGATTGCGAATGTATGATTGTGATCGTATGATTGTGGTTGTATAATTAAGGTTGTATGATTGTTTCTGTATGATTGTGATTGTATGATTGCGATTGTATGATTGTGATTGTATGATTGTGATTGTATGATTGTGATCGTATGATTGTGATTCTTTGATTGCGATTGTATGATTGCGATTGTATGATTGCGATTGTATGATTGCGATTGTATGATTGCGATTGTATGATTGCGATTGTATGATTGCGATTGTATGATTGCGATTGTATGATTGCGATTGTATGATTGTGATTTTATGATTGTGATTGTATGATTGTGATTGTGAGATTGTGATTGTGAGATTGTGATTGTGAGATTGTGATTGTATGATTGTGATTTTGTGAGTGTGATTGTATGATTGTGATTGTATGTTTGCGATTGTATGATTGCGATTGTATGATTCTGATTGTATGATTGTGATCGTATGATTGTGATCGTATGATTGTGATTGTATGATAGTAATTGTATGATTGTGATAGTATGATTGCGATTGTATGATTGTGATTGTATGATTGTGGTTGTATGATTGTGATTGTATGATTGTGATTGTATGATTGTGATCGTATGATTGTGGTTGTATAATTAAGGTTGTATGATTGTTTCTGTATGATTGTGATTGTATGATTGCGACTGTATGATTGTGATTGTATGATTGTGATTGTATGATTGTGATCGCATGATTGTGATTCTTTGATTGCGATTGTATGATTGTGATTGTATGATTGTGATTGTATGATCGTGATTGTGAGATTGTGATTGTGAGATTGTGATCGTATGATTGTGATTGAATGATTGTGATTGTATGATAGTAATTGTATGATTGTGATTGTATGATTGCGGTTGTATGATTGTGATTGTATGATTGCGATTGTATGATTGTGATCGTATGATTGTGATTCTTTGATTGCGATTGTATGATTGTGATTGTATGACTGTGATTGTATGATTGTGATTGTATGATTGTGATTGTATGATTGTGATTGTATGATAGTGATTGTATGATTGTTTCTGTATGATTGTGATTGTATGATTGCGATTGTATGATTATGATTGTATGATTGTGATTGTATGATTGTGATTGTGTGATTGTGATTGTGAGATTGTGATTGTATGATCGTGATTTTATGATCGTGATTGTGAGATTGTGGTTGTATGATTGTGATTGTATGATTATGGTTGCATGATTGTGATTGTATGATTGTGATTCTTTCATTGTGATTGTATGATTGCGATTGTATGATTGTGATCGTATGATTGTGGTTGTATAATTAAGGTTGTATGATTGTTTCTGTATGATTGTGATTGTATGATTGCGATTGTATGATTGTGATTGTATGATTGTGATTGTATGATTGTGATCGTATGATTGTGATTCTTTGATTGCGATTGTATGATTGCGATTGTATGATTGCGATTGTATGATTGCGATTGTATGATTGCGATTGTATGATTGCGATTGTATGATTGCGATTGTATGATTGCGATTGTATGATTGCGATAGTATGATTGTGATTTTATGATTGTGATTGTATGATTGTGATTGTGAGATTGTGATTGTGAGATTGTGATTGTGAGATTGTGATTGTATGATTGTGATTTTGTGAGTGTGATTGTATGATTGTGATTGTATGTTTGCGATTGTATGATTGCGATTGTATGATTCTGATTGTATGATTGTGATCGTATGATTGTGATCGTATGATTGTGATCGTATAATTGTGATCGTATGATTGTGATTGTATGATTGTGATTGTATGATTGTGATTTTATGATTGTGATTGTATGATTGTGATTGTATGATTGTGATTGTATGATTGCGATAGTATGATTGTGATTTTATGATTGTGATTGTATGATTGTGATTGTGAGATTGTGATTGTATGATTGTGATTGTATGATTGTGATTTTATGATTGTGATTGTGAGATTGTGATTGTATGATTGTGATTGTATGATTGTGATTGTATGATCGTGATTGTATGATCGTGATTGTGAGATTGTGATTGTATGATTGTGATTGTATGATTGTGATTGTATGATTGTGATTGTATGATTGTGATTGTATGACAGTGATTGTAAGATTGTGATTGTGTGATTGCGATTGTATGATTGTGACTGTATAATTGTGATTGTATGATTGTGTTCGTATGATTGTGATTGTATGATTGTGATTGTATGATTGTGATCGTATGATTGTGATCGTATAATTGTGATCGTATGATTGTGATCGTATGATTGTGATTGTATGATTGTGATTGTATGATTGTGATTGTATGATTGTGATTGCATGATTGTGATTGTATGATTGTGATTGTTTGATTGTGATTGTATGATTGTGATTGTATGATTGTGATTCTATGATTGTGATTGTTTGATTCTGATTGTATGATTGTTATTGTATGATTCTGGTTGTATGATTGTGATTGTATGATTGTGATTGTATGATTGTGATTGTATGATTGTGATTGTATGATTGTGATTGTATGATTGTGATTCTTTCATTGCGATTGTATGATTGTGATTGTATGATTGTGATTGTATGATTGTGATTGTATGATTGTGATTGTATGAGTGTGATTGTATGATTGTGATTGTATGATTGTGATTGTATGCTAGTGATAGTATGATTGTTTCTGTATGATTGTGATTGTATGATTGCGATTGTATGATTATGATTGTATAATTGTGATTGTATGATTGTGATTGTGTGATTGTGATTGTGAGATTTGATTGTATGATCGTGATTGTATGATCGTGATTGTGAGATTGTGATTGTATGATTGTGATTGAATGATTGTGATTGTATGATAGTAATTGTATGATTGTGATTGAATGATTGCGATTGTATGATTGTGATTGTATGATTGTGATTGTATGACTGTGATCGTATGATTGTGATTCTTTGATTGCGATTGTATGATTGTGATTGTATGATTGTGATTGTATGATTGTGATTGTATGATTGTGATTGTATGATTGTGATTGCATGATTGTAATTGTATGATTGTGATTGTATGACTGTGATTGTATGATTGTGATTGTATGATTGTGATTGTATGATTGTGATTGTATGATAGTGATTGTGTGATTGTTTCTGTATGAATGTGATTTTATGATTGCGATTGTATGATTATGATTGTATGATTGTGATTGTATGATTGTGATTGTGTGATTGTGATTGTGAGATTGTGATTGTATGATCGTGATTGTATGATCGTGATTGTGAGATTGCGGTTGTATGATTGTGATTGTATGATTGTGATTGTATGATAGTAATTGTATGATTGTGATAGTATGATTGCGATTGTATGATTGTGATTGTATGATTGTGGTTGTATGATTGTGATTGTATGATTGTGATTGTATGATTGTGATCGTATGATTGTGGTTGTATAATTAAGGTTGTATGATTGTTTCTGTATGATTGTGATTGTATGATTGCGACTGTATGATTGTGATTGTATGATTGTGATTGTATGATTGTGATCGCATGATTGTGATTCTTTGATTGCGATTGTATGATTGTGATTGTATGATTGTGATTGTATGATCGTGATTGTGAGATTGTGATTGTGAGATTGGGATCGTATGATTGTGATTGAATGATTGTGATTGTATGATAGTAATTGTATGATTGTGATTGTATGATTGCGGTTGTATGATTGTGATTGTATGATTGCGATTGTATGATTGTGATCGTATGATTGTGATCGTATGATTGCGATTGTATGATTGTGATTGTGTGATTGTGATTGTATGATTGTGATTGTATGATTATGGTTGCATGATTGTGATTGTATGATTGTGATTCTTTCATTGCGATTGTATGATTGTGATTGTATGATTGTGATTGTATGATTGTGATTGTATGATTGTGATCGTATGATTGTGGTTGTATAATTAAGGTTGTATGATTGTTTCTGTATGATTGTGATTGTATGATTGCGATTGTATGATTGTGATTGTATGATTGTGATTGTATGATTGTGATCGTATGATTGTGATTGTATGATTGTGATTGTATGATTGTGATTGTATGATTGTGATTGTATGATTGTGATCGTATGATTGTGATTGTATGATTGTGATTGTATGATTGTGATTGTATGATTGTGATTGCATGATTGTGATTGAATGATTGTGATTGTATGATAGTAATTGTATGATTGTGATTGTATGATTGCGATTGTATGATTGTGATTGTATGATTGTGATTGTATGACTGTGATCGTATGATTGTGATTCTTTGATTGCGATTGTATGATTGTGATTGTATGATTGTGATTGTATGATTGTGATTGTATGATTGTGATTGCATGATTGTAATTGCATGATTGTGATTGTATGACTGTGATTGTATGATTGTGATTGTATGATTGTGATTGTATGATTGTGATTGTATGATAGTGATTGTATGATTGTTTCTGTATGATTGTGATTGTATGATTGCGATTGTATGATTATGATTGTATGATTGTGATTGTATGATTGTGATTGTGTGATTGTGATTGTGAGATTGTGATTGTATGATCGTGATTTTATGATCGTGATTGTGAGATTGTGGTTGTATGATTGTGATTGTATGATTGTGATTGTATGATAGTAATTGTATGATTGTGATAGTATGATTGCGATTGTATGATTGTGATTGTATGATTGTGATTGTATGATTGTGATCGTATGATTGTGATTCTTTCATTGCGATTGTATGATTGTGATTGTATGATTGTGATTGTATGATTGTGATTGTATGATTGTGATTGTATGATTGTGATTGTATGATTGTGATTGTATGATTGTGATTGTATGGTTGTGATTGTATGATTGTGATTGTATGATTGTGATTGTATGATTATGATTGTATGATTGTGATTGCATGATAGTGATTGTATGATTGTGATTGTATGATTGTGATTGTATGATTGTGACTGTATGATTGCGATTGTGTGATTGTGATTGTATGATAGTGATTGTATGATAGTGATTGTATGATTGTGATTGTATGATTGCGATTGTATGATTATGATTGAATGATTGTGATTGTATGACTGTGATTGTGTGATCGTGATTGTGAGATTGTGATTGTATGATTTTGATTCTATGATGGTGATTGTATGATCGTGATTGTGAGATTGTGGTTGTATGATTGTGATTGTATGATTGTGATTGTATGATTGTGATTGTATGATTGTGATTGTATGATTGTGATTGTATGATTGTGATTGTATGATTGTGATTGTATGATTGTGATTGTATGATTGTGATTGTATGATTGTGATTGTATGATTGTGATTGTATGATTGTGATTGCATGATAGTGATTGCGTGATTGTGATTGTATGATTGTGATTGTATGATTGTGATTGTATGATTGCGATTGTATGATTGCGATTGTATGATTGCGATTGTATGATTGCGATTGTATGATTGTGATTGTATGATTGTGATTTTATGATTGTGATTGTATGATTGTGATTGTGAGATTGTGATTGTGAGATTGTGATTGTATGATTGTGATTTTGTGATTGTGATTGTATGATTGTGATTGTATGATTGCGATTGTATGATTGCGATTGTATGATTCTGATTGTATGATTGTGATCGTATGATTGTGATCGTATGATTGTGATCGTATAATTGTGATCGTATAATTGTGATCGTATGATTGTGATTGTATGATTGTGATTGTATGATTGCGATTTTATGATTGTGATTGTGAGATTGTGATTGTATGATTGTGATTGTATGATAGTGATTGTATGATTGTGGTTGTATGATTGTGATTGTATGATTGTGATTGTATGATTGTGATTGTATGATTGTGATTGTATGATTGTGATTGTATGATTGTGATTGTATGACTGTCATTGTATGATTGTGATTGTATGATTATGATTGTATGGTTGTGATTGTATGATCGTGATTGTATGATCGTGATTGTGAATTTGTGATTGTATGATTGTGATTGTATGATTGTGATTGTATGATTGTGATTGTATGATTGTGATTGTATGATTGTGATTGTATGACAGTGATTGTAAGATTGTGATTGTGTGATTGCGATTGTATGATTGCGACTGTATAATTGTGATTGTATGATTGTGTTCGTATGATTGTGATTGCATGATTGTGATTGTATGATTGTGATCGTATGATTGTGATCGTATAATTGTGATCGTATGATTGTGATCGTATGATTGTGATCGTATGATTGTGATTGTATGATTGTGATTGTATGATTGTGATTGCATGATTGTGATTGTATGATTGTGGTCGTATGATTGTGAATCTTTGATTGCGATTGTATGATTGTGATTGTATGATTGTGATTGTATGATTGTGATTGTATGATTGTGATTGTATGAGTGTGATTGTATGATTGTGATTGTATGATTGTGATTGTATGATAGTGATTGTATGATTGTTTCTGTATGATTGTGATTGTATGATTGCGATTGTATGATTATGATTGTATAATTGTGATTGTATGATTGTGATTGTGTGATTGTGATTGTGAGATTTGATTGTATGATCGTGATTGTATGATCGTGATTGTGAGATTGTGATTGTATGATTGTGATTGAATGATTGTGATTGTATGATAGTAATTGTATGATTGTGATTGTATGATTGCGATTGTATGATTGTGATTGTATGATTGTGATTGTATGACTGTGATTCTTTCATTGCGATTGTATGATTGTGATTGTATGATTGTGATTGTATGATTGTGATTGTATGATTGTGATTGTATGATTGTGATTGTATGATTGTGATTGTATGATTGTGATTGTATGATTGTGATTGTATGACAGTGATTGTAAGATTGTGATTGTGTGATTGCGATTGTATGATTGTGACTGTATAATTGTGATTGTATGATTGTGTTCGTATGATTGTGATTGCATGATTGTGATTGTATGATTGTGATCGTATGATTGTGATCGTATAATTGTGATCGTATGATTGTGATCGTATGATTGTGATTGTATGATTGTGATTGTATGATTGTGATTGCATGATTGTGATTGCATGATTGTGATTGTATGATTGTGATTGTTTGATTGTGATTGTATGATTGTGATTGTATGATTGTGATTGTATGATTGTGATTCTATGATTGTGATTGTTTGATTCTGATTGTATGGTTGTTATTGTATGATTCTGATTGTATGATTGTGATTGTATGATTGTGATTGTATGATTGTGATTATATGATTGTGATTGTATGATTGTGATTGTATGATTGTGATTGTATGATTGTGATTCTTTCATTGCGATTGTATGATTGTGATTGTATGATTGTGATTGTATGATTATGATTGTATGATTGTGATCGTATGATTGTGGTTGTATAATTACGGTTGTATGATTATTTCTGTATGATTGTGATTGTATGATTGCGGTTGTATGATTGTGATTGTATGATTGTGATTGTATGATTCTGATCGTATGATTGTGAATCTTTGATTGCGATTGTATGATTGTGATTGTATGATTGTGATTGTATGATTGTGATTGTATGATTGTGATTGTATGAGTGTGATTGTATGATTGTGATTGTATGATTGTGATTGTATGATAGTGATTGTATGATTGTTTCTGTATGATTGTGATTGTATGATTGCGATTGTATGATTATGATTGTATAATTGTGATTGTATGATTGTGATTGTGTGATTGTGATTGTGAGATTTGATTGTATGATCGTGATTGTATGATCGTGATTGTGAGATTGTGATTGTATGATTGTGATTGAATGATTGTGATTGTATGATAGTAATTGTATGATTGTGATTGTATGATTGCGATTGTATGATTGTGATTGTATGATTGTGATTGTATGACTGTGATCGTATGATTATGATTCTTTGATTGCGATTGTATGATTGTGATTGTATGATTGTGATTGTATGATTGTGATTGTATGATTGTGATTGTATGATTGTGATTGCATGATTGTAATTGTATGATTGTGATTGTATGACTGTGATTGTATGATTGTCATTGTATGATTGTGATTGTATGATTGTGATTGTATGATAGTGATTGTATGATTGTTTCTGTAGGATTGTGATTGTATGATTGCGATTGTATGATTATGATTGTATGATTGTGATTGTATGATTGTGATTGTGTGATTGTGATTGTGAGATTGTGATTGTATGATCGTGATTGTATGATCGTGATTGTGAGATTGCGGTTGTATGATTGTGATTGTATGATTGTGATTGTATGATAGTAATTGTATGTTTGTGATAGTATGATTGTGGTTGTATAATTAAGGTTGTATGATTGTTTCTGTATAATTGTGATTGTATGATTGCGATTGTATGATTGTGATTGTATGATTGTGATCGCATGATTGTGATTCTTTGATTGCGATTGTATGATTGTGATTGTATGATTGTGATTGTATGATCGTGATTGTGAGATTGTGATTGTGAGATTGTGATCGTATGATTGTGATTGAATGATTGTGATAGTATGATAGTAATTGTACGATTGTGATTGTATGATTGCGATTGTATGATTGTGATCGTATGATTGTGATTCTTTGATTGCGATTGTATGATTCTGATTGTGTGATTGTGATTGTATGATTGTGATTGTATGATTATGGTTGCATGATTGTGATTGTATGATTGTGATTCTTTCATTGCGATTGTATGATTGTGATTGTATGATTGTGATTGTATGATTGTGATTGTATGATTGTGATTGTATGATTGTGATTGTATGATTGTGATCGTATGATTGTGGTTGTATAATTAAGGTTGTATGATTGTTTCTGTATGATTGTGATTGTATGATTGCGATTGTATGATTGTGATTGTATGATTGTGATTGCCTGATTGTGATTGTATGATTGTGATTGCCTGATTGTGATTGTATGATTGTGATTGTATGATTGTGATTGTATGATTGTGATTGTATGATTGTGATTGTATGATTGTGATCGTATGATTGTGGTTGTATAATTAAGGTTGTCTGATTGTTTCTGTATGATTGTGATTGTATGATTGCGATTGTATGATTGTGATTGTATGATTGTGATTGCATGATTGTGATTGTATGATTGTGATTGTATGATTGTGATTGTATGATTGTGATTGTATGATTGTGATCGTATGATTGTGGTTGTATAATTAAGGTTGTCTGATTGTTTCTGTATGATTGTGATTGTATGATTGCGATTGTATGATTGTGATTGTATGATTGTGATTGCATGATTGTGATTGTATGATTGTGATTGTATGATTGTGATTGTATGATTGTGGTTGTATGATTGTGATTGTATGATTGTGATTGTATGATTGTGATTGTATGATTGTGATTGTATGATAGTAATTGTATGATTGTGATAGTATGATTGTGGTTGTATAATTAAGGTTGTATGATTGTTTCTGTATAATTGTGATTGTATGATTGCGATTGTATGATTGTGATTGTATGATTGTGATTGTATGATTGTGATCGCATGATTGTGATTCTTTGATTGCGATTGTATGATTGTGATTGTATGATTGTGATTGTATGATCGTGATTGTGAGATTGTGATTGTGAGATTGTGATCGTATGATTGTGATTGAATGATTGTGATTGTATGATAGTAATTGTATGATTGTGATTGTATGATTGCGATTGTATGATTGTGATCGTATGATTGTGATTCTTTGATTGCGATTGTATGATTGTGATTGTGTGATTGTGATTGTATGATTGTGATTGTATGATTGTGATTGTATGATTGTGATTGTATGATAGTAATTGTATGATTGTGATAGTATGATTGTGGTTGTATAATTAAGGTTGTATGATTGTTTCTGTATAATTGTGATTGTATGATTGCGATTGTATGATTGTGATTGTATGATTGTGATTGTATGATTGTGATCGCATGATTGTGATTCTTTGATTGCGATTGTATGATTGTGATTGTATGATTGTGATTGTGAGATTGTGATCGTATGATTGTGATTGAATGATTGTGATTGTATGATAGTAATTGTACGATTGTGATTGTATGATTGCGATTGTATGATTGTGATCGTATGATTGTGATTCTTTGATTGCGATTGTATGATTGTGATTGTGTGATTGTGATTGTATGATTGTGATTGTATGATTATGGTTGCATGATTGTGATTGTATGATTGTGATTCTTTCATTGCGATTGTATGATTGTGATTGTATGATTGTGATTGTATGATTGTGATTGTATGATTGTGATCGTATGATTGTGGTTGTATAATTAAGGTTGTATGATTGTTTCTGTATGATTGTGATTGTATGATTGCGATTGTATGATTGTGATTGTATGATTGTGATTGCCTGATTGTGATTGTATGATTGTGATTGCCTGATTGTGATTGTATGATTGTGATTGTATGATTGTGATTGTATGATTGTGATTGTATGATTGTGATTGTATGATTGTGATTGTATGATTGTGATTGTATGATTGTGATTGTATGATTGTGATTGTATGATTGTGATTGTATGATTGTGATTGTATGATTGTGACTGTATGATTGTGATCGTATGATTGTGGTTGTATAATTAAGGTTGTCTGATTGTTTCTGTATGATTGTGATTGTATGATTGCGATTGTATGATTGTGATTGTATGATTGTGATTGTATGATTGTGATTGTATGATTGTGATTGTATGATAGTAATTGTATGATTATGATGGTATGATAGTGATTGTATGATTGTTTCTGTATGATTGTGATTGTATGATTGCGATTGTATGATTATGATTGTATAATTGTGATTGTATGATTGTGATTGTGTGATTGTGATTGTGAGATTTGATTGTATGATCGTGATTGTATGATCGTGATTGTGAGATTGTGATTGTATGATTGTGATTGAATGATTGTGATTGTATGATAGTAATTGTATGTTTGTGATTGTATGATTGCGATTGTATGATTGTGATTGTGAGATTTGATTGTATGATCGTGATTGTATGATCGTGATTGTGAGATTGTGATTGTATGATTGTGATTGAATGATTGTGATTGTATGATAGTAATTGTATGATTGTGATTGTATGATTGCGATTGTATGATTGTGATTGTATGATTGTGATTGTATGACTGTGATCGTATGATTGTGATTGTATGACTGTGATCGTATGATTGTGATAGTATGATTGTGATTCTTTCATTGCGATTGTATGATTGTGATTGTATGATTGTGATTGTATGATTGTGATTGTATGATTGTGATCGTATGATTGTGGTTGTATAATTAAGGTTGTATGACTGTTTCTGTATGATTGTGATTGTATGATTGCGATTGTATGATCGTGATTGTGAGATTGTGATTGTGAGATTGTGATTGTATGATTGTGATTGAATGATTGTGATTGTGTGATAGTAATTGTATGATTGTGATTGTACGATTGTGATTGTATGATTGTGATTGTATGATTGTGATTGTATGATAGTAATTGTATGATTATGATGGTATGATAGTGATTGTATGATTGTTTCTGTATGATTGTGATTGTATGATTGCGATTGTATGATTATGATTGTATAATTGTGATTGTATGATTGTGATTGTGTGATTGTGATTGTGAGATTTGATTGTATGATCGTGATTGTATGATCGTGATTGTGAGATTGTGATTGTATGATTGTGATTGAATGATTGTGATTGTATGATAGTAATTGTATGATTGTGATTGTATGATTGCGATTGTATGATTGTGATTGTATGATTGTGATTGTATGACTGTGATCGTATGATTGTGATTCTTTGATTGCGATTGTATGATTGTGATTGTATGATTGTGATTGTATGATTGTGATTGTATGATTGTGATTGCATGATTGTAATTGTATGATTGTGATTGTATGACTGTGATTGTATGATTGTGATTGTATGATTGTGATTGTATGATAGTGATTGTATGATTGTTTCTGTATGATTGTGATTGTATGATTGCGATTGTATGATTATGATTGTATGATTGTGATTGTATGATTGTGATTGTGTGATTGTGATTGTGAGATTGTGATTGTATGATCGTGATTGTATGATCGTGATTGTGAGATTGTGGTTGTATGATTGTGATTGTATGATTGTGATTGTATGATAGTAATTGTATGATTGTGATAGTATGATTGCGATTGTATGATTGTGATTGTATGATTGTGATTGTATGATTGTGATAGTATGATTGTGATTCTTTCATTGCGATTGTATGATTATGATTGTATGATTGTGATTGTATGATTGTGATTGTATGATTGTGATCGCATGATTGTGGTTCTTTGATTGCGATTGTATGATTGTGATTGTATGATTGTGATTGTATGATCGTGATTGTGAGATTGTGATTGTGAGATTGTGATCGTATGATTGTGATTGAATGATTGTGATTGTATGATAGTAATTGTATGATTGTGATTGTATGATTGCGATTGTATGATTGTGATTGTATGATTGCGATTGTATGATTGTGATCGTATGATTTTGATTCTTTGATTGCGATTGTATGATTGTGATTGTGTGATTGTGATTGTATGATTGTGATTGTATGATTATGGTTGCATGATTGTGATTGTATGATTGTGATTGTATGATTGTGATTGTATGATTGTGATCGTATGATTGTGGTTGTATAATTAAGGTTGTATGATTGTTTCTGTATGATTGTGATTGTATGATTGCGATTGTATGATTGTGATTGTATGATTGTGATTGTATGATTGTGATTGTATGATTGTGATTGTATGATTGTGATTCTTTCATTGCGATTGTATGATTGTGATTGTATGATTGTGATTGTATGATTGTGATTGTATGATTGTGATTGTATGATTGTGATCGTATGATTGTGGTTGTATAATTAAGGTTGTATGATTGTGATTGTATGATTGTGATTGTATGATCGTGATTGTATGATCGTGATTGTGAGATTGTGGTTGTATGATTGTGATTGTATGATTGTGATTGTATGATAGTAATTGTATGATTGTGATTGTATGATTGCGATTGTATGATTGTGATTGTATGATTGTGGTTGTATGACTGTGATCGTATGATTGTGATTCTTTGATTGTGATTGTATGATTGTGATTGTATGATTGTGATTGTATGATTGTGATTGTATGATTGTGATTGCATGATTGTAATTGTATGATTGTGATTGTATGACTGTGATTGTATGATTGTGATTGTATGATTGTGATTGTATGATTGTGATTGTATGATAGTGATTGTATGATTGTTTCTGTATGATTGTGATTGTATGATTGCGATTGTATGATTATGATTGTATGATTGTGATTGTATGATTGTGATTGTGTGATTGTGATTGTGAGATTGTGATTGTATGATCGTGATTGTATGATCGTGATTGTATGATAGTGATTGTATGATTGTGATTGTATGATTGCGATTGTATGATTATGATTGAATGATTGTGATTGTATGACTGTGATTGTGTGATCGTGATTGTGAGATTGTGATTGTATGATTTTGATTCTATGATGGTGATTTTATGATCGTGATTGTGAGATTGTGGTTGTATGATTGTGATTGTATGATTGCGATTGTATGATTGCGATTGTATGATTGCGATTGTATGATTGTGATTGTATGATTGTGATTTTATGATTGTGATTGTATGATTGTGATTGTGAGATTGTGATTGTGAGATTGTGATTGTGAGATTGTGATTGTATGATTATGATTTTGTGATTGTGATTGTATGATTGTGATTGTATGATTGCGATTGTATGATTGCGATTATATGATTCTGATTGTATGATTGTGATCGTATGATTGTGATCGTATGATTGTGATCGTATAATTGTGATCGTATGATTGTGATTGTATGATTGTGATTGTATGATTGTGATTTTATGATTGTGATTGTGAGATTGTGATTGTATGATTGTGATTGTATGATTGTGATTGTATGATTGTGGTTGTATGATTGTGATTGTATGATTGTGATTGTATGATTGTGATTGTATGATTGTGATTGTATGATTGTGATTGTATGATTGTGATTGTATGATTGTGATTGTATGATTGTGATTGCATGATTGTGATTGTATGATAGTAATTGTATGATTGTGATCGTATGATTGTGATTGTATGATTGTGATTGTATGATTGTGATTGTATGATTGTGATTGTATGATTGTGATTGTATGATTGTGATTGTATGATTGTGATTGTATGACAGTGATTGTAAGATTGTGATTGTGTGATTGCGATTGTATGATTGTGACTGTATAATTGTGATTGTATGATTGTGTTCGTATGATTGTGATTGCATGATTGTGATTGTATGATTGTGATCGAATGATTGTGATCGTATAATTGTGATCGTATGATTGTGATCGTATGATTGTGATTGTATGATTGTGATTGTATGATTGTGATTGTATGATTGTGATTGCATGATTGTGATTGTATGATTGTGATTGTTTGATTGTGATTGTATGATTGTGATTGTATGATTGTGATTGTATGATTGTGATTGTATGATTGTGATTCTATGATTGTGATTGTTTGATTCTGATTGTATGGTTGTTATTGTATGATTCTGATTGTATGATTGTGATTGTATGATTGTGATTGTATGATTGTGATTATATGATTGTGATTGTATGATTGTGATTGTATGATTGTGATTGTATGATTGTGATTCTTTCATTGCGATTGTATGATTGTGATTGTATGATTGTGATTGTATGATTATGATTGTATGATTGTGATCGTATGATTGTGGTTGTATAATTACGGTTGTATGATTATTTCTGTATGATTGTGATTGTATGATTGCGGTTGTATGATTGTGATTGTATGATTGTGATTGTATGATTGTGATCGTATGATTGTGAATCTTTGATTGCGATTGTATGATTGTGATTGTATGATTGTGATTGTATGATTGTGATTGTATGATTGTGATTGTATGAGTGTGATTGTATGATTGTGATTGTATGATTGTGATTGTATGATAGTGATTGTATGATTGTTTCTGTATGATTGTGATTGTATGATTGCGATTGTATGATTATGATTGTATAATTGTGATTGTATGATTGTGATTGTGTGATTGTGATTGTGAGATTTGATTGTATGATCGTGATTGTATGATCGTGATTGTGAGATTGTGATTGTATGATTGTGATTGAATGATTGTGATTGTATGATAGTAATTGTATGATTGTGATTGTATGATTGCGATTGTATGATTGTGATTGTATGATTGTGATTGTATGACTGTGATCGTATGATTATGATTCTTTGATTGCGATTGTATGATTGTGATTGTATGATTGTGATTGTATGATTGTGATTGTATGATTGTGATTGCATGATTGTAATTGTATGATTGTGATTGTATGACTGTGATTGTATGATTGTCATTGTATGATTGTGATTGTATAATTGTGATTGTATGATAGTGATTGTATGATTGTTTCTGTAGGATTGTGATTGTATGATTGCGATTGTATGATTATGATTGTATGATTGTGATTGTATGATTGTGATTGTGTGATTGTGATTGTGAGATTGTGATTGTATGATCGTGATTGTATGATCGTGATTGTGAGATTGCGGTTGTATGATTGTGATTGTATGATTGTGATTGTATGATAGTAATTGTATGATTGTGATAGTATGATTGTGGTTGTATAATTAAGGTTGTATGATTGTTTCTGTATAATTGTGATTGTATGATTGCGATTGTATGATTGTGATTGTATGATTGTGATTGTATGATTGTGATCGCATGATTGTGATTCTTTGATTGCGATTGTATGATTGTGATTGTATGATTGTGATTGTATGATCGTGATTGTGAGATTGTGATTGTGAGATTGTGATCGTATGATTGTGATTGAATGATTGTGATAGTATGATAGTAATTGTACGATTGTGATTGTATGATTGCGATTGTATGATTGTGATCGTATGATTGTGATTCTTTGATTGCGATTGTATGATTCTGATTGTGTGATTGTGATTGTATGATTGTGATTGTATGATTATGGTTGCATGATTGTGATTGTATGATTGTGATTCTTTCATTGCGATTGTATGATTGTGATTGTATGATTGTGATTGTATGATTGTGATTGTATGATTGTGATTGTGTGATTGTGATTGTGAGATTGTGATTGTATGATCGTGATTGTATGATCGTGATTGTGAGATTGTGATTGTATGATTGCGATTGTATGATTGTGATTGTATGATTGTGATTGCCTGATTGTGATTGTATGATTGTGATTGCCTGATTGTGATTGTATGATTGTGATTGTATGATTGTGATTGTATGATTGTGATTGTATGATTGTGATTGTATGATTGTGATCGTATGATTGTGGTTGTATAATTAAGGTTGTCTGATTGTTTCTGTATGATTGTGATTGTATGATTGCGATTGTATGATTGTGATTGTATGATTGTGATTGCATGATTGTGATTGTATGATTGTGATTGTATGATTGTGATTGTATGATTGTGATTGTATGATTGTGATCGTATGATTGTGGTTGTATAATTAAGGTTGTCTGATTGTTTCTGTATGATTGTGATTGTATGATTGCGATTGTATGATTGTGATTGTATGATTGTGATTGCATGATTGTGATTGTATGATTGTGATTGTATGATTGTGATTGTATGATTGTGGTTGTATGATTGTGATTGTATGATTGTGATTGTATGATTGTGATTGTATGATTGTGATTGTATGATAGTAATTGTATGATTGTGATAGTATGATTGTGGTTGTATAATTAAGGTTGTATGATTGTTTCTGTATAATTGTGATTGTATGATTGCGATTGTATGATTGTGATTGTATGATTGTGATTGTATGATTGTGATCGCATGATTGTGATTCTTTGGTTGCGATTGTATGATTGTGATTGTATGATTGTGATTGTATGATCGTGATTGTGAGATTGTGATTGTGAGATTGTGATCGTATGATTGTGATTGAATGATTGTGATTGTATGATAGTAATTGTATGATTGTGATTGTATGATTGCGATTGTATGATTGTGATCGTATGATTGTGATTCTTTGATTGCGATTGTATGATTGTGATTGTGTGATTGTGATTGTATGATTGTGATTGTATGATTGTGATTGTATGATTGTGATTGCATGATAGTAATTGTATGATTGTGATAGTATGATTGTGGTTGTATAATTAAGGTTGTATGATTGTTTCTGTATAATTGTGATTGTATGATTGCGATTGTATGATTGTGATTGTATGATTGTGATTGTATGATTGTGATCGCATGATTGTGATTCTTTGATTGCGATTGTATGATTGTGATTGTATGATTGTGATTGTATGATTGTGATTGTATGATTGTGATTGTATGATCGTGATTGTGAGATTGTGATTGTGAGATTGTGATCGTATGATTGTGATTGAATGATTGTGATTGTATGATAGTAATTGTATGATTGTGATTGTATGATTGCGATTGTATGATTGTGATCGTATGATTGTGATTCTTTGATTGCGATTGTATGATTGTGATTGTGTGATTGTGATTGTATGATTGTGATTGTATGATTATGGTTGCATGATTGTGATTGTATGATTGTGGTTGTATAATTAAGGTTGTATGATTGTTTCTGTATGATTGTGATTGTATGATTGCGATTGTATGATTGTGATTGTATGATTGTGATTGCCTGATTGTGATTGTATGATTGTGATTGCCTGATTGTGATTGTATGATTGTGATTGTATGATTGTGATTGTATGATTGTGATTGTATGATTGTGATTGTATGATTGTGATTGTATGATTGTGATTGTATGATTGTGATTGTATGATTGTGATTGTATGATTGTGATTGTATGATTGTGACTGTATGATTGTGATCGTATGATTGTGGTTGTATAATTAAGGTTGTCTGATTGTTTCTGTATGATTGTGATTGTATGATTGCGATTGTATGATTGTGATTGTATGATTGTGATTGCATGATTGTGATTGTATGATTGTGATTGTATGATTGTGATTGTATGATTGTGGTTGTATGATTGTGATTGTATGATTGTGATTGTATGATTGTGATTCTTTCATTGCGATTGTATGATTGTGATTGTATGATTGTGATTGTATGATTGTGATTGTATGATTGTGATTGTATGATTGTGATCGTATGATTGTGGTTGTATAATTAAGGTTGTATGACTGTTTCTGTATGATTGTGATTGTATGATTGCGATTGTATGATCGTGATTGTGAGATTGTGATTGTGAGATTGTGATTGTATGATTGTGATTGAATGATTGTGATTGTGTGATAGTAATTGTATGATTGTGATTGTATGATTGTGATTGTATGATTGTGATTGTATGAATGTGATTGTATGATAGTAATTGTATGATTATGATGGTATGATAGTGATTGTATGATTGTTTCTGTATGATTGTGATTGTATGATTGCGATTGTATGATTATGATTGTATAATTGTGATTGTATGATTGTGATTGTGTGATTGTGATTGTGAGATTTGATTGTATGATCGTGATTGTATGATCGTGATTGTGAGATTGTGATTGTATGATTGTGATTGAATGATTGTGATTGTATGATAGTAATTGTATGATTGTGATTGTATGATTGCGATTGTATGATTGTGATTGTATGATTGTGATTGTATGACTGTGATCGTATGATTGTGATTCTTTGATTGCGATTGTATGATTGTGATTGTATGATTGTGATTGTATGATTGTGATTGTATGATTGTGATTGTATGATTGTGATTGCATGATTGTAATTGTATGATTGTGATTGTATGACTGTGATTGTATGATTGTGATTGTATGATTGTGATTGTATGATAGTGATTGTATGATTGTTTCTGTATGATTGTGATTGTATGATTGCGATTGTATGATTATGATTGTATGATTGTGATTGTATGATTGTGATTGTGTGATTGTGATTGTGAGATTGTGATTGTATGATCGTGATTGTATGATCGTGATTGTGAGATTGTGGTTGTATGATTGTGATTGTATGATTGTGATTGTATGATAGTAATTGTATGATTGTGATAGTATGATTGCGATTGTATGATTGTGATTGTATGATTGTGATTGTATGATTGTGATAGTATGATTGTGATTCTTTCATTGCGATTGTATGATTATGATTGTATGATTGTGATTGTATGATTGTGATTGTATGATTGTGATCGCATGATTGTGGTTCTTTGATTGCGATTGTATGATTGTGATTGTATGATTGTGATTATATGATCGTGATTGTGAGATTGTGATTGTGAGATTGTGATCGTATGATTGTGATTGAATGATTGTGATTGTATGATTGTGATTGTATGATTGTGATTGTATGATAGTAATTGTATGATTATGATGGTATGATAGTGATTGTATGATTGTTTCTGTATGATTGTGATTGTATGATTGCGATTGTATGATTATGATTGTATAATTGTGATTGTATGATTGTGATTGTGTGATTGTGATTGTGAGATTTGATTGTATGATCGTGATTGTATGATCGTGATTGTGAGATTGTGATTGTATGATTGTGATTGAATGATTGTGATTGTATGATAGTAATTGTATGATTGTGATTGTATGATTGCGATTGTATGATTGTGATTGTATGATTGTGATTGTATGACTGTGATCGTATGATTGTGATTCTTTGATTGCGATTGTATGATTGTGATTGTATGATTGTGATTGTATGATTGTGATTGTATGATTGTGATTGCATGATTGTAATTGTATGATTGTGATTGTATGACTGTGATTGTATGATTGTGATTGTATGATTGTGATTGTATGATTGTGATTGTATGATAGTGATTGTATGATTGTTTCTGTATGATTGCGATTGTATGATTGCGATTGTATGATTATGATTGTATGATTGTGATTGTATGATTGTGATTGTGTGATTGTGATTGTGAGATTGTGATTGTATGATCGTGATTGTATGATCGTGATTGTGAGATTGTGGTTGTATGATTGTGATTGTATGATTGTGATTGTATGATAGTAATTGTATGATTGTGATAGTATGATTGCGATTGTATGATTGTGATTGTATGATTGTGATTGTATGATTGTGATAGTATGATTGTGATTCTTTCATTGCGATTGTATGATTGTGATTGTATGATTGTGATTGTATGATTGTGATTGTATGATTGTGATTGTATGATTGTGATTGTATGATTGTGATTGTATGATTGTGATTGTATGATTGTGATTGTATGATTGTGATTGTATGATTATGATTGTATGATTGTGATTGCATGATAGTGATTGTATGATTGTGATTGCATGATTGTGATTGTATGATTGTGACTGTATGATTGCGATTGTGTGATTGTGATTGTATGATTGTGATTGTATGATAGTGATTGTATGATAGTGATTGTATGATTGTGATTGTATGATTGCGATTGTATGATTATGATCGAATGATTGTGATTGTATGACTGCGATTGTGTGATCGTGATTGTGATATTGTGATTGTATGATTTTGATTGTGAGATTGTGATTGTGAGATTGTGATTGTATGATAGTAATTGTATGATTGTGATTGTATGATCGTGATTGTGAGATTGTGATTGTATGATTGTGATTCTTTGATTGCGATTGTATGATTGTGATTGTGTGATTGTGATTGTATGATTGTGATTGTATGATTATGGTTGCATGATTGTGATTGTATGATTGTGATTCTTTCATTGCGATTGTATGATTGTGATTGTATGATTGTGATTGTATGATTGTGATTGTATGATTGTGATTGTATGATTGTGATCGTATGATTGTGGTTGTATAATTAAGGTTGTATGATTGTTTCTGTATGATTGTGATTGTATGATTGCGATTGTATGATTGTGATTGTATGATTGTGATTGCCTGATTGTGATTGTATGATTGTGATTGCCTGATTCTGATTGTATGATTGTGATTGTATGATTGTGATTGTATGATTGTGATTGTATGATTGTGATTGTATGATTGTGATTGTATGTATGTGATTGTATGATTGTGATTGTATGATTGTGATTGTATGATTGTGATTGTATGATTGTGATTGTATGATTGTGATTGTATGATTGTGATTGTATGATTGTGATCGCATGATTGTGATTCTTTGGTTGCGATTGTATGATTGTGATTGTATGATTGTGATTGTATGATCGTGATTGTGAGATTGTGATTGTGAGATTGTGATCGTATGATTGTGATTGAATGATTGTGATTGTATGATAGTAATTGTATGATTGTGATTGTATGATTGCGATTGTATGATTGTGATCGTATGATTGTGATTCTTTGATTGCGATTGTATGATTGTGATTGTGTGATTGTGATTGTATGATTGTGATTGTATGATTGTGATTGTATGATTGTGATTGCATGATAGTAATTGTATGATTGTGATAGTATGATTGTGGTTGTATAATTAAGGTTGTATGATTGTTTCTGTATAATTGTGATTGTATGATTGCGATTGTATGATTGTGATTGTATGATTGTGATTGTATGATTGTGATCGCATGATTGTGATTCTTTGATTGCGATTGTATGATTGTGATTGTATGATTGTGATTGTATGATTGTGATTGTATGATTGTGATTGTATGATCGTGATTGTGAGATTGTGATTGTGAGATTGTGATCGTATGATTGTGATTGAATGATTGTGATTGTATGATAGTAATTGTATGATTGTGATTGTATGATTGCGATTGTATGATTGTGATCGTATGATTGTGATTCTTTGATTGCGATTGTATGATTGTGATTGTGTGATTGTGATTGTATGATTGTGATTGTATGATTATGGTTGCATGATTGTGATTGTATGATTGTGGTTGTATAATTAAGGTTGTATGATTGTTTCTGTATGATTGTGATTGTATGATTGCGATTGTATGATTGTGATTGTATGATTGTGATTGCCTGATTGTGATTGTATGATTGTGATTGCCTGATTGTGATTGTATGATTGTGATTGTATGATTGTGATTGTATGATTGTGATTGTATGATTGTGATTGTATGATTGTGATTGTATGATTGTGATTGTATGATTGTGATTGTATGATTGTGATTGTATGATTGTGATTGTATGATTGTGACTGTATGATTGTGATCGTATGATTGTGGTTGTATAATTAAGGTTGTCTGATTGTTTCTGTATGATTGTGATTGTATGATTGCGATTGTATGATTGTGATTGTATGATTGTGATTGCATGATTGTGATTGTATGATTGTGATTGTATGATTGTGATTGTATGATTGTGGTTGTATGATTGTGATTGTATGATTGTGATTGTATGATTGTGATTCTTTCATTGCGATTGTATGATTGTGATTGTATGATTGTGATTGTATGATTGTGATTGTATGATTGTGATTGTATGATTGTGATCGTATGATTGTGGTTGTATAATTAAGGTTGTATGACTGTTTCTGTATGATTGTGATTGTATGATTGCGATTGTATGATCGTGATTGTGAGATTGTGATTGTGAGATTGTGATTGTATGATTGTGATTGAATGATTGTGATTGTGTGATAGTAATTGTATGATTGTGATTGTATGATTGTGATTGTATGATTGTGATTGTATGAATGTGATTGTATGATAGTAATTGTATGATTATGATGGTATGATAGTGATTGTATGATTGTTTCTGTATGATTGTGATTGTATGATTGCGATTGTATGATTATGATTGTATAATTGTGATTGTATGATTGTGATTGTGTGATTGTGATTGTGAGATTTGATTGTATGATCGTGATTGTATGATCGTGATTGTGAGATTGTGATTGTATGATTGTGATTGAATGATTGTGATTGTATGATAGTAATTGTATGATTGTGATTGTATGATTGCGATTGTATGATTGTGATTGTATGATTGTGATTGTATGACTGTGATCGTATGATTGTGATTCTTTGATTGCGATTGTATGATTGTGATTGTATGATTGTGATTGTATGATTGTGATTGTATGATTGTGATTGTATGATTGTGATTGCATGATTGTAATTGTATGATTGTGATTGTATGACTGTGATTGTATGATTGTGATTGTATGATTGTGATTGTATGATAGTGATTGTATGATTGTTTCTGTATGATTGTGATTGTATGATTGCGATTGTATGATTATGATTGTATGATTGTGATTGTATGATTGTGATTGTGTGATTGTGATTGTGAGATTGTGATTGTATGATCGTGATTGTATGATCGTGATTGTGAGATTGTGGTTGTATGATTGTGATTGTATGATTGTGATTGTATGATAGTAATTGTATGATTGTGATAGTATGATTGCGATTGTATGATTGTGATTGTATGATTGTGATTGTATGATTGTGATAGTATGATTGTGATTCTTTCATTGCGATTGTATGATTATGATTGTATGATTGTGATTGTATGATTGTGATTGTATGATTGTGATCGCATGATTGTGGTTCTTTGATTGCGATTGTATGATTGTGATTGTATGATTGTGATTATATGATCGTGATTGTGAGATTGTGATTGTGAGATTGTGATCGTATGATTGTGATTGAATGATTGTGATTGTATGATTGTGATTGTATGATTGTGATTGTATGATAGTAATTGTATGATTATGATGGTATGATAGTGATTGTATGATTGTTTCTGTATGATTGTGATTGTATGATTGCGATTGTATGATTATGATTGTATAATTGTGATTGTATGATTGTGATTGTGTGATTGTGATTGTGAGATTTGATTGTATGATCGTGATTGTATGATCGTGATTGTGAGATTGTGATTGTATGATTGTGATTGAATGATTGTGATTGTATGATAGTAATTGTATGATTGTGATTGTATGATTGCGATTGTATGATTGTGATTGTATGATTGTGATTGTATGACTGTGATCGTATGATTGTGATTCTTTGATTGCGATTGTATGATTGTGATTGTATGATTGTGATTGTATGATTGTGATTGTATGATTGTGATTGCATGATTGTAATTGTATGATTGTGATTGTATGACTGTGATTGTATGATTGTGATTGTATGATTGTGATTGTATGATTGTGATTGTATGATAGTGATTGTATGATTGTTTCTGTATGATTGCGATTGTATGATTGCGATTGTATGATTATGATTGTATGATTGTGATTGTATGATTGTGATTGTGTGATTGTGATTGTGAGATTGTGATTGTATGATCGTGATTGTATGATCGTGATTGTGAGATTGTGGTTGTATGATTGTGATTGTATGATTGTGATTGTATGATAGTAATTGTATGATTGTGATAGTATGATTGCGATTGTATGATTGTGATTGTATGATTGTGATTGTATGATTGTGATAGTATGATTGTGATTCTTTCATTGCGATTGTATGATTGTGATTGTATGATTGTGATTGTATGATTGTGATTGTATGATTGTGATTGTATGATTGTGATTGTATGATTGTGATTGTATGATTGTGATTGTATGATTGTGATTGTATGATTGTGATTGTATGATTATGATTGTATGATTGTGATTGCATGATAGTGATTGTATGATTGTGATTGCATGATTGTGATTGTATGATTGTGACTGTATGATTGCGATTGTGTGATTGTGATTGTATGATTGTGATTGTATGATAGTGATTGTATGATAGTGATTGTATGATTGTGATTGTATGATTGCGATTGTATGATTATGATCGAATGATTGTGATTGTATGACTGCGATTGTGTGATCGTGATTGTGATATTGTGATTGTATGATTTTGATTGTGAGATTGTGATTGTGAGATTGTGATTGTATGATAGTAATTGTATGATTGTGATTGTATGATCGTGATTGTGAGATTGTGATTGTATGATTGTGATTCTTTGATTGCGATTGTATGATTGTGATTGTGTGATTGTGATTGTATGATTGTGATTGTATGATTATGGTTGCATGATTGTGATTGTATGATTGTGATTCTTTCATTGCGATTGTATGATTGTGATTGTATGATTGTGATTGTATGATTGTGATTGTATGATTGTGATTGTATGATTGTGATCGTATGATTGTGGTTGTATAATTAAGGTTGTATGATTGTTTCTGTATGATTGTGATTGTATGATTGCGATTGTATGATTGTGATTGTATGATTGTGATTGCCTGATTGTGATTGTATGATTGTGATTGCCTGATTCTGATTGTATGATTGTGATTGTATGATTGTGATTGTATGATTGTGATTGTATGATTGTGATTGTATGATTGTGATTGTATGTATGTGATTGTATGATTGTGATTGTATGATTGTGATTGTATGATTGTGATTGTATGATTGTGATTGTATGATTGTGATTGTATGATTGTGATTGTATGATTGTGATCGTATGATTGTGGTTGTATAATTAAGGTTGTCTGATTGTTTCTGTATGATTGTGATTGTATGATTGCGATTGTATGATTGTGATTGTATGATTGTGATTGCATGATTGTGATTGTATGATTGTGATTGTATGATTGTGATTGTATGATTGTGGTTGTATGATTGTGATTGTATGATTGTGATTGTATGATTGTGATTCTTTCATTGCGATTGTATGATTGTGATTGTATGATTGTGATTGTATGATTGTGATTGTATGATTGTGATCGTATGATTGTGGTTGTATAATTAAGGTTGTATGATTGTTTCTGTATGATTGTGATTGTATGATTGCGATTGTATGATCGTGATTGTGAGATTGTGATTGTGAGATTGTGATTGTATGATTGTGATTGAATGATTGTGGTTGTGTGATAGTAATTGTATGATTGTGATTGTATGATTGTGATTGTATGATTGTGATTGTATGATTGTGATTGTATGATAGTAATTGTATGATTATGATGGTATGATAGTGATTGTATGATTGTTTCTGTATGATTGTGATTGTATGATTGCGATTGTATGATTATGATTGTATAATTGTGATTGTATGATTGTGATTGTGTGATTGTGATTGTGAGATTTGATTGTATGATCGTGATTGTATGATCGTGATTGTGAGATTGTGATTGTATGATTGTGATTGAATGATTGTGATTGTATGATAGTAATTGTATGATTGTGATTGTATGATTGCGATTGTATGATTGTGATTGTATGATTGTGATTGTATGACTGTGATCGTATGATTGTGATTCTTTGATTGCGATTGTATGATTGTGATTGTATGATTGTGATTGTATGATTGTGATTGTATGATTGTGATTGCATGATTGTAATTGTATGATTGTGATTGTATGACTGTGATTGTATGATTGTGATTGTATGATTGTGATTGTATGATTGTGATTGTATGATAGTGATTGTATGATTGTTTCTGTATGATTGTGATTGTATGATTGCGATTGTATGATTGCGATTGTATGATTATGATTGTATGATTGTGATTGTATGATTGTGATTGTGTGATTGTGATTGTGAGATTGTGATTGTATGATCGTGATTGTATGATCGTGATTGTGAGATTGTGGTTGTATGATTGTGATTGTATGATTGTGATTGTATGATAGTAATTGTATGATTGTGATTGTATGATTGCGATTGTATGATTGTGATTGTATGATTGCGATTGTATGATTGTGATCGTATGATTGTGATTCTTTGATTGCGATTGTATGATTGTGATTGTGTGATTGTGATTGTATGATTGTGATTGTATGATTATGGTTGCATGATTGTGATTGTATGAATGTGATTCTTTCATTGCGATTGTATGATTGTGATTGTATGATTGTGATTGTATGATTGTGATCGTATGATTGTGGTTGTATAATTAAGGTGGTATGATTGTTTCTGTATGATTGTGATTGTATGATTGCGATTGTATGATTGTGATTGTATGATTGTGATTGCCTGATTGTGATTGTATGATTGTGATTGCCTGATTGTGATTGTATGATTGTGATTGTATGATTGTGATTGTATGATTGTGATTGTATGATTGTGATTGTATGATTGTGATTGTATGATTGTGATTGTATGATTGTGATTGTATGATTGTGATTGCATGATTGTGATTGTATGATTGTGATTGTACGATTGTGATTGTATGATTGTGGTTGTATGATTGTGATTGTATGATTGTGATTGTATGATTGTGATTCTTTCATTGCGATTGTATGATTGTGATTGTATGATTGTGATTGTATGATTGTGATTGTATGATTGTGATCGTATGATTGTGGTTGTATAATTAAGGTTGTATGATTGTTTCTGTATGATTGTGATTGTATGATTGCGATTGTATGATCGTGATTGTGAGATTGTGATTGTGAGATTGTGATTGTATGATTGTGATTGAATGATTGTGATTGTGTGATAGTAATTGTATGATTGTGATTGTATGATTGTGATTGTATGATTGTGATTGTATGATTGTGATTGTATGATAGTAATTGTATGATTATGATGGTATGATGGTGATTGTATGATTGTTTCTGTATGATTGTGATTGTATGATTGCGATTGTATGATTATGATTGTATAATTGTGATTGTATGATTGTGATTGCGTGATTGTGATTGTGAGATTTGATTGTATGATCGTGATTGTATGATCGTGATTGTGAGATTGTGATTGTATGATTGTGATTGAATGATTGTGATTGCATGATAGTAATTGTATGATTGCGATTGTATGATTGCGATTGTATGATTGTGATTGTATGATTGTGATTGTATGACTGTGATCGTATGATTGTGATTCTTTGATTGCGATTGTATGATTGTGATTGTATGATTGTGATTGTATGATTGTGATTGTATGATTGTGATTGTATGATTGTGATTGCATGATTGTAATTGTATGATTGTGATTGTATGACTGTGATTGTATGATTGTGATTGTATGATTGTGATTGTATGATTGTGATTGTATGATAGTGATTGTATGATTGTTTCTGTATGATTGTGATTGTATGATTGCGATTGTATGATTATGATTGTATGATTGTGATTGTATGATTGTGATTGTGTGATTGTGATTGTGAGATTGTGATTGTATGATCGTGATTGTATGATCGTGATTGTGAGATTGTGGTTGTATGATTGTGATTGTATGATTGTGATTGTATGATAGTAATTGTATGATTGTGATAGTATGATTGCGATTGTATGATTGTGATTGTATGATTGTGATTGTATGATTGTGATAGTATGATTGTGATTCTTTCATTGCGATTGTATGATTATGATTGTATGATTGTGATTGTATGATTGTGATTGTATGATTGTGATCGCATGATTGTGGTTCTTTGATTGCGATTGTATGATTGTGATTGTATGATTGTGATTGTATGATCGTGATTGTGAGATTGTGATTGTGAGATTGTGATCGTATCATTGTGATTGAATGATTGTGATTGTATGATATTAATTGTATGATTGTGATTGTATGATTGCGATTGTATGATTGTGATTGTATGATTGCGATTGTATGATTGTGATCGTATGATTGTGATTCTTTGATTGCGATTGTATGATTGTGATTGTGTGATTGTGATTGTATGATTGTGATTGTATGATTATGGTTGCATGATTGTGATTGTATGATTGTGATTCTTTCATTGCGATTGTATGATTGTGATTGTATGATTGTGATTGTATGATTGTGATTGTATGATTGTGATCGTATGATTGTGGTTGTATAATTAAGGTTGTATGATTGTTTCTGTATGATTGTGATTGAATGATTGCGATTGTATGATTGTGATTGTATGATTGTGATTGCCTGATTGTGATTGTATGATTGTGATTGCCTGATTGTGACTGTATGATTGTGATTGTATGATTGTGATTGTATGATTGTGATCGCATGATTGTGATTGTATGATTGTGATTGTATGATTGTGATTGTATGATTGTGATTGTATGATTGTGATTGTATGATTGTGATTGTATGATTGTGATCGTATGATTGTGGTTGTATAATTAAGGTTGTCTGATTGTTTCTGTATGATTGTGATTGTATGATTGCGATTGTATGATTGTGATTGTATGATTGTGATTGCATGATTGTGATTGTATGATTGTGATTGTATGATTGTGATTGTATGATTGTGGTTGTATGATTGTGATTGTATGATTGTGATTGTATGATTGTGATTCTTTCATTGCGATTGTATGATTGTGATTGTATGATTGTGATTGTATGATTGTGATTGTATGATTGTGATTGTATGATTGTGATTGTATGATTGTGATCGTATGATTGTGGTTGCATAATTAAGGTTGTATGATTGTTTCTGTATGATTGTGATTGTATGATTGCGATTGTATGATCGTGATTGTGAGATTGTGATTGTGAGATTGTGATTGTATGATTGTGATTGAATGATTGTGATTGTGTGATAGTAATTGTATGATTGTGATTGTATGATTGTGATTGTATGATTGTGATTGTATGATTGTGATTGTATGATTGTGATTGTATGATTGTGATTGTATGATAGTAATTGTATGATTATGATGGTATGATAGTGATTGTATGATTGTTTCTGTATGATTGCGATTGTATGATTATGATTGAATGATTGTGATTGTATGACTGTGATTGTGTGATCGTGATTGTGATATTGTGATTGTATGATTTTGATTGTGAGATTGTGATTGTGAGATTGTGATTGTGAGATTGTGATTGTATGATCGTGATTGTATGATCGTGATTGTATGATCGTGATTGTGAGATTGTGATTGTATGATTGTGATTGTATGATTGTGATTGTATGATTGTGATTGTATGATTGTGATTGTATGATTGTGATTGTATGATTGTGATTGTATGAGTGTGATTGTATGATAGTAATTGTATGATTGTGATTGTATGATTGTGATTGTATGATTGTGATTGTATGATTGTGATTGTATGATTGTGATTGTATGATTGTGATTGTATGATTGTGTTTGTATGATTGTGATTGTGTGTTTGTGATTGTGTGATTGTGATTGTGTGATTGTGATTGTATGATTGCGATTGTATGATTGTGATTGTATGATTGTCATTGTATGATTGTGATTGTATGATTGTGATTGTATGATTGTGATTGTATGACTGTGATTGTATGACTGTGATTGTATGATTGTGATTGTATGATTGTGATTTTATGATTGTGATTGTATGATTGTGATTGTGAGATTGTGATGGTGAGATTGTGATTGTGAGATTGTGATTGTGAGATTGTGATTGTATGATTGTGATTTTTTGATTGTGATTGTATGATTGTGATTGTATGATTGTGATTGTATGATTGTGATTGTATGATTGTGATTGTATGATTGTGATTGTATGATTGTGATTGTATGATTGTGATTGTATGATTGTGATTGTATGATTGTGATTGTATGATTGTGATTGTATGATTGTGATTGTATGATTGTGATTGTATGATTGTGATTGCATGATTGTGATTGTATGATAGTAATTGTATGATTGTGATGGTATGATTGTGATTGTATGATTGTGATTGTATGATTGCGATTGTATGATTGTGATCGTATGATTGTGGTTGTATAATTAAGGTTGTATGATTGTTTCTGTATGATTGTGATTGTATGATTGCGATTGTATGATTGTGATTGTATGATTGTGATTGTATGATTGTGATCGTATGATTGTGATTCTTTGAATGCGATTGTATGATTGCGATTGTATGATTGCGATTGTATGATTGCGATTGTATGATTGCGATTGTATGATTGCGATTGTATGATTGCGATTGTATGATTGCGATTGTATGATGGTGATTGTATGATTGTGATTTTATGATTGTGATTGTATGATTGTGATTGTGAGATTGTGATTGTGAGATTGTGATTGTGAGATTGTGATTGTGAGATTGTGATTGTATGATTGTGATTTTGTGATTGTGATTGTATGATTGTGATTGTATGATTGCGATTTTATGATTGCGATTGTATGATTCTGATTGTATGATTGTGATTGTATGATTGTGATTGTGTGATTGTGACTGTATGATTGTGATTGTATGATTGTGATTGTATGATTGTGATTGTATGATTGTGATTGTATGATTGTGATTGTATGATTGTGATTGTATGATTGTGATTGTATGATTGTGATTGTATGATTGTGATTGCATGATTGTGATTGTATGATAGTAATTGTATGATTGTGATCGTATGATTGTGGTTGTATAATTAAGGTTGTATGATTGTTTCTGTATGATTGTGATTGTATGATTGCGATTGTATGATTGTGATTGTATGATTGCGATTGTATGATTGCGATTGTATGATTGCGATTGTATGATTGTGATTGTATGATTGTGATTTTATGATTGTGATTGTATGATTGTGATTGTGAGATTGTGATTGTGAGATTGTGATTGTATGATTGTGATTGTATGATTGTGATTGTATGATTGTGATTGTATGATTGTGATTGTATGATTGTGATTGTATGATTGTGATTGTATGATTGTGATTGTATGATTGTGATTGTATGATTGTGATTGCATGATTGTGATTGTATGATAGTAATTGTATGATTGTGATCGTATGATTGTGATTGTATGATTGTGATTGTATGATTGTGATTGTATGATTGTGATCGTATGATTGTGGTTGTATAATTAAGGTTGTATGATTGTTTCTGTATGATTGTGATTGTATGATTGCGATTGTATGATTGTGATTGTATGATTGTGATTGTATGATTGTGATCGTATGATTGTGATTCTTTGATTGCGATTGTATGATTGCGATTGTATGATTGCGATTGTATGATTGCGATTGTATGATTGCGATTGTATGATTGCGATTGTATGATTGCGATTGTATGATTGCGATTGTATGATTGCGATTGTATGATTGCGATTGTATGATTGTGATTGTGAGATTGTGATTGTGAGATTGTGATTGTATGATTGTGATTTTGTGATTGTGATTGTATGATTGTGATTGTATGATTGCGATTGTATGATTGCGATTGTATGATTCTGATTGTATGATTGTGATCGTATGATTGTGATCGTATGATTGTGATCGGATAATTGTGATTGTATGATTGTGATTGTATGATTGTGATTGTATGATTGTGATTGTTTGATTGTGATTGTATGATTGTGATTGTATGATTGTGATTCTATGATTGTGATTGTTTGATTCTGATTATATGATTGTTATTGTATGATTCTGATTGTATGATTGTGATTGTATGATTGTGATTGTATGATTGTGATTCTTTCATTGCGATTGTATGATTATGATTGTATGATTGTGATTGTATGATTGTGATTGTATGATTGTGATCGCACGATTGTGGTTCTTTGATTGCGATTGTATGATTGTGATTGTATGATTGTGATTGTATGATCGTGATTGTGAGATTGTGATTGTGAGATTGTGATCGTATGATTGTGATTGAATGATTGTGATTGTATGATAGTAATTGTATGATTGTGATTGTATGATTGCGATTGTATGATTGTGATTGTATGATTGCGATTGTATGATTGTGATCGTATGATTGTGATTCTTTGATTGCGATTGTATGATTGTGATTGTGTGATTGTGATTGTATGATTGTGATTGTATGATTATGGTTGCATGATTGTGATTGTATGATTGTGATTCTTTCATTGCGATTGTGTGATTGTGATTGTATGATTGTGATTGTATGATTGTGATTGTATGATTGTGATTGTATGATTGTGATTGTATGATTGTGATCGTATGATTGTGGTTGTGTAATTAAGGTTGTATGATTGTTTCTGTATGATTGTGATTGAATGATTGCGATTGTATGATTGTGATTGTATGATTGTGATTGCCTGATTGTGATTGTATGATTGTGATTGCCTGATTGTGATTGTATGATTGTGATTGTATGATTGTGATTGTATGATTGTGATCGTATGATTGTGATTGTATGATTGTGATTGTATGATTGTGATTGTATGATTGTGATTGTATGATTGTGATTGTATGATTGTGATTGTATGATTGTGATCGTATGATTGTGGTTGTATAATTAAGGTTGTCTGATTGTTTCTGTATGATTGTGATTGTATGATTGCGATTGTATGATTGTGATTGTATGATTGTGATTGCATGATTGTGATTGTATGATTGTGATTGTATGATTGTGATTGTATGATTGTGGTTGTATGATTGTGATTGTATGATTGTGATTGTATGATTGTGATTCTTTCATTGCGATTGTATGATTGTGATTGTATGATTGTGATTGTATGATTGTGATTGTATGATTGTGATTGTATGATTGTGATCGTATGATTGTGGTTGCATAATTAAGGTTGTATGATTGTTTCTGTATGATTGTGATTGTATGATTGCGATTGTATGATCGTGATTGTGAGATTGTGATTGTGAGATTGTGATTGTATGATTGTGATTGAATGATTGTGATTGTGTGATAGTAATTGTATGATTGTGATTGTATGATTGTGATTGTATGATTGTGATTGTATGATTGTGATTGTATGATTGTGATTGTATGATAGTAATTGTATGATTATGATGGTATGATAGTGATTGTATGATTGTTTCTGTATGATTGCGATTGTATGATTATGATTGAATGATTGTGATTGTATGACTGTGATTGTGTGATCGTGATTGTGATATTGTGATTGTATGATTTTGATTGTGAGATTGTGATTGTGAGATTGTGATTGTATGATCGTGATTGTATGATCGTGATTGTATGATCGTGATTGTGAGATTGTGATTGTATGATTGTGATTGTATGATTGTGATTGTATGATTGTGATTGTATGATTGTGATTGTATGATTGTGATTGTATGAGTGTGATTGTATGATAGTAATTGTATGATTGTGATTGTATGATTGTGATTGTATGATTGTGATTGTATGATTGTGATTGTATGATTGTGATTGTATGATTGTGATTGTATGATTGTGATTGTATGATTGTGATTGTATGATTGTGTTTGTATGATTGTGATTGTGTGTTTGTGATTGTGTGATTGTGATTGTGTGATTGTGATTGTATGATTGTGATTGTATGATTGTGATTGTATGATTGTCATTGTATGATTGTGATTGTATGATTGTGATTGTATGATTGTGATTGCATGATTGTGATTGCATGATTGTGATTGTATGATTGTGATTGTATGATTGTGATTGTATGACTGTGATTGTATGATTGTGATTGTATGATTGTGATTGTATGATTGTGATTTTATGATTGTGATTGTAAGATTGTGATTGTGAGATTGTGATGGTGAGATTGTGATTGTGAGATTGTGATTGTGAGATTGTGATTGTATGATTGTGATTTTTTGATTGTGATTGTATGATTGTGATTGTATGATTGTGATTGTATGATTGTGATTGTATGATTGTGATTGTATGATTGTGATTGTATGATTGTGATTGTATGATTGTGATTGTATGATTGTGATTGTATGATTGTGATTGCATGATTGTGATTGTATGATAGTAATTGTATGATTGTGATCGTATGATTGTGATTGTATGATTGTGATTGTATGATTGCGATTGTATGATTGTGATCGTATGATTGTGGTTGTATAATTAAGGCTGTATGATTGTTTCTGTATGATTGTGATTGTATGATTGCGATTGTATGATTGTGATTGTATGATTGTGATTGTATGATTGTGATCGTATGATTGTGATTCTTTGAATGCGATTGTATGATTGCGATTGTATGATTGCGATTGTATGATTGCGATTGTATGATTGCGATTGTATGATTGCGATTGTATGATTGCGATTGTATGATTGCGATTGTATGATTGCGATTGTATGATTGCGATTGTATGATTGTGATTGTATGATTGTGATTTTATGATTGTGATTGTATGATTGTGATTGTGAGATTGTGATTGTGAGATTGTGATTGTGAGATTGTGATTGTATGATTGTGATTTTGTGATTGTGATTGTATGATTGTGATTGTATGATTGCGATTTTATGATTGCGATTGTATGATTCTGATTGTATGATTGTGATTGTATGATTGTGATTGTGTGATTGTGACTGTATGATTGTGATTGTATGATTGTGATTGTATGATTGTGATTGTATGATTGTGATTGTATGATTGTGATTGTATGATTGTGATTGTATGATTGTGATTGTATGATTGTGATTGTATGATTGTGATTGTATGATTGTGATTGTATGATTGTGATTGTATGATTGTGATTGTATGATTGTGATTGCATGATTGTGATTGTATGATAGTAATTGTATGATTGTGATCGTATGATTGTGGTTGTATAATTAAGGTTGTATGATTGTTTCTGTATGATTGTGATTGTATGATTGCGATTGTATGATTGTGATTGTATGATTGCGATTGTATGATTGCGATTGTATGATTGCGATTGTATGATTGCGATTGTATGATTGTGTTTGTATGATTGTGATTTTATGATTGTGATTGTATGATTGTGATTGTGAGATTGTGATTGTGAGATTGTGATTGTGAGATTGTGATTGTATGATTGTGATTGTATGATTGTGATTGTATGATTGTGATTGTATGATTGTGATTGTATGATTGTGATTGTATGATTGTGATTGTATGATTGTGATTGTATGATTGTGATTGTATGATTGTGATTGCATGATTGTGATTGTATGATAGTAATTGTATGATTGTGATCGTATGATTGTGATTGTATGATTGTGATTGTATGATTGTGATTGTATGATTGTGATTGTATGATTGTGATTGTATGATTGTGATTGTATGATTGTGATTGTATGATTGTGATTGCATGATTGGGATTGTATGATAGTAATTGTATGATTGTGATCGTATGATTGTGATTGTATGATTGTGATTGTATGATTGTGATTGTATGATTGTGATTGCATGATTGTGATTGTATGATTGTGATTGTATGATTGTGATTGTATGATTGTGGTTGTATGATTGTGATTGTATGATTGTGATTGTATGATTGTGATTCTTTCATTGCGATTGTATGATTGTGATTGTATGATTGTGATTGTATGATTGTGATTGTATGATTGTGATTGTATGATTGTGATCGTATGATTGTGGTTGTATAATTAAGGTTGTATGATTGTTTCTGTATGATTGTGATTGTATGATTGCGATTGTATGATCGTGATTGTGAGATTGTGATTGTGAGATTGTGATTGTATGATTGTGATTGAATGATTGTGATTGTGTGATAGTAATTGTATGATTGTGATTGTATGATTGTGATTGTATGATTGTGATTGTATGATTGTGATTGTATGATAGTAATTGTATGATTATGATGGTATGATGGTGATTGTATGATTGTTTCTGTATGATTGTGATTGTATGATTGCGATTGTATGATTATGATTGTATAATTGTGATTGTATGATTGTGATTGTGTGATTGTGATTGTGAGATTTGATTGTATGATCGTGATTGTATGATCGTGATTGTGAGATTGTGATTGTATGATTGTGATTGAATGATTGTGATTGCATGATAGTAATTGTATGATTGCGATTGTATGATTGCGATTGTATGATTGTGATTGTATGATTGTGATTGTATGACTGTGATCGTATGATTGTGATTCTTTGATTGCGATTGTATGATTGTGATTGTATGATTGTGATTGTATGATTGTGATTGTATGATTGTGATTGTATGATTGTGATTGCATGATTGTAATTGTATGATTGTGATTGTATGACTGTGATTGTATGATTGTGATTGTATGATTGTGATTGTATGATTGTGATTGTATGATAGTGATTGTATGATTGTTTCTGTATGATTGTGATTGTATGATTGCGATTGTATGATTATGATTGTATGATTGTGATTGTATGATTGTGATTGTGTGATTGTGATTGTGAGATTGTGATTGTATGATCGTGATTGTATGATCGTGATTGTGAGATTGTGGTTGTATGATTGTGATTGTATGATTGTGATTGTATGATAGTAATTGTATGATTGTGATAGTATGATTGCGATTGTATGATTGTGATTGTATGATTGTGATTGTATGATTGTGATAGTATGATTGTGATTCTTTCATTGCGATTGTATGATTATGATTGTATGATTGTGATTGTATGATTGTGATTGTATGATTGTGATCGCATGATTGTGGTTCTTTGATTGCGATTGTATGATTGTGATTGTATGATTGTGCTTGTATGATCGTGATTGTGAGATTGTGATTGTGAGATTGTGATCGTATCATTGTGATTGAATGATTGTGATTGTATGATATTAATTGTATGATTGTGATTGTATGATTGCGATTGTATGATTGTGATTGTATGATTGCGATTGTATGATTGTGATCGTATGATTGTGATTCTTTGATTGCGATTGTATGATTGTGATTGTGTGATTGTGATTGTATGATTGTGATTGTATGATTATGGTTGCATGATTGTGATTGTATGATTGTGATTCTTTCATTGCGATTGTATGATTGTGATTGTATGATTGTGATTGTATGATTGTGATTGTATGATTGTGATCGTATGATTGTGGTTGTATAATTAAGGTTGTATGATTGTTTCTGTATGATTGTGATTGAATGATTGCGATTGTATGATTGTGATTGTATGATTGTGATTGCCTGATTGTGATTGTATGATTGTGATTGCCTGATTGTGATTGTATGATTGTGATTGTATGATTGTGATTGTATGATTGTGATCGTATGATTGTGATTGTATGATTGTGATTGTATGATTGTGATTGTATGATTGTGATTGTATGATTGTGATTGTATGATTGTGATTGTATGATTGTGATCGTATGATTGTGGTTGTATAATTAAGGTTGTCTGATTGTTTCTGTATGATTGTGATTGTATGATTGCGATTGTATGATTGTGATTGTATGATTGTGATTGCATGATTGTGATTGTATGATTGTGATTGTATGATTGTGATTGTATGATTGTGGTTGTATGATTGTGATTGTATGATTGTGATTGTATGATTGTGATTCTTTCATTGCGATTGTATGATTGTGATTGTATGATTGTGATTGTATGATTGTGATTGTATGATTGTGATTGTATGATTGTGATCGTATGATTGTGGTTGCATAATTAAGGTTGTATGATTGTTTCTGTATGATTGTGATTGTATGATTGCGATTGTATGATTGTGATTGTATGATTGTGATTGTATGACTGTGATCGTATGATTATGATTCTTTGATTGCGATTGTATGATTGTGATTGTATGATTGTGATTGTATGATTGTGATTGTATGATTGTGATTGTATGATTGTGATTGCATGATTGTAATTGTATGATTGTGATTGTATGACTGTGATTGTATGATTGTCATTGTATGATTGTGATTGTATGATTGTGATTGTATGATAGTGATTGTATGATTGTTTCTGTAGGATTGTGATTGTATGATTGCGATTGTATGATTATGATTGTATGATTGTGATTGTATGATTGTGATTGTGTGATTGTGATTGTGAGATTGTGATTGTATGATCGTGATTGTATGATCGTGATTGTGAGATTGCGGTTGTATGATTGTGATTGTATGATTGTGATTGTATGATAGTAATTGTATGTTTGTGATAGTATGATTGTGGTTGTATAATTAAGGTTGTATGATTGTTTCTGTATAATTGTGATTGTATGATTGCGATTGTATGATTGTGATTGTATGATTGTGATCGCATGATTGTGATTCTTTGATTGCGATTGTATGATTGTGATTGTATGATTGTGATTGTATGATCGTGATTGTGAGATTGTGATTGTGAGATTGTGATCGTATGATTGTGATTGAATGATTGTGATAGTATGATAGTAATTGTACGATTGTGATTGTATGATTGCGATTGTATGATTGTGATCGTATGATTGTGATTCTTTGATTGCGATTGTATGATTCTGATTGTGTGATTGTGATTGTATGATTGTGATTGTATGATTATGGTTGCATGATTGTGATTGTATGATTGTGATTCTTTCATTGCGATTGTATGATTGTGATTGTATGATTGTGATTGTATGATTGTGATTGTATGATTGTGATTGTATGATTGTGATTGTATGATTGTGATCGTATGATTGTGGTTGTATAATTAAGGTTGTATGATTGTTTCTGTATGATTGTGATTGTATGATTGCGATTGTATGATTGTGATAGTATGATTGTGATTGCCTGATTGTGATTGTATGATTGTGATTGCCTGATTGTGATTGTATGATTGTGATTGTATGATTGTGATTGTATGATTGTGATTGTATGATTGTGATTGTATGATTGTGATTGTATGATTGTGATTGTATGATTGTGATTGTATGATTGTGATTGTATGATTGTGATTGTATGATTGTGATCGTATGATTGTGGTTGTATAATTAAGGTTGTCTGATTGTTTCTGTATGATTGTGATTGTATGATTGCGATTGTATGATTGTGATTGTATGATTGTGATTGCATGATTGTGATTGTATGATTGTGATTGTATGATTGTGATTGTATGATTGTGATTGTATGATTGTGATCGTATGATTGTGGTTGTATAATTAAGGTTGTCTGATTGTTTCTGTATGATTGTGATTGTATGATTGCGATTGTATGATTGTGATTGTATGATTGTGATTGCATGATTGTGATTGTATGATTGTGATTGTATGATTGTGATTGTATGATTGTGGTTGTATGATTGTGATTGTATGATTGTGATTGTATGATTGTGATTGTATGATTGTGATTGTATGATAGTAATTGTATGATTGTGATAGTATGATTGTGGTTGTATAATTAAGGTTGTATGATTGTTTCTGTATAATTGTGATTGTATGATTGCGATTGTATGATTGTGATTGTATGATTGTGATTGTATGATTGTGATCGCATGATTGTGATTCTTTGATTGCGATTGTATGATTGTGATTGTATGATTGTGATTGTATGATCGTGATTGTGAGATTGTGATTGTGAGATTGTGATCGTATGATTGTGATTGAATGATTGTGATTGTATGATAGTAATTGTATGATTGTGATTGTATGATTGCGATTGTATGATTGTGATCGTATGATTGTGATTCTTTGATTGCGATTGTATGATTGTGATTGTGTGATTGTGATTGTATGATTGTGATTGTATGATTGTGATTGTATGATTGTGATTGTATGATAGTAATTGTATGATTGTGATAGTATGATTGTGGTTGTATAATTAAGGTTGTATGATTGTTTCTGTATAATTGTGATTGTATGATTGCGATTGTATGATTGTGATTGTATGATTGTGATTGTATGATTGTGATCGCATGATTGTGATTCTTTGATTGCGATTGTATGATTGTGATTGTATGATTGTGATTGTGAGATTGTGATCGTATGATTGTGATTGAATGATTGTGATTGTATGATAGTAATTGTACGATTGTGATTGTATGATTGCGATTGTATGATTGTGATCGTATGATTGTGATTCTTTGATTGCGATTGTATGATTGTGATTGTGTGATTGTGATTGTATGATTGTGATTGTATGATTATGGTTGCATGATTGTGATTGTATGATTGTGATTCTTTCATTGCGATTGTATGATTGTGATTGTATGATTGTGATTGTATGATTGTGATTGTATGATTGTGATCGTATGATTGTGGTTGTATAATTAAGGTTGTATGATTGTTTCTGTATGATTGTGATTGTATGATTGCGATTGTATGATTGTGATTGTATGATTGTGATTGCCTGATTGTGATTGTATGATTGTGATTGCCTGATTGTGATTGTATGATTGTGATTGTATGATTGTGATTGTATGATTGTGATTGTATGATTGTGATTGTATGATTGTGATTGTATGATTGTGATTGTATGATTGTGATTGTATGATTGTGATTGTATGATTGTGACTGTATGATTGTGATCGTATGATTGTGGTTGTATAATTAAGGTTGTCTGATTGTTTCTGTATGATTGTGATTGTATGATTGCGATTGTATGATTGTGATTGTATGATTGTGATTGTATGATTGTGATTGTATGATTGTGATTGTATGATAGTAATTGTATGATTATGATGGTATGATAGTGATTGTATGATTGTTTCTGTATGATTGTGATTGTATGATTGCGATTGTATGATTATGATTGTATAATTGTGATTGTATGATTGTGATTGTGTGATTGTGATTGTGAGATTTGATTGTATGATCGTGATTGTATGATCGTGATTGTGAGATTGTGATTGTATGATTGTGATTGAATGATTGTGATTGTATGATAGTAATTGTATGTTTGTGATTGTATGATTGCGATTGTATGATTGTGATTGTGAGATTTGATTGTATGATCGTGATTGTATGATCGTGATTGTGAGATTGTGATTGTATGATTGTGATTGAATGATTGTGATTGTATGATAGTAATTGTATGATTGTGATTGTATGATTGCGATTGTATGATTGTGATTGTATGATTGTGATTGTATGACTGTGATCGTATGATTGTGATAGTATGATTGTGATTCTTTCATTGCGATTGTATGATTGTGATTGTATGATTGTGATTGTATGATTGTGATTGTATGATTGTGATCGTATGATTGTGGTTGTATAATTAAGGTTGTATGACTGTTTCTGTATGATTGTGATTGTATGATTGCGATTGTATGATCGTGATTGTGAGATTGTGATTGTGAGATTGTGATTGTATGATTGTGATTGAATGATTGTGATTGTGTGATAGTAATTGTATGATTGTGATTGTACGATTGTGATTGTATGATTGTGATTGTATGATTGTGATTGTATGATAGTAATTGTATGATTATGATGGTATGATAGTGATTGTATGATTGTTTCTGTATGATTGTGATTGTATGATTGCGATTGTATGATTATGATTGTATAATTGTGATTGTATGATTGTGATTGTGTGATTGTGATTGTGAGATTTGATTGTATGATCGTGATTGTATGATCGTGATTGTGAGATTGTGATTGTATGATTGTGATTGAATGATTGTGATTGTATGATAGTAATTGTATGATTGTGATTGTATGATTGCGATTGTATGATTGTGATTGTATGATTGTGATTGTATGACTGTGATCGTATGATTGTGATTCTTTGATTGCGATTGTATGATTGTGATTGTATGATTGTGATTGTATGATTGTGATTGTATGATTGTGATTGCATGATTGTAATTGTATGATTGTGATTGTATGACTGTGATTGTATGATTGTGATTGTATGATTGTGATTGTATGATAGTGATTGTATGATTGTTTCTGTATGATTGTGATTGTATGATTGCGATTGTATGATTATGATTGTATGATTGTGATTGTATGATTGTGATTGTGTGATTGTGATTGTGAGATTGTGATTGTATGATCGTGATTGTATGATCGTGATTGTGAGATTGTGGTTGTATGATTGTGATTGTATGATTGTGATTGTATGATAGTAATTGTATGATTGTGATAGTATGATTGCGATTGTATGATTGTGATTGTATGATTGTGATTGTATGATTGTGATAGTATGATTGTGATTCTTTCATTGCGATTGTATGATTATGATTGTATGATTGTGATTGTATGATTGTGATTGTATGATTGTGATCGCATGATTGTGGTTCTTTGATTGCGATTGTATGATTGTGATTGTATGATTGTGATTGTATGATCGTGATTGTGAGATTGTGATTGTGAGATTGTGATCGTATGATTGTGATTGAATGATTGTGATTGTATGATAGTAATTGTATGATTGTGATTGTATGATTGCGATTGTATGATTGTGATTGTATGATTGCGATTGTATGATTGTGATCGTATGATTTTGATTCTTTGATTGCGATTGTATGATTGTGATTGTGTGATTGTGATTGTATGATTGTGATTGTATGATTATGGTTGCATGATTGTGATTGTATGATTGTGATTGTATGATTGTGATTGTATGATTGTGATCGTATGATTGTGGTTGTATAATTAAGGTTGTATGATTGTTTCTGTATGATTGTGATTGTATGATTGCGATTGTATGATTGTGATTGTATGATTGTGATTGTATGATTGTGATTGTATGATTGTGATTGTATGATTGTGATTGTATGATTGTGATTCTTTCATTGCGATTATATGATTGTGATTGTATGATTGTGATTGTATGATTGTGATTGTATGATTGTGATTGTATGATTGTGATCGTATGATTGTGGTTGTATAATTAAGGTTGTATGATTGTGATTGTATGATTGTGATTGTATGATCGTGATTGTATGATCGTGATTGTGAGATTGTGGTTGTATGATTGTGATTGTATGATTGTGATTGTATGATAGTAATTGTATGATTGTGATTGTATGATTGCGATTGTATGATTGTGATTGTATGATTGTGGTTGTATGACTGTGATCGTATGATTGTGATTCTTTGATTGTGATTGTATGATTGTGATTGTATGATTGTGATTGTATGATTGTGATTGTATGATTGTGATTGCATGATTGTAATTGTATGATTGTGATTGTATGACTGTGATTGTATGATTGTGATTGTATGATTGTGATTGTATGATTGTGATTGTATGATAGTGATTGTATGATTGTTTCTGTATGATTGTGATTGTATGATTGCGATTGTATGATTATGATTGTATGATTGTGATTGTATGATTGTGATTGTGTGATTGTGATTGTGAGATTGTGATTGTATGATCGTGATTGTATGATCGTGATTGTATGATAGTGATTGTATGATTGTGATTGTATGATTGCGATTGTATGATTATGATTGAATGATTGTGATTGTATGACTGTGATTGTGTGATCGTGATTGTGAGATTGTGATTGTATGATTTTGATTCTATGATGGTGATTTTATGATCGTGATTGTGAGATTGTGGTTGTATGATTGTGATTGTATGATTGCGATTGTATGATTGCGATTGTATGATTGCGATTGTATGATTGTGATTGTATGATTGTGATTTTATGATTGTGATTGTATGATTGTGATTGTGAGATTGTGATTGTGAGATTGTGATTGTGAGATTGTGATTGTATGATTGTGATTTTGTGATTGTGATTGTATGATTGTGATTGTATGATTGCGATTGTATGATTGCGATTATATGATTCTGATTGTATGATTGTGATCGTATGATTGTGATCGTATGATTGTGATCGTATAATTGTGATCGTATGATTGTGATTGTATGATTGTGATTGTATGATTGTGATTTTATGATTGTGATTGTGAGATTGTGATTGTATGATTGTGATTGTATGATTGTGATTGTATGATTGTGGTTGTATGATTGTGATTGTATGATTGTGATTGTATGATTGTGATTGTATGATTGTGATTGTATGATTGTGATTGTATGATTGTGATTGTATGATTGTGATTGTATGATTGTGATTGCATGATTGTGATTGTATGATAGTAATTGTATGATTGTGATCGTATGATTGTGATTGTATGATTGTGATTGTATGATTGTGATTGTATGATTGTGATTGTATGATTGTGATTGTATGATTGTGATTGTATGATTGTGATTGTATGATTGTGATTGTATGACAGTGATTGTAAGATTGTGATTGTGTGATTGCGATTGTATGATTGTGACTGTATAATTGTGATTGTATGATTGTGTTCGTATGATTGTGATTGCATGATTGTGATTGTATGATTGTGATCGAATGATTGTGATCGTATAATTGTGATCGTATGATTGTGATCGTATGATTGTGATTGTATGATTGTGATTGTATGATTGTGATTGTATGATTGTGATTGCATGATTGTGATTGTATGATTGTGATTGTTTGATTGTGATTGTATGATTGTGATTGTATGATTGTGATTGTATGATTGTGATTGTATGATTGTGATTCTATGATTGTGATTGTTTGATTCTGATTGTATGGTTGTTATTGTATGATTCTGATTGTATGATTGTGATTGTATGATTGTGATTGTATGATTGTGATTATATGATTGTGATTGTATGATTGTGATTGTATGATTGTGATTGTATGATTGTGATTCTTTCATTGCGATTGTATGATTGTGATTGTATGATTGTGATTGTATGATTATGATTGTATGATTGTGATCGTATGATTGTGGTTGTATAATTACGGTTGTATGATTATTTCTGTATGATTGTGATTGTATGATTGCGGTTGTATGATTGTGATTGTATGATTGTGATTGTATGATTGTGATCGTATGATTGTGAATCTTTGATTGCGATTGTATGATTGTGATTGTATGATTGTGATTGTATGATTGTGATTGTATGATTGTGATTGTATGAGTGTGATTGTATGATTGTGATTGTATGATTGTGATTGTATGATAGTGATTGTATGATTGTTTCTGTATGATTGTGATTGTATGATTGCGATTGTATGATTATGATTGTATAATTGTGATTGTATGATTGTGATTGTGTGATTGTGATTGTGAGATTTGATTGTATGATCGTGATTGTATGATCGTGATTGTGAGATTGTGATTGTATGATTGTGATTGAATGATTGTGATTGTATGATAGTAATTGTATGATTGTGATTGTATGATTGCGATTGTATGATTGTGATTGTATGATTGTGATTGTATGACTGTGATCGTATGATTATGATTCTTTGATTGCGATTGTATGATTGTGATTGTATGATTGTGATTGTATGATTGTGATTGTATGATTGTGATTGCATGATTGTAATTGTATGATTGTGATTGTATGACTGTGATTGTATGATTGTCATTGTATGATTGTGATTGTATGATTGTGATTGTATGATAGTGATTGTATGATTGTTTCTGTAGGATTGTGATTGTATGATTGCGATTGTATGATTATGATTGTATGATTGTGATTGTATGATTGTGATTGTGTGATTGTGATTGTGAGATTGTGATTGTATGATCGTGATTGTATGATCGTGATTGTGAGATTGCGGTTGTATGATTGTGATTGTATGATTGTGATTGTATGATAGTAATTGTATGATTGTGATAGTATGATTGTGGTTGTATAATTAAGGTTGTATGATTGTTTCTGTATAATTGTGATTGTATGATTGCGATTGTATGATTGTGATTGTATGATTGTGATTGTATGATTGTGATCGCATGATTGTGATTCTTTGATTGCGATTGTATGATTGTGATTGTATGATTGTGATTGTATGATCGTGATTGTGAGATTGTGATTGTGAGATTGTGATCGTATGATTGTGATTGAATGATTGTGATAGTATGATAGTAATTGTACGATTGTGATTGTATGATTGCGATTGTATGATTGTGATCGTATGATTGTGATTCTTTGATTGCGATTGTATGATTCTGATTGTGTGATTGTGATTGTATGATTGTGATTGTATGATTATGGTTGCATGATTGTGATTGTATGATTGTGATTCTTTCATTGCGATTGTATGATTGTGATTGTATGATTGTGATTGTATGATTGTGATTGTATGATTGTGATTGTGTGATTGTGATTGTGAGATTGTGATTGTATGATCGTGATTGTATGATCGTGATTGTGAGATTGTGATTGTATGATTGCGATTGTATGATTGTGATTGTATGATTGTGATTGCCTGATTGTGATTGTATGATTGTGATTGCCTGATTGTGATTGTATGATTGTGATTGTATGATTGTGATTGTATGATTGTGATTGTATGATTGTGATTGTATGATTGTGATCGTATGATTGTGGTTGTATAATTAAGGTTGTCTGATTGTTTCTGTATGATTGTGATTGTATGATTGCGATTGTATGATTGTGATTGTATGATTGTGATTGCATGATTGTGATTGTATGATTGTGATTGTATGATTGTGATTGTATGATTGTGATTGTATGATTGTGATCGTATGATTGTGGTTGTATAATTAAGGTTGTCTGATTGTTTCTGTATGATTGTGATTGTATGATTGCGATTGTATGATTGTGATTGTATGATTGTGATTGCATGATTGTGATTGTATGATTGTGATTGTATGATTGTGATTGTATGATTGTGGTTGTATGATTGTGATTGTATGATTGTGATTGTATGATTGTGATTGTATGATTGTGATTGTATGATAGTAATTGTATGATTGTGATAGTATGATTGTGGTTGTATAATTAAGGTTGTATGATTGTTTCTGTATAATTGTGATTGTATGATTGCGATTGTATGATTGTGATTGTATGATTGTGATTGTATGATTGTGATCGCATGATTGTGATTCTTTGGTTGCGATTGTATGATTGTGATTGTATGATTGTGATTGTATGATCGTGATTGTGAGATTGTGATTGTGAGATTGTGATCGTATGATTGTGATTGAATGATTGTGATTGTATGATAGTAATTGTATGATTGTGATTGTATGATTGCGATTGTATGATTGTGATCGTATGATTGTGATTCTTTGATTGCGATTGTATGATTGTGATTGTGTGATTGTGATTGTATGATTGTGATTGTATGATTGTGATTGTATGATTGTGATTGCATGATAAAAATTGTATGATTGTGATAGTATGATTGTGGTTGTATAATTAAGGTTGTATGATTGTTTCTGTATAATTGTGATTGTATGATTGCGATTGTATGATTGTGATTGTATGATTGTGATTGTATGATTGTGATCGCATGATTGTGATTCTTTGATTGCGATTGTATGATTGTGATTGTATGATTGTGATTGTATGATTGTGATTGTATGATTGTGATTGTATGATCGTGATTGTGAGATTGTGATTGTGAGATTGTGATCGTATGATTGTGATTGAATGATTGTGATTGTATGATAGTAATTGTATGATTGTGATTGTATGATTGCGATTGTATGATTGTGATCGTATGATTGTGATTCTTTGATTGCGATTGTATGATTGTGATTGTGTGATTGTGATTGTATGATTGTGATTGTATGATTATGGTTGCATGATTGTGATTGTATGATTGTGGTTGTATAATTAAGGTTGTATGATTGTTTCTGTATGATTGTGATTGTATGATTGCGATTGTATGATTGTGATTGTATGATTGTGATTGCCTGATTGTGATTGTATGATTGTGATTGCCTGATTGTGATTGTATGATTGTGATTGTATGATTGTGATTGTATGATTGTGATTGTATGATTGTGATTGTATGATTGTGATTGTATGATTGTGATTGTATGATTGTGATTGTATGATTGTGATTGTATGATTGTGATTGTATGATTGTGACTGTATGATTGTGATCGTATGATTGTGGTTGTATAATTAAGGTTGTCTGATTGTTTCTGTATGATTGTGATTGTATGATTGCGATTGTATGATTGTGATTGTATGATTGTGATTGCATGATTGTGATTGTATGATTGTGATTGTATGATTGTGATTGTATGATTGTGGTTGTATGATTGTGATTGTATGATTGTGATTGTATGATTGTGATTCTTTCATTGCGATTGTATGATTGTGATTGTATGATTGTGATTGTATGATTGTGATTGTATGATTGTGATCGTATGATTGTGGTTGTATAATTAAGGTTGTATGACTGTTTCTGTATGATTGTGATTGTATGATTGCGATTGTATGATCGTGATTGTGAGATTGTGATTGTGAGATTGTGATTGTATGATTGTGATTGAATGATTGTGATTGTGTGATAGTAATTGTATGATTGTGATTGTATGATTGTGATTGTATGATTGTGATTGTATGAATGTGATTGTATGATAGTAATTGTATGATTATGATGGTATGATAGTGATTGTATGATTGTTTCTGTATGATTGTGATTGTATGATTGCGATTGTATGATTATGATTGTATAATTGTGATTGTATGATTGTGATTGTGTGATTGTGATTGTGAGATTTGATTGTATGATCGTGATTGTATGATCGTGATTGTGAGATTGTGATTGTATGATTGCGATTGTATGATTGTGATTGTATGATTGTGATTGTATGATTGTGATTGTATGATTGTGATTGTATGATTGTGATTGCATGATTGTAATTGTATGATTGTGATTGTATGACTGTGATTGTATGATTGTGATTGTATGATTGTGATTGTATGATAGTGATTGTATGATTGTTTCTGTATGATTGTGATTGTATGATTGCGATTGTATGATTATGATTGTATGATTGTGATTGTATGATTGTGATTGTGTGATTGTGATTGTGAGATTGTGATTGTATGATCGTGATTGTATGATCGTGATTGTGAGATTGTGGTTGTATGATTGTGATTGTATGATTGTGATTGTATGATAGTAATTGTATGATTGTGATAGTATGATTGCGATTGTATGATTGTGATTGTATGATTGTGATTGTATGATTGTGATAGTATGATTGTGATTCTTTCATTGCGATTGTATGATTATGATTGTATGATTGTGATTGTATGATTGTGATTGTATGATTGTGATCGCATGATTGTGGTTCTTTGATTGCGATTGTATGATTGTGATTGTATGATTGTGATTATATGATCGTGATTGTGAGATTGTGATTGTGAGATTGTGATCGTATGATTGTGATTGAATGATTGTGATTGTATGATTGTGATTGTATGATTGTGATTGTATGATAGTAATTGTATGATTATGATGGTATGATAGTGATTGTATGATTGTTTCTGTATGATTGTGATTGTATGATTGCGATTGTATGATTATGATTGTATAATTGTGATTGTATGATTGTGATTGTGTGATTGTGATTGTGAGATTTGATTGTATGATCGTGATTGTATGATCGTGATTGTGAGATTGTGATTGTATGATTGTGATTGAATGATTGTGATTGTATGATAGTAATTGTATGATTGTGATTGTATGATTGCGATTGTATGATTGTGATTGTATGATTGTGATTGTATGACTGTGATCGTATGATTGTGATTCTTTGATTGCGATTGTATGATTGTGATTGTATGATTGTGATTGTATGATTGTGATTGTATGATTGTGATTGCATGATTGTAATTGTATGATTGTGATTGTATGACTGTGATTGTATGATTGTGATTGTATGATTGTGATTGTATGATTGTGATTGTATGATAGTGATTGTATGATTGTTTCTGTATGATTGCGATTGTATGATTGCGATTGTATGATTATGATTGTATGATTGTGATTGTATGATTGTGATTGTGTGATTGTGATTGTGAGATTGTGATTGTATGATCGTGATTGTATGATCGTGATTGTGAGATTGTGGTTGTATGATTGTGATTGTATGATTGTGATTGTATGATAGTAATTGTATGATTGTGATAGTATGATTGCGATTGTATGATTGTGATTGTATGATTGTGATTGTATGATTGTGATAGTATGATTGTGATTCTTTCATTGCGATTGTATGATTGTGATTGTATGATTGTGATTGTATGATTGTGATTGTATGATTGTGATTGTATGATTGTGATTGTATGATTGTGATTGTATGATTGTGATTGTATGATTGTGATTGTATGATTGTGATTGTATGATTATGATTGTATGATTGTGATTGCATGATAGTGATTGTATGATTGTGATTGCATGATTGTGATTGTATGATTGTGACTGTATGATTGCGATTGTGTGATTGTGATTGTATGATTGTGATTGTATGATAGTGATTGTATGATAGTGATTGTATGATTGTGATTGTATGATTGCGATTGTATGATTATGATCGAATGATTGTGATTGTATGACTGCGATTGTGTGATCGTGATTGTGATATTGTGATTGTATGATTTTGATTGTGAGATTGTGATTGTGAGATTGTGATTGTATGATAGTAATTGTATGATTGTGATTGTATGATCGTGATTGTGAGATTGTGATTGTATGATTGTGATTCTTTGATTGCGATTGTATGATTGTGATTGTGTGATTGTGATTGTATGATTGTGATTGTATGATTATGGTTGCATGATTGTGATTGTATGATTGTGATTCTTTCATTGCGATTGTATGATTGTGATTGTATGATTGTGATTGTATGATTGTGATTGTATGATTGTGATTGTATGATTGTGATCGTATGATTGTGGTTGTATAATTAAGGTTGTATGATTGTTTCTGTATGATTGTGATTGTATGATTGCGATTGTATGATTGTGATTGTATGATTGTGATTGCCTGATTGTGATTGTATGATTGTGATTGCCTGATTCTGATTGTATGATTGTGATTGTATGATTGTGATTGTATGATTGTGATTGTATGATTGTGATTGTATGATTGTGATTGTATGTATGTGATTGTATGATTGTGATTGTATGATTGTGATTGTATGATTGTGATTGTATGATTGTGATTGTATGATTGTGATTGTATGATTGTGATTGTATGATTGTGATCGTATGATTGTGGTTGTATAATTAAGGTTGTCTGATTGTTTCTGTATGATTGTGATTGTATGATTGCGATTGTATGATTGTGATTGTATGATTGTGATTGCATGATTGTGATTGTATGATTGTGATTGTATGATTGTGATTGTATGATTGTGGTTGTATGATTGTGATTGTATGATTGTGATTGTATGATTGTGATTCTTTCATTGCGATTGTATGATTGTGATTGTATGATTGTGATTGTATGATTGTGATTGTATGATTGTGATCGTATGATTGTGGTTGTATAATTAAGGTTGTATGATTGTTTCTGTATGATTGTGATTGTATGATTGCGATTGTATGATCGTGATTGTGAGATTGTGATTGTGAGATTGTGATTGTATGATTGTGATTGAATGATTGTGGTTGTGTGATAGTAATTGTATGATTGTGATTGTATGATTGTGATTGTATGATTGTGATTGTATGATTGTGATTGTATGATAGTAATTGTATGATTATGATGGTATGATAGTGATTGTATGATTGTTTCTGTATGATTGTGATTGTATGATTGCGATTGTATGATTATGATTGTATAATTGTGATTGTATGATTGTGATTGTGTGATTGTGATTGTGAGATTTGATTGTATGATCGTGATTGTATGATCGTGATTGTGAGATTGTGATTGTATGATTGTGATTGAATGATTGTGATTGTATGATAGTAATTGTATGATTGTGATTGTATGATTGCGATTGTATGATTGTGATTGTATGATTGTGATTGTATGACTGTGATCGTATGATTGTGATTCTTTGATTGCGATTGTATGATTGTGATTGTATGATTGTGATTGTATGATTGTGATTGTATGATTGTGATTGCATGATTGTAATTGTATGATTGTGATTGTATGACTGTGATTGTATGATTGTGATTGTATGATTGTGATTGTATGATTGTGATTGTATGATAGTGATTGTATGATTGTTTCTGTATGATTGTGATTGTATGATTGCGATTGTATGATTGCGATTGTATGATTATGATTGTATGATTGTGATTGTATGATTGTGATTGTGTGATTGTGATTGTGAGATTGTGATTGTATGATCGTGATTGTATGATCGTGATTGTGAGATTGTGGTTGTATGATTGTGATTGTATGATTGTGATTGTATGATAGTAATTGTATGATTGTGATTGTATGATTGCGATTGTATGATTGTGATTGTATGATTGCGATTGTATGATTGTGATCGTATGATTGTGATTCTTTGATTGCGATTGTATGATTGTGATTGTGTGATTGTGATTGTATGATTGTGATTGTATGATTATGGTTGCATGATTGTGATTGTATGAATGTGATTCTTTCATTGCGATTGTATGATTGTGATTGTATGATTGTGATTGTATGATTGTGATCGTATGATTGTGGTTGTATAATTAAGGTGGTATGATTGTTTCTGTATGATTGTGATTGTATGATTGCGATTGTATGATTGTGATTGTATGATTGTGATTGCCTGATTGTGATTGTATGATTGTGATTGCCTGATTGTGATTGTATGATTGTGATTGTATGATTGTGATTGTATGATTGTGATTGTATGATTGTGATTGTATGATTGTGATTGTATGATTGTGATTGTATGATTGTGATTGTATGATTGTGATTGCATGATTGTGATTGTATGATTGTGATTGTACGATTGTGATTGTATGATTGTGGTTGTATGATTGTGATTGTATGATTGTGATTGTATGATTGTGATTCTTTCATTGCGATTGTATGATTGTGATTGTATGATTGTGATTGTATGATTGTGATTGTATGATTGTGATCGTATGATTGTGGTTGTATAATTAAGGTTGTATGATTGTTTCTGTATGATTGTGATTGTATGATTGCGATTGTATGATCGTGATTGTGAGATTGTGATTGTGAGATTGTGATTGTATGATTGTGATTGAATGATTGTGATTGTGTGATAGTAATTGTATGATTGTGATTGTATGATTGTGATTGTATGATTGTGATTGTATGATTGTGATTGTATGATAGTAATTGTATGATTATGATGGTATGATGGTGATTGTATGATTGTTTCTGTATGATTGTGATTGTATGATTGCGATTGTATGATTATGATTGTATAATTGTGATTGTATGATTGTGATTGTGTGATTGTGATTGTGAGATTTGATTGTATGATCGTGATTGTATGATCGTGATTGTGAGATTGTGATTGTATGATTGTGATTGAATGATTGTGATTGCATGATAGTAATTGTATGATTGCGATTGTATGATTGCGATTGTATGATTGTGATTGTATGATTGTGATTGTATGACTGTGATCGTATGATTGTGATTCTTTGATTGCGATTGTATGATTGTGATTGTATGATTGTGATTGTATGATTGTGATTGTATGATTGTGATTGTATGATTGTGATTGCATGATTGTAATTGTATGATTGTGATTGTATGACTGTGATTGTATGATTGTGATTGTATGATTGTGATTGTATGATTGTGATTGTATGATAGTGATTGTATGATTGTTTCTGTATGATTGTGATTGTATGATTGCGATTGTATGATTATGATTGTATGATTGTGATTGTATGATTGTGATTGTGTGATTGTGATTGTGAGATTGTGATTGTATGATCGTGATTGTATGATCGTGATTGTGAGATTGTGGTTGTATGATTGTGATTGTATGATTGTGATTGTATGATAGTAATTGTATGATTGTGATAGTATGATTGCGATTGTATGATTGTGATTGTATGATTGTGATTGTATGATTGTGATAGTATGATTGTGATTCTTTCATTGCGATTGTATGATTATGATTGTATGATTGTGATTGTATGATTGTGATTGTATGATTGTGATCGCATGATTGTGGTTCTTTGATTGCGATTGTATGATTGTGATTGTATGATTGTGATTGTATGATCGTGATTGTGAGATTGTGATTGTGAGATTGTGATCGTATCATTGTGATTGAATGATTGTGATTGTATGATATTAATTGTATGATTGTGATTGTATGATTGCGATTGTATGATTGTGATTGTATGATTGCGATTGTATGATTGTGATCGTATGATTGTGATTCTTTGATTGCGATTGTATGATTGTGATTGTGTGATTGTGATTGTATGATTGTGATTGTATGATTATGGTTGCATGATTGTGATTGTATGATTGTGATTCTTTCATTGCGATTGTATGATTGTGATTGTATGATTGTGATCGTATGATTGTGGTTGTATAATTAAGGTTGTATGATTGTTTCTGTATGATTGTGATTGAATGATTGCGATTGTATGATTGTGATTGTATGATTGTGATTGCCTGATTGTGATTGTATGATTGTGATTGCCTGATTGTGATTGTATGATTGTGATTGTATGATTGTGATTGTATGATTGTGATCGCATGATTGTGATTGTATGATTGTGATTGTATGATTGTGATTGTATGATTGTGATTGTATGATTGTGATTGTATGATTGTGATTGTATGATTGTGATCGTATGATTGTGGTTGTATAATTAAGGTTGTCTGATTGTTTCTGTATGATTGTGATTGTATGATTGCGATTGTATGATTGTGATTGTATGATTGTGATTGCATGATTGTGATTGTATGATTGTGATTGTATGATTGTGATTGTATGATTGTGGTTGTATGATTGTGATTGTATGATTGTGATTGTATGATTGTGATTCTTTCATTGCGATTGTATGATTGTGATTGTATGATTGTGATTGTATGATTGTGATTGTATGATTGTGATTGTATGATTGTGATTGTATGATTGTGATCGTATGATTGTGGTTGCATAATTAAGGTTGTATGATTGTTTCTGTATGATTGTGATTGTATGATTGCGATTGTATGATCGTGATTGTGAGATTGTGATTGTGAGATTGTGATTGTATGATTGTGATTGAATGATTGTGATTGTGTGATAGTAATTGTATGATTGTGATTGTATGATTGTGATTGTATGATTGTGATTGTATGATTGTGATTGTATGATTGTGATTGTATGATTGTGATTGTATGATAGTAATTGTATGATTATGATGGTATGATAGTGATTGTATGATTGTTTCTGTATGATTGCGATTGTATGATTATGATTGAATGATTGTGATTGTATGACTGTGATTGTGTGATCGTGATTGTGATATTGTGATTGTATGATTTTGATTGTGAGATTGTGATTGTGAGATTGTGATTGTATGATCGTGATTGTATGATCGTGATTGTATGATCGTGATTGTGAGATTGTGATTGTATGATTGTGATTGTATGATTGTGATTGTAAGATTGTGATTGTATGATTGTGATTGTATGATTGTGATTGTATGATTGTGATTGTATGAGTGTGATTGTATGATAGTAATTGTATGATTGTGATTGTATGATTGTGATTGTATGATTGTGATTGTATGATTGTGATTGTATGATTGTGATTGTATGATTGTGATTGTATGATTGTGTTTGTATGATTGTGATTGTGTGTTTGTGATTGTGTGATTGTGATTGTGTGATTGTGATTGTATGATTGTGATTGTATGATTGTGATTGTATGATTGTCATTGTATGATTGTGATTGTATGATTGTGATTGTATGATTGTGATTGTATGACTGTGATTGTATGACTGTGATTGTATGATTGTGATTGTATGATTGTGATTTTATGATTGTGATTGTATGATTGTGATTGTGAGATTGTGATGGTGAGATTGTGATTGTGAGATTGTGATTGTGAGATTGTGATTGTATGATTGTGATTTTTTGATTGTGATTGTATGATTGTGATTGTATGATTGTGATTGTATGATTGTGATTGTATGATTGTGATTGTATGATTGTGATTGTATGATTGTGATTGTATGATTGTGATTGTATGATTGTGATTGTATGATTGTGATTGTATGATTGTGATTGTATGATTGTGATTGTATGATTGTGATTGCATGATTGTGATTGTATGATAGTAATTGTATGATTGTGATGGTATGATTGTGATTGTATGATTGTGATTGTATGATTGCGATTGTATGATTGTGATCGTATGATTGTGGTTGTATAATTAAGGTTGTATGATTGTTTCTGTATGATTGTGATTGTATGATTGCGATTGTATGATTGTGATTGTATGATTGTGATTGTATGATTGTGATCGTATGATTGTGATTCTTTGAATGCGATTGTATGATTGCGATTGTATGATTGCGATTGTATGATTGCGATTGTATGATTGCGATTGTATGATTGCGATTGTATGATTGCGATTGTATGATTGCGATTGTATGATGGTGATTGTATGATTGTGATTTTATGATTGTGATTGTATGATTGTGATTGTGAGATTGTGATTGTGAGATTGTGATTGTGAGATTGTGATTGTGAGATTGTGATTGTATGATTGTGATTTTGTGATTGTGATTGTATGATTGTGATTGTATGATTGCGATTTTATGATTGCGATTGTATGATTCTGATTGTATGATTGTGATTGTATGATTGTGATTGTGTGATTGTGACTGTATGATTGTGATTGTATGATTGTGATTGTATGATTGTGATTGTATGATTGTGATTGTATGATTGTGATTGTATGATTGTGATTGTATGATTGTGATTGTATGATTGTGATTGTATGATTGTGATTGCATGATTGTGATTGTATGATAGTAATTGTATGATTGTGATCGTATGATTGTGGTTGTATAATTAAGGTTGTATAATTGTTTCTGTATGATTGTGATTGTATGATTGCGATTGTATGATTGTGATTGTATGATTGCGATTGTATGATTGCGATTGTATGATTGCGATTGTATGATTGTGATTGTATGATTGTGATTTTATGATTGTGATTGTATGATTGTGATTGTGAGATTGTGATTGTGAGATTGTGATTGTATGATTGTGATTGTATGATTGTGATTGTATGATTGTGATTGTATGATTGTGATTGTATGATTGTGATTGTATGATTGTGATTGTATGATTGTGATTGTATGATTGTGATTGTATGATTGTGATTGCATGATTGTGATTGTATGATAGTAATTGTATGATTGTGATCGTATGATTGTGATTGTATGATTGTGATTGTATGATTGTGATTGTATGATTGTGATCGTATGATTGTGGTTGTATAATTAAGGTTGTATGATTGTTTCTGTATGATTGTGATTGTATGATTGCGATTGTATGATTGTGATTGTATGATTGTGATTGTATGATTGTGATCGTATGATTGTGATTCTTTGATTGCGATTGCATGATTGCGATTGTATGATTGCGATTGTATGATTGCGATTGTATGATTGCGATTGTATGATTGCGATTGTATGATTGCGATTGTATGATTGCGATTGTATGATTGCGATTGTATGATTGTGATTGTGAGATTGTGATTGTGAGATTGTGATTGTATGATTGTGATTTTGTGATTGTGATTGTATGATTGTGATTGTATGATTGCGATTGTATGATTGCGATTGTATGATTCTGATTGTATGATTGTGATCGTATGATTGTGATCGTATGATTGTGATCGGATAATTGTGATTGTATGATTGTGATTGTATGATTGTGATTGTATGATTGTGATTGTTTGATTGTGATTGTATGATTGTGATTGTATGATTGTGATTCTATGATTGTGATTGTTTGATTCTGATTATATGATTGTTCTTGTATGATTCTGATTGTATGATTGTGATTGTATGATTGTGATTGTATGATTGTGATTCTTTCATTGCGATTGTATGATTATGATTGTATGATTGTGATTGTATGATTGTGATTGTATGATTGTGATCGCACGATTGTGGTTCTTTGATTGCGATTGTATGATTGTGATTGTATGATTGTGATTGTATGATCGTGATTGTGAGATTGTGATTGTGAGATTGTGATCGTATGATTGTGATTGAATGATTGTGATTGTATGATAGTAATTGTATGATTGTGATTGTATGATTGCGATTGTATGATTGTGATTGTATGATTGCGATTGTATGATTGTGATCGTATGATTGTGATTCTTTGATTGCGATTGTATGATTGTGATTGTGTGATTGTGATTGTATGATTGTGATTGTATGATTATGGTTGCATGATTGTGATTGTATGATTGTGATTCTTTCATTGCGATTGTGTGATTGTGATTGTATGATTGTGATTGTATGATTGTGATTGTATGATTGTGATTGTATGATTGTGATTGTATGATTGTGATCGTATGATTGTGGTTGTGTAATTAAGGTTGTATGATTGTTTCTGTATGATTGTGATTGAATGATTGCGATTGTATGATTGTGATTGTATGATTGTGATTGCCTGATTGTGATTGTATGATTGTGATTGCCTGATTGTGATTGTATGATTGTGATTGTATGATTGTGATTGTATGATTGTGATCGTATGATTGTGATCGTATGATTGTGATTGTATGATTGTGATTGTATGATTGTGATTGTATGATTGTGATTGTATGATTGTGATTGTATGATTGTGATCGTATGATTGTGGTTGTATAATTAAGGTTGTCTGATTGTTTCTGTATGATTGTGATTGTATGATTGCGATTGTATGATTGTGATTGTATGATTGTGATTGCATGATTGTGATTGTATGATTGTGATTGTATGATTGTGATTGTATGATTGTGGTTGTATGATTGTGATTGTATGATTGTGATTGTATGATTGTGATTCTTTCATTGCGATTGTATGATTGTGATTGTATGATTGTGATTGTATGATTGTGATTGTATGATTGTGATTGTATGATTGTGATCGTATGATTGTGGTTGCATAATTAAGGTTGTATGATTGTTTCTGTATGATTGTGATTGTATGATTGCGATTGTATGATCGTGATTGTGAGATTGTGATTGTGAGATTGTGATTGTATGATTGTGATTGAATGATTGTGATTGTGTGATAGTAATTGTATGATTGTGATTGTATGATTGTGATTGTATGATTGTGATTGTATGATTGTGATTGTATGATAGTAATCGTATGATTATGATGGTATGATAGTGATTGTATGATTGTTTCTGTATGATTGCGATTGTATGATTATGATTGAATGATTGTGATTGTATGACTGTGATTGTGTGATCGTGATTGTGATATTGTGATTGTATGATTTTGATTGTGAGATTGTGATTGTGAGATTGTGATTGTATGATCGTGATTGTATGATCGTGATTGTATGATCGTGATTGTGAGATTGTGATTGTATGATTGTGATTGTATGATTGTGATTGTATGATTGTGATTGTATGATTGTGATTGTATGATTGTGATTGTATGAGTGTGATTGTATGATAGTAATTGTATGATTGTGATTGTATGATTGTGATTGTATGATTGTGATTGTATGATTGTGATTGTATGATTGTGATTGTATGATTGTGATTGTATGATTGTGATTGTATGATTGTGTTTGTATGATTGTGATTGTGTGTTTGTGATTGTGTGATTGTGATTGTGTGATTGTGATTGTATGATTGTGATTGTATGATTGTGATTGTATGATTGTCATTGTATGATTGTGATTGTATGATTGTGATTGTATGATTGTGATTGCATGATTGTGATTGCATGATTGTGATTGTATGATTGTGATTGTATGATTGTGATTGTATGACTGTGATTGTATGATTGTGATTGTATGATTGTGATTGTATGATTGTGATTTTATGATTGTGATTGTAAGATTGTGATTGTGAGATTGTGATGGTGAGATTGTGATTGTGAGATTGTGATTGTGAGATTGTGATTGTATGATTGTGATTTTTTGATTGTGATTGTATGATTGTGATTGTATGATTGTGATTGTATGATTGTGATTGTATGATTGTGATTGTATGATTGTGATTGTATGATTGTGATTGTATGATTGTGATTGTATGATTGTGATTGTATGATTGTGATTGTATGATTGTGATTGCATGATTGTGATTGTATGATAGTAATTGTATGATTGTGATCGTATGATTGTGATTGTATGATTGTGATTGTATGATTGCGATTGTATGATTGTGATCGTATGATTGTGGTTGTATAATTAAGGCTGTATGATTGTTTCTGTATGATTGTGATTGTATGATTGCGATTGTATGATTGTGATTGTATGATTGTGATTGTATGATTGTGATCGTATGATTGTGATTCTTTGAATGCGATTGTATGATTGCGATTGTATGATTGCGATTGTATGATTGCGATTGTATGATTGCGATTGTATGATTGCGATTGTATGATTGCGATTGTATGATTGCGATTGTATGATTGCGATTGTATGATTGCGATTGTATGATTGTGATTGTATGATTGTGATTTTATGATTGTGATTGTATGATTGTGATTGTGAGATTGTGATTGTGAGATTGTGATTGTGAGATTGTGATTGTATGATTGTGATTTTGTGATTGTGATTGTATGATTGTGATTGTATGATTGCGATTTTATGATTGCGATTGTATGATTCTGATTGTATGATTGTGATTGTATGATTGTGATTGTGTGATTGTGACTGTATGATTGTGATTGTATGATTGTGATTGTATGATTGTGATTGTATGATTGTGATTGTATGATTGTGATTGTATGATTGTGATTGTATGATTGTGATTGTATGATTGTGATTGTATGATTGTGATTGTATGATTGTGATTGTATGATTGTGATTGTATGATTGTGATTGTATGATTGTGATTGCATGATTGTGATTGTATGATAGTAATTGTATGATTGTGATCGTATGATTGTGGTTGTATAATTAAGGTTGTATGATTGTTTCTGTATGATTGTGATTGTATGATTGCGATTGTATGATTGTGATTGTATGATTGCGATTGTATGATTGCGATTGTATGATTGCGATTGTATGATTGCGATTGTATGATTGTGATTGTATGATTGTGATTTTATGATTGTGATTGTATGATTGTGATTGTGAGATTGTGATTGTGAGATTGTGATTGTGAGATTGTGATTGTATGATTGTGATTGTATGATTGTGATTGTATGATTGTGATTGTATGATTGTGATTGTATGATTGTGATTGTATGATTGTGATTGTATGATTGTGATTGTATGATTGTGATTGTATGATTGTGATTGCATGATTGTGATTGTATGATAGTAATTGTATGATTGTGATCGTATGATTGTGATTGTATGATTGTGATTGTATGATTGTGATTGTATGATTGTGATTGTATGATTGTGATTGTATGATTGTGATTGTATGATTGTGATTGTATGATTGTGATTGCATGATTGGGATTGTATGATAGTAATTGTATGATTGTGATCGTATGATTGTGATTGTATGATTGTGATTGTATGATTGTGATTGTATGATTGTGATTGCATGATTGTGATTGTATGATTGTGATTGTATGATTGTGATTGTATGATTGTGGTTGTATGATTGTGATTGTATGATTGTGATTGTATGATTGTGATTCTTTCATTGCGATTGTATGATTGTGATTGTATGATTGTGATTGTATGATTGTGATTGTATGATTGTGATCGTATGATTGTGGTTGTATAATTAAGGTTGTATGATTGTTTCTGTATGATTGTGATTGTATGATTGCGATTGTATGATCGTGATTGTGAGATTGTGATTGTGAGATTGTGATTGTATGATTGTGATTGAATGATTGTGATTGTGTGATAGTAATTGTATGATTGTGATTGTATGATTGTGATTGTATGATTGTGATTGTATGATTGTGATTGTATGATAGTAATTGTATGATTATGATGGTATGATGGTGATTGTATGATTGTTTCTGTATGATTGTGATTGTATGATTGCGATTGTATGATTATGATTGTATAATTGTGATTGTATGATTGTGATTGTGTGATTGTGATTGTGAGATTTGATTGTATGATCGTGATTGTATGATCGTGATTGTGAGATTGTGATTGTATGATTGTGATTGAATGATTGTGATTGCATGATAGTAATTGTATGATTGCGATTGTATGATTGCGATTGTATGATTGTGATTGTATGATTGTGATTGTATGACTGTGATCGTATGATTGTGATTCTTTGATTGCGATTGTATGATTGTGATTGTATGATTGTGATTGTATGATTGTGATTGTATGATTGTGATTGTATGATTGTGATTGCATGATTGTAATTGTATGATTGTGATTGTATGACTGTGATTGTATGATTGTGATTGTATGATTGTGATTGTATGATTGTGATTGTATGATAGTGATTGTATGATTGTTTCTGTATGATTGTGATTGTATGATTGCGATTGTATGATTATGATTGTATGATTGTGATTGTATGATTGTGATTGTGTGATTGTGATTGTGAGATTGTGATTGTATGATCGTGATTGTATGATCGTGATTGTGAGATTGTGGTTGTATGATTGTGATTGTATGATTGTGATTGTATGATAGTAATTGTATGATTGTGATAGTATGATTGCGATTGTATGATTGTGATTGTATGATTGTGATTGTATGATTGTGATAGTATGATTGTGATTCTTTCATTGCGATTGTATGATTATGATTGTATGATTGTGATTGTATGATTGTGATTGTATGATTGTGATCGCATGATTGTGGTTCTTTGATTGCGATTGTATGATTGTGATTGTATGATTGTGCTTGTATGATCGTGATTGTGAGATTGTGATTGTGAGATTGTGATCGTATCATTGTGATTGAATGATTGTGATTGTATGATATTAATTGTATGATTGTGATTGTATGATTGCGATTGTATGATTGTGATTGTATGATTGCGATTGTATGATTGTGATCGTATGATTGTGATTCTTTGATTGCGATTGTATGATTGTGATTGTGTGATTGTGATTGTATGATTGTGATTGTATGATTATGGTTGCATGATTGTGATTGTATGATTGTGATTCTTTCATTGCGATTGTATGATTGTGATTGTATGATTGTGATTGTATGATTGTGATTGTATGATTGTGATCGTATGATTGTGGTTGTATAATTAAGGTTGTATGATTGTTTCTGTATGATTGTGATTGAATGATTGCGATTGTATGATTGTGATTGTATGATTGTGATTGCCTGATTGTGATTGTATGATTGTGATTGCCTGATTGTGATTGTATGATTGTGATTGTATGATTGTGATTGTATGATTGTGATCGTATGATTGTGATTGTATGATTGTGATTGTATGATTGTGATTGTATGATTGTGATTGTATGATTGTGATTGTATGATTGTGATTGTATGATTGTGATCGTATGATTGTGGTTGTATAATTAAGGTTGTCTGATTGTTTCTGTATGATTGTGATTGTATGATTGCGATTGTATGATTGTGATTGTATGATTGTGATTGCATGATTGTGATTGTATGATTGTGATTGTATGATTGTGATTGTATGATTGTGATTGTGTGATTGTGATTGTGAGATTTGATTGTATGATCGTGATTGTATGATCGTGATTGTGAGATTGTGATTGTATGATTGTGATTGAATGATTGTGATTGCATGATAGTAATTGTATGATTGCGATTGTATGATTGCGATTGTATGATTGTGATTGTATGATTGTGATTGTATGATTGTGATTGTATGATTGTGATTGTATGATAGTAATTGTATGATTATGATGGTATGATGGTGATTGTATGATTGTTTCTGTATGATTGTGATTGTATGATTGCGATTGTATGATTATGATTGTATAATTGTGATTGTATGATTGTGATTGTGTGATTGTGATTGTGAGATTTGATTGTATGATCGTGATTGTATGATCGTGATTGTGAGATTGTGATTGTATGATTGTGATTGAATGATTGTGATTGCATGATAGTAATTGTATGATTGCGATTGTATGATTGCGATTGTATGATTGTGATTGTATGATTGTGATTGTATGACTGTGATCGTATGATTGTGATTCTTTGATTGCGATTGTATGATTGTGATTGTATGATTGTGATTGTATGATTGTGATTGTATGATTGTGATTGTATGATTGTGATTGCATGATTGTAATTGTATGATTGTGATTGTATGACTGTGATTGTATGATTGTGATTGTATGATTGTGATTGTATGATTGTGATTGTATGATAGTGATTGTATGATTGTTTCTGTATGATTGTGATTGTATGATTGCGATTGTATGATTATGATTGTATGATTGTGATTGTATGATTGTGATTGTGTGATTGTGATTGTGAGATTGTGATTGTATGATCGTGATTGTATGATCGTGATTGTGAGATTGTGGTTGTATGATTGTGATTGTATGATTGTGATTGTATGATAGTAATTGTATGATTGTGATAGTATGATTGCGATTGTATGATTGTGATTGTATGATTGTGATTGTATGATTGTGATAGTATGATTGTGATTCTTTCATTGCGATTGTATGATTATGATTGTATGATTGTGATTGTATGATTGTGATTGTATGATTGTGATCGCATGATTGTGGTTCTTTGATTGCGATTGTATGATTGTGATTGTATGATTGTGCTTGTATGATCGTGATTGTGAGATTGTGATTGTGAGATTGTGATCGTATCATTGTGATTGAATGATTGTGATTGTATGATATTAATTGTATGATTGTGATTGTATGATTGCGATTGTATGATTGTGATTGTATGATTGCGATTGTATGATTGTGATCGTATGATTGTGATTCTTTGATTGCGATTGTATGATTGTGATTGTGTGATTGTGATTGTATGATTGTGATTGTATGATTATGGTTGCATGATTGTGATTGTATGATTGTGATTCTTTCATTGCGATTGTATGATTGTGATTGTATGATTGTGATTGTATGATTGTGATTGTATGATTGTGATCGTATGATTGTGGTTGTATAATTAAGGTTGTATGATTGTTTCTGTATGATTGTGATTGAATGATTGCGATTGTATGATTGTGATTGTATGATTGTGATTGCCTGATTGTGATTGTATGATTGTGATTGCCTGATTGTGATTGTATGATTGTGATTGTATGATTGTGATTGTATGATTGTGATCGTATGATTGTGATTGTATGATTGTGATTGTATGATTGTGATTGTATGATTGTGATTGTATGATTGTGATTGTATGATTGTGATTGTATGATTGTGATCGTATGATTGTGGTTGTATAATTAAGGTTGTCTGATTGTTTCTGTATGATTGTGATTGTATGATTGCGATTGTATGATTGTGATTGTATGATTGTGATTGCATGATTGTGATTGTATGATTGTGATTGTATGATTGTGATTGTATGATTGTGGTTGTATGATTGTGATTGTATGATTGTGATTGTATGATTGTGATTCTTTCATTGCGATTGTATGATTGTGATTGTATGATTGTGATTGTATGATTGTGATTGTATGATTGTGATTGTATGATTGTGATCGTATGATTGTGGTTGCATAATTAAGGTTGTATGATTGTTTCTGTATGATTGTGATTGTATGATTGCGATTGTATGATCGTGATTGTGAGATTGTGATTGTGAGATTGTGATTGTATGATTGTGATTGAATGATTGTGATTGTGTGATAGTAATTGTATGATTGTGATTGTATGATTGTGATTGTATGATTGTGATTGTATGATTGTGATTGTATGATTGTGATTGTATGATTGTGATTGTATGATTGTGATTGTATGATAGTAATTGTATGATTATGATGGTATGATAGTGATTATATGATTGTTTCTGTATGATTGCGATTGTATGATTATGATTGAATGATTGTGATTGTATGACTGTGATTGTGTGATCGTGATTGTGATATTGTGATTGTATGATTTTGATTGTGAGATTGTGATTGTGAGATTGTGATTGTATGATAGTGATTGTATGATCGTGATTGTATGATCGTGATTGTGAGATTGTGATTGTATGATTGTGATTGTATGATTGTGATTGTATGATTGTGATTGTATGATTGTGATTGTATGATTGTGATTGTATGATTGTGATTGTATGAGTGTGATTGTATGATAGTAATTGTATGATTGTGATTGTATGATTGTGATTGTATGATTGTGATTGTATGATTGTGATTGTATGATTGTGATTGTATGATTGTGATTGTATGATTGTGTTTGTATGATTGTGATTGTGTGTTTGTGATTGTGTGATTGTGATTGTGTGATTGTGATTGTGTGATTGTGATTGTATGATTGTGATTGTATGATTGTGATTGTATGATTGTCATTGTATGATTGTGATTGTATGATTGTGATTGTATGATTGTGATTGTATGACTGTGATTGTATGACTGTGATTGTATGATTGTGATTGTATGATTGTGATTTTATGATTGTGATTGTATGATTGTGATTGTGAGATTGTGATGGTGAGATTGTGATTGTGAGATTGTGATTGTGAGATTGTGATTGTATGATTGTGATTTTTTGATTGTGATTGTATGATTGTGATTGTATGATTGTGATTGTATGATTGTGATTGTATGATTGTGATTGTATGATTGTGATTGTATGATTGTGATTGTATGATTGTGATTGTATGATTGTGATTGTATGATTGTGATTGTATGATTGTGATTGTATGATTGTGATTGTATGATTGTGATTGTATGATTGTGATTGTATGATTGTGATTGTATGATTGTGATTGCATGATTGTGATTGTATGATAGTAATTGTATGATTGTGATGGTATGATTGTGATTGTATGATTGTGATTGTATGATTGCGATTGTATGATTGTGATCGTATGATTGTGGTTGTATAATTAAGGTTGTATGATTGTTTCTGTATGATTGTGATTGTATGATTGCGATTGTATGATTGTGATTGTATGATTGTGATTGTATGATTGTGATCGTATGATTGTGATTCTTTGAATGCGATTGTATGATTGCGATTGTATGATTGCGATTGTATGATTGCGATTGTATGATTGCGATTGTATGATTGCGATTGTATGATTGCGATTGTATGATTGCGATTGTATGATTGCGATTGTATGATTGCGATTGTATGATTGTGATTGTATGATTGTGATTTTATGATTGTGATTGTATGATTGTGATTGTGAGATTGTGATTGTGAGATTGTGATTGTGAGATTGTGATTGTATGATTGTGATTTTGTGATTGTGATTGTATGATTGTGATTGTATGATTGCGATTTTATGATTGCGATTGTATGATTCTGATTGTCTGATTGTGATTGTATGATTGTGATTGTGTGATTGTGACTGTATGATTGTGATTGTATGATTGTGATTGTATGATTGTGATTGTATGATTGTGATTGTATGATTGTGATTGTATGATTGTGATTGTATGATTGTGATTGTATGATTGTGATTGTATGATTGTGATTGTATGATTGTGATTGCATGATTGTGATTGTATGATAGTAATTGTATGATTGTGATCGTATGATTGTGGTTGTATAATTAAGGTTGTATGATTGTTTCTGTATGATTGTGATTGTGTGATTGCGATTGTATGATTGTGATTGTATGATTGCGATTGTATGATTGCGATTGTATGATTGCGATTGTATGATTGTGATTGTATGATTGTGATTTTATGATTGTGATTGTATGATTGTGATTGTGAGATTGTGATTGTGAGATTGTGATTGTATGATTGTGATTGTATGATTGTGATTGTATGATTGTGATTGTATGATTGTGATTGTATGATTGTGATTGTATGATTGTGATTGTATGATTGTGATTGTATGATTGTGATTGTATGATTGTGATTGCATGATTGTGATTGTATGATAGTAATTGTATGATTGTGATCGTATGATTGTGATTGTATGATTGTGATTGTATGATTGTGATTGTATGATTGTGATCGTATGATTGTGGTTGTATAATTAAGGTTGTATGATTGTTTCTGTATGATTGTGATTGTATGATTGCGATTGTATGATTGTGATTGTATGATTGTGATCGTATGATTGTGATCGTATGATTGCGATTGTATGATTGCGATTGTATGATTGCGATTGTATGATTGCGATTGTATGATTGCGATTGTATGATTGCGATTGTATGATTGCGATTGTATGATTGCGATTGTATGATTGCGATTGTATGATTGCGATTGTATGATTGCGATTGTATGATTGTGATTGTGAGATTGTGATTGTGAGATTGTGATTGTATGATTGTGATTTTGTGATTGTGATTGTATGATTGTGATTGTATGATTGCGATTGTATGATTGCGATTGTATGATTCTGATTGTATGATTGTGATCGTATGATTGTGATCGTATGATTGTGATCGGATAATTGTGATTGTATGATTGTGATTGTATGATTGTGATTGTATGATTGTGATTGTTTGATTGTGATTGTATGATTGTGATTGTATGATTGTGATTCTATGATTGTGATTGTTTGATTCTGATTATATGATTGTTATTGTATGATTCTGATTGTATGATTGTGATTGTATGATTGTGATTGTATGATTGTGATTCTTTCATTGCGATTGTATGATTATGATTGTATGATTGTGATTGTATGATTGTGATTGTATGATTGTGATCGCACGATTGTGGTTCTTTGATTGCGATTGTATGATTGTGATTGTATGATTGTGATTGTATGATCGTGATTGTGAGATTGTGATTGTGAGATTGTGATTGTGAGATTGTGATCGTATGATTGTGATTGAATGATTGTGATTGTATGATAGTAATTGTATGATTGTGATTGTATGATTGCGATTGTATGATTGTGATTGTATGATTGCGATTGTATGATTGTGATCGTATGATTGTGATTCTTTGATTGCGATTGTATGATTGTGATTGTGTGATTGTGATTGTATGATTGTGATTGTATGATTATGGTTGCATGATTGTGATTGTATGATTGTGATTCTTTCATTGCGATTGTATGATTGTGATTGTATGATTGTGATTGTATGATTGTGATTGTATGATTGTGATTGTATGATTGTGATCGTATGATTGTGGTTGTGTAATTAAGGTTGTATGATTGTTTCTGTATGATTGTGATTGAATGATTGCGATTGTATGATTGTGATTGTATGATTGTGATTGCCTGATTGTGATTGTATGATTGTGATTGCCTGATTGTGATTGTATGATTGTGATTGTATGATTGTGATTGTATGATTGTGATCGTATGATTGTGATTGTATGATTGTGATTGTATGATTGTGATTGTATGATTGTGATTGTATGATTGTGATTGTATGATTGTGATTGTATGATTGTGATCGTATGATTGTGGTTGTATAATTAAGGTTGTCTGATTGTTTCTGTATGATTGTGATTGTATGATTGCGATTGTATGATTGTGATTGTATGATTGTGATTGCATGATTGTGATTGTATGATTGTGATTGTATGATTGTGATTGTATGATTGTGGTTGTATGATTGTGATTGTATGATTGTGATTGTATGATTGTGATTCTTTCATTGCGATTGTATGATTGTGATTGTATGATTGTGATTGTATGATTGTGATTGTATGATTGTGATTGTATGATTGTGATCGTATGATTGTGGTTGCATAATTAAGGTTGTATGATTGTTTCTGTATGATTGTGATTGTATGATGCGATTGTATGATCGTGATTGTGAGATTGTGATTGTGAGATTGTGATTGTATGATTGTGATTGAATGATTGTGATTGTGTGATAGTAATTGTATGATTGTGATTGTATGATTGTGATTGTATGATTGTGATTGTATGATTGTGATTGTATGATAGTAATTGTATGATTATGATGGTATGATAGTGATTGTATGATTGTTTCTGTATGATTGCGATTGTATGATTATGATTGAATGATTGTGATTGTATGACTGTGATTGTGTGATCGTGATTGTGATATTGTGATTGTATGATTTTGATTGTGAGATTGTGATTGTGAGATTGTGATTGTATGATCGTGATTGTATGATCGTGATTGTGAGATTGTGATTGTATGATTGTGATTGAATGATTGTGATTGCATGATAGTAATTGTATGATTGCGATTGTATGATTGCGATTGTATGATTGTGATTGTATGATTGTGATTGTATGACTGTGATCGTATGATTGTGATTCTTTGATTGCGATTGTATGATTGTGATTGTATGATTGTGATTGTATGATTGTGATTGTATGATTGTGATTGCATGATAGTGATTGTATGATAGTAATTGTATGATTGTGATCGTATGATTGTGATTGTATGATTGTGATTGTATGATTGCGATTGTATGATTGTGATCGTATGATTGTGGTTGTATAATTAAGGTTGTATGATTGTTTCTGTATGATTGTGATTGTATGATTGCGATTGTATGATTGTGATTGTATGATTGTGATTGTATGATTGTGATCGTATGATTGTGATTCTTTGATTGCGATTGTATGATTGCGATTGTATGATTGCGATTGTATGATTGCGATTGTATGATTGCGATTGTATGATTGCGATTGTATGATTGCGATTGTATGATTGCGATTGTATGATTGCGATTGTATGATTGTGATTGTATGATTGTGATTTTATGATTGTGATTGTATGATTGTGATTGTGAGATTGTGATTGTGAGATTGTGATTGTGAGATTGTGATTGTATGATTGTGATTTTGTGATTGTGATTGTATGATTGTGATTGTATGATTGCGATTTTATGATTGTGATTGTATGATTGTGATTGTATGATTGTGATTGTATGATTGTGATTGTATGATTGTGATTGTATGATTGTGATTGTATGATTGTGATTGCATGATTGTGATTGTATGATAGTAATTGTATGATTGTGATCGTATGATTGTGATTGTATGATTGTGATTGTATGATTGTGATTGTATGATTGTGATTGCATGATTGTGATTGTATGATTGTGATTGTATGATTGTGATTGTATGATTGTGGTTGTATGATTGTGATTGTATGATTGTGATTGTATGATTGTGATTCTTTCATTGCGATTGTATGATTGTGATTGTATGATTGTGATTGTATGATTGTGATTGTATGATTGTGATCGTATGATTGTGGTTGTATAATTAAGGTTGTATGATTGTTTCTGTATGATTGTGATTGTATGATTGCGATTGTATGATCGTGATTGTGAGATTGTGATTGTGAGATTGTGATTGTATGATTGTGATTGAATGATTGTGATTGTATGATTGTGATTGTATGATTGTGATTGTATGATTGTGATCGTATGATTGTGGTTGTATAATTAAGGTTGTCTGATTGTTTCTGTATGATTGTGATTGTATGATTGCGATTGTATGATTGTGATTGTATGATTGTGATTGCATGATTGTGATTGTATGATTGTGATTGTATGATTGTGATTGTATGATTGTGGTTGTATGATTGTGATTGTATGATTGTGATTGTATGATTGTGATTCTTTCATTGCGATTGTATGATTGTGATTGTATGATTGTGATTGTATGATTGTGATTGTATGATTGTGATTGTATGATTGTGATTGTATGATTGTGATCGTATGATTGTGGTTGCATAATTAAGGTTGTATGATTGTTTCTGTATGATTGTGATTGTATGATTGCGATTGTATGATCGTGATTGTGAGATTGTGATTGTGAGATTGTGATTGTATGATTGTGATTGAATGATTGTGATTGTGTGATAGTAATTGTATGATTGTGATTGTATGATTGTGATTGTATGATTGTGATTGTATGATTGTGATTGTATGATTGTGATTGTATGATTGTGATTGTATGATAGTAATTGTATGATTATGATGGTATGATAGTGATTATATGATTGTTTCTGTATGATTGCGATTGTATGATTATGATTGAATGATTGTGATTGTATGACTGTGATTGTGTGATCGTGATTGTGATATTGTGATTGTATGATTTTGATTGTGAGATTGTGATTGTGAGATTGTGATTGTATGATAGTGATTGTATGATCGTGATTGTATGATCGTGATTGTGAGATTGTGATTGTATGATTGTGATTGTATGATTGTGATTGTATGATTGTGATTGTATGATTGTGATTGTATGATTGTGATTGTATGATTGTGATTGTATGAGTGTGATTGTATGATAGTAATTGTATGATTGTGATTGTATGATTGTGATTGTATGATTGTGATTGTATGATTGTGATTGTATGATTGTGATTGTATGATTGTGATTGTATGATTGTGTTTGTATGATTGTGATTGTGTGTTTGTGATTGTGTGATTGTGATTGTGTGATTGTGATTGTATGATTGTGATTGTATGATTGTGATTGTATGATTGTCATTGTATGATTGTGATTGTATGATTGTGATTGTATGATTGTGATTGTATGACTGTGATTGTATGACTGTGATTGTATGATTGTGATTGTATGATTGTGATTTTATGATTGTGATTGTATGATTGTGATTGTGAGATTGTGATGGTGAGATTGTGATTGTGAGATTGTGATTGTGAGATTGTGATTGTATGATTGTGATTTTTTGATTGTGATTGTATGATTGTGATTGTATGATTGTGATTGTATGATTGTGATTGTATGATTGTGATTGTATGATTGTGATTGTATGATTGTGATTGTATGATTGTGATTGTATGATTGTGATTGTATGATTGTGATTGTATGATTGTGATTGTATGATTGTGATTGTATGATTGTGATTGTATGATTGTGATTGTATGATTGTGATTGTATGATTGTGATTGCATGATTGTGATTGTATGATAGTAATTGTATGATTGTGATGGTATGATTGTGATTGTATGATTGTGATTGTATGATTGCGATTGTATGATTGTGATCGTATGATTGTGGTTGTATAATTAAGGTTGTATGATTGTTTCTGTATGATTGTGATTGTATGATTGCGATTGTATGATTGTGATTGTATGATTGTGATTGTATGATTGTGATCGTATGATTGTGATTCTTTGAATGCGATTGTATGATTGCGATTGTATGATTGCGATTGTATGATTGCGATTGTATGATTGCGATTGTATGATTGCGATTGTATGATTGCGATTGTATGATTGCGATTGTATGATTGCGATTGTATGATTGTGATTGTATGATTGTGATTTTATGATTGTGATTGTATGATTGTGATTGTGAGATTGTGATTGTGAGATTGTGATTGTGAGATTGTGATTGTATGATTGTGATTTTGTGATTGTGATTGTATGATTGTGATTGTATGATTGCGATTTTATGATTGCGATTGTATGATTCTGATTGTCTGATTGTGATTGTATGATTGTGATTGTGTGATTGTGACTGTATGATTGTGATTGTATGATTGTGATTGTATGATTGTGATTGTATGATTGTGATTGTATGATTGTGATTGTATGATTGTGATTGTATGATTGTGATTGTATGATTGTGATTGTATGATTGTGATTGTATGATTGTGATTGCATGATTGTGATTGTATGATAGTAATTGTATGATTGTGATCGTATGATTGTGGTTGTATAATTAAGGTTGTATGATTGTTTCTGTATGATTGTGATTGTGTGATTGCGATTGTATGATTGTGATTGTATGATTGCGATTGTATGATTGCGATTGTATGATTGCGATTGTATGATTGTGATTGTATGATTGTGATTTTATGATTGTGATTGTATGATTGTGATTGTGAGATTGTGATTGTGAGATTGTGATTGTATGATTGTGATTGTATGATTGTGATTGTATGATTGTGATTGTATGATTGTGATTGTATGATTGTGATTGTATGATTGTGATTGTATGATTGTGATTGTATGATTGTGATTGTATGATTGTGATTGCATGATTGTGATTGTATGATAGTAATTGTATGATTGTGATCGTATGATTGTGATTGTATGATTGTGATTGTATGATTGTGATTGTATGATTGTGATCGTATGATTGTGGTTGTATAATTAAGGTTGTATGATTGTTTCTGTATGATTGTGATTGTATGATTGCGATTGTATGATTGTGATTGTATGATTGTGATCGTATGATTGTGATCGTATGATTGCGATTGTATGATTGCGATTGTATGATTGCGATTGTATGATTGCGATTGTATGATTGCGATTGTATGATTGCGATTGTATGATTGCGATTGTATGATTGCGATTGTATGATTGCGATTGTATGATTGCGATTGTATGATTGCGATTGTATGATTGCGATTGTATGATTGTGATTGTGAGATTGTGATTGTGAGATTGTGATTGTATGATTGTGATTTTGTGATTGTGATTGTATGATTGTGATTGTATGATTGCGATTGTATGATTGCGATTGTATGATTCTGATTGTATGATTGTGATCGTATGATTGTGATCGTATGATTGTGATCGGATAATTGTGATTGTATGATTGTGATTGTATGATTGTGATTGTATGATTGTGATTGTTTGATTGTGATTGTATGATTGTGATTGTATGATTGTGATTCTATGATTGTGATTGTTTGATTCTGATTATATGATTGTTATTGTATGATTGTGATTGTATGATTGTGGTTGTATGATTGTGATCGCACGATTGTGGTTCTTTGATTGCGATTGTATGATTGTGATTGTATGATTGTGATTGTATGATCGTGATTGTGAGATTGTGATTGTGAGATTGTGATCGTATGATTGTGATTGAATGATTGTGATTGTATGATAGTAATTGTATGATTGTGATTGTATGATTGCGATTGTATGATTGTGATTGTATGATTGCGATTGTATGATTGTGATCGTATGATTGTGATTCTTTGATTGCGATTGTATGATTGTGATTGTGTGATTGTGATTGTATGATTGTGATTGTATGATTATGGTTGCATGATTGTGATTGTATGATTGTGATTCTTTCATTGCGATTGTATGATTGTGATTGTATGATTGTGATTGTATGATTGTGATTGTATGATTGTGATTGTATGATTGTGATCGTATGATTGTGGTTGTGTAATTAAGGTTGTATGATTGTTTCTGTATGATTGTGATTGAATGATTGCGATTGTATGATTGTGATTGTATGATTGTGATTGCCTGATTGTGATTGTATGATTGTGATTGCCTGATTGTGATTGTATGATTGTGATTGTATGATTGTGATTGTATGATTGTGATCGTATGATTGTGATTGTATGATTGTGATTGTATGATTGTGATTGTATGATTGTGATTGTATGATTGTGATTGTATGATTGTGATTGTATGATTGTGATCGTATGATTGTGGTTGTATAATTAAGGTTGTCTGATTGTTTCTGTATGATTGTGATTGTATGATTGCGATTGTATGATTGTGATTGTATGATTGTGATTGCATGATTGTGATTGTATGATTGTGATTGTATGATTGTGATTGTATGATTGTGGTTGTATGATTGTGATTGTATGATTGTGATTGTATGATTGTGATTCTTTCATTGCGATTGTATGATTGTGATTGTATGATTGTGATTGTATGATTGTGATTGTATGATTGTGATTGTATGATTGTGATCGTATGATTGTGGTTGCATAATTAAGGTTGTATGATTGTTTCTGTATGATTGTGATTGTATGATGCGATTGTATGATCGTGATTGTGAGATTGTGATTGTGAGATTGTGATTGTATGATTGTGATTGAATGATTGTGATTGTGTGATAGTAATTGTATGATTGTGATTGTATGATTGTGATTGTATGATTGTGATTGTATGATTGTGATTGTATGATAGTAATTGTATGATTATGATGGTATGATAGTGATTGTATGATTGTTTCTGTATGATTGCGATTGTATGATTATGATTGAATGATTGTGATTGTATGACTGTGATTGTGTGATCGTGATTGTGATATTGTGATTGTATGATTTTGATTGTGAGATTGTGATTGTGAGATTGTGATTGTATGATCGTGATTGTATGATCGTGATTGTGAGATTGTGATTGTATGATTGTGATTGAATGATTGTGATTGCATGATAGTAATTGTATGATTGCGATTGTATGATTGCGATTGTATGATTGTGATTGTATGATTGTGATTGTATGACTGTGATCGTATGATTGTGATTCTTTGATTGCGATTGTATGATTGTGATTGTATGATTGTGATTGTATGATTGTGATTGTATGATTGTGATTGCATGATTGTGATTGTATGATAGTAATTGTATGATTGTGATCGTATGATTGTGATTGTATGATTGTGATTGTATGATTGCGATTGTATGATTGTGATCGTATGATTGTGGTTGTATAATTAAGGTTGTATGATTGTTTCTGTATGATTGTGATTGTATGATTGCGATTGTATGATTGTGATTGTATGATTGTGATTGTATGATTGTGATCGTATGATTGTGATTCTTTGATTGCGATTGTATGATTGCGATTGTATGATTGCGATTGTATGATTGCGATTGTATGATTGCGATTGTATGATTGCGATTGTATGATTGCGATTGTATGATTGCGATTGTATGATTGCGATTGTATGATTGTGATTGTATGATTGTGATTTTATGATTGTGATTGTATGATTGTGATTGTGAGATTGTGATTGTGAGATTGTGATTGTGAGATTGTGATTGTATGATTGTGATTTTGTGATTGTGATTGTATGATTGTGATTGTATGATTGCGATTTTATGATTGTGATTGTATGATTGTGATTGTATGATTGTGATTGTATGATTGTGATTGTATGATTGTGATTGTATGATTGTGATTGTATGATTGTGATTGCATGATTGTGATTGTATGATAGTAATTGTATGATTGTGATCGTATGATTGTGATTGTATGATTGTGATTGTATGATTGTGATTGTATGATTGTGATTGCATGATTGTGATTGTATGATTGTGATTGTATGATTGTGATTGTATGATTGTGGTTGTATGATTGTGATTGTATGATTGTGATTGTATGATTGTGATTCTTTCATTGCGATTGTATGATTGTGATTGTATGATTGTGATTGTATGATTGTGATTGTATGATTGTGATCGTATGATTGTGGTTGTATAATTAAGGTTGTATGATTGTTTCTGTATGATTGTGATTGTATGATTGCGATTGTATGATCGTGATTGTGAGATTGTGATTGTGAGATTGTGATTGTATGATTGTGATTGAATGATTGTGATTGTGTGATAGTAATTGTATGATTGTGATTGTATGATTGTGATTGTATGATTGTGATTGTATGATTGTGATTGTATGATTGTGATTGTATGATAGTAATTGTATGATTATGATGGTATGATGGTGATTGTATGATTGTTTCTGTATGATTGTGATTGTATGATTGCGATTGTATGATTATGATTGTATAATTGTGATTGTATGATTGTGATTGTGTGATTGTGATTGTGAGATTTGATTGTATGATCGTGATTGTATGATCGTGATTGTGAGATTGTGATTGTATGATTGTGATTGAATGATTGTGATTGCATGATAGTAATTGTATGATTGCGATTGTATGATTGCGATTGTATGATTGTGATTGTATGATTGTGATTGTATGACTGTGATCGTATGATTGTGATTCTTTGATTGCGATTGTATGATTGTGATTGTATGATTGTGATTGTATGATTGTGATTGTATGATTGTGATTGTATGATTGTGATTGCATGATTGTAATTGTATGATTGTGATTGTATGACTGTGATTGTATGATTGTGATTGTATGATTGTGATTGTATGATTGTGATTGTATGATAGTGATTGTATGATTGTTTCTGTATGATTGTGATTGTATGATTGCGATTGTATGATTATGATTGTATGATTGTGATTGTATGATTGTGATTGTGTGATTGTGATTGTGAGATTGTGATTGTATGATCGTGATTGTATGATCGTGATTGTGAGATTGTGGTTGTATGATTGTGATTGTATGATTGTGATTGTATGATAGTAATTGTATGATTGTGATTGCATGATTGTGATTGTATGATAGTAATTGTATGATTGTGATCGTATGATTGTGATTGTATGATTGTGATTGTATGATTGTGATTGTATGATTGTGATTGCATGATTGTGATTGTATGATTGTGATTGTATGATTGTGATTGTATGATTGTGGTTGTATGATTGTGATTGTATGATTGTGATTGTATGATTGTGATTCTTTCATTGCGATTGTATGATTGTGATTGTATGATTGTGATTGTATGATTGTGATTGTATGATTGTGATCGTATGATTGTGGTTGTATAATTAAGGTTGTATGATTGTTTCTGTATGATTGTGATTGTATGATTGCGATTGTATGATCGTGATTGTGAGATTGTGATTGTGAGATTGTGATTGTATGATTGTGATTGAATGATTGTGATTGTGTGATAGTAATTGTATGATTGTGATTGTATGATTGTGATTGTATGATTGTGATTGTATGATTGTGATTGTATGATAGTAATTGTATGATTATGATGGTATGATGGTGATTGTATGATTGTTTCTGTATGATTGTGATTGTATGATTGCGATTGTATGATTATGATTGTATAATTGTGATTGTATGATTGTGATTGTGTGATTGTGATTGTGAGATTTGATTGTATGATCGTGATTGTATGATCGTGATTGTGAGATTGTGATTGTATGATTGTGATTGAATGATTGTGATTGCATGATAGTAATTGTATGATTGCGATTGTATGATTGCGATTGTATGATTGTGATTGTATGATTGTGATTGTATGACTGTGATCGTATGATTGTGATTCTTTGATTGCGATTGTATGATTGTGATTGTATGATTGTGATTGTATGATTGTGATTGTATGATTGTGATTGTATGATTGTGATTGCATGATTGTAATTGTATGATTGTGATTGTATGACTGTGATTGTATGATTGTGATTGTATGATTGTGATTGTATGATTGTGATTGTATGATAGTGATTGTATGATTGTTTCTGTATGATTGTGATTGTATGATTGCGATTGTATGATTATGATTGTATGATTGTGATTGTATGATTGTGATTGTGTGATTGTGATTGTGAGATTGTGATTGTATGATCGTGATTGTATGATCGTGATTGTGAGATTGTGGTTGTATGATTGTGATTGTATGATTGTGATTGTATGATAGTAATTGTATGATTGTGATAGTATGATTGCGATTGTATGATTGTGATTGTATGATTGTGATTGTATGATTGTGATAGTATGATTGTGATTCTTTCATTGCGATTGTATGATTATGATTGTATGATTGTGATTGTATGATTGTGATTGTATGATTGTGATCGCATGATTGTGGTTCTTTGATTGCGATTGTATGATTGTGATTGTATGATTGTGCTTGTATGATCGTGATTGTGAGATTGTGATTGTGAGATTGTGATCGTATCATTGTGATTGAATGATTGTGATTGTATGATATTAATTGTATGATTGTGATTGTATGATTGCGATTGTATGATTGTGATTGTATGATTGCGATTGTATGATTGTGATCGTATGATTGTGATTCTTTGATTGCGATTGTATGATTGTGATTGTGTGATTGTGATTGTATGATTGTGATTGTATGATTATGGTTGCATGATTGTGATTGTATGATTGTGATTCTTTCATTGCGATTGTATGATTGTGATTGTATGATTGTGATTGTATGATTGTGATTGTATGATTGTGATCGTATGATTGTGGTTGTATAATTAAGGTTGTATGATTGTTTCTGTATGATTGTGATTGAATGATTGCGATTGTATGATTGTGATTGTATGATTGTGATTGCCTGATTGTGATTGTATGATTGTGATTGCCTGATTGTGATTGTATGATTGTGATTGTATGATTGTGATTGTATGATTGTGATCGTATGATTGTGATTGTATGATTGTGATTGTATGATTGTGATTGTATGATTGTGATTGTATGATTGTGATTGTATGATTGTGATTGTATGATTGTGATCGTATGATTGTGGTTGTATAATTAAGGTTGTCTGATTGTTTCTGTATGATTGTGATTGTATGATTGCGATTGTATGATTGTGATTGTATGATTGTGATTGCATGATTGTGATTGTATGATTGTGATTGTATGATTGTGGTTGTATGATTGTGGTTGTATGATTGTGATTGTATGATTGTGATTGTATGATTGTGATTCTTTCATTGCGATTGTATGATTGTGATTGTATGATTGTGATTGTATGATTGTGATTGTATGATTGTGATTGTATGATTGTGATCGTATGATTGTGGTTGCATAATTAAGGTTGTATGATTGTTTCTGTATGATTGTGATTGTATGGTTGCGATTGTATGATCGTGATTGTGAGATTGTGATTGTGAGATTGTGATTGTATGATTGTGATTGAATGATTGTGATTGTGTGATAGTAATTGTATGATTGTGATTGTATGATTGTGATTGTATGATTGTGATTGTATGATTGTGATTGTATGATTGTGATTGTATGATTGTGATTGTATGATAGTAATTGTATGATTATGATGGTATGATAGTGATTATATGATTGTTTCTGTATGATTGCGATTGTATGATTATGATTGAATGATTGTGATTGTATGACTGTGATTGTGTGATCGTGATTGTGATATTGTGATTGTATGATTTTGATTGTGAGATTGTGATTGTGAGATTGTGATTGTATGATAGTGATTGTATGATCGTGATTGTATGATCGTGATTGTGAGATTGTGATTGTATGATTGTGATTGTATGATTGTGATTGTATGATTGTGATTGTATGATTGTGATTGTATGATTGTGATTGTATGATTGTGATTTTATGATTGTGATTGTATGATTGTGATTGTGAGATTGTGATGGTGAGATTGTGATTGTGAGATTGTGATTGTGAGATTGTGATTGTATGATTGTGATTTTTTGATTGTGATTGTATGATTGTGATTGTATGATTGTGATTGTATGATTGTGATTGTATGATTGTGATTGTATGATTGTGATTGTATGATTGTGATTGTATGATTGTGATTGTATGATTGTGATTGTATGATTGTGATTGTATGATTGTGATTGTATGATTGTGATTGTATGATTGTGATTGTATGATTGTGATTGTATGATTGTGATTGTATGATTGTGATTGTATGATTGTGATTGCATGATTGTGATTGTATGATAGTAATTGTATGATTGTGATGGTATGATTGTGATTGTATGATTGTGATTGTATGATTGCGATTGTATGATTGTGATCGTATGATTGTGGTTGTATAATTAAGGTTGTATGATTGTTTCTGTATGATTGTGATTGTATGATTGCGATTGTATGATTGTGATTGTATGATTGTGATTGTATGATTGTGATCGTATGATTGTGATTCTTTGAATGCGATTGTATGATTGCGATTGTATGATTGCGATTGTATGATTGCGATTGTATGATTGCGATTGTATGATTGCGATTGTATGATTGCGATTGTATGATTGCGATTGTATGATTGCGATTGTATGATTGTGATTGTATGATTGTGATTTTATGATTGTGATTGTATGATTGTGATTGTGAGATTGTGATTGTGAGATTGTGATTGTGAGATTGTGATTGTATGATTGTGATTTTGTGATTGTGATTGTATGATTGTGATTGTATGATTGCGATTTTATGATTGCGATTGTATGATTCTGATTGTCTGATTGTGATTGTATGATTGTGATTGTGTGATTGTGACTGTATGATTGTGATTGTATGATTGTGATTGTATGATTGTGATTGTATGATTGTGATTGTATGATTGTGATTGTATGATTGTGATTGTATGATTGTGATTGTATGATTGTGATTGTATGATTGTGATTGTATGATTGTGATTGCATGATTGTGATTGTATGATAGTAATTGTATGATTGTGATCGTATGATTGTGGTTGTATAATTAAGGTTGTATGATTGTTTCTGTATGATTGTGATTGTGTGATGGCGATTGTATGATTGTGATTGTATGATTGCGATTGTATGATTGCGATTGTATGATTGCGATTGTATGATTGTGATTGTATGATTGTGATTTTATGATTGTGATTGTATGATTGTGATTGTGAGATTGTGATTGTGAGATTGTGATTGTATGATTGTGATTGTATGATTGTGATTGTATGATTGTGATTGTATGATTGTGATTGTATGATTGTGATTGTATGATTGTGATTGTATGATCGTGATTGTGAGATTGTGATTGTGAGATTGTGATCGTATGATTGTGATTGAATGATTGTGATTGTATGATAGTAATTGTATGATTGTGATTGTATGATTGCGATTGTATGATTGTGATTGTATGATTGCGATTGTATGATTGTGATCGTATGATTGTGATTCTTTGATTGCGATTGTATGATTGTGATTGTGTGATTGTGATTGTATGATTGTGATTGTATGATTATGGTTGCATGATTGTGATTGTATGATTGTGATTCTTTCATTGCGATTGTATGATTGTGATTGTATGATTGTGATTGTATGATTGTGATTGTATGATTGTGATTGTATGATTGTGATCGTATGATTGTGGTTGTGTAATTAAGGTTGTATGATTGTTTCTGTATGATTGTGATTGAATGATTGCGATTGTATGATTGTGATTGTATGATTGTGATTGCCTGATTGTGATTGTATGATTGTGATTGCCTGATTGTGATTGTATGATTGTGATTGTATGATTGTGATTGTATGATTGTGATCGTATGATTGTGATTGTATGATTGTGATTGTATGATTGTGATTGTATGATTGTGATTGTATGATTGTGATTGTATGATTGTGATTGTATGATTGTGATCGTATGATTGTGGTTGTATAATTAAGGTTGTCTGATTGTTTCTGTATGATTGTGATTGTATGATTGCGATTGTATGATTGTGATTGTATGATTGTGATTGCATGATTGTGATTGTATGATTGTGATTGTATGATTGTGATTGTATGATTGTGATTGTATGATTGTGATCGTATGATTGTGGTTGCATAATTAAGGTTGTATGATTGTTTCTGTATGATTGTGATTGTATGATGCGATTGTATGATCGTGATTGTGAGATTGTGATTGTGAGATTGTGATTGTATGATTGTGATTGAATGATTGTGATTGTGTGATAGTAATTGTATGATTGTGATTGTATGATTGTGATTGTATGATTGTGATTGTATGATTGTGATTGTATGATAGTAATTGTATGATTATGATGGTATGATAGTGATTGTATGATTGTTTCTGTATGATTGCGATTGTATGATTATGATTGAATGATTGTGATTGTATGACTGTGATTGTGTGATCGTGATTGTGATATTGTGATTGTATGATTTTGATTGTGAGATTGTGATTGTGAGATTGTGATTGTATGATCGTGATTGTATGATCGTGATTGTGAGATTGTGATTGTATGATTGTGATTGAATGATTGTGATTGCATGATAGTAATTGTATGATTGCGATTGTATGATTGCGATTGTATGATTGTGATTGTATGATTGTGATTGTATGACTGTGATCGTATGATTGTGATTCTTTGATTGCGATTGTATGATTGTGATTGTATGATTGTGATTGTATGATTGTGATTGTATGATTGTGATTGCATGATTGTGATTGTATGATAGTAATTGTATGATTGTGATCGTATGATTGTGATTGTATGATTGTGATTGTATGATTGCGATTGTATGATTGTGATCGTATGATTGTGGTTGTATAATTAAGGTTGTATGATTGTTTCTGTATGATTGTGATTGTATGATTGCGATTGTATGATTGTGATTGTATGATTGTGATTGTATGATTGTGATCGTATGATTGTGATTCTTTGATTGCGATTGTATGATTGCGATTGTATGATTGCGATTGTATGATTGCGATTGTATGATTGCGATTGTATGATTGCGATTGTATGATTGCGATTGTATGATTGCGATTGTATGATTGCGATTGTATGATTGTGATTGTATGATTGTGATTTTATGATTGTGATTGTATGATTGTGATTGTGAGATTGTGATTGTGAGATTGTGATTGTGAGATTGTGATTGTATGATTGTGATTTTGTGATTGTGATTGTATGATTGTGATTGTATGATTGCGATTTTATGATTGTGATTGTATGATTGTGATTGTATGATTGTGATTGTATGATTGTGATTGTATGATTGTGATTGTATGATTGTGATTGTATGATTGTGATTGTATGATTGTGATTGCATGATTGTGATTGTATTATAGTAATTGTATGATTGTGATCGTATGATTGTGATTGTATGATTGTGATTGTATGATTGTGATTGTATGATTGTGATTGCATGATTGTGATTGTATGATTGTGATTGTATGATTGTGATTGTATGATTGCGATTGTATGATCGTGATTGTGAGATTGTGATTGTGAGATTGTGATTGTATGATTGTGATTGAATGATTGTGATTGTGTGATAGTAATTGTATGATTGTGATTGTATGATTGTGATTGTATGATTGTGATTGTATGATTGTGATTGTATGATAGTAATTGTATGATTATGATGGTATGATGGTGATTGTATGATTGTTTCTGTATGATTGTGATTGTATGATTGCGATTGTATGATTATGATTGTATAATTGTGATTGTATGATTGTGATTGTGTGATTGTGATTGTGAGATTTGATTGTATGATCGTGATTGTATGATCGTGATTGTGAGATTGTGATTGTATGATTGTGATTGAATGATTGTGATTGCATGATAGTAATTGTATGATTGCGATTGTATGATTGCGATTGTATGATTGTGATTGTATGATTGTGATTGTATGACTGTGATCGTATGATTGTGATTCTTTGATTGCGATTATATGATTGTGATTGTATGATTGTGATTGTATGATTGTGATTGTATGATTGTGATTGTATGATTGTGATTGCATGATTGTAATTGTATGATTGTGATTGTATGACTGTGATTGTATGATTGTGATTGTATGATTGTGATTGTATGATTGTGATTGTATGATAGTGATTGTATGATTGTTTCTGTATGATTGTGATTGTATGATTGCGATTGTATGATTATGATTGTATGATTGTGATTGTATGATTGTGATTGTGTGATTGTGATTGTGAGATTGTGATTGTATGATCGTGATTGTATGATCGTGATTGTGAGATTGTGGTTGTATGATTGTGATTGTATGATTGTGATTGTATGATAGTAATTGTATGATTGTGATAGTATGATTGCGATTGTATGATTGTGATTGTATGATTGTGATTGTATGATTGTGATAGTATGATTGTGATTCTTTCATTGCGATTGTATGATTATGATTGTATGATTGTGATTGTATGATTGTGATTGTATGATTGTGATCGCATGATTGTGGTTCTTTGATTGCGATTGTATGATTGTGATTGTATGATTGTGCTTGTATGATCGTGATTGTGAGATTGTGATTGTGAGATTGTGATCGTATCATTGTGATTGAATGATTGTGATTGTATGATATTAATTGTATGATTGTGATTGTATGACTGCGATTGTATGATTGTGATTGTATGATTGCGATTGTATGATTGTGATCGTATGATTGTGATTCTTTGATTGCGATTGTATGATTGTGATTGTGTGATTGTGATTGTATGATTGTGATTGTATGATTATGGTTGCATGATTGTGATTGTATGATTGTGATTCTTTCATTGCGATTGTATGATTGTGATTGTATGATTGTGATTGTATGATTGTGATTGTATGATTGTGATCGTATGATTGTGGTTGTATAATTAAGGTTGTATGATTGTTTCTGTATGATTGTGATTGAATGATTGCGATTGTATGATTGTGATTGTATGATTGTGATTGCCTGATTGTGATTGTATGATTGTGATTGCCTGATTGTGATTGTATGATTGTGATTGTATGATTGTGATTGTATGATTGTGATTGTATGATTGTGATCGTATGATTGTGGTTGTATAATTAAGGTTGTATGATTGTTTCTGTATGATTGTGATTGAATGATTGCGATTGTATGATTGTGATTGTATGATTATGGTTGCATGATTGTGATTGTATGATTGTGATTCTTTCATTGCGATTGTATGATTGTGATTGTATGATTGTGATCGTATGATTGTGGTTGTATAATTAAGGTTGTCTGATTGTTTCTGTATGATTGTGATTGTATGATTGCGATTGTATGATTGTGATTGTATGATTGTGATTGCATGATTGTGATTGTATGATTGTGATTGTATGATTGTGATTGTATGATTGTGGTTGTATGATTGTGATTGTATGATTGTGATTGTATGATTGTGATTCTTTCATTGCGATTGTATGATTGTGATTGTATGATTGTGATTGTATGATTGTGATTGTATGATTGTGATTGTATGATTGTGATCGTATGATTGTGGTTGCATAATTAAGGTTGTATGATTGTTTCTGTATGATTGTGATTGTATGATTGCGATTGTATGATCGTGATTGTGAGATTGTGATTGTGAGATTGTGATTGTATGATTGTGATTGAATGATTGTGATTGTGTGATAGTAATTGTATGATTGTGATTGTATGATTGTGATTGTATGATTGTGATTGTATGATTGTGATTGTATGATTGTGATTGTATGATTGTGATTGTATGATAGTAATTGTATGATTATGATGGTGTGATAGTGATTGTATGATTGTTTCTGTATGATTGCGATTGTATGATTATGATTGAATGATTGTGATTGTATGACTGTGATTGTGTGATCGTGATTGTGATATTGTGATTGTATGATTTTGATTGTGAGATTGTGATTGTGAGATTGTGATTGTATGATAGTGATTGTATGATCGTGATTGTATGATCGTGATTGTGAGATTGTGATTGTATGATTGTGATTGTATGATTGTGATTGTATGATTGTGATTGTATGATTGTGATTGTATGATTGTGATTGTATGATTGTGATTGTATGAGTGTGATTGTATGATAGTAATTGTATGATTGTGATTGTATGATTGTGATTGTATGATTGTGATTGTATGATTGTGATTGTATGATTGTGATTGTATGATTGTGATTGTATGATTGTGATTGTATGATTGTGTTTGTATGATTGTGATTGTGTGTTTGTGATTGTGTGATTGTGATTGTGTGATTGTGATTGTATGATTGTGATTGTATGATTGTGATTGTATGATTGTCATTGTATGATTGTGATTGTATGATTGTGATTGTATGATTGTGATTGTATGACTGTGATTGTATGACTGTGATTGTATGATTGTGATTGTATGATTGTGATTTTATGATTGTGATTGTATGATTGTGATTGTGAGATTGTGATGGTGAGATTGTGATTGTGAGATTGTGATTGTGAGATTGTGATTGTATGATTGTGATTTTTTGATTGTGATTGTATGATTGTGATTGTATGATTGTGATTGTATGATTGTGATTGTATGATTGTGATTGTATGATTGTGATTGTATGATTGTGATTGTATGATTGTGATTGTATGATTGTGATTGTATGATTGTGATTGTATGATTGTGATTGTATGATTGTGATTGTATGATTGTGATTGTATGATTGTGATTGTATGATTGTGATTGTATGATTGTGATTGCATGATTGTGATTGTATGATAGTAATTGTATGATTGTGATGGTATGATTGTGATTGTATGATTGTGATTGTATGATTGCGATTGTATGATTGTGATCGTATGATTGTGGTTGTATAATTAAGGTTGTATGATTGTTTCTGTATGATTGTGATTGTATGATTGCGATTGTATGATTGTGATTGTATGATTGTGATTGTATGATTGTGATTGTATGATTGTGATCGTATGATTGTGATTCTTTGAATGCGATTGTATGATTGCGATTGTATGATTGCGATTGTATGATTGCGATTGTATGATTGCGATTGTATGATTGCGATTGTATGATTGTGATTGTATGATTGTGATTTTATGATTGTGATTGTATGATTGTGATTGTGAGATTGTGATTGTGAGATTGTGATTGTGAGATTGTGATTGTATGATTGTGATTTTGTGATTGTGATTGTATGATTGTGATTGTATGATTGCGATTTTATGATTGCGATTGTATGATTCTGATTGTCTGATTGTGATTGTATGATTGTGATTGTGTGATTGTGACTGTATGATTGTGATTGTATGATTGTGATTGTATGATTGTGATTGTATGATTGTGATTGTATGATTGTGATTGTATGATTGTGATTGTATGATTGTGATTGTATGATTGTGATTGTATGATAGTAATTGTATGATTATGATGGTATGATAGTGATTGTATGATTGTTTCTGTATGATTGCGATTGTATGATTATGATTGAATGATTGTGATTGTATGACTGTGATTGTGTGATCGTGATTGTGATATTGTGATTGTATGATTTTGATTGTGAGATTGTGATTGTGAGATTGTGATTGTATGATCGTGATTGTATGATCGTGATTGTATGATCGTGATTGTGAGATTGTGATTGTATGATTGTGATTGTATGATTGTGATTGTATGATTGTGATTGTATGATTGTGATTGTATGATTGTGATTGTATGAGTGTGATTGTATGATAGTAATTGTATGATTGTGATTGTATGATTGTGATTGTATGATTGTGATCGTATGATTGTGATTGTATGATTGTGATTGTATGATTGCGATTGTATGATTGTGATCGTATGATTGTGGTTGTGTAATTAAGGTTGTATGATTGTTTCTGTATGATTGTGATTGAATGATTGCGATTGTATGATTGTGATTGTATGATTGTGATTGCCTGATTGTGATTGTATGATTGTGATTGCCTGATTGTGATTGTATGATTGTGATTGTATGATTGTGATTGTATGATTGTGATCGTATGATTGTGATTGTATGATTGTGATTGTATGATTGTGATTGTATGATTGTGATTGTATGATTGTGATTGTATGATTGTGATTGTATGATTGTGATTGTATGATTGTTTCTGTATGATTGCGATTGTATGATTATGATTGAATGATTGTGATTGTATGACTGTGATTGTGTGATCGTGATTGTGATATTGTGATTGTATGATTTTGATTGTGAGATTGTGATTGTGAGATTGTGATTGTATGATCGTGATTGTATGATCGTGATTGTATGATCGTGATTGTGAGATTGTGATTGTATGATTGTGATTGTATGATTGTGATTGTATGATTGTGATTGTATGATTGCGATTGTATGATTGCGATTGTATGATTGCGATTGTATGATTGTGATTGTGAGATTGTGATTGTGAGATTGTGATTGTATGATTGTGATTTTGTGATTGTGATTGTATGATTGTGATTGTATGATTGCGATTGTATGATTGCGATTGTATGATTCTGATTGTATGATTGTGATCGTATGATTGTGATCGTATGATTGTGATCGGATAATTGTGATTGTATGATTGTGATTGTATGATTGTGATTGTATGATTGTGATTGTTTGATTGTGATTGTATGATTGTGATTGTATGATTGTGATTCTATGATTGTGATTGTTTGATTCTGATTATATGATTGTTATTGTATGATTCTGATTGTATGATTGTGATTGTATGATTGTGATTGTATGATTGTGATTCTTTCATTGCGATTGTATGATTATGATTGTATGATTGTGATTGTATGATTGTGATTGTATGATTGTGATCGCACGATTGTGGTTCTTTGATTGCGATTGTATGATTGTGATTGTATGATTGTGATTGTATGATCGTGATTGTGAGATTGTGATTGTGAGATTGTGATCGTATGATTGTGATTGAATGATTGTGATTGTATGATAGTAATTGTATGATTGTGATTGTATGATTGCGATTGTATGATTGTGATTGTATGATTGCGATTGTATGATTGTGATCGTATGATTGTGATTCTTTGATTGCGATTGTATGATTGTGATTGTGTGATTGTGATTGTATGATTGTGATTGTATGATTATGGTTGCATGATTGTGATTGTATGATTGTGATTCTTTCATTGCGATTGTATGATTGTGATTGTATGATTGTGATTGTATGATTGTGATTGTATGATTGTGATTGTATGATTGTGATCGTATGATTGTGGTTGTGTAATTAAGGTTGTATGATTGTTTCTGTATGATTGTGATTGAATGATTGCGATTGTATGATTGTGATTGTATGATTGTGATTGCCTGATTGTGATTGTATGATTGTGATTGCCTGATTGTGATTGTATGATTGTGATTGTATGATTGTGATTGTATGATTGTGATCGTATGATTGTGATTGTATGATTGTGATTGTATGATTGTGATTGTATGATTGTGATTGTATGATTGTGATTGTATGATTGTGATTGTATGATTGTGATCGTATGATTGTGGTTGTATAATTAAGGTTGTCTGATTGTTTCTGTATGATTGTGATTGTATGATTGCGATTGTATGATTGTGATTGTATGATTGTGATTGCATGATTGTGATTGTATGATTGTGATTGTATGATTGTGATTGTATGATTGTGGTTGTATGATTGTGATTGTATGATTGTGATTGTATGATTGTGATTCTTTCATTGCGATTGTATGATTGTGATTGTATGATTGTGATTGTATGATTGTGATTGTATGATTGTGATTGTATGATTGTGATCGTATGATTGTGGTTGCATAATTAAGGTTGTATGATTGTTTCTGTATGATTGTGATTGTATGATGCGATTGTATGATCGTGATTGTGAGATTGTGATTGTGAGATTGTGATTGTATGATTGTGATTGAATGATTGTGATTGTGTGATAGTAATTGTATGATTGTGATTGTATGATTGTGATTGTATGATTGTGATTGTATGATTGTGATTGTATGATAGTAATTGTATGATTATGATGGTATGATAGTGATTGTATGATTGTTTCTGTATGATTGCGATTGTATGATTATGATTGAATGATTGTGATTGTATGACTGTGATTGTGTGATCGTGATTGTGATATTGTGATTGTATGATTTTGATTGTGAGATTGTGATTGTGAGATTGTGATTGTATGATCGTGATTGTATGATCGTGATTGTGAGATTGTGATTGTATGATTGTGATTGAATGATTGTGATTGCATGATAGTAATTGTATGATTGCGATTGTATGATTGCGATTGTATGATTGTGATTGTATGATTGTGATTGTATGACTGTGATCGTATGATTGTGATTCTTTGATTGCGATTGTATGATTGTGATTGTATGATTGTGATTGTATGATTGTGATTGTATGATTGTGATTGCATGATTGTGATTGTATGATAGTAATTGTATGATTGTGATCGTATGATTGTGATTGTATGATTGTGATTGTATGATTGCGATTGTATGATTGTGATCGTATGATTGTGGTTGTATAATTAAGGTTGTATGATTGTTTCTGTATGATTGTGATTGTATGATTGCGATTGTATGATTGTGATTGTATGATTGTGATTGTATGATTGTGATCGTATGATTGTGATTCTTTGATTGCGATTGTATGATTGCGATTGTATGATTGCGATTGTATGATTGCGATTGTATGATTGCGATTGTATGATTGCGATTGTATGATTGCGATTGTATGATTGCGATTGTATGATTGCGATTGTATGATTGTGATTGTATGATTGTGATTTTATGATTGTGATTGTATGATTGTGATTGTGAGATTGTGATTGTGAGATTGTGATTGTGAGATTGTGATTGTATGATTGTGATTTTGTGATTGTGATTGTATGATTGTGATTGTATGATTGCGATTTTATGATTGTGATTGTATGATTGTGATTGTATGATTGTGATTGTATGATTGTGATTGTATGATTGTGATTGTATGATTGTGATTGTATGATTGTGATTGCATGATTGTGATTGTATGATAGTAATTGTATGATTGTGATCGTATGATTGTGATTGTATGATTGTGATTGTATGATTGTGATTGTATGATTGTGATTGCATGATTGTGATTGTATGATTGTGATTGTATGATTGTGATTGTATGATTGTGGTTGTATGATTGTGATTGTATGATTGTGATTGTATGATTGTGATTCTTTCATTGCGATTGTATGATTGTGATTGTATGATTGTGATTGTATGATTGTGATTGTATGATTGTGATCGTATGATTGTGGTTGTATAATTAAGGTTGTATGATTGTTTCTGTATGATTGTGATTGTATGATTGCGATTGTATGATCGTGATTGTGAGATTGTGATTGTGAGATTGTGATTGTATGATTGTGATTGAATGATTGTGATTGTGTGATAGTAATTGTATGATTGTGATTGTATGATTGTGATTGTATGATTGTGATTGTATGATTGTGATTGTATGATAGTAATTGTATGATTATGATGGTATGATGGTGATTGTATGATTGTTTCTGTATGATTGTGATTGTATGATTGCGATTGTATGATTATGATTGTATAATTGTGATTGTATGATTGTGATTGTGTGATTGTGATTGTGAGATTTGATTGTATGATCGTGATTGTATGATCGTGATTGTGAGATTGTGATTGTATGATTGTGATTGAATGATTGTGATTGCATGATAGTAATTGTATGATTGCGATTGTATGATTGCGATTGTATGATTGTGATTGTATGATTGTGATTGTATGACTGTGATCGTATGATTGTGATTCTTTGATTGCGATTGTATGATTGTGATTGTATGATTGTGATTGTATGATTGTGATTGTATGATTGTGATTGTATGATTGTGATTGCATGATTGTAATTGTATGATTGTGATTGTATGACTGTGATTGTATGATTGTGATTGTATGATTGTGATTGTATGATTGTGATTGTATGATAGTGATTGTATGATTGTTTCTGTATGATTGTGATTGTATGATTGCGATTGTATGATTATGATTGTATGATTGTGATTGTATGATTGTGATTGTGTGATTGTGATTGTGAGATTGTGATTGTATGATCGTGATTGTATGATCGTGATTGTGAGATTGTGGTTGTATGATTGTGATTGTATGATTGTGATTGTATGATAGTAATTGTATGATTGTGATAGTATGATTGCGATTGTATGATTGTGATTGTATGATTGTGATTGTATGATTGTGATAGTATGATTGTGATTCTTTCATTGCGATTGTATGATTATGATTGTATGATTGTGATTGTATGATTGTGATTGTATGATTGTGATCGCATGATTGTGGTTCTTTGATTGCGATTGTATGATTGTGATTGTATGATTGTGCTTGTATGATCGTGATTGTGAGATTGTGATTGTGAGATTGTGATCGTATCATTGTGATTGAATGATTGTGATTGTATGATATTAATTGTATGATTGTGATTGTATGACTGCGATTGTATGATTGTGATTGTATGATTGCGATTGTATGATTGTGATCGTATGATTGTGATTCTTTGATTGCGATTGTATGATTGTGATTGTGTGATTGTGATTGTATGATTGTGATTGTATGATTATGGTTGCATGATTGTGATTGTATGATTGTGATTCTTTCATTGCGATTGTATGATTGTGATTGTATGATTGTGATTGTATGATTGTGATTGTATGATTGTGATCGTATGATTGTGGTTGTATAATTAAGGTTGTATGATTGTTTCTGTATGATTGTGATTGAATGATTGCGATTGTATGATTGTGATTGTATGATTGTGATTGCCTGATTGTGATTGTATGATTGTGATTGCCTGATTGTGATTGTATGATTGTGATTGTATGATTGTGATTGTATGATTGTGATTGTATGATTGTGATCGTATGATTGTGGTTGTATAATTAAGGTTGTATGATTGTTTCTGTATGATTGTGATTGAATGATTGCGATTGTATGATTGTGATTGTATGATTATGGTTGCATGATTGTGATTGTATGATTGTGATTCTTTCATTGCGATTGTATGATTGTGATTGTATGATTGTGATCGTATGATTGTGGTTGTATAATTAAGGTTGTCTGATTGTTTCTGTATGATTGTGATTGTATGATTGCGATTGTATGATTGTGATTGTATGATTGTGATTGCATGATTGTGATTGTATGATTGTGATTGTATGATTGTGATTGTATGATTGTGGTTGTATGATTGTGATTGTATGATTGTGATTGTATGATTGTGATTCTTTCATTGCGATTGTATGATTGTGATTGTATGATTGTGATTGTATGATTGTGATTGTATGATTGTGATTGTATGATTGTGATCGTATGATTGTGGTTGCATAATTAAGGTTGTATGATTGTTTCTGTATGATTGTGATTGTATGATTGCGATTGTATGATCGTGATTGTGAGATTGTGATTGTGAGATTGTGATTGTATGATTGTGATTGAATGATTGTGATTGTGTGATAGTAATTGTATGATTGTGATTGTATGATTGTGATTGTATGATTGTGATTGTATGATTGTGATTGTATGATTGTGATTGTATGATTGTGATTGTATGATAGTAATTGTATGATTATGATGGTATGATAGTGATTGTATGATTGTTTCTGTATGATTGCGATTGTATGATTATGATTGAATGATTGTGATTGTATGACTGTGATTGTGTGATCGTGATTGTGATATTGTGATTGTATGATTTTGATTGTGAGATTGTGATTGTGAGATTGTGATTGTATGATAGTGATTGTATGATCGTGATTGTATGATCGTGATTGTGAGATTGTGATTGTATGATTGTGATTGTATGATTGTGATTGTATGATTGTGATTGTATGATTGTGATTGTATGATTGTGATTGTATGATTGTGATTGTATGAGTGTGATTGTATGATAGTAATTGTATGATTGTGATTGTATGATTGTGATTGTATGATTGTGATTGTATGATTGTGATTGTATGATTGTGATTGTATGATTGTGATTGTATGATTGTGATTGTATGATTGTGTTTGTATGATTGTGATTGTGTGTTTGTGATTGTGTGATTGTGATTGTGTGATTGTGATTGTATGATTGTGATTGTATGATTGTGATTGTATGATTGTCATTGTATGATTGTGATTGTATGATTGTGATTGTATGATTGTGATTGTATGACTGTGATTGTATGACTGTGATTGTATGATTGTGATTGTATGATTGTGATTTTATGATTGTGATTGTATGATTGTGATTGTGAGATTGTGATGGTGAGATTGTGATTGTGAGATTGTGATTGTGAGATTGTGATTGTATGATTGTGATTTTTTGATTGTGATTGTATGATTGTGATTGTATGATTGTGATTGTATGATTGTGATTGTATGATTGTGATTGTATGATTGTGATTGTATGATTGTGATTGTATGATTGTGATTGTATGATTGTGATTGTATGATTGTGATTGTATGATTGTGATTGTATGATTGTGATTGTATGATTGTGATTGTATGATTGTGATTGTATGATTGTGATTGTATGATTGTGATTGCATGATTGTGATTGTATGATAGTAATTGTATGATTGTGATGGTATGATTGTGATTGTATGATTGTGATTGTATGATTGCGATTGTATGATTGTGATCGTATGATTGTGGTTGTATAATTAAGGTTGTATGATTGTTTCTGTATGATTGTGATTGTATGATTGCGATTGTATGATTGTGATTGTATGATTGTGATTGTATGATTGTGATTGTATGATTGTGATCGTATGATTGTGATTCTTTGAATGCGATTGTATGATTGCGATTGTATGATTGCGATTGTATGATTGCGATTGTATGATTGCGATTGTATGATTGCGATTGTATGATTGCGATTGTATGATTGCGATTGTATGATTGCGATTGTATGATTGCGATTGTATGATTGTGATTGTATGATTGTGATTTTATGATTGTGATTGTATGATTGTGATTGTGAGATTGTGATTGTGAGATTGTGATTGTGAGATTGTGATTGTATGATTGTGATTTTGTGATTGTGATTGTATGATTGTGATTGTATGATTGCGATTTTATGATTGCGATTGTATGATTCTGATTGTCTGATTGTGATTGTATGATTGTGATTGTGTGATTGTGACTGTATGATTGTGATTGTATGATTGTGATTGTATGATTGTGATTGTATGATTGTGATTGTATGATTGTGATTGTATGATTGTGATTGTATGATTGTGATTGTATGATTGTGATTGTATGATAGTAATTGTATGATTATGATGGTATGATAGTGATTGTATGATTGTTTCTGTATGATTGCGATTGTATGATTATGATTGAATGATTGTGATTGTATGACTGTGATTGTGTGATCGTGATTGTGATATTGTGATTGTATGATTTTGATTGCGAGATTGTGATTGTGAGATTGTGATTGTATGATCGTGATTGTATGATCGTGATTGTATGATCGTGATTGTGAGATTGTGATTGTATGATTGTGATTGTATGATTGTGATTGTATGATTGTGATTGTATGATTGTGATTGTATGATTGTGATTGTATGAGTGTGATTGTATGATAGTAATTGTATGATTGTGATTGTATGATTGTGATTGTATGATTGTGATCGTATGATTGTGATTGTATGATTGTGATTGTATGATTGCGATTGTATGATTGTGATCGTATGATTGTGGTTGTGTAATTAAGGTTGTATGATTGTTTCTGTATGATTGTGATTGAATGATTGCGATTGTATGATTGTGATTGTATGATTGTGATTGCCTGATTGTGATTGTATGATTGTGATTGCCTGATTGTGATTGTATGATTGTGATTGTATGATTGTGATTGTATGATTGTGATCGTATGATTGTGATTGTATGATTGTGATTGTATGATTGTGATTGTATGATTGTGATTGTATGATTGTGATTGTATGATTGTGATTGTATGATTGTGATTGTATGATTGTGATCGTATGATTGTGGTTGTATAATTAAGGTTGTCTGATTGTTTCTGTATGATTGTGATTGTATGATTGCGATTGTATGATTGTGATTGTATGATTGTGATTGCATGATTGTGATTGTATGATTGTGATTGTATGATTGTGATTGTATGATTGTGGTTGTATGATTGTGATTGTATGATTGTGATTGTATGATTGTGATTCTTTCATTGCGATTGTATGATTGTGATTGTATGATTGTGATTGTATGATTGTGATTGTATGATTGTGATTGTATGATTGTGATCGTATGATTGTGGTTGCATAATTAAGGTTGTATGATTGTTTCTGTATGATTGTGATTGTATGATGCGATTGTATGATCGTGATTGTGAGATTGTGATTGTGAGATTGTGATTGTATGATTGTGATTGAATGATTGTGATTGTGTGATAGTAATTGTATGATTGTGATTGTATGATTGTGATTGTATGATTGTGATTGTATGATTGTGATTGTATGATAGTAATTGTATGATTATGATGGTATGATAGTGATTGTATGATTGTTTCTGTATGATTGCGATTGTATGATTATGATTGAATGATTGTGATTGTATGACTGTGATTGTGTGATCGTGATTGTGATATTGTGATTGTATGATTTTGATTGTGAGATTGTGATTGTGAGATTGTGATTGTATGATCGTGATTGTATGATCGTGATTGTGAGATTGTGATTGTATGATTGTGATTGAATGATTGTGATTGCATGATAGTAATTGTATGATTGCGATTGTATGATTGCGATTGTATGATTGTGATTGTATGATTGTGATTGTATGACTGTGATCGTATGATTGTGATTCTTTGATTGCGATTGTATGATTGTGATTGTATGATTGTGATTGTATGATTGTGATTGTATGATTGTGATTGCATGATTGTGATTGTATGATAGTAATTGTATGATTGTGATCGTATGATTGTGATTGTATGATTGTGATTGTATGATTGCGATTGTATGATTGTGATCGTATGATTGTGGTTGTATAATTAAGGTTGTATGATTGTTTCTGTATGATTGTGATTGTATGATTGCGATTGTATGATTGTGATTGTATGATTGTGATTGTATGATTGTGATCGTATGATTGTGATTCTTTGATTGCGATTGTATGATTGCGATTGTATGATTGCGATTGTATGATTGCGATTGTATGATTGCGATTGTATGATTGCGATTGTATGATTGCGATTGTATGATTGCGATTGTATGATTGCGATTGTATGATTGTGATTGTATGATTGTGATTTTATGATTGTGATTGTATGATTGTGATTGTGAGATTGTGATTGTGAGATTGTGATTGTGAGATTGTGATTGTATGATTGTGATTTTGTGATTGTGATTGTATGATTGTGATTGTATGATTGCGATTTTATGATTGTGATTGTATGATTGTGATTGTATGATTGTGATTGTATGATTGTGATTGTATGATTGTGATTGTATGATTGTGATTGTATGATTGTGATTGCATGATTGTGATTGTATGATAGTAATTGTATGATTGTGATCGTATGATTGTGATTGTATGATTGTGATTGTATGATTGTGATTGTATGATTGTGATTGCATGATTGTGATTGTATGATTGTGATTGTATGATTGTGATTGTATGATTGTGGTTGTATGATTGTGATTGTATGATTGTGATTGTATGATTGTGATTCTTTCATTGCGATTGTATGATTGTGATTGTATGATTGTGATTGTATGATTGTGATTGTATGATTGTGATCGTATGATTGTGGTTGTATAATTAAGGTTGTATGATTGTTTCTGTATGATTGTGATTGTATGATTGCGATTGTATGATCGTGATTGTGAGATTGTGATTGTGAGATTGTGATTGTATGATTGTGATTGAATGATTGTGATTGTGTGATAGTAATTGTATGATTGTGATTGTATGATTGTGATTGTATGATTGTGATTGTATGATTGTGATTGTATGATAGTAATTGTATGATTATGATGGTATGATGGTGATTGTATGATTGTTTCTGTATGATTGTGATTGTATGATTGCGATTGTATGATTATGATTGTATAATTGTGATTGTATGATTGTGATTGTGTGATTGTGATTGTGAGATTTGATTGTATGATCGTGATTGTATGATCGTGATTGTGAGATTGTGATTGTATGATTGTGATTGAATGATTGTGATTGCATGATAGTAATTGTATGATTGCGATTGTATGATTGCGATTGTATGATTGTGATTGTATGATTGTGATTGTATGACTGTGATCGTATGATTGTGATTCTTTGATTGCGATTGTATGATTGTGATTGTATGATTGTGATTGTATGATTGTGATTGTATGATTGTGATTGTATGATTGTGATTGCATGATTGTAATTGTATGATTGTGATTGTATGACTGTGATTGTATGATTGTGATTGTATGATTGTGATTGTATGATTGTGATTGTATGATAGTGATTGTATGATTGTTTCTGTATGATTGTGATTGTATGATTGCGATTGTATGATTATGATTGTATGATTGTGATTGTATGATTGTGATTGTGTGATTGTGATTGTGAGATTGTGATTGTATGATCGTGATTGTATGATCGTGATTGTGAGATTGTGGTTGTATGATTGTGATTGTATGATTGTGATTGTATGATAGTAATTGTATGATTGTGATAGTATGATTGCGATTGTATGATTGTGATTGTATGATTGTGATTGTATGATTGTGATAGTATGATTGTGATTCTTTCATTGCGATTGTATGATTATGATTGTATGATTGTGATTGTATGATTGTGATTGTATGATTGTGATCGCATGATTGTGGTTCTTTGATTGCGATTGTATGATTGTGATTGTATGATTGTGCTTGTATGATCGTGATTGTGAGATTGTGATTGTGAGATTGTGATCGTATCATTGTGATTGAATGATTGTGATTGTATGATATTAATTGTATGATTGTGATTGTATGACTGCGATTGTATGATTGTGATTGTATGATTGCGATTGTATGATTGTGATCGTATGATTGTGATTCTTTGATTGCGATTGTATGATTGTGATTGTGTGATTGTGATTGTATGATTGTGATTGTATGATTATGGTTGCATGATTGTGATTGTATGATTGTGATTCTTTCATTGCGATTGTATGATTGTGATTGTATGATTGTGATTGTATGATTGTGATTGTATGATTGTGATCGTATGATTGTGGTTGTATAATTAAGGTTGTATGATTGTTTCTGTATGATTGTGATTGAATGATTGCGATTGTATGATTGTGATTGTATGATTGTGATTGCCTGATTGTGATTGTATGATTGTGATTGCCTGATTGTGATTGTATGATTGTGATTGTATGATTGTGATTGTATGATTGTGATTGTATGATTGTGATCGTATGATTGTGGTTGTATAATTAAGGTTGTATGATTGTTTCTGTATGATTGTGATTGAATGATTGCGATTGTATGATTGTGATTGTATGATTATGGTTGCATGATTGTGATTGTATGATTGTGATTCTTTCATTGCGATTGTATGATTGTGATTGTATGATTGTGATCGTATGATTGTGGTTGTATAATTAAGGTTGTCTGATTGTTTCTGTATGATTGTGATTGTATGATTGCGATTGTATGATTGTGATTGTATGATTGTGATTGCATGATTGTGATTGTATGATTGTGATTGTATGATTGTGATTGTATGATTGTGGTTGTATGATTGTGATTGTATGATTGTGATTGTATGATTGTGATTCTTTCATTGCGATTGTATGATTGTGATTGTATGATTGTGATTGTATGATTGTGATTGTATGATTGTGATTGTATGATTGTGATCGTATGATTGTGGTTGCATAATTAAGGTTGTATGATTGTTTCTGTATGATTGTGATTGTATGATTGCGATTGTATGATCGTGATTGTGAGATTGTGATTGTGAGATTGTGATTGTATGATTGTGATTGAATGATTGTGATTGTGTGATAGTAATTGTATGATTGTGATTGTATGATTGTGATTGTATGATTGTGATTGTATGATTGTGATTGTATGATTGTGATTGTATGATTGTGATTGTATGATAGTAATTGTATGATTATGATGGTATGATAGTGATTGTATGATTGTTTCTGTATGATTGCGATTGTATGATTATGATTGAATGATTGTGATTGTATGACTGTGATTGTGTGATCGTGATTGTGATATTGTGATTGTATGATTTTGATTGTGAGATTGTGATTGTGAGATTGTGATTGTATGATAGTGATTGTATGATCGTGATTGTATGATCGTGATTGTGAGATTGTGATTGTATGATTGTGATTGTATGATTGTGATTGTATGATTGTGATTGTATGATTGTGATTGTATGATTGTGATTGTATGATTGTGATTGTATGAGTGTGATTGTATGATAGTAATTGTATGATTGTGATTGTATGATTGTGATTGTATGATTGTGATTGTATGATTGTGATTGTATGATTGTGATTGTATGATTGTGATTGTATGATTGTGATTGTATGATTGTGTTTGTATGATTGTGATTGTGTGTTTGTGATTGTGTGATTGTGATTGTGTGATTGTGATTGTATGATTGTGATTGTATGATTGTGATTGTATGATTGTCATTGTATGATTGTGATTGTATGATTGTGATTGTATGATTGTGATTGTATGACTGTGATTGTATGACTGTGATTGTATGATTGTGATTGTATGATTGTGATTTTATGATTGTGATTGTATGATTGTGATTGTGAGATTGTGATGGTGAGATTGTGATTGTGAGATTGTGATTGTGAGATTGTGATTGTATGATTGTGATTTTTTGATTGTGATTGTATGATTGTGATTGTATGATTGTGATTGTATGATTGTGATTGTATGATTGTGATTGTATGATTGTGATTGTATGATTGTGATTGTATGATTGTGATTGTATGATTGTGATTGTATGATTGTGATTGTATGATTGTGATTGTATGATTGTGATTGTATGATTGTGATTGTATGATTGTGATTGCATGATTGTGATTGTATGATAGTAATTGTATGATTGTGATGGTATGATTGTGATTGTATGATTGTGATTGTATGATTGCGATTGTATGATTGTGATCGTATGATTGTGGTTGTATAATTAAGGTTGTATGATTGTTTCTGTATGATTGTGATTGTATGATTGCGATTGTATGATTGTGATTGTATGATTGTGATTGTATGATTGTGATTGTATGATTGTGATCGTATGATTGTGATTGTATGATTGTGATTGTATGATTGCGATTGTATGATTGTGATCGTATGATTGTGGTTGTGTAATTAAGGTTGTATGATTGTTTCTGTATGATTGTGATTGAATGATTGCGATTGTATGATTGTGATTGTATGATTGTGATTGCCTGATTGTGATTGTATGATTGTGATTGCCTGATTGTGATTGTATGATTGTGATTGTATGATTGTGATTGTATGATTGTGATCGTATGATTGTGATTGTATGATTGTGATTGTATGATTGTGATTGTATGATTGTGATTGTATGATTGTGATTGTATGATTGTGATTGTATGATTGTGATTGTATGATTGTGATCGTATGATTGTGGTTGTATAATTAAGGTTGTCTGATTGTTTCTGTATGATTGTGATTGTATGATTGCGATTGTATGATTGTGATTGTATGATTGTGATTGCATGATTGTGATTGTATGATTGTGATTGTATGATTGTGATTGTATGATTGTGGTTGTATGATTGTGATTGTATGATTGTGATTGTATGATTGTGATTCTTTCATTGCGATTGTATGATTGTGATTGTATGATTGTGATTGTATGATTGTGATTGTATGATTGTGATTGTATGATTGTGATCGTATGATTGTGGTTGCATAATTAAGGTTGTATGATTGTTTCTGTATGATTGTGATTGTATGATGCGATTGTATGATCGTGATTGTGAGATTGTGATTGTGAGATTGTGATTGTATGATTGTGATTGAATGATTGTGATTGTGTGATAGTAATTGTATGATTGTGATTGTATGATTGTGATTGTATGATTGTGATTGTATGATTGTGATTGTATGATAGTAATTGTATGATTATGATGGTATGATAGTGATTGTATGATTGTTTCTGTATGATTGCGATTGTATGATTATGATTGAATGATTGTGATTGTATGACTGTGATTGTGTGATCGTGATTGTGATATTGTGATTGTATGATTTTGATTGTGAGATTGTGATTGTGAGATTGTGATTGTATGATCGTGATTGTATGATCGTGATTGTGAGATTGTGATTGTATGATTGTGATTGAATGATTGTGATTGCATGATAGTAATTGTATGATTGCGATTGTATGATTGCGATTGTATGATTGTGATTGTATGATTGTGATTGTATGACTGTGATCGTATGATTGTGATTCTTTGATTGCGATTGTATGATTGTGATTGTATGATTGTGATTGTATGATTGTGATTGTATGATTGTGATTGCATGATTGTGATTGTATGATAGTAATTGTATGATTGTGATCGTATGATTGTGATTGTATGATTGTGATTGTATGATTGCGATTGTATGATTGTGATCGTATGATTGTGGTTGTATAATTAAGGTTGTATGATTGTTTCTGTATGATTGTGATTGTATGATTGCGATTGTATGATTGTGATTGTATGATTGTGATTGTATGATTGTGATCGTATGATTGTGATTCTTTGATTGCGATTGTATGATTGCGATTGTATGATTGCGATTGTATGATTGCGATTGTATGATTGCGATTGTATGATTGCGATTGTATGATTGCGATTGTATGATTGCGATTGTATGATTGCGATTGTATGATTGTGATTGTATGATTGTGATTTTATGATTGTGATTGTATGATTGTGATTGTGAGATTGTGATTGTGAGATTGTGATTGTGAGATTGTGATTGTATGATTGTGATTTTGTGATTGTGATTGTATGATTGTGATTGTATGATTGCGATTTTATGATTGTGATTGTATGATTGTGATTGTATGATTGTGATTGTATGATTGTGATTGTATGATTGTGATTGTATGATTGTGATTGTATGATTGTGATTGCATGATTGTGATTGTATGATAGTAATTGTATGATTGTGATCGTATGATTGTGATTGTATGATTGTGATTGTATGATTGTGATTGTATGATTGTGATTGCATGATTGTGATTGTATGATTGTGATTGTATGATTGTGATTGTATGATTGTGGTTGTATGATTGTGATTGTATGATTGTGATTGTATGATTGTGATTCTTTCATTGCGATTGTATGATTGTGATTGTATGATTGTGATTGTATGATTGTGATTGTATGATTGTGATCGTATGATTGTGGTTGTATAATTAAGGTTGTATGATTGTTTCTGTATGATTGTGATTGTATGATTGCGATTGTATGATCGTGATTGTGAGATTGTGATTGTGAGATTGTGATTGTATGATTGTGATTGAATGATTGTGATTGTGTGATAGTAATTGTATGATTGTGATTGTATGATTGTGATTGTATGATTGTGATTGTATGATTGTGATTGTATGATAGTAATTGTATGATTATGATGGTATGATGGTGATTGTATGATTGTTTCTGTATGATTGTGATTGTATGATTGCGATTGTATGATTATGATTGTATAATTGTGATTGTATGATTGTGATTGTGTGATTGTGATTGTGAGATTTGATTGTATGATCGTGATTGTATGATCGTGATTGTGAGATTGTGATTGTATGATTGTGATTGAATGATTGTGATTGCATGATAGTAATTGTATGATTGCGATTGTATGATTGCGATTGTATGATTGTGATTGTATGATTGTGATTGTATGACTGTGATCGTATGATTGTGATTCTTTGATTGCGATTGTATGATTGTGATTGTATGATTGTGATTGTATGATTGTGATTGTATGATTGTGATTGTATGATTGTGATTGCATGATTGTAATTGTATGATTGTGATTGTATGACTGTGATTGTATGATTGTGATTGTATGATTGTGATTGTATGATTGTGATTGTATGATAGTGATTGTATGATTGTTTCTGTATGATTGTGATTGTATGATTGCGATTGTATGATTATGATTGTATGATTGTGATTGTATGATTGTGATTGTGTGATTGTGATTGTGAGATTGTGATTGTATGATCGTGATTGTATGATCGTGATTGTGAGATTGTGGTTGTATGATTGTGATTGTATGATTGTGATTGTATGATAGTAATTGTATGATTGTGATAGTATGATTGCGATTGTATGATTGTGATTGTATGATTGTGATTGTATGATTGTGATAGTATGATTGTGATTCTTTCATTGCGATTGTATGATTATGATTGTATGATTGTGATTGTATGATTGTGATTGTATGATTGTGATCGCATGATTGTGGTTCTTTGATTGCGATTGTATGATTGTGATTGTATGATTGTGCTTGTATGATCGTGATTGTGAGATTGTGATTGTGAGATTGTGATCGTATCATTGTGATTGAATGATTGTGATTGTATGATATTAATTGTATGATTGTGATTGTATGACTGCGATTGTATGATTGTGATTGTATGATTGCGATTGTATGATTGTGATCGTATGATTGTGATTCTTTGATTGCGATTGTATGATTGTGATTGTGTGATTGTGATTGTATGATTGTGATTGTATGATTATGGTTGCATGATTGTGATTGTATGATTGTGATTCTTTCATTGCGATTGTATGATTGTGATTGTATGATTGTGATTGTATGATTGTGATTGTATGATTGTGATCGTATGATTGTGGTTGTATAATTAAGGTTGTATGATTGTTTCTGTATGATTGTGATTGAATGATTGCGATTGTATGATTGTGATTGTATGATTGTGATTGCCTGATTGTGATTGTATGATTGTGATTGCCTGATTGTGATTGTATGATTGTGATTGTATGATTGTGATTGTATGATTGTGATTGTATGATTGTGATCGTATGATTGTGGTTGTATAATTAAGGTTGTATGATTGTTTCTGTATGATTGTGATTGAATGATTGCGATTGTATGATTGTGATTGTATGATTATGGTTGCATGATTGTGATTGTATGATTGTGATTCTTTCATTGCGATTGTATGATTGTGATTGTATGATTGTGATCGTATGATTGTGGTTGTATAATTAAGGTTGTCTGATTGTTTCTGTATGATTGTGATTGTATGATTGCGATTGTATGATTGTGATTGTATGATTGTGATTGCATGATTGTGATTGTATGATTGTGATTGTATGATTGTGATTGTATGATTGTGGTTGTATGATTGTGATTGTATGATTGTGATTGTATGATTGTGATTCTTTCATTGCGATTGTATGATTGTGATTGTATGATTGTGATTGTATGATTGTGATTGTATGATTGTGATTGTATGATTGTGATCGTATGATTGTGGTTGCATAATTAAGGTTGTATGATTGTTTCTGTATGATTGTGATTGTATGATTGCGATTGTATGATCGTGATTGTGAGATTGTGATTGTGAGATTGTGATTGTATGATTGTGATTGAATGATTGTGATTGTGTGATAGTAATTGTATGATTGTGATTGTATGATTGTGATTGTATGATTGTGATTGTATGATTGTGATTGTATGATTGTGATTGTATGATTGTGATTGTATGATAGTAATTGTATGATTATGATGGTATGATAGTGATTGTATGATTGTTTCTGTATGATTGCGATTGTATGATTATGATTGAATGATTGTGATTGTATGACTGTGATTGTGTGATCGTGATTGTGATATTGTGATTGTATGATTTTGATTGTGAGATTGTGATTGTGAGATTGTGATTGTATGATAGTGATTGTATGATCGTGATTGTATGATCGTGATTGTGAGATTGTGATTGTATGATTGTGATTGTATGATTGTGATTGTATGATTGTGATTGTATGATTGTGATTGTATGATTGTGATTGTATGATTGTGATTGTATGAGTGTGATTGTATGATAGTAATTGTATGATTGTGATTGTATGATTGTGATTGTATGATTGTGATTGTATGATTGTGATTGTATGATTGTGATTGTATGATTGTGATTGTATGATTGTGATTGTATGATTGTGTTTGTATGATTGTGATTGTGTGTTTGTGATTGTGTGATTGTGATTGTGTGATTGTGATTGTATGATTGTGATTGTATGATTGTGATTGTATGATTGTCATTGTATGATTGTGATTGTATGATTGTGATTGTATGATTGTGATTGTATGACTGTGATTGTATGACTGTGATTGTATGATTGTGATTGTATGATTGTGATTTTATGATTGTGATTGTATGATTGTGATTGTGAGATTGTGATGGTGAGATTGTGATTGTGAGATTGTGATTGTGAGATTGTGATTGTATGATTGTGATTTTTTGATTGTGATTGTATGATTGTGATTGTATGATTGTGATTGTATGATTGTGATTGTATGATTGTGATTGTATGATTGTGATTGTATGATTGTGATTGTATGATTGTGATTGTATGATTGTGATTGTATGATTGTGATTGTATGATTGTGATTGTATGATTGTGATTGTATGATTGTGATAGTATGATTGTGATTGTATGATTGTGATTGCATGATTGTGATTGTATGATAGTAATTGTATGATTGTGATGGTATGATTGTGATTGTATGATTGTGATTGTATGATTGCGATTGTATGATTGTGATCGTATGATTGTGGTTGTATAATTAAGGTTGTATGATTGTTTCTGTATGATTGTGATTGTATGATTGCGATTGTATGATTGTGATTGTATGATTGTGATTGTATGATTGTGATTGTATGATTGTGATCGTATGATTGTGATTCTTTGAATGCGATTGTATGATTGCGATTGTATGATTGCGATTGTATGATTGCGATTGTATGATTGCGATTGTATGATTGCGATTGTATGATTGCGATTGTATGATTGCGATTGTATGATTGCGATTGTATGATTGCGATTGTATGATTGTGATTGTATGATTGTGATTTTATGATTGTGATTGTATGATTGTGATTGTGAGATTGTGATTGTGAGATTGTGATTGTGAGATTGTGATTGTATGATTGTGATTTTGTGATTGTGATTGTATGATTGTGATTGTATGATTGCGATTTTATGATTGCGATTGTATGATTCTGATTGTCTGATTGTGATTGTATGATTGTGATTGTGTGATTGTGACTGTATGATTGTGATTGTATGATTGTGATTGTATGATTGTGATTGTATGATTGTGATTGTATGATTGTGATTGTATGATTGTGATTGTATGATTGTGATTGTATGATTGTGATTGTATGATAGTAATTGTATGATTATGATGGTATGATAGTGATTGTATGATTGTTTCTGTATGATTGCGATTGTATGATTATGATTGAATGATTGTGATTGTATGACTGTGATTGTGTGATCGTGATTGTGATATTGTGATTGTATGATTTTGATTGTGAGATTGTGATTGTGAGATTGTGATTGTATGATCGTGATTGTATGATCGTGATTGTATGATCGTGATTGTGAGATTGTGATTGTATGATTGTGATTGTATGATTGTGATTGTATGATTGTGATTGTATGATTGTGATTGTATGATTGTGATTGTATGAGTGTGATTGTATGATAGTAATTGTATGATTGTGATTGTATGATTGTGATTGTATGATTGTGATCGTATGATTGTGATTGTATGATTGTGATTGTATGATTGCGATTGTATGATTGTGATCGTATGATTGTGGTTGTATAATTAAGGTTGTATGATTGTTTCTGTATGATTGTGATTGTATGATTGCGATTGTATGATTGTGATTGTATGATTGTGATTGTATGATTGTGATCGTATGATTGTGATTCTTTGATTGCGATTGTATGATTGCGATTGTATGATTGCGATTGTATGATTGCGATTGTATGATTGCGATTGTATGATTGCGATTGTATGATTGCGATTGTATGATTGCGATTGTATGATTGCGATTGTATGATTGTGATTGTATGATTGTGATTTTATGATTGTGATTGTATGATTGTGATTGTGAGATTGTGATTGTGAGATTGTGATTGTGAGATTGTGATTGTATGATTGTGATTTTGTGATTGTGATTGTATGATTGTGATTGTATGATTGCGATTTTATGATTGCGATTGTATGATTCTGATTGTATGATTGTGATTGTATGATTGTGATTGTGTGATTGTGACTGTATGATTGTGATTGTATGATTGTGATTGTATGATTGTGATTGTATGATTGTGATTGTATGATTGTGATTGTATGATTGTGATTGTATGATTGTGATTGTATGATTGTGATTGTATGATTGTGATTGTATGATTGTGATTGTATGATTGTGATTGTATGATTGTGATTGTATGATTGTGATTGTATGATTGTGATTGCATGATTGTGATTGTATGATAGTAATTGTATGATTGTGATCGTATGATTGTGGTTGTATAATTAAGGTTGTATGATTGTTTCTGTATGATTGTGATTGTATGATTGCGATTGTATGATTGTGATTGTATGATTGCGATTGTATGATTGCGATTGTATGATTGCGATTGTATGATTGTGATTGTATGATTGTGATTTTATGATTGTGATTGTATGATTGTGATTGTGAGATTGTGATTGTGAGATTGTGATTGTATGATTGTGATTGTATGATTGTGATTGTATGATTGTGATTGTATGATTGTGATTGTATGATTGTGATTGTATGATTGTGATTGTATGATTGTGATTGTATGATTGTGATTGTATGATTGTGATTGTATGATTGTGATTGCATGATTGTGATTGTATGATAGTAATTGTATGATTGTGATCGTATGATTGTGATTGTATGATTGTGATTGTATGATTGTGATTGTATGATTGTGATCGTATGATTGTGGTTGTATAATTAAGGTTGTATGATTGTTTCTGTATGATTGTGATTGTATGATTGCGATTGTATGATTGTGATTGTATGATTGTGATTGTATGATTGTGATCGTATGATTGTGATTCTTTGATTGCGATTGTATGATTGCGATTGTATGATTGCGATTGTATGATTGCGATTGTATGATTGCGATTGTATGATTGCGATTGTATGATTGCGATTGTATGATTGCGATTGTATGATTGCGATTGTATGATTGTGATTGTATGATTCTGATTGTATGTCTGTGATCGTATGATTGTGATCGTATGATTGTGGTCGGATAATTGTGATTGTATGATTGTGATTGTATGATTGTGATTGTATGATTTTGATTGTTTGATTGTGATTGTATGATTGTGATTGTATGATTGTGATTCTATGATTGTGATTGTTTGATTCTGATTGTATGATTGTTATTGTATGATTCTGATTGTATGATTGTGATTGTATGATTGTGATTGTATGATTGTGATTCTTTCATTGCGATTGTATGATTGTGATTGTATGATTGTGATTGTATGATTGTGATTCTTTCATTGCGATTGTATGATTGTGATTGTATGATTGTGATTGTATGATTGTGATTGTATGATTGTGATTGTATGATTGTGATTTTATGATTGTGATCGTACGATTGTGGTTGTATAATTAAGGTTGTATGATTATTTCTTTATGATTGTGATTGTATGATTGCGGTTGTATGATTGTGGTTGTATGATTGTGATTGTATGATTGTGATCGTATGATTGTGAATCTTTGATTGCGATTGTATGATTGTGATTGTATGATTGTGATTGTATGATTGAGATTGTATGATTGTGATTGTATGATTGTGATTGTATGATAGTGATTGTATGATTGTTTCTGTATGATTGTGATTGTATGATTGCGATTGTATGATTATGATTGTATAATTGTGATTGTATGATTGTGATTGTGTGATTGTGATTGTGAGATTTGATTGTATGATCGTGATTGTATGATCGTGATTGTGAGATTGTGATTGTATGATTGTGATTGAATGATTGTGATTGTATGATAGTAATTGTATGATTGTGATTGTATGATTCGGATTGTATGATTGTGATTGTATGATTGTGATTGTATGACTGTGATCGTATGATTGTGATTCTTTGATTGCGATTGTATGATTGTGATTGTATGATTGTGATTGTATGATTGTGATTGTATGATTGTGATTGTATGATTGTGATTGTATGATTGTGATCGTATGATTGTGGTTGTATAATTAAGGTTGTCTGATTGTTTCTGTATGATTGTGATTGTATGATTGCGATTGTATGATTGTGATTGTATGATTGTGATTGCATGATTGTGATTGTATGATTGTGATTGTATGATTGTGATTGTATGATTGTGGTTGTATGATTGTGATTGTATGATTGTGATTGTATGATTGTGATTCTTTCATTGCGATTGTATGATTGTGATTGTATGATTGTGATTGTATGATTGTGATTGTATGATTGTGATTGTATGATTGTGATTGTATGATTGTGATCGTATGATTGTGGTTGCATAATTAAGGTTGTATGATTGTTTCTGTATGATTGTGATTGTATGATGCGATTGTATGATCGTGATTGTGAGATTGTGATTGTGAGATTGTGATTGTATGATTGTGATTGAATGATTGTGATTGTGTGATAGTAATTGTATGATTGTGATTGTATGATTGTGATTGTATGATTGTGATTGTATGATTGTGATTGTATGATAGTAATTGTATGATTATGATGGTATGATAGTGATTGTATGATTGTTTCTGTATGATTGCGATTGTATGATTATGATTGAATGATTGTGATTGTATGACTGTGATTGTGTGATCGTGATTGTGATATTGTGATTGTATGATTTTGATTGTGAGATTGTGATTGTGAGATTGTGATTGTATGATCGTGATTGTATGATCGTGATTGTATGATCGTGATTGTGAGATTGTGATTGTATGATTGTGATTGTATGATTGTGATTGTATGATTGTGATTGTATGATTGTGATTGTATGATTGTGATTGTATGAGTGTGATTGTATGATAGTAATTGTATGATTGTGATTGTATGATTGTGATTGTATGATTGTGATTGTATGATTGTGATTGTATGATTGTGATTGTATGATTGTGATTGTATGATTGTGATTGTATGATTGTGTTTGTATGATTGTGATTGTGTGTTTGTGATTGTGTGATTGTGATTGTGTGATTGTGATTGTATGATTGTGATTGTATGATTGTGATTGTATGACTGTCATTGTATGATTGTGATTGTATGATTGTGATTGTATGATTGTGATTGCATGATTGTGATTGCATGATTGTGATTGTATGATTGTGATTGTATGATTGTGATTGTATGACTGTGATTGTATGATTGTGATTGTATGATTGTGATTGTATGATTGTGATTTTATGATTGTGATTGTAAGATTGTGATTGTGAGATTGTGATGGTGAGATTGTGATTGTGAGATTGTGATTGTGAGATTGTGATTGTATGATTGTGATTTTTTGATTGTGATTGTATGATTGTGATTGTATGATTGTGATTGTATGATTGTGATTGTATGATTGTGATTGTATGATTGTGATTGTATGATTGTGATTGTATGATTGTGATTGTATGATTGTGATTGTATGATTGTGATTGTATGATTGTGATTGCATGATTGTGATTGTATGATAGTAATTGTATGATTGTGATCGTATGATTGTGATTGTATGATTGTGATTGTATGATTGCGATTGTATGATTGTGATCGTATGATTGTGGTTGTATAATTAAGGTTGTATGATTGTTTCTGTATGATTGTGATTGTATGATTGCGATTGTATGATTGTGATTGTATGATTGTGATTGTATGATTGTGATCGTATGATTGTGATTCTTTGATTGCGATTGTATGATTGCGATTGTATGATTGCGATTGTATGATTGCGATTGTATGATTGCGATTGTATGATTGCGATTGTATGATTGCGATTGTATGATTGCGATTGTATGATTGCGATTGTATGATTGCGATTGTATGATTGTGATTGTATGATTGTGATTTTATGATTGTGATTGTATGATTGTGATTGTGAGATTGTGATTGTGAGATTGTGATTGTGAGATTGTGATTGTATGATTGTGATTTTGTGATTGTGATTGTATGATTGTGATTGTATGATTGCGATTTTATGATTGCGATTGTATGATTCTGATTGTATGATTGTGATTGTATGATTGTGATTGTGTGATTGTGACTGTATGATTGTGATTGTATGATTGTGATTGTATGATTGTGATTGTATGATTGTGATTGTATGATTGTGATTGTATGATTGTGATTGTATGATTGTGATTGTATGATTGTGATTGTATGATTGTGATTGTATGATTGTGATTGTATGATTGTGATTGTATGATTGTGATTGTATGATTGTGATTGTATGATTGTGATTACATGATTGTGATTGTATGATAGTAATTGTATGATTGTGATCGTATGATTGTGGTTGTATAATTAAGGTTGTATGATTGTTTCTGTATGATTGTGATTGTATGATTGCGATTGTATGATTGTGATTGTATGATTGCGATTGTATGATTGCGATTGTATGATTGCGATTGTATGATTGTGATTGTATGATTGTGATTTTATGATTGTGATTGTATGATTGTGATTGTGAGATTGTGATTGTGAGATTGTGATTGTATGATTGTGATTGTATGATTGTGATTGTATGATTGTGATTGTATGATTGTGATTGTATGATTGTGATTGTATGATTGTGATTGTATGATTGTGATTGTATGATTGTGATTGTATGATTGTGATTGTATGATTGTGATTGCATGATTGTGATTGTATGATAGTAATTGTATGATTGTGATCGTATGATTGTGATTGTATGATTGTGATTGTATGATTGTGATTGTATGATTGCGATTGTATGATTGTGATTGTATGATTGTGATTGTATGATTGTGATCGTATGATTGTGATTCTTTGATTGCGATTGTATGATTGCGATTGTATGATTGCGATTGTATGATTGCGATTGTATGATTGCGATTGTATGATTGCGATTGTATGATTGCGATTGTATGATTGCGATTGTATGATTGCGATTGTATGATTGTGATTGTATGATTCTGATTGTATGACTGTGATCGTATGATTGTGATCGTATGATTGTGATCGGATAATTGTGATTGTATGATTGTGATTGTATGATTGTGATTGTATGATTTTGATTGTTTGATTGTGATTGTATGATTGTGATTGTATGATTGTGATTCTATGATTGTGATTGTTTGATTCTGATTGTATGATTGTTATTGTATGATTCTGATTGTATGATTGTGATTGTATGATTGTGATTGTATGATTGTGATTCTTTCATTGCGATTGTATGATTGTGATTGTATGATTGTGATTGTATGATTGTGATTCTTTCATTGCGATTGTATGATTGTGATTGTATGATTGTGATTGTATGATTGTGATTGTATGATTGTGATTGTATGATTGTGATTTTATGATTGTGATCGTACGATTGTGGTTGTATAATTAAGGTTGTATGATTATTTCTTTATGATTGTGATTGTATGATTGCGGTTGTATGATTGTGGTTGTATGATTGTGATTGTATGATTGTGATCGTATGATTGTGAATCTTTGATTGCGATTGTATGATTGTGATTGTATGATTGTGATTGTATGATTGAGATTGTATGATTGTGATTGTATGACTGTGATTGTATGATAGTGATTGTATGATTGTTTCTGTATGATTGTGATTGTATGATTGCGATTGTATGATTATGATTGTATAATTGTGATTGTATGATTGTGATTGTGTGATTGTGATTGTGAGATTTGATTGTATGATCGTGATTGTATGATCGTGATTGTGAGATTGTGATTGTATGATTGTGATTGAATGATTGTGATTGTATGATAGTAATTGTATGATTGTGATTGTATGATTCGGATTGTATGATTGTGATTGTATGATTGTGATTGTATGACTGTGATCGTATGATTGTGATTCTTTGATTGCGATTGTATGATTGTGATTGTATGATTGTGATTGTATGATTGTGATTGTATGATTGTGATTGCATGATTGTAATTGTATGATTGTGATTGCATGATAGTGGTTGTATGATTGTGATTGTATGATTGTGATTGTATGATTGCGATCGTATGATTGTGATTGTATGATTGTGATTGTATGATAGTGATTGTATGATAGTGATTGTATGATTGTGATTGTATGATTGCGATTGTATGATTATGATTGAATGATTGTGATTGTATGACTGTGATTGTGTGATTGTGATTGTGAGATTGTGATTGTATGATCGTGATTGTGAGATTGTGATTGTATGTTTGTGATTGTATGATTGTGATTGTATGATTGTGAATGTATGATTGTGATTGTATGAGTGTGATTGTATGATAGTAATTGTATGATTGTGATTGTATGATTGTGATTGTATGATTGTGATTGTATGATTGTGATTGTATGATTGTTATTGTATGATTGTGATTGTATGACTGTGATTGTATGATTGTGATTGTATGATTGTGATTGTATGATTGTGATTGTATGATTGTGATTGTATGATTGTGTTTGCATGATTGTGATTACATGATTGTGATTGTGTGATTGTGATTGTGTGATTGTGACTGTATGATTGTGATTGTATGATTGTGATTGTATGATTGTGATTGTATGATGGTGATTGTATGATTGTGATTGTATGATTGTGATTGTATGATTGTGATTGTATGATTGTGATTGTATGATTGTGATTGTATGATTGTGATTGTATGATTGTGATTGTATGATTGTGATTGCATGATTGTGATTGTATGATTGTGATGGTATGATTGTGATCGTATGATTGTGATTGTATGATTGTGATTGTATGATTGCGATTGTATGATTGTGATCGTATGATTGTGGTTGTATAATTAAGGTTGTATGATTGTTTCTGTATGATTGTGATTGTATGATTGCGATTGTATGATTGCGATTGTATGATTGTGATTGTATGATTGTGATCGTATGATTGTGATTCTTTGATTGCGATTGTATGATTGCGATTGTATGATTGCGATTGTATGATTGCGATTGTATGATTGCGATTGTATGATTGCGATTGTATGATTGCGATTGTATGATTGTGATTTTATGATTGTGATTGTATGATTGTGATTGTGAGATTGTGATTGTGAGATTGTGATTGTGAGATTGTGATTGTATGATTGTGATTTTGTGATTGTGATTGTATGATTGTGATTGTATGATTGCGATTGTATGATTGCGATTGTATGATTCTGATTGTATGATTGTGATCGTATGATTGTGATCGTATGATTGTGATCGTATAATTGTGATCGTATGATTGTGATGGTATGATTGTGATTGTATGATTGTGATTTTATGATTGTGATTGTGAGATTGTGATTGTATGATTGCGATTGTATGATTGTTATTGTATGATTGTGATTGTGTGATTGTGATTGTATGATTGTGATTGTATGATTGTGATTGTATGAGTGTGATTGTATGATTGTGATTGTATGATTGTGATTGTATGCTAGTGATTGTATGATTGTTTCTGTATGATTGTGATTGTATGATTGTGATCGTATGATTGTGGTTGTATAATTAAGGTTGTATGATTGTTTCTGTATGATTGTGATTGTATGATTGCGATTGTATGATTGTGATTGTATGATTGTGATTGTATGATTGTGATCGTATGATTGTGATTCTTTGATTGCGATTGTATGATTGCGATTGTATGATTGCGATTGTATGATTGCGATTGTATGATTGCGATTGTATGATTGCGATTGTATGATTGCGATTGTATGATTGCGATTGTATGATTGCGATTGTATGATTGCGATTGTATGATTGTGATTGTGAGATTGTGATTGTGAGATTGTGATTGTATGATTGTGATTTTGTGATTGTGATTGTATGATTGTGATTGTATGATTGCGATTGTATGATTGCGATTGTATGATTCTGATTGTATGATTGTGATCGTATGATTGTGATCGTATGATTGTGATCGGATAATTGTGATTGTATGATTGTGATTGTATGATTGTGATTGTATGATTGTGATTGTTTGATTGTGATTGTATGATTGTGATTGTATGATTGTGATTCTATGATTGTGATTGTTTGATTCTGATTGTATGATTGTTATTGTATGATTCTGATTGTATGATTGTGATTGTATGATTGTGATTGTATGATTGTGATTGAATGATTGTGATTCTTTCATTGCGATTGTATGATTGTGATTGTATGATTGTGATTGTATGATTGTGGTTGTATGATTGTGATTGTATGATTGTGATTGTATGATTGTGATTCTTTCATTGCGATTGTATGATTGTGATTGTATGATTGTGATTGTATGATTGTGATTGTATGATTGTGATTGTATGATTGTGATTGTATGATTGTGATCGTATGATTGTGGTTGTATAATTAAGGTTGTATGATTGTTTCTGTATGATTGTGATTGTATGATTGCGATTGTATGATCGTGATTGTGAGATTGTGATTGTGAGATTGTGATTGTATGATTGTGATTGAATGATTGTGATTGTGTGATAGTAATTGTATGATTGTGATTGTATGATTGTGATTGTATGATTGTGATTGTATGATTGTGATTGTATGATAGTAATTGTATGATTATGATGGTATGATGGTGATTGTATGATTGTTTCTGTATGATTGTGATTGTATGATTGCGATTGTATGATTATGATTGTATAATTGTGATTGTATGATTGTGATTGTGTGATTGTGATTGTGAGATTTGATTGTATGATCGTGATTGTATGATCGTGATTGTGAGATTGTGATTGTATGATTGTGATTGAATGATTGTGATTGCATGATAGTAATTGTATGATTGCGATTGTATGATTGCGATTGTATGATTGTGATTGTATGATTGTGATTGTATGACTGTGATCGTATGATTGTGATTCTTTGATTGCGATTGTATGATTGTGATTGTATGATTGTGATTGCATGATTGTAATTGTATGATTGTGATTGTATGACTGTGATTGTATGATTGTGATTGTATGATTGTGATTGTATGATTGTGATTGTATGATAGTGATTGTATGATTGTTTCTGTATGATTGTGATTGTATGATTGCGATTGTATGATTATGATTGTATGATTGTGATTGTATGATTGTGATTGTGTGATTGTGATTGTGAGATTGTGATTGTATGATCGTGATTGTATGATCGTGATTGTGAGATTGTGGTTGTATGATTGTGATTGTATGATTGTGATTGTATGATAGTAATTGTATGATTGTGATAGTATGATTGCGATTGTATGATTGTGATTGTATGATTGTGATTGTATGATTGTGATAGTATGATTGTGATTCTTTCATTGCGATTGTATGATTATGATTGTATGATTGTGATTGTATGATTGTGATTGTATGATTGTGATCGCATGATTGTGGTTCTTTGATTGCGATTGTATGATTGTGATTGTATGATTGTGATTGTATGATCGTGATTGTGAGATTGTGATTGTGAGATTGTGATCGTATCATTGTGATTGAATGATTGTGATTGTATGATATTAATTGTATGATTGTGATTGTATGATTGCGATTGTATGATTGTGATTGTATGATTGCGATTGTATGATTGTGATCGTATGATTGTGATTCTTTGATTGCGATTGTATGATTGTGATTGTGTGATTGTGATTGTATGATTGTGATTGTATGATTATGGTTGCATGATTGTGATTGTATGATTGTGATTCTTTCATTGCGATTGTATGATTGTGATTGTATGATTGTGATTGTATGATTGTGATTGTATGATTGTGATTGTATGATTGTGATCGTATGATTGTGGTTGTATAATTAAGGTTGTATGATTGTTTCTGTATGATTGTGATTGAATGATTGCGATTGTATGATTGTGATTGTATGATTGTGATTGCCTGATTGTGATTGTATGATTGTGATTGCCTGATTGTGATTGTATGATTGTGATTGTATGATTGTGATTGTATGATTGTGATCGTATGATTGTGATTGTATGATTGTGATTGTATGATTGTGATTGTATGATTGTGATTGTATGATTGTGATTGTATGATTGTGATTGTATGATTGTGATTGTATGATTGTGATCGTATGATTGTGGTTGTATAATTAAGGTCGTCTGATTGTTTCTGTATGATTGTGATTGTATGATTGCGATTGTATGATTGTGATTGTATGATTGTGATTGCATGATTGTGATTGTATGATTGTGATTGTATGATTGTGATTGTATGATTGTGGTTGTATGATTGTGATTGTATGATTGTGATTGTATGATTGTGATTCTTTCATTGCGATTGTATGATTGTGATTGTATGATTGTGATTGTATGATTGTGATTGTATGATTGTGATTGTATGATTGTGATCGTATGATTGTGGTTGCATAATTAAGGTTGTATGATTGTTTCTGTATGATTGTGATTGTATGATTGCGATTGTATGATCGTGATTGTGAGATTGTGATTGTGAGATTGTGATTGTATGATTGTGATTGAATGATTGTGATTGTGTGATAGTAATTGTATGATTGTGATTGTATGATTGTGATTGTATGATTGTGATTGTATGATTGTGATTGTATGATTGTGATTGTATGATAGTAATTGTATGATTATGATGGTATGATAGTGATTGTATGATTGTTTCTGTATGATTGCGATTGTATGATTATGATTGAATGATTGTGATTGTATGACTGTGATTGTGTGATCGTGATTGTGATATTGTGATTGTATGATTTTGATTGTGAGATTGTGATTGTGAGATTGTGATTGTATGATCGTGATTGTATGATCGTGATTGTATGATCGTGATTGTGAGATTGTGATTGTATGATTGTGATTGTATGATTGTGATTGTATGATTGTGATTGTATGATTGTGACTGTATGATTGTGATTGTATGATTGTGATTGTATGAGTGTGATTGTATGATAGTAATTGTATGATTGTGATTGTATGATTGTGATTGTATGATTGTGATTGTATGATTGTGATTGTATGATTGTGATTGTATGATTGTGATTGTATGATTGTGTTTGTATGATTGTGATTGTGTGTTTGTGATTGTGTGATTGTGATTGTGTGATTGTGATTGTATGATTGTGATTGTATGATTGTGATTGTATGATTGTCATTGTATGATTGTGATTGTATGATTGTGATTGTATGATTGTGATTGTATGACTGTGATTGTATGACTGTGATTGTATTATTGTGATTGTATGATTGTGATTTTATGATTGTGATTGTATGATTGTGATTGTGAGATTGTGATGGTGAGATTGTGATTGTGAGATTGTGATTGTGAGATTGTGATTGTATGATTGTGATTTTTTGATTGTGATTGTATGATTGTGATTGTATGATTGTGATTGTATGATTGTGATTGTATGATTGTGATTGTATGATTGTGATTGTATGATTGTGATTGTATGATTGTGATTGTATGATTGTGATTGTATGATTGTGATTGTATGATTGTGATTGTATGATTGTGATTGTATGATTGTGATTGTATGATTGTGATTGTATGATTGTGATTGTATGATTGTGATTGTATGATTGTGATTGTATGATTGTGATTGCATGATTGTGATTGTATGATAGTAATTGTATGATTGTGATGGTATGATTGTGATTGTATGATTGTGATTGTATGATTGCGATTGTATGATTGTGATCGTATGATTGTGGTTGTATAATTAAGGTTGTATGATTGTTTCTGTATGATTGTGATTGTATGATTGCGATTGTATGATTGTGATTGTATGATTGTGATTGTATGATTGTGATCGTATGATTGTGATTCTTTGAATGCGATTGTATGATTGCGATTGTATGATTGCGATTGTATGATTGCGATTGTATGATTGCGATTGTATGATTGCGATTGTATGATTGCGATTGTATGATTGCGATTGTATGATTGCGATTGTATGATTGTGATTGTATGATTGTGATTTTATGATTGTGATTGTATGATTGTGATTGTGAGATTGTGATTGTGAGATTGTGATTGTGAGATTGTGATTGTATGATTGTGATTTTGTGATTGTGATTGTATGATTGTGATTGTATGATTGCGATTTTATGATTGCGATTGTATGATTCTGATTGTCTGATTGTGATTGTATGATTGTGATTGTGTGATTGTGACTGTATGATTGTGATTGTATGATTGTGATTGTATGATTGTGATTGTATGATTGTGATTGTATGATTGTGATTGTATGATTGTGATTGTATGATTGTGATTGTATGATTGTGATTGTATGATTGTGATTGTATGATTGTGATTGCATGATTGTGATTGTATGATAGTAATTGTATGATTGTGATCGTATGATTGTGGTTGTATAATTAAGGTTGTATGATTGTTTCTGTATGATTGTGATTGTATGATTGCGATTGTATGATTGTGATTGTATGATTGCGATTGTATGATTGCGATTGTATGATTGCGATTGTATGATTGTGATTGTATGATTGTGATTTTATGATTGTGATTGTATGATTGTGATTGTGAGATTGTGATTGTGAGATTGTGATTGTATGATTGTGATTGTATGATTGTGATTGTATGATTGTGATTGTATGATTGTGATTGTATGATTGTGATTGTATGATTGTGATTGTATGATTGTGATTGTATGATTGTGATTGTATGATTGTGATTGCATGATTGTGATTGTATGATAGTAATTGTATGATTGTGATCGTATGATTGTGATTGTATGATTGTGATTGTATGATTGTGATTGTATGATTGTGATCGTATGATTGTGGTTGTATAATTAAGGTTGTATGATTGTTTCTGTATGATTGTGATTGTATGATTGCGATTGTATGATTGTGATTGTATGATTGTGATTGTATGATTGTGATCGTATGATTGTGATTCTTTGATTGCGATTGTATGATTGCGATTGTATGATTGCGATTGTATGATTGCGATTGTATGATTGCGATTGTATGATTGCGATTGTATGATTGCGATTGTATGATTGCGATTGTATGATTGCGATTGTATGATTGCGATTGTATGATTGCGATTGTATGATTGTGATTGTGAGATTGTGATTGTGAGATTGTGATTGTATGATTGTGATTTTGTGATTGTGATTGTATGATTGTGATTGTATGATTGCGATTGTATGATTGCGATTGTATGATTCTGATTGTATGATTGTGATCGTATGATTGTGATCGTATGATTGTGATCGGATAATTGTGATTGTATGATTGTGATTGTATGATTGTGATTGTATGATTGTGATTGTTTGATTGTGATTGTATGATTGTGATTGTATGATTGTGATTCTATGATTGTGATTGTTTGATTCTGATTATATGATTGTTATTGTATGATTCTGATTGTATGATTGTGATTGTATGATTGTGATTGTATGATTGTGATTCTTTCATTGCGATTGTATGATTATGATTGTATGATTGTGATTGTATGATTGTGATTGTATGATTGTGATCGCACGATTGTGGTTCTTTGATTGCGATTGTATGATTGTGATTGTATGATTGTGATTGTATGATCGTGATTGTGAGATTGTGATTGTGAGATTGTGATCGTATGATTGTGATTGAATGATTGTGATTGTATGATAGTAATTGTATGATTGTGATTGTATGATTGCGATTGTATGATTGTGATTGTATGATTGCGATTGTATGATTGTGATCGTATGATTGTGATTCTTTGATTGCGATTGTATGATTGTGATTGTGTGATTGTGATTGTATGATTGTGATTGTATGATTATGGTTGCATGATTGTGATTGTATGATTGTGATTCTTTCATTGCGATTGTATGATTGTGATTGTATGATTGTGATTGTATGATTGTGATTGTATGATTGTGATTGTATGATTGTGATCGTATGATTGTGGTTGTGTAATTAAGGTTGTATGATTGTTTCTGTATGATTGTGATTGAATGATTGCGATTGTATGATTGTGATTGTATGATTGTGATTGCCTGATTGTGATTGTATGATTGTGATTGCCTGATTGTGATTGTATGATTGTGATTGTATGATTGTGATTGTATGATTGTGATCGTATGATTGTGATTGTATGATTGTGATTGTATGATTGTGATTGTATGATTGTGATTGTATGATTGTGATTGTATGATTGTGATTGTATGATTGTGATCGTATGATTGTGGTTGTATAATTAAGGTTGTCTGATTGTTTCTGTATGATTGTGATTGTATGATTGCGATTGTATGATTGTGATTGTATGATTGTGATTGTATGATTGTGATTGTATGATTGTGATTGTATGATTGTGATTCTTTCATTGCGATTGTATGATTGTGATTGTATGATTGTGATTGTATGATTGTGATTGTATGATTGTGATTGTATGATTGTGATCGTATGATTGTGGTTGCATAATTAAGGTTGTATGATTGTTTCTGTATGATTGTGATTGTATGATTGCGATTGTATGATCGTGATTGTGAGATTGTGATTGTGAGATTGTGATTGTATGATTGTGATTGAATGATTGTGATTGTGTGATAGTAATTGTATGATTGTGATTGTATGATTGTGATTGTATGATTGTGATTGTATGATTGTGATTGTATGATTGTGATTGTATGATAGTAATTGTATGATTATGATGGTATGATAGTGATTGTATGATTGTTTCTGTATGATTGCGATTGTATGATTATGATTGAATGATTGTGATTGTATGACTGTGATTGTGTGATCGTGATTGTGATATTGTGATTGTATGATTTTGATTGTGAGATTGTGATTGTGAGATTGTGATTGTATGATCGTGATTGTATGATCGTGATTGTATGATCGTGATTGTGAGATTGTGATTGTATGATTGTGATTGTATGATTGTGATTGTATGATTGTGATTGTATGATTGTGATTGTATGATTGTGATTGTATGAGTGTGATTGTATGATAGTAATTGTATGATTGTGATTGTATGATTGTGATTGTATGATTGTGATTGTATGATTGTGATTGTATGATTGTGATTGTATGATTGTGATTGTATGATTGTGTTTGTATGATTGTGATTGTGTGTTTGTGATTGTGTGATTGTGATTGTGTGATTGTGATTGTATGATTGTGATTGTATGATTGTGATTGTATGATTGTCATTGTATGATTGTGATTGTATGATTGTGATTCTATGATTGTGATTGCATGATTGTGATTGCATGATTGTGATTGTATGATTGTGATTGTATGATTGTGATTGTATGACTGTGATTGTATGATTGTGATTGTATGATTGTGATTGTATGATTGTGATTTTATGATTGTGATTGTAAGATTGTGATTGTGAGATTGTGATGGTGAGATTGTGATTGTGAGATTGTGATTGTGAGATTGTGATTGTATGATTGTGATTTTTTGATTGTGATTGTATGATTGTGATTGTATGATTGTGATTGTATGATTGTGATTGTATGATTGTGATTGTATGATTGTGATTGTATGATTGTGATTGTATGATTGTGATTGTATGATTGTGATTGTATGATTGTGATTGTATGATTGTGATTGCATGATTGTGATTGTATGATAGTAATTGTATGATTGTGATCGTATGATTGTGATTGTATGATTGTGATTGTATGATTGCGATTGTATGATTGTGATCGTATGATTGTGGTTGTATAATTAAGGTTGTATGATTGTTTCTGTATGATTGTGATTGTATGATTGCGATTGTATGATTGTGATTGTATGATTGTGATTGTATGATTGTGATCGTATGATTGTGATTCTTTGATTGCGATTGTATGATTGCGATTGTATGATTGCGATTGTATGATTGCGATTGTATGATTGCGATTGTATGATTGCGATTGTATGATTGCGATTGTATGATTGCGATTGTATGATTGCGATTGTATGATTGTGATTGTATGATTGTGATTTTATGATTGTGATTGTATGATTGTGATTGTGAGATTGTGATTGTGAGATTGTGATTGTGAGATTGTGATTGTATGATTGTGATTTTGTGATTGCGATTGTATGATTGTGATTGTATGATTGCGATTTTATGATTGCGATTGTATGATTCTGATTGTATGATTGTGATTGTATGATTGTGATTGTGTGATTGTGACTGTATGATTGTGATTGTATGATTGTGATTGTATGATTGTGATTGTATGATTGTGATTGTATGATTGTGATTGTATGATTGTGATTGTATGATTGTGATTGTATGATTGTGATTGTATGATTGTGATTGTATGATTGTGATTGTATGATTGTGATTGTATGATTGTGATTGTATGATTGTGATTGTATGATTGTGATTGCATGATTGTGATTGTATGATAGTAATTGTATGATTGTGATCGTATGATTGTGGTTGTATAATTAAGGTTGTATGATTGTTTCTGTATGATTGTGATTGTATGATTGCGATTGTATGATTGTGATTGTATGATTGCGATTGTATGATTGCGATTGTATGATTGCGATTGTATGATTGTGATTGTATGATTGTGATTTTATGATTGTGATTGTATGATTGTGATTGTGAGATTGTGATTGTGAGATTGTGATTGTATGATTGTGATTGTATGATTGTGATTGTATGATTGTGATTGTATGATTGTGATTGTATGATTGTGATTGTATGATTGTGATTGTATGATTGTGATTGTATGATTGTGATTGTATGATTGTGATTGTATGATTGTGATTGTATGATTGTGATTGTATGATTGTGATTGCATGATTGTGATTGTATGATAGTAATTGTATGATTGTGATCGTATGATTGTGATTGTATGATTGTGATTGTATGATTGTGATTGTATGATTGTGATCGTATGATTGTGGTTGTATAATTAAGGTTGTATGATTGTTTCTGTATGATTGTGATTGTATGATTGCGATTGTATGATTGTGATTGTATGATTGTGATTGTATGATTGTGATCGTATGATTGTGATTCTTTGATTGCGATTGTATGATTGCGATTGTATGATTGCGATTGTATGATTGCGATTGTATGATTGCGATTGTATGATTGCGATTGTATGATTGCGATTGTATGATTGCGATTGTATGATTGCGATTGTATGATTGTGATTGTATGATTCTGATTGTATGATTGTGATCGTATGATTGTGATCGTATGATTGTGATCGGATAATTGTGATTGTATGATTGTGATTGTATGATTGTGATTGTATGATTTTGATTGTTTGATTGTGATTGTATGATTGTGATTGTATGATTGTGATTCTATGATTGTGATTGTTTGATTCTGATTGTATGATTGTTATTGTATGATTCTGATTGTATGATTGTGATTGTATGATTGTGATTGTATGATTGTGATTCTTTCATTGCGATTGTATGATTGTGATTGTATGATTGTGATTGTATGATTGTGATTCTTTCATTGCGATTGTATGATTGTGATTGTATGATTGTGATTGTATGATTGTGATTGTATGATTGTGATTGTATGATTGTGATTTTATGATTGTGATCGTACGATTGTGGTTGTATAATTAAGGTTGTATGATTATTTCTTTATGATTGTGATTGTATGATTGCGGTTGTATGATTGTGGTTGTATGATTGTGATTGTATGATTGTGATCGTATGATTGTGAATCTTTGATTGCGATTGTATGATTGTGATTGTATGATTGTGATTGTATGATTGAGATTGTATGATTGTGATTGTATGATTGTGATTGTATGATAGTGATTGTATGATTGTTTCTGTATGATTGTGATTGTATGATTGCGATTGTATGATTATGATTGTATAATTGTGATTGTATGATTGTGATTGTGTGATTGTGATTGTGAGATTTGATTGTATGATCGTGATTGTATGATCGTGATTGTGAGATTGTGATTGTATGATTGTGATTGAATGATTGTGATTGTATGATAGTAATTGTATGATTGTGATTGTATGATTCGGATTGTATGATTGTGATTGTATGATTGTGATTGTATGACTGTGATCGTATGATTGTGATTCTTTGATTGCGATTGTATGATTGTGATTGTATGATTGTGATTGTATGATTGTGATTGTATGATTGTGATTGCATGATTGTAATTGTATGATTGTGATTGCATGATAGTGGTTGTATGATTGTGATTGTATGATTGTGATTGTATGATTGCGATCGTATGATTGTGATTGTATGATTGTGATTGTATGATAGTGATTGTATGATAGTGATTGTATGATTGTGATTGTATGATTGCGATTGTATGATTATGATTGAATGATTGTGATTGTATGACTGTGATTGTGTGATTGTGATTGTGAGATTGTGATTGTATGATCGTGATTGTATGATCGTGATTGTGAGATTGTGATTGTATGTTTGTGATTGTATGATTGTGATTGTATGATTGTGAATGTATGATTGTGATTGTATGAGTGTGATTGTATGATAGTAATTGTATGATTGTGATGTATGATTGTGATTGTATGATTGTGATTGTATGATTGTGATTGTATGATTGTTATTGATATGATTGTGATTGTATGACTGTGATTGTATGATTGTGATTGTATGATTGTGATTGTATGATTGTGATGTATGATTGTGATTGTATGATTGTGTTTGCATGATCGTGATTACATGATTGTGATTGTGTGATTGTGATTGTGTGATTGTGACTGTATGATTGTGATTGTATGATTGTGATTGATGATTGTGATTGTATGATGGTGATTGTATGATTGTGATTGTATGATTGTTATTTTATGATTGTGATTGTATGATTGTGATTGTGAGATTGTGATGTGAGATTGAGATTGTGAGATTGTGATTGTGAGATTGTGATTGTATGATTGTGATTTTTTGATTGTGATTGTATGATTGTGATTGTATGATTGTGATTGTATGATTGTGATTGTATGATTGTGATTGTATGATTGTGATTGTATGATTGTGATTGTATGATTGTGATTGTATGATTGTGATTGTATGATTGCGATTGTATGATTGCGATTGTATGATTGTGATTGTATGATTGTGATCGTATGATTGTGATTCTTTGATTGCGATTGTATGATTGCGATTGTATGATTGCGATTGTATGATTGCGATTGTATGATTGCGATTGTATGATTGCGATTGTATGATTGCGATTGTATGATTGCGATTGTATGATTGTGATTTTATGATTGTGATTGTATGATTGTGATTGTGAGATTGTGATTGTGAGATTGTGATTGTGAGATTGTGATTGTATGATTGTGATTTTGTGATTGTGATTGTATGATTGTGATTGTATGATTGCGATTGTATGATTGCGATTGTATGATTCTGATTGTATGATTGTGATCGTATGATTGTGATCGTATGATTGTGATCGTATAATTGTGATCGTATGATTGTGATGGTATGATTGTGATTGTATGATTGTGATTTTATGATTGTGATTGTGAGATTGTGATTGTATGATTGTGATTGTATGATTGTGATTGTATGATTGTGATTGTATGACAGTGATTGTAAGATTGTGATTGTGTGATTGCGATTGTATGATTGTGACTGTATAATTGTGATTGTATGATTGTGTTCGTATGATTGTGATTGTATGATTGTGATTGTATGATTGTGATCGTATGATTGTGATCGTATAATTGTGATCGTATGATTGTGATCGTATGATTGTGATTGTATGATTGTGATTGTATGATTGTGATTGTATGATTGTGATTGCATGATTGTGATTGTATGATTGTGATTGTTTGATTGTGATTGTATGATTGTGATTGTATGATTGTGATTCTATGATTGTGATTGTTTGATTCTGATTGTATGATTGTTATTGTATGATTCTGATTGTATGATTGTGATTGTATGATTGTGATTGTATGATTGTGATTGTATGATTGTGATTCTTTCATTGCGATTGTATGATTGTGATTGTATGATTATGATTGTATGATTGTGATCGTACGATTGTGGTTGTATAATTAAGGTTGTATGATTATTTCTGTATGATTGTGATTGTATGATTGCGGTTGTATGATTCTGATTGTATGATTGTGATTGTATGATTGTGATCGTATGATTGTGAATCTTTGATTGCGATTGTATGATTGTTATTGTATGATTGTGATTGTGTGATTGTGATTGTATGATTGTGATTGTATGATTGTGATTGTATGAGTGTGATTGTATGATTGTGATTGTATGATTGTGATTGTATGCTAGTGATTGTATGATTGTTTCTGTATGATTGTGATTGTATGATTGTGATCGTATGATTGTGGTTGTATAATTAAGGTTGTATGATTGTTTCTGTATGATTGTGATTGTATGATTGCGATTGTATGATTGTGATTGTATGATTGTGATTGTATGATTGTGATCGTATGATTGTGATTCTTTGATTGCGATTGTATGATTGCGATTGTATGATTGCGATTGTATGATTGCGATTGTATGATTGCGATTGTATGATTGCGATTGTATGATTGCGATTGTATGATTGCGATTGTATGATTGCGATTGTATGATTGCGATTGTATGATTGCGATTGTATGATTGCGATTGTATGATTGTGATTGTGAGATTGTGATTGTGAGATTGTGATTGTGAGATTGTGATTGTATGATTGTGATTTTGTGATTGTGATTGTATGATTGTGATTGTATGATTGCGATTGTATGATTGCGATTGTATGATTCTGATTGTATGATTGTGATCGTATGATTGTGATCGTATGATTGTGATCGGATAATTGTGATTGTATGATTGTGATTGTATGATTGTGATTGTATGATTGTGATTGTTTGATTGTGATTGTATGATTGTGATTGTATGATTGTGATTCTATGATTGTGATTGTTTGATTCTGATTGTATGATTGTTATTGTATGATTCTGATTGTATGATTGTGATTGTATGATTGTGATTGTATGATTGTGATTGTATGATTGTGATTCTTTCATTGCGATTGTATGATTGTGATTGTATGATTGTGATTGTATGATTGTGATTGTATGATTGTGATTGTATGATTGTGATTTTATGATTGTGATCGTATGATTGTGGTTGTATAATTAAGGTTGTATGATTATTTCTGTATGATTGTGATTGTATGATTGCGGTTGTATGATTGTGGTTGTATGATTGTGATTGTATGATTGTGATCGTATGATTGTGAATCTTTGATTGCGATTGTATGATTGTGATTGTATGATTGTGATTGTATGATTGAGATTGTATGATTGTGATTGTATGATTGTGGTTGTATGATAGTGATTGTATGATTGTTTCTGTATGATTGTGATTGTATGATTGCGATTGTATGATTATGATTGTATAATTGTGATTGTATGATTGTGATTGTGTGATTGTGATTGTGAGATTTGATTGTATGATCGTGATTGTATGATTGTGATTGTATGACTGTGATCGTATGATTGTGATTCTTTGATTGCGATTGTATGATTGTGATTGTATGATTGTGATTGTATGATTGTGATTGTATGATTGTGATTGCATGATTGTAATTGTATGATTGTGATTGCATGATAGTGGTTGTATGATTGTGATTGTATGATTGTGATTGTATGATTGCGATTGTATGATTGTGATTGTATGATTGTGATTGTATGATAGTGATTGTATGATAGTGATTGTATGATTGTGATTGTATGATTGCGATTGTATGATTATGATTGAATGATTGTGATTGTATGACTGTGATTGTGTGATTGTGATTGTGAGATTGTGATTGTATGATCGTGATTGTATGATCGTGATTGTGAGATTGTGATTGTATGTTTGTGATTGTATGATTGTGATTGTATGATTGTGATTGTATGATTGTGATTGTATGTGTGTGATTGTATGATAGTAATTGTATGATTGTGATTGTATGATTGTGATTGTATGATTGTGATTGTATGATTGTGATTGTATGATTGTGATTGTATGATTGTGATTGTATGACTGTGATTGTATGATTGTGATTGTATGATTGTGATTGTATGATTGTGATTGTATGATTGTGATTGTATGATTGTGTTTGCATGATTGTGATTACATGATTGTGATTGTGTGATTGTGATTGTGTGATTGTGACTGTATGATTGTGATTGTATGATTGTGATTGTATGATTGTGATTGTATGATGGTGATTGTATGATTGTGATTGTATGATTGTGATTTTATGGTTGTGATTGTATGATTGTGATTGTGAGATTGTGATGGTGAGATTGAGATTGTGAGATTGTGATTGTGAGATTGTGATTGTATGATTGTGATTTTTTGATTGTGATTGTATGATTGTGATTGTATGATTGTGATTGTATGATTGTGATTGTATGATTGTGATTGTATGATTGTGATTGTATGATTGTGATTGTATGATTGTGATTGTATGATTGTGATTGTATGATTGTGATTGCATGATTGTGATTGTATGATTGTGATGGTATGATTGTGATCGTATGATTGTGATTGTATGATTGTGATTGTATGATTGCGATTGTATGATTGTGATCGTATGATTGTGGTTGTATAATTAAGGTTGTATGATTGTTTCTGTATGATTGTGATTGTATGATTGCGATTGTATGATTGCGATTGTATGATTGTGATTGTATGATTGTGATCGTATGATTGTGATTCTTTGATTGCGATTGTATGATTGCGATTGTATGATTGCGATTGTATGGTTGCGATTGTATGATTGCGATTGTATGATTGCGATTGTATGATTGCGATTGTATGATTGCGATCGTATGATTGCGATTGTATGATTGTGATTTTATGGTTGTGATTGTATGATTGTGATTGTGAGATTGTGATTGTGAGATTGTGATTGTGAGATTGTGATTGTGAGATTGTGATTGTATGATTGTGATTTTGTGATTGTGATTGTATGATTGTGATTGCATGATTGCGATTGTATGATTGCGATTGTATGATTCTGATTGTATGATTGTGATCGTATGATTGTGATCGTATGATTGTGATCGTATAATTGTGATCGTATGATTGTGATGGTATGATTGTGATTGTATGATTGTGATTTTATGTTTGTGATTGTGAGATTGTGATTGTATGATTGTGATTGTATGATTGTGATTGTATGATTGTGATTGTATGACAGTGATTGTAAGATTGTGATTGTGTGATTGCGATTGTATGATTGTGACTGTATAATTGTGATTGTATGATTGTGTTCGTATGATTGTGATTGTATGATTGTGATTGTATGATTGTGATCGTATGATTGTGATCGTATAATTGTGATCGTATGATTGTGATCGTATGATTGTGATTGTATGATTGTGATTGTATGATTGTGATTGTATGATTGTGATTGCATGATTGTGATTGTATGATTGTGATTGTTTGATTGTGATTGTATGATTGTGATTGTATGATTGTGATTCTATGATTGTGATTGTTTGATTCTGATTGTATGATTGTTATTGTATGATTCTGATTGTATGATTGTGATTGTATGATTGTGATTGTATGATTGTGATTGTATGATTGTGATTGTATGATTGTGATTCTTTCATTGCGATTGTATGATTGTGATTGTATGATTGTGATTGTATGATTATGATTGTATGATTGTGATCGTACGATTGTGGTTGTATAATTAAGGTTGTATGATTATTTCTGTATGATTGTGATTGTATGATTGCGGTTGTATGATTCTGATTGTATGATTGTGATTGTATGATTGTGATCGTATGATTGTGAATCTTTGATTGCGATTGTATGATTGTTATTGTATGATTGTGATTGTATGATTGTGATTGTATGATTGTGATTGTATGATTGTGATTGTATGAGTGTGATTGTATGATTGTGATTGTATGATTGTGATTGTATGCTAGTGATTGTATGATTGTTTCTGTATGATTGTGATTGTATGATTGCGATTGTATGATTATGATTGTATAATTGTGATTGTATGATTGTGATTGTGTGATTGTGATTGTGAGATTTGATTGTATGATCGTGATTGTGAGATTGTGATTGTATGATTGTGATTGAATGATTGTGATTGTATGATAGTAATTGTATGATTGTGATTGTATGATTGCGATTGTATGATTGTGATTGTATGATTGTGATTGCATGATTGTGATTGTATGATTGTGATTGTTTGATTGTGATTGTATGATTGTGATTGTATGATTGTGATTCTATGATTGTGATTGTTTGATTCTGATTGTATGGTTGTTATTGTATGATTCTGATTGTATGATTGTGATTGTATGATTGTGATTGTATGATTGTGATTGTATGATTGTGATTGTATGATTGTGATTGTATGATTGTGATTGTATGATTGTGATTGTATGATTGTGATTCTTTCATTGCAATTGTATGATTGTGATTGTATGATTGTGATTGTATGATTATGATTGTATGATTGTGATCGTATGATTGTGGTTGTATAATTAAGGTTGTATGATTATTTCTGTATGATTGTGATTGTATGATTGCGGTTGTATGATTCTGATTGTATGATTGTGATTGTATGATTGTGATCGTATGATTGTGAATCTTTGATTGCGATTGTATGATTGTGATTGTATGATTGTGATTGTTTGATTGTGATTGTATGATTGTGATTGTATGATTGTGATTCTATGATTGTGATTGTTTGATTCTGATTGTATGATTGTTATTGTATGATTCTGATTGTATGATTGTGATTGTATGATTGTGATTCTATGATTGTGATTGTTTGATTCTGATTGTATGATTGTTATTGTATGATTCTGATTGTATGATTGTGATCGTATAATTGTGATCGTATGATTGTGATGGTATGATTGTGATTGTATGATTGTGATTTTATGTTTGTGATTGTGAGATTGTGATTGTATGATTGTGATTGTATGATTGTGATTGTATGATTGTGATTGTATGATTGTGATTGTATGAGTGTGATTGTATGATTGTGATTGTATGATTGTGATTGTATGCTAGTGATTGTATGATTGTTTCTGTATGATTGTGATTGTATGATTGCGATTGTATGATTATGATTGTATAATTGTGATTGTATGATTGTGATTGTGTGATTGTGATTGTGAGATTTGATTGTATGATCGTGATTGTATGATCGTGATTGTGAGATTGTGATTGTATGATTGTGATTGAATGATTGTGATTGTATGATAGTAATTGTATGATTGTGATTGTATGATTGCGATTGTATGATTGTGATTGTATGATTGTGATTGCATGATTGTGATTGTATGATTGTGATTGTTTGATTGTGATTGTATGATTGTGATTGTATGATTGTGATTCTATGATTGTGATTGTTTGATTCTGATTGTATGGTTGTTATTGTATGATTCTGATTGTATGATTGTGATTGTATGATTGTGATTGTATGATTGTGATTGTATGATTGTGATTGTATGATTGTGATTGTATGATTGTGATTCTTTCATTGCAATTGTATGATTGTGATTGTATGATTGTGATTGTATGATTATGATTGTATGATTGTGATCGTATGATTGTGGTTGTATAATTAAGGTTGTATGATTATTTCTGTATGATTGTGATTGTATGATTGCGGTTGTATGATTCTGATTGTATGATTGTGATTGTATGATTGTGATCGTATGATTGTGAATCTTTGATTGCGATTGTATGATTGTGATTGTATGATTGTGATTGTTTGATTGTGATTGTATGATTGTGATTGTATGATTGTGATTCTATGATTGTGATTGTTTGATTCTGATTGTATGATTGTTATTGTATGATTCTGATTGTATGATTGTGATTGTATGATTGTGATTGTATGATTGTGATTGTATGATTGTGATTGTATGATTGTGATTGTATGATTGTGATTGTATGATTGTGATTGTATGATTGTGATTCTTTCATTGCGATTGTATGATTGTGATTGTATGATTGTGATTGTATGATTATGATTGTATGATTGTGATCGTATGATTGTGGTTGTATAATTAAGGTTGTATGATTATTTCTGTATGATTGTGATTGTATGATTGCGGTTGTATGATTCTGATTGTATGATTGTGATTGTATGATTGTGATTGTATGATAGTAATTGTATGATTGTGATAGTATGATTGCGATTGTATGATTGTGATCGTATGATTGTGGTTGTATAATTAAGGTTGTATGATTATTTCTGTATGATTGTGATTGTATGATTGCGGTTGTATGATTCTGATTGTATGATTATGATTGTATAATTGTGATTGTATGATTGTGATTGTGTGATTGTGATTGTGAGATTTGATTGTATGATCGTGATTGTATGATCGTGATTGTGAGACTGTGATTGTATGATTGTGATTGAATGATTGTGATTGTATGATAGTAATTGTATGATTGTGATTGTATGATTGCGATTGTATGATTGTGATTGTATGATTGTGATTGTATGACTGTGATCGTATGATTGTGATTCTTTGATTGCGATTGTATGATTGTGATTGTATGATTGTGATTGTATGATTGTGATTGTATGATTGTGATTGCATGATTGTAATTGTATGATTGTGATTGTATGACTGTGACTGTATGATTGTGATTGTATGATTGTGATTGTATGATTGTGACTGTATGATAGTGATTGTATGATTGTTTCTGTATGATTGTGATTGTATGATTGCGATTGTATGATTATGATTGTATGATTGTGATTGTATGATTGTGATTGTGTGATTGTGATTGTGAGATTGTGATTGTATGATCGTGATTGTATGATCGTGATTGTGAGATTGCGGTTGTATGATTGTGATTGTATGATTGTGATTGTATGATAGTAATTGTATGATTGTGATAGTATGATTGCGATTGTATGATTGTGGTTGTATGATTGTGATTGTATGATTGTGATTGTATGATTGTGATCGTATGATTGTGGTTGTATAATTAAGGTTGTATGATTGTTTCTGTATGATTGTGATTGTATGATTGTGATTGTTTGATTGTGATTGTATGATTGTGATTGTATGATTGTGATCGCATGATTGTGATTCTTTGATTGCGATTGTATGATTGTGATTGTATGATTGTGATTGTATGATCGTGATTGTGAGATTGTGATTGTGAGATTGTGATCGTATGATTGTGATTGAATGATTGTGATTGTATGATAGTAATTGTATGATAGTGATTGTATGATTGCGATTGTATGATTGTGATTGTATGATTGCGATTGTATGATTGTGATCGTATGATTGTGATTCTTTGATTGCGGTTGTATGATTGTGATTGTGTGATTGTGATTGTATGATTGTGATTGTATGATTATGGTTGCATGATTGTGATTGTATGATTGTGATTCTTTCATTGCGATTCTATGATTGTGATTGTATGATTGTGATTGTATGATTGTGATTGTATGATTGTGATTGTATGATTGTGATCGTATGATTGTGGTTGTATAATTAAGGTTGTATGATTGTTTCTGTATGATTGTGATTGTATGATTGCGATTGTATGATTGTGATTGTATGATTGTGATTGTATGATTGTGATCGTATGATTGTGATTGTATGATTGTGATTGTATGATTGTGATTGTATGACTGTGATTGTATGATTGTGATCGTATGATTGTGATTGTATGATTGTGATTGTATGATTGTGATTGTATGATTGTGATTGCATGATTGTGATTGAATGATTGTGATTGTATGATAGTAATTGTATGATTCTGATTGTATGATTGCGATTGTATGATTGTGATTGTATGATTGTGATTGTATGACTGTGATCGTATGATTGTGATCGTATGATTGTGATTCTTTGATTGCGATTGTATGATTGTGATTGTATGATTGTGATTGTATGATTGTGATTGTATGATTGTGATTGTATGATTGTGATTGTATGATTGTGATTGTATGATTGTGATTGCATGATTGTAATTGTATGATTGTGATTGTATGACTGTGATTGTATGATTGTGATTGTATGATTGTGATTGTATGATTGTGATTGTATGATAGTGATTGTATGATTGTTTCTGTATGATTGTGATTGTATGATTGCGATTGTATGATTATGATTGTATGATTGTGATCGTATGATTGTGGTTGTATAATTACGGTTGTATGATTATTTCTGTATGATTGTGATTGTATGATTGCGGTTGTATGATTGTGATTGTATGATTGTGATTGTATGATTGTGATCGTATGATTGTGCATCTTTGATTGCGATTGTATGATTGTGATTGTATGATTGTGATTGTATGATTGTGATTGTATGACTGTGATTGTATGATTGTGATTGTATGATTGTGATTGTATGATTGTGATTGTATGAGTGTGATTGTATGATTGTGATTGTATGATTGTGATTGTATGATAGTGATTGTATGATTGTTTCTGTATGATTGTGATTGTATGATTGCGATTGTATGATTATGATTGTATAATTGTGATTGTATGATTGTGATTGTGTGATTGTGATTGTGAGATTTGATTGTATGATCGTGATTGTATGATCGTGATTGTGAGATTGTGATTGTATGATTGTGATTGAATGATTGTGATTGTATGATAGTAATTGTATGATTGTGATTGTATGATTGCGATTGTATGATTGTGATTGTATGATTGTGATTGTATGACTGTGATCGTATGATTGTGATTCTTTGATTGCGATTGTATGATTGTGATTGTATGATTGTGATTGTATGATTGTGATTGTATGATTGTGATTGCATGATTGTAATTGTATGATTGTGATTGTATGACTGTGATTGTATGATTGTCATTGTATGATTGTGATTGTATGATTGTGATTGTATGATAGTGATTGTATGATTGTTTCTGTATGATTGTGATTGTATGATTGCGATTGTGTGATTATGATTGTATGATTGTGATTGTATGATTGTGATTGTGTGATTGTGATTGTGAGATTGTGATTGTATGATCGTGATTGCATGATCGTGATTGTGAGATTGCGGTTGTATGATTGTGATTGTATGATTGTGATTGTATGATAGTAATTGTATGATTGTGATAGTATGATTGTGGTTGTATAATTAAGGTTGTATGATTGTTTCTGTATAATTGTGATTGTATGATTGCGATTGTATGATTGTGATCGTATGATTGTGATTCTTTGATTGCGATTGTATGATTGTGATTGTGTGATTGTGATTGTATTTTTGTGATTGTATGATTATGGTTGCATGATTGTGATTGTATGATTGTGATTCTTTCATTGCGATTGTATGATTGTGATTGTATGATTGTGATTGTATGATTGTGATTGTATGATTGTGATTGTATGATTGCGATTGTATGATTGTGATTGTATGATTGTGATTGTATGACTGTGATCGTATGATTGTGATTCTTTGATTGCGATTGTATGATTGTGATTGTATGATTGTGATTGTATGATTGTGATTGTATGATTGTGATTGTATGATTGTGATTGTATGATTGTGATTGTATGATTGTGATTGTATGATTGTGATTGTATGATTGTGATTGTATGATTGTGATTGCATGATTGTAATTGTATGATTGTGATTGTATGACTGTGATTGTATGATTGTGATTGTATGATTGTGATTGTATGATTGTGATTGTATGATAGTGATTGTATGATTGTTTCTGTATGATTGTGATTGTATGATTGCGATTGTATGATTATGATTGTATGATTGTGATTGTATGATTGTGATTGTGTGATTGTGATTGTGAGATTGTGATTGTATGATCGTGATTGTAAGATCGTGATTGTGAGATTGTGGTTGTGTGATTGTGATTGTATGTTTGTGATTGTATGATAGTAATTGTATGATTGTGATAGTATGATTGCGATTGTATGATTATGATTATATGATTGTGATTGTATGATTGTGATCGTATGATTGTGATTCTTTCATTGCGATTGTATGATTGTGATTGTATGATTGTGATTGTATGATTGTGATTGTATGATTGTGATTGTATGATTGTGATTGTATGATTGTGATTGTATGATTGTGATTGTATGATTGTGATTGTATGATTGTGATTGTATGATTGTGATTGTATGATTGTGATTGTATGATTGTGATTGTATGATTGTGATTGTATGATTGTGATTGTATGATTGTGATTGTATGATTGTGATTGCATGATAGTGATTGTATGATTGTGATTGTATGATTGTGATTGTATGATAGTGATTGTATGATAGTGATTGTATGATTGTGATTGTATGATTGCGATTGTATGATTATGATTGAATGATTGTGATTGAATGATTGTGATTGTGTGATCGTGATTGTGTGATCGTGATTGTGAGATTGTGATTGTATGATTTTGATTCTATGATGGTGATTGTATGATCGTGATTGTGAGATTGTGGTTGTATGATTGTGATTGTATGATTGTGATTGTATGATTGTGATTGTATGATTGTGATTGTATGATTGTGATTGTATGATTGTGATTGTATGATTGTGATTGTATGATTGTGATTGTATGATTGTGATTCTATGATTGTGATTGTATGATTGTGATTGTATGATTGTGATTGTATGATTGTGATTGTATGATTGTGATTGTATGATTGTGATCGTATGATTGTGATCGTATGATTGCGATTGTATGATTGCGATTGTATGATTCTGATGGTATGATTGTGGTCGTATGATTGTGATCGTATGATTGTGATCGTATGATTGTGATCGTATAATTGTGATCGTATGATTGTGATTGTATGATTGTGATTGTATGATTGTGATCGTATGATTGTGATTCTTTCATTGCGATTGTATGATTGTGATTGTATGATTGTGATTGTATGATTGTGATTGTATGATTGTGATTGTATGACTGTGATCGTATGATTGTGATTCTTTAATTGCGATTGTATGATTGTGATTGTATGATTGTGATTGTATGATTGTGATTGTATGATTGTGATTGTATGATTGTGATTGTATGATTGTGATTGCATGATTGTAATTGTATGATTGTGATCGTATGACTGTGATTGTATGATTGTGATTGTATGATTGTGATTGTATGATTGTGATTGTATGATAGTGATTGTATGATTGTTTCTGTATGATTGTGATTGTATGATTGCGATTGTATGATTATGATTGTATGATTGTGATTGTATGATTGTGATTGTGTGATTGTGATTGTGAGATTGTGATTGTATGATCGTGATTGTAAGATCGTGATTGTGAGATTGTGGTTGTATGATTGTGATTGTATGATTGTGATTGTATGATAGTAATTGTATGATTGTGATAGTATGATTGCGATTGTATGATTGTGATTGTATGATTGTGATTGTATGATTGTGATCGTATGATTGTGATTCTTTCATTGCGATTGTATGATTGTGATTGTATGATTGTGATTGTATGATTGTGATTGTATGATTGTGATTGTATGATTGTGATTGTATGATTGTGATTGTATGATTGTGATTGTATGATTGTGATTGTATGATTGTGATTGTATGATTGTGATTGCATGATAGTGATTGTATGATTGTGATTGTATGATTGTGATTGTATGATAGTGATTGTATGATAGTGATTGTATGATTGTGATTGTATGATTGCGATTGTATGATTATGATTGAATGATTGTGATTGAATGATTGTGATTGTGTGATCGTGATTGTGTGATCGTGATTGTGAGATTGTGATTGTATGATTTTGATTCTATGATGGTGATTGTATGATCGTGATTGTGAGATTGTGGTTGTATGATTGTGATTGTATGATTGTGATTGTATGATTGTGATTGTATGATTGTGATTGTATGATTGTGATTGTATGATTGTGATTGTATGATTGTGATTGTATGATTGTGATTGTATGATTGTGATTGTATGATTGTGATTGTATGATTGTGATTGTATGATTGTGATTGTATGATTGTGATTGTATGATTGTGATTGTATGATTGTGATCGTATGATTGTGATTGTATGATTGTGATTGTATGATTGTGATCGTATGATTGTGATGGTATGATTGTGATTGTATGATTGTGATTGTATGATAGTGATTGTATGATTGTGATTGTATGATTGTGATTGTATGATTGTGATTGTATGATTGTGATTGCGTGATAGTGATTGTGTGATTGTGATTGTATGATTGTGATTGTATGATTGCGATTGTATGATTGCGATTGTATGATTGCGATTGTATGATTGTGATTGTATGATTGTGATTTTATGATTGTGATTGTATGATTGTGATTGTGAGATTGTGATTGTGAGATTGTGATTGTGAGATTGTGATTGTATGATTGTGATTTTGTGATTGTGATTGTATGATTGTGATTGTATGATTGCGATTGTATGATTGCGATTGTATGATTCTGATTGTATGATTGTGATCGTATGATTGTGATCGTATGATTGTGATCGTATAATTGTGATCGTATGATTGTGATTGTATGATTGTGATTGTATGATTGTGATTTTATGATTGTGATTGTGAGATTGTGATTGTATGATTGTGATTGTATGATTGTGATTGTATGATTGTGGTTGTATGATTGTGATTGTATGATTGTGATTGTATGATTGTGATTGTATGATTGTGATTGTATGATTGTGATTGTATGACTGTCATTGTATGATTGTGATTGTATGATTATGATTGTATGGTTGTGATTGTATGATCGTGATTGTATGATCGTGATTGTGAGGTTGTGATTGTATGATTGTGATTGTATGATTGAGGTTGTATGATTGTGATTGTATGATTGTGATTGTATGATTGTGATTGTATGATTGTGATTGTATGATTGTGATTGTATGATTGTGATTGTATGACAGTGATTGTAAGATTGTGATTGTGTGATTGCGATTGTATGATTGTGACTGTATAATTGTGATTGTATGATTGTGTTCGTATGATTGTGATTGCATGATTGTGATTGTATGATTGTGATCGTATGATTGTGATCGTATAATTGTGATCGTATGATTGTGATCGTATGATTGTGATTGTATGATTGTGATTGTATGATTGTGATTGTATGATTGTGATTGCATGATTGTGATTGTATGATTGTGATTGTTTGATTGTGATTGTATGATTGTGATTGTATGATTGTGATTGTATGATTGTGATTCTATGATTGTGATTGTTTGATTCTGATTGTATGATTGTTATTGTATGATTCTGATTGTATGATTGTGATTGTATGATTGTGATTGCATGATTGCGATTATATGATTGTGATTGTATGATTGTGATTGTATGATTGTGATTGTATGATTGTGATTCTTTCATTGCGATTGTATGATTGTGATTGTATGATTGTGATTGTATGATTATGATTGTATGATTGTGATCGTATGATTGTGGTTGTATAATTACGGTTGTATGATTATTTCTGTATGATTGTGATTGTATGATTGCGGTTGTATGATTGTGATTGTATGATTGTGATTGTATGATTGTGATCGTATGATTGTGAATCTTTGATTGCGACTGTATGATTGTGATTGTATGATTGTGATTGTATGATTGTGATTGTATGATTGTGATTGTATGATTGTGATTGTATGAGTGTGATTGTATGATTGTGATTGTATGATTGTGATTGTATGATAGTGATTGTATGATTGTGATTGTATGATTGCGATTGTATGATTGTGATTGTATGATTGTGATTGTATGACTGTGATCGTATGATTGTGATTCTTTGATTGCGATTGTATGATTGTGATTGTATGATTGTGATTGTATGATTGTGATTGTATGATTGTGATTGCATGATTGTAATTGTATGATTGTGATTGTATGACTGTGATTGTATGATTGTCATTGTATGATTGTGATTGTATGATTGTGATTGTATGATAGTGATTGTATGATTGTTTCTGTATGATTGTGATTGTATGATTGCGATTGTGTGATTATGATTGTATGATTGTGATTGTATGATTGTGATTGTGTGATTGTGATTGTGAGATTGTGATTGTATGATCGTGATTGTATGATCGTGATTGTGAGATTGCGGTTGTATGATTGTGATTGTATGATTGTGATTGTATGATAGTAATTGTATGATTGTGATAGTATGATTGTGGTTGTATAATTAAGGTTGTATGATTGTTTCTGTATAATTGTGATTGTATGATTGCGATTGTATGATTGTGATTGTATGATTGTGATTGTATGATTGTGATCGCATGATTGTGATTCTTTGATTGCGATTGTATGATTGTGATTGTATGATTGTGATTGTATGATTGTGATTGTATGATCGTGATTGTGAGATTGTGATTGTGAGATTGTGATCGTATGATTGTGATTGAATGATTGTGATTGTATGATAGTAATTGTATGATTGTGATTGTATGATTGCGATTGTATGATTGTGATCGTATGATTGTGATTCTTTGATTGCGATTGTATGATTGTGATTGTGTGATTGTGATTGTATTTTTGTGATTGTATGATTATGGTTGCATGATTGTGATTGTATGATTGTGATTCTTTCATTGCGATTGTATGATTGTGATTGTATGATTGTGATTGTATGATTGTGATTGTATGATTGTGATTGTATGATTGCGATTGTATGATTGTGATTGTATGATTGTGATTGTATGACTGTGATCGTATGATTGTGATTCTTTGATTGCGATTGTATGATTGTGATTGTATGATTGTGATTGTATGATTGTGGTTGTATGATTGTGATTGTATGATTGTGATTGTATGATTGTGATTGTATGATTGTGATTGCATGATTGTAATTGTATGATTGTGATTGTATGACTGTGATTGTATGATTGTGATTGTATGATTGTGATTGTATGATTGTGATTGTATGATAGTGATTGTATGATTGTTTCTGTATGATTTTGATTGTATGATTGCGATTGTATGATTATGATTGTATGATTGTGATTGTATGATTGTGATTGTGTGATTGTGATTGTGAGATTGTGATTGTATGATCGTGATTGTAAGATCGTGATTGTGAGATTGTGGTTGTATGATTGTGATTGTATGATAGTAATTGTATGATTGTGATAGTATGATTGCGATTGCATGATTGTGATTGTATGATTGTGATTGTATGATTGTGATCGTATGATTGTGATTCTTTCATTGCGATTGTATGATTGTGATTGTATGATTGTGATTGTATGATTGTGATTGTATGATTGTGATTGTATGATTGTGATTGTATGATTGTGATTGTATGATTGTGATCGTATAATTGTGATCGTATGATTGTGATTGTATGATTGTGATTGTATGATTGTGATTTTATGATTGTGATTGTGAGATTGTGATTGTATGATTGTGATTGTATGATTGTGATTGTATGATTGTGGTTGTATGATTGTGATTGTATGATTGTGATTGTATGATTGTGATTGTATGATTGTGATTGTATGATTGTGATTGTATGACTGTCATTGTATGATTGTGATTGTACGATTATGATTGTATGGTTGTGATTGTATGATCGTGATTGTATGATCGTGATTGTGAGGTTGTGATTGTATGATTGTGATTGTATGATTGAGATTGTATGATTGTGATTGTATGATTGTGATTGTATGATTGTGATTGTATGATTGTGATTGTATGATTGTGATTGTATGACAGTGATTGTAAGATTGTGATTGTGTGATTGCGATTGTATGATTGTGACTGTATAATTGTGATTGTATGATTGTGTTCGTATGATTGTGATTGCATGATTGTGATTGTATGATTGTGATCGTATGATTGTGATCGTATAATTGTGATCGTATGATTGTGATCGTATGATTGTGATTGTATGATTGTGATTGTATGATTGTGATTGTATGATTGTGATTGCATGATTGTGATTGTATGATTGTGATTGTTTGATTGTGATTGTATGATTGTGATTGTATGATTGTGATTGTATGATTGTGATTGTATGATTGTGATTCTATGATTGTGATTGTTTGATTCTGATTGTATGATTGTTATTGTATGATTCTGATTGTATGATTGTGATTGTATGATTGTGATTGTATGATTGTGATTATATGATTGTGATTGTATGATTGTGATTGTATGATTGTGATTGTATGATTGTGATTCTTTCATTGCGATTGTATGATTGTGATTGTATGATTGTGATTGTATGATTATGATTGTATGATTGTGATCGTATGATTGTGGTTGTATAATTACGGTTGTATGATTATTTCTGTATGATTGTGATTGTATGATTGCGGTTGTATGATTGTGATTGTATGATTGTGATTGTATGATTGTGATCGTATGATTGTGAATCTTTGATTGCGATTGTATGATTGTGATTGTATGATTGTGATTGTATGATTGTGATTGTATGATTGTGATTGTATGAGTGTGATTGTATGATTGTGATTGTATGATTGTGATTGTATGATAGTGATTGTATGATTGTTTCTGTATGATTGTGATTGTATGATTGTGATTGTATGAGTGTGATTGTATGATTGTGATTGTATGATTGTGATTGTATGATAGTGATTGTATGATTGTTTCTGTATGATTGTGATTGTATGATTGCGATTGTATGATTATGATTGTATAATTGTGATTGTATGATTGTGATTGTGTGATTGTGATTGTGAGATTTGATTGTATGATCGTGATTGTATGATCGTGATTGTGAGATTGTGATTGTATGATTGTGATTGAATGATTGTGATCGTATGATTGTGATTCTTTGATTGCGATTGTATGATTGTGATTGTGTGATTGTGATTGTATTTTTGTGATTGTATGATTATGGTTGCATGATTGTGATTGTATGATTGTTTCTGTATGATTGTGATTGTATGATTGCGATTGTGTGATTATGATTGTATGATTGTGATTGTATGATTGTGATTGTGTGATTGTGATTGTGAGATTGTGATTGTATGATTGTGATTGTATGATTGTGATTGTATGATTGTGATTGCATGATTGTAATTGTATGATTGTGATTGTATGACTGTGATTGTATGATTGTCATTGTATGATTGTGATTGTATGATTGTGATTGTATGATAGTGATTGTATGATTGTTTCTGTATGATTGTGATTGTATGATTGCGATTGTGTGATTATGATTGTATGATTGTGATTGTATGATTGCGATTGTATGATTGTGATTGTGTGATTGTGATTGTATTTTTGTGATTGTATGATTATGGTTGCATGATTGTGATTGTATGATTGTGATTCTTTCATTGCGATTGTATGATTGTGATTGTATGATTGTGATTGTATGATTGTGATTGTATGATTGTGATTGTATGATTGTGATTGTATGAGTGTGATTGTATGATTGTGATTGTATGATTGTGATTGTATGATAGTGATTGTATGATTGTGATTGTATGATTGCGATTGTATGATTGTGATTGTGTGATTGTGATTGTGAGATTGTGATTGTATGATCGTGATTGTATGATCGTGATTGTGAGATTGCGGTTGTATGATTGTGATTGTATGATTGTGATTGTATGATAGCAATTGTATGATTGTGATAGTATGATTGTGGTTGTATAATTAAGGTTGTATGATTGTTTCTGTATAATTGTGATTGTATGATTGCGATTGTATGATTGTGATTGTATGATTGTGATTGTATGATTGTGATCGCATGATTGTGATTCTTTGATTGCGATTGTATGATTGTGATTGTATGATTGTGATTGTATGATTGTGATTGTATGATCGTGATTGTGAGATTGTGATTGTGAGATTGTGATCGTATGATTGTGATTGAATGATTGTGATTGTATGATAGTAATTGTATGATTGTGATTGTATGATTGCGATTGTATGATTGTGATCGTATGATTGTGATTCTTTGATTGCGATTGTATGATTGTGATTGTGTGATTGTGATTGTATTTTTGTGATTGTATGATTATGGTTGCATGATTGTGATTGTATGATTGTGATTCTTTCATTGCGATTGTATGATTGTGATTGTATGATTGTGATTGTATGATTGTGATTGTATGATTGTGATTGTATGATTGCGATTGTATGATTGTGATTGTATGATTGTGATTGTATGACTGTGATCGTATGATTGTGATTCTTTGATTGCGATTGTATGATTGTGATTGTATGATTGTGATTGTATGATTGTGATTGTATGATTGTGATTGTATGATTGTGATTGTATGATTGTGATTGTATGATTGTGATTGCATGATTGTAATTGTATGATTGTGATTGTATGACTGTGATTGTATGATTGTGATTGTATGATTGTGATTGTATGATTGTGATTGTATGATAGTGATTGTATGATTGTTTCTGTATGATTGTGATTGTATGATTGCGATTGTATGATTATGATTGTATGATTGTGATTGTATGATTGTGATTGTGTGATTGTGATTGTGAGATTGTGATTGTATGATCGTGATTGTAAGATCGTGATTGTGAGATTGTGGTTGTATGATTGTGATTGTATGATAGTAATTGTATGATTGTGATAGTATGATTGCGATTGTATGATTGTGATTGTATGATTGTGATTGTATGATTGTGATCGTATGATTGTGATTCTTTCATTGCGATTGTATGATTGTGATTGTATGATTGTGATTGTATGATTGTGATTGTATGATTGTGATTGTATGATTGTGATTGTATGATTGTGATTGTATGATTGTGATCGTATAATTGTGATCGTATGATTGTGATTGTATGATTGTGATTGTATGATTGTGATTTTATGATTGTGATTGTGAGATTGTGATTGTATGATTGTGATTGTATGATTGTGATTGTATGATTGTGCTTGTATGATTGTGATTGTATGATTGTGATTGTATGATTGTGATTGTATGATTGTGATTGTATGATTGTGATCGCATGATTGTGATTCTTTGATTGCGATTGTATGATTGTGATTGTATGATTGTGATTGTATGATCGTGATTGTGAGATTGTGATTGTGAGATTGTGATCGTATGATTGTGATTGAATGATTGTGATTGTATGATAGTAATTGTATGATTGTGATTGTATGATTGCGATTGTATGATTGTGATCGTATGATTGTGATTCTTTGATTGCGATTGTATGATTGTGATTGTGTGATTGTGATTGTATTTTTGTGATTGTATGATTATGGTTGCATGATTGTGATTGTATGATTGTGATTCTTTCATTGCGATTGTATGATTGTGATTGTATGATTGTGATTGTATGATTGTGATTGTATGATTGTGATTGTATGATTGTGATTGTATGATTGTGATCGTATGATTGTGGTTGTATAATTAAGGTTGTATGATTGTTTCTGTATGATTGTGATTGTATGATTGCGATTGTATGATTGTGATTGTATGATTGTGATTGCCTGATTGTGATTGTATGATTGTGATTGCCTGATTGTGATTGTATGATTGTGATTGTATGATTGTGATTGTATGATTGTGATGGTATGATTGTGATTGTATGATTGTGATTGTATGATAGTGATTGTATGATTGTGATTGTATGATTGTGATTGTATGATTGTGATTGTATGATTGTGATTGCGTGATAGTGATTGTGTGATTGTGATTGTATGATTGTGATTGTATGATTGCGATTGTATGATTGCGATTGTATGATTGCGATTGTATGATTGTGATTGTATGATTGTGATTTTATGATTGTGATTGTATGATTGTGATTGTGAGATTGTGATTGTGAGATTGTGATTGTGAGATTGTGATTGTATGATTGTGATTTTGTGATTGTGATTGTATGATTGTGATTGTATGATTGCGATTGTATGATTGCGATTGTATGATTCTGATTGTATGATTGTGATCGTATGATTGTGATCGTATGATTGTGATCGTATAATTGTGATCGTATGATTGTGATTGTATGATTGTGATTGTATGATTGTGATTGTATGATTGTGATTTTATGATTGTGATTGTGAGATTGTGATTGTATGATTGTGATTGTATGATTGTGATTGTATGATTGTGGTTGTATGATTGTGATTGTATGATTGTGATTGTATGATTGTGATTGTATGATTGTGATTGTATGATTGTGATTGTATGACTGTCATTGTATGATTGTGATTGTATGATTATGATTGTATGGTTGTGATTGTATGATCGTGATTGTATGATCGTGATTGTGAGGTTGTGATTGTATGATTGTGATTGTATGATTGAGATTGTATGATTGTGATTGTATGATTGTGATTGTATGATTGTGATTGTATGATTGTGATTGTATGATTGTGATTGTATGATTGTGATTGTATGACAGTGATTGTAAGATTGTGATTGTGTGATTGCGATTGTATGATTGTGACTGTATAATTGTGATTGTATGATTGTGTTCGTATGATTGTGATTGCATGATTGTGATTGTATGATTGTGATCGTATGATTGTGATCGTATAATTGTGATCGTATGATTGTGATCGTATGATTGTGATTGTATGATTGTGATTGTATGATTGTGATTGTATGATTGTGATTGCATGATTGTGATTGTATGATTGTGATTGTTTGATTGTGATTGTATGATTGTGATTGTATGATTGTGATTGTATGATTGTGATTCTATGATTGTGATTGTTTGATTCTGATTGTATGATTGTTATTGTATGATTCTGATTGTATGATTGTGATTGTATGATTGTGATTGTATGATTGCGATTATATGATTGTGATTGTATGATTGTGATTGTATGATTGTGATTGTATGATTGTGATTCTTTCATTGCGATTGTATGATTGTGATTGTATGATTGTGATTGTATGATTATGATTGTATGATTGTGATCGTATGATTGTGGTTGTATAATTACGGTTGTATGATTATTTCTGTATGATTGTGATTGTATGATTGCGGTTGTATGATTGTGATTGTATGATTGTGATTGTATGATTGTGATCGTATGATTGTGAATCTTTGATTGCGACTGTATGATTGTGATTGTATGATTGTGATTGTATGATTGTGATTGTATGATTGTGATTGTATGATTGTGATTGTATGAGTGTGATTGTATGATTGTGATTGTATGATTGTGATTGTATGATAGTGATTGTATGATTGTGATTGTATGATTGCGATTGTATGATTGTGATTGTATGATTGTGATTGTATGACTGTGATCGTATGATTGTGATTCTTTGATTGCGATTGTATGATTGTGATTGTATGATTGTGATTGTATGATTGTGATTGTATGATTGTGATTGCATGATTGTAATTGTATGATTGTGATTGTATGACTGTGATTGTATGATTGTCATTGTATGATTGTGATTGTATGATTGTGATTGTATGATAGTGATTGTATGATTGTTTCTGTATGATTGTGATTGTATGATTGCGATTGTGTGATTATGATTGTATGATTGTGATTGTATGATTGTGATTGTGTGATTGTGATTGTGAGATTGTGATTGTATGATCGTGATTGTATGATCGTGATTGTGAGATTGCGGTTGTATGATTGTGATTGTATGATTGTGATTGTATGATAGTAATTGTATGATTGTGATAGTACGATTGTGGTTGTATAATTAAGGTTGTATGATTGTTTCTGTATAATTGTGATTGTATGATTGCGATTGTATGATTGTGATTGTATGATTGTGATTGTATGATTGTGATCGCATGATTGTGATTCTTTGATTGCGATTGTATGATTGTGATTGTATGATTGTGATTGTATGATTGTGATTGTATGATCGTGATTGTGAGATTGTGATTGTGAGATTGTGATCGTATGATTGTGATTGAATGATTGTGATTGTATGATAGTAATTGTATGATTGTGATTGTATGATTGCGATTGTATGATTGTGATCGTATGATTGTGATTCTTTGATTGCGATTGTATGATTGTGATTGTGTGATTGTGATTGTATTTTTGTGATTGTATGATTATGGTTGCATGATTGTGATTGTATGATTGTGATTCTTTCATTGCGATTGTATGATTGTGATTGTATGATTGTGATTGTATGATTGTGATTGTATGATTGTGATTGTATGATTGCGATTGTATGATTGTGATTGTATGATTGTGATTGTATGACTGTGATCGTATGATTGTGATTCTTTGATTGCGATTGTATGATTGTGATTGTATGATTGTGATTGTATGATTGTGATTGTATGATTGTGATTGTATGATTGTGATTGTATGATTGTGATTGTATGATTGTGATTGCATGATTGTAATTGTATGATTGTGATTGTATGACTGTGATTGTATGATTGTGATTGTATGATTGTGATTGTATGATTGTGATTGTATGATAGTGATTGTATGATTGTTTCTGTATGATTGTGATTGTATGATTGCGATTGTATGATTATGATTGTATGATTGTGATTGTATGATTGTGATTGTGTGATTGTGATTGTGAGATTGTGATTGTATGATCGTGATTGTAAGATCGTGATTGTGAGATTGTGGTTGTATGATTGTGATTGTATGATAGTAATTGTATGATTGTGATAGTATGATTGCGATTGTATGATTGTGATTGTATGATTGTGATTGTATGATTGTGATCGTATGATTGTGATTCTTTCATTGCGATTGTATGATTGTGATTGTATGATTGTGATTGTATGATTGTGATTGTATGATTGTGATTGTATGATTGTGATTGTATGATTGTGATTGTATGATTGTGATCGTATAATTGTGATCGTATGATTGTGATTGTATGATTGTGATTGTATGATTGTGATTTTATGATTGTGATTGTGAGATTGTGATTGTATGATTGTGATTGTATGATTGTGATTGTATGATTGTGGTTGTATGATTGTGATTGTATGATTGTGATTGTATGATTGTGATTGTATGATTGTGATTGTATGATTGTGATTGTATGACTGTCATTGTATGATTGTGATTGTACGATTATGATTGTATGGTTGTGATTGTATGATCGTGATTGTATGATCGTGATTGTGAGGTTGTGATTGTATGATTGTGATTGTATGATTGAGATTGTATGATTGTGATTGTATGATTGTGATTGTATGATTGTGATTGTATGATTGTGATTGTATGATTGTGATTGTATGACAGTGATTGTAAGATTGTGATTGTGTGATTGCGATTGTATGATTGTGACTGTATAATTGTGATTGTATGATTGTGTTCGTATGATTGTGATTGCATGATTGTGATTGTATGATTGTGATCGTATGATTGTGATCGTATAATTGTGATCGTATGATTGTGATCGTATGATTGTGATTGTATGATTGTGATTGTATGATTGTGATTGTATGATTGTGATTGCATGATTGTGATTGTATGATTGTGATTGTTTGATTGTGATTGTATGATTGTGATTGTATGATTGTGATTGTATGATTGTGATTCTATGATTGTGATTGTTTGATTCTGATTGTATGATTGTTATTGTATGATTCTGATTGTATGATTGTGATTGTATGATTGTGATTGTATGATTGTGATTATATGATTGTGATTGTATGATTGTGATTGTATGATTGTGATTGTATGATTGTGATTCTTTCATTGCGATTGTATGATTGTGATTGTATGATTGTGATTGTATGATTATGATTGTATGATTGTGATCGTATGATTGTGGTTGTATAATTACGGTTGTATGATTATTTCTGTATGATTGTGATTGTATGATTGCGGTTGTATGATTGTGATTGTATGATTGTGATTGTATGATTGTGATCGTATGATTGTGAATCTTTGATTGCGATTGTATGATTGTGATTGTATGATTGTGATTGTATGATTGTGATTGTATGATTGTGATTGTATGAGTGTGATTGTATGATTGTGATTGTATGATTGTGATTGTATGATAGTGATTGTATGATTGTTTCTGTATGATTGTGATTGTATGATTGTGATTGTATGATTGTGATTGTATGAGTGTGATTGTATGATTGTGATTGTATGATTGTGATTGTATGATAGTGATTGTATGATTGTTTCTGTATGATTGTGATTGTATGATTGCGATTGTATGATTATGATTGTATAATTGTGATTGTATGATTGTGATTGTGTGATTGTGATTGTGAGATTTGATTGTATGATCGTGATTGTATGATCGTGATTGTGAGATTGTGATTGTATGATTGTGATTGAATGATTGTGATTGTATGATAGTAATTGTATGATTGTGATTGTATGATTGCGATTGTATGATTGTGATTGTATGATTGTGATTGTATGATTGTGATTGTATGATTGTGATTGCATGATTGTAATTGTATGATTGTGATTGTATGACTGTGATTGTATGATTGTCATTGTATGATTGTGATTGTATGATTGTGATTGTATGATAGTGATTGTATGATTGTTTCTGTATGATTGTGATTGTATGATTGCGATTGTGTGATTATGATTGTATGATTGTGATTGTATGATTGTGATTGTGTGATTGTGATTGTGAGATTGTGATTGTATGATCGTGATTGTATGATCGTGATTGTGAGATTGCGGTTGTATGATTGTGATTGTATGATTGTGATTGTATGATAGTAATTGTATGATTGTGATAGTATGATTGTGGTTGTATAATTAAGGTTGTATGATTGTTTCTGTATAATTGTGATTGTATGATTGCGATTGTATGATTGTGATTGTACGATTGTGATTGTATGATTGTGATCGCATGATTGTGATTCTTTGATTGCGATTGTATGATTGTGATTGTATGATTGTGATTGTATGATCGTGATTGTGAGATTGTGATTGTGAGATTGTGATCGTATGATTGTGATTGAATGATTGTGATTGTATGATAGTAATTGTATGATTGTGATTGTATGATTGCGATTGTATGATTGTGATCGTATGATTGTGATTCTTTGATTGCGATTGTATGATTGTGATTGTGTGATTGTGATTGTATTTTTGTGATTGTATGATTATGGTTGCATGATTGTGATTGTATGATTGTGATTCTTTCATTGCGATTGTATGATTGTGATTGTATGATTGTGATTGTATGATTGTGATTGTATGATTGTGATTGTATGATTGTGATTGTATGATTGTGATCGTATGATTGTGGTTGTATAATTAAGGTTGTATGATTGTTTCTGTATGATTGTGATTGTATGATTGCGATTGTATGATTGTGATTGTATGATTGTGATTGCCTGATTGTTATTGTATGATTGTGATTGCCTGATTGTGATTGTATGATTGTGATTGTATGATTGTGATTGTATGATTGTGATTGTATGATTGTGATTGTATGATTGTGATTGTATGATTGTGATTGTATGATTGTGATCGTATGATTGTGGTTGTATAATTAAGGTTGTCTGATTGTTTCTGTATGATTGTGATTGTATGATTGCGATTGTATGATTGTGATTGTATGATTGTGATTGCATGATTGTGATTGTATGATTGTGATTGTATGATTGTGATTGTATGATTGTGGTTGTATGATTGTGATTGTATGATTGTGATTGTATGATTGTGATTCTTTCATTGCGATTGTATGATTGAGATTGTATGATTGTGATTGTATGATTGTGATTGTATGATTGTGATCGTATGATTGTGGTTGTATAATTAAGGTTGTATGATTGTTTCTGTATGATTGTGATTGTATGATTGCGATTGTATGATCGTGATTGTTAGATTGTGATTGTGAGATTGTGATTGTATGATTGTGATTGAATGATTGTGATTGTGTGATAGTAATTGTATGATTGTGATTGTATGATTGCGATTGTATGATTGTGATCGTATGATTGTGATTCTTTGATTGCGATTGTATGATTGTGATTGTGTGATTGTGATTGTATTTTTGTGATTGTATGATTATGGTTGCATGATTGTGATTGTATGATTGTGATTCTTTCATTGCGATTGTATGATTGTGATTGTATGATTGTGATTGTATGATTGTGATTGTATGATTGTGATTGTATGATTGTGATTGTATGATTGTGATCGTATGATTGTGGTTGTATAATTAAGGTTGTATGATTGTTTCTGTATGATTGTGATTGTATGATTGCGATTGTATGATTGTGATTGTATGATTGTGATTGCCTGATTGTTATTGTATGATTGTGATTGCCTGATTGTGATTGTATGATTGTGATTGTATGATTGTGATTGTATGATTGTGATTGTATGATTGTGATTGTATGATTGTGATTGTATGATTGTGATTGTATGATTGTGATTGTATGATAGTAATTGTATGATTATGATGGTATGATGGTGATAGTATGATTGTTTCTGTATGATTGTGATTGTATGATTGCGATTGTATGATTATGATTGTATAATTGTGATTGTATGATTGTGATTGTGTGATTGTGATTGTGAGATTTGATTGTATGATCGTGATTGTATGATCGTGATTGTATGATCGTGATTGTGAGATTGTGATTGTATGATTGTGATTGAATGATTGTGATTGTATGATAGTAATTGTATGATTGTGATTATATGATTGCGATTGTATGATTGTGATTGTATGATTGTGATTGTATGATTGTGATTGTATGACTGTGATCGTATGAATGTGATTCTTTGATTGCGATTGTATGATTGTGATTGTATGATTGTGATTGTATGATTGTGATTGTATGATTGTGATTGTATGATTGTGATTGTATGATTGTGATTGTATGATTGTGATTGTATGATTGTGATTGCATGATTGTAATTTTATGATTGTGATTGTATGACTGTGATTGTATGATTGTGATTGTATGATTGTGATTGTATGATAGTAATTGTATGATTGTGATTGTATGATTGCGATTGTATGATTGTGAATGTATGATTATGATTGTATGATTGTGATTGTATGATTGTGATTGTGTGATTGTGATTGTGAGATTGTGATTGTATGATCGTGATTGTATGATCGTGATTGTGAGATTGTGGTTGTATGACTGTGATTGTATGATTGTGATTGTATGATAGTAATTGTATGATTGTGATAGTATGATTGCGATTGTATGATTGTGATTGTATAATTGTGATTGTATGATTGTGATAGTATGATTGTGATTCTTTCATTGCGATTGTATGATTATGATTGTATGATTGTGATTGTATCATTGTGATTGTATGATTGTGATTGTATGATTGTGATCGCATGATTGTGGTTCTTTGATTGCGATTGTATGATTGTGATTGTATGATTGTGATTGTATGATTGTGATTGTATGATTGTGATTGTATGATTGTGATTGCATGATTGTAATTGTATGATTGTGATTGTATGACTGTGATTGTATGATTGTGATTGTATGATTGTGATTGTATGATTGTGATTGTATGATAGTGATTGTATGATTGTTTCTGTATGATTGTGATTGTATGATTGCGATTGTATGATTATGATTGTATGATTGTGATTGTATGATTGTGATTGTGTGATTGTGATTGTGAGATTGTGATTGTATGATCGTGATTGTAAGATCGTGATTGTGAGATTGTGGTTGTATGATTGTGATTGTATGATTGTGATTGTATGATAGTAATTGTATGATTGTGATAGTATGATTGCGATTGTATGATTATGATTATATGATTGTGATTGTATGATTGTGATCGTATGATTGTGATTCTTTCATTGCGATTGTATGATTGTGATTGTATGATTGTGATTGTATGATTGTGATTGTATGATTGTGATTGTATGATTGTGATTGTATGATTGTGATTGTATGATTGTGATTGTATGATTGTGATTGTATGATTGTGATTGTATGATTGTGATTGTATGATTGTGATTGTATGATTGTGATTGCATGATAGTGAACGTATGATTGTGATTGTATGATTGTGATTGTATGATAGTGATTGTATGATAGTGATTGTATGATTGTGATTGTATGATTGCGATTGTATGATTATGATTGAATGATTGTGATTGAATGATTGTGATTGTGTGATCGTGATTGTGTGATCGTGATTGTGAGATTGTGATTGTATGATTTTGATTCTATGATGGTGATTGTATGATCGTGATTGTGAGATTGTGGTTGTATGATTGTGATTGTATGATTGTGATTGTATGATTGTGATTGTATGATTGTGATTGTATGATTGTGATTGTATGATTGTGATTGTATGATTGTGATTGTATGATTGTGATTGTATGATTGTGATTCTATGATTGTGATTGTATGATTGTGATTGTATGATTGTGATTGTATGATTGTGATTGTATGATTGTGATTGTATGATTGTGATCGTATGATTGTGATCGTATGATTGCGATTGTATGATTGCGATTGTATGATTCTGATTGTATGATTGTGATCGTATGATTGTGATCGTATGATTGTGATCGTATGATTGTGATCGTATAATTGTGATCGTATGATTGTGATTGTATGATTGTGATTGTATGATTGTGATCGTATGATTGTGATTCTTTCATTGCGATTGTATGATTGTGATTGTATGATTGTGATTGTATGATTGTGATTGTATGACTGTGATCGTATGATTGTGATTCTTTGATTGCGATTGTATGATTGTGATTGTATGATTGTGATTGTATGATTGTGATTGTATGATTGTGATTGTATGATTGTGATTGTATGATTGTGATTGCATGATTGTAATTGTATGATTGTGATTGTATGACTGTGATTGTATGATTGTGATTGTATGATTGTGATTGTATGATTGTGATTGTATGATAGTGATTGTATGATTGTTTCTGTATGATTGTGATTGTATGATTGCGATTGTATGATTATGATTGTATGATTGTGATTGTATGATTGTGATTGTATGATTTTGATTCTATGATGGTGATTGTATGATCGTGATTGTGAGATTGTGGTTGTATGATTGTGATTGTATGATTGTGATTGTATGATTGTGATTGTATGATTGTGATTGTATGATTGTGATTGTATGATTGTGATTGTATGATTGTGATTGTATGATTGTGATTGTATGATTGTGATTGTATGATTGTGATTGTATGATTGTGATTGTATGATTGTGATTGTATGATTGTGATCGTATGATTGTGATTGTATGATTGTGATTGTATGATTGTGATTGTATGATTGTGATGGTATGATTGTGATTGTATGATTGTGATTGTATGATAGTGATTGTATGATTGTGATTGTATGATTGTGATTGTATGATTGTGATTGTATGATTGTGATTGCGTGATAGTGATTGTGTGATTGTGATTGTATGATTGTGATTGTATGATTGCGATTGTATGATTGCGATTGTATGATTGCGATTGTATGATTGTGATTGTATGATTGTGATTTTATGATTGTGATTGTATGATTGTGATTGTGAGATTGTGATTGTGAGATTGTGATTGTGAGATTGTGATTGTATGATTGTGATTTTGTGATTGTGATTGTATGAATGTGATTGTATGATTGCGATTGTATGATTGCGATTGTATGATTCTGATTGTATGATTGTGATCGTATGATTGTGATCGTATGATTGTGATCGTATAATTGTGATCGTATGATTGTGATTGTATGATTGTGATTGTATGATTATGATTGTATGATTGTGATTGTATGATTGTGATTGTATGACTGTCATTGTATGATTGTGATTGTATGATTATGATTGTATGGTTGTGATTGTATGATCGTGATTGTGAGGTTGTGATTGTATGATTGTGATTGTATGATTGAGATTGTATGATTGTGATTGTATGATTGTGATTGTATGATTGTGATTGTATGATTGTGATTGTATGATTGTGATTGTATGATTGTGATTGTATGACAGTGATTGTAAGATTGTGATTGTGTGATTGCGATTGTATGATTGTGACTGTATAATTGTGATTGTATGATTGTGTTCGTATGATTGTGATTGCATGATTGTGATTGTATGATTGTGATCGTATGATTGTGATCGTATAATTGTGATCGTATGATTGTGATTGCATGATTGTGATTGTATGATTATGATTGTATGATTGTGATTGTATGATTGTGATTGTATGACTGTCATTGTATGATTGTGATTGTATGATTATGATTGTATGGTTGTGATTGTATGATCGTGATTGTGAGGTTGTGATTGTATGATTGTGATTGTATGATTGAGATTGTATGATTGTGATTGTATGATTGCGATTGTATGATTGTGATTGTATGATTGTGATTGTATGATTGTGATTGTATGATTGTGATTGTATGATTGTGATTGTATGATTGTGATCGTATGATTGTGGTTGTATAATTAAGGTTGTATGATTGTTTCTGTATGATTGTGATTGTATGATTGCGATTGTATGATTGTGATTGTATGATTGTGATTGCCTGATTGTGATTGTATGATTGTGATTGCCTGATTGTGATTGTATGATTGTGATTGTATGATTGTGATTGTATGATTTTGATTGTATGATTGTGATTGTATGATTGTGATTGTATGATTGTGATTGTATGATTGTGATTGTATGATTGTGATTGTATGATTGTGATTGTATGATTGTGATTGTATGATTGTGATCGTATGATTGTGGTTGTATAATTAAGGTTGTCTGATTGTTTCTGTATGATTGTGATTGTATGATTGCGATTGTATGATTGTGATTGTATGATTGTGATTGCATGATTGTGATTGTATGATTGTGATTGTATGATTGTGATTGTATGATTGTGGTTGTATGATTGTGATTGTATGATTGTGATTGTATGATTGTGATTCTTTCATTGCGATTGTATGATTGTGATTGTATGATTGTGATTGTATGATTGTGATTGTATGATTGTGATCGTATGATTGTGGTTGTATAATTAAGGTTGTATGATTGTTTCTGTATGATTGTGATTGTATGATTGCGATTGTATGATCGTGATTGTGAGATTGTGATTGTGAGATTGTGATTGTATGATTGTGATTGAATGATTGTGATTGTGTGATAGTAATTGTATGATTGTGATTGTATGATTGTGATTGTATGATTGTGATTGTATGATTGTGATTGTATGATAGTAATTGTATGATTATGATGGTATGATGGTGATAGTATGATTGTTTCTGTATGATTGTGATTGTATGATTGCGATTGTATGATTATGATTGTATAATTGTGATTGTATGATTGTGATTGTGTGATTGTGATTGTGAGATTTGATTGTATGATCGTGATTGTATGATCGTGATTGTATGATCGTGATTGTGAGATTGTGATTGTATGACTGTGATTGAATGATTGTGATTGTATGATAGTAATTGTATGATTGTGATTATATGATTGCGATTGTATGATTGTGATTGTATGATTGTGATTGTATGATTGTGATTGTATGACTGTGATCGTATGAATGTGATTCTTTGATTGCGATTGTATGATTGTGATTGTATGATTGTGATTGTATGATTGTGATTGTATGATTGTGATTGTATGATTGTGATTGTATGATTGTGATTGTATGATTGTGATTGCATGATTGTAATTTTATGATTGTGATTGTATGACTGTGATTGTATGATTGTGATTGTATGATTGTGATTGTATGATAGTAATTGTATGATTGTGATTGTATGATTGCGATTGTATGATTGTGATTGTATGATTATGATTGTATGATTGTGATTGTATGATTGTGATTGTGTGATTGTGATTGTGAGATTGTGATTGTATGATCGTGATTGTATGATCGTGATTGTGAGATTGTGGTTGTATGATTGTGATTGTATGATTGTGATTGTATGATAGTAATTGTATGATTGTGATAGTATGAGTGCGATTGTATGATTGTGATTGTATAATTGTGATTGTATGATTGTGATAGTATGATTGTGATTCTTTCATTGCGATTGTATGATTATGATTGTATGATTGTGATTGTATGATTGTGATTGTATGATTGTGATTGTATGATTGTGATCGCATGATTGTGGTTCTTTGATTGCGATTGTATGATTGTGATTGTATGATTGTGATTGTATGATTGTGATTGTATGATTGTGATTGTATGATTGTGATTGTATGATTGTGATTGTATGATTGTGATTGTATGATTGTGATTGTATGATTGTGATCGTATGATTGTGGTTGTATAATTAAGGTTGTATGATTGTTTGTGTATGATTGTGATTGTATGATTGCGATTGTATGATTGTGATTGTATGATTGTGATTGCCTGATTGTGATTGTATGATTGTGATTGCCTGATTGTGATTGTATGATTGTGATTGTATGATTGTGATTGTATGATTGTGATTGTATGATTGTGATTGTATGATTGTGATTGTATGATTGTGATTGTATGATTGTGATTGTATGATTGTGATTGTATGATTGCGATCGTATGATTGTGGTTGTATAATTAAGCTTGTCTGATTGTTTCTGTATGATTGTGATTGTATGATTGCGATTGTATGATTGTGATTGTATGATTGTGATTGCATGATTGTGATTGTATGATTGTGATTGTATGATTGTGATTGTATGATTGTGGTTGTATGATTGTGATTGTATGATTGTGATTGTATGATTGTGATTCTTTCATTGCGATTGTATGATTGTGATTGTATGATTGTGATTGTATGATTGTGATTGTATGATTGTGATTGTATGATTGTGATTGTATGATTGTGATTGTATGATTGTGATCGTATGATTGTGGTTGCATAATTAAGGTTGTATGATTGTTTCTGTATGATTGTGATTGTATGATTGCGATTGTATGATCGTGATTGTGAGATTGTGATTGTGAGATGGTGATTGTATGATTGTGATTGAATGATTGTGATTGTGTGATAGTAATTGTATGATTGTGATTGTATGATTGTGATTGTATGATTGTGATTGTATGATTGTGATTGTATGATAGTAATTGTATGATTATGATGGTATGATAGTGATTGTATGATTGTTTCTGTATGATTGCGATTGTATGATTATGATTGAATGATTGTGATTGTATGACTGTGATTGTGTGATCGTGATTGTGATATTGTGATTGTATGATTTTGATTGTGAGATTGTGATTGTGAGATTGTGATTGTATGATCGTGATTGTATGATCGTGATTGTATGATCGTGATTGTGAGATTGTGATTGTATGATTGTGATTGTATGATTGTGATTGTATGATTGTGATTGTATGATTGTGATTGTATGATTGTGATTGTATGATTGTGATTGTATGAGTGTGATTGTATGATAGTAATTGTATGATTGTGATTGTATGATTGTGATTGTATGATTGTGATTGTGCGATTGTGATTGTATGATTGTGATTGTATGATTGTGATTGTATGATTGTGATTGTATGATTGTGTTTGTATGATTGTGATTGTGTGTTTGTGATTGTGTGATTGTGATTGTGTGATTGTGATTGTATGATTGTGGTTGTATGATTGTGATTGTATGATTGTGATTGTATGATTGTGATTCTTTCATTGCGATTGTATGATTGTGATTGTATGATTGTGATTGTATGATTGTGATTGTATGATTGTGATTGTATGATTGTGATTGTATGATTGTGATTGTATGATTGTGATTGTATGATTGTGATTGTATGATTGTGATTGTATGATTGTGATCGTATGATTGTGGTTGTATAATTAAGGTTGTCTGATTGTTTCTGTATGATTGTGATTGTATGATTGCGATTGTATGATTGTGATTGTATGATTGTGATTGCATGATTGTGATTGTATGATTGTGATTGTATGATTGTGATTGTATGATTGTGGTTGTATGATTGTGATTGTATGATTGTGATTGTATGATTGTGATTCTTTCATTGCGATTGTATGATTGTGATTGTATGATTGTGATTGTATGATTGTGATTGTATGATTGTGATCGTATGATTGTGGTTGTATAATTAAGGTTGTATGATTGTTTCTGTATGATTGTGATTGTATGATTGCGATTGTATGATCGTGATTGTGAGATTGTGATTGTGAGATTGTGATTGTATGATTGTGATTGAATGATTGTGATTGTGTGATAGTAATTGTATGATTGTGATTGTATGATTGTGATTGTATGATTGTGATTGTATGATTGTGATTGTATGATAGTAATTGTATGATTATGATGGTATGATGGTGATAGTATGATTGTTTCTGTATGATTGTGATTGTATGATTGCGATTGTATGATTATGATTGTATAATTGTGATTGTATGATTGTGATTGTGTGATTGTGATTGTGAGATTTGATTGTATGATCGTGATTGTATGATCGTGATTGTATGATCGTGATTGTGAGATTGTGATTGTATGACTGTGATTGAATGATTGTGATTGTATGATAGTAATTGTATGATTGTGATTATATGATTGCGATTGTATGATTGTGATTGTATGATTGTGATTGTATGATTGTGATTGTATGACTGTGATCGTATGAATGTGATTCTTTGATTGCGATTGTATGATTGTGATTGTATGATTGTGATTGTATGATTGTGATTGTATGATTGTGATTGTATGATTGTGATTGTATGATTGTGATTGTATGATTGTGATTGCATGATTGTAATTTTATGATTGTGATTGTATGACTGTGATTGTATGATTGTGATTGTATGATTGTGATTGTATGATAGTAATTGTATGATTGTGATTGTATGATTGCGATTGTATGATTGTGATTGTATGATTATGATTGTATGATTGTGATTGTATGATTGTGATTGTGTGATTGTGATTGTGAGATTGTGATTGTATGATCGTGATTGTATGATCGTGATTGTGAGATTGTGGTTGTATGATTGTGATTGTATGATTGTGATTGTATGATAGTAATTGTATGATTGTGATAGTATGAGTGCGATTGTATGATTGTGATTGTATAATTGTGATTGTATGATTGTGATAGTATGATTGTGATTCTTTCATTGCGATTGTATGATTATGATTGTATGATTGTGATTGTATGATTGTGATTGTATGATTGTGATTGTATGATTGTGATCGCATGATTGTGGTTCTTTGATTGCGATTGTATGATTGTGATTGTATGATTGTGATTGTATGATTGTGATTGTATGATTGTGATTGTATGATTGTGATTGTATGATTGTGATTGTATGATTGTGATTGTATGATTGTGATCGTATGATTGTGGTTGTATAATTAAGGTTGTATGATTGTTTGTGTATGATTGTGATTGTATGATTGCGATTGTATGATTGTGATTGTATGATTGTGATTGCCTGATTGTGATTGTATGATTGTGATTGCCTGATTGTGATTGTATGATTGTGATTGTATGATTGTGATTGTATGATTGTGATTGTATGATTGTGATTGTATGATTGTGATTGTATGATTGTGATTGTATGATTGTGATTGTATGATTGTGATTGTATGATTGCGATCGTATGATTGTGGTTGTATAATTAAGCTTGTCTGATTGTTTCTGTATGATTGTGATTGTATGATTGCGATTGTATGATTGTGATTGTATGATTGTGATTGCATGATTGTGATTGTATGATTGTGATTGTATGATTGTGATTGTATGATTGTGGTTGTATGATTGTGATTGTATGATTGTGATTGTATGATTGTGATTCTTTCATTGCGATTGTATGATTGTGATTGTATGATTGTGATTGTATGATTGTGATTGTATGATTGTGATTGTATGATTGTGATTGTATGATTGTGATTGTATGATTGTGATCGTATGATTGTGGTTGCATAATTAAGGTTGTATGATTGTTTCTGTATGATTGTGATTGTATGATTGCGATTGTATGATCGTGATTGTGAGATTGTGATTGTGAGATGGTGATTGTATGATTGTGATTGAATGATTGTGATTGTGTGATAGTAATTGTATGATTGTGATTGTATGATTGTGATTGTATGATTGTGATTGTATGATTGTGATTGTATGATAGTAATTGTATGATTATGATGGTATGATAGTGATTGTATGATTGTTTCTGTATGATTGCGATTGTATGATTATGATTGAATGATTGTGATTGTATGACTGTGATTGTGTGATCGTGATTGTGATATTGTGATTGTATGATTTTGATTGTGAGATTGTGATTGTGAGATTGTGATTGTATGATCGTGATTGTATGATCGTGATTGTATGATCGTGATTGTGAGATTGTGATTGTATGATTGTGATTGTATGATTGTGATTGTATGATTGTGATTGTATGATTGTGATTGTATGATTGTGATTGTATGATTGTGATTGTATGAGTGTGATTGTATGATAGTAATTGTATGATTGTGATTGTATGATTGTGATTGTATGATTGTGATTGTGCGATTGTGATTGTATGATTGTGATTGTATGATTGTGATTGTATGATTGTGATTGTATGATTGTGTTTGTATGATTGTGATTGTGTGTTTGTGATTGTGTGATTGTGATTGTGTGATTGTGATTGTATGATTGTGATTGTATGATTGTGATTGTATGATTGTCATTGTATGATTGTGATTGTATGATTGTGATTGTATGATTGTGATTGCATGATTGTGATTGCATGATTGTGATTGTATGATTGTGATTGTATGATTGTGATTGTATGACTGTGATTGTATGATTGTGATTGTATGATTGTGATTGTATGATTGTGATTTTATGATTGTGATTGTATGATTGTGATTGTGAGATTGTGATGGTGAGATTGTGATTGTGAGATTGTGATTGTGAGATTGTGATTGTGAGATTGTGATTGTATGATTGTGATTCTTTGATTGCGATTGTATGATTGTGATTGTGAGATTGTGATTGTATGATTGTGATTTTGTGATTGTGATTGTATGATTGTGATTGTATGATTGCGATTTTATGATTGCGATTGTATGATTCTGATTGTATGATTGTGATTGTATGATTGTGATTGTGTGATTGTGACTGTATGATTGTGATTGTATGATTGTGATTGTATGATTGTGATTGTATGATTGTGATTGTATGATTGTGATTGTATGATTGTGATTGTATGATTGTGATTGTATGATTGTGATTGTATGATTGTGATTGCCTGATTGTGATTGTATGATTGTGATTGCCTGATTGTGATTGTATGATTGTGATTGTATGATAGTAATTGTATGATTGTGATTGTATGATTGTGATTGTATGATTGTGATTGTATGATTGTGATTGTATGATTGTGATTGTATGATTGCGATCGTATGATTGTGGTTGTATAATTAAGCTTGTCTGATTGTTTCTGTATGATTGTGATTGTATGATTGCGATTGTATGATTGTGATTGTATGATTGTGATTGCATGATTGTGATTGTATGATTGTGATTGTATGATTGTGATTGTATGATTGTGGTTGTATGATTGTGATTGTATGATTGTGATTGTATGATTGTGATTCTTTCATTGCGATTGTATGATTGTGATTGTATGATTGTGATTGTATGATTGTGATTGTATGATTGTGATTGTATGATTGTGATTGTATGATTGTGATCGTATGATTGTGGTTGCATAATTAAGGTTGTATGATTGTTTCTGTATGATTGTGATTGTATGATTGCGATTGTATGATCGTGATTGTGAGATTGTGATTGTGAGATGGTGATTGTATGATTGTGATTGAATGATTGTGATTGTGTGATAGTAATTGTATGATTGTGATTGTGTGATTGTGATTGTATGATTGTGATTGTATGATTGTGATTGTATGATAGTAATTGTATGATTATGATGGTATGATAGTGATTGTATGATTGTTTCTGTATGATTGCGATTGTATGATTATGATTGAATGATTGTGATTGTATGACTGTGATTGTGTGATCGTGATTGTGATATTGTGATTGTATGATTTTGATTGTGAGATTGTGATTGTGAGATTGTGATTGTATGATCGTGATTGTATGATCGTGATTGTATGATCGTGATTGTGAGATTGTGATTGTATGATTGTGATTGTATGATTGTGATTGTATGATTGTGATTGTATGATTGTGATTGTATGATTGTGATTGTATGATTATGATTGTATGAGTGTGATTGTATGATAGTAATTGTATGATTGTGATTGTATGATTGTGATTGTATGATTGTGATTGTGCGATTGTGATTGTATGATTGTGATTGTATGATTGTGATTGTATGATTGTGATTGTATGATTGTGTTTGTATGATTGTGATTGTGTGTTTGTGATTGTGTGATTGTGATTGTGTGATTGTGATTGTGTGATTGTGATTGTATGATTGTGATTGTATGACTGTGATTGTATGATTGTGATTGTATGATTGTGATTGTATGATTGTGATTTTATGATTGTGATTGTATGATTGTGATTGTGAGATTGTGATGGTGAGATTGTGATTGTGAGATTGTGATTGTGAGATTGTGATTGTGAGATTGTGATTGTATGATTGTGATTTTTTGATTGTGATTGTATGATTGTGATTGTATGATTGTGATTGTATGATTGTGATTGTATGATTGTGATTGTATGATTGTGATTGTATGATTGTGATTGTATGATTGTGATTGTATGATTGTGATTGTATGATTGTGATTGTATGATTGTGATTGCATGATTGTGATTGTATGATAGTAATTGTATGATTGTGATCGTATGATTGTGATTGTATGATTGTGATTGTATGATTGCGATTGTATGATTGTGATCGTATGATTGTGGTTGTATAATTAAGGTTGTATGATTGTTTCTGTATGATTGTGATTGTATGATTGCGATTGTATGATTGTGATTGTATGATTGTGATTGTATGATTGTGATCGTATGATTGTGATTCTTTGATTGCGATTGTATGATTGCGATTGTATGATTGCGATTGTATGATTGCGATTGTATGATTGCGATTGTATGATTGCGATTGTATGATAGCGATTGTATGATTGCGATTGTATGATTGCGATTGTATGATTGTGATTGTATGATTGTGATTTTATGATTGTGATTGTATGATTGTGATTGTGAGATTGTGATTGTGAGATTGTGATTGTATGATTGTGATTTTGTGATTGTGATTGTATGATTGTGATTGTATGATTGCGATTTTATGATTGCGATTGTATGATTCTGATTGTATGATTGTGATTGTATGATTGTGATTGTGTGATTGTGACTGTATGATTGTGATTGTATGATTGTGATTGTATGATTGTGATTGTATGATTGTGATTGTATGATTGTGATTGTATGATTGTGATTGTATGATTGTGATTGTATGATTGTGATTGTATGATTGTGATTGTATGATTGTGATTGTATGATTGTGATTGTATGATTGTGATTGCATGATTGTGATTGTATGATAGTAATTGTATGATTGTGATCGTATGATTGTGATTGTATGATTGTGATTGTATGATTGTGATTGTATGATTGTGATCGTATGATTGTGGTTGTATAATTAAGGTTGTATGATTGTTTCTGTATGATTGTGATTGTATGATTGCGATTGTATGATTGTGATTGTATGATTGTGATTGTATGATTGTGATCGTATGATTGTGATACTTTGATTGCGATTGTATGATTGCGATTGTATGATTGCGATTGTATGATTGCGATTGTATGATTGCGATTGTATGATTGTGATTGTATGATTGTGATTGTGAGATTGTGATTGTGAGATTGTGATTGTGAGATTGTGATTGTGAGATTGTGATTGTATGATTGTGATTTTGTGATTGTGATTGTATGATTGTGATTGTATGATTGCGATTGTATGATTGCGATTGTATGATTCTGATTGTATGATTGTGATCGTATGATTGTGATCGTATGATTGTGATCGGATAATTGTGATTGTATGATTGTGATTGTATGATTGTGATTGTATGATTGTGATTGTTTGATTGTGATTGTATGATTGTGATTGTATGATTGTGATTCTATGATTGTGATTGTTTGATTCTGATTGTATGATTGTTATTGTATGATTCTGATTGTATGATTGTGATTGTATGATTGTGATCGTATGATTGTGATACTTTGATTGCGATTGTATGATTGCGATTGTATGATTGCGATTGTATGATTGTGATTGTATGATTGTGATTGTATGATTGTGATTGTATGATTGTGATTGTATGACAGTGATTGTAAGATTGTGATTGTGTGATTGCGATTGTATGATTGTGACTGTATAATTGTGATTGTATGATTGTGTTCGTATGATTGTGATTGCATGATTGTGATTGTATGATTGTGATCGTATGATTGTGATCGTATAATTGTGATCGTATGATTGTGATCGTATGATTGTGATTGTATGATTGTGATTGTATGATTGTGATTGTATGATTGTGATTGCATGATTGTGATTGTATGATTGTGATTCTATGATTGTGATTGTTTGATTCTGATTGTATGATTGTTATTGTATGATTCTGATTGTATGATTGTGATTGTATGATTGTGATTGTATGATTGTGATTATATGATTGTGATTGTATGATTGTGATTGTATGATTGTGATTGTATGATTGTGATTCTTTCATTGCGATTGTATGATTGTGATTGTATGATTGTGATTGTATGATTATGATTGTATGATTGTGATCGTATGATTGTGGTTGTATAATTACGGTTGTATGATTATTTCTGTATGATTGTGATTGTATGATTGCGGTTGTATGATTGTGATTGTATGATTGTGATTGTATGATTGTGATCGTATGATTGTGAATCTTTGATTGCGATTCTATGATTGTGATTGTATGATTGTGATTGTATGATTGTGATTGTATGATTGTGATTGTATGAGTGTGATTGTATGATTGTGATTGTATGATTGTGATTGTATGATAGTGATTGTATGATTGTTTCTGTATGATTGTGATTGTATGATTGCGATTGTATGATTATGATTGTATAATTGTGATTGTATGATTGTGATTGTGTGATTGTGATTGTGAGATTTGATTGTATGATCGTGATTGTATGATCGTGATTGTGAGATTGTGATTGTATGATTGTGATTGAATGATTGTGATTGTATGATAGTAATTGTATGATTGTGATTGTATGATTGCGATTGTATGATTGTGATTGTATGATTGTGATTGTATGATTGTGATTGTATGATTGTGATTGCATGATTGTAATTGTATGATTGTGATTGTATGACTGTGATTGTATGATTGTCATTGTATGATTGTGATTGTATGATTGTGATTGTATGATAGTGATTGTATGATTGTTTCTGTATGATTGTGATTGTATGATTGCGATTGTGTGATTATGATTGTATGATTGTGATTGTATGATTGTGATTGTGTGATTGTGATTGTGAGATTGTGATTGTATGATCGTGATTGTATGATCGTGATTGTGAGATTGCGGTTGTATGATTGTGATTGTATGATTGTGATTGTATGATAGTAATTGTATGATTGTGATAGTATGATTGTGGTTGTATAATTAAGGTTGTATGATTGTTTCTGTATAATTGTGATTGTATGATTGCGATTGTATGATTGTGATTGTACGATTGTGATTGTATGATTGTGATCGCATGATTGTGATTCTTTGATTGCGATTGTATGATTGTGATTGTATGATTGTGATTGTATGATCGTGATTGTGAGATTGTGATTGTGAGATTGTGATCGTATGATTGTGATTGAATGATTGTGATTGTATGATAGTAATTGTATGATTGTGATTGTATGATTGCGATTGTATGATTGTGATCGTATGATTGTGATTCTTTGATTGCGATTGTATGATTGTGATTGTGTGATTGTGATTGTATTTTTGTGATTGTATGATTATGGTTGCATGATTGTGATTGTATGATTGTGATTCTTTCATTGCGATTGTATGATTGTGATTGTATGATTGTGATTGTATGATTGTGATTGTATGATTGTGATTGTATGATTGTGATTGTATGATTGTGATCGTATGATTGTGGTTGTATAATTAAGGTTGTATGATTGTTTCTGTATGATTGTGATTGTATGATTGCGATTGTATGATTGTGATTGTATGATTGTGATTGCCTGATTGTGATTGTATGATTGTGATTGCCTGATTGTGATTGTATGATTGTGATTGTATGATTGTGATTGTATGATTGTGATTGTATGATTGTGATTGTATGATTGTGATTGTATGATTGTGATTGTATGATTGTGATTGTATGATTGTGATTGTATGATTGTGATTGTATGATTGTGATTGTATGATTGTGATCGTATGATTGTGGTTGTATAATTAAGGTTGTCTGATTGTTTCTGTATGATTGTGATTGTATGATTGCGATTGTATGATTGTGATTGTATGATTGTGATTGCATGATTGTGATTGTATGATTGTGATTGTATGATTGTGATTGTATGATTGTGGTTGTATGATTGTGATTGTATGATTGTGATTCTTTCATTGCGATTGTATGATTGTGATTGTATGATTGTGATTGTATGATTGTGATTGTATGATTGTGATCGTATGATTGTGGTTGTATAATTAAGGTTGTATGATTGTTTCTGTATGATTGTGATTGTATGATTGCGATTGTATGATCGTGATTGTGAGATTGTGATTGTGAGATTGTGATTGTATGATTGTGATTGAATGATTGTGATTGTGTGATAGTAATTGTATGATTGTGATTGTATGATTGTGATTGTATGATTGTGATTGTATGATTGTGATTGTATGATAGTAATTGTATGATTATGATGGTATGATGGTGATAGTATGATTGTTTCTGTATGATTGTGATTGTATGATTGCGATTGTATGATTATGATTGTATAATTGTGATTGTATGATTGTGATTGTGTGATTGTGATTGTGAGATTTGATTGTATGATCGTGATTGTATGATCGTGATTGTATGATCGTGATTGTGAGATTGTGATTGTATGACTGTGATTGAATGATTGTGATTGTATGATAGTAATTGTATGATTGTGATTATATGATTGCGATTGTATGATTGTGATTGTATGATTGTGATTGTATGATTGTGATTGTATGACTGTGATCGTATGAATGTGATTCTTTGATTGCGATTGTATGATTGTGATTGTATGATTGTGATTGTATGATTGTGATTGTATGATTGTGATTGTATGATTGTGATTGTATGATTGTGATTGTATGATTGTGATTGCATGATTGTAATTTTATGATTGTGATTGTATGACTGTGATTGTATGATTGTGATTGTATGATTGTGATTGTATGATAGTAATTGTATGATTGTGATTGTATGATTGCGATTGTATGATTGTGATTGTATGATTATGATTGTATGATTGTGATTGTATTATTGTGATTGTGTGATTGTGATTGTGAGATTGTGATTGTATGATCGTGATTGTATGATCGTGATTGTGAGATTGTGGTTGTATGATTGTGATTGTATGATTGTGATTGTATGATAGTAATTGTATGATTGTGATAGTATGAGTGCGATTGTATGATTGTGATTGTATAATTGTGATTGTATGATTGTGATAGTATGATTGTGATTCTTTCATTGCGATTGTATGATTATGATTGTATGATTGTGATTGTATGATTGTGATTGTATGATTGTGATTGTATGATTGTGATCGCATGATTGTGGTTCTTTGATTGCGATTGTATGATTGTGATTGTATGATTGTGATTGTATGATTGTGATTGTATGATTGTGATTGTATGATTGTGATTGTATGATTGTGATTGTATGATTGTGATTGTATGATTGTGATCGTATGATTGTGGTTGTATAATTAAGGTTGTATGATTGTTTGTGTATGATTGTGATTGTATGATTGCGATTGTATGATTGTGATTGTATGATTGTGATTGCCTGATTGTGATTGTATGATTGTGATTGCCTGATTGTGATTGTATGATTGTGATTGTATGATTGTGATTGTATGATTGTGATTGTATGATTGTGATTGTATGATTGTGATTGTATGATTGTGATTGTATGATTGTGATTGTATGATTGTGATTGTATGATTGCGATCGTATGATTGTGGTTGTATAATTAAGCTTGTCTGATTGTTTCTGTATGATTGTGATTGAATGATTGCGATTGTATGATTGTGATTGTATGATTGTGATTGCATGATTGTGATTGTATGATTGTGATTGTATGATTGTGATTGTATGATTGTGGTTGTATGATTGTGATTGTATGATTGTGATTGTATGATTGTGATTCTTTCATTGCGATTGTATGATTGTGATTGTATGATTGTGATTGTATGATTGTGATTGTATGATTGTGATTGTATGATTGTGATTGTATGATTGTGATTGTATGATTGTGATCGTATGATTGTGGTTGCATAATTAAGGTTGTATGATTGTTTCTGTATGATTGTGATTGTATGATTGCGATTGTATGATCGTGATTGTGAGATTGTGATTGTGAGATGGTGATTGTATGATTGTGATTGAATGATTGTGATTGTGTGATAGTAATTGTATGATTGTGATTGTATGATTGTGATTGTATGATTGTGATTGTATGATTGTGATTGTATGATAGTAATTGTATGATTATGATGGTATGATAGTGATTGTATGATTGTTTCTGTATGATTGCGATTGTATGATTATGATTGAATGATTGTGATTGTATGACTGTGATTGTGTGATCGTGATTGTGATATTGTGATTGTATGATTTTGATTGTGAGATTGTGATTGTGAGATTGTGATTGTATGATCGTGATTGTATGATCGTGATTGTATGATCGTGATTGTGAGATTGTGATTGTATGATTGTGATTGTATGATTGTGATTGTATGATTGTGATTGTATGATTGTGATTGTATGATTGTGATTGTATGATTGTGATTGTATGAGTGTGATTGTATGATAGTAATTGTATGATTGTGATTGTATGATTGTGATTGTATGATTGTGATTGTATGATTGTGATTGTATGATTGTGATTGTATGATTGTGATTGTATGATTGTGTTTGTATGATTGTGATTGTGTGTTTGTGATTGTGTGATTGTGATTGTGTGATTGTGATTGTATGATTGTGATTGTATGATTGTGATTGTATGATTGTCATTGTATGATTGTGATTGTATGATTGTGATTGTATGATTGTGATTGCATGATTGTGATTGCATGATTGTGATTGTATGATTGTGATTGTATGATTGTGATTGTATGACTGTGATTGTATGATTGTGATTGTATGATTGTGATTGTATGATTGTGATTTTATGATTGTGATTGTATGATTGTGATTGTGAGATTGTGATGGTGAGATTGTGATTGTGAGATTGTGATTGTGAGATTGTGATTGTGAGATTGTGATTGTATGATTGTGATTTTTTGATTGTGATTGTATGATTGTGATTGTATGATTGTGATTGTATGATTGTGATTGTATGATTGTGATTGTATGATTGTGATTGTATGATTGTGATTGTATGATTGTGATTGTATGATTGTGATTGTATGATTGTGATTGTATGATTGTGATTGCATGATTGTGATTGTATGATAGTAATTGTATGATTGTGATCGTATGATTGTGATTGTATGATTGTGATTGTATGATTGCGATTGTATGATTGTGATCGTATGATTGTGTTTGTATAATTAAGGTTGTATGATTGTTTCTGTATGATTGTGATTGTATGATTGCGATTGTATGATTGTGATTGTATGATTGTGATTGTATGATTGTGATCGTATGATTGTGATTCTTTGATTGCGATTGTATGATTGCGATTGTATGATTGCGATTGTATGATTGCGATTGTATGATTGCGATTGTATGATTGCGATTGTATGATAGCGATTGTATGATTGCGATTGTATGATTGCGATTGTATGATTGTGATTGTATGATTGTGATTTTATGATTGTGATTGTATGATTGTGATTGTGAGATTGTGATTGTGAGATTGTGATTGTATGATTGTGATTTTGTGATTGTGATTGTATGATTGTGATTGTATGATTGCGATTTTATGATTGCGATTGTATGATTCTGATTGTATGATTGTGATTGTATGATTGTGATTGTGTGATTGTGACTGTATGATTGTGATTGTATGATTGTGATTGTATGATTGTGATTGTATGATTGTGATTGTATGATTGTGATTGTATGATTGTGATTGTATGATTGTGATTGTATGATTGTGATTGTATGATTGTGATTGTATGATTGTGATTGTATGATTGTGATTGTATGATTGTGATTGTATGATTGTGATTGCATGATTGTGATTGTATGATAGTAATTGTATGATTGTGATCGTATGATTGTGATTGTATGATTGTGATTGTATGATTGTGATTGTATGATTGTGATTGTATGATTGTGATTGCATGATTGTAATTTTATGATTGTGATTGTATGACTGTGATTGTATGATTGTGATTGTATGATTGTGATTGTATGATAGTAATTGTATGATTGTGATTGTATGATTGCGATTGTATGATTGTGATTGTATGATTATGATTGTATGATTGTGATTGTATGATTGTGATTGTGTGATTGTGATTGTGAGATTGTGATTGTATGATCGTGATTGTATGATCGTGATTGTGAGATTGTGGTTGTATGATTGTGATTGTATGATTGTGATTGTATGATAGTAATTGTATGATTGTGATAGTATGAGTGCGATTGTATGATTGTGATTGTATAATTGTGATTGTATGATTGTGATAGTATGATTGTGATTCTTTCATTGCGATTGTATGATTATGATTGTATGATTGTGATTGTATGATTGTGATTGTATGATTGTGATTGTATGATTGTGATCGCATGATTGTGGTTCTTTGATTGCGATTGTATGATTGTGATTGTATGATTGTGATTGTATGATTGTGATTGTATGATTGTGATTGTATGATTGTGATTGTATGATTGTGATTGTATGATTGTGATTGTATGATTGTGATCGTATGATTGTGGTTGTATAATTAAGGTTGTATGATTGTTTGTGTATGATTGTGATTGTATGATTGCGATTGTATGATTGTGATTGTATGATTGTGATTGCCTGATTGTGATTGTATGATTGTGATTGCCTGATTGTGATTGTATGATTGTGATTGTATGATTGTGATTGTATGATTGTGATTGTATGATTGTGATTGTATGATTGTGATTGTATGATTGTGATTGTATGATTGTGATTGTATGATTGCGATCGTATGATTGTGGTTGTATAATTAAGCTTGTCTGATTGTTTCTGTATGATTGTGATTGTATGATTGCGATTGTATGATTGTGATTGTATGATTGTGATTGCATGATTGTGATTGTATGATTGTGATTGTATGATTGTGATTGTATGATTGTGGTTGTATGATTGTGATTGTATGATTGTGATTGTATGATTGTGATTCTTTCATTGCGATTGTATGATTGTGATTGTATGATTGTGATTGTATGATTGTGATTGTATGATTGTGATTGTATGATTGTGATTGTATGATTGTGATCGTATGATTGTGGTTGCATAATTAAGGTTGTATGATTGTTTCTGTATGATTGTGATTGTATGATTGCGATTGTATGATCGTGATTGTGAGATTGTGATTGTGAGATGGTGATTGTATGATTGTGATTGAATGATTGTGATTGTGTGATAGTAATTGTATGATTGTGATTGTATGATTGTGATTGTATGATTGTGATTGTATGATTGTGATTGTATGATAGTAATTGTATGATTATGATGGTATGATAGTGATTGTATGATTGTTTCTGTATGATTGCGATTGTATGATTATGATTGAATGATTGTGATTGTATGACTGTGATTGTGTGATCGTGATTGTGATATTGTGATTGTATGATTTTGATTGTGAGATTGTGATTGTGAGATTGTGATTGTATGATCGTGATTGTATGATCGTGATTGTATGATCGTGATTGTGAGATTGTGATTGTATGATTGTGATTGTATGATTGTGATTGTATGATTGTGATTGTATGATTGTGATTGTATGATTGTGATTGTATGATTGTGATTGTATGAGTGTGATTGTATGATAGTAATTGTATGATTGTGATTGTATGATTGTGATTGTATGATTGTGATTGTATGATTGTGATTGTATGATTGTGATTGTATGATTGTGATTGTATGATTGTGATTGTATGATTGTGTTTGTATGATTGTGATTGTGTGTTTGTGATTGTGTGATTGTGATTGTGTGATTGTGATTGTATGATTGTGATTGTATGATTGTGATTGTATGATTGTCATTGTATGATTGTGATTGTATGATTGTGATTGTATGATTGTGATTGCATGATTGTGATTGCATGATTGTGATTGTATGATTGTGATTGTATGATTGTGATTGTATGACTGTGATTGTATGATTGTGATTGTATGATTGTGATTGTATGATTGTGATTTTATGATTGTGATTGTATGATTGTGATTGTGAGATTGTGATGGTGAGATTGTGATTGTGAGATTGTGATTGTGAGATTGTGATTGTGAGATTGTGATTGTATGATTGTGATTTTTTGATTGTGATTGTATGATTGTGATTGTATGATTGTGATTGTATGATTGTGATTGTATGATTGTGATTGTATGATTGTGATTGTATGATTGTGATTGTATGATTGTGATTGTATGATTGTGATTGTATGATTGTGATTGTATGATTGTGATTGTATGATTGTGATTGTATGATTGTGATTGTATGATTGTGATTGTATGATTGTGATTGCATGATTGTGATTGTATGATAGTAATTGTATGATTGTGATCGTATGATTGTGATTGTATGATTGTGATTGTATGATTGCGATTGTATGATTGTGATCGTATGATTGTGTTTGTATAATTAAGGTTGTATGATTGTTTCTGTATGATTGTGATTGTATGATTGCGATTGTATGATTGTGATTGTATGATTGTGATTGTATGATTGTGATCGTATGATTGTGATTCTTTGATTGCGATTGTATGATTGCGATTGTATGATTGCGATTGTATGATTGCGATTGTATGATTGCGATTGTATGATTGCGATTGTATGATAGCGATTGTATGATTGCGATTGTATGATTGCGATTGTATGATTGTGATTGTATGATTGTGATTTTATGATTGTGATTGTATGATTGTGATTGTGAGATTGTGATTGTGAGATTGTGATTGTATGATTGTGATTTTGTGATTGTGATTGTATGATTGTGATTGTATGATTGCGATTTTATGATTGCGATTGTATGATTCTGATTGTATGATTGTGATTGTATGATTGTGATTGTGTGATTGTGACTGTATGATTGTGATTGTATGATTGTGATTGTATGATTGTGATTGTATGATTGTGATTGTATGATTGTGATTGTATGATTGTGATTGTATGATTGTGATTGTATGATTGTGATTGTATGATTGTGATTGTATGATTGTGATTGTATGATTGTGATTGTATGATTGTGATTGTATGATTGCGATTGTATGATTGTGATTGTATGATTGTGATTGCATGATTGTGATTGTATGATAGTAATTGTATGATTGTGATCGTATGATTGTGATTGTATGATTGTGATTGTATGATTGTGATTGTATGATTGTGATCGTATGATTGTGGTTGTATAATTAAGGTTGTATGATTGTTTCTGTATGATTGTGATTGTATGATTGCGATTGTATGATTGTGATTGTATGATTGTGATTGTATGATTGTGATCGTATGATTGTGATACTTTGATTGCGATTGTATGATTGCGATTGTATGATTGCGATTGTATGATTGCGATTGTATGATTGCGATTGTATGATTGCGATTGTATGATTGTGATTGTATGATTGTGATTGTGAGATTGTGATTGTGAGATTGTGATTGTGAGATTGTGATTGTGAGATTGTGATTGTATGATTGTGATTTTGTGATTGTGATTGTATGATTGTGATTGTATGATTGCGATTGTATGATTGCGATTGTATGATTCTGATTGTATGATTGTGATCGTATGATTGTGATCGTATGATTGTGATCGGATAATTGTGATTGTATGATTGTGATTGTATGATTGTGATTGTATGATTGTGATTGTTTGATTGTGATTGTATGATTGTGATTGTATGATTGTGATTCTATGATTGTGATTGTTTGATTCTGATTGTATGATTGTTATTGTATGATTCTGATTGTATGATTGTGATTGTATGATTGTGATTGTATGATTGTGATTCTTTCATTGTGATTCTTTCATTGCGATTGTATGATTGTGATTGTATGATTGTGATTGTATGATTGTGACTGTATGATTGTGATTGTATGATTGTGATCGTATGATTGTGGTTGTATAATTAAGGTTGTATGATTATTCCTGTATGATTGTGATTGTATGATTGCGGTTGTATGATTGTGATTGTATGATTGTGATTGTATGATTGTGATCGTATGATTGTGAATCTTTGATTGCGATTGTATGATTGTGATTGTATGATTGTGATTGTATGATTGAGATTGTATGATTGTGATTGTATGATTGTGATTGTATGATAGTGATTGTATGATTGTTTCTGTATGATTGTGATTGTATGATTGCGATTGTATGATTATGATTGTATAATTGTGATTGTATGATTGTGATTGTGTGATTGTGATTGTGAGATTTGATTGTATGATCGTGATTGTATGATCGTGATTGTGAGATTGTGATTGTATGATTGCGATTGTATGATTGTGATTGTATGATTGTGATTGTGAGATTGTGATTGTGAGATTGTGATTGTGAGATTGTGATTGTGAGATTGTGATTGTATGATTGTGATTTTGTGATTGTGATTGTATGATTGTGATTGTATGATTGCGATTGTATGATTGCGATTGTATGATTCTGATTGTATGATTGTGATTGTATGATTGTGATTGTATGATTGTGATTGTATGATTGTGATTGTATGATTGTGATTGTATGATTGTGATTGTATGATTGTGATTGTATGATTGTGATTGCATGATTGTGATTGTATGATAGTAATTGTATGATTGTGATCGTATGATTGTGATTGTATGATTGTGATTGTATGATTGCGATTGTATGATTGTGATCGTATGATTGTGTTTGTATAATTAAGGTTGTATGATTGTTTCTGTATGATTGTGATTGTATGATTGCGATTGTATGATTGTGATTGTATGATTGTGATTGTATGATTGTGATCGTATGATTGTGATTCTTTGATTGCGATTGTATGATTGCGATTGTATGATTGCGATTGTATGATTGCGATTGTATGATTGCGATTGTATGATTGCGATTGTATGATAGCGATTGTATGATTGCGATTGTATGATTGCGATTGTATGATTGTGATTGTATGATTGTGATTTTATGATTGTGATTGTATGATTGTGATTGTGAGATTGTGATTGTGAGATTGTGATTGTATGATTGTGATTTTGTGATTGTGATTGTATGATTGTGATTGTATGATTGCGATTTTATGATTGCGATTGTATGATTCTGATTGTATGATTGTGATTGTATGATTGTGATTGTGTGATTGTGACTGTATGATTGTGATTGTATGATTGTGATTGTATGATTGTGATTGTATGATTGTGATTGTATGATTGTGATTGTATGATTGTGATTGTATGATTGTGATTGTATGATTGTGATTGTATGATTGTGATTGTATGATTGTGATTGTATGATTGTGATTGTATGATTGCGATTGTATGATTGTGATTGTATGATTGTGATTGCATGATTGTGATTGTATGATAGTAATTGTATGATTGTGATCGTATGATTGTGATTGTATGATTGTGATTGTATGATTGTGATTGTATGATTGTGATCGTATGATTGTGGTTGTATAATTAAGGTTGTATGATTGTTTCTGTATGATTGTGATTGTATGATTGCGATTGTATGATTGTGATTGTATGATTGTGATTGTATGATTGTGATCGTATGATTGTGATACTTTGATTGCGATTGTATGATTGCGATTGTATGATTGCGATTGTATGATTGCGATTGTATGATTGCGATTGTATGATTGCGATTGTATGATTGTGATTGTATGATTGTGATTGTGAGATTGTGATTGTGAGATTGTGATTGTGAGATTGTGATTGTGAGATTGTGATTGTATGATTGTGATTTTGTGATTGTGATTGTATGATTGTGATTGTATGATTGCGATTGTATGATTGCGATTGTATGATTCTGATTGTATGATTGTGATCGTATGATTGTGATCGTATGATTGTGATCGGATAATTGTGATTGTATGATTGTGATTGTATGATTGTGATTGTATGATTGTGATTGTTTGATTGTGATTGTATGATTGTGATTGTATGATTGTGATTCTATGATTGTGATTGTTTGATTCTGATTGTATGATTCTTATTGTATGATTCTGATTGTATGATTGTGATTGTATGATTGTGATTGTATGATTGTGATTCTTTCATTGTGATTCTTTCATTGCGATTGTATGATTGTGATTGTATGATTGTGATTGTATGATTGTGACTGTATGATTGTGATTGTATGATTGTGATCGTATGATTGTGGTTGTATAATTAAGGTTGTATGATTATTCCTGTATGATTGTGATTGTATGATTGCGGTTGTATGATTGTGATTGTATGATTGTGATTGTATGATTGTGATCGTATGATTGTGAATCTTTGATTGCGATTGTATGATTGTGATTGTATGATTGTGATTGTATGATTGAGATTGTATGATTGTGATTGTATGATTGTGATTGTATGATAGTGATTGTATGATTGTTTCTGTATGATTGTGATTGTATGATTGCGATTGTATGATTATGATTGTATAATTGTGATTGTATGATTGTGATTGTGTGATTGTGATTGTGAGATTTGATTGTATGATCGTGATTGTATGATCGTGATTGTGAGATTGTGATTGTATGATTGTGATTGAATGATTGTGATTGTATGATAGTAATTGTATGATTGTGATTGTATGATTGCGATTGTATGATTGTGATTGTATGATTGTGATTGTATGACTGTGATCGTATGATTGTGATTCTTTGATTGCGATTGTATGATTGTGATTGTATGATTGTGATTGTATGATTGTGATTGTATGATTGTGATTGAATGATTGTGATTGCATGATTGTAATTGTATGATTGTGATTGCATGATAGTGGTTGTATGATTGTGATTGTATGATTGTGATTGTATGATTGTGGTTGTATGATTGTGATTGTATGATAGTAATTGTATGATTATGATGGTATGATAGTGATTGTATGATTGTTTCTGTATGATTGCGATTGTATGATTATGATTGAATGATTGTGATTGTATGACTGTGATTGTGTGATCGTGATTGTGATATTGTGATTGTATGATTTTGATTGTGAGATTGTGATTGTGAGATTGTGATTGTATGATCGTGATTGTATGATCGTGATTGTATGATCGTGATTGTGAGATTGTGATTGTATGATTGTGATTGTATGATTGTGATTGTATGATTGTGATTGTATGATTGTGATTGTATGATTGTGATTGTATGATTGTGATTGTATGATTGTGATTGCATGATTGTGATTGTATGATAGTAATTGTATGATTGTGATCGTATGATTGTGATTGTATGATTGTGATTGTATGATTGTAATCGTATGATTGTGATTCTTTGATTGCGATTGTATGATTGCGATTGTATGATTGAGATTGTATGATTGCGATTGTATGATTGCGATTGTATGATTGTGATTGTATGATTGTGATTGTATGATTGTGATTGTATGATTGTGATTGTATGATTGTGATTGCATGATTGTGATTGTATGATAGTAATTGTATGATTGTGATCGTATGATTGTGATTGTATGATTGTGATTGTATGATTGTGATTGTATGATTGTGATTGTATGATTGTGATTGCATGATTGTAATTTTATGATTGTGATTGTATGACTGTGATTGTATGATTGTGATTGTATGATTGTGATTGTATGATAGTAATTGTATGATTGTGATTGTATGATTGCGATTGTATGATTGTGATTGTATGATTATGATTGTATGATTGTGATTGTATGATTGTGATTGTGTGATTGTGATTGTGAGATTGTGATTGTATGATCGTGATTGTATGATCGTGATTGTGAGATTGTGGTTGTATGATTGTGATTGTATGATTGTGATTGTATGATAGTAATTGTATGATTGTGATAGTATGAGTGCGATTGTATGATTGTGATTGTATAATTGTGATTGTATGATTGTGATAGTATGATTGTGATTCTTTCATTGCGATTGTATGATTATGATTGTATGATTGTGATTGTATGATTGTGATTGTATGATTGTGATTGTATGATTGTGATCGCATGATTGTGGTTCTTTGATTGCGATTGTATGATTGTGATTGTATGATTGTGATTGTATGATTGTGATTGTATGATTGTGATTGTATGATTGTGATTGTATGATTGTGATTGTATGATTGTGATTGTATGATTGTGATTGTATGATTGTGATCGTATGATTGTGGTTGTATAATTAAGGTTGTATGATTGTTTGTGTATGATTGTGATTGTATGATTGCGATTGTATGATTGTGATTGTATGATTGTGATTGCCTGATTGTGATTGTATGATTGTGATTGCCTGATTGTGATTGTATGATTGTGATTGTATGATTGTGATTGTATGATTGTGATTGTATGATTGTGATTGTATGATTGTGATTGTATGATTGTGATTGTATGATTGTGATTGTATGATTGCGATCGTATGATTGTGGTTGTATAATTAAGCTTGTCTGATTGTTTCTGTATGATTGTGATTGTATGATTGCGATTGTATGATTGTGATTGTATGATTGTGATTGCATGATTGTGATTGTATGATTGTGATTGTATGATTGTGATTGTATGATTGTGGTTGTATGATTGTGATTGTATGATTGTGATTGTATGATTGTGATTCTTTCATTGCGATTGTATGATTGTGATTGTATGATTGTGATTGTATGATTGTGATTGTATGATTGTGATTGTATGATTGTGATTGTATGATTGTGATCGTATGATTGTGGTTGCATAATTAAGGTTGTATGATTGTTTCTGTATGATTGTGATTGTATGATTGCGATTGTATGATCGTGATTGTGAGATTGTGATTGTGAGATGGTGATTGTATGATTGTGATTGAATGATTGTGATTGTGTGATAGTAATTGTATGATTGTGATTGTATGATTGTGATTGTATGATTGTGATTGTATGATTGTGATTGTATGATAGTAATTGTATGATTATGATGGTATGATAGTGATTGTATGATTGTTTCTGTATGATTGCGATTGTATGATTATGATTGAATGATTGTGATTGTATGACTGTGATTGTGTGATCGTGATTGTGATATTGTGATTGTATGATTTTGATTGTGAGATTGTGATTGTGAGATTGTGATTGTATGATCGTGATTGTATGATCGTGATTGTATGATCGTGATTGTGAGATTGTGATTGTATGATTGTGATTGTATGATTGTGATTGTATGATTGTGATTGTATGATTGTGATTGTATGATTGTGATTGTATGATTGTGATTGTATGATTGTGATTGTATGATTGTGATTGTATGAGTGTGATTGTATGATAGTAATTGTATGATTGTGATTGTATGATTGTGATTGTATGATTGTGATTGTATGATTGTGATTGTATGATTGTGATTGTATGATTGTGATTGTATGATTGTGATTGTATGATTGTGTTTGTATGATTGTGATTGTGTGTTTGTGATTGTGTGATTGTGATTGTGTGATTGTGATTGTATGATTGTGATTGTATGATTGTGATTGTATGATTGTCATTGTATGATTGTGATTGTATGATTGTGATTGTATGATTGTGATTGCATGATTGTGATTGCATGATTGTGATTGTATGATTGTGATTGTATGATTGTGATTGTATGACTGTGATTGTATGATTGTGATTGTATGATTGTGATTGTATGATTGTGATTTTATGATTGTGATTGTATGATTGTGATTGTGAGATTGTGATGGTGAGATTGTGATTGTGAGATTGTGATTGTGAGATTGTGATTGTGAGATTGTGATTGTATGATTGTGATTTTTTGATTGTGATTGTATGATTGTGATTGTATGATTGTGATTGTATGATTGTGATTGTATGATTGTGATTGTATGATTGTGATTGTATGATTGTGATTGTATGATTGTGATTGTATGATTGTGATTGTATGATTGTGATTGTATGATTGTGATTGTATGATTGTGATTGTATGATTGTGATTGTATGATTGTGATTGTATGATTGTGATTGCATGATTGTGATTGTATGATAGTAATTGTATGATTGTGATCGTATGATTGTGATTGTATGATTGTGATTGTATGATTGCGATTGTATGATTGTGATCGTATGATTGTGTTTGTATAATTAAGGTTGTATGATTGTTTCTGTATGATTGTGATTGTATGATTGCGATTGTATGATTGTGATTGTATGATTGTGATTGTATGATTGTGATCGTATGATTGTGATTCTTTGATTGCGATTGTATGATTGCGATTGTATGATTGCGATTGTATGATTGCGATTGTATGATTGCGATTGTATGATTGCGATTGTATGATAGCGATTGTATGATTGCGATTGTATGATTGCGATTGTATGATTGTGATTGTATGATTGTGATTTTATGATTGTGATTGTATGATTGTGATTGTGAGATTGTGATTGTGAGATTGTGATTGTATGATTGTGATTTTGTGATTGTGATTGTATGATTGTGATTGTATGATTGCGATTTTATGATTGCGATTGTATGATTCTGATTGTATGATTGTGATTGTATGATTGTGATTGTGTGATTGTGACTGTATGATTGTGATTGTATGATTGTGATTGTATGATTGTGATTGTATGATTGTGATTGTATGATTGTGATTGTATGATTGTGATTGTATGATTGTGATTGTATGATTGTGATTGTATGATTGTGATTGTATGATTGTGATTGTATGATTGTGATTGTATGATTGCGATTGTATGATTGTGATTGTATGATTGTGATTGCATGATTGTGATTGTATGATAGTAATTGTATGATTGTGATCGTATGATTGTGATTGTATGATTGTGATTGTATGATTGTGATTGTATGATTGTGATCGTATGATTGTGGTTGTATAATTAAGGTTGTATGATTGTTTCTGTATGATTGTGATTGTATGATTGCGATTGTATGATTGTGATTGTATGATTGTGATTGTATGATTGTGATCGTATGATTGTGATACTTTGATTGCGATTGTATGATTGCGATTGTATGATTGCGATTGTATGATTGCGATTGTATGATTGCGATTGTATGATTGCGATTGTATGATTGTGATTGTATGATTGTGATTGTGAGATTGTGATTGTGAGATTGTGATTGTGAGATTGTGATTGTGAGATTGTGATTGTATGATTGTGATTTTGTGATTGTGATTGTATGATTGTGATTGTATGATTGCGATTGTATGATTGCGATTGTATGATTCTGATTGTATGATTGTGATCGTATGATTGTGATCGTATGATTGTGATCGGATAATTGTGATTGTATGATTGTGATTGTATGATTGTGATTGTTTGATTGTGATTGTTTGATTGTGATTGTATGATTGTGATTGTATGATTGTGATTCTATGATTGTGATTGTTTGATTCTGATTGTATGATTGTTATTGTATGATTCTGATTGTATGATTGTGATTGTATGATTGTGATTGTATGATTGTGATTCTTTCATTGTGATTCTTTCATTGCGATTGTATGATTGTGATTGTATGATTGTGATTGTATGATTGTGACTGTATGATTGTGATTGTATGATTGTGATCGTATGATTGTGGTTGTATAATTAAGGTTGTATGATTATTCCTGTATGATTGTGATTGTATGATTGCGGTTGTATGATTGTGATTGTATGATTGTGATTGTATGATTGTGATCGTATGATTGTGAATCTTTGATTGCGATTGTATGATTGTGATTGTATGATTGTGATTGTATGATTGAGATTGTATGATTGTGATTGTATGATTGTGATTGTATGATAGTGATTGTATGATTGTTTCTGTATGATTGTGATTGTATGATTGCGATTGTATGATTATGATTGTATAATTGTGATTGTATGATTGTGATTGTGTGATTGTGATTGTGAGATTTGATTGTATGATCGTGATTGTATGATCGTGATTGTGAGATTGTGATTGTATGATTGCGATTGTATGATTGTGATTGTATGATTGTGATTGTGAGATTGTGATTGTGAGATTGTGATTGTGAGATTGTGATTGTGAGATTGTGATTGTATGATTGTGATTTTGTGATTGTGATTGTATGATTGTGATTGTATGATTGCGATTGTATGATTGCGATTGTATGATTCTGATTGTATGATTGTGATTGTATGATTGTGATTGTATGATTGTGATTGTATGATTGTGATTGTATGATTGTGATTGTATGATTGTGATTGTATGATTGTGATTGTATGATTGTGATTGCATGATTGTGATTGTATGATAGTAATTGTATGATTGTGATCGTATGATTGTGATTGTATGATTGTGATTGTATGATTGCGATTGTATGATTGTGATCGTATGATTGTGTTTGTATAATTAAGGTTGTATGATTGTTTCTGTATGATTGTGATTGTATGATTGCGATTGTATGATTGTGATTGTATGATTGTGATTGTATGATTGTGATCGTATGATTGTGATTCTTTGATTGCGATTGTATGATTGCGATTGTATGATTGCGATTGTATGATTGCGATTGTATGATTGCGATTGTATGATTGCGATTGTATGATTGCGATTGTATGATAGCGATTGTATGATTGCGATTGTATGATTGCGATTGTATGATTGTGATTGTATGATTGTGATTTTATGATTGTGATTGTATGATTGTGATTGTGAGATTGTGATTGTGAGATTGTGATTGTATGATTGTGATTTTGTGATTGTGATTGTATGATTGTGATTGTATGATTGCGATTTTATGATTGCGATTGTATGATTCTGATTGTATGATTGTGATTGTATGATTGTGATTGTGTGATTGTGACTGTATGATTGTGATTGTATGATTGTGATTGTATGATTGTGATTGTATGATTGTGATTGTATGATTGTGATTGTATGATTGTGATTGTATGATTGTGATTGTATGATTGTGATTGTATGATTGTGATTGTATGATTGTGATTGTATGATTGTGATTGTATGATTGCGATTGTATGATTGTGATTGTATGATTGTGATTGCATGATTGTGATTGTATGATAGTAATTGTATGATTGTGATCGTATGATTGTGATTGTATGATTGTGATTGTATGATTGTGATTGTATGATTGTGATCGAATGATTGTGGTTGTATAATTAAGGTTGTATGATTGTTTCTGTATGATTGTGATTGTATGATTGCGATTGTATGATTGTGATTGTATGATTGTGATTGTATGATTGTGATCGTATGATTGTGATACTTTGATTGCGATTGTATGATTGCGATTGTATGATTGCGATTGTATGATTGCGATTGTATGATTGCGATTGTATGATTGCGATTGTATGATTGTGATTGTATGATTGTGATTGTGAGATTGTGATTGTGAGATTGTGATTGTGAGATTGTGATTGTGAGATTGTGATTGTATGATTGTGATTTTGTGATTGTGATTGTATGATTGTGATTGTATGATTGCGATTGTATGATTGCGATTGTATGATTCTGATTGTATGATTGTGATCGTATGATTGTGATCGTATGATTGTGATCGGATAATTGTGATTGTATGATTGTGATTGTATGATTGTGATTGTATGATTGTGATTGTTTGATTGTGATTGTATGATTGTGATTGTATGATTGTGATTCTATGATTGTGATTGTTTGATTCTGATTGTATGATTCTTATTGTATGATTCTGATTGTATGATTGTGATTGTATGATTGTGATTGTATGATTGTGATTCTTTCATTGTGATTCTTTCATTGCGATTGTATGATTGTGATTGTATGATTGTGATTGTATGATTGTGACTGTATGATTGTGATTGTATGATTGTGATCGTATGATTGTGGTTGTATAATTAAGGTTGTATGATTATTCCTGTATGATTGTGATTGTATGATTGCGGTTGTATGATTGTGATTGTATGATTGTGATTGTATGATTGTGATCGTATGATTGTGAATCTTTGATTGCGATTGTATGATTGTGATTGTATGATTGTGATTGTATGATTGAGATTGTATGATTGTGATTGTATGATTGTGATTGTATGATAGTGATTGTATGATTGTTTCTGTATGATTGTGATTGTATGATTGCGATTGTATGATTATGATTGTATAATTGTGATTGTATGATTGTGATTGTGTGATTGTGATTGTGAGATTTGATTGTATGATCGTGATTGTATGATCGTGATTGTGAGATTGTGATTGTATGATTGTGATTGAATGATTGTGATTGTATGATAGTAATTGTATGATTGTGATTGTATGATTGCGATTGTATGATTGTGATTGTATGATTGTGATTGTATGACTGTGATCGTATGATTGTGATTCTTTGATTGCGATTGTATGATTGTGATTGTATGATTGTGATTGTATGATTGTGATTGTATGATTGTGATTGAATGATTGTGATTGCATGATTGTAATTGTATGATTGTGATTGCATGATAGTGGTTGTATGATTGTGATTGTATGATTGTGATTGTATGATTGTGGTTGTATGATTGTGATTGTATGATAGTAATTGTATGATTATGATGGTATGATAGTGATTGTATGATTGTTTCTGTATGATTGCGATTGTATGATTATGATTGAATGATTGTGATTGTATGACTGTGATTGTGTGATCGTGATTGTGATATTGTGATTGTATGATTTTGATTGTGAGATTGTGATTGTGAGATTGTGATTGTATGATCGTGATTGTATGATCGTGATTGTATGATCGTGATTGTGAGATTGTGATTGTATGATTGTGATTGTATGATTGTGATTGTATGATTGTGATTGTATGATTGTGATTGTATGATTGTGATTGTATGATTGTGATTGTATGATTGTGATTGCATGATTGTGATTGTATGATAGTAATTGTATGATTGTGATCGTATGATTGTGATTGTATGATTGTGATTGTATGATTGTAATCGTATGATTGTGATTCTTTGATTGCGATTGTATGATTGCGATTGTATGATTGAGATTGTATGATTGCGATTGTATGATTGCGATTGTATGATTGCGATTGTATGATAGCGATTGTATGATTGCGATTGTATGATTGCGATTGTATGATTGTGATTGTATGATTGTGATTTTATGATTGTGATTGTATGATTGTGATTGTATGATTGTGATTGTGAGATTGTGATTGTGAGATTGTGATTGTATGATTGTGATTGAATGATTGTGATTGTGTGATAGTAATTGTATGATTGTGATTGTATGATTGTGATTGTATGATTGTGATTGTATGATTGTGATTGTATGATAGTAATTGTATGATTATGATGGTATGATGGTGATAGTATGATTGTTTCTGTATGATTGTGATTGTATGATTGCGATTGTATGATTATGATTGTATAATTGTGATTGTATGATTGTGATTGTGTGATTGTGATTGTGAGATTTGATTGTATGATCGTGATTGTATGATCGTGATTGTATGATCGTGATTGTGAGATTGTGATTGTATGACTGTGATTGAATGATTGTGATTGTATGATAGTAATTGTATGATTGTGATTATATGATTGCGATTGTATGATTGTGATTGTATGATTGTGATTGTATGATTGTGATTGTATGACTGTGATCGTATGAATGTGATTCTTTGATTGCGATTGTATGATTGTGATTGTATGATTGTGATTGTATGATTGTGATTGTATGATTGTGATTGTATGATTGTGATTGTATGATTGTGATTGTATGATTGTGATTGCATGATTGTAATTTTATGATTGTGATTGTATGACTGTGATTGTATGATTGTGATTGTATGATTGTGATTGTATGATAGTAATTGTATGATTGTGATTGTATGATTGCGATTGTATGATTGTGATTGTATGATTATGATTGTATGATTGTGATTGTATGATTGTGATTGTATGATTGTGATTGTGTGATTGTGATTGTGAGATTGTGATTGTATGATCGTGATTGTATGATCGTGATTGTGAGATTGTGGTTGTACGATTGTGATTGTATGATTGTGATTGTATGATAGTAATTGTATGATTGTGATAGTATGAGTGCGATTGTATGATTGTGATTGTATAATTGTGATTGTATGATTGTGATAGTATGATTGTGATTCTTTCATTGCGATTGTATGATTATGATTGTATGATTGTGATTGTATGATTGTGATTGTATGATTGTGATTGTATGATTGTGATCGCATGATTGTGGTTCTTTGATTGCGATTGTATGATTGTGATTGTATGATTGTGATTGTATGATTGTGATTGTATGATAGTGATTGTATGATTGTGATTGTATGATTGTGATTGTATGATTGTGATTGTATGATTGTGATCGTATGATTGTGGTTGTATAATTAAGGTTGTATGATTGTTTGTGTATGATTGTGATTGTATGATTGCGATTGTATGATTGTGATTGTATGATTGTGATTGCCTGATTGTGATTGTATGATTGTGATTGCCTGATTGTGATTGTATGATTGTGATTGTATGATTGTGATTGTATGATTGTGATTGTATGATTGTGATTGTATGATTGTGATTGTATGATTGTGATTGTATGATTGTGATTGTATGATTGCGATCGTATGATTGTGGTTGTATAATTAAGCTTGTCTGATTGTTTCTGTATGATTGTGATTGTATGATTGCGATTGTATGATTGTGATTGTATGATTGTGATTGCATGATTGTGATTGTATGATTGTGATTGTATGATTGTGATTGTATGATTGTGGTTGTATGATTGTGATTGTATGATTGTGATTGTATGATTGTGATTCTCTCATTGCGATTGTATGATTGTGATTGTATGATTGTGATTGTATGATTGTGATTGTATGATTGTGATTGTATGATTGTGATTGTATGATTGTGATCGTATGATTGTGGTTGCATAATTAAGGTTGTATGATTGTTTCTGTATGATTGTGATTGTATGATTGCGATTGTATGATCGTGATTGTGAGATTGTGATTGTGAGATGGTGATTGTATGATTGTGATTGAATGATTGTGATTGTGTGATAGTAATTGTATGATTGTGATTGTATGATTGTGATTGTATGATTGTGATTGTATGATTGTGATTGTATGATAGTAATTGTATGATTATGATGGTATGATAGTGATTGTATGATTGTTTCTGTATGATTGCGATTGTATGATTATGATTGAATGATTGTGATTGTATGACTGTGATTGTGTGATCGTGATTGTGATATTGTGATTGTATGATTTTGATTGTGAGATTGTGATTGTGAGATTGTGATTGTATGATCGTGATTGTATGATCGTGATTGTATGATCGTGATTGTGAGATTGTGATTGTATGATTGTGATTGTATGATTGTGATTGTATGATTGTGATTGTATGATTGTGATTGTATGATTGTGATTGTATGATTGTGATTGTATGAGTGTGATTGTATGATAGTAATTGTATGATTGTGATTGTATGATTGTGATTGTATGATTGTGATTGTATGATTGTGATTGTATGATTGTGATTGTATGATTGTGATTGTATGATTGTGATTGTATGATTGTGATTGTATGATTGTGATTGTATGATTGTGTTTGTATGATTGTGATTGTGTGTTTGTGATTGTGTGATTGTGATTGTGTGATTGTGATTGTATGATTGTGATTGTATGATTGTGATTGTATGATTGTCATTGTATGATTGTGATTGTATGATTGTGATTGTATGATTGTGATTGCATGATTGTGATTGCATGATTGTGATTGTATGATTGTGATTGTATGATTGTGATTGTATGACTGTGATTGTATGATTGTGATTGTATGATTGTGATTGTATGATTGTGATTTTATGATTGTGATTGTATGATTGTGATTGTGAGATTGTGATGGTGAGATTGTGATTGTGAGATTGTGATTGTGAGATTGTGATTGTGAGATTGTGATTGTATGATTGTGATTTTTTGATTGTGATTGTATGATTGTGATTGTATGATTGTGATTGTATGATTGTGATTGTATGATTGTGATTGTATGATTGTGATTGTATGATTGTGATTGTATGATTGTGATTGTATGATTGTGATTGTATGATTGTGATTGTATGATTGTGATTGCATGATTGTGATTGTATGATAGTAATTGTATGATTGTGATCGTATGATTGCGATTGTATGATTGTGATTGTATGATTGCGATTGTATGATTGTGATCGTATGATTGTGTTTGTATAATTAAGATTGTATGATTGTTTCTGTATGATTGTGATTGTATGATTGCGATTGTATGATTGTGATTGTATGATTGTGATTGTATGATTGTGATCGTATGATTGTGATTCTTTGATTGCGATTGTATGATTGCGATTGTATGATTGCGATTGTATGATTGCGATTGTATGATTGCGATTGTATGATTGCGATTGTATGATAGCGATTGTATGATTGCGATTGTATGATTGCGATTGTATGATTGTGATTGTATGATTGTGATTTTATGATTGTGATTGTATGATTGTGATTGTGAGATTGTGATTGTGAGATTGTGATTGTATGATTGTGATTTTGTGATTGTGATTGTATGATTGTGATTGTATGATTGCGATTTTATGATTGCGATTGTATGATTCTGATTGTATGATTGTGATTGTATGATTGTGATTGTGTGATTGTGACTGTATGATTGTGATTGTATGATTGTGATTGTATGATTGTGATTGTATGATTGTGATTGTATGATTGTGATTGTATGATTGTGATTGTATGATTGTGATTGTATGATTGTGATTGTATGATTGTGATTGCATGATTGTGATTGTATGATAGTAATTGTATGATTGTGATCGTATGATTGTGATTGTATGATTGTGATTGTATGATTGTGATTGTATGATTGTGATCGTATGATTGTGGTTGTATAATTAAGGTTGTATGATTGTTTCTGTATGATTGTGATTGTATGATTGCGATTGTATGATTGTGATTGTGTGATTGTGATTGTATGATTGTGATCGTATGATTGTGATACTTTGATTGCGATTGTATGATTGCGATTGTATGATTGCGATTGTATGATTGCGATTGTATGATTGCGATTGTATGATTGCGATTGTATGATTGCGATTGTATGATTGCGATTGTATGATTGCGATTGTATGATTGTGATTGTATGATTGTGATTGTGAGATTGTGATTGTGAGATTGTGATTGTGAGATTGTGATTGTGAGATTGTGATTGTATGATTGTGATTTTGTGATTGTGATTGTATGATTGTGATTGTATGATTGCGATTGTATGATTGCGATTGTATGATTCTGATTGTATGATTGTGATCGTATGATTGTGATCGTATGATTGTGATCGGATAATTGTGATTGTATGATTGTGATTGTATGATTGTGATTGTATGATTGTGATTGTTTGATTGTGATTGTATGATTGTGATTGTATGATTGTGATTCTATGATTGTGATTGTTTGATTCTGATTGTATGATTGTTATTGTATGATTCTGATTGTATGATTGTGATTGTATGATTGTGATTGTATGATTGTGATTCTTTCACTGTGATTCTTTCATTGCGATTGTATGATTGTGATTGTATGATTGTGATTGTATGATTGTGACTGTATGATTGTGATTGTATGATTGTGATCGTATGATTGTGATTGTTTGATTGTGATTGTATGATTGTGATTGTATGATTGTGATTCTATGATTGTGATTGTTTGATTCTGATTGTATGATTGTTATTGTATGATTCTGATTGTATGATTGTGATCGTATGATTGTGGTTGTATAATTAAGGTTGTATGATTATTCCTGTATGATTGTGATTGTATGATTGCGGTTGTATGATTGTGATTGTATGATTGTGATTGTATGATTGTGATCGTATGATTGTGAATCTTTGATTGCGATTGTATGATTGTGATTGTATGATTGTGATTGTATGATTGAGATTGTATGATTGTGATTGTATGATTGTGATTGTATGATAGTAATTGTATGATTGTGATTGTATGATTGCGATTGTATGATTGTGATTGTATGATTGTGATTGTATGACTGTGATCGTATGATTGTGATTCTTTGATTGCGATTGTATGATTGTGATTGTATGATTGTGATTGTATGATTGTGATTGTATGATTGTGATTGTTTGATTGTGATTGTATGATTGTGATTGTATGATTGTGATTCTATGATTGTGATTGTTTGATTCTGATTGTATGATTGTTATTGTATGATTCTGATTGTATGATTGTGATTGTATGATTGTGATTGTATGATTGTGATTCTTTCATTGTGATTCTTTCATTGCGATTGTATGATTGTGATTGTATGATTGTGATTGTATGATTGTGACTGTATGATTGTGATTGTATGATTGTGATCGTATGATTGTGGTTGTATAATTAAGGTTGTATGATTATTCCTGTATGATTGTGATTGTATGATTGCGGTTGTATGATTGTGATTGTATGATTGTGATTGTATGATTGTGATCGTATGATTGTGAATCTTTGATTGCGATTGTATGATTGTGATTGTATGATTGTGATTGTATGATTGAGATTGTATGATTGTGATTGTATGATTGTGATTGTATGATAGTGATTGTATGATTGTTTCTGTATGATTGTGATTGTATGATTGCGATTGTATGATTATGATTGTATAATTGTGATTGTATGATTGTGATTGTGTGATTGTGATTGTGAGATTTGATTGTATGATCGTGATTGTATGAGCGTGATTGTGAGATTGTGATTGTATGATTGTGATTGAATGATTGTGATTGTATGATAGTAATTGTATGATTGTGATTGTATGATTGCGATTGTATGATTGTGATTGTATGATTGTGATTGTATGACTGTGATCGTATGATTGTGATTCTTTGATTGCGATTGTATGATTGTGATTGTATGATTGTGATTGTATGATTGTGATTGTATGATTGTGATTGTATGATTGTGATTGCATGATTGTAATTGTATGATTGTGGTTGCATGATAGTGGTTGTATGATTGTGATTGTATGATTGTGATTGTATGATTGTGGTTGTATGATTGTGATTGTATGATAGTAATTGTATGATTATGATGGTATGATAGTGATTGTATGATTGTTTCTGTATGATTGCGATTGTATGATTATGATTGAATGATTGTGATTGTATGACTGTGATTGTGTGATCGTGATTGTGATATTGTGATTGTATGATTTTGATTGTGAGATTGTGATTGTGAGATTGTGATTGTATGATCGTGATTGTATGATCGTGATTGTATGATCGTGATTGTGAGATTGTGATTGTATGATTGTGATTGTATGATTGTGATTGTATGATTGTGATTGTATGATTGTGATTGTATGATTGTGATTGTATGATTGTGATTGTATGATTGTGATTGCATGATTGTGATTGTATGATAGTAATTGTATGATTGTGATCGTATGATTGTGATTGTATGATTGTGATTGTATGATTGTAATCGTATGATTGTGATTCTTTGATTGCGATTGTATGATTGCGATTGTATGATTGCGATTGTATGATTGCGATTGTATGATTGCGATTGTATGATTGCGATTGTATGATAGCGATTGTATGATTGCGATTGTATGATTGCGATTGTATGATTGTGATTGTATGATTGTGATTTTATGATTGTGATTGTATGATTGTGATTGTATGATTGTGATTGTGAGATTGTGATTGTGAGATTGTGATTGTATGATTGTGATTTTGTGATTGTGATTGTATGATTGTGATTGTATGATTGCGATTTTATGATTGCGATTGTATGATTCTGATTGTATGATTGTGATTGTATGATTGTGATTGTGTGATTGTGACTGTATGATTGTGATTGTATGATTGTGATTGTATGATAGTAATTGTATGATTGTGATTGTATGATTGCGATTGTATGATTGTGATTGTATGATTATGATTGTATGATTGTGATTGTATGATTGTGATTGTGTGATTGTGATTGTGAGATTGTGATTGTATGATCGTGATTGTATGATCGTGATTGTGAGATTGTGGTTGTATGATTGTGATTGTATGATTGTGATTGTATGATAGTAATTGTATGATTGTGATAGTATGATTGCGATTGTATGATTGTGATTGTATAATTGTGATTGTATGATTGTGATAGTATGATTGTGATTCTTTCATTGCGATTGTATGATTATGATTGTATGATTGTGATTGTATGATTGTGATTGTATGATTGTGATTGTATGATTGTGATCGCATGATTGTGGTTCTTTGATTGCGATTGTATGATTGTGATTGTATGATTGTGATTGTATGATTGTGATTGTATGATTGTGATTGTATGATTGTGATTGTATGATTGTGATTGTATGATTGTGATTGTATGATTGTGATTGTATGATTGTGATTGTATGATTGTGATTGTATGATTGTGATTGTATGATTGTGATTGTATGATTGTGATCGTATGATTGTGATTGTATGATTGTGATTGTATGATTGCGATTGTATGATTATGATTGAATGATTGTGATTGTATGACTGTGATTGTGTGATCGTGATTGTGATATTGTGATTGTATGATTTTGATTGTGAGATTGTGATTGTGAGATTGTGATTGTATGATCGTGATTGTATGATCGTGATTGTATGATCGTGATTGTGAGATTGTGATTGTATGATTGTGATTGTATGATTGTGATTGTATGATTGTGATTGTATGATTGTGATTGTATGATTGTGATTGTATGATTGTGATTGTATGATTGTGATTGCATGATTGTGATTGTATGATAGTAATTGTATGATTGTGATCGTATGATTGTGATTGTATGATTGTGATTGTATGATTGTAATCGTATGATTGTGATTCTTTGATTGCGATTGTATGATTGCGATTGTATGATTGCGATTGTATGATTGCGATTGTATGATTGCGATTGTATGATTGCGATTGTATGATAGCGATTGTATGATTGCGATTGTATGATTGCGATTGTATGATTGTGATTGTATGATTGTGATTTTATGATTGTGATTGTATGATTGTGATTGTATGATTGTGATTGTGAGATTGTGATTGTGAGATTGTGATTGTATGATTGTGATTTTGTGATTGTGATTGTATGATTGTGATTGTATGATTGCGATTTTATGATTGCGATTGTATGATTCTGATTGTATGATTGTGATTGTATGATTGTGATTGTGTGATTGTGACTGTATGATTGTGATTGTATGATTGTGATTGTATGATAGTAATTGTATGATTGTGATTGTATGATTGCGATTGTATGATTGTGATTGTATGATTATGATTGTATGATTGTGATTGTATGATTGTGATTGTGTGATTGTGATTGTGAGATTGTGATTGTATGATCGTGATTGTATGATCGTGATTGTGAGATTGTGGTTGTATGATTGTGATTGTATGATTGTGATTGTATGATAGTAATTGTATGATTGTGATAGTATGATTGCGATTGTATGATTGTGATTGTATAATTGTGATTGTATGATTGTGATAGTATGATTGTGATTCTTTCATTGCGATTGTATGATTATGATTGTATGATTGTGATTGTATGATTGTGATTGTATGATTGTGATTGTATGATTGTGATCGCATGATTGTGGTTCTTTGATTGCGATTGTATGATTGTGATTGTATGATTGTGATTGTATGATTGTGATTGTATGATTGTGATTGTATGATTGTGATTGTATGATTGTGATTGTATGATTGTGATTGTATGATTGTGATTGTATGATTGTGATTGTATGATTGTGATTGTATGATTGTGATTGTATGATTGTGATTGTATGATTGTGATCGTATGATTGTGATTGTATGATTGTGATTGTATGATTGCGATTGTATGATTGTGATCGTATGATTGTGTTTGTATAATTAAGGTTGTATGATTGTTTCTGTATGATTGTGATTGTATGATTGCGATTGTATGATTGTGATTGTATGATTGTGATTGTATGATTGTGATCGTATGATTGTGATTCTTTGATTGCGATTGTATGATTGCGATTGTATGATTGCGATTGTATGATTGCGATTGTATGATTGCGATTGTATGATTGCGATTGTATGATAGCGATTGTATGATTGCGATTGTATGATTGCGATTGTATGATTGTGATTGTATGATTGTGATTTTATGATTGTGATTGTATGATTGTGATTGTGAGATTGTGATTGTGAGATTGTGATTGTGAGATTGTGATTGTATGATTGTGATTTTGTGATTGTGATTGTATGATTGTGATTGTATGATTGCGATTTTATGATTGCGATTGTATGATTCTGATTGTATGATTGTGATTGTATGATTGTGATTGTGTGATTGTGACTGTATGATTGTGATTGTATGATTGTGATTGTATGATTGTGATTGTATGATTGTGATTGTATGATTGTGATTGTATGATTGTGATTGTATGATTGTGATTGTATGATTGTGATTGTATGATTGTGATTGTATGATTGTGATTGTATGATTGTGATTGTATGATTGTGATTGTATGATTGTGATTGCATGATTGTGATTGTATGATAGTAATTGTATGATTGTGATCGTATGATTGTGATTGTATGATTGTGATTGTATGATTGTGATTGTATGATTGTGATCGTATGATTGTGGTTGTATAATTAAGGTTGTATGATTGTTTCTGTATGATTGTGATTGTATGATTGCGATTGTATGATTGTGATTGTGTGATTGTGATTGTATGATTGTGATCGTATGATTGTGATACTTTGATTGCGATTGTATGATTGCGATTGTATGATTGCGATTGTATGATTGCGATTGTATGATTCTGATTGTATGATTGTGATCGTATGATTGTGATCGTATGATTGTGATCGGATAATTGTGATTGTATGATTGTGATTGTATGATTGTGATTGTATGATTGTGATTGTTTGATTGTGATTGTATGATTGTGATTGTATGATTGTGATTCTATGATTGTGATTGTTTGATTCTGATTGTATGATTGTTATTGTATGATTCTGATTGTATGATTGTGATTGTATGATTGTGATTGTATGATTGTGATTCTTTCATTGTGATTCTTTCATTGCGATTGTATGATTGTGATTGTATGATTGTGATTGTATGATTGTGACTGTATGATTGTGATTGTATGATTGTGATCGTATGATTGTGGTTGTATAATTAAGGTTGTATGATTATTCCTGTATGATTGTGATTGTATGATTGCGGTTGTATGATTGTGATTGTATGATTGTGATTGTATGATTGTGATCGTATGATTGTGAATCTTTGATTGCGATTGTATGATTGTGATTGTATGATTGTGATTGTATGATTGAGATTGTATGATTGTGATTGTATGATTGTGATTGTATGATAGTGATTGTATGATTGTTTCTGTATGATTGTGATTGTATGATTGCGATTGTATGATTATGATTGTATAATTGTGATTGTATGATTGTGATTGTGTGATTGTGATTGTGAGATTTGATTGTATGATCGTGATTGTATGATCGTGATTGTGAGATTGTGATTGTATGATTGTGATTGAATGATTGTGATTGTATGATAGTAATTGTATGATTGTGATTGTATGATTGCGATTGTATGATTGTGATTGTATGATTGTGATTGTATGACTGTGATCGTATGATTGTGATTCTTTGATTGCGATTGTATGATTGTGATTGTATGATTGTGATTGTATGATTGTGATTGTATGATTGTGATTGTATGATTGTGATTGCATGATTGTAACTGTATGATTGTGGTTGCATGATAGTGGTTGTATGATTGTGATTGTATGATTGTGATTGTATGATTGTGGTTGTATGATTGTGATTGTATGATAGTAATTGTATGATTATGATGGTATGATAGTGATTGTATGATTGTTTCTGTATGATTGCGATTGTATGATTATGATTGAATGATTGTGATTGTATGACTGTGATTGTGTGATCGTGATTGTGATATTGTGATTGTATGATTTTGATTGTGAGATTGTGATTGTGAGATTGTGATTGTATGATCGTGATTGTATGATCGTGATTGTATGATCGTGATTGTGAGATTGTGATTGTATGATTGTGATTGTATGATTGTGATTGTATGATTGTGATTGTATGATTGTGATTGTATGATTGTGATTGTATGATTGTGATTGTATGATTGTGATTGCATGATTGTGATTGTACGATAGTAATTGTATGATTGTGATCGTATGATTGTGATTGTATGATTGTGATTGTATGATTGTAATCGTATGATTGTGATTCTTTGATTGCGATTGTATGATTGCGATTGTATGATTGCGATTGTATGATTGCGATTGTATGATTGCGATTGTATGATTGCGATTGTATGATAGCGATTGTATGATTGCGATTGTATGATTGCGATTGTATGATTGTGATTGTATGATTGTGATTTTATGATTGTGATTGTATGATTGTGATTGTATGATTGTGATTGTGAGATTGTGATTGTGAGATTGTGATTGTATGATTGTGATTTTGTGATTGTGATTGTATGATTGTGATTGTATGATTGCGATTTTATGATTGCGATTGTATGATTCTGATTGTATGATTGTGATTGTATGATTGTGATTGTGTGATTGTGACTGTATGATTGTGATTGTATGATTGTGATTGTATTATTGTGATTGTATGATTGTGATTGTATGATTGTGATTGTATGATTGTGATTGTATGATTGTGATTGTATGATTGTGATTGTATGATTGTGATTGTATGATTGTGATTGTATGATTGTGATTGTATGATTGTGATTGTATGATTGTGATTGTATGATTGTGATTGCATGATTGTGATTGTATGATAGTAATTGTATGATTGTGATCGTATGATTGTGTTTGTATGATTGTGATTGTATGATTGTGATTGTATGATTGTGATCGTATGATTGTGGTTGTATAATTAAGGTTGTATGATTGTTTCTGTATGATTGTGATTGTATGATTGCGATTGTATGATTGTGATTGTATGATTGTGATTGTATGATTGTGATCGTATGATTGTGATACTTTGATTGCGATTGTATGATTGCGATTGTATGATTGCGATTGTATGATTGCGATTGTATGATTGCGATTGTATGATTGCGATTGTATGATTGCGATTGTATGATTGTGATTGTATGATTGTGATTGTGAGATTGTGATTGTGAGATTGTGATTGTATGATTGTGATTTTGTGATTGTGATTGTATGATTGTGATTGTATGATTGCGATTGTATGATTGCGATTGTATGATTCTGATTGTATGATTGTGATCGTATGATTGTGATCGTATGATTGTGATCGGATAATTGTGATTGTATGATTGTGATTGTATGATTGTGATTGTATGATTGTGATTGTTTGATTGTGATTGTATGATTGTGACTGTATGATTGTGATTCTATGATTGCGATTGTATGATTATGATTGTATAATTGTGATTGTATGATTGTGATTGTGTGATTGTGATTGTGAGATTTGATTGTATGATCGTGATTGTATGATCGTGATTGTATGATCGTGATTGTGAGATTGTGATTGTATGATTGTGATTGAATGATTGTGATTGTATGATAGTAATTGTATGATTGTGATTATATGATTGCGATTGTATGATTGTGATTCTTTCATTGCGATTGTATGATTGTGATTGTATGATTGTGATTGTATGATTGTGATTGTATGATTGTGATTGTATGATTGTGATTGTATGATTGTGATTGTATAATTGTGATTGTATGATTGTGATAGTATGATTGTGATTCTTTCATTGCGATTGTATGATTGCGATTGTATGATTCTGATTGTATGATTGTGATCGTATGATTGTGATCGTATGATTGTGATCGGATAATTGTGATTGTATGATTGTGATTGTATGATTGTGATTGTATGACTGTGATCGTATGAATGTGATTCTTTGATTGCGATTGTATGATTGTGATTGTATGATTGTGATTGTATGATTGTGATTGTATGATTGTGATTGTATGATTGTGATTGTATGATTGTGATTGTATGATTGTGATTGCATGATTGTAATTTTATGATTGTGATTGTATGACTGTGATTGTATGATTGTGATTGTATGATTGTGATTGTATGATAGTAATTGTATGATTGTGATTGTATGATTGCGATTGTATGATTGTGATTGTATGATTATGATTGTATGATTGTGATTGTATGATTGTGATTGTGTGATTGTGATTGTGAGATTGTGATTGTATGATCGTGATTGTATGATCGTGATTGTGAGATTGTGGTTGTATGATTGTGATTGTATGATTGTGATTGTATGATAGTAATTGTATGATTGTGATAGTATGATTGCGATTGTATGATTGTGATTGTATAATTGTGATTGTATGATTGTGATAGTATGATTGTGATTCTTTCATTGCGATTGTATGATTATGATTGTATGATTGTGATTGTATGATTGTGATTGTATGATTGTGATTGTATGATTGTGATCGCATGATTGTGGTTCTTTGATTGCGATTGTATGATTGTGATTGTATGATTGTGATTGTATGATTGTGATTGTATGATTGTGATTGTATGATTGTGATTGTATGATTGTGATTGTATGATTGTGATTGTATGATTGTGATTGTATGATTGTGATCGTATGATTGTGGTTGTATAATTAAGGTTGTATGATTGTTTGTGTATGATTGTGATTGTATGATTGCGATTGTATGATTGTGATTGTATGATTGTGATCGTATGATTGTGATTGTATGATTGTGATTGTATGATTGCGATTGTATGATTATGATTGAATGATTGTGATTGTATGACTGTGATTGTGTGATCGTGATTGTGATATTGTGATTGTATGATTTTGATTGTGAGATTGTGATTGTGAGATTGTGATTGTATGATCGTGATTGTATGATCGTGATTGTATGATCGTGATTGTGAGATTGTGATTGTATGATTGTGATTGTATGATTGTGATTGTATGATTGTGATTGTATGATTGTGATTGTATGATTGTGATTGTATGATTGTGATTGTATGATTGTGATTGCATGATTGTGATTGTATGATAGTAATTGTATGATTGTGATCGTATGATTGTGATTGTATGATTGTGATTGTATGATTGTAATCGTATGATTGTGATTCTTTGATTGCGATTGTATGATTGCGATTGTATGATTGCGATTGTATGATTGCGATTGTATGATTGCGATTGTATGATTGCGATTGTATGATAGCGATTGTATGATTGCGATTGTATGATTGCGATTGTATGATTGTGATTGTATGATTGTGATTTTATGATTGTGATTGTATGATTGTGATTGTATGATTGTGATTGTGAGATTGTGATTGTGAGATTGTGATTGTATGATTGTGATTTTGTGATTGTGATTGTATGATTGTGATTGTATGATTGCGATTTTATGATTGCGATTGTATGATTCTGATTGTATGATTGTGATTGTATGATTGTGATTGTGTGATTGTGACTGTATGATTGTGATTGTATGATTGTGATTGTATGATAGTAATTGTATGATTGTGATTGTATGATTGCGATTGTATGATTGTGATTGTATGATTATGATTGTATGATTGTGATTGTATGATTGTGATTGTGTGATTGTGATTGTGAGATTGTGATTGTATGATCGTGATTGTATGATCGTGATTGTGAGATTGTGGTTGTATGATTGTGATTGTATGATTGTGATTGTATGATAGTAATTGTATGATTGTGATAGTATGATTGCGATTGTATGATTGTGATTGTATAATTGTGATTGTATGATTGTGATAGTATGATTGTGATTCTTTCATTGCGATTGTATGATTATGATTGTATGATTGTGATTGTATGATTGTGATTGTATGATTGTGATTGTATGATTGTGATCGCATGATTGTGGTTCTTTGATTGCGATTGTATGATTGTGATTGTATGATTGTGATTGTATGATTGTGATTGTATGATTGTGATTGTATGATTGTGATTGTATGATTGTGATTGTATGATTGTGATTGTATGATTGTGATTGTATGATTGTGATTGTATGATTGTGATTGTATGATTGTGATTGTATGATTGTGATTGTATGATTGTGATCGTATGATTGTGATTGTATGATTGTGATTGTATGATTGCGATTGTATGATTGTGATCGTATGATTGTGTTTGTATAATTAAGGTTGTATGATTGTTTCTGTATGATTGTGATTGTATGATTGCGATTGTATGATTGTGATTGTATGATTGTGATTGTATGATTGTGATCGTATGATTGTGATTCTTTGATTGCGATTGTATGATTGCGATTGTATGATTGCGATTGTATGATTGCGATTGTATGATTGCGATTGTATGATTGCGATTGTATGATAGCGATTGTATGATTGCGATTGTATGATTGCGATTGTATGATTGTGATTGTATGATTGTGATTTTATGATTGTGATTGTATGATTGTGATTGTGAGATTGTGATTGTGAGATTGTGATTGTGAGATTGTGATTGTATGATTGTGATTTTGTGATTGTGATTGTATGATTGTGATTGTATGATTGCGATTTTATGATTGCGATTGTATGATTCTGATTGTATGATTGTGATTGTATGATTGTGATTGTGTGATTGTGACTGTATGATTGTGATTGTATGATTGTGATTGTATGATTGTGATTGTATGATTGCGATTGTATGATTGTGATTGTATGATTGTGATTGTATGATTGTGATCGTATGATTGTGATTCTTTGATTGCGATTGTATGATTGCGATTGTATGATTGCGATTGTATGATTGCGATTGTATGATTGCGATTGTATGATTGCGATTGTATGATAGCGATTGTATGATTGCGATTGTATGATTGCGATTGTATGATTGTGATTGTATGATTGTGATTTTATGATTGTGATTGTATGATTGTGATTGTGAGATTGTGATTGTGAGATTGTGATTGTGAGATTGTGATTGTATGATTGTGATTTTGTGATTGTGATTGTATGATTGTGATTGTATGATTGCGATTTTATGATTGCGATTGTATGATTCTGATTGTATGATTGTGATTGTATGATTGTGATTGTGTGATTGTGACTGTATGATTGTGATTGTATGATTGTGATTGTATGATTGTGATTGTATGATTGTGATTGTATGATTGTGATTGTATGATTGTGATTGTATGATTGTGATTGTATGATTGTGATTGTATGATTGTGATTGTATGATTGTGATTGTATGATTGTGATTGTATGATTGTGATTGTATGATTGTGATTGCATGATTGTGATTGTATGATAGTAATTGTATGATTGTGATCGTATGATTGTGATTGTATGATTGTGATTGTATGATTGTGATTGTATGATTGTGATCGTATGATTGTGGTTGTATAATTAAGGTTGTATGATTGTTTCTGTATGATTGTGATTGTATGATTGCGATTGTATGATTGTGATTGTGTGATTGTGATTGTATGATTGTGATCGTATGATTGTGATACTTTGATTGCGATTGTATGATTGCGATTGTATGATTGCGATTGTATGATTGCGATTGTATGATTCTGATTGTATGATTGTGATCGTATGATTGTGATCGTATGATTGTGATCGGATAATTGTGATTGTATGATTGTGATTGTATGATTGTGATTGTATGATTGTGATTGTTTGATTGTGATTGTATGATTGTGATTGTATGATTGTGATTCTATGATTGTGATTGTTTGATTCTGATTGTATGATTGTTATTGTATGATTCTGATTGTATGATTGTGATTGTATGATTGTGATTGTATGATTGTGATTCTTTCATTGTGATTCTTTCATTGCGATTGTATGATTGTGATTGTATGATTGTGATTGTATGATTGTGACTGTATGATTGTGATTGTATGATTGTGATCGTATGATTGTGGTTGTATAATTAAGGTTGTATGATTATTCCTGTATGATTGTGATTGTATGATTGCGGTTGTATGATTGTGATTGTATGATTGTGATTGTATGATTGTGATCGTATGATTGTGAATCTTTGATTGCGATTGTATGATTGTGATTGTATGATTGTGATTGTATGATTGAGATTGTATGATTGTGATTGTATGATTGTGATTGTATGATAGTGATTGTATGATTGTTTCTGTATGATTGTGATTGTATGATTGCGATTGTATGATTATGATTGTATAATTGTGATTGTATGATTGTGATTGTGTGATTGTGATTGTGAGATTTGATTGTATGATCGTGATTGTATGATCGTGATTGTGAGATTGTGATTGTATGATTGTGATTGAATGATTGTGATTGTATGATAGTAATTGTATGATTGTGATTGTATGATTGCGATTGTATGATTGTGATTGTATGATTGTGATTGTATGACTGTGATCGTATGATTGTGATTCTTTGATTGCGATTGTATGATTGTGATTGTATGATTGTGATTGTATGATTGTGATTGTATGATTGTGATTGTATGATTGTGATTGCATGATTGTAATTGTATGATTGTGGTTGCATGATAGTGGTTGTATGATTGTGATTGTATGATTGTGATTGTATGATTGTGGTTGTATGATTGTGATTGTATGATAGTAATTGTATGATTATGATGGTATGATAGTGATTGTATGATTGTTTCTGTATGATTGCGATTGTATGATTATGATTGAATGATTGTGATTGTATGACTGTGATTGTGTGATCGTGATTGTGATATTGTGATTGTATGATTTTGATTGTGAGATTGTGATTGTGAGATTGTGATTGTATGATCGTGATTGTATGATCGTGATTGTATGATCGTGATTGTGAGATTGTGATTGTATGATTGTGATTGTATGATTGTGATTGTATGATTGTGATTGTATGATTGTGATTGTATGATTGTGATTGTATGATTGTGATTGTATGATTGTGATTGCATGATTGTGATTGTACGATAGTAATTGTATGATTGTGATCGTATGATTGTGATTGTATGATTGTGATTGTATGATTGTAATCGTATGATTGTGATTCTTTGATTGCGATTGTATGATTGCGATTGTATGATTGCGATTGTATGATTGCGATTGTATGATTGCGATTGTATGATTGCGATTGTATTATAGCGATTGTATGATTGCGATTGTATGATTGCGATTGTATGATTGTGATTGTATGATTGTGATTTTATGATTGTGATTGTATGATTGTGATTGTATGATTGTGATTGTGAGATTGTGATTGTGAGATTGTGATTGTATGATTGTGATTTTGTGATTGTGATTGTATGATTGTGATTGTATGATTGCGATTTTATGATTGCGATTGTATGATTCTGATTGTATGATTGTGATTGTATGATTGTGATTGTGTGATTGTGACTGTATGATTGTGATTGTATGATTGTGATTGTATTATTGTGATTGTATGATTGTGATTGTATGATTGTGATTGTATGATTGTGATTGTATGATTGTGATTGTATGATTGTGATTGTATGATTGTGATTGTATGATTGTGATTGTATGATTGTGATTGTATGATTGTGATTGTATGATTGTGATTGTATGATTGTGATTGCATGATTGTGATTGTATGATAGTAATTGTATGATTGTGATCGTATGATTGTGTTTGTATGATTGTGATTGTATGATTGTGATTGTATGATTGTGATCGTATGATTGTGGTTGTATAATTAAGGTTGTATGATTGTTTCTGTATGATTGTGATTGTATGATTGCGATTGTATGATTGTGATTGTATGATTGTGATTGTATGATTGTGATCGTATGATTGTGATACTTTGATTGCGATTGTATGATTGCGATTGTATGATTGCGATTGTATGATTGCGATTGTATGATTGCGATTGTATGATTGCGATTGTATGATTGCGATTGTATGATTGTGATTGTATGATTGTGATTGTGAGATTGTGATTGTGAGATTGTGATTGTATGATTGTGATTTTGTGATTGTGATTGTATGATTGTGATTGTATGATTGCGATTGTATGATTGCGATTGTATGATTCTGATTGTATGATTGTGATCGTATGATTGTGATCGTATGATTGTGATCGGATAATTGTGATTGTATGATTGTGATTGTATGATTGTGATTGTATGATTGTGATTGTTTGATTGTGATTGTATGATTGTGACTGTATGATTGTGATTCTATGATTGCGATTGTATGATTATGATTGTATAATTGTGATTGTATGATTGTGATTGTGTGATTGTGATTGTGAGATTTGATTGTATGATCGTGATTGTATGATCGTGATTGTATGATCGTGATTGTGAGATTGTGATTGTATGATTGTGATTGAATGATTGTGATTGTATGATAGTAATTGTATGATTGTGATTATATGATTGCGATTGTATGATTGTGATTCTTTCATTGCGATTGTATGATTGTGATTGTATGATTGTGATTGTATGATTGTGATTGTATGATTGTGATTGTATGATTGTGATTGTATGATTGTGATTGTATAATTGTGATTGTATGATTGTGATAGTATGATTGTGATTCTTTCATTGCGATTGTATGATTGCGATTGTATGATTCTGATTGTATGATTGTGATCGTATGATTGTGATCGTATGATTGTGATCGGATAATTGTGATTGTATGATTGTGATTGTATGATTGTGATTGTATGACTGTGATCGTATGAATGTGATTCTTTGATTGCGATTGTATGATTGTGATTGTATGATTGTGATTGTATGATTGTGATTGTATGATTGTGATTGTATGATTGTGATTGTATGATTGTGATTGTATGATTGTGATTGCATGATTGTAATTTTATGATTGTGATTGTATGACTGTGATTGTATGATTGTGATTGTATGATTGTGATTGTATGATAGTAATTGTATGATTGTGATTGTATGATTGCGATTGTATGATTGTGATTGTATGATTATGATTGTATGATTGTGATTGTATGATTGTGATTGTGTGATTGTGATTGTGAGATTGTGATTGTATGATCGTGATTGTATGATCGTGATTGTGAGATTGTGGTTGTATGATTGTGATTGTATGATTGTGATTGTATGATAGTAATTGTATGATTGTGATAGTATGATTGCGATTGTATGATTGTGATTGTATAATTGTGATTGTATGATTGTGATAGTATGATTGTGATTCTTTCATTGCGATTGTATGATTATGATTGTATGATTGTGATTGTATGATTGTGATTGTATGATTGTGATTGTATGATTGTGATCGCATGATTGTGGTTCTTTGATTGCGATTGTATGATTGTGATTGTATGATTGTGATTGTATGATTGTGATTGTATGATTGTGATTGTATGATTGTGATTGTATGATTGTGATTGTATGATTGTGATTGTATGATTGTGATTGTATGATTGTGATCGTATGATTGTGGTTGTATAATTAAGGTTGTATGATTGTTTGTGTATGATTGTGATTGTATGATTGCGATTGTATGATTGTGATTGTATGATTGTGATTGCCTGATTGTGATTGTATGATTGTGATTGCCTGATTGTGATTGTATGATTGTGATTGTATGATTGTGATTGTATGATTGTGATTGTATGATTGTGATTGTATGATTGTGATTGTATGATTGTGATTGTATGATTGTGATTGTATGATTGCGATCGTATGATTGTGGTTGTATAATTAAGCTTGTCTGATTGTTTCTGTATGATTGTGATTGTATGATTGCGATTGTATGATTGTGATTGTATGATTGTGATTGCATGATTGTGATTGTATGATTGTGATTGTATGATTGTGATTGTATGATTGTGGTTGTATGATTGTGATTGTATGATTGTGATTGTATGATTGTGATTCTTTCATTGCGATTGTATGATTGTGATTGTATGATTGTGATTGTATGATTGTGATTGTATGATTGTGATTGTATGATTGTGATTGTATGATTGTGATCGTATGATTGTGGTTGCATAATTAAGGTTGTATGATTGTTTCTGTATGATTGTGATTGTATGATTGCGATTGTATGATCGTGATTGTGAGATTGTGATTGTGAGATGGTGATTGTATGATTGTGATTGAATGATTGTGATTGTGTGATAGTAATTGTATGATTGTGATTGTATGATTGTGATTGTATGATTGTGATTGTATGATTGTGATTGTATGATAGTAATTGTATGATTATGATGGTATGATAGTGATTGTATGATTGTTTCTGTATGATTGCGATTGTATGATTATGATTGAATGATTGTGATTGTATGACTGTGATTGTGTGATCGTGATTGTGATATTGTGATTGTATGATTTTGATTGTGAGATTGTGATTGTGAGATTGTGATTGTATGATCGTGATTGTATGATCGTGATTGTATGATCGTGATTGTGAGGTTGTGATTGTATGATTGTGATTGTATGATTGTGATTGTATGATTGTGATTGTATGATTGTGATTGTATGATTGTGATTGTATGATTGTGATTGTATGAGTGTGATTGTATGATAGTAATTGTATGATTGTGATTGTATGATTGTGATTGTATGATTGTGATTGTATGATTGTGATTGTATGATTGTGATTGTATGATTGTGATTGTATGATTGTGATTGTATGATTGTGTTTGTATGATTGTGATTGTGTGTTTGTGATTGTGTGATTGTGATTGTGTGATTGTGATTGTATGATTGTGATTGTATGATTGTGACTGTATGATTGTCATTGTATGATTGTGATTGTATGATTGTGATTGTATGATTGTGATTGCATGATTGTGATTGCATGATTGTGATTGTATGATTGTGATTGTATGATTGTGATTGTATGACTGTGATTGTATGATTGTGATTGTATGATTGTGATTGTATGATTGTGATTTTATGATTGTGATTGTATGATTGTGATTGTGAGATTGTGATGGTGAGATTGTGATTGTGAGATTGTGATTGTGAGATTGTGATAGTGAGATTGTGATTGTATGATTGTGATTTTTTGATTGTGATTGTATGATTGTGATTGTATGATTGTGATTGCATGATTGTGATTGTATGATTGTGATTGTATGATTGTGATTGTGTGATTGTGATTGTATGATTGTGATTGTATGATTGTGATTGTATGATTGTGATTGTATGATTGTGATTGTATGATTGTGATTGTATGATTGTGATTGTATGATTGTGATTGCATGATTGTGATTGTATGATAGTAATTGTATGATTGTGATCGTATGATTGTGATTGTATGATTGTGATTGTATGATTGCGATTGTATGATTGTGATCGTATGATTGTGGTTGTATAATTAAGGTTGTATGATTGTTTCTGTATGATTGTGATTGTATGATTGCGATTGTATGATTGTGATTGTATGATTGTGATTGTATGATTGTGATCGTATGATTGTGATTCTTTGATTGCGATTGTATGATTGCGATTGTATGATTGCGATTGTATGATTGCGATTGAATGATTGCGATTGTATGATTGCGATTGTATGATAGCGATTGTATGATTGCGATTGTATGATTGCGATTGTATGATTGTGATTGTATGATTGTGATTTTATGATTGTGATTGTATGATTGTGATTGTGAGATTGTGATTGTGAGATTGTGATTGTATGATTGTGATTTTGTGATTGTGATTGTATGATTGTGATTGTATGATTGCGATTTTATGATTGCGATTGTATGATTCTGATTGTATGATTGTGATTGTATGATTGTGATTGTGTGATTGTGACTGTATGATTGTGATTGTATGATTGTGATTGTATGATTGTGATTGTATGATTGTGATTGTATGATTGTGATTGTATGATTGTGATTGTATGATTGTGATTGTATGATTGTGATTGTATGATTGTGATTGTATGATTGTGATTGTATGATTGTGATTGTATGATTGTGATTGTATGATTGTGATTGCATGATTGTGATTGTATGATAGTAATTGTATGATTGTGATCGTATGATTGTGATTGTATGATTGTGATTGTATGATTGTGATTGTATGATTGTGATTGTATGATTGTGATCGTATGATTGTGGTTGTATAATTAAGGTTGTATGATTGTTTCTGTATGATTGTGATTGTATGATTGCGATTGTATGATTGTGATTGTATGATTGTGATTGTATGATTGTGATCGTATGGTTGTGATACTTTGATTGCGATTGTATGATTGCGATTGTATGATTGCGATTGTATGATTGCGATTGTATGATTGCGATTGTATGATTGCGATTGTATGATTGTGATTGTATGATTGTGATTGTGAGATTGTGATTGTGAGATTGTGATTGTGAGATTGTGATTGTGAGATTGTGATTGTATGATTGTGATTTTGTGATTGTGATTGTATGATTGTGATTGTATGATTGCGATTGTATGATTGCGATTGTATGATTCTGATTGTATGATTGTGATGGTATGATTGTGATCGTATGATTGTGATCGGATAATTGTGATTGTATGATTGTGATTGTATGATTGTGATTGTATGATTGTGATTGTATGATTGTGATTGTTTGATTGTAATTGTATGATTGTGATTGTATGATTGTGATTCTATGATTGTGATTGTTTGATTCTGATTGTATGATTGTTATTGTATGATTCTGATTGTATGATTGTGATTGTATGATTGTGATTGTATGATTGTGATTCTTTCATTGTGATTCTTTCATTGCGATTGTATGATTGTGATTGTATGATTGTGATTGTATGATTGTGGCTGTATGATTGTGATTGTATGATTGTGATCGTATGATTGTGGTTGTATAATTAAGGTTGTATGATTATTCCTGTATGATTGTGATTGTATGATTGCGGTTGTATGATTGTGATTGTATGATTGTGATTGTATGATTGTGATCGTATGATTGTGAATCTTTGATTGCGATTGTATGATTGTGATTGTATGATTGTGATTGTATGATTGAGATTGTATGATTGTGATTGTATGATTGTGATTGTATGATAGTGATTGTATGATTGTTTCTGTATGATTGTGATTGTATGATTGCGATTGTATGATTATGATTGTATAATTGTGATTGTATGATTGTGATTGTATGATTGTGATTGTGTGATTGTGATTGTGAGATTTGATTGTATGATCGTGATTGTATGATCGTGATTGTGAGATTGTGATTGTATGATTGTGATTGAATGATTGTGATTGTATGATAGTAATTGTATGATTGTGATTGTATGATTGCGATTGTATGATTGTGATTGTATGATTGTGATTGTATGACTGTGATCGTATGATTGTGATTCTTTGATTGCGATTGTATGATTGTGATTGTATGATTGTGATTGTATGATTGTGATTGTATGATTGTGATTGTATGATTGTGATTGCATGATTGTAATTGTATGATTGTGATTGCATGATAGTGGTTGTATGATTGTGATTGTATGATTGTGATTGTATGATTGTGGTTGTATGATTGTGATTGTATGATAGTAATTGTATGATTATGATGGTATGATAGTGATGGTATGATTGTTTCTGTATGATTGCGATTGTATGATTATGATTGAATGATTGTGATTGTATGACTGTGATTGTGTGATCGTGATTGTGATATTGTGATTGTATGATTTTGATTGTGAGATTGTGATTGTGAGATTGTGATTGTATGATCGTGATTGTATGATCGTGATTGTATGATCGTGATTGTGAGATTGTGATTGTATGATTGTGATTGTATGATTGTGATTGTATGATTGTGATTGTATGATTGTGATTGTATGATTGTGATTGTATGATTGTGATTGTATGATTGTGATTGCATGATTGTGATTGTATGATAGTAATTGTATGATTGTGATTGTATGATTGTGATTGTATGATTGTGATTCTTTCATTGTGATTCTTTCATTGCGATTGTATGATTGTGATTGTATGATTGTGATTGTATGATTGTGGCTGTATGATTGTGATTGTATGATTGTGATCGTATGATTGTGGTTGTATAATTAAGGTTGTATGATTATTCCTGTATGATTGTGATTGTATGATTGCGGTTGTATGATTGTGATTGTATGATTGTGATTGTATGATTGTGATCGTATGATTGTGAATCTTTGATTGCGATTGTATGATTGTGATTGTATGATTGTGATTGTATGATTGAGATTGTATGATTGTGATTGTATGATTGTGATTGTATGATAGTGATTGTATGATTGTTTCTGTATGATTGTGATTGTATGATTGCGATTGTATGATTATGATTGTATAATTGTGATTGTATGATTGTGATTGTATGATTGTGATTGTGTGATTGTGATTGTGAGATTTGATTGTATGATCGTGATTGTATGATCGTGATTGTGAGATTGTGATTGTATGATTGTGATTGAATGATTGTGATTGTATGATAGTAATTGTATGATTGTGATTGTATGATTGCGATTGTATGATTGTGATTGTATGATTGTGATTGTATGACTGTGATCGTATGATTGTGATTCTTTGATTGCGATTGTATGATTGTGATTGTATGATTGTGATTGTATGATTGTGATTGTATGATTGTGATTGTATGATTGTGATTGCATGATTGTAATTGTATGATTGTGATTGCATGATAGTGGTTGTATGATTGTGATTGTATGATTGTGATTGTATGATTGTGGTTGTATGATTGTGATTGTATGATAGTAATTGTATGATTATGATGGTATGATAGTGATGGTATGATTGTTTCTGTATGATTGCGATTGTATGATTATGATTGAATGATTGTGATTGTATGACTGTGATTGTGTGATCGTGATTGTGATATTGTGATTGTATGATTTTGATTGTGAGATTGTGATTGTGAGATTGTGATTGTATGATCGTGATTGTATGATCGTGATTGTATGATCGTGATTGTGAGATTGTGATTGTATGATTGTGATTGTATGATTGTGATTGTATGATTGTGATTGTATGATTGTGATTGTATGATTGTGATTGTATGATTGTGATTGTATGATTGTGATTGCATGATTGTGATTGTATGATAGTAATTGTATGATTGTGATTGTATGATTGTGATTGTATGATTGTGATTGTATGATTGTGATTGTATGATTGTGATTGTATGATTGCGATTGTATGATTGCGATTGTATGATAGCGATTGTATGATTGCGATTGTATGATTGCGATTGTATGATTGTGATTGTATGATTGTGATTTTATGATTGTGATTGTATGATTGTGATTGTGAGATTGTGATTGTGAGATTGTGATTGTATGATTGTGATTTTGTGATTGTGATTGTATGATTGTGATTGTATGATTGCGATTTTATGATTGCGATTGTATGATTCTGATTGTATGATTGTGATTGTATGATTGTGATTGTGTGATTGTGACTGTATGATTGTGATTGTATGATTGTGATTGTATGATTGTGATTGTATGATTGTGATTGTATGATTGTGATTGTATGATTGTGATTGTATGATTGTGATTGTATGATTGTGATTGTATGATTGTGATTGTATGATTGTGATTGTATGATTGTGATTGTATGATTGTGATTGTATGATTGTGATTGCATGATTGTGATTGTATGATAGTAATTGTATGATTGTGATCGTATGATTGTGATTGTATGATTGTGATTGTATGATTGTGATTGTATGATTGTGATTGTATGATTGTGATCGTATGATTGTGGTTGTATAATTAAGGTTGTATGATTGTTTCTGTATGATTGTGATTGTATGATTGCGATTGTATGATTGTGATTGTATGATTGTGATTGTATGATTGTGATCGTATGATTGTGATACTTTGATTGCGATTGTATGATTGCGATTGTATGATTGCGATTGTATGATTGCGATTGTATGATTGCGATTGTATGATTGCGATTGTATGATTGCGATTGTATGATTGCGATTGTATGATTGTGATTGTATGATTGTGATTGTGAGATTGTGATTGTGAGATTGTGATTGTGAGATTGTGATTGTGAGATTGTGATTGTATGATTGTGATTTTGTGATTGTGATTGTATGATTGTGATTGTATGATTGCGATTGTATGATTGCGATTGTATGATTCTGATTGTATGATTGTGATGGTATGATTGTGATCGTATGATTGTGATCGGATAATTGTGATTGTATGATTGTGATTGTATGATTGTGATTGTATGATTGTGATTGTTTGATTGTGATTGTATGATTGTGATTGTATGATTGTGATTCTATGATTGTGATTGTTTGATTCTGATTGTATGATTGTTATTGTATGATTCTGATTGTATGATTGTGATTGTATGATTGTGATTGTATGATTGTGATTGTATGATTGTGATTCTTTCATTGTGATTCTTTCATTGCGATTGTATGATTGTGATTGTATGATTGTGATTGTATGATTGTGGCTGTATGATTGTGATTGTATGATTGTGATCGTATGATTGTGGTTGTATAATTAAGGTTGTATGATTATTCCTGTATGATTGTGATTGTATGATTGCGGTTGTATGATTGTGATTGTATGATTGTGATTGTATGATTGTGATCGTATGATTGTGAATCTTTGATTGCGATTGTATGATTGTGATTGTATGATTGTGATTGTATGATTGAGATTGTATGATTGTGATTGTATGATTGTGATTGTATGATAGTGATTGTATGATTGTTTCTGTATGATTGTGATTGTATGATTGCGATTGTATGATTATGATTGTATAATTGTGATTGTATGATTGTGATTGTATGATTGTGATTGTGTGATTGTGATTGTGAGATTTGATTGTATGATCGTGATTGTATGATCGTGATTGTGAGATTGTGATTGTATGATTGTGATTGAATGATTGTGATTGTATGATAGTAATTGTATGATTGTGATTGTATGATTGCGATTGTATGATTGTGATTGTATGATTGTGATTGTATGACTGTGATCGTATGATTGTGATTCTTTGATTGCGATTGTATGATTGTGATTGTATGATTGTGATTGTATGATTGTGATTGTGTGATTGTGATTGTATGATTGTGATTGCATGATTGTAATTGTATGATTGTGATTGCATGATAGTGGTTGTATGATTGTGATTGTATGATTGTGATTGTATGATTGTGGTTGTATGATTGTGATTGTATGATAGTAATTGTATGATTATGATGGTATGATAGTGATGGTATGATTGTTTCTGTATGATTGCGATTGTATGATTATGATTGAATGATTGTGATTGTATGACTGTGATTGTGTGATCGTGATTGTGATATTGTGATTGTATGATTTTGATTGTGAGATTGTGATTGTGAGATTGTGATTGTATGATCGTGATTGTATGATCGTGATTGTATGATCGTGATTGTGAGATTGTGATTGTATGATTGTGATTGTATGATTGTGATTGTATGATTGTGATTGTATGATTGTGATTGTATGATTGTGATTGTATGATTGTGATTGTATGATTGTGATTGCATGATTGTGATTGTATGATAGTAATTGTATGATTGTGATCGTATGATTGTGATTGTATGATTGTGATTGTATGATTGTGATCGTATGATTGTGATTCTTTGGTTGCGATTGTATGATTGCGATTGTATGATTGCGATTGTATGATTGCGATTGTATGATTGCGATTGTATGATAGCGATTGTATGATTGCGATTGTATGATTGCGATTGTATGATTGTGATTGTATGATTGTGATTTTATGATTGTGATTGTATGATTGTGATTGTATGATTGTGATTGTATGATTGCGATTGTATGATTGCGATTGTATGATTGCGATTGTATGATTGCGATTGTATGATTGCGATTGTATGATTGTGATTGTATGATTGTGATTGTGAGATTGTGATTGTGAGATTGTGATTGTGAGATTGTGATTGTATGATTGTGATTTTGTGATTGTGATTGTATGATTGTGATTGTATGATTGCGATTGTATGATTGCGATTGTATGATTCTGATTGTATGATTGTGATCGTATGATTGTGATCGTATGATTGTGATCGGATAATTGTGATTGTATGATTGTGATTGTATGATTGTGATTGTATGATTGTGATTGTTTGATTGTGATTGTATGATTGTGATTGTATGATTGTGATTCTATGATTGTGATTGTTTGATTCTGATTGTATGATTGTTATTGTATGATTCTGATTGTATGATTGTGATTGTATGATTGTGATTGTATGATTGTGATTCTTTCATTGTGATTCTTTCATTGCGATTGTATGATTGTGATTGTATGATTGTGATTGTATGATTGTGACTGTATGATTGTGATTGTATGATTGTGATCGTATGATTGTGGTTGTATAATTAAGGTTGTATGATTATTCCTGTATGATTGTGATTGTATGATTGCGGTTGTATGATTGTGATTGTATGATTGTGATTGTATGATTGTGATCGTATGATTGTGAACCTTTGATTGCGATTGTATGATTGTGATTGTATGATTGTGATTGTATGATTGAGATTGTATGATTGTGATTGTATGATTGTGATTGTATGATAGTGATTGTATGATTGTTTCTGTATGATTGTGATTGTATGATTGCGATTGTATGATTATGATTGTATAATTGTGATTGTATGATTGTGATTGTGTGATTGTGATTGTGAGATTTGATTGTATGATCGTGATTGTATGATCGTGATTGTGAGATTGTGATTGTATGATTGTGATTGAATGATTGTGATTGTATGATAGTAATTGTATGATTGTGATTGTATGATTGCGATTGTATGATTGTGATTGTATGATTGTGATTGTATGACTGTGATCGTATGATTGTGATTCTTTGATTGCGATTGTATGATTGTGATTGTATGATTGTGATTGTATGATTGTGATTGTATGATTGTGATTGCATGATTGTAATTGTATGATTGTGATTGCATGATAGTGGTTGTATGATTGTGATTGTATGATTGTGATTGTATGATTGTGGTTGTATGATTGTGATTGTATGATAGTAATTGTATGATTATGATGGTATGATAGTGATTGTATGATTGTTTCTGTATGATTGCGATTGTATGATTATGATTGAATGATTGTGATTGTATGACTGTGATTGTGTGATCGTGATTGTGATATTGTGATTGTATGATTTTGATTGTGAGATTGTGATTGTGAGATTGTGATTGTATGATCGTTATTGTATGATCGTGATTGTATGATCGTGATTGTGAGATTGTGATTGTATGATTGTGATTGTATGATAGTAATTGTATGATTGTGATCGTATGATTGTGATTGTATGATTGTGATTGTATAATTGTGATCGTATGATTGTGATTCTTTGATTGCGATTGTATGATTGCGATTGTATGATTGCGATTGTATGATTGCGATTGTATGATTGCGATTGTATGATTGCGATTGTATGATTGCGATTGTATGATAGCGATTGTATGATTGCGATTGTATGATTGCGATTGTATGATTGTGATTGTATGATTGTGATTTTATGATTGTGATTGTATGATTGTGATTGTATGATTGTGATTGTGAGATTGTGATTGTGAGATTGTGATTGTATGATTGTGATTTTGTGATTGTGATTGTATGATTGTGATTGTATGATTGCGATTTTATGATTGCGATTGTATGATTCTGATTGTATGATTGTGATTGTATGATTGTGATTTTGTGATTGTGACTGTATGATTGTGATTGTATGATTGTGATTGTATGATTGTGATTGTATGATTGTGATTGTATGATTGTGATTGTATGATTGTGATTGTATGATTGTGATCGTATGATTGTGGTTGTATAATTAAGGTTGTACGATTATTTCTGTATGATTGTGATTGTATGATTGCGGTTGTATGATTGTGATTGTATGATTGTGATTGTATGATTGTGATCGTATGATTGTGAATCTTTGATTGCGATTGTATGATTGTGATTGTATGATTGTGATTGTATGATTGAGATTGTATGATTGTGATTGTATGATTGTGATTGTATGATAGTGATTGTATGATTGTTTCTGTATGATTGTGATTGTATGATTGCGATTGTATGATTATGATTGTATAATTGTGATTGTAAGACTGTGATTGTGTGATTGTGATTGTGAGATTTGATTGTATGATCGTGATTGTATGATCGTGATTGTGAGATTGTGATTGTATGATTGTGATTGAATGATTGTGATTGTATGATAGTAATTGTATGATTGTGATTGTATGATTGCGATTGTATGATTGTGATTGTATGATTGTGATTGTATGACTGTGATCGTATGATTGTGATTCTTTGATTGCGATTGTATGATTGTGATTGTATGATTGTGATTGTATGATTGTGATTGTATGATTGTGATTGCATGATTGTAATTGTATGATTGTGATTGCATGATAGTGGTTGTATGATTGTGATTGTATGATTGTGATTGTATGATTGCGATTGTATGATTGTGATTGTATGATTGTGATTGTATGATAGTGATTGTATGATAGTGATTGTATGATTGTGATTGTATGATTGCGATTGTATGATTATGATTGAATGATTGTGATTGTATGACTGTGATTGTGTGATTGTGATTGTGAGATTGTGATTGTATGATCGTGATTGTATGATCGTGATGGTGAGATTGAGATTGTGAGATTGCGATTGTGAGATTGTGATTGTATGATTGTGATTTTTTTATTGTGATTGTATGATTGTGATTGTATGATTGTGATTGTATGATTGTGATTGTATGATTGTGATTGTATGATTGTGATTGTATGATTGTGATTGTATGATTGTGATTGTATGATTGTGATTGTATGATTGTGATTGCATGATTGTGATTGTATGATTGTGATTGTATGATTGTGATCGTATGATTGTGATTGTATGATTGTGATTGTATGATTGCGATTGTATGATTGTGATCGTATGATTGTGGTTGTATAATTAAGGTTGTATGATTGTTTCTGTATGATTGTGATTGTATGATTGCGATTGTATGATTGCGATTGTATGATTGCGATTGTATGATTGCGATTGTATGATTGCGATTGTATGATTGCGATTGTATGATTGCGATTGTATGATTGCGATTGTATGATTGCGATTGTATGATTGTGATTTTATGATTGTGATTGTATGATTGTGATTGTGAGATTGTGATTGTGAGATTGTGATTGTGAGATTGTGATTGTATGATTGTGATTTTGTGATTGTGATTGTATGATTGTGATTGTATGATTGCGATTGTATGATTGCGATTGTATGATTCTGATTGTATGATTGTGATCGTATGATTGTGATCGTATGATTGTGATCGTATAATTGTGATCGTATGATTGTGATTGTATGATTGTGATTGTATGATTGTGATTTTATGATTGTGATTTTGAGTTTGTGATTGTATGATTGTGATTGTATGATTGTGATTGTATGATTGTGATTGTATGACAGTGATTGTAAGATTGTGATTGTGTGATTGCGATTGTATGATTGTGACTGTATAATTGTGATTGTATGATTGTGTTCGTATGATTGTGATTGTATGATTGTGATTGTATGATTGTGATCGTATGATTGTGATCGTATAATTGTGATCGTATGATTGTGATCGTATGATTGTGATCGTATGATTGTGATTGTATGATTGTGATTGTATGATTGTGATTGCATGATTGTGATTGTATGATTGTGATTGTTTGATTGTGATTGTATGATTGTGATTGTATGATTGTGATTCTATGATTGTGATTGTTTGATTCTGATTGTATGATTGTTATTGTATGATTCTGATTGTATGATTGTGATTGTATGATTGTGATTGTATGATTGTGATTGTATGATTGTGATTGTATGATTGTGATTGTATGATTGTGATTCTTTCATTGCGATTGTATGATTGTGATTGTATGATTGTGATTGTATGATTATGATTGTATGATTGTGATCGTATGATTGTGGTTGTATAATTAAGGTTGTATGATTATTTCTGTATGATTGTGATTGTATGATTGCGGTTGTATGATTCTGATTGTATGATTGTGATTGTATGATTGTGATTGTATGATTGTGATTGTATGATTGTGATTGTATGAGTGTGATTGTATGATTGTGATTGTATGATTGTGATTGTGTGATTGTGATTGTGAGATTTGATTGTATGATCGTGATTGTATGATCGTGATTGTGAGATTGTGATTGTATGATTGTGATTGAATGATTGTGATTGTATGATAGTAATTGTATGATTGTGATTGTATGATTGCGATTGTATGATTGTGATTGTATGATTGTGGTTGTATGATTGTGATTGTATGATTGTGATTGTATGATTGTGATTGTATGATTGTGATTGTATGATTGTGATTGCATGATTGTAATTGTATGATTGTGATTGTATGACTGTGACTGTATGATTGTGATTGTATGATTGTGATTGTATGATTGTGATTGTATGATAGTGATTGTATGATCGTGATTGTGAGATTGCGGTTGTATGATTGTGATTGTATGATTGTGATTGTATGATAGTAATTGTATGATTGTGATAGTATGATTGCGATTGTATGATTGTGATTGTATGATTGTGGTTGTATGATTGTGATTGTATGATTGTGATTGTATGATTGTGATCGTATGATTGTGGTTGTATAATTAAGGTTGTATGATTGTTTCTGTATGATTGTGATTGTATGATTGTGATTGTTTGATTGTGATTGTATGATTGTGATTGTATGATTGTGATCGCATGATTGTGATTCTTTGATTGCGATTGTATGATTGTGATTGTATGATTGTGATTGTATGATTGTGATTGTATGATCGTGATTGTGAGATTGTGATTGTGAGATTGTGATCGTATGATTGTGATTGAATGATTGTGATTGTATGATAGTAATTGTATGATAGTGATTGTATGATTGCGATTGTATGATTGTGATTGTATGATTGCGATTGTATGATTGTGATCGTATGATTGTGATTCTTTGATTGCGATTGTATGATTGTGATTGTGTGATTGTGATTGTATGATTGTGATTGTATGATTATGGTTGCATGATTGTGATTGTATGATTGTGATTCTTTCATTGCGATTGTATGATTGTGATTGTATGATTGTGATTGTATGATTGTGATTGTATGATTGTGATTGTATGATTGTGATCGTATGATTGTGGTTGTATAATTAAGGTTGTATGATTGTGATTGTATGATTGCGATTGTATGATTGTGATTGTATGATTGTGATTGTATGATTGTGATCGTATGATTGTGATTGTATGATTGTGATTGTATGATTGTGATTGTATGACTGTGATTGTATGATTGTGATTGTATGATTGTGATTGTATGATTGTGATTGTATGATTGTGATTGTATGATTGTGACTGTATGATTGTGATTGTATGATTGTGATTGTATGATTGTGATTGTATGATTGTGATCGTATGATTGTGGTTGTATAATTAAGGTTGTCTGATTGTTTCTGTATGATTGTGATTGTATGATTGTGATTGTATGATTGTGATTGCATGATTGTGATTGTATGATTGTGATTGTATGATTGTGATTGTATGATTGTGGTTGTATGATTGTGATTGTATGATTGTGATTGTATGATTGTGATTCTTTCATTGCGATTGTATGATTGTGATTGTATGATTGTGATTGTATGATTGTGATTGTATGATTGTGATTGTATGATTGTGATTGTATGATTGTGATCGTATGATTGTGGTTGTATAATTCAGGTTGTATGATTGTTTCTGTATGATTGTGATTGTATGATTGCGATTGTATGATCGTGATTGTGAGATTGTGATTGTGAGATTGTGATTGTATGATTGTGATTGAATGATTGTGATTGTGTGATAGTAATTGTATGATTGTGATTGTATGATTGTGATTGTATGATTGTGATTGTATGATTGTGATTGTATGATTGTGATTGTATGATTGTGATTGTATGATAGTAATTGTATGATTATGATGGTATGATAGTGATTGTATGATTGTTTCTGTATGATTGTGATTGTATGATTGCGATTGTATGATTATGATTGTATAATTGTGATTGTATGATTGTGATTGTATGATTATGATTGTATAATTGTGATTGTATGATTGTGATTGTGTGATTGTGATTGTGAGATTTGATTGTATGATTGTGATTGTATGATCGTGATTGTGAGATTGTGATTGTATGATTGTGATTGAATGATTGTGATTGTATGATAGTAATTGTATGATTGTGATTGTATGATTGCGATTGTATGATTGTGATTGTATGATTGTGATTGTATGACTGTGATCGTATGATTGTGATTCTTTGATTGCGATTGTGTGTTTGTGATTGTGTGATTGTGATTGTGTGATTGTGATTGTATGATTGTGATTGTATGATTGTGATTGTATGATTGTCATTGTATGATTGTGATTGTATGATTGTGATTGTATGATTGTGATTGCATGATTGTGATTGCATGATTGTGATTGTATGATTGTGATTGTATGATTGTGATTGTATGACTGTGATTGTATGATTGTGATTGTATGATTGTGATTGTATGATTGTGATTTTATGATTGTGATTGTATGATTGTGATTGTGAGATTGTGATGGTGAGATTGTGATTGTGAGATTGTGATTGTGAGATTGTGATTGTGAGATTGTGATTGTATGATTGTGATTTTTTGATTGTGATTGTATGATTGTGATTGTATGATTGTGATTGTATGATTGTGATTGTATGATTGTGATTGTATGATTGTGATTGTATGATTGTGATTGTATGATTGTGATTGTATGATTGTGATTGTATGATTGTGATTGTATGATTGTGATTGTATGATTGTGATTGTATGATTGTGATTGTATGATTGTGATTGCATGATTGTGATTGTATGATAGTAATTGTATGATTGTGATCGTATGATTGTGATTGTATGATTGTGATTGTATGATTGCGATCGTATGATTGTGATCGTATGATTGTGGTTGTATAATTAAGGTTGTATGATTGCTTCTGTATGATTGTGATTGTATGATTGCGATTGTATGATTGTGATTGTATGATTGTGATTGTATGATTGTGATCGTATGATTGTGATTCTTTGATTGCGATTGTATGATTGCGATTGTATGATTGCGATTGTATGATTGCGATTGTATGATTGCGATTGTATGATTGCGATTGTATGATAGCGATTGTATGATTGCGATTGTATGATTGCGATTGTATGATTGTGATTGTATGATTGTGATTTTATGATTGTGGTTGTATGATTGTGATTGTGAGATTGTGATTGTGAGATTGTGATTGTATGATTGTGATTTTGTGATTGTGATTGTATGATTGTGATTGTATGATTGCGATTGTATGATTGCGATTGTATGATTGCGATTGTATGATTGCGATTGTATGATTGCGATTGTATGATTGCGATTGTATGATTGCGATTGTATGATTGCGATTGTATGATTGTGATTGTATGATTGTGATTGTGAGATTGTGATTGTGAGATTGTGATTGTGAGATTGTGATTGTGAGATTGTGATTGTATGATTGTGATTTTGTGATTGTGATTGTATGATTGTGATTGTATGATTGCGATTGTATGATTGCGATTGTATGATTCTGATTGTATGATTGTGATCGTATGATTGTGATCGTATGATTGTGATCGGATAATTGTGATTGTATGATTGTGATTGTATGATTGTGATTGTATAATTGTGATTGTTTGATTGTGATTGTATGATTGTGATTGTATGATTGTGATTCTATGATTGTGATTGTTTGATTCTGATTGTATGATTGTTATTGTATGATTCTGATTGTATGATTGTGATTGTATGATTGTGATTGTATGATTGTGATTCTTTCATTGTGATTCTTTCATTGCGATTGTATGATTGTGATTGTATGATTGTGATTGTATGATTGTGACTGTATGATTGTGATTGTATGATTGTGATCGTATGATTGTGGTTGTATAATTAAGGTTGTATGATTATTCCTGTATGATTGTGATTGTATGATTGCGGTTGTATGATTGTGATTGTATGATTGTGATTGTATGATTGTGATCGTATGATTGTGAATCTTTGATTGCGATTGTATGATTGTGATTGTATGATTGTGATTGTATGATTGAGATTGTATGATTGTGATTGTATGATTGTGATTGTATGATAGTGATTGTATGATTGTTTCTGTATGATTGTGATTGTATGATTGCGATTGTATGATTATGATTGTATAATTGTGATTGTATGATTGTGATTGTGTGATTGTGATTGTGAGATTTGATTGTATGATCGTGATTGTATGATCGTGATTGTGAGATTGTGATTGTATGATTGTGATTGAATGATTGTGATTGTATGATAGTAATTGTATGATTGTGATTGTATGATTGCGATTGTATGATTGTGATTGTATGATTGTGATTGTATGACTGTGATCGTATGATTGTGATTCTTTGATTGCGATTGTATGATTGTGATTGTATGATTGTGATTGTATGATTGTGATTGTATGATTGTGATTGCATGATTGTAATTGTATGATTGTGATTGCATGATAGTGGTTGTATGATTGTGATTGTATGATTGTGATTGTATGATTGTGGTTGTATGATTGTGATTGTATGATAGTAATTGTATGATTATGATGGTATGATAGTGATTGTATGATTGTTTCTGTATGATTGCGATTGTATGATTATGATTGAATGATTGTGATTGTATGACTGTGATTGTGTGATCGTGATTGTGATATTGTGATTGTATGATTTTGATTGTGAGATTGTGATTGTGAGATTGTGATTGTATGATCGTTATTGTATGATCGTGATTGTATGATCGTGATTGTGAGATTGTGATTGTATGATTGTGATTGTATGATTGTGATTGTATGATTGTGATTGTATGATTGTGATTGTATGATTGTGATTGTATGATTGTGATTGTATGATTGTGATTGCATGATTGTGATTGTATGATAGTAATTGTATGATTGTGATCGTATGATTGTGATTGTATGATTGTGATTGTATGATTGTGATCGTATGATTGTGATTCTTTGATTGCGATTGTATGATTGCGATTGTATGATTGCGATTGTATGATTGCGATTGTATGATTGCGATTGTATGATTGCGATTGTATGATTGCGATTGTATGATAGCGATTGTATGATTGCGATTGTATGATTGCGATTGTATGATTGTGATTGTATGATTGTGATTTTATGATTGTGATTGTATGATTGTGATTGTATGATTGTGATTGTGAGATTGTGATTGTGAGATTGTGATTGTATGATTGTGATTTTGTGATTGTGATTGTATGATTGTGATTGTATGATTGCGATTTTATGATTGCGATTGTATGATTCTGATTGTATGATTGTGATTGTATGATTGTGATTTTGTGATTGTGACTGTATGATTGTGATTGTATGATTGTGATTGTATGATTGTGATTGTATGATTGTGATTGTATGATTGTGATTGTATGATTGTGATTGTATGATTGTGATCGTATGATTGTGGTTGTATAATTAAGGTTGTATGATTATTTCTGTATGATTGTGATTGTATGATTGCGGTTGTATGATTGTGATTGTATGATTGTGATTGTATGATTGTGATCGTATGATTGTGAATCTTTGATTGCGATTGTATGATTGTGATTGTATGATTGTGATTGTATGATTGAGATTGTATGATTGTGATTGTATGATTGTGATTGTATGATAGTGGTTGTATGATTGTTTCTGTATGATTGTGATTGTATGATTGCGATTGTATGATTATGATTGTATAATTGTGATTGTATGATTGTGATTGTGTGATTGTGATTGTGAGATTTGATTGTATGATCGTGATTGTATGATCGTGATTGTGAGATTGTGATTGTATGATTGTGATTGAATGATTGTGATTGTATGATAGTAATTGTATGATTGTGATTGTATGATTGCGTTTGTATGATTGTGATTGTATGATTGTGATTGTATGACTGTGATCGTATGATTGTGATTCTTTGATTGCGATTGTATGATTGTGATTGTATGATTGTGATTGTATGATTGTGATTGTATGATTGTGATTGCATGATTGTAATTGTATGATTGTGATTGCATGATAGTGGTTGTATGATTGTGATTGTATGATTGTGATTGTATGATTGCGATTGTATGATTGTGATTGTATGATTGTGATTGTATGATAGTGATTGTATGATAGTGATTGTATGATTGTGATTGTATGATTGCGATTGTATGATTATGATTGAATGATTGTGATTGTATGACTGTGATTGTGTGATTGTGATTGTGAGATTGTGATTGTATGATCGTGATTGTATGATCGTGATGGTGAGATTGAGATTGTGAGATTGCGATTGTGAGATTGTGATTGTATGATTGTGATTTTTTGATTGTGATTGTATGATTGTGATTGTATGATTGTGATTGTATGATTGTGATTGTATGATTGTGATTGTATGATTGTGATTGTATGATTGTGATTGTATGATTGTGATTGTATGATTGTGATTGTATGATTGTGATTGCATGATTGTGATTGTATGATTGTGATTGTATGATTGTGATCGTATGATTGTGATTGTATGATTGTGATTGTATGATTGCGATTGTATGATTGTGATCGTATGATTGTGGTTGTATAATTAAGGTTGTATGATTGTTTCTGTATGATTGTGATTGTATGATTGCGATTGTATGATTGTGATTGTATGATTGTGATTGTATGATTGTGATCGTATGATTGTGATTCTTTGATTGCGATTGTATGATTGCGATTGTATGATTGCGATTGTATGATTGCGATTGTATGATTGCGATTGTATGATTGCGATTGTATGATTGCGATTGTATGATTGCGATTGTATGATTGCGATTGTATGATTGTGATTTTATGATTGTGATTGTATGATTGTGATTGTGAGATTGTGATTGTATGATTGTGATTGTATGATTGTGATTGTATGATTGTGATTGTATGATTGTGATTGTATGATTGTGATTGTATGATTGTGATTGTATGATTGTGATTGTATGATTGTGATTGCATGATTGTGATTGTATGATAGTAATTGTATGATTGTGATCGTATGATTGTGATTGTATGATTGTGATTGTATGATTGCGATCGTATGATTGTGATCGTATGATTGTGGTTGTATAATTAAGGTTGTCTGATTGTTTCTGTATGATTGTGATTGTATGATTGTGATTGTATGATTGTGATTGCATGATTGTGATTGTATGATTGTGATTGTATGATTGTGATTGTATGATTGTGGTTGTATGATTGTGATTGTATGATTGTGATTGTATGATTGTGATTCTTTCATTGCGATTGTATGATTGTGATTGTATGATTGTGATTGTATGATTGTGATTGTATGATTGTGATTGTATGATTGTGATTGTATGATTGTGATCGTATGATTGTGGTTGTATAATTCAGGTTGTATGATTGTTTCTGTATGATTGTGATTGTATGATTGCGATTGTATGATCGTGATTGTGAGATTGTGATTGTGAGATTGTGATTGTATGATTGTGATTGAATGATTGTGATTGTGTGATAGTAATTGTATGATTGTGATTGTATGATTGTGATTGTATGATTGTGATTGTATGATTGTGATTGTATGATTGTGATTGTATGATTGTGATTGTATGATTGTGATTGTATGATAGTAATTGTATGATTATGATGGTATGATAGTGATTGTATGATTGTTTCTGTATGATTGTGATTGTATGATTGCGATTGTATGATTATGATTGTATAATTGTGATTGTATGATTGTGATTGTATGATTATGATTGTATAATTGTGATTGTATGATTGTGATTGTGTGATTGTGATTGTGAGATTTGATTGTATGATCGTGATTGTATGATCGTGATTGTGAGATTGTGATTGTATGATTGTGATTGAATGATTGTGATTGTATGATAGTAATTGTATGATTGTGATTGTATGATTGCGATTGTATGATTGTGATTGTATGATTGTGATTGTATGACTGTGATCGTATGATTGTGATTCTTTGATTGCGATTGTGTGTTTGTGATTGTGTGATTGTGATTGTGTGATTGTGATTGTATGATTGTGATTGTATGATTGTGATTGTATGATTGTCATTGTATGATTGTGATTGTATGATTGTGATTGTATGATTGTGATTGCATGATTGTGATTGCATGATTGTGATTGTATGATTGTGATTGTATGATTGTGATTGTATGACTGTGATTGTATGATTGTGATTGTATGATTGTGATTGTATGATTGTGATTTTATGATTGTGATTGTATGATTGTGATTGTGAGATTGTGATGGTGAGATTGTGATTGTGAGATTGTGATTGTGAGATTGTGATTGTGAGATTGTGATTGTATGATTGTGATTTTTTGATTGTGATTGTATGATTGTGATTGTATGATTGTGATTGTATGATTGTGATTGTATGATTGTGATTGTATGATTGTGATTGTATGATTGTGATTGTATGATTGTGATTGTATGATTGTGATTGTATGATTGTGATTGTATGATTGTGATTGTATGATTGTGATTGTATGATTGTGATTGTATGATTGTGATTGTATGATTGTGATTGCATGATTGTGATTGTATGATAGTAATTGTATGATTGTGATCGTATGATTGTGATTGTATGATTGTGATTGTATGATTGCGATCGTATGATTGTGATCGTATGATTGTGGTTGTATAATTAAGGTTGTATGATTGCTTCTGTATGATTGTGATTGTATGATTGCGATTGTATGATTGTGATTGTATGATTGTGATTGTATGATTGTGATCGTATGATTGTGATTCTTTGATTGCGATTGTATGATTGCGATTGTATGATTGCGATTGTATGATTGCGATTGTATGATTGCGATTGTATGATTGCGATTGTATGATAGCGATTGTATGATTGCGATTGTATGATTGCGATTGTATGATTGTGATTGTATGATTGTGATTTTATGATTGTGGTTGTATGATTGTGATTGTGAGATTGTGATTGTGAGATTGTGATTGTATGATTGTGATTTTGTGATTGTGATTGTATGATTGTGATTGTATGATTGCGATTGTATGATTGCGATTGTATGATTGCGATTGTATGATTGCGATTGTATGATTGCGATTGTATGATTGCGATTGTATGATTGCGATTGTATGATTGCGATTGTATGATTGTGATTGTATGATTGTGATTGTGAGATTGTGATTGTGAGATTGTGATTGTGAGATTGTGATTGTGAGATTGTGATTGTATGATTGTGATTTTGTGATTGTGATTGTATGATTGTGATTGTATGATTGCGATTGTATGATTGCGATTGTATGATTCTGATTGTATGATTGTGATCGTATGATTGTGATCGTATGATTGTGATCGGATAATTGTGATTGTATGATTGTGATTGTATGATTGTGATTGTATGATTGTGATTGTTTGATTGTGATTGTATGATTGTGATTGTATGATTGTGATTCTATGATTGTGATTGTTTGATTCTGATTGTATGATTGTTATTGTATGATTCTGATTGTATGATTGTGATTGTATGATTGTGATTGTATGATTGTGATTCTTTCATTGTGATTCTTTCATTGCGATTGTATGATTGTGATTGTATGATTGTGATTGTATGATTGTGACTGTATGATTGTGATTGTATGATTGTGATCGTATGATTGTGGTTGTATAATTAAGGTTGTATGATTATTCCTGTATGATTGTGATTGTATGATTGCGGTTGTATGATTGTGATTGTATGATTGTGATTGTATGATTGTGATCGTATGATTGTGAATCTTTGATTGCGATTGTATGATTGTGATTGTATGATTGTGATTGTATGATTGAGATTGTATGATTGTGATTGTATGATTGTGATTGTATGATAGTGATTGTATGATTGTTTCTGTATGATTGTGATTGTATGATTGCGATTGTATGATTATGATTGTATAATTGTGATTGTATGATTGTGATTGTGTGATTGTGATTGTGAGATTTGATTGTATGATCGTGATTGTATGATCGTGATTGTGAGATTGTGATTGTATGATTGTGATTGAATGATTGTGATTGTATGATAGTAATTGTATGATTGTGATTGTATGATTGCGATTGTATGATTGTGATTGCATGATTGTGATTGTATGATAGTAATTGTATGATTGTGATCGTATGATTGTGATTGTATGATTGTGATTGTATGACTGTGATCGTATGATTGTGATTCTTTGATTGCGATTGTATGATTGTGATTGTATGATTGTGATTGTATGATTGTGATTGTATGATTGTGATTGCATGATTGTAATTGTATGATTGTGATTGCATGATAGTGGTTGTATGATTGTGATTGTATGATTGTGATTGTATGATTGCGATTGTATGATTGTGATTGTATGATTGTGATTGTATGATAGTGATTGTATGATAGTGATTGTATGATTGTGATTGTATGATTGCGATTGTATGATTATGATTGAATGATTGTGATTGTATGACTGTGATTGTGTGATTGTGATTGTGAGATTGTGATTGTATGATCGTGATTGTATGATCGTGATGGTGAGATTGAGATTGTGAGATTGCGATTGTGAGATTGTGATTGTATGATTGTGATTTTTTGATTGTGATTGTATGATTGTGATTGTATGATTGTGATTGTATGATTGTGATTGTATGATTGTGATTGTATGATTGTGATTGTATGATTGTGATTGTATGATTGTGATTGTATGATTGTGATTGTATGATTGTGATTGTATGATTGTGATTGCATGATTGTGATTGTATGATTGTGATTGTATGATTGTGATCGTATGATTGTGATTGTATGATTGTGATTGTATGATTGCGATTGTATGATTGTGATCGTATGATTGTGGTTGTATAATTAAGGTTGTATGATTGTTTCTGTATGATTGTGATTGTATGATTGCGATTGTATGATTGTGATTGTATGATTGTGATTGTATGATTGTGATCGTATGATTGTGATTCTTTGATTGCGATTGTATGATTGCGATTGTATGATTGCGATTGTATGATTGCGATTGTATGATTGCGATTGTATGATTGCGATTGTATGATTGCGATTGTATGATTGCGATTGTATGATTGCGATTGTATGATTGTGATTTTATGATTGTGATTGTATGATTGTGATTGTGAGATTGTGATTGTGAGATTGTGATTGTGAGATTGTGATTGTATGATTGTGATTTTGTGATTGTGATTGTATGATTGTGATTGTATGATTGCGATTGTATGATTGCGATTGTATGATTCTGATTGTATGATTGTGATCGTATGATTGTGATCGTATGATTGTGATCGTATAATTGTGATCGTATGATTGTGATTGTATGATTGTGATTGTATGATTGTGATTTTATGATTGTGATTTTGAGTTTGTGATTGTATGATTGTGATTGTATGATTGTGATTGTATGATTGTGATTGTATGACAGTGATTGTAAGATTGTGATTGTGTGATTGCGATTGTATGATTGTGACTGTATAATTGTGATTGTATGATTGTGTTCGTATGATTGTGATTGTATGATTGTGATTGTATGATTGTGATCGTATGATTGTGATCGTATAATTGTGATCGTATGATTGTGATCGTATGATTGTGATCGTATGATTGTGATTGTATGATTGTGATTGTATGATTGTGATTGCATGATTGTGATTGTATGATTGTGATTGTTTGATTGTGATTGTATGATTGTGATTGTATGATTGTGATTCTATGATTGTGATTGTTTGATTCTGATTGTATGATTGTTATTGTATGATTCTGGTTGTATGATTGTGATTGTATGATTGTGATTGTATGATTGTGATTGTATGATTGTGATTGTATGATTGTGATTGTATGATTGTGATTCTTTCATTGCGATTGTATGATTGTGATTGTATGATTGTGATTGTATGATTATGATTGTATGATTGTGATCGTATGATTGTGGTTGTATAATTAAGGTTGTATGATTATTTCTGTATGATTGTGATTGTATGATTGCGGTTGTATGATTCTGATTGTATGATTGTGATTGTATGATTGTGATTGTATGATTGTGATTGTATGATTGTGATTGTATGAGTGTGATTGTATGATTGTGATTGTATGATTGTGATTGTGTGATTGTGATTGTGAGATTTGATTGTATGATCGTGATTGTATGATCGTGATTGTGAGATTGTGATTGTATGATTGTGATTGAATGATTGTGATTGTATGATAGTAATTGTATGATTGTGATTGTATGATTGCGATTGTATGATTGTGATTGTATGATTGTGATTGTATGACTGTGATCGTATGATTGTGATTCTTTGATTGCGATTGTATGATTGTGATTGTATGATTGTGATTGTATGATTGTGATTGTATGATTGTGATTGTATGATTGTGATTGTATGATTGTGATTGCATGATTGTAATTGTATGATTGTGATTGTATGACTGTGACTGTATGATTGTGATTGTATGATTGTGATTGTATGATTGTGATTGTATGATAGTGATTGTATGATTGTTTCTGTATGATTGTGATTGTATGATTGCGATTGTATGATTATGATTGTATGATTGTGATTGTATGATTGTGATTGTGTGATTGTGATTGTGAGATTGTGATTGTATGATCGTGATTGTATGATCGTGATTGTGAGATTGCGGTTGTATGATTGTGATTGTATGATTGTGATTGTATGATAGTAATTGTATGATTGTGATAGTATGATTGCGATTGTATGATTGTGATTGTATGATTGTGGTTGTATGATTGTGATTGTATGATTGTGATTGTATGATTGTGATCGTATGATTGTGGTTGTATAATTAAGGTTGTATGATTGTTTCTGTATGATTGTGATTGTATGATTGTGATTGTTTGATTGTGATTGTATGATTGTGATTGTATGATTGTGATCGCATGATTGTGATTCTTTGATTGCGATTGTATGATTGTGATTGTATGATTGTGATTGTATGATTGTGATTGTATGATCGTGATTGTGAGATTGTGATTGTGAGATTGTGATCGTATGATTGTGATTGAATGATTGTGATTGTATGATAGTAATTGTATGATAGTGATTGTATGATTGCGATTGTATGATTGTGATTGTATGATTGCGATTGTATGATTGTGATCGTATGATTGTGATTCTTTGATTGCGATTGTATGATTGTGATTGTGTGATTGTGATTGTATGATTGTGATTGTATGATTATGGTTGCATGATTGTGATTGTATGATTGTGATTCTTTCATTGCGATTGTATGATTGTGATTGTATGATTGTGATTGTATGATTGTGATTGTATGACTGTGATTGTATGATTGTGATCGTATGATTGTGGTTGTATAATTAAGGTTGTATGATTGTGATTGTATGATTGCGATTGTATGATTGTGATTGTATGATTGTGATTGTATGATTGTGATCGTATGATTGTGATTGTATGATTGTGATTGTATGATTGTGATTGTATGACTGTGATTGTATGATTGTGATTGTATGATTGTGATTGTATGATTGTGATTGTATGATTGTGATTGTATGATTGTGACTGTATGATTGTGATTGTATGATTGTGATTGTATGATTGTGATTGTATGATTGTGATCGTATGATTGTGGTTGTATAATTAAGGTTGTCTGATTGTTTCTGTATGATTGTGATAGTATGATTGCGATTGTATGATTGTGATTGTATGATTGTGATTGCATGATTGTGATTGAATGATTGTGATTGTATGATTGTGATTGTATGATTGTGGTTGTATGATTGTGATTGTATGATTGTGATTGTATGATTGTGATTCTTTCATTGCGATTGTATGATTGTGATTGTATGATTGTGATTGTATGATTGTGATTGTATGATTGTGATTGTATGATTGTGATTGTATGATTGTGATCGTATGATTGTGGTTGTATAATTCAGGTTGTATGATTGTTTCTGTATGATTGTGATTGTATGATTGCGATTGTATGATCGTGATTGTGAGATTGTGATTGTGAGATTGTGATTGTATGATTGTGATTGAATGATTGTGATTGTGTGATAGTAATTGTATGATTGTGATTGTATGATTGTGATTGTATGATTGTGATTGTATGATTGTGATTGTATGATTGTGATTGTATGATTGTGATTGTATGATAGTAATTGTATGATTATGATGGTATGATAGTGATTGTATGATTGTTTCTGTATGATTGTGATTGTATGATTGCGATTGTATGATTATGATTGTATAATTGTGATTGTATGATTGTGATTGTATGATTATGATTGTATAATTGTGATTGTATGATTGTGATTGTGTGATTGTGATTGTGAGATTTGATTGTATGATCGTGATTGTATGATCGTGATTGTGAGATTGTGATTGTATGATTGTGATTGAATGATTGTGATTGTATGATAGTAATTGTATGATTGTGATTGTATGATTGCGATTGTATGATTGTGATTGTATGATTGTGATTGTATGACTGTGATCGTATGATTGTGATTCTTTGATTGCGATTGTATGATTGTGATTGTATGATTGTGATTGTATGATTGTGATTGTATGATTGTGATTGCATGATTGTAATTGTATGATTGTGATTGCATGATAGTGGTTGTATGATTGTGATTGTATGATTGTGATTGTATGATTGTGGTTGTATGATTGTGATTGTATGATAGTAATTGTATGATTATGATGGTATGATAGTGATTGTATGATTGTTTCTGTATGATTGCGATTGTATGATTATGATTGAATGATTGTGATTGTATGACTGTGATTGTGTGATCGTGATTGTGATATTGTGATTGTATGATTTTGATTGTGAGATTGTGATTGTGAGATTGTGATTGTATGATCGTTATTGTATGATCGTGATTGTATGATCGTGATTGTGAGATTGTGATTGTATGATTGTGATTGTATGATTGTGATTGTATGATTGTGATTGTATGATTGTGATTGTATGATTGTGATTGTATGATTGTGATTGTATGATTGTGATTGCATGATTGTGATTGTATGATAGTAATTGTATGATTGTGATCGTATGATTGTGATTGTATGATTGTGATTGTATGATTGTGATCGTATGATTGTGATTCTTTGATTGCGATTGTATGATTGCGATTGTATGATTGCGATTGTATGATTGCGATTGTATGATTGCGATTGTATGATTGCGATTGTATGATTGCGATTGTATGATAGCGATTGTATGATTGCGATTGTATGATTGCGATTGTATGATTGTGATTGTATGATTGTGATTTTATGATTGTGATTGTATGATTGTGATTGTATGATTGTGATTGTGAGATTGTGATTGTGAGATTGTGATTGTATGATTGTGATTTTGTGATTGTGATTGTATGATTGTGATTGTATGATTGCGATTTTATGATTGCGATTGTATGATTCTGATTGTATGATTGTGATTGTATGATTGTGATTTTGTGATTGTGACTGTATGATTGTGATTGTATGATTGTGATTGTATGATTGTGATTGTATGATTGTGATTGTATGATTGTGATTGTATGATTGTGATTGTATGATTGTGATCGTATGATTGTGGTTGTATAATTAGGGTTGTATGATTATTTCTGTATGATTGTGATTGTATGATTGCGGTTGTATGATTGTGATTGTATGATTGTGATTGTATGATTGTGATCGTATGATTGTGAATCTTTGATTGCGATTGTATGATTGTGATTGTATGATTGTGATTGTATGATTGAGATTGTATGATTGTGATTGTATGATTGTGATTGTATGATAGTGATTGTATGATTGTTTCTGTATGATTGTGATTGCATGATTGCGATTGTATGATTATGATTGTATAATTGTGATTGTATGATTGTGATTGTGTGATTGTGATTGTGAGATTTGATTGTATGATCGTGATTGTATGATCGTGATTGTGAGATTGTGATTGTATGATTGTGATTGAATGATTGTGATTGTATGATAGTAATTGTATGATTGTGATTGTATGATTGCGATTGTATGATTGTGATTGTATGATTGTGATTGTATGACTGTGATCGTATGATTGTGATTCTTTGATTGCGATTGTATGATTGTGATTGTATGATTGTGATTGTATGATTGTGATTGTATGATTGTGATTGCATGATTGTAATTGTATGATTGTGATTGCATGATAGTGGTTGTATGATTGTGATTGTATGATTGTGATTGTATGATTGCGATTGTATGATTGTGATTGTATGATTGTGATTGTATGATAGTGATTGTATGATAGTGATTGTATGATTGTGATTGTATGATTGCGATTGTATGATTATGATTGAATGATTGTGATTGTATGACTGTGATTGTGTGATTGTGATTGTGAGATTGTGATTGTATGATCGTGATTGTATGATCGTGATGGTGAGATTGAGATTGTGAGATTGCGATTGTGAGATTGTGATTGTATGATTGTGATTTTTTGATTGTGATTGTATGATTGTGATTGTATGATTGTGATTGTATGATTGTGATTGTATGATTGTGATTGTATGATTGTGATTGTATGATTGTGATTGTATGATTGTGATTGTATGATTGTGATTGTATGATTGTGATTGCATGATTGTGATTGTATGATTGTGATTGTATGATTGTGATCGTATGATTGTGATTGTATGATTGTGATTGTATGATTGCGATTGTATGATTGTGATCGTATGATTGTGGTTGTATAATTAAGGTTGTATGATTGTTTCTGTATGATTGTGATTGTATGATTGCGATTGTATGATTGTGATAGTATGATTGTGATTGTATGATTGTGATCGTATGATTGTGATTCTTTGATTGCGATTGTATGATTGCGATTGTATGATTGCGATTGTATGATTGCGATTGTATGATTGCGATTGTATGATTGCGATTGTATGATTGCGATTGTATGATTGCGATTGTATGATTGCGATTGTATGATTGTGATTTTATGATTGTGATTGTATGATTGTGATTGTGAGATTGTGATTGTGAGATTGTGATTGTGAGATTGTGATTGTATGATTGTGATTTTGTGATTGTGATTGTATGATTGTGATTGTATGATTGCGATTGTATGATTGCGATTGTATGATTCTGATTGTATGATTGTGATCGTATGATTGTGATCGTATGATTGTGATCGTATAATTGTGATCGTATGATTGTGATTGTATGATTGTGATTCTATGATTGTGATTTTATGATTGTGATTTTGAGTTTGTGATTGTATGATTGTGATTGTATGATTGTGATTGTATGATTGTGATTGTATGACAGTGATTGTAAGATTGTGATTGTGTGATTGCGATTGTATGATTGTGACTGTATAATTGTGATTGTATGATTGTGTTCGTATGATTGTGATTGTATGATTGTGATTGTATGATTGTGATCGTATGATTGTGATCGTATAATTGTGATCGTATGATTGTGATCGTATGATTGTGATCGTATGATTGTGATTCTATGATTGTGATTGTATGATTGTGATTGCATGATTGTGATTGTATGATTGTGATTGTTTGATTGTGATTGTATGATTGTGATTGTATGATTGTGATTCTATGATTGTGATTGTTTGATTCTGATTGTATGATTGTTATTGTATGATTCTGATTGTATGATTGTGATTGTATGATTGTGATTGTATGATTGTGATTGTATGATTGTGATTGTATGATTGTGATTGTATGATTGTGATTCTTTCATTGCGATTGTATGATTGTGATTGTATGATTGTGATTGTATGATTATGATTGTATGATTGTGATCGTATGATTGTGGTTGTATAATTAAGGTTGTATGATTATTTCTGTATGATTGTGATTGTATGATTGCGGTTGTATGATTCTGATTGTATGATTGTGATTGTATGATTGTGATTGTATGATTGTGATTGTATGATTGTGATTGTATGAGTGTGATTGTATGATTGTGATTGTATGATTGTGATTGTGTGATTGTGATTGTGAGATTTGATTGTATGATCGTGATTGTATGATCGTGATTGTGAGATTGTGATTGTATGATTGTGATTGAATGATTGTGATTGTATGATAGTAATTGTATGATTGTGATTGTATGATTGCGATTGTATGATTGCGATTGTATGATTGTGATTGTATGACTGTGATCGTATGATTGTGATTCTTTGATTGCGATTGTATGATTGTGATTGTATGATTGTGATTGTATGATTGTGATTGTATGATTGTGATTGTATGATTGTGATTGTATGATTGTGATTGTATGATTGTGATTGCATGATTGTAATTGTATGATTGTGATTGTATGACTGTGACTGTATGATTGTGATTGTATGATTGTGATTGTATGATTGTGATTGTATGATAGTGATTGTATGATTGTTTCTGTATGATTGTGATTGTATGATTGCGATTGTATGATTATGATTGTATGATTGTGATTGCATGATTGTGATTGTATGATTGTGATTGTATGATTGTGATTGTATGATTGTGGTTGTATGATTGTGATTGTATGATTGTGATTGTATGATTGTGATTGTATGATTGTGATTGTATGATTGTGGTTGTATGATTGTGATTGTATGATTGTGATTGTATGATTGTGATTCTTTCATTGCGATTGTATGATTGTGATTGTATGATTGTGATTGTATGATTGTGATTGTATGATTGTGATTGTATGATTGTGATTGTATGATTGTGATCGTATGATTGTGGTTGTATAATTCAGGTTGTATGATTGTTTCTGTATGATTGTGATTGTATGATTGCGATTGTATGATTGTGATTGTATGATTGTGATTGCATGATTGTGATTGTATGATTGTGATTGTATGATTGTGATTGTATGATTGTGGTTGTATGATTGTGATTGTATGATTGTGATTGTATGATTGTGATTCTTTCATTGCGATTGTATGATTGTGATTGTATGATTGTGATTGTATGATTGTGATTGTATGATTGTGATTGTATGATTGTGATTGTATGATTGTGATCGTATGATTGTGGTTGTATAATTCAGGTTGTATGATTGTTTCTGTATGATTGTGATTGTATGATTGCGATTGTATGATCGTGATTGTGAGATTGTGATTGTGAGATTGTGATTGTATGATTGTGATTGAATGATTGTGATTGTGTGATAGTAATTGTATGATTGTGATTGTATGATTGTGATTGTATGATTGTGATTGTATGATTGTGATTGTATGATTGTGATTGTATGATTGTGATTGTATGATTGTGATTGTATGATAGTAATTGTATGATTATGATGGTATGATAGTGATTGTATGATTGTTTCTGTATGATTGTGATTGTATGATTGCGATTGTATGATTATGATTGTATAATTGTGATTGTATGATTGTGATTGTATGATTATGATTGTATAATTGTGATTGTATGATTGTGATTGTGTGATTGTGATTGTGAGATTTGATTGTATGATCGTGATTGTATGATCGTGATTGTGAGATTGTGATTGTATGATTGTGATTGAATGATTGTGATTGTATGATAGTAATTGTATGATTGTGATTGTATGATTGCGATTGTATGATTGTGATTGTATGATTGTGATTGTATGACTGTGATCGTATGATTGTGATTCTTTGATTGCGATTGTATGATTGTGATTGTATGATTGTGATTGTATGATTGTGATTGTATGATTGTGATTGCATGATTGTAATTGTATGATTGTGATTGCATGATAGTGGTTGTATGATTGTGATTGTATGATTGTGATTGTATGATTGTGGTTGTATGATTGTGATTGTATGATAGTAATTGTATGATTATGATGGTATGATAGTGATTGTATGATTGTTTCTGTATGATTGCGATTGTATGATTATGATTGAATGATTGTGATTGTATGACTGTGATTGTGTGATCGTGATTGTGATATTGTGATTGTATGATTTTGATTGTGAGATTGTGATTGTGAGATTGTGATTGTATGATCGTTATTGCATGATCGTGATTGTATGATCGTGATTGTGAGATTGTGATTGTATGATTGTGATTGTATGATTGTGATTGTATGATTGTGATTGTATGATTGTGATTGTATGATTGTGATTGTATGATTGTGATTGTATGATTGTGATTGCATGATTGTGATTGTATGATAGTAATTGTATGATTGTGATCGTATGATTGTGATTGTATGATTGTGATTGTATGATTGTGATCGTATGATTGTGATTCTTTGATTGCGATTGTATGATTGCGATTGTATGATTGCGATTGTATGATTGCGATTGTATGATTGCGATTGTATGATTGCGATTGTATGATTGCGATTGTATGATAGCGATTGTATGATTGCGATTGTATGATTGCGATTGTATGATTGTGATTGTATGATTGTGATTTTATGATTGTGATTGTATGATTGTGATTGTATGATTGTGATTGTGAGATTGTGATTGTGAGATTGTGATTGTATGATTGTGATTTTGTGATTGTGATTGTATGATTGTGATTGTATGATTGCGATTTTATGATTGCGATTGTATGATTCTGATTGTATGATTGTGATTGTATGATTGTGATTTTGTGATTGTGACTGTATGATTGTGATTGTATGATTGTGATTGTATGATTGTGATTGTATGATTGTGATTGTATGATTGTGATTGTATGATTGTGATTGTATGATTGTGATCGTATGATTGTGGTTGTATAATTAAGGTTGTATGATTATTTCTGTATGATTGTGATTGTATGATTGCGGTTGTATGATTGTGATTGTATGATTGTGATTGTATGATTGTGATCGTATGATTGTGAATCTTTGATTGCGATTGTATGATTGTGATTGTATGATTGTGATTGTATGATTGCGATTGTATGATTATGATTGTATAATTGTGATTGTATGATTGTGATTGTATGATTATGATTGTATAATTGTGATTGTATGATTGTGATTGTGTGATTGTGATTGTGAGATTTGATTGTATGATCGTGATTGTATGATCGTGATTGTGAGATTGTGATTGTATGATTGTGATTGAATGATTGTGATTGTATGATAGTAATTGTATGATTGTGATTGTATGATTGCGATTGTATGATTGTGATTGTATGATTGTGATTGTATGACTGTGATCGTATGATTGTGATTCTTTGATTGCGATTGTATGATTGTGATTGTATGATTGTGATTGTATGATTGTGATTGTATGATTGTGATTGCATGATTGTAATTGTATGATTGTGATTGCATGATAGTGGTTGTATGATTGTGATTGTATGATTGTGATTGTATGATTGTGGTTGTATGATTGTGATTGTATGATAGTAATTGTATGATTATGATGGTATGATAGTGATTGTATGATTGTTTCTGTATGATTGCGATTGTATGATTATGATTGAATGATTGTGATTGTATGACTGTGATTGTGTGATCGTGATTGTGATATTGTGATTGTATGATTTTGATTGTGAGATTGTGATTGTGAGATTGTGATTGTATGATCGTTATTGTATGATCGTGATTGTATGATCGTGATTGTGAGATTGTGATTGTATGATTGTGATTGTATGATTGTGATTGTATGATTGTGATTGTATGATTGTGATTGTATGATTGTGATTGTATGATTGTGATTGTATGATTGTGATTGCATGATTGTGATTGTATGATAGTAATTGTATGATTGTGATCGTATGATTGTGATTGTATGATTGTGATTGTATGATTGTGATCGTATGATTGTGATTCTTTGATTGCGATTGTATGATTGCGATTGTATGATTGCGATTGTATGATTGCGATTGTATGATTGCGATTGTATGATTGCGATTGTATGATTGCGATTGTATGATAGCGATTGTATGATTGCGATTGTATGATTGCGATTGTATGATTGTGATTGTATGATTGTGATTTTATGATTGTGATTGTATGATTGTGATTGTATGATTGTGATTGTGAGATTGTGATTGTGAGATTGTGATTGTATGATTGTGATTTTGTGATTGTGATTGTATGATTGTGATTGTATGATTGCGATTTTATGATTGCGATTGTATGATTCTGATTGTATGATTGTGATTGTATGATTGTGATTTTGTGATTGTGACTGTATGATTGTGATTGTATGATTGTGATTGTATGATTGTGATTGTATGATTGTGATTGTATGATTGTGATTGTATGATTGTGATCGTATGATTGTGGTTGTATAATTAAGGTTGTATGATTATTTCTGTATGATTGTGATTGTATGATTGCGGTTGTATGATTGTGATTGTATGATTGTGATTGTATGATTGTGATCGTATGATTGTGAATCTTTGATTGCGATTGTATGATTGTGATTGTATGATTGTGATTGTATGATTGAGATTGTATGATTGTGATTGTATGATTGTGATTGTATGATAGTGATTGTATGATTGTTTCTGTATGATTGTGATTGTATGATTGCGATTGTATGATTATGATTGTATAATTGTGATTGTATGATTGTGATTGTGTGATTGTGATTGTGAGATTTGATTGTATGATCGTGATTGTATGATCGTGATTGTGAGATTGTGATTGTATGATTGTGATTGAATGATTGTGATTGTATGATAGTAATTGTATGATTGTGATTGTATGATTGCGATTGTATGATTGTGATTGTATGATTGTGATTGTATGACTGTGATCGTATGATTGTGATTCTTTGATTGCGATTGTATGATTGTGATTGTATGATTGTGATTGTATGATTGTGATTGTATGATTGTGATTGCATGATTGTAATTGTATGATTGTGATTGCATGATAGTGGTTGTATGATTGTGATTGTATGATTGTGATTGTATGATTGCGATTGTATGATTGTGATTGTATGATTGTGATTGTATGATAGTGATTGTATGATAGTGATTGTATGATTGTGATTGTATGATTGCGATTGTATGATTATGATTGAATGATTGTGATTGTATGACTGTGATTGTGTGATTGTGATTGTGAGATTGTGATTGTATGATCGTGATTGTATGATCGTGATGGTGAGATTGAGATTGTGAGATTGCGATTGTGAGATTGTGATTGTATGATTGTGATTTTTTGATTGTGATTGTATGATTGTGATTGTATGATTGTGATTGTATGATTGTGATTGTATGATTGTGATTGTATGATTGTGATTGTATGATTGTGATTGTATGATTGTGATTGTATGATTGTGATTGTATGATTGTGATTGTATGATTGTGATTGCATGATTGTGATTATATGATTGTGATTGTATGATTGTGATCGTATGATTGTGATTGTATGATTGTGATTGTATGATTGCGATTGTATGATTGTGATCGTATGATTGTGGTTGTATAATTAAGGTTGTATGATTGTTTCTGTATGATTGTGATTGTATGATTGCGATTGTATGATTGTGATTGTATGATTGTGATTGTATGATTGTGATCGTATGATTGTGATTCTTTGATTGCGATTGTATGATTGCGATTGTATGATTGCGATTGTATGATTGCGATTGTATGATTGCGATTGTATGATTGCGATTGTATGATTGCGATTGTATGATTGCGATTGTATGATTGTGATTTTATGATTGTGATTGTATGATTGTGATTGTGAGATTGTGATTGTGAGATTGTGATTGTGAGATTGTGATTGTATGATTGTGATTTTGTGATTGTGATTGTATGATTGTGATTGTATGATTGCGATTGTATGATTGCGATTGTATGATTCTGATTGTATGATTGTGATCGTATGATTGTGATCGTATGATTGTGATCGTATAATTGTGATCGTATGATTGTGATTGTATGATTGTGATTCTATGATTGTGATTTTATGATTGTGATTTTGAGTTTGTGATTGTATGATTGTGATTGTATGATTGTGATTGTATGATTGTGATTTTATGACAGTGATTGTAAGATTGTGATTGTGTGATTGCGATTGTATGATTGTGACTGTATAATTGTGATTGTATGATTGTGTTCGTATGATTGTGATTGTATGATTGTGATTGTATGATTGTGATCGTATAATTGTGATCGTATAATTGTGATCGTATGATTGTGATCGTATGATTGTGATCGTATGATTGTGATTGTATGATTGTGATTGTATGATTGTGATTGCATGATTGTGATTGTATGATTGTGATTGTTTGATTGTGATTGTATGGTTGTGATTGTATGATTGTGATTCTATGATTGTGATTGTTTGATTCTGATTGTATGATTGTTATTGTATGATTCTGATTGTATGATTGTGATTGTATGATTGTGATTGTATGATTGTGATTGTATGATTGTGATTGTATGATTGTGATTGTATGATTGTGATTCTTTCATTGCGATTGTATGATTGTGATTGTATGATTGTGATTGTATGATTATGATTGTATGATTGTGATCGTATGATTGTGGTTGTATAATTAAGGTTGTATGATTATTTCTGTATGATTGTGATTGTATGATTGCGGTTGTATGATTCTGATTGTATGATTGTGATTGTATGATTGTGATTGTATGATTGTGATTGTATGATTGTGATTGTATGAGTGTGATTGTATGATTGTGATTGTATGATTGTGATTGTGTGATTGTGATTGTGAGATTTGATTGTATGATCGTGATTGTATGATCGTGATTGTGAGATTGTGATTGTATGATTGTGATTGAATGATTGTGATTGTATGATAGTAATTGTATGATTGTGATTGTATGATTGCGATTGTATGATTGTGATTGTATGATTGTGATTGTATGACTGTGATCGTATGATTGTGATTCTTTGATTGCGATTGTATGATTGTGATTGTATGATTGTGATTGTATGATTGTGATTGTATGATTGTGATTGTATGATTGTGATTGTATGATTGTGATTGTATGATTGTGATTGCATGATTGTAATTGTATGATTGTGATTGTATGACTGTGACTGTATGATTGTGATTGTATGATTGTGATTGTATGATTGTGATTGTATGATAGTGATTGTATGATTGTTTCTGTATGATTGTGATTGTATGATTGCGATTGTATGATTATGATTGTATGATTGTGATTGTATGATTGTGATTGTGTGATTGTGATTGTGAGATTGTGATTGTATGATCGTGATTGTATGATCGTGATTGTGAGATTGCGGTTGTATGATTGTGATTGTATGATTGTGATTGTATGATAGTAATTGTATGATTGTGATAGTATGATTGCGATTGTATGATTGTGATTGTATGATTGTGGTTGTATGATTGTGATTGTATGATTGTGATTGTATGATTGTGATCGTATGATTGTGGTTGTATAATTAAGGTTGTATGATTGTTTCTGTATGATTGTGATTGTATGATTGTGATTGTTTGATTGTGATTGTATGATTGTGATTGTATGATTGTGATCGCATGATTGTGATTCTTTGATTGCGATTGTATGATTGTGATTGTATGATTGTGATTGTATGATTGTGATTGTATGATCGTGATTGTGAGATTGTGATTGTGAGATTGTGATCGTATGATTGTGATTGAATGATTGTGATTGTATGATAGTAATTGTATGATAGTGATTGTATGATTGCGATTGTATGATTGTGATTGTATGATTGCGATTGTATGATTGTGATCGTATGATTGTGATTCTTTGATTGCGATTGTATGATTGTGATTGTGTGATTGTGATTGTATGATTGTGATTGTATGATTATGGTTGCATGATTGTGATTGTATGATTGTGATTCTTTCATTGCGATTGTATGATTGTGATTGTATGATTGTGATTGTATGATTGTGATTGTATGATTGTGATTGTATGATTGTGATCGTATGATTGTGGTTGTATAATTAAGGTTGTATGATTGTTTCTGTATGATTGTGATTGTATGATTGCGATTGTATGATTGTGATTGTATGATTGTGATTGTATGATTGTGATCGTATGATTGTGATTGTATGATTGTGATTGTATGATTGTGATTGTATGACTGTGATTGTATGATTGTGATTGTATGATTGTGATTGTATGATTGTGATTGTATGATTGTGATTGTATGATTGTGACTGTATGATTGTGATTGTATGATTGTGATTGTATGATTGTGATTGTATGATTGTGATCGTATGATTGTGGTTGTATAATTAAGGTTGTCTGATTGTTTCTGTATGATTGTGATTGTATGATTGCGATTGTATGATTGTGATTGTATGATTGTGATTGCATGATTGTGATTGTATGATTGTGATTGTATGATTGTGATTGTATGATTGTGGTTGTATGATTGTGATTGTATGATTGTGATTGTATGATTGTGATTCTTTCATTGCGATTGTATGATTGTGATTGTATGATTGTGATTGTATGATTGTGATTGTATGATTGTGATTGTATGATTGTGATTGTATGATTGTGATCGTATGATTGTGGTTGTATAATTCAGGTTGTATGATTGTTTCTGTATGATTGTGATTGTATGATTGCGATTGTATGATCGTGATTGTGAGATTGTGATTGTGAGATTGTGATTGTATGATTGTGATTGAATGATTGTGATTGTGTGATAGTAATTGTATGATTGTGATTGTATGATTGTGATTGTATGATTGTGATTGTATGATTGTGATTGTATGATTGTGATTGTATGATTGTGATTGTATGATTGTGATTGTATGATTGTGATTGTATGATAGTAATTGTATGATTATGATGGTATGATAGTGATTGTATGATTGTTTCTGTATGATTGTGATTGTATGATTGCGATTGTATGATTATGATTGTATAATTGTGATTGTATGATTGTGATTGTGTGATTGTGATTGTGAGATTTGATTGTATGATCGTGATTGTATGATCGTGATTGTGAGATTGTGATTGTATGATTGTGATTGCATGATTGTGATTGTATGATTGTGATTGTATGATTGTGATTGTATGATTGTGGTTGTATGATTGTGATTGTATGATTGTGATTGTATGATTGTGATTCTTTCATTGCGATTGTATGATTGTGATTGTATGATTGTGATTGTATGATTGTGATTGTATGATTGCGATTGTATGATTGTGATTGTATGATTGTGATTGTATGACTGTGATCGTATGATTGTGATTCTTTGATTGCGATTGAATGATTGTGATTTTATGATTGTGATTGTATGATTGTGATTGTATGATTGTGATTGCATGATTGTAATTGTATGATTGTGATTGTATGACTGTGATTGTATGATTGTGATTGTATGATTGTGATTGTATGATTGTGATTGTATGATAGTGATTGTATGATTGTTTCTGTATGATTGTGATTGTATGATTGCGATTGTATGATTATGATTGTATGATTGTGATTGTATGATTCTGATTGTGTGATTGTGATTGTGAGATTGTGATTGTATGATCGTGATTGTATGATCGTGATTGTATGATCGTGATTGTGAGATTGTGGTTGTATGATTGCGATTGTATGATTGTGATTGTATGATTGTGATTGCATGATTGTGATTGTATGATTGTGATTGTATGATTGTGATTGTATGATTGTGGTTGTATGATTGTGATTGTATGATTGTGATTGTATGATTGTGATTGTATGACTGTGATCGTATGATTGTGATTCTTTGATTGCGATTGTATGATTGTGTTTGTATGATTGTGATTGTATGATTGTGATTGTATGATTGTGATTGTATGATTGTGATTGCATGATTGTAATTGTATGATTGTGATTGTATGACTGTGATTGTATGATTGTGATTGTATGATTGTGATTGTATGATTGTGATTGTATGATAGTGATTGTATGATTGTTTCTGTATGATTGTGATTGTATGATTGCGATTGTATGATTATGATTGCATGATTGTGATTGTATGATTGTGATTGTGTGATTGTGATTGTGAGATTGTGATTGTATGCTCGTGATTGTATGATCGTGATTGTGAGATTGTGGTTGTATGATTGTGATTGTATGATTGTGATTGTATGATAGTAATTGTATGATTGTGATAGTATGATTGCGATTGTATGATTGTGATTGTATGATTGTGATTGTATGATTGTGATAGTATGATTGTGATTCTTTCATTGCGATTGTATGATTATGATTGTATGATTGTGATTGTATGATTGTGATTGTATGATTGTGATCGCATGATTGTGGTTCTTTGATTGCGATTGTATGATTGTGATTGTATGATTGTGATTGTATGATCGTGATTGTGAGATTGTGATTGTGAGATTGTGATCGTATGATTGTGATTGAATGATTGTGATTGTATGATAGTAATTGTATGATTGTGATTGTATGATTGCGATTGTATGATTGTGATTGTATGATTGCGATTGTATGATTGTGATCGTATGATTGTGATTCTTTGATTGCGATTGTATGATTGTGATTGTGTGATTGTGATTGTATGATTGTGATTGTATGATTATGATTGTATGATTGTGATTGTATGATTGTGATTCTTTCATTGCGATTGTATGATTGTGATTGTATGATTGTGATTGTATGATTGTGATTGTATGATTGTGATTGTATGATTGTGATTGTATGATTGTGATTGTATGATTGTGATCGTATGATTGTGGTTGTATAATTAAGGTTGTATGATTGTTTCTGTATGATTGTGATTGTATGATTGCGATTGTATAATTGTGATTGTATGATTGTGATTGCCTGATTGTGATTGTATGATTGTGATTGCCTGATTGTGATTGTATGATTGTGATTGTATGATTGTGATTGTATGATTGTGATTGTATGATTGTGATTGTATGATTGTGACTGTATGATTGTGATTGTATGATTGTGATTGTATGATTGTGATTGTATGATTGTGATCGTATGATTGTGGTTGTATAATTAAGGTTGTCTGATTGTTTCTGTATGATTGTGATTGTATGATTGCGATTGTATGATTGTGATTGTATGATTGTGATTGCATGATTGTGATTGTATGATTGTGATTGTATGATTGTGATTGTATGATTGTGGTTGTATGATTGTGATTGTATGATTGTGATTGTATGATTGTGATTCTTTCATTGCGATTGTATGATTGTGATTGTATGATTGTGATTGTATGATTGTGATTGTATGATTGTGATTGTATGATTGTGATCGTATGATTGTGGTTGTATAATTAAGGTTGTATGATTGTTTCTGTATGATTGTGATTGTATGATTGCGATTGAATGATTGTGATTGTGTGATAGTAATTGTATGATTGTGATTGTATGATTGTGATTGTATGATTGTGATTGTATGATTGTGATTGTATGATAGTAATTGTATGATTATGATGGTATGATAGTGATTGTATGATTGTTTCTGTATGATTGTGATTGTATGATTGCGATTGTATGATTATGATTGTATAATTGTGATTGTATGATTGTGATTGTGTGATTGTGATTGTGAGATTTGATTGTATGATCGTGATTGTATGATCGTGATTGTGAGATTGTGATTGTATGATTGTGATTGAATGATTGTGATTGTATGATAGTAATTGTATGATTGTGATTGTATGATTGCGATTGTATGATTGTGATTGTATGATTGTGATTGTATGACTGTGATCGTATGATTGTGATTCTTTGATTGCGATTGAATGATTGTGATTGTATGATTGTGATTGTATGATTGTGATTGTATGATTGTGATTGTATGATTGTGATTGCATGATTGTAATTGTATGATTGTGATTGTATGACTGTGATTGTATGATTGTGATTGTATGATTGTGATTGTATGATTGTGATTGTATGATAGTGATTGTATGATTGTTTCTGGATGATTGTGATTGTATGATTGCGATTGTATGATTATGATTGTATGATTGTGATTGTATGATTCTGATTGTGTGATTGTGATTGTGAGATTGTGATTGTATGATCGTGATTGTATGATCGTGATTGTATGATCGTGATTGTGAGATTGTGGTTGTATGATTGTGATTGTATGATTGTGATTGTATGATAGTAATTGTATGATTGTGATAGTATGATTGCGATTGTATGATTGTGATTGTATGATTGTGATTGTATGATTGTGATAGTATGATTGTGATTCTTTCATTGCGATTGTATGATTGTGATTGTATGATTGTGATTGTGAGTTTGTGGTTGTATGATTGTGATTGTATGATTGTGATTGTATGATTGTGATTGTATGATTGTGATTGTATGATTGTGATCGTATGATTGTGATGGTACGACTGTGACTGTATGATTGTGATTGTATAATTGTGATTGTATGATTGTGATTGTATGATTGTGATTGTATGATTGTGATTGTATGATTGTGATTGTATGGTAGTAATTTTATGATTGTGATTGTATGATTGTGATTGTATGATTGTGATTGTATGATTGTGATTGTATGATTGTGATTGTATGATTGTGATTGTATGATTGTGATTGTATGATTGTGATTGTATGATTGTGATTGTATGATTGTGATTGTATGATTGTGATTGTATGATTGTGATTGTATGATTGTGATTGTGTGATTGTGATTGTATGATTGTGATTGTATGATTATGATTGTATGATTGTGATTGTATGATTGTGATTCTTTCATTGCGATTGTATGATTGTGATTGTATGATTGTGATTGTATGATTGTGATTGTATGATTGTGATTGTATGATTGTGATCGTATGATTGTGGTTGTATAATTAAGGTTGTATGATTGTTTCTGTATGATTGTGATTGTATGATTGCGATTGTATGATTGTGATTGTATGATTGTGATTGCCTGATTGTGATTGTATGATTGTGATTGCCTGATTGTGATTGTATGATTGTGATTGTATGATTGTGATTGTATGATTGTGATTGTATGATTGTGATTGTATGATTGTGACTGTATGATTGTGATTGTATGATTGTGATTGTATGATTGTGATTGTATGATTGTGATTGTATGATTGTGATCGTATGATTATGATCGTATAATTGTGATCGTATGATTGTGATCGTATGATTGTGATTGTATGATTGTGATTGTATGAGTGTGATTGTATGATTGTGATTGTATGATTGTGATTGTATGATAGTGATTGTATGATTGTTTCTGTATGATTGTGATTGTATGATTGCGATTGTATGATTATGATTGTATAATTGTGATTGTATGATTGTGATTGTGTGATTGTGATTGTGAGATTTGATTGTATGATCGTGATTGTATGATTGTGATTGTGAGATTGTGATTGTATGATTGTGATTGAATGATTGTGATTGTATGATAGTAATTGTATGATTGTGATTGTATGATTGCGATTGTATGATTGTGATTGTATGATTGTGATTGTATGACTGTGATCGTATGATTGTGATTCTTTGATTGCGATTGGATGATTGTGATTGTATGATTGTGATCGTATGATTGTGATTGTATGATTGTGATTGCATGATAGTGATTGTATGATTGTTTCTGTATGATTGTGATTGTATGATCGTGATTGTATGATCGTGATTGTGAGACTGTGATTGTATGATTGTGATTGAATGATTGTGATTGTATGATAGTAATTGTATGATTGTGATTGTATGATTGCGATTGTATGATTGTGATTGTATGATTGTGATTGTATGACTGTGATCGTATGATTGTGATTCTTTGATTGCGATTGTATGATTGTGATTGTATGATTGTGATTGTATGATTGTGATTGTATGATTGTGATTGCATGATTGTAATTGTATGATTGTGATTGTATGACTGTGATTGTATGATTGTGATTGTATGATTGTGATTGTATGATTGTGATTGTATGATTGTGATTGTATGATAGTGATTGTATGATTGTTTCTGTATGATTGTGATTGTATGATTGCGATTGTATGATTATGATTGCATGATTGTGATTGTATGATTGTGATTGTGTGATTGTGATTGTGAGATTGTGATTGTATGATCGTGATTGTATGATCGTGATTGTGAGATTGTGGTTGTATGATTGTGATTGTATGATTGTGATTGTATGATAGTAATTGTATGATTGTGATAGTATGATTGCGATTGTATGATTGTGATTGTATGATTGTGATTGTATGATTGTGATAGTATGATTGTGATTCTTTCATTGCGATTGTATGATTATGAGTGTATGATTGTGATTGTATGATTGTGATTGTATGATTGTGATCGCATGATTGTGGTTCTTTGATTGCGATTGTATGATTGTGATTGTATGATTGTGATTGTATGATCGTGATTGTGAGATTGTGATTGTGAGATTGTGATCGTATGATTGTGATTGAATGATTGTGATTGTATGATAGTAATTGTATGATTGTGATTGTATGATTGCGATTGTATGATTGTGATTGTATGATTGCGATTGTATGATTGTGATCGTATGATTGTGATTCTTTGATTGCGATTGTATGATTGTGATTGTGTGATTGTGATTGTATGATTGTGATTGTATGATTATGATTGTATGATTGTGATTGTATGATTGTGATTCTTTCATTGCGATTGTATGATTGTGATTGTATGATTGTGATTGTATGATTGTGATTGTATGATTGTGATTGTATGATTGTGATCGTATGATTGTGGTTGTATAATTAAGGTTGTATGATTGTTTCTGTATGATTGTGATTGTATGATTGCGATTGTATGATTGTGATTGTATGATTGTGATTGCCTGATTGTGATTGTATGATTGTGATTGCCTGATTGTGATTGTATGATTGTGATTGTATGATTGTGATTGTATGATTGTGATTGTATGATTGTGATTGTATGATTGTGATTGTATGATTGTGACTGTATGATTGTGATTGTATGATTGTGATTGTATGATTGTGATTGTATGATTGTGATCGTATGATTGTGGTTGTATAATTAAGGTTGTCTGATTGTTTCTGTATGATTGTGATTGTATGATTGCGATTGTATGATTGTGATTGTATGATTGTGATTGCATGATTGTGATTGTATGATTGTGATTGTATGATTGTGATTGTATGATTGTGGTTGTATGATTGTGATTGTATGATTGTGATTGTATGATTGTGATTCTTTCATTGCGATTGTATGATTGTGATTGTATGATTGTGATTGTGAGATTGTGATTGTGAGATTGTGATTGTATGATTGTGATTGAATGATTGTGATTGTGTGATAGTAATTGTATGATTGTGATTGTATGATTGTGATTGTATGATTGTGATTGTATGATTGTGATTGTATGATTGTGATTGTATGATTGTGATTGTATGATAGTAATTGTATGATTATGATGGTATGATAGTGATTGTATGATTGTTTCTGTATGATTGTGATTGTATGATTGCGATTGTATGATTATGATTGTATAATTGTGATTGTATGATTGTGATTGTGTGATTGTGATTGTGAGATTTGATTGTATGATCGTGATTGTATGATCGTGATTGTGAGATTGTGATTGTATGATTGTGATTGAATGATTGTGATTGTATGATAGTAATTGTATGATTGTGATTGTATGATTGCGATTGTATGATTGTGATTGTATGATTGTGATTGTATGACTGTGATCGTATGATTGTGATTCTTTGATTGCGATTGAATGATTGTGATTTTATGATTGTGATTGTATGATTGTGATTGTATGATTGTGATTGCATGATTGTAATTGTATGATTGTGATTGTATGACTGTGATTGTATGATTGTGATTGTATGATTGTGATTGTATGATTGTGAATGTATGATAGTGATTGTATGATTGTTTCTGTATGATTGTGATTGTATGATTGTGATTGTATGATTGTGGTTGTATGATTGTGATTGTATGATTGTGATTGTATGATTGTGATTGTATGACTGTGATCGTATGATTGTGATTCTTTGATTGCGATTGTATGATTGTGATTGTATGATTGTGATTGTATGATTGTGATTGTATGATTGTGATTGTATGATTGTGATTGTATGATTGTGATTGCATGATTGTAATTGTATGATTGTGATTGTATGACTGTGATTGTATGATTGTGATTGTATGATTGTGATTGTATGATTGTGATTGTATCATAGTGATTGTATGATTGTTTCTGTGTGATTGTGATTGTATGATTGCGATTGTATGATTATGATTGCATGATTGTGATTGTATGATTGTGATTGTGTGATTGTGATTGTGAGATTGTGATTGTATGCTCGTGATTGTATGATTGTGATTGTATGATTGTGATTGCATGATTGTGATTGTATGATTGTGATTGTATGATTGTGATTGCATGATTGTGATTGTATGATTGCGATTGTATGATTGTGATTGTATGATTGTGATTTTATGATTGTGATAGTATGATTGTGATTCTTTCATTGCGATTGTATGATTATGATTGTATGATTGTGATTGTATGATTGTGATTGTATGATTGTGATCGCATGATTGTGGTTCTTTGATTGCGATTGTATGATTGTGATTGTATGATTGTGATTGTATGATCGTGATTGTGAGATTGTGATTGTGAGATTGTGATCGTATGATTGTGATTGAATGATTGTGATTGTATGATAGTAATTGTATGATTGTGATTGTATGATTGCGATTGTATGATTGTGATTGTATGATTGCGATTGTATGATTGTGATCGTATGATTGTGATTCTTTGATTGCGATTGTATGATTGTGATTGTGTGATTGTGATTGTATGATTGTGATTGTATGATTATGATTGTATGATTGTGATTGTATGATTGTGATTCTTTCATTGCGATTGTATGATTGTGATTGTATGATTTTGATTGTATGATTGTGATTGTATGATTGTGATTGTATGATTGTGATTGTATGATTGTGATTGTATGATTGTGATCGTATGATTGTGGTTGTATAATTAAGGTTGTATGATTGTTTCTGTATGATTGTGATTGTATGATTGCGATTGAATGATTGTGATTGTGTGATAGTAATTGTATGATTGTGATTGTATGATTGTGATTGTATGATTGTGATTGTATGATAGTAATTGTATGATTATGATGGTATGATAGTGATTGTATGATTGTTTCTGTATGATTGTGATTGTATGATTGCGATTGTATGATTATGATTGTATAATTGTGATTGTATGATTGTGATTGTGTGATTGTGATTGTGAGATTTGATTGTATGATCGTGATTGTATGATCGTGATTGTGAGATTGTGATTGTATGATTGTAATTGAATGATTGTGATTGTATGATAGTAATTGTATGATTGTGATTGTATGATTGCGATTGTATGATTGTGATTGTATGATTGTGATTGTATGACTGTGATCGTATGATTGTGATTCTTTGATTGCGATTGAATGATTGTGATTGTAGGATTGTGATTGTATGATTGTGATTGTATGATTGTGATTGCATGATTGTAATTGTATGATTGTGATTGTATGACTGTGATTGTATGATTGTGATTGTATGATTGTGATTGTATGATTGTGATTGTATGATAGTGATTGTATGATTGTTTCTGTATGATTGTGATTGTATGATTGCGATTGTATGATTATGATTGTATGATTGTGATTGTATGATTCTGATTGTGTGATTGTGATTGTGAGATTGTGATTGTATGATCGTGATTGTATGATCGTGATTGTATGATCGTGATTGTGAGATTGTGGTTGTATGATTGTGATTGTATGATTGTGATTGTATGATAGTAATTGTATGATTGTGATAGTATGATTGCGATTGTATGATTGTGATTGTATGATTGTGATTGTATGATTGTGATAGTATGATTGTGATTCTTTCATTGCGATTGTATGATTGTGATTGTATGATTGTGATTGTATGATTGTGATTGTGAGTTTGTGGTTGTATGATTGTGATTGTATGATTGTGATTGTATGATTGTGATTGTATGATTGTGATTGTATGATTGTGATCGTATGATTGTGATGGTACGACTGTGACTGTATGATTGTGATTGTATAATTGTGATTGTATGATTGTGATTGTATGATTGTGATTGTATGATTGTGATTGTATGATTGTGATTGTATGGTAGTAATTTTATGATTGTGATTGTATGATTGTGATTGTATGATTGTGATTGTATGATTGTGATTGTATGATTGTGATTGTATGATTGTGATTGTATGATTGTGATTGTATGATTGTGATTGTATGATTGTGATTGTATGATTGTGATTGTATGATTGTGATTGTATGATTGTGATTGTGTGATTGTGATTGTATGATTGTGATTGTATGATTATGATTGTATGATTGTGATTGTATGATTGTGATTCTTTCATTGCGATTGTATGATTGTGATTGTATGATTGTGATTGTATGATTGTGATTGTATGATTGTGATTGTATGATTGTGATCGTATGATTGTGGTTGTATAATTAAGGTTGTATGATTGTTTCTGTATGATTGTGATTGTATGATTGCGATTGTATGATTGTGATTGTATGATTGTGATTGCCTGATTGTGATTGTATGATTGTGATTGCCTGATTGTGATTGTATGATTGTGATTGTATGATTGTGATTGTATGATTGTGATTGTATGATTGTGATTGTATGATTGTGACTGTATGATTGTGATTGTATGATTGTGATTGTATGATTGTGATTGTATGATTGTGATCGTATGATTGTGGTTGTATAATTAAGGTTGTCTGATTGTTTCTGTATGATTGTGATTGTATGATTGCGATTGTATGATTGTGATTGTATGATTGTGATTGCATGGTTGTGATTGTATGATTGTGATTGTATGATTGTGATTGTATGATTGTGGTTGTATGATTGTGATTGTATGATTGTGATTGTATGATTGTGATTCTTTCATTGCGATTGTATGATTGTGATTGTATGATTGTGATTGTATGATTGTGATTGTATGATTGTGATTGTATGATTGTGATCGTATGATTGTGGTTGTATAATTAAGGTTGTATGATTGTTTCTGTATGATTGTGATTGTATGATTGCGATTGTATGATCGTGATTGTGAGATTGTGATTGTGAGATTGTGATTGTATGATTGTGATTGAATGATTGTGATTGTGTGATAGTAATTGTATGATTGTGATTGTATGATTGTGATTGTATGATTGTGATTGTATGATTGTGATTGTATGATAGTAATTGTATGATTATGATGGTATGATAGTGATTGTATGATTGTTTCTGTATGATTGTGATTGTATGATTGCGATTGTATGATTATGATTGTATAATTGTGATTGTATGATTGTGATTGTGTGATTGTGGTTGTGAGATTTGATTGTATGATCGTGATTGTATGATCGTGATTGTGAGATTGTGATTGTATGATTGTGATTGAATGATTGTGATTGTATGATAGTAATTGTATGATTGTGATTGTATGATTGCGATTGTATGATTGTGATTGTATGATTGTGATTGTATGACTGTGATCGTATGATTGTGATTCTTTGATTGCGATTGAATGATTGTGATTGTATGATTGTGATTGTATGATTGTGATTGCATGATTGTAATTGTATGATTGTGATTGTATGACTGTGATTGTATGATTGTGATTGTATGATTGTGATTGTATGATTGTGATTGTATGATAGTGATTGTATGATTGTTTCTGTATGATTGTGATTGTATGATTGCGATTGTATGATTATGATTGTATGATTGTGATTGTATGATTCTGATTGTGTGATTGTGATTGTGAGATTGTGATTGTATGATCGTGATTGTATGATCGTGATTGTATGATCGTGATTGTGAGATTGTGGTTGTATGATTGTGATTGTATGATTGTGATTGTATGATAGTAATTGTATGATTGTGATAGTATGATTGCGATTGTATGATTGTGATTGTATGATTGTGATTGTATGATTGTGATAGTATGATTGTGATTCTTTCATTGCGATTGTATGATTGTGATTGTATGATTGTGATTGTGAGTTTGTGGTTGTATGATTGTGATTGTATGATTGTGATTGTATGATTGGGATCGTATGATTGTGATTGTAAGATTGTGATTGTGTGATTGCGATTGTATGATTGCGATTGTATGATTGTGACTGTATGATTGTGATTGTATGATTGTGATTGTATGATTGTGATTGTATGATTGTGATTCTTTGATTGCGATTGTATGATTGTGATTGTATGATTGTGATTGTATGATTGTGATTGTATGATTGTGATTGTATGACTGTGATTGTATGATTGTGATTGTATGATTGTGATTGTATGATTGTGATTGTATGATTGTGATTGTATGATTGTGATTGTATGATTGTGATTGCATGATTGTGATTGTATGATTGTGATTGTATGATTGTGATTGTATGATTGTGATTGTGTGATAGTGATTGTATGATTGTTTCTGTATGATTGTGATTGTATGATTGCGATTGTATGATTATGATTGTTTGATTGTGATTGTATGATTGTGATTGTGTGATTGTGATTGTGAGATTGTGATTGTATGATCGTGATTGTGAGATTGTGATTGTGAGATTGTGATTGTGTGATTGTGATTGAATGATTGTGATTGTATGATAGTAATTGTATGATTGTGATTGTATGATTGCGATTGTATGATTGTGATTGCATGATTGTGATTGTATGATTGTGATTGTATGATTGTGATTGTATGATTGTGATTGTATGATTGTGATTGTGTGATAGTGATTGTATGATTGTTTCTGTATGATTGTGATTGTATGATTGCGATTGTATGATTATGATTGTATGATTGTGATTGTATGACTGTGATTGTGTGATTGTGATTGTGAGATTGTGATTGTATGATTTTGATTGTATGATCGTGATTGTGAGATTGTGATTGTATGATTGTGATTGTATGATTGTGATTGTATGATTGTGATTGTATGATTGTGATTGTATGATTGTGATTGTATGATTGTGATTGTATGATTGTGATTGTATGATTGTGATTGTATGATTGTGGTTGTATGATTGTGATTGTATGATTGTGATTGTATGATTGTGATTGTATGATTGTGATTGTATGATTGTGATTGTATGATTGCGATTGTATGATTGTGATTGTATGATTGTGATTGTATGACTGTGATCGTATGATTGTGATTCTTTGATTGCGATTGAATGATTGTGATTGTAGGATTGTGATTGTATGATTGTGATTGTATGATTGTGATTGCATGATTGTAATTGTATGATTGTGATTGTATGACTGTGATTGTATGATTGTGATTGTATGATTGTGATTGTATGATTGTGATTGTATGATAGTGATTGTATGATTGTTTCTGTATGATTGTGATTGTATGATTGCGATTGTATGATTATGATTGTATGATTGTGATTGTATGATTCTGATTGTGTGATTGTGATTGTGAGATTGTGATTGTATGATCGTGATTGTATGATCGTGATTGTATGATCGTGATTGTGAGATTGTGGTTGTATGATTGTGATTGTATGATTGTGATTGTATGATAGTAATTGTATGATTGTGATAGTATGATTGCGATTGTATGATTGTGATTGTATGATTGTGATTGTATGATTGTGATAGTATGATTGTGATTCTTTCATTGCGATTGTATGATTGTGATTGTATGATTGTGATTGTGAGTTTGTGGTTGTATGATTGTGATTGTATGATTGTGATTGTATGATTGTGATTGTATGATTGTGATTGTATGATTGTGATCGTATGATTGTGATGGTACGACTGTGACTGTATGATTGTGATTGTATAATTGTGATTGTATGATTGTGATTGTATGATTGTGATTGTATGATTGTGATTGTATGATTGTGATTGTATGGTAGTAATTTTATGATTGTGATTGTATGATTGTGATTGTATGATTGTGATTGTATGATTGTGATTGTATGATTGTGATTGTATGATTGTGATTGTATGATTGTGATTGTATGATTGTGATTGTATGATTGTGATTGTATGATTGTGATTGTATGATTGTGATTGTGTGATTGTGATTGTATGATTGTGATTGTATGATTATGATTGTATGATTGTGATTGTATGATTGTGATTCTTTCATTGCGATTGTATGGTTGTGATTGTATGATTGTGATTGTATGATTGTGATTGTATGATTGTGATTGTATGATTGTGATCGTATGATTGTGGTTGTATAATTAAGGTTGTATGATTGTTTCTGTATGATTGTGATTGTATGATTGCGATTGTATGATTGTGATTGTATGATTGTGATTGCCTGATTGTGATTGTATGATTGTGATTGCCTGATTGTGATTGTATGATTGTGATTGTATGATTGTGATTGTATGATTGTGATTGTATGATTGTGATTGTATGATTGTGACTGTATGATTGTGATTGTATGATTGTGATTGTATGATTGTGATTGTATGATTGTGATCGTATGATTGTGGTTGTATAATTAAGGTTGTCTGATTGTTTCTGTATGATTGTGATTGTATGATTGCGATTGTATGATTGTGATTGTATGATTGTGATTGCATGATTGTGATTGTATGATTGTGATTGTATGATTGTGATTGTATGATTGTGGTTGTATGATTGTGATTGTATGATTGTGATTGTATGATTGTGATTCTTTCATTGCGATTGTATGATTGTGATTGTATGATTGTGATTGTATGATTGTGATTGTATGATTGTGATTGTATGATTGTGATCGTATGATTGTGGTTGTATAATTAAGGTTGTATGATTGTTTCTGTATGATTATGATTGTATGATTGCGATTGTATGATCGTGATTGTGAGATTGTGATTGTGAGATTGTGATTGTATGATTGTGATTGAATGATTGTGATTGTGTGATAGTAATTGTATGATTGTGATTGTATGATTGTGATTGTATGATTGTGATTGTATGATTGTGATTGTATGATAGTAATTGTATGATTATGATGGTATGATAGTGATTGTATGATTGTTTCTGTATGATTGTGATTGTATGATTGCGATTGTATGATTATGATTGTATAATTGTGATTGTATGATTGTGATTGTGTGATTGTGGTTGTGAGATTTGATTGTATGATCGTGATTGCATGATCGTGATTGTGAGATTGTGATTGTATGATTGTGATTGAATGATTGTGATTGTATGATAGTAATTGTATGATTGTGATTGTATGATTGCGATTGTATGATTGTGATTGTATGATTGTGATTGTATGACTGTGATCGTATGATTGTGATTCTTTGATTGCGATTGAATGATTGTGATTGTATGATTGTGATTGTATGATTGTGATTGTATGATTGTGATTGCATGATTGTAATTGTATGATTGTGATTGTATGACTGTGATTGTATGATTGTGATTGTATGATTGTGATTGTATGATTGTGATTGTATGATAGTGATTGTATGATTGTTTCTGTATGATTGTGATTGTATGATTGCGATTGTATGATTATGATTGTATGATTGTGATTGTATGATTCTGATTGTGTGATTGTGATTGTGAGATTGTGATTGTATGATCGTGATTGTATGATCGTGATTGTATGATCGTGATTGTGAGATTGTGGTTGTATGATTGTGATTGTATGATTGTGATTGTATGATAGTAATTGTATGATTGTGATAGTATGATTGCGATTGTATGATTGTGATTGTATGATTGTGATTGTATGATTGTGATAGTATGATTGTGATTCTTTCATTGCGATTGTATGATTGTGATTGTATGATTGTGATTGTGAGTTTGTGGTTGTATGATTGTGATTGTATGATTGTGATTGTATGATTGGGATCGTATGATTGTGATTGTAAGATTGTGATTGTGTGATTGCGATTGTATGATTGCGATTGTATGATTGTGACTGTATGATTGTGATTGTATGATTGTGATTGTATGATTGTGATTGTATGATTGTGATTGTATGATTGTGATTGTATGATTGTGGTTGTATGATTGTGATTGTATGATTGTGATTGTATGATTGTGATTGTATGATTGTGATTGTATGATTGTGATTGTATGATTGTGATCGTATGATTGTGATTGTATGATTGTGATTGTATGATTGTGCTTGTATGATTGTGATTGTATGATTGTGATTGTATGATTGTGATTGTATGATTGTGATTGTATGATTGTGATTGTATGATTGTGATTGTATGATTGTGATTGTATGATTGTGATTGTATGATTGTGATTGTATGATTGTGATTGTATGATTGTGATTGTATGATTGTGATTGTATAATTGTGATTGTATGATTGTGATCGTATGATTGTGGTTGTATAATTAAGGTTGTCTGATTGTTTCTGTATGATTGTGATTGTATGATTGCGATTGTATGATTGTGATTGTATGATTGTGATTGCATGATTGTGATTGTATGATTGTGATTGTATGATTGTGATTGTATGATTGTGGTTGTATGATTGTGATTGTATGATTGTGATTGTATGATTGTGATTCTTTCTTTGCGATTGTATGATTGTGATTGTATGATTGTGATTGTATGATTGTGATTGTATGATTGTGATCGTATGATTGTGGTTGTATAATTAAGGTTGTATGATTGTTTCTGTATGATTGTGATTGTATGATTGCGATTGTATGATCGTGATTGTGAGATTGTGATTGTGAGATTGTGATTGTATGATTGTGATTGAATGATTGTGATTGTGTGATAGTAATTGTATGATTGTGATTGTATGATTGTGATTGTATGATTGTGATTGTATGATTGTGATTGTATGATAGTAATTGTATGATTATGATGGTATGATAGTGATTGTATGATTGTTTCTGTATGATTGTGATTGTATGATTGCGATTGTATGATTATGATTGTATAATTGTGATTGTATGATTGTGATTGTGTGATTGTGATTGTGAGATTTGATTGTATGATCGTGATTGTATGATCGTGATTGTGAGATTGTGATTGTATGATTGTGATTGAATGATTGTGATTGTATGATAGTAATTGTATGATTGTGATTGTATGATTGCGATCGTATGATTGTGATTGTATGATTGTGATTGTATGACTGTGATCGTATGATTGTGATTCTTTGATTGCGATTGTATGATTGTGATTGTATGATTGTGATTGTATGATTGTGATTGTATGATTGTGATTGCATGATTGTAATTGTATGATTGTGATTGTATGACTGTGATTGTATGATTGTGATTGTATGATTGTGATTGTATGATTGTGATTGTATGATTGTGATTGTATGATTGTTTCTGTATGATTGTGATTGTATGATTGCGATTGTATGATTATGATTGTATGATTGTGATTGTATGATTCTGATTGTGTGATTGTGATTGTGAGATTGTTATTGTATGATCGTGATTGTATGATCGTGATTGTGAGATTGTGGTTGTATGATTGTGATTGTATGATTGTGATTGTATGATAGTAATTGTATGATTGTGATAGTATGATTGCGATTGTATGATTGTGATTGTATGATTGTGATTGTATGATTGTGATAGTATGATTGTGATTCTTTCATTGCGATTGTATGATTGTGATTGTATGATTGTGATTGTGAGTTTGTGGTTGTATGATTGTGATTGTATGATTGTGATTGTGTGATTGTGATTGTATGATTGTGATTGTATGATTGTGATCGTATGATTGTGATGGTACGACTGTGACTGTATGATTGTGATTGTATAATTGTGATTGTATGATTGTGATTGTATGATTGTGATTGTATGATTGTGATTGTATGATTGTGATTGTATGGTAGTAATTTTATGATTGTGATTGTATGATTGTGATTGTATGATTGTGATTGTATGATTGTGATTGTATGATTGTGATTGTATGATTGTGATTGTATGATCGTGATTGTATGATTGTGATTGTATGATTGTGATTGTATGATTGTGATTGTATGATTGTGATTGTATGATTGTGATTGTATGATTGGGATCGTTATGATTGTGATTGAAAGATTGTGATTGTGTGATTGCGATTGTATGATTGCGATTGTATGATTGTGACTGTATGATTGTGATTGTATGATTGTGATTGTATGATTGTGATTGTATGATTGTGATTGTATGATTGTGATTGTATGATTGTGATTGTATGACTGTCATTGTATGATAGTGATTGTATGATTATGATTGTATGGTTGTGATTGTATGATCGTGATTGTATGATCATGATTGTGAGATTGTGATTGTATGATTGTGATTGTATGATTTTGATTGTATGATTGTGATTGTATGACTGTGATTGTAAGATTGTGATTTTGCGATTGCGATTGTATGATTGTGACTGTATAATTGTGATTGTATGATTGTGTTTGTATGATTGTGATTGTATGATTGTGATTGTATGATTGTGATCGTATGATTGTGATCGTATAATTGTGATCGTATGATTGTGATCGTATGATTGTGATTGTATGATTGTGATTGTATGATTGTGATTGAATGATTGTGATTGTATGATTGTGATTGTATGATTGCGATTGTATGATTGTGATTGTATGACTGTGATCGTATGATTGTGATTCTTTGATTGTGATTGTATGATTGTGATTGTATGATTGTGATTGTATGATTGTGATTGTGTGATTGTGATTGTATGATTGTGATGGTATGATTGTGATTGTATGATTGTGATTGCATGATTATAATCGTATGATTGTGATTGCATGATTGTGATTGTATGATTGTGATTGTATGATTGTGATTGTATGATAGTTATTGTATGATTGTTTCTGTATGATTGTGATTGTATGATTATGATTGTATGATTGTGATTGTATGATTGTGATTGTGTGATTGCGATTGTGAGATTGTGATTGTATGATCGTGATTGTATGATCGTGATTGTGAGATTGTGGTTGTATGATTGTGATTGTATGATTGTGATTGTATGATAGTAATTGTATGATTGTGATAGTATGATTGCGATTGTATGATTGTGATTGTATGATTGTGATTGTATGATTGTGATTGTATGATTGTGATCGTATGATTGTGATTCTTTGATTGCGATTGTATGATTGTGATTGTATGATTGTGATTGTATGATTATGATTGTATGATTGTGATTGCATGATAGTGATTGTATGATTGCGATTATATGATTGTGATTGTATGATTGTGATTGTATGATTGCGATTGTGTGATTGTGATTGCATGATTGTGATTGTATGATAGTGATTGTATGATTGTGGTTGTATGATTGTGATTGTATGATTGTGATTGTATGATTGTGATTGTATGATTGTGATTGTATGATTGTGATTGTATGATTGTGATCGTATGATTGTGATTGTATGATTGTGATTGTATGATTGTGCTTGTATGATTGTGATTGTATGATTGTGATTGTATGATTGTGATTGTATGATTGTGATTGTATGATTGTGATTGTATGATTGTGATTGCATGATTGTGATTGTATGATTGTGATTGTATGATTGTGATTGTATGATTGCGATTGTATGATTGTGAATCTGTGATAGTGATTGTATGATTGTGTCTGTATGATTGTGATTGTATGATTGCGATTGTATGATTATGATTGTTTGATTGTGATTGTATGATTGTGATTGTGTGATTGTGATTGTGAGATTGTGATTGTATGATTGTGATTGTATGACTGTGATCGTATGATTGTGATTCTTTGATTGCGATTGTATGATTGTGATTGTATGATTGTGATTGTATGATTGTGATTGTATGATTGTGGTTGTAAGATTGTGATTGTATGATTGTGATTCTTTCATTGCGATTGTATGATTGTGATTGTATGATTGTGATTGTATGATTGTGATTGTATGATTGTGATCGTATGATTGTGGTTGTATAATTAAGGTTGTATGATTGTTTCTGTATGATTGTGATTGTATGATTGCGATTGTATGATTGTGATTGTATGATTGTGATTGTGTGATTGTGATTGTATGATTGTGATTGCATGATTGTGATTGTATGATTGTGATTGTATGATTGTGATTGTATGATTGTGATTGTATGATTGTGATTGTATGATTGTGATTGTATGATTGTGATTGTATGACTGTGATCGTATGATTGTGATTCTTTGATTGCGATTGTATGATTGCGATTGTATGATTGTGATTGTATGATTGTGATTGTATGATTGTGATTGTATGATTGCGATTGTATGATTGTGATTGTATGACTGTGATCGTATGATTGTGATTCTTTGATTGCGATTGTATGATTGTGATTGTATGATTGTGATTGTATGATTGTGATTGTGTGATTGTGATTGTATGATTGTGATGGTATGATCGTGATTGTATGATTGTGATTGCATGATTATAATCGTATGATTGTGATTGTATGATTGTGATTGTATGATTGTGATTGTATGATTGTGATTGTATGATAGTTATTGTATGATTGTTTCTGTATGATTGTGATTGTATGATTATGATTGTATGATTGTGATTGTATGACTGTGATTGTGTGATTGCGATTGTGAGATTGTGATTGTATGATCGTGATTGTATGATCGTGATTGTGAGATTGTGGTTGTATGATTGTGATTGTATGATTGTGATTGTATGATAGTAATTGTATGATTGTGATAGTATGGTTGCGATTGTATGATTGTGACTGTATGATTGTGATTGTATGATTGTGATTGTATGATTGTGATCGTATGATTGTGATTCTTTGATTGCGATTGTATGATTGTGATTGTATGATTGTGATTGTATGATTATGATTGTATGATTGTGATTGCATGATAGTGATTGTATGATTGCGATTATATGATTGTGATTGTATGATTGTGATTGTATGATTGCGATTGTGTGATTGTGATTGCATGATTGTGATTGTATGATAGTGATTGTATGATTGTGGTTGTATGATTGTGATTGTATGATTGTGATTGTATGATTGTGATTGTATGATTGTGATTGTATGATTGTGATTGTATGATTGTGATCGTATGATTGTGATTGTATGATTGTGATTGTATGATTGTGCTTGTATGATTGTGATTGTATGATTGTGATTGTATGATTGTGATTGTATGATTGTGATTGTATGATTGTGATTGTATGATTGTGATTGCATGATTGTGATTGTATGATTGTGATTGTATGATTGTGATTGTATGATTGCGATTGTATGATTGTGGATCTGTGATAGTGATTGTATGATTGTTTCTGTATGATTGTGATTGTATGATTGCGATTGTATGATTATGATTGTTTGATTGTGATTGTATGATTGTGATTGTGTGATTGTGATTGTGAGATTGTGATTGTATGATTGTGATTGTATGACTGTGATCGTATGATTGTGATTCTTTGATTGCGATTGTATGATTGTGATTGTATGATTGTGATTGTATGATTGTGATTGTATGATTGTGATTGTATGATTGTGGTTGTATGATTGTGATTGTATGATTGTGATTCTTTCATTGCGATTGTATGATTGTGATTGTATGATTGTGATTGTATGATTGTGATTGTATGATTGTGATCGTATGATTGTGGTTGTATAATTAAGGTTGTATGATTGTTTCTGTATGATTGTGATTGTATGATTGCGATTGTATGATTGTGATTGTATGATTGTGATTGTGTGATTGTGATTGTATGATTGTGATTGCATGATTGTGATTGTATGATTGTGATTGTATGATTGTGATTGTATGATTGTGATTGTATGATTGTGATTGTATGATTGTGATTGTATGATTGTGATTGTATGACTGTGATCGTATGATTGTGATTCTTTGATTGCGATTGTATGATTGCGATTGTATGATTGTAATTGTATGATTGTGATTGTATGATTGTGATTGTATGATTGTGATTGTATGATTGTGATTGTATGATTGTGATTGTATGATTGTGATTGTATGATTGTGATTGTATGATTGTGATTGTGTGATTGTGATTGTATGATTGTGATTGTATGATTATGATTGTATGATTGTGATTGTATGATTGTGATTCTTTCATTGCGATTGTATGGTTGTGATTGTATGATTGTGATTGTATGATTGTGATTGTATGATTGTGATTGTATGATTGTGATCGTATGATTGTGGTTGTATGATTGTGATTGTATGATTGTGATTGTATGATTGTGATTGTATGATAGTAATTGTATGATTATGATGGTATGATAGTGATTGTATGATTGTTTCTGTATGATTGTGATTGTATGATTGCGATTGTATGATTATGATTGTATAATTGTGATTGTATGATTGTGATTGTGTGATTGTGGTTGTGAGATTTGATTGTATGATCGTGATTGCATGATCGTGATTGTGAGATTGTGATTGTATGATTGTGATTGAATGATTGTGATTGTATGATAGTAATTGTATGATTGTGATTGTATGATTGCGATTGTATGATTGTGATTGTATGATTGTGATTGTATGACTGTGATCGTATGATTGTGATTCTTTGATTGCGATTGAATGATTGTGATTGTATGATTGTGATTGTATGATTGTGATTGTATGATTGTGATTGCATGATTGTAATTGTATGATTGTGATTGTATGACTGTGATTGTATGATTGTGATTGTATGATTGTGATTGTATGATTGTGATTGTATGATAGTGATTGTATGATTGTTTCTGTATGATTGTGATTGTATGATTGCGATTGTATGATTATGATTGTATGATTGTGATTGTATGATTCTGATTGTGTGATTGTGATTGTGAGATTGTGATTGTATGATCGTGATTGTATGATCGTGATTGTATGATCGTGATTGTGAGATTGTGGTTGTATGATTGTGATTGTATGATTGTGATTGTATGATAGTAATTGTATGATTGTGATAGTATGATTGCGATTGTATGATTGTGATTGTATGATTGTGATTGTATGATTGTGATAGTATGATTGTGATTCTTTCATTGCGATTGTATGATTGTGATTGTATGATTGTGATTGTGAGTTTGTGGTTGTATGATTGTGATTGTATGATTGTGATTGTATGATTGGGATCGTATGATTGTGATTGTAAGATTGTGATTGTGTGATTGCGATTGTATGATTGCGATTGTATGATTGTGACTGTATGATTGTGATTGTATGATTGTGATTGTATGATTGTGATTGTATGATTGTGATTGTATGATTGTGATTGTATGATTGTGGTTGTATGATTGTGATTGTATGATTGTGATTGTATGATTGTGATTGTATGATTGTGATTGTATGATTGTGATTGTATGATTGTGATCGTATGATTGTGATTGTATGATTGTGATTGTATGATTGTGCTTGTATGATTGTGATTGTATGATTGTGATTGTATGATTGTGATTGTATGATTGTGATTGTGTGATTGTGATTGTATGATTGTGATTGTATGATTGTGATTGTATGATTGTGATTGTATGATTGTGATTGTATGATTGTGATTGTATGATTGTGATTGTATGATTGTGATTGTATGATTGTGATTGTATGATTGTGATCGTATGATTGTGGTTGTATAATTAAGGTTGTCTGATTGTTTCTGTATGATTGTGATTGTATGATTGCGATTGTATGATTGTGATTGTATGATTGTGATTGCATGATTGTGATTGTATGATTGTGATTGTATGATTGTGATTGTATGATTGTGGTTGTATGATTGTGATTGTATGATTGTGATTGTATGATTGTGATTCTTTCTTTGCGATTGTATGATTGTGATTGTATGATTGTGATTGTATGATTGTGATCGTATGATTGTGGTTGTATAATTAAGGTTGTATGATTGTTTCTGTATGATTGTGATTGTATGATTGCGATTGTATGATCGTGATTGTGAGATTGTGATTGTGAGATTGTGATTGTATGATTGTGATTGAATGATTGTGATTGTGTGATAGTAATTGTATGATTGTGATTGTATGATTGTGATTGTATGATTGTGATTGTATGATTGTGATTGTATGATAGTAATTGTATGATTATGATGGTATGATAGTGATTGTATGATTGTTTCTGTATGATTGTGATTGTATGATTGCGATTGTATGATTATGATTGTATAATTGTGATTGTATGATTGTGATTGTGTGATTGTGATTGTGAGATTTGATTGTATGATCGTGATTGTATGATCGTGATTGTGAGATTGTGATTGTATGATTGTGATTGAATGATTGTGATTGTATGATAGTAATTGTATGATTGTGATTGTATGATTGCGATTGTATGATTGTGATTGTATGATTGTGATTGTATGACTGTGATCGTATGATTGTGATTCTTTGATTGCGATTGTATGATTGTGATTGTATGATTGTGATTGTATGATTGTGATTGTATGATTGTGATTGCATGATTGTAATTGTATGATTGTGATTGTATGACTGTGATTGTATGATTGTGATTGTATGATTGTGATTGTATGATTGTGATTGTATGATAGTGATTGTATGATTGTTTCTGTATGATTGTGATTGTATGATTGCGATTGTATGATTATGATTGTATGATTGTGATTGTATGATTCTGATTGTGTGATTGTGATTGTGAGATTGTTATTGTATGATCGTGATTGTATGATCGTGATTGTGAGATTGTGGTTGTATGATTGTGATTGTATGATTGTGATTGTATGATAGTAATTGTATGATTGTGATAGTATGATTGCGATTGTATGATTGTGATTGTATGATTGTGATTGTATGATTGTGATAGTATGATTGTGATTCTTTCATTGCGATTGTATGATTGTGATTGTATGATTGTGATTGTGAGTTTGTGGTTGTATGATTGTGATTGTATGATTGTGATTGTATGATTGTGATTGTATGATTGTGATTGTATGATTGTGATCGTATGATTGTGATGGTACGACTGTGACTGTATGATTGTGATTGTATAATTGTGATTGTATGATTGTGATTGTATGATTGTGATTGTATGATTGTGATTGTATGATTGTGATTGTATGGTAGTAATTTTATGATTGTGATTGTATGATTGTGATTGTATGATTGTGATTGTATGATTGTGATTGTATGATTGTGATTGTATGATTGTGATTGTATGATTGTGATTGTATGATTGTGATTGTATGATTGTGATTGTATGATTGTGATTGTATGATTGTGATTGTATGATTGGGATCGTTATGATTGTGATTGAAAGATTGTGATTGTGTGATTGCGATTGTATGATTGCGATTGTATGATTGTGACTGTATGATTGTGATTGTATGATTGTGATTGTATGATTGTGATTGTATGATTGTGATTGTATGATTGTGATTGTATGATTGTGATTGTGTGATAGTGATTGTATGATTGTTTCTGTATGATTGTGATTGTGTGATTGTGATTGTGACATTGTGATTGTATGATCGTGATTGTGAGATTGTGATTGTGAGATTGTGATTGTGTGATTGTGATTGAATGATTGTGATTGTATGATAGTAATTGTATGATTGTGATTGTATGATTGCGATTGTATGATTGTGATTGTATGATTGTGATCGTATGATTGTGATTCTTTGATTGCGATTGTATGATTGCGATTGTATGATTGTGATTGTATGATTGTGATTGTATGATTGTGGTTGTATGATTGTGATTGTATGATTGTGATTCTTTCATTGCGATTGTATGATTGTGATTGTATGATTGTGATTGTATGATTGTGATTGTATGATTGTGATCGTATGATTGTGGTTGTATAATTAAGGTTGTATGATTGTTTCTGTATGATTGTGATTGTATGATTGCGATTGTATGATTGTGATTGTATGATTGTGATTGTGTGATTGTGATTGTATGATTGTGATTGCATGATTGTGATTGTATGATTGTGATTGTATGATTGTGATTGTATGATTGTGATTGTATGATTGTGATTGTATGATTGTGATTGTATGATTGTGATTGTATGACTGTGATCGTATGATTGTGATTCTTTGATTGCGATTGTATGATTGTGATTGTATGATTGTGATTGTATGATTGTGATTGTATGATTGGGATTGTATGATTGTGATTCTTTGATTGCGATTGTATGATTGTGATCGTATGATTGTGATCGTATAATTGTGATTGTATGATTGTGATTGTATGATTGTGATTGTATGATTGTGATTTTATGATTGTGATTGTATGATTGTGATTGTATGATTGTGATTGTATGATTGTGGTTGTATGATTGTGATTGTATGATTGTGATTGTATGATTGTGATTGTATGATTGTGATTGTATGATTGTGATTGTATGATTGTGATTGTATGACTGTCATTGTATGATAGTGATTGTATGATTATGATTGTATGGTTGTGATTGTATGATCGTGATTGTATGATCATGATTGTGAGATTGTGATTGTATGATTGTGATTGTATGATTTTGATTGTATGATTGTGATTGTATGACTGTGATTGTAAGATTGTGATTTTGCGATTGCGATTGTATGATTGTGACTGTATAATTGTGATTGTATGATTGTGTTTGTATGATTGTGATTGTATGATTGTGATTGTATGATTGTGATCGTATGATTGTGATCGTATAATTGTGATCGTATGATTGTGATCGTATGATTGTGATTGTATGATTGTGATTGTATGATTGTGATTGAATGATTGTGATTGTATGATTGTGATTGTATGATTGCGATTGTATGATTGTGATTGTATGACTGTGATCGTATGATTGTGATTCTTTGATTGTGATTGTATGATTGTGATTGTATGATTGTGATTGTATGATTGTGATTGTGTGATTGTGATTGTATGATTGTGATGGTATGATTGTGATTGTATGATTGTGATTGCATGATTATAATCGTATGATTGTGATTGTATGATTGTGATTGTATGATTGTGATTGTATGATTGTGATTGTATGATAGTTATTGTATGATTGTTTCTGTATGATTGTGATTGTATGATTATGATTGTATGATTGTGATTGTATGATTGTGATTGTGTGATTGCGATTGTGAGATTGTGATTGTATGATCGTGATTGTATGATCGTGATTGTGAGATTGTGGTTGTATGATTGTGATTGTATGATTGTGATTGTATGATAGTAATTGTATGATTGTGATAGTATGATTGCGATTGTATGATTGTGATTGTATGATTGTGATTGTATGATTGTGATTGTATGATTGTGATCGTATGATTGTGATTCTTTGATTGCGATTGTATGATTGTGATTGTATGATTGTGATTGTATGATTATGATTGTATGATTGTGATTGCATGATAGTGATTGTATGATTGCGATTATATGATTGTGATTGTATGATTGTGATTGTATGATTGCGATTGTGTGATTGTGATTGCATGATTGTGATTGTATGATAGTGATTGTATGATTGTGGTTGTATGATTGTGATTGTATGATTGTGATTGTATGATTGTGATTGTATGATTGTGATTGTATGATTGTGATTGTATGATTGTGATCGTATGATTGTGATTGTATGATTGTGATTGTATGATTGTGCTTGTATGATTGTGATTGTATGATTGTGATTGTATGATTGTGATTGTATGATTGTGATTGTATGATTGTGATTGTATGATTGTGATTGCATGATTGTGATTGTATGATTGTGATTGTATGATTGTGATTGTATGATTGCGATTGTATGATTGTGAATCTGTGATAGTGATTGTATGATTGTGTCTGTATGATTGTGATTGTATGATTGCGATTGTATGATTATGATTGTTTGATTGTGATTGTATGATTGTGATTGTGTGATTGTGATTGTGAGATTGTGATTGTATGATTGTGATTGTATGACTGTGATCGTATGATTGTGATTCTTTGATTGCGATTGTATGATTGTGATTGTATGATTGTGATTGTATGATTGTGATTGTATGATTGTGGTTGTAAGATTGTGATTGTATGATTGTGATTCTTTCATTGCGATTGTATGATTGTGATTGTATGATTGTGATTGTATGATTGTGATTGTATGATTGTGATCGTATGATTGTGGTTGTATAATTAAGGTTGTATGATTGTTTCTGTATGATTGTGATTGTATGATTGCGATTGTATGATTGTGATTGTATGATTGTGATTGTGTGATTGTGATTGTATGATTGTGATTGCATGATTGTGATTGTATGATTGTGATTGTATGATTGTGATTGTATGATTGTGATTGTATGATTGTGATTGTATGATTGTGATTGTATGATTGTGATTGTATGACTGTGATCGTATGATTGTGATTCTTTGATTGCGATTGTATGATTGCGATTGTATGATTGTGATTGTATGATTGTGATTGTATGATTGTGATTGTATGATTGCGATTGTATGATTGTGATTGTATGACTGTGATCGTATGATTGTGATTCTTTGATTGCGATTGTATGATTGTGATTGTATGATTGTGATTGTATGATTGTGATTGTGTGATTGTGATTGTATGATTGTGATGGTATGATTGTGATTGTATGATTGTGATTGCATGATTATAATCGTATGATTGTGATTGTATGATTGTGATTGTATGATTGTGATTGTATGATTGTGATTGTATGATAGTTATTGTATGATTGTTTCTGTATGATTGTGATTGTATGATTATGATTGTATGATTGTGATTGTATGACTGTGATTGTGTGATTGCGATTGTGAGATTGTGATTGTATGATCGTGATTGTATGATCGTGATTGTGAGATTGTGGTTGTATGATTGTGATTGTATGATTGTGATTGTATGATAGTAATTGTATGATTGTGATAGTATGGTTGCGATTGTATGATTGTGATTGTATGATTGTGATTGTATGATTGTGATTGTATGATTGTGATCGTATGATTGTGATTCTTTGATTGCGATTGTATGATTGTGATTGTATGATTGTGATTGTATGATTATGATTGTATGATTGTGATTGCATGATAGTGATTGTATGATTGCGATTATATGATTGTGATTGTATGATTGTGATTGTATGATTGCGATTGTGTGATTGTGATTGCATGATTGTGATTGTATGATAGTGATTGTATGATTGTGGTTGTATGATTGTGATTGTATGATTGTGATTGTATGATTGTGATTGTATGATTGTGATTGTATGATTGTGATTGTATGATTGTGATCGTATGATTGTGATTGTATGATTGTGATTGTATGATTGTGCTTGTATGATTGTGATTGTATGATTGTGATTGTATGATTGTGATTGTATGATTGTGATTGTATGATTGTGATTGTATGATTGTGATTGCATGATTGTGATTGTATGATTGTGATTGTATGATTGTGATTGTATGATTGCGATTGTATGATTGTGAATCTGTGATAGTGATTGTATGATTGTTTCTGTATGATTGTGATTGTATGATTGCGATTGTATGATTATGATTGTTTGATTGTGATTGTATGATTGTGATTGTGTGATTGTGATTGTGAGATTGTGATTGTATGATTGTGATTGTATGACTGTGATCGTATGATTGTGATTCTTTGATTGCGATTGTATGATTGTGATTGTATGATTGTGATTGTATGATTGTGATTGTATGATTGTGATTGTATGATTGTGGTTGTATGATTGTGATTGTATGATTGTGATTCTTTCATTGCGATTGTATGATTGTGATTGTATGATTGTGATTGTATGATTGTGATTGTATGATTGTGATCGTATGATTGTGGTTGTATAATTAAGGTTGTATGATTGTTTCTGTATGATTGTGATTGTATGATTGCGATTGTATGATTGTGATTGTATGATTGTGATTGTGTGATTGTGATTGTATGATTGTGATTGCATGATTGTGATTGTATGATTGTGATTGTATGATTGTGATTGTATGATTGTGATTGTATGATTGTGATTGTATGATTGTGATTGTATGATTGTGATTGTATGACTGTGATCGTATGATTGTGATTCTTTGATTGCGATTGTATGATTGCGATTGTATGATTGTAATTGTATGATTGTGATTGTATGATTGTGATTGTATGATTGTGATTGTATGATTGTGATTCTTTGATTGCGATTGTATGATTGTGATCGTATGATTGTGATCGTATAATTGTGATTGTATGATTGTGATTGTATGATTGTGATTGTATGATTGTGATTGTATGATTGTGATTGTATGATTGTGATTTTATGATTGTGATTCTGAGATTGTGATTGTATGATTGTGATTGTATGATTGTGATTGTATGATTGTGGTTGTATGATTGTGATTGTATGATTGTGATTGTATGATTGTGATTGTATGATTGTGATTGTATGATTGTGATTGTATGATTGTGATTGTATGATTGTGATTGTATGACTGTCATTGTATGATTGTGATTGTATGATTATGATTGTATGGTTGTGATTGTATGATCGTGATTGTATGATCATGATTGTGAGATTGTGATTGTATGATTGTGATTGTATGATTTTGATTGTATGATTGTGATTGTATGACTGTGATTGTAAGATTGTGATTTTGCGATTGCGATTGTATGATTGTGACTGTATAATTGTGATTGTATGATTGTGTTTGTATGATTGTGATTGTATGATTGTGATTGTATGATTGTGATCGTATGATTGTGATCGTATAATTGTGATCGTATGATTGTGATCGTATGATTGTGATTGTATGATTGTGATTGTATGATTGTGATTGTATGATTGTGATTGTGTGATTGTGATTGTATGATTGTGATTGCATGATTGTGATTGTATGATTGTGATTGTATGATTGTGATTGTATGATTGTGATTGTATGATTGTGATTGTATGATTGTGATTGTATGATTGTGATTGTATGACTGTGATCGTATGATTGTGATTCTTTGATTGCGATTGTATGATTGCGATTGTATGATTGTAATTGTATGATTGTGATTGTATGATTGTGATTGTATGATTGTGGTTGTATGATTGTGATTGTATGATTGTGATTCTTTCATTGCGATTGTATGATTGTGATTGTATGATTGTGATTGTATGATTGTGATTGTATGATTGTGATCGTATGATTGTGGTTGTATAATTAAGGTTGTATGATTGTTTCTGTATGATTGTGATTGTATGATTGCGATTGTATGATTGTGATTGTATGATTGTGATTGTGTGATTGTGATTGTATGATTGTGATTGCATGATTGTGATTGTATGATTGTGATTGTATGATTGTGATTGTATGATTGTGATTGTATGATTGTGATTGTATGATTGTGATTGTATGATTGTGATTGTATGACTGTGATCGTATGATTGTGATTCTTTGATTGCGATTGTATGATTGCGATTGTATGATTGTAATTGTATGATTGTGATTGTATGATTGTGATTGTATGATTGTGATTGTATGATTGTGATTCTTTGATTGCGATTGTATGATTGTGATCGTATGATTGTGATCGTATAATTGTGATTGTATGATTGTGATTGTATGATTGTGATTGTATGATTGTGATTGTATGATTGTGATTGTATGATTGTGATTTTATGATTGTGATTCTGAGATTGTGATTGTATGATTGTGATTGTATGATTGTGATTGTATGATTGTGGTTGTATGATTGTGATTGTATGATTGTGATTGTATGATTGTGATTGTATGATTGTGATTGTATGATTGTGATTGTATGATTGTGATTGTATGATTGTGATTGTATGACTGTCATTGTATGATTGTGATTGTATGATTATGATTGTATGGTTGTGATTGTATGATCGTGATTGTATGATCATGATTGTGAGATTGTGATTGTATGATTGTGATTGTATGATTTTGATTGTATGATTGTGATTGTATGACTGTGATTGTAAGATTGTGATTTTGCGATTGCGATTGTATGATTGTGACTGTATAATTGTGATTGTATGATTGTGTTTGTATGATTGTGATTGTATGATTGTGATTGTATGATTGTGATCGTATGATTGTGATCGTATAATTGTGATCGTATGATTGTGATCGTATGATTGTGATTGTATGATTGTGATTGTATGATTGTGATTGAATGATTGTGATTGTATGATTGTGATTGTATGATTGCGATTGTATGAATGTTATTGTATGAGTGTGATTGTATGACTGTGATCGTATGATTGTGATTCTTTGATTGCGATTGTATGATTGTGATTGTATGATTGTGATTGTGTGATTGTGATTGTATGATTGTGATTGTATGATTGTGATTGTATGATTGTGATTGCATGATTATAATCGTATGATTGTGATTGTATGATTGTGATTGTATGATTGTGATTGTATGATAGTTATTGTATGATTGTTTCTGTATGATTGTGATTGTATGATTATGATTGTATGATTGTGATTGTATGATTGTGATTGTGTGATTGCGATTGTGAGATTGTGATTTTATGATCGTGATTGTATGATCGTGATTGTGAGATTGTGGTTGTATGATTGTGATTGTATGATTGTGATTGTATGATAGTAATTGTATGATTGTGATAGTATGATTGCTATTGTATGATTGTGATTGTATGATTGTGATTGTATGATTGTGATTGTATGATTGTGATTGTATGATTGTGATCGTATGATTGTGATTCTTTGATTGCGATTGTATGATTGTGATTGTATGATTGTGATTGTATGATTATGATTGTATGATTGTGATTGCATGATAGTGATTGTATGATTGTGATTATATGATTGTGATTGTATGATTGTGATTGTATGATTGCGATTGTGTGATTGTGATTGCATGATTGTGATTGTATGATAGTGATTGTATGATAGTGATTGTATGATTGTGATTGTATGATTGCGATTTTATGATTATGATTGAATGATTGTGATTGTATGACTGTGATTGTGTGATTGTGATTGTGAAATTGTGATTGTATGATTTTGATTGTATGATCGTGATTGTGAGATTGTGATTGTATGAATGTGATTGTATGATTGTGATTGTATGATTGTGATTGTATGATTGTGATTGTATGATTGTGATTGTATGATTGTGATTGTATGATTGTGGTTGTATGATTGTGATTGTATGATTGTGATTGTATGATTGTGATTGTATGATTGTGATTGTATGATTGTGATTGTATGATTGTGATCGTATGATTGTGATCGTATGATTGTGATTGTATGATTGTGCTTGTATGATTGTGATTGTATGATTGTGATTGTATGATTGTGATTGTATGATTGTGATTGTATGATTGTGATTGTATGATTGTGATTGCATGATTGTGATTGTATGATTGTGATTGTATGATTGTGATTGTATGATTGTGAATCTGTGATAGTGATTGTATGATTGTTTCTGTATGATTGTGATTGTATGATTGCGATTGTATGATTATGATTGTTTTATTGTGATTGTATGATTGTGATTGTGTGATTGTGATTGTGAGATTGTGATTGTATGATCGTGATTGTGAGATTGTGATTGTGAGATTGTGATTGTATGATTGTGATTGAATGATTGTGATTGTATGATAGTAATTGTATGATTGTGATTGTATGATTGCGATTGTATGATTGTGATTGTATGATTGTGATTGTATGATTGTGATCGTATGATTGTGATTCTTTGATTGCGATTGTATGATTGTGATTGTATGATTGTGATTGTATGATTGTGATTGTATGATTGTGATTGCATGATTGTGATTGTATGATTGTGATTGTATGATTGTGATTGTATGATTGTGATTGTATGATTGTGATTGTGTGATAGTGATTGTATGATTGTTTCTGTATGATTGTGATTGTATGATTGCGATTGTAAGATTATGATTGTTTGATTGTGATTGTATGATTGTGATTGTATGATTGTGATTGAGTGATTGTGATTGTGAGATTGTGATTGTATGATCGTGATTGTGAGATTGTGATTGTGAGATTGTGATTGTGTGATTGTGATTGAATGATTGTGATTGTATGATTGCGATTGTATGATTGTGATTGTATGATTGTGATTGTATGATTGTGATTGTATGATTGTGATTGTATGATTGTGATTGTATGATTGTGATTGCATGATTGTGATTGTATGATTGTGATTGTATGATTGTGATTGTATGATTGTGATTGTATGATTGTGATTGTGTGATAGTGATTGTATGATTGTTTCGGTATGATTGTGATTGTATGATTGCGATTGTATGATTATGATTGTATGATTGTGATTGTATGATTGTGATTGTGTGATTGTGATTGTGAGATTGTGATTGTATGATCGTGACTGTATGATCGTGATTGTGAGATTGTGGTTGTATGATTGTGATTGTATGATTGTGATTGTATGATAGTAATTGTATGATTGTGATAGTATGATTGCGATTGTATGATTGTGATTGTATGATTGTGATTGTATGATTGTGATCGTATGATTGTGATTCTTTCATTGCGATTGTATGATTGTGATTGTATGATTGTGATTGTATGATTGTGATTGTATGATTGTGATTGTATGATTGTGATTGTATGATTGTGATTGTATGATTGTGATTGTATGATTGTGATTGTATGACTGTGATTGTGTGATCGTGATTGTGAGATTGTGATTGTATGATTTTGATTGTATGATGGTGATTGTATGATCGTGATTGTGAGATTGTGGTTGTATGATTGTGATTGTATGATTGTGATTGCATGATTGTGATTGTATGATTGTGATTGTATGATTGTGATTGTATGATTGTGATTGTATGATTGTGATTGTGTGATAGTGATTGTATGATTGTTTCTGTATGATTGTTATTGTATGATTGCGGTTGTATGATTATGATTGTTTGATTGTGATTGTATGATTGTGATTGTGTGATTGTGATTGTGAGATTGTGATTGTATGATCGTGATTGTGAGATTGTGATTGTGAGATTGTGATTGTGTGATTGTGATTGAATGATTGTGATTGTATGATAGTAATTGTATGATTGTGATTGTATGATTGCGATTGTATGATTGTGATTGTATGATTGTGATTGCATGATTGTGATTGTATGATTGTGATTGTATGATTGTGATTGTATGATTGTGATTGTATGATTGTGATTGTGTGATAGTGATTGTATGATTGTTTCTGTATGATTGTGATTGTATGATTGCGGTTGTATGATTATGATTCTTTGATTGCGATTGTATGATTGTGATTGTATGATTGTGATTGTATGATTGTGATTGTATGATTGTGATTGTATGATTGTGATGGTATGATTGTGATCGTATGATTGTGATTGTATGATTGTGATTGTATGATTGTGCTTGTATGATTGTGATTGTATGATTGTGATTGTATGATTGTGATTGTATGATTGTGATTGTATGATTGTGATTGTATGATTGTGATTGCATGATTGTGATTGTATGATTGTGATTGTATGATTGTGATTGTATGATTGTGATTGTATGATTGTGATTGTATGATTGTGATTGTATGATTGGGATCGTATGATTGTGATTGTAAGATTGTGATTGTGTGATTGCGATTGTATGATTGCGATTGTATGATTGTGACTGTATGATTGTGATTGTATGATTGTGATTGTATGATTGTGATTGTATGATTGTGATTCTTTGATTGCGATTGTATGATTGTGATTGTATGATTGTGATTGTATGATTGTGATTGTATGATTGTGATTGTATGACTGTGATTGTATGACTGTGATTGTATGATTGTGATTGTATGATTGTGATTGTATGATTGTGATTGTATGATTGTGATTGTATGATTGTGATTGCATGATTGTGATTGTATGATTGTGATTGTATGATTGTGATTGTATGATTGTGATTGTATGATTGTGATTGTGTGATAGTGATTGTATGATTGTTTCTGTATGATTGTGATTGTATGATTGCGATTGTAAGATTATGATTGTTTGATTGTGATTGTATGATTGTGATTGTGTGATTGTGATTGTGAGATTGTGATTGTATGATCGTGATTGTGAGATTGTGATTGTGAGATTGTGATTGTGTGATTGTGATTGAATGATTGTGATTGTATGATAGTAATTGTATGATTGTGATAGTATGATTGCTATTGTATGATTGTGATTGTATGATCGTGATTGTGAGATTGTGGTTGTATGATTGTGATTGTATGATTGTGATTGTATGATAGTAATTGTATGATTGTGATAGTATGATTGCTATTGTATGATTGTGATTGTATGATTGTGATTGTATGATTGTGATTGTATGATTGTGATCGTATGATTGTGATTCTTTGATTGCGATTGTATGATTGTGATTGTATGATTGTGATTGTATGATTATGATTGTATGATTGTGATTGCATGATAGTGATTGTATGATTGTGATTATATGATTGTGATTGTATGATTGTGATTGTATGATTGCGATTGTGTGATTGTGATTGCATGATTGTGATTGTATGATAGTGATTGTATGATAGTGATTGTATGATTGTGATTGTATGATTGCGATTGTATGATTATGATTGAATGATTGTGATTGTATGACTGTGATTGTGTGATTGTGATTGTGAAATTGTGATTGTATGATTTTGATTGTATGATCGTGATTGTGAGATTGTGATTGTATGATTGTGATTGTATGATTGTGATTGTATGATTGTGATTGTATGATTGTGATTGTATGATTGTGATTGTATGATTGTGATTGTATGATTGTGGTTGTATGATTGTGATTGTATGATTGTGATTGTATGATTGTGATTGTATGATTGTGATTGTATGATTGTGATTGTATGATTGTGATCGTATGATTGTGATCGTATGATTGTGATTGTATGATTGTGCTTGTATGATTGTGATTGTATGATTGTGATTGTATGATTGTGATTGTATGATTGTGATTGTATGATTGTGATTGTATGATTGTGATTGCATGATTGTGATTGTATGATTGTGATTGTATGATTGTGATTGTATGATTGTGATTGTATGATTGTGAATCTGTGATAGTGATTGTATGATTGTTTCTGTATGATTGTGATTGTATGATTGTGATTGTATGATTGTGATTGTGTGATAGTGATTGTATGATTGTTTCGGTATGATTGTGATTGTATGATTGCGATTGTATGATTATGATTGTATGATTGTGATTGTATGATTGTGATTGTGTGATTGTGATTGTGAGATTGTGATTGTATGATCGTGACTGTATGATCGTGATTGTGAGATTGTGGTTGTATGATTGTGATTGTATGATTGTGATTGTATGATAGTAATTGTATGATTGTGATAGTATGATTGCGATTGTATGATTGTGATTGTATGATTGTGATTGTATGATTGTGATCGTATGATTGTGATTCTTTCATTGCGATTGTATGATTGTGATTGTATGATTGTGATTGTATGATTGTGATTGTATGATTGTGATTGTATGATTGTGATTGTATGATTGTGATTGTATGATTGTGATTGTATGATTGTGATTGTATGATTGTGATTGTATGATTATGATTGTATGATTGTGATTGCATGATAGTGATTGTATGATTGTGATTGTATGATTGTGATTGTATGATTGTGACTGTATGATTGCGATTGTGTGATTGTGATTGTATGATTGTGATTGTATGATAGTGATTGTATGATAGTGATTGTATGATTGTGATTGTATGATTGCGATTGTATGATTATGATTGAATGATTGTGATTGTATGACTGTGATTGTGTGATCGTGATTGTGAGATTGTGATTGTATGATTTTGATTGTATGATGGTGATTGTATGATCGTGATTGTGAGATTGTGGTTGTATGATTGTGATTGTATGATTGTGATTGTATGATTGTGATTGTATGATTGTGATTGTATGATTGTGATTGTATGATTGTGATTGTATGATTGTGATTGTATGATTGTGATTGTATGATTGTGATTGTATGATTGTTATTGTATGATTGTGATTGTATGATTGTGATTGTATGATTGTGATTGCATGATTGTGATTGTATGATTGTGATTGTATGATTGTGATTGTATGATTGTGATTGTATGATTGTGATTGTGTGATAGTGATTGTATGATTGTTTCTGTATGATTGTGACTGTATGATTGCGGTTGTATGATTATGATTGTTTGATTGTGATTGTATGATTGTGATTGTGTGATTGTGATTGTGATATTGTGATTGTATGATCGTGATTGTGAGATTGTGATTGTGAGATTGTGATTGTGTGATTGTGATTGAATGATTGTGATTGTATGATAGTAATTGTATGATTGTGATTGTATGATTGCGATTGTATGATTGTGATTGTATGATTGTGATTGCATGATTGTGATTGTATGATTGTGATTGTATGATTGTGATTGTATGATTGTGATTGTATGATTGTGATTGTGTGATAGTGATTGTATGATTGTTTCTGTATGATTGTGATTGTATGATTGCGGTTGTATGATTATGATTGTTTGATTGTGATTGTATGATTGTGATTGTGTGATTGTGATTGTGAGATTGTGATTGTATGATCGTGGTTGTGAGATTGTGATTGTGAGATTGTGATTGTGTGATTGTGATTGAATGATTGTGATTGTATGATAGTAATTGTATGATTGTGATTGTATGATTGCGATTGTATGATTGTGATTGTATGATTGTGATTGTATGATTGTGATCGTATGATTGTGATTCTTTGATTGCGATTGTATGATTGCGATTGTATGATTGTGATTGTATGATTGTGATTGTATGACTGTGGTTGTATGATTGTGATTGTATGATTGTGATTCTTTCATTGCGATTGTATGATTGTGATTGTATGATTGTGATTGTATGATTGTGATTGTATGATTGTGATCGTATGATTGTGGTTGTATAATTAAGGTTGTATGATTGTTTCTGTATGATTGTGATTGTATGATTGCGATTGTATGATTGTGATTGTATGATTGTGATTGTGTGATTGTGATTGTATGATTGTGATTGCATGATTGTGATTGTATGATTGTGATTCTATGATTGTGATTGTATGATTGTGATTGTATGATTGTGATTGTATGATTGTGATTGTATGACTGCGATCGTATGATTGTGATTCTTTGATTGCGATTGTATGATTGTGATCGTATGATTGTGGTTGTATAATTAAGGTTGTATGATTGTGATCGTATGATTGTGATTCTTTGATTGCGATTGTATGATTGTGATTGTATGATTGTGATTGTATGATTATGATTGTATGATTGTGATTGCATGATAGTGATTGTATGATTGTGATTGTATGATTGTGATTGTATGATTGTGATTGTATGATAGTGATTGTATGATAGTGATTGTATGATTGTGATTGTATGATTGTGATTGTATGATTGTGATTGTATGATTGTGATTGTGTGATAGTGATTGTATGATTGTGATTGTATGATTGTGACTGTATGATTGCGATTGTGTGATTGTGATTGTATGATTGTGATTGTATGATAGTGATTGTATGATAGTGATTGTATGATTGTGATTGTATGCTTGCGATTGTATGATTATGATTGAATGATTGTGATTGTATGACTGTGATTGTGTGATCGTGATTGTGAGATTGTGATTGTATGATTTTGATTGTATGATGGTGATTGTATGATCGTGATTGTGAGATTGTGGTTGTATGATTGTGATTGTATGATTGTGATTGTATGATTGTGATTGTATGATTGTGATTGTATGATTGTGATTGTATGATTGTGATTGTATGATTGTGATTGTATGATTGTGATTGTATGATTGTGATTGTATGATTGTGATTGTATGATTGTTATTGTATGATTGTGATTGTATGATTGTGATTGTATGATTGTGATTGCATGATTGTGATTGTATGATTGTGATTGTATGATTGTGATTGTATGATTGTGATTGTATGATTGTGATTGTGTGATAGTGATTGTATGATTGTTTCTGTATGATTGTGACTGTATGATTGCGGTTGTATGATTATGATTGTTTGATTGTGATTGTATGATTATGATTGTGTGATTGTGATTGTGATATTGTGATTGTATGATCGTGATTGTGAGATTGTGATTGTGAGATTGTGATTGTGTGATTGTGATTGAATGATTGTGATTGTATGATAGTAATTGTATGATTGTGATTGTATGATTGCGATTGTATGATTGTGATTGTATGATTGTGATTGCATGATTGTGATTGTATGATTGTGATTGTATGATTGTGATTGTATGATTGTGATTGTATGATTGTGATTGTGTGATAGTGATTGTATGATTGTTTCTGTATGATTGTGATTGTATGATTGCGGTTGTATGATTATGATTGTTTGATTGTGATTGTATGATTGTGATTGTGTGATTGTGATTGTGAGATTGTGATTGTATGATCGTGGTTGTGAGATTGTGATTGTGAGATTGTGATTGTGTGATTGTGATTGAATGATTGTGATTGTATGATAGTAATTGTATGATTGTGATTGTATGATTGCGATTGTATGATTGTGATTGTATGATTGTGATTGTATGATTGTGATCGTATGATTGTGATTCTTTGATTGCGATTGTATGATTGCGATTGTATGATTGTGATTGTATGATTGTGATTGTATGATTGTGGTTGTATGATTGTGATTGTATGATTGTGATTCTTTCATTGCGATTGTATGATTGTGATTGTATGATTGTGATTGTATGATTGTGATTGTATGATTGTGATCGTATGATTGTGGTTGTATAATTAAGGTTGTATGATTGTTTCTGTATGATTGTGATTGTATGATTGCGATTGTATGATTGTGATTGTATGATTGTGATTGTGTGATTGTGATTGTATGATTGTGATTGCATGATTGTGATTGTATGATTGTGATTCTATGATTGTGATTGTATGATTGTGATTGTATGATTGTGATTGTATGATTGTGATTGTATGACTGTGATCGTATGATTGTGATTCTTTGATTGCGATTGTATGATTGTGATCGTATGATTGTGGTTGTATAATTAAGGTTGTATGATTGTGATCGTATGATTGTGATTCTTTGATTGCGATTGTATGATTGTGATTGTATGATTGTGATTGTATGATTATGATTGTATGATTGTGATTGCATGATAGTGATTGTATGATTGTGATTGTATGATTGTGATTGTATGATTGTGATTGTATGATAGTGATTGTATGATAGTGATTGTATGATTGTGATTGTATGATTGCGATTGTATGATTATGATTGAATGATTGTGATTGTACGACTGTGATTGTGTGATTGTGATTGTGAGATTGTGATTGTATGATTTTGATTGTATGATCGTGATTGTGAGATTGTGATTGTATGATTGTGATTGTATGATTGTGATTGTATGATTGTGATTGTATGATTGTGATTGTATGATTGTGATCCTATGATTGTGATTCTTTGATTGCGATTGTATGATTGCGCTTGTATGATTGTGATTGTATGATTGTGATTGTATGATTGTGGTTGTATGATTGTGATTCTTTCATTGCGATTGTATGATTGTGATTGTATGATTGTGATTGTATGATTGTGATTGTATGATTGTGATCGTATGATTGTGGTTGTATAATTAAGGTTGTATGATTGTTTCTGTATGATTGTGATTGTATGATTGTGATTGTATGATTGTGATTGTATGATTGTGATTGTATGATTGTGATTGTATGATTGTGATTGTATGATTGTGATTGTATGATTGTGATTGTATGATTGTGATTGTATGATTGCGATTGTATGATTGGGATTGTATGATTGTGATTGTATGATAGTGATTGTATGATAGTGATTGTATGATTGTGATTGTATGATTGTGATTGTATGATTGCGATTGTATGATTATGATTGAATGATTGTGATTGTATGACTGTGATTGTGTGATTGTGATTGTGAGATTGTGATTGTATGATTTTGATTGTATGATTTTGATTGTATGATGGTGATTGTATGATCGTGATTGTGAGATTGTGATTGTATGATTGTGATTGTATGATTGTGATTGTATGATTGTGATTGTATGATTGTGATTGTATGATAGTAATTGTATGATTGTGATTGTATGATTGTGATTGTATGATTGTGATTGTATGATTGTGATTGTATGATTGTGATTGTATGATTGTGATTGTATGATTGTGATTGTATGATTGTGATTGTATGATTGTGATTGTATGATTATGATTGTATGATTGTGATTGCATGATAGTGATTGTATGATTGTGATTGTATGATTGTGATTGTATGATTGTGACTGTATGATTGCGATTGTGTGATTGTGATTGTATGATTGTGATTGTATGATAGTGATTGTATGATAGTGATTGTATGATTGTGATTGTATGATTGCGATTGTATGATTATGATTGAATGATTGTGATTGTATGACTGTGATTGTGTGATCGTGATTGTGAGATTGTGATTGTATGATTTTGATTGTATGATGGTGATTGTATGATCGTGATTGTGAGATTGTGGTTGTATGATTGTGATTGTATGATTGTGATTGTATGATTGTGATTGTATGATTGTGATTGTATGATTGTGATTGTATGATTGTGATTGTATGATTGTGATTGTATGATTGTGATTGTATGATTGTGATTGTATGATTGTGATTGTATGATTGTGATTGTATGATTGTGATTGTATGATTGTGATTGCATGATTGTGATTGTATGATTGTGATTGTATGATTGTGATTGTATGACTGTGATTGTATGATTGTGATTGTGTGATAGTGATTGTATGATTGTTTCTGTATGATTGTGATTGTATGATTGCGGTTGTATGATTATGATTGTTTGATTGTGATTGTATGATTGTGATTGTGTGATTGTGATTGTGAGATTGTGATTGTATGATCGTGATTGTGAGATTGTGATTGTGAGATTGTGATTGTGTGATTGTGATTGAATGATTGTGATTGTATGATAGTAATTGTATGATTGTGATTGTATGATTGTGATTGTATGATTGTGATTGTATGATTGTGATTGTATGATTGTGATTGTATGATTGTGATTGTATGATTGTGATTGTATGATTGTGATTGTATGATTGTGATTGTGTGATAGTGATTGTATGATTGTTTCTGTATGATTGTGATTGTATGATTGCGGTTGTATGATTATGATTCTTTGATTGCGATTGTATGATTGTGATTGTATGATTGTGATTGTATGATTGTGATTGTATGATTGTGATTGTATGATTGTGATTGTATGATTGTGATGGTATGATTGTGATCGTATGATTGTGATTGTATGATTGTGATTGTATGATTGTGCTTGTATGATTGTGATTGTATGATTGTGATTGTATGATTGTGATTGTATGATTGTGATTGTATGATTGTGATTGTATGATTGTGATTGCATGATTGTGATTGTATGATTGTGATTGTATGATTGTGATTGTATGATTGTGATTGTATGATTGTGATTGTATGATTGTGATTGTATGATTGGGATCGTATGATTGTGATTGTAAGATTGTGATTGTGTGATTGCGATTGTATGATTGCGATTGTATGATTGTGACTGTATGATTGTGATTGTATGATTGTGATTGTATGATTGTGATTGTATGATTGTGATTCTTTGATTGCGATTGTATGATTGTGATTGTATGATTGTGATTGTATGATTGTGATTGTATGATTGTGATTGTATGATTGTGATTGTATGATTGTGATTGTATGATTGTGATTGTATGACTGTGATTGTATGATTGTGATTGTATGATTGTGATTGTATGATTGTGATTGTATGATTGTGATTGTATGATTGTGATTGTATGATTGTGATTGTATGATTGTGATTGCATGATTGTGATTGTATGATTGTGATTGTATGGTTGTGATTGTATGATTGTGATTGTATGATTGTGATTGTGTGATAGTGATTGTATGATTGTTTCTGTATGATTGTGATTGTATGATTGCGATTGTAAGATTATGATTGTTTGATTGTGATTGTATGATTGTGATTGTGTGATTGTGATTGTGAGATTGTGATTGTATGATCGTGATTGTGAGATTGTGATTGTGAGATTGTGATTGTGTGATTGTGATTGAATGATTGTGATTGTATGATAGTAATTGTATGATTGTGATTGTATGATTGCGATTGTATGATTGTGATTGTATGATTGTGATTGTATGATTGTGATTGTATGATTGTGATTGTATGATTGTGATTGTATGATTGTGATTGCATGATTGTGATTGTATGATTGTGATTGTATGATTGTGATTGTATGATTGTGATTGTATGATTGTGATTGTGTGATAGTGATTGTATGATTGTTTCGGTATGATTGTGATTGTATGATTGCGATTGTATGATTATGATTGTATGATTGTGATTGTATGATTGTGATTGTGTGATTGTGATTGTGAGATTGTGATTGTATGATCGTGACTGTATGATCGTGATTGTGAGATTGTGGTTGTATGATTGTGATTGTATGATTGTGATTGTATGATAGTAATTGTATGATTGTGATAGTATGATTGCGATTGTATGATTGTGATTGTATGATTGTGATTGTATGATTGTGATCGTATGATTGTGATTCTTTCATTGCGATTGTATGATTGTGATTGTATGATTGTGATTGTATGATTGTGATTGTATGATTGTGATTGTATGATTGTGATTGTATGATTGTGATTGTATGATTGTGATTGTATGATTGTGATTGTATGATTGTGATTGTATGATTATGATTGTGAAATTGTGGTTGTATGATTGTGATTGTATGATTGTGATTGTATGATTGTGATTGTATGATTGTGATTGTATGATTGTGATTGTATGATTGTGATTGTATGATTGTGATTGTATGATTGTGATTGTATGATTGTGATTGTATGATTGTGATTGTATGATGGTGATTGTATGATCGTGATTGTGAAATTGTGGTTGTATGATTGTGATTGTATGATTGTGATTGTATGATTGTGATTGTATGATTGTGATTGTGTGATAGTGATTGTATGATTGTTTCTGTATGATTGTGATTGTATGATTGCGGTTGTATGATTATGATTGTTTGATTGTGATTGTATGATTGTGATTGTGTGATTGTGATTGTGAGATTGTGATTGTATGATCGTGGTTGTGAGATTGTGATTGTGAGATTGTGATTGTGTGATTGTGATTGAATGATTGTGATTGTATGATAGTAATTGTATGATAGTGATTGTATGATTGTGATTGTATGATTGCGATTGTATGATTATGATTGAATGATTGTGATTGTACGACTGTGATTGTGTGATTGTGATTGTGAGATTGTGATTGTATGATTTTGATTGTATGATCGTGATTGTGAGATTGTGATTGTATGATTGTGATTGTATGATTGTGATTGTATGATTGTGATTGTATGATTGTGATTGTATGATTGTGATTGTATGATTGTGATTGTATGATTGTGATTGTATGATTGTGATTGTATGATTGTGATTGTATGATTGTGATTGTATGATTGTGATTGTATGATTGTGATTGTATGATTGTGATTGTATGATTGTGATTGTATGATTGTGATTGTATGATTGTGATTGTATGATTGTGATTGTATGATTGTGATTGTATGATTGTGATTGTATGATTGTGATCGTATGATTGTGATTGTATGATTGTGATTGTATGATTGTGCTTGTATGATTGTGATTGTATGATTGTGATTGTATGATTGTGATTGTATGATTGTGATTGTATGATTGTGATTGTATGATTGTGATTGCATGATTGTGATTGTATGATTGTGATTGTATGATTGTGATTGTATGATTGTGATTGTATGATTGTGAATCTGTGATAGTGATTGTATGATTGTTTCTGTATGATTGTGATTGTATGATTGCGATTGTATGATTATGATTGTTTGATTGTGATTGTATGATTGTGATTGTGTGATTGTGATTGTGAGATTGTGATTGTATGATCGTGATTGTGAGATTGTGATAGTGAGATTGTGATTGTATGATTGTGATTGAATGAGTGTGATTGTATGATAGTAATTGTATGATTGTGATTGTATGATTGCGATTGTATGATTGTGATTGTATGATTGTGATTGTATGATTGTGATCGTATGATTGTGATTCTTTGATTGCGATTGTATGATTGCGATTGTATGATTGTGATTGTATGATTGTGATTGTATGATTGTGATTGTATGATTGTGGTTGTATGATTGTGATTCTTTCATTGCGATTGTATGATTGTGATTGTATGATTGTGATTGTATGATTGTGATTGTATGATTGTGATCGTATGATTGTGGTTGTATAATTAAGGTTGTATGATTGTTTCTGTATGATTGTGATTGTATGATTGTGATTGTATGATTGTGATTGTATGATTGTGATTGTATGATTGTGATTGTATGATTGTGATTGTATGATTGTGATTGTATGATTGTGATTGTATGATTGTGATTGTATGATTGCGATTGTATGATTGTGATTGTATGATTGTGATTGTATGATAGTGATTGTATGATAGTGATTGTATGATTGTGATTGTATGATTGTGATTGTATGATTGCGATTGTATGATTATGATTGAATGATTGTGATTGTATGACTGTGATTGTGTGATTGTGATTGTGAGATTTTGATTGTATGATTTTGATTGTATGATGGTGATTGTATGATCGTGATTGTGAGATTGTGATTGTATGATTGTGATTGTATGATTGTGATTGTATGATTGTGATTGTGTGATTGTGATTGTATGATAGTAATTGTATGATTGTGATTGTATGATTGTGATTGTATGATTGTGATTGTATGATTGTGATTGTATGATTGTGATTGTATGATTGTGATTGTATGATTGTGATTGTATGATTGTGATTGTATGATTGTGATCGAATGATTGTGATGGTATTACTGTGATTGTATGATTGTGATTGTATAATTGTGATTGTATGATTGTGATTGTATGATTGTGATCGTATGATTGTGATGGTATGACTGTGATTGTATGATTGTGATTGTATGATTGTGATTGTATGATTGTGATTGTATGATTGTGATTGTATGATTGTGATTGTATGATTGTGATTGTATGGTAGTAATTTTATGATTGTGATTGTATGATTGTGATTGTGTGATTGTGATTGTATGATTGTGATTGTATGATTGTGACTGTATGATTGTGATTGTATGATTGTGATTGTATGATTGTGATTGTATGATTGTGATTGTATGATTGTGATTGTATGATTGTGATTGTATGATTGTGATTGTATGATTGTGATTGTATGATTGTGATTGTATGATTGTGATTGTATGATTGTGATCGTACGATTGTGATTGTATGATTGGGATCGTATGATTGTGATTGTAAGATTGTGATTGTGTGATTGCGATTGTATGATTGTGACTGTATGATTGTGATTGTATGATTGTGATTGTATGATTGTGATTGTATGATTGTGATTCTTTGATTGCGATTGTATGATTGTGATTGTATGATTGTGATTGTATGACTGTGATTGTATGATTGTGATTGTATGATTGTGATTGTATGATTGTGATTGTATGATTGTGATTGTATGATTGTGATTGCATGATTGTGATTGTATGATTGTGATTGTATGATTGTGATTGTATGATTGTGATTGTATGATTGTGATTGTGTGATAGTGATTGTATGATTGTTTCTGTATGATTGTGATTGTATGATTGCGATTGTAAGATTATGATTGTTTGATTGTGATTGTATGATTGTGATTGTGTGATTGTGATTGTGAGATTGTGATTGTATGATCGTGATTGTGAGATTGTGATTGTGAGATTGTGATTGTGTGATTGTGATTGAATGATTGTGATTGTATGATAGTAATTGTATGATTGTGATTGTATGATTGCGATTGTATGATTGTGATTGTATGATTGTGATTGTATGATTGTGATTGTATGATTGTGATTGTATGATTGTGATTGTATGATTGTGATTGCATGATTGTGATTGTATGATTGTGATTGTATGATTGTGATTGTATGATTGTGATTGTATGATTGTGAATCTGTGATAGTGATTGTATGATTGTTTCTGTATGATTGTGATTGTATGATTGCGATTGTATGATTATGATTGTTTGATTGTGATTGTATGATTGTGATTGTGTGATTGTGATTGTGAGATTGTGATTGTATGATCGTGATTGTGAGATTGTGATAGTGAGATTGTGATTGTATGATTGTGATTGAATGAGTGTGATTGTATGATAGTAATTGTATGATTGTGATTGTATGATTGCGATTGTATGATTGTGATTGTATGATTGTGATTGTATGATTGTGATCGTATGATTGTGATTCTTTGATTGCGATTGTATGATTGCGATTGTATGATTGTGATTGTATGATTGTGATTGTATGATTGTGATAGTATGATTGTGGTTGTATGATTGTGATTCTTTCATTGCGATTGTATGATTGTGATTGTATGATTGTGATTGTATGATTGTGATTGTATGATTGTGATCGTATGATTGTGGTTGTATAATTAAGGTTGTATGATTGTTTCTGTATGATTGTGATTGTATGATTGTGATTGTATGATTGTGATTGTATGATTGTGATTGTATGATTGTGATTGTATGATTGTGATTGTATGATTGTGATTGTATGATTGCGATTGTATGATTGTGATTGTATGATTGTGATTGTATGATAGTGATTGTATGATAGTGATTGTATGATTGTGATTGTATGATTGTGATTGTATGATTGCGATTGTATGATTATGATTGAATGACTGTGATTGTATGACTGTGATTGTGTGATTGTGATTGTGAGATTTTGATTGTATGATTTTGATTGTATGATGGTGATTGTATGATCGTGATTGTGAGATTGTGATTGTATGATTGTGATTGTATGATTGTGATTGTATGATTGTGATTGTATGATTGTGATTGTATGATAGTAATTGTATGATTGTGATTGTATGATTGTGATTGTATGATTGTGATTGTATGATTGTGATTGTATGATTGTGATTGTATGATTGTGATTGTATGATTGTGATTGTATGATTGTGATTGTATGATTGTGATCGAATGATTGTGATGGTATTACTGTGATTGTATGATTGTGATTGTATGATTGGGATCGTATGATTGTGATTGTAAGATTGTGATTGTGTGATTGCGATTGTATGATTGTGACTGTATGATTGTGATTGTATGATTGTGATTGTATGATTGTGATTGTATGATTGTGATTCTTTGATTGCGATTGTATGATTGTGATTGTATGATTGTGATTGTATGACTGTGATTGTATGATTGTTTTTGTATGATTGTGATTGTATGATTGTGATTGTATGATTGTGATTGTATGATTGTGATTGCATGATTGTGATTGTATGATTGTGATTGTATGATTGTGATTGTATGATTGTGATTGTATGATTGTGATTGTGTGATAGTGATTGTATGATTGTTTCTGTATGATTGTGATTGTATGATTGCGATTGTAAGATTATGATTGTTTGATTGTGATTGTATGATTGTGATTGTGTGATTGTGATTGTGAGATTGTGATTGTATGATCGTGATTGTATGATTGTGATTGTATGATTGTGATTGTATGATTGTGATTGTATGATTGTGATTGTATGATTGTGATTGTATGATTGTGATTGTATGATTGTGATTGTATGATTGTGATTGTATGATTGTGATTGTATGATTGTGATTGTATGATTGTGATGGTATGATTGTGATCGTATGATTGTGATTGTATGATTGTGATTGTATGATTGTGCTTGTATGATTGTGATTGTATGATTGTGATTGTATGATTGTGATTGTATGATTGTGATTGTATGATTGTGATTGTATGATTGTGATTGCATGATTGTGATTGTATGATTGTGACTGTATGATTGTGATTGTATGATTGTGATTGTATGATTGTGAATCTGTGATAGTGATTGTATGATTGTTTCTGTATGATTGTGATTGTATGATTGCGATTGTATGATTATGATTGTTTGATTGTGATTGTATGATTGTGATTGTGTGATTGTGATTGTGAGATTGTGATTGTATGATCGTGATTGTGAGATTGTGATAGTGAGATTGTGATTGTATGATTGTGATTGAATGAGTGTGATTGTATGATAGTAATTGTATGATTGTGATTGTATGATTGCGATTGTATGATTGTGATTGTGTGATAGTGATTGTATGATTGTTTCTGTATGATTGTGATTGTATGATTGCGGTTGTATGATTATGATTGTTTGATTGTGATTGTATGATTGTGATTGTGTGATTGTGATTGTGAGATTGTGATTGTATGATCGTGATTGTGAGATTGTGATTGTGAGATTGTGATTGTGTGATTGTGATTGAATGATTGTGATTGTATGATAGTAATTGTATGATTGTGATTGTATGATTGCGATTGTATGATTGTGATTGTATGATTGTGATTGTATGATTGTGATCGTATGATTGTGATTCTTTGATTGCGATTGTATGATTGCGATTGTATGATTGTGATTGTATGATTGTGATTGTATAATTGTGGTTGTATGATTGTGATTGTATGATTGTGATTCTTTCATTGCGATTGTATGATTGTGATTGTATGATTGTGATTGTATGATTGTGATTGTATGATTGTGATTGTATGATTGTGATCGTATGATTGTGATTGTATGATTGTGATTGTATGATAGTGATTGTATGATAGTGATTGTATGATTGTGATTGTATGATTGCGATTGTATGATTATGATTGAATGATTGTGATTGTATGACTGTGATTGTGTGATTGTGATTGTGAGATTGTGGTTGTATGATTTTGATTGTATGACCGTGATTGTGAGATTGTGATTGTATGATTGTGATTGTATGATTTTGATTGTATGATTGTGATTGTATGATTGTGATTGTATGATTGTGATTGTATGATTGTGATTGTATGATTGTGATTGTATGATTGTGATTGTATGATTGTGATTGTATGATTGTGATTGTATGATTGTGATTGTATGATTGTGATTGTATGATTGTGATTGTATGATTGTGATTGTATGATTGTGATTGTATGATTGTGATCGTATGACTGTGATTGTATGATTGTGATTGTATGATTGTTTCTGTATGATTGTGATTGTATGATTGCGGTTGTATGATTATGATTGTTTGATTGTGATTGTATGATTGTGATTGTGTGATTGTGATTGTGAGATTGTGATTGTATGATCGTGATTGTGAGATTGTGATTGTGAGATTGTGATTGTGTGATTGTGATTGAATGATTGTGATTGTATGATAGTAATTGTATGATTGTGATTGTATGATTGCGATTGTATGATTGTGATTGTATGATTGTGATTGCATGATTGTGATTGTATGATTGTGATTGTATGATTGTGATTGTATGATTGTGATTGTATGATTGTGATTGTGTGATAGTGATTGTATGATTGTTTCTGTATGATTGTGATTGTATGATTGCGGTTGTATGATTATGATTGTTTGATTGTGATTGTATGATTGTGATTGTGTGATTGTGATTGTGAGATTGTGATTGTATGATCGTGATTGTGAGATTGTGATTGTGAGATTGTGATTGTGTGATTGTGATTGAATGATTGTGATTGTATGATAGTAATTGTATGATTGTGATTGTATGATTGCGATTGTATGATTGTGATTGTATGATTGTGATTGTATGATTGTGATCGTATGATTGTGATTCTTTGATTGCGATTGTATGATTGCGATTGTATGATTGTGATTGTATGATTGTGATTGTATAATTGTGGTTGTATGATTGTGATTGTATGATTGTGATTCTTTCATTGCGATTGTATGATTGTGATTGTATGATTGTGATTGTATGATTGTGATTGTATGATTGTGATTGTATGATTGTGATCGTATGATTGTGATTGTATGATTGTGATTGTATGATAGTGATTGTATGATAGTGATTGTATGATTGTGATTGTATGATTGCGATTGTATGATTATGATTGAATGATTGTGATTGTATGACTGTGATTGTGTGATTGTGATTGTGAGATTGTGATTGTATGATTTTGATTGTATGATCGTGATTGTGAGATTGTGATTGTATGATTGTGATTGTATGATTGTGATTGTATGATTGTGATTGTATGATTGTGATTGTATGATTGTGATTGTATGATTGTGATTGTATGATTGTGATTGTATGATTGTGATTGCATGATAGTGATTGTATGATTGTGATTGTATGGTAGTAATTTTATGATTGTGATTGTATGATTGTGATTGTATGATTGTGATTGTGAAATTGCGATTGTATGACTGTGATTGTATGATTGTGATTGTATGATTGTGATTGTATGGTTGTGATTGTATGATTGTGATTGTATGATTGTGATTGTATGATTGTGATTGCATGATTGTGATTGTATGATTGTGATTGTATGATTGTGATTGTATGATTGTGATTGTATGATTGAGATTGTGTGATAGTGATTGTATGATTGTTTCTGTATGATTGTGATTGTATGATTGCGATTGTATGATTATGATTGTTTGATTGTGATTGTATGATTGTGATTGTGTGATTGTGATTGTGAAATTGTGATTGTATGATCGTGATTGTGAGATTGTGATTGTGAGATTGTGATTGTGTGATTGTGATTGAATGATTGTGATTGTATGATTGTGATCGTATGATTGTGATGGTACGACTGTGATTGTATGATTGTGATTGTATAATTGTGATTGTATGATTGTGATTGTATGATTGTGATTGTATGATTGTGATTGTATGATTGTGATTGTTTGGTAGTAATTTTATGATTGTGATTGTATGATTGTGATTGTATGATTGTGATTGTATGATTGTGATTGTATGATTGTGATTGTATGATTGTGATTGTATGATTGTGATTGTATGATTGTGATTGTATGATTGTGATTGTATGATTGTGATTGTATGATTGTGATTGTATGATTGTGATTGTATGATTGTGATTGTATGATTGTGATTGCATGATTGGGATCGTATGATTGTGATTGTAAGATTGTGATTGTGTGATTGCGATTGTATGATTGCGATTGTATGATTGTGACTGTATGATTGTGATTGTATGATTGTGATTGTATGATTGTGAATGTATGATTGTGATTCTTTGATTGCGATTGTATGATTGTGATTGTATGATTGTGATTGTATGATTGTGATTGTATGACTGTGATTGTATGATTGTGATTGTATGATTGTGATTGTATGATTGTGATTGTATGATTGTGATTGTATGATTGTGATTGTATGATTGTGATTGCATGATTGTGATTGTATGATTGTGATTGTATGATTGTGATTGTATGATTGTGATTGTATGATTGTGATTGTGTGATAGTGATTGTATGATTGTTTCTGTATGATTGTGATTGTATGATTGCGATTGTAGGATTATGATTGTTTGATTGTGATTGTATGATTGTGATTGTGTGATTGTGATTGTGAGATTGTGATTGTATGATCGTGATTGTGAGATTGTGATTGTGAGATTGTGATTGTGTGATTGTGATTGAATGATTGTGATTGTATGATAGTAATTGTATGATTGTGAATGTATGATTGCGATTGTATGATTGTGATTGTATGATTGTGATTGTATGATTGTGATTGTATGATTGTGATTGTGTGATAGTGATTGTATGATTGTTTCGGTATGATTGTGATTGTATGATTGCGATTGTATGATTATGATTGTATGATTGTGATTGTATGATTGTGATTGTGTGATTGTGATTGTGAGATTGTGATTGTATGATTGTGATTGTATGATTGTGATTGTATGATTGTGATTGTATGATTGTGATTGTATGATTGTGATTGTATGATTGTGATTGTATGATTGTGATTGCATGATTGGGATCGTATGATTGTGATTGTAAGATTGTGATTGTGTGATTGCGATTGTATGATTGCGATTGTATGATTGTGACTGTATGATTGTGATTGTATGATTGTGATTGTATGATTGTGAATGTATGATTGTGATTCTTTGATTGCGATTGTATGATTGTGATTGTATGATTGTGATTGTATGATTGTGATTGTATGACTGTGATTGTATGATTGTGATTGTATGATTGTGATTGTATGATTGTGATTGTATGATTGTGATTGTATGATTGTGATTGTATGATTGTGATTGCATGATTGTGATTGTATGATTGTGATTGTATGATTGTGATTGTATGATTGTGATTGTATGATTGTGATTGTGTGATAGTGATTGTATGATTGTTTCTGTATGATTGTGATTGTATGATTGCGATTGTAGGATTATGATTGTTTGATTGTGATTGTATGATTGTGATTGTGTGATTGTGATTGTGAGATTGTGATTGTATGATCGTGATTGTGAGATTGTGATTGTGAGATTGTGATTGTGTGATTGTGATTGAATGATTGTGATTGTATGATAGTAATTGTATGATTGTGAATGTATGATTGCGATTGTATGATTGTGATTGTATGATTGTGATTGTATGATTGTGATTGTATGATTGTGATTGTGTGATAGTGATTGTATGATTGTTTCGGTATGATTGTGATTGTATGATTGCGATTGTATGATTATGATTGTATGATTGTGATTGTATGATTGTGATTGTGTGATTGTGATTGTGAGATTGTGATTGTATGATCGTGACTGTATGATCGTGATTGTGAGATTGTGGTTGTATGATTGTGATTGTATGATTATGATTGTATGATAGTAATTGTATGATTGTGATAGTATGATTGCGATTGTATGATTGTGATTGTATGATTGTGATTGTATGATTGTGATCGTATGATTGTGATTCTTTCATTGCGATTGTATGATTGTGATTGTATGATTGTGATTGTATGATTGTGATTGTATGATTGTGATTGTATGATTGTGATTGTATGATTGTGATTGTATGATTGTGATTGTATGATTGTGATTGTATGATTGTGATTGTATGATTATGATTGTATGATTGTGAATGCATGATAGTAATTGTATGATTGTGATTGTATGATTGTGATTGTATGATTGTGACTGTATGATTGCGATTGTGTGATTGTGATTGTATGATTGTGATTGTATGATAGTGATTGTATGATAGTGATTGTATGATTGTGATTGTATGATTGCGATTGTATGATTATGATTGAATGATTGTGATTGTATGACTGTGATTGTGTGATCGTGATTGTGAGATTGTGATTGTATGATTTTGATTGTATGATGGTGATTGTATGATTGTGATTGTGAGATTGTGGTTGTATGATTGTGATTGTATGATTGTGATTGTATGATTGTGATTGTATGATTGTGATTGTATGATTGTGATTGTATGATTGTGATTGTATGATTGTGATTGTATGATTGTGATTGTATGATTGTGATTGTATGATTGTGATTGTATGATTGTGATTGCATGATTGTGATTGTATGATTGTGATTGTATGATTGTGATTGTATGATTGTGATTGTATGATTGTGATTGTGTGATAGTGATTGTATGATTGTTTCTGTATGATTGTGATTGTATGATTGCGGTTGTATGATTATGATTGTTTGATTGTGATTGTATGATTGTGATTGTGTGATTGTGATTGTGAGATTGTGATTGTATGATCGTGATTGTGAGATTGTGATTGTGAGATTGTGATTGTGTGATTGTGATTGAATGATTGTGATTGTATGATAGTAATTGTGTGATTGTGATTGTATGATTGCGATTGTATGACTGTGATTGTATGATTGTGATTGCATGATTGTGATTGTGTGATAGTGATTGTATGATTGTTTCTGTATGATTGTGATTGTATGATTGCGGTTGTATGATTATGATTGTTTGATTGTGATTGTATGATTGTGATTGTGTGATTGTGATTGTGAGATTGTGATTGTATGATCGTGATTGTGAGATTGTGATTGTGAGATTGTGATTGTGTGATTGTGATTGAATGATTGTGATTGTATGATAGTAATTGTATGATTGTGATTGTATGATTGCGATTGTATGATTGTGATTGTATGATTGTGATTGTATGATTGTGATCGTATGATTGTGATTCTTTGATTGCGATTGTATGATTGCGATTGTATGATTGTGATTGTATGATTGTGATTGTATGATTGTGGTTGTATGATTGTGATTGTATGATTGTGATTCTTTCATTGCGATTGTATGATTGTGATTGTATGATTGTGATTGTATGATTGTGATTGTATGATTGTGATTGTATGATTGTGATCGTATGATTGTGGTTGTATAATTAAGGTTGTATGATTGTTTCTGTATGATTGTGATTGTATGATTGCGATTGTATAATTGTGATTGTATGATTGTGATTGTGTGATTGTGATTGTATGATTGTGATTGCATGATTGTGATTGTATGATTGTGATTGTATGATTGTGATTGTATGATTGTGATTGTATGATTGTGATTGTATGATTGTGATTGTATGACTGTGATCGTATGATTGTGATTCTTTGATTGCGATTGTATGATTGTGATCGTATGATTGTGGTTGTATAATTAAGGTTGTATGATTGTGATCGTATGATTGTGATTCTTTGATTGCGATTGTATGATTGTGATTGTATGATTGTGATTGTATGATTATGATTATATGATTGTGATTGCATGATAGTGATTGTATGATTGTGATTGTATGATTGTGATTGTATGATTGTGATTGTATGATAGTGATTGTATGATAGTGATTGTATGATTGTGATTGTATGATTGCGATTGTATGATTATGATTGAATGATTGTTATTGTATGACTGTGATTGTGTGATTGTGATTGTGAGATTGTGATTGTATGATTTTGATTGTATGATCGTGATTGTGAGATTGTGATTGTATGATTGTGATTGTATGATTGTGATTGTTTGATTGTGATTGTATGATTGTGATTGTATGATTGTGGTTTTATGATTGTGATTGTATGATTGTGATTGTATGATTGTGATTGTATGATTGTGATTGTATGATTGTGATTGTATGATTGTGATCGTATGATTGTGATTGTATGATTGTGATTGTATGATTGTGCTTGTATGATTGTGATTGTATGATTGTGATTGTATGATTGTGATTGTATGATTGTGATTGTATGATTGTGATTGTATGATTGTGATTGCATGATTGTGATGGTATGATTGTGATTGTATGATTGTGATTGTATGGTAGTAATTTTATGATTGTGATTGTATGATTGTGATTGTGTGATTGTGATTGTATGATTGTGATTGTATGATTGTGATTGTATGATTGTGATTGTATGATTGTGATTGTATGATTGTGATTGTATGATTGTGATTGTATGATTGTGATTGTATGATTGTGATTGTATGATTGTGATTGTATGATTGTGATTGTACGATTGCGATTGTATGATTGTGACTGTATGATTGTGATTGTATGATTGTGATTGTATGATTGTGATTGTATGATTGTGATTGTATGATTGTGATTCTTTGATTGCGATTGTATGATTGTGATTGTATGATTGTGATTGTATGATTGTGATTGTATGATTGTGATTGTATGATTGTGATTGTATGACTGTGATTGTATGATTGTGATTGTATGATTGTGATTGTATGATTGTGATTGTATGATTGTGATTGCATGATTGTGATTGTATGATTGTGATTGCATGATTGTGATTGTATGATTGTGATTGTAAAATTGTGATTGTATGATTGTGATTGTATGATTGTGATTGTGTGATAGTGATTGTATGATTGTTTCTGTATGATTGTGATTGTATGATTGCGATTGTATGATTATGATTGTTTGATTGTGATTGTATGATTGTGATTGTGTGATTGTGATTGTGAGATTGTGATTGTATGATCGTGATTGTGAGATTGTGATTGTGAGATTGTGATTGTGTGATTGTGATTGAATGATTGTGATTGTATGATTGTGATCGTATGATTGTGATGGTATGACTGTGATTGTATGATTGTGATTGTATAATTGTGATTGTATGATTGTGATTGTATGATTGTGATTGTATGATTGTGATTGTATGATTGTGATTGTATGGTAGTAATTTTATGATTGTGATTGTATGATTGTGATTGTATGATTGTGATTGTATGATTGTGATTGTATGATTGTGATTGTATGATTGTGATTGTATGATTGTGATTGTATGATTGTGATTGTATGATTGTGATTGTATGATTGTGATTGTATGATTGTGATTGTATGATTGTGATTGTATGATTGGGATCGTATGATTGTGATTGTAAGATTGTGATTGTGTGATTGCGACTGTATGATTGCGATTGTATGATTGTGACTGTATGATTGTGATTGTATGATTGTGATTGTATGATTGTGATTGTATGATTGTGATTCTTTGATTGCGATTGTATGATTGTGATTGTGTGATTGTGATTGTATGATTGTGATTGTATGACTGTGATTGTATGATTGTGATTGTATGATTGTGATTGTATGATTGTGATTGTATGATTGTGATTGTATGATTGTGATTGTATGATTGTGATTGCATGATTGTGATTGTATGATTGTGATTGTATGATTGTGATTGTATGATTGTGATTGTATGATTGTGATTGTGTGATAGTGATTGTATGATTGTTTCTGTATGATTGTGATTGTATGATTGCGATTGTAAGATTATGATTTTTTGATTGTGATTGTATGATTGTGATTGTGTGATTGTGATTGTGAGATTGTGATTGTATGATCGTGATTGTGAGATTGTGATTGTGAGATTGTGATTGTGTGATTGTGATTGAATGATTGTGATTGTATGATAGTAATTGTATGATTGTGATTGTATGATTGCGATTGTATGATTGTGATTGTATGATTGTGATTGTATGATTGTGATTGTATGATTGTGATTGTATGATTGTGATTGTATGATTGTGATTGCATGATTGTGATTGTATGATTGTGATTGTATGATTGTGATTGTATGATTGTGATTGTATGATTGTGATTGTGTGATAGTGATTGTATGATTGTTTCTGTATGATTGTGATTGTATGATTGCGATTGTATGATTATGATTGTATGATTGTGATTGTATGATTGTGATTGCATGATTGTGATTGTATGATTGTGATTGTATGATTGTGATTGTATGATTGTGATTGTATGATTGTGATTGTGTGATAGTGATTGTATGATTGTTTCTGTATGATTGTGATTGTATGATTGCGATTGTATGATTATGATTGTATGATTGTGATTGTATGATTGTGATTGTGTGCTTGTGATTGTGAGATTGTGATTGTATGATCGTGACTGTATGATTGTGATTGTGAGATTGTGGTTGTATGATTGTGATTGTATGATTGTGATTGTATGATAGTAATTGTATGCTTTTGATAGTATGATTGCGATTGTATGATTGTGCTTGTATGATTGTGAATGTATGATTGTGATCGTATGATTGTGATTCTTTCATTGCGATTGTATGATTGTGATTGTATGATTGTGATTGTATGATTGTGATTGTATGATTGTGATTGTATGATTGTGATTGTATGATTGTGATTGTATGATTGTGATTGTATGATTGTGATTGTATGATTGTGATTGTATGATTGTGATTGTATGATTGTGATTGTATGATTATGATTGTATGATTGTGATTGCATGATAGTGATTGTATGATTGTGATTGTATGATTGTGATTGTATGATTGTGACTGTATGATTGCGATTGTGTGATTGTGATTGTATGATTGTGATTGTATGATAGTGATTGTATGATAGTGATTGTATGATTGTGATTGTATGATTGCGATTGTATGATTATGATTGAATGATTGTGATTGTATGACTGTGATTGTGTGATCGTGATTGTGAGATTGTGATTGTATGATTTTGATTGTATGATGGTGATTGTATGATCGTGATTGTGAGATTGTGGTTGTATGATTGCGATTGTATGATTGTGATTGTATGATTGTGATTGTATGATTGTGATTGTATGATTGTGATTGTATGATTGTGATTGTATGATTGTGATTGTATGATTGTGATTGTATGATTGTGATTGTATGATTGTGATTGCATGATAGTGATTGTATGATTGTGATTGTATGATTGTGATTGTATGATTGCGATTGTATGATTGTGATTGTATGATTGTGATTGTATGATAGTGATTGTATGATAGTGATTGTATGATTGTGATTGTATGATTGCGATCGTATGATTGTGATGGTATGACTGTGATTGTATGATTGTGATTGTATAATTGTGATTGTATGATTGTGATTGTATGATTGTGATTGTATGATTGTGATTGTATGATAGTGATTGTATGATTGTGATTGTATGATTGTGATTGTATGGTAGTAACTTTATGATTGTGATTGTATGATTGTGATTGTATGATTGTGATTGTATGATTGTGATTGTATGATTGTGATTGTATGATTGTGATTGTATGATTGTGATTGTATGATTGTGATTGTATGATTGTGATTGTATGATTGTGATTGTATGATTGTGATTGTATGATTGGGATCGTATGATTGTGATTGTAAGATTGTGATTGCGTGATTGCGATTGTATGATTGTGACTGTATGATTGTGATTGTATGATTGTGATTGTATGATTGTGATTGTATGATTGTGATTCATTGATTGCGATTGTATGATTGTGATTGTATGATTGTGATTGTATGACTGTGATTGTATGATTGTGATTGTATGATTGTGATTGTATGATTGTTATTGTATGATTGTGATTGTATGATTGTGATTGTATGATTGTGATTGCATGATTGTGATTGTATGATTGTGATTGTATGATTGTGATTGTATGATTGTGATTGTATGATTGTGATTGTGTGATAGTGATTGTATGATTGTTTCTGTATGATTGTGATTGTATGATTGCGGTTGTATGATTATGATTGTTTGATTGTGATTGTATGATTGTGATTGTGTGATTGTGATTGTGAGATTGTGATTGTATGATCGTGATTGTGAGATTGTGATTGTGAGATTGTGATTGTATGATTGCGATTGTATGATTGTGATTGTATGATTGTGATTGTATGATTGTGATTGTATGATTGTGATTGTATGATTGTGATTGTATGATTGTGATTGCATGATTGTGATTGTATGATTGTGATTGTATGATTGTGATTGTATGATTGTGATTGTGTGATAGTGATTGTATGATTGTTTCTGTATGATTGTGATTGCATGATTGCGATTGTATGATTATGATTGTATGATTGTGATTGTATGATTGTGATTGCATGATTGTGATTGTATGATTGTGATTGTATGATTGTGATTGTATGATTGTGATTGTATGATTGTGATTGTGTGATAGTGATTGTATGATTGTTTCTGTATGATTGTGATTGTATGATTGCGATTGTATGATTATGATTGTATGATTGTGATTGTATGATTGTGATTGTGTGATTGTGATTGTGAGATTGTGATTGTATGATCGTGACTGTATGATTGTGATTGTATGATTGTGATTGTATGATTGTGATTGTATGGTAGTAATTTTATGATTGTGATTGTATGATTGTGATTGTATGATTGTGATTGTATGATTGTGATTGTATGATTGTGATTGTATGATTGTGATTGTATGATTGTGATTGTATGATTGTGATTGTATGATTGTGATTGTATGATTGTGATTGTATGATTGTGATTGCATGATTGTGATTGTATGATTGTGATTGTATGATTGTGATTGTATGATTGTGATTGTATGATTGTGATTGTATGATTGTGATTGTGTGATAGTGATTGTATGATTGTTTCTGTATGATTGTGATTGTATGATTGCGGTTGTATGATTATGATTGTTTGATTGTGATTGTATGATTGTGATTGTATGATTGTGATTGTATGATTGTGATTGTATGATTGTGATTGTATGATTGTGATTGCATGATTGTGATTGTATGATTGTGATTGTATGATTGTGATTGTATGATTGTGATTGTATGATTGTGATTGTGTGATAGTGATTGTATGATTGTTTCTGTATGATTGTGATTGTATGATTGCGATTGTAAGATTATGATTTTTTGATTGTGATTGTATGATTGTGATTGTGTGATTGTGATTGTGAGATTGTGATTGTATGATCGTGATTGTGAGATTGTGATTGTGAGATTGTGATTGTGTGATTGTGATTGAATGATTGTGATTGTATGATAGTAATTGTATGATTGTGATTGTATGATTGCGATTGTATGATTGTGATTGTATGATTGTGATTGTATGATTGTGATTGTATGATTGTGATTGTATGATTGTGATTGTATGATTGTGATTGTATGATTGTGATTGCATGATTGTGATTGTATGATTGTGATTGTATGATTGTGATTGTATGATTGTGATTGTATGATTGTGATTGTGTGATAGTGATTGTATGATTGTTTCTGTATGATTGTGATTGTATGATTGCGATTGTATGATTATGATTGTATGATTGTGATTGTATGATTGTGATTGCATGATTGTGATTGTATGATTGTGATTGTATGATTGTGATTGTATGATTGTGATTGTATGATTGTGATTGTATGATTGTGATTGTATGATTGTGATTGTATGATTGTGATTGTATGATTGTGATTGTATGATTATGATTGTATGATTGTGATTGCATGATAGTGATTGTATGATTGTGATTGTATGATTGTGATTGTATGATTGTGACTGTATGATTGCGATTGTGTGATTGTGATTGTATGATTGTGATTGTATGATAGTGATTGTATGATAGTGATTGTATGATTGTGATTGTATGATTGCGATTGTATGATTATGAATGAATGATTGTGATTGTATGACTGTGATTGTGTGATCGTGATTGTGAGATTGTGATTGTATGATTTTGATTGTATGATGGTGATTGTATGATCGTGATTGTGAGATTGTGGTTGAATGATTGTGATTGTATGATTGTGATTGTATGATTGTGATTGTATGATTGTGATTGTATGATTGTGATTGTATGATTGTGATTGTATGATTGTGATTGTACGATTGTGATTGTATGATTGTGATTGTATGATTGTGATTGTATGATTGTGATTGTATGATTGTGATTGTATGATTGTGATTGTATGATTGTGATTGCATGATAGTGATTGTATGATTGTGATTGTATGATTGTGATTGTATGATTGCGATTGTATGATTGTGATTGTATGATTGTGATTGTATGATAGTGATTGTATGATAGTGATTGTATGATTGTGATTGTATGATTGTGATCGTATGATTGTGATGGTATGACTGTGATTGTATGATTGTGATTGTATAATTGTGATTGTATGATTGTGATTGTATGATTGTGATTGTATGATTGTGATTGTATGATTGTGATTGTATGATTGTGATTGTATGATTGTGATTGTATGGTAGTAACTTTATGATTGTGATTGTATGATTGTGATTGTATGATTGTGATTGTATGATTGTGATTGTATGATTGTGATTGTATGATTGTGATTGTATGATTGTGATTGTATGATTGTGATTGTATGATTGTGATTGTATGATTGGGATCGTATGATTGTGATTGTAAGATTGTGATTGCGTGATTGCGATTGTATGATTGTGACTGTATGATTGTGATTGTATGATTGTGATTGTATGATTGTGATTGTATGATTGTGATTCTTTGATTGCGATTGTATGATTGTGATTGTATGATTGTGATTGTATGACTGTGATTGTATGATTGTGATTGTATGATTGTGATTGTATGATTGTGATTGTATGATTGTGATTGTATGATTGTGATTGTATGATTGTGATTGCATGATTGTGATTGTATGATTGTGATTGTATAATTGTGATTGTATGATTGTGATTGTATGATTGTGATTGTGTGATAGTGATTGTATGATTGTTTCTGTATGATTGTGATTGTATGATTGCGGTTGTATGATTATGATTGTTTGATTGTGATTGTATGATTGTGATTGTGTGATTGTGATTGTGAGATTGTGATTGTATGATCGTGATTGTGAGATTGTGATTGTGAGATTGTGATTGTATGATTGCGATTTTATGATTGTGATTGTATGATTGTGATTGTATGATTGTGATTGTATGATTGTGATTGTATGATTGTGATTGTATGATTGTGATTGTATGATTGTGATTGTATGATTGTGATTGCATGATTGTGATTGTATGATTGTGATTGTATGATTGTGATTGTATGATTGTGATTGTGTGATAGTGATTGTATGATTGTTTCTGTATGATTGTGATTGTATGATTGCGATTGTATGATTATGATTGTATGATTGTGATTGTATGATTGTGATTGCATGATTGTGATTGTATGATTGTGATTGTATGATTGTGATTGTATGATTGTGATTGTGTGATAGTGATTGTATGATTGTTTCTGTATGATTGTGATTGTATGATTGCGATTGTATGATTATGATTGTATGATTGTGATTGTATGATTGTGATTGTGTGATTGTGATTGTGAGATTGTGATTGTATGATCGTGACTGTATGATCGTGATTGTGAGATTGTGGTTGTATGATTGTGATTGTATGATTGTGATTGTATGATAGTAATTGTATGATTGTGATAGTATGATTGCGATTGTATGATTGTGATTGTATGATTGTGATTGTATGATTGTGATTGTATGATTGTGATTGTATGGTAGTAATTTTATGATTGTGATTGTATGATTGTGATTGTATGATTGTGATTGTATGATTGTGATTGTATGATTGTGATTGTATGATTGTGATTGTATGATTGTGATTGTATGATTGTGATTGTATGATTGTGATTGTATGATTGTGATTGTATGATTGTGATTGTATGATTGTGATTGTATGATTGTGATTGTATGATTGTGATTGTATGATTGTGATTGCATGATTGTGATTGTATGATTGTGATTGTATGATTGTGATTGTATGATTGTGATTGTATGATTGTGATTGTGTGATAGTGATTGTATGATTGTTTCTGTATGATTGTGATTGTATGATGGCGGTTGTATGATTATGATTGTTTGATTGTGATTGTATGATTGTGATTGTGTGATTGTGATTGTGAGATTGTGATTGTATGATCGTGATTGTGAGATTGTGATTGTGAGATTGTGATTGTGTGATTGTGATTGAATGATTCTGATTGTATGATAGTAATTGTATGATTGTGATTGTATGATTGCGATTGTATGATTGTGATTGTATGATTGTGATTGTATGATTGTGATCGTATGATTGTGATTCTTTGATTGCGATTGTATGATTGCGATTGTATGATTGTGATTGTATGATTGTGATTGTATGATTGTGGTTGTATGATTGTGATTGTATGATTGTGATTCTTTCATTGCGATTGTATGATTGTGATTGTATGATTGTGATTGTATGATTGTGATTGTATGATTGTGATTGTATGATTGTGATTGTATGATTGTGATTGTATGATTGTGATCGTATGATTGTGGTTGTATAATTAAGGTTGTATGATTGTTTCTGTATGATTGTGATTGTATGATTGCGATTGTATGATTGTGATTGTATGATTGTGATTGTGTGATTGTGATTGTATGATTGTGATTGCATGATTGTGATTGTATGATTGTGATTGTATGATTGTGATTGTATGATTGTGATTGTATGACTGTGATTGTATGATTGTGATTGTATGACTGTGATCGTATGATTGTGATTCTTTGATTGCGATTGTATGATTGTGATGGTACGATTGTGATTGTATGATTGTGATTGTATGATTGTGATTGTATGATTGTGATTCTTTGATTGCGATTGTATGATTGTGATCGTATGATTGTGATCGTATAATTGTGATTGTATGATTGTGATTGTATGATTGTGATTGTATGATTGTGATTGTATGATTGTGATTTTATGATTGTGATTGTGAGATTGTGATTGTATGATTGTGATTGTATGATTGTGATTGTATGATTGTGGTTGTATGATTGTGATTGTATGATTGTGATTCTTTGATTGCGATTGTATGATTGTGATTGTATGATTGTGATTGTATGACTGTGATTGTATGATTGTGATTGTATGATTGTGATTGTATGATTGTGATTGTATGATTGTGATTGTATGATTGTGATTGTATGATTGTGATTGCATGATTGTGATTGTATGATTGTGATTGTATGATTGTGATTGTATGATTGTGATTGTATGATTGTGATTGTGTGATAGTGATTGTATGATTGTTTCTGTATGATTGTGATTGTATGATTGCGGTTGTATGATTATGATTGTTTGATTGTGATTGTATGATTGTGATTGTGTGATTGTGATTGTGAGATTGTGATTGTGAGATTGTGATTGTGAGATTGTGATTGTGTGATTGTGATTGAATGATTGTGATTGTATGATAGTAATTGTATGATTGTGATTGTATGATTGCGATTGTATGATTGTGATTGTATGATTGTGATTGTATGATAGTGATCGTATGATTGTGATTCTTTGATTGCGATTGTATGATTGCGATTGTATGATTGTGATTGTATGATTGTGATTGTATGATTGTGGTTGTATGATTGTGATTGTATGATTGTGATTCTTTCATTGCGATTGTATGATTGTGATTGTATGATTGTGATTGTATGATTGTGATTGTATGATTGTGATTGTATGATTGTGATTGTATGATTGTGATCGTATGATTGTGGTTGTATAATTAAGGTTGTATGATTGTTTCTGTATGATTGTGATTGTATGATTGCGATTGTATGATTGTGATTGTATGATTGTGATTGTGATTGTATGATTGTGATTGCATGATTGTGATTGTATGATTGTGATTGTATGATTGTGAATGTATGATTGTGATTGTATGATTGTGATTCTTTGATTGCGATTGTATGATTGTGATCGTATGATTGTGATCGTATAATTGTGATTGTATGATTGTGATTGTATGATTGTGATTGTATGATTGTGATTTTATGATTGTGATTGTGAGATTGTGATTGTATGATTGTGATTGTATGATTGTGATTGTATGATTGTGGTTGTATGATTGTGATTGTATGATTGTGATTGTATGATTGTGATTGTATGATTGTGATTGTATGATTGTGATTGTATGACTGTCATTGCATGATTGTGATTGTATGATTATGATTGTATGGTTGTGATTGTATGATCGTGATTGTATGATTGTGATTGTGTGATTGTGATTGTATGATTGTGATTGTATGATTGTGATTGTATGATTGTGATTGCATGATTGTAATCGTATGATTGTGATTGTATGATTGTGATTGTATGATTGTGATTGTATGATTGTGATTGTATGATAGTTATTGTATGATTGTTTCTGTATGATTGTGATTGTATGATTATGATTGTATGATTGTGATTGTATGATTGTGATTGTATGATTGTGATTGTATGATTGTGATTGCATGATTGTAATCGTATGATTGTGATTGTATGATTGTGGTTGTATGATTGTGATTGTATGATTGTGATTGTATGATAGTAATTGTATGATTATGATAGTATGATTGCGATTGTATGATTGTGATTGTATGTTTGTGATTGTATGATTGTGATCGTATGATTGTGATTCTTTGATTGCGATTGTATGATTGTGATTGTATGATTGCGATTGTGTGATTGTGATTGCATGATTGTGATTGTATGATAGTGATTGTATGATAGTGATTGTATGATTGTGATTGTATGATTGCGATTGTATGATTATGATTGAATGATTGTGATTGTATGACTGTGATTGTGTGATTGTGATTGTGAGATTGTGATTGTATGATTTTGATTGTATGATCGTGATTGTGAGATTGTGATTGTATGATTGTGATTGTATGATTGTGATTGTATGATTGTGATTGTATGATTGTGATTGTATGATTGTGATTGTATGATTGTGATTGTATGATTGTGATTGTATGATTGTGATTGTATGATTGTGATTGTATGATTGTGATTGTATGATTGTGATTGTATGATTGTGATTGTATGATTGTGATTGTATGATTGTGATTGTATGATTGTGATCGTATGATTGTGATTGTATGATCGTGATTGTGAGATTGTGATTGTGAGATTGTGATTGTATGATTGTGATTGAATGATTGTGATTGTATTATAGTAATTGTATGATTGTGATTGTATGATTGCGATTGTATGATTGTGATTGTATGATTGTGATTGTATGATTGTGATCGTATGATTGTGATTCTTTGATTGCGATTGTATGATTGCGATTGTATGATTGTGATTGTATGATTGTGATTGTATGATTGTGGTTGTATGATTGTGATTCTTTCATTGCGATTGTATGATTGTGATTGTATGATTGTGATTGTATGATTGTGATTGTATGATTGTGATCGTATGATTGTGGTTGTATAATTAAGGTTGTATGATTGTTTCTGTATGATTGTGATTGTATGATTGTGATTGTATGATTGTGATTGTATGATTGTGATTGTATGATTGTGATTGTATGATTGTGATTGTATGATTGTGATTGTATGATTGTGATTGTATGATTGTGATTGTATGATTGTGATTGTATGATTGCGATTGTATGATTGTGATTGTATGATTGTGATTGTATGATAGTGATTGTATGATTGTGATTGTATGATTGTGATTGTATGATTGTGGTTGTATGATTGTGATTCTTTCATTGCGATTGTATGATTGTGATTGTATGATTGTGATTGTATGATTGTGATTGTATGATTGTGATCGTATGATTGTGGTTGTATAATTAAGGTTGTATGATTGTTTCTGTATGATTGTGATTGTATGATTGTGATTGTATGATTGTGATTGTATGATTGTGATTGTATGATTGTGATTGTATGATTGTGATTGTATGATTGTGATTGTATGATTGTGATTGTATGATTGTGATTGTATGATTGCGATTGTATGATTGTGATTGCATGATTGTGATTGTATGATAGTGATTGTATGATAGTGATTGTATGATTGTGATTGTATGATTGTGATTGTATGATTGCGATTGTATGATTATGATTGAATGATTGTGATTGTATGACTGTGATTGTGTGATTGTGATTGTGAGATTGTGATTGTATGATTTTGATTGTATGATGGTGATTGTATGATCGTGATTGTGAGATTGTGATTGTATGATTGTGATTGTATGATTGTGATTGTATGATTGTGATTGTATGATTGTGATTGTATGATTGTGATTGTATGATAGTAATTGTATGATTGTGATTGTATGATTGTGATTGTATGATTGTGATTGTATGATTGTGATTGTATGATTGTGATCGTATGATTGTGATGGTATGACTGTCATTGTATGATTGTGATTGTATGATTGTGGTTATATGGTTGTGATTGTATGATTGTGATTGTATGATTGTGATTGTATGGTAGTAATTTTATGATTGTGATTGTATGATTGTGATTGTATGATTGTGATTGTATGACTGTGATCGTATGATTGTGATTCTTTGATTGCGATTGTATGATTGTGATTCTTTGATTGCGATTGTATGATTGTGATTGTATGATTGTGATTGTATGACTGTGATTGAATGATTGTGATTGTATGATTGTGATTGTATGATTGTGATTGTATGATTGTGATTGTATGATTGTGATTGTATGATTGTGATTGCATGATTGTGATTGTATGATTGTGATTGTATGATTGTGATTGTATGATTGTGATTGTATGATTGTGATTGTGTGATAGTGATTGTATGATTGTTTCTGTATGATTGTGATTGTATGATTGCGATTGTATGATTATGATTGTTTGATTGTGATTGTATGATTGTGATTGTGTGATTGTGATTGTGAGATTGTGATTGTATGATCGTGATTGTGAGATTGTGATAGTGAGATTGTGATTGTATGATTGTGATTGAATGATTGTGATTGTATGATAGTAATTGTATGATTGTGATTGTATGATTGCGATTGTATGATTGTGATTGTACGATTGTGATTGTATGATTGTGATCGTATGATTGTGATTCTTTTATTGCGATTGTATGATTGCGATTGTATGATTGTGATTGTATGATTGTGATTGTATGATTGTGGTTGTATGATTGTGATTCTTTCATTGCGATTGTATGATTGTGATTGTATGATTGTGGTTGTATGATTGTGATTGTATGATTGTGATCGTATGATTGTGATTCTTTGATTGCGATTGTATGATTGTGATTGTATGATTGCGATTGTGTGATTGTGATTGCATGATTGTGATTGTATGATAGTGATTGTATGATAGTGATTGTATGATTGTGATTGTATGATTGTGATTGTATGATTGTGATTGTATGATTGTGATTGTATGATTGTGATTGTATGATTGTGATCGTATGATTGTGATCGTATGATTGTGATTGTATGATTGTGCTTGTATGATTGTGATTGTATGATTGTGATTGTATGATTGTGATTGTATGATTGTGATTGTAGGATTGTGATTGTATGATTGTGATTGAATGATTGTGATTGTATTATTGTAATTGTATGATTGTGATTGTATGATTGCGATTGTATGATTGTGATTGTATGATTGTGATTGTATGATTGTGATCGTATGATTGTGATTCTTTGATTGCGATTGTATGATTGCGATTGTATGATTGTGATTGTATGATTGTGATTGTATGATTGTGGTTGTATGATTGTGATTCTTTCATTGCGATTGTATGATTGTGATTGCATGATTGTGATTGTATGATTGTGATTGTATGATTGTGATTGTATGATTGTGATCGTATGATTGTGGTTGTATAATTAAGGTTGTATGATTGTTTCTGTATGATTGTGATTGTATGATTGTGATTGTATGATTGTGATTGTATGATTGTGATTGTATGATTGTGATTGTATGATTGTGATTGTATGATTGTGATTGTATGATTGTGATTGTATGATTGTGATTGTATGATTGCGATTGTATGATTGTGATTGTATGATTGTGATTGTATGATAGTGATTGTATGATAGTGATTGTATGATTGTGATTGTATGATTGTGATTGTATGATTGCGATTGTATGATTATGATTGTATGATTGTGATTGTATGATTGTGATTGTATGATTGTGATTGTATGATTGTGATTGCATGATTGTGATTGTATGATTGTGATTGTATGATTGTGATTGTATGATTGTGATTGTGTGATAGTGATTGTATGATTGTTTCTGTATGATTGTGATTGTATGATTGCGATTGTATGATCATGATTGTTTGATTGTGATTGTACGATTGTGATTGTGTGATTGTGATTGTGAGATTGTGATTGTATGATCGTGATTGTGAGATTGTGATTGTGAGATTGGGATTGTATGATTGTGATTGAATGATTGTGATTGTATGATAGTAATTGTATGATAGTGATTGTATGATAGTGATTGTATGATTGTGATTGTATGATTGTGATTGTATGATTGCGATTGTATGATTATGATTGTATGATTGTGATTGTATGATTGTGATTGTATGATTGTGATTGTATGATTGTGATTGCATGATTGTGATTGTATGATTGTGATTGTATGATTGTGATTGTATGATTGTGATTGTGTGATAGTGATTGTATGATTGTTTCTGTATGATTGTGATTGTATGATTGCGATTGTATGATTATGATTGTTTGATTGTGATTGTACGATTGTGATTGTGTGATTGTGATTGTGAGATTGTGATTGTATGATCGTGATTGTGAGATTGTGATTGTGAGATTGGGATTGTATGATTGTGATTGAATGATTGTGATTGTATGATAGTAATTGTATGATTGTGATTGTATGATTGCGATTGTATGATTGTGATTGTATGATTGTGATTGTATGATTGTGATCGTATGATTGTGATTCTTTGATTGCGATTGTATGATTGCGATTGTATGATTGTGATTGTATGATTGTGATTGTATGATTGTGGTTGTATGATTGTGATTCTTTCATTGCGATTGTATGATTGTGATTGTATGATTGTGATTGTATGATTGTGATTGTATGATTGTGATTGTATGATTGTGATTGTATGATTGTGATTGTATGATTGTGATTGTATGATTGTGGTTGTATGATTGTGATTCTTTCATTGCGATTGTATGATTGTGATTGTATGATTGTGGTTGTATGATTGTGATTGTATGATTGTGATCGTATGATTGTGATTCTTTGATTGCGATTGTATGATTGTGATTGTATGATTGCGATTGTGTGATTGTGATTGCATGATTGTGATTGTATGATTGTGATTGTATGATTGTGATTGTATGATTGTGATTGTATGATTGTGATTGTATGATTGTGATTGTATGATTGTGATTGTATGATTGTGATTGTATGATTGTGATTGTATGATTGTGATTGTATGATTGTGATTGTATGATTGTGATTGTATGATTGTGATTGCATGATTGTGATTGTATGATTGTGATTGTATGATTGTGATTGTATGATTGTGATTGTATGATTGTGATTGTGTGATAGTGATTGTATGATTGTTTCTGTATGATTGTGATTGTATGATGGCGGTTGTATGATTATGATTGTTTGATTGTGATTGTATGATTGTGATTGTGTGATTGTGATTGTGAGATTGTGATTGTATGATCGTGATTGTGAGATTGTGATTGTGAGATTGTGATTGTGTGATTGTGATTGAATGATTCTGATTGTATGATAGTAATTGTATGATTGTGATTGTATGATTGCGATTGTATGATTGTGATTGTATGATTGTGATTGTATGATTGTGATCGTATGATTGTGATTCTTTGATTGCGATTGTATGATTGCGATTGTATGATTGTGATTGTATGATTGTGATTGTATGATTGTGGTTGTATGATTGTGATTGTATGATTGTGATTCTTTCATTGCGATTGTATGATTGTGATTGTATGATTGTGATTGTATGATTGTGATTGTATGATTGTGATTGTATGATTGTGATTGTATGATTGTGATTGTATGATTGTGATCGTATGATTGTGGTTGTATAATTAAGGTTGTATGATTGTTTCTGTATGATTGTGATTGTATGATTGCGATTGTATGATTGTGATTGTATGATTGTGATTGTGTGATTGTGATTGTATGATTGTGATTGCATGATTGTGATTGTATGATTGTGATTGTATGATTGTGATTGTATGATTGTGATTGTATGACTGTGATTGTATGATTGTGATTGTATGACTGTGATCGTATGATTGTGATTCTTTGATTGCGATTGTATGATTGTGATGGTACGATTGTGATTGTATGATTGTGATTGTATGATTGTGATTGTATGATTGTGATTCTTTGATTGCGATTGTATGATTGTGATCGTATGATTGTGATCGTATAATTGTGATTGTATGATTGTGATTGTATGATTGTGATTGTATGATTGTGATTGTATGATTGTGATTTTATGATTGTGATTGTGAGATTGTGATTGTATGATTGTGATTGTATGATTGTGATTGTATGATTGTGGTTGTATGATTGTGATTGTATGATTGTGATTCTTTGATTGCGATTGTATGATTGTGATTGTATGATTGTGATTGTATGACTGTGATTGTATGATTGTGATTGTATGATTGTGATTGTATGATTGTGATTGTATGATTGTGATTGTATGATTGTGATTGTATGATTGTGATTGCATGATTGTGATTGTATGATTGTGATTGTATGATTGTGATTGTATGATTGTGATTGTATGATTGTGATTGTGTGATAGTGATTGTATGATTGTTTCTGTATGATTGTGATTGTATGATTGCGGTTGTATGATTATGATTGTTTGATTGTGATTGTATGATTGTGATTGTGTGATTGTGATTGTGAGATTGTGATTGTGAGATTGTGATTGTGAGATTGTGATTGTGTGATTGTGATTGAATGATTGTGATTGTATGATAGTAATTGTATGATTGTGATTGTATGATTGCGATTGTATGATTGTGATTGTATGATTGTGATTGTATGATAGTGATCGTATGATTGTGATTCTTTGATTGCGATTGTATGATTGCGATTGTATGATTGTGATTGTATGATTGTGATTGTATGATTGTGGTTGTATGATTGTGATTGTATGATTGTGATTCTTTCATTGCGATTGTATGATTGTGATTGTATGATTGTGATTGTATGATTGTGATTGTATGATTGTGATTGTATGATTGTGATTGTATGATTGTGATCGTATGATTGTGGTTGTATAATTAAGGTTGTATGATTGTTTCTGTATGATTGTGATTGTATGATTGCGATTGTATGATTGTGATTGTATGATTGTGATTGTGATTGTATGATTGTGATTGCATGATTGTGATTGTATGATTGTGATTGTATGATTGTGAATGTATGATTGTGATTGTATGATTGTGATTCTTTGATTGCGATTGTATGATTGTGATCGTATGATTGTGATCGTATAATTGTGATTGTATGATTGTGATTGTATGATTGTGATTGTATGATTGTGATTTTATGATTGTGATTGTGAGATTGTGATTGTATGATTGTGATTGTATGATTGTGATTGTATGATTGTGGTTGTATGATTGTGATTGTATGATTGTGATTGTATGATTGTGATTGTATGATTGTGATTGTATGATTGTGATTGTATGACTGTCATTGCATGATTGTGATTGTATGATTATGATTGTATGGTTGTGATTGTATGATCGTGATTGTATGATTGTGATTGTGTGATTGTGATTGTATGATTGTGATTGTATGATTGTGATTGTATGATTGTGATTGCATGATTGTAATCGTATGATTGTGATTGTATGATTGTGATTGTATGATTGTGATTGTATGATTGTGATTGTATGATAGTTATTGTATGATTGTTTCTGTATGATTGTGATTGTATGATTATGATTGTATGATTGTGATTGTATGATTGTGATTGTATGATTGTGATTGTATGATTGTGATTGCATGATTGTAATCGTATGATTGTGATTGTATGATTGTGGTTGTATGATTGTGATTGTATGATTGTGATTGTATGATAGTAATTGTATGATTATGATAGTATGATTGCGATTGTATGATTGTGATTGTATGTTTGTGATTGTATGATTGTGATCGTATGATTGTGATTCTTTGATTGCGATTGTATGATTGTGATTGTATGATTGCGATTGTGTGATTGTGATTGCATGATTGTGATTGTATGATAGTGATTGTATGATAGTGATTGTATGATTGTGATTGTATGATTGCGATTGTATGATTATGATTGAATGATTGTGATTGTATGACTGTGATTGTGTGATTGTGATTGTGAGATTGTGATTGTATGATTTTGATTGTATGATCGTGATTGTGAGATTGTGATTGTATGATTGTGATTGTATGATTGTGATTGTATGATTGTGATTGTATGATTGTGATTGTATGATTGTGATTGTATGATTGTGATTGTATGATTGTGATTGTATGATTGTGATTGTATGATTGTGATTGTATGATTGTGATTGTATGATTGTGATTGTATGATTGTGATTGTATGATTGTGATTGTATGATTGTGATCGTATGATTGTGATTGTATGATCGTGATTGTGAGATTGTGATTGTGAGATTGTGATTGTATGATTGTGATTGAATGATTGTGATTGTATTATAGTAATTGTATGATTGTGATTGTATGATTGCGATTGTATGATTGTGATTGTATGATTGTGATTGTATGATTGTGATCGTATGATTGTGATTCTTTGATTGCGATTGTATGATTGCGATTGTATGATTGTGATTGTATGATTGTGATTGTATGATTGTGGTTGTATGATTGTGATTCTTTCATTGCGATTGTATGATTGTGATTGTATGATTGTGATTGTATGATTGTGATTGTATGATTGTGATCGTATGATTGTGGTTGTATAATTAAGGTTGTATGATTGTTTCTGTATGATTGTGATTGTATGATTGTGATTGTATGATTGTGATTGTATGATTGTGATTGTATGATTGTGATTGTATGATTGTGATTGTATGATTGTGATTGTATGATTGTGATTGTATGATTGTGATTGTATGATTGTGATTGTATGATTGTGATTGTATGATTGCGATTGTATGATTGTGATTGTATGATTGTGATTGTATGATAGTGATTGTATGATTGTGATTGTATGATTGTGATTGTATGATTGTGGTTGTATGATTGTGATTCTTTCATTGCGATTGTATGATTGTGATTGTATGATTGTGATTGTATGATTGTGATTGTATGATTGTGATCGTATGATTGTGGTTGTATAATTAAGGTTGTATGATTGTTTCTGTATGATTGTGATTGTATGATTGTGATTGTATGATTGTGATTGTATGATTGTGATTGTATGATTGTGATTGTATGATTGTGATTGTATGATTGTGATTGTATGATTGTGATTGTATGATTGTGATTGTATGATTGCGATTGTATGATTGTGATTGCATGATTGTGATTGTATGATAGTGATTGTATGATAGTGATTGTATGATTGTGATTGTATGATTGTGATTGTATGATTGCGATTGTATGATTATGATTGAATGATTGTGATTGTATGACTGTGATTGTGTGATTGTGATTGTGAGATTGTGATTGTATGATTTTGATTGTATGATGGTGATTGTATGATCGTGATTGTGAGATTGTGATTGTATGATTGTGATTGTATGATTGTGATTGTATGATTGTGATTGTATGATTGTGATTGTATGATTGTGATTGTATGATAGTAATTGTATGATTGTGATTGTATGATTGTGATTGTATGATTGTGATTGTATGATTGTGATTGTATGATTGTGATCGTATGATTGTGATGGTATGACTGTCATTGTATGATTGTGATTGTATGATTGTGGTTATATGGTTGTGATTGTATGATTGTGATTGTATGATTGTGATTGTATGGTAGTAATTTTATGATTGTGATTGTATGATTGTGATTGTATGATTGTGATTGTATGACTGTGATCGTATGATTGTGATTCTTTGATTGCGATTGTATGATTGTGATTCTTTGATTGCGATTGTATGATTGTGATTGTATGATTGTGATTGTATGACTGTGATTGAATGATTGTGATTGTATGATTGTGATTGTATGATTGTGATTGTATGATTGTGATTGTATGATTGTGATTGTATGATTGTGATTGCATGATTGTGATTGTATGATTGTGATTGTATGATTGTGATTGTATGATTGTGATTGTATGATTGTGATTGTGTGATAGTGATTGTATGATTGTTTCTGTATGATTGTGATTGTATGATTGCGATTGTATGATTATGATTGTTTGATTGTGATTGTATGATTGTGATTGTGTGATTGTGATTGTGAGATTGTGATTGTATGATCGTGATTGTGAGATTGTGATAGTGAGATTGTGATTGTATGATTGTGATTGAATGATTGTGATTGTATGATAGTAATTGTATGATTGTGATTGTATGATTGCGATTGTATGATTGTGATTGTACGATTGTGATTGTATGATTGTGATCGTATGATTGTGATTCTTTTATTGCGATTGTATGATTGCGATTGTATGATTGTGATTGTATGATTGTGATTGTATGATTGTGGTTGTATGATTGTGATTCTTTCATTGCGATTGTATGATTGTGATTGTATGATTGTGGTTGTATGATTGTGATTGTATGATTGTGATCGTATGATTGTGATTCTTTGATTGCGATTGTATGATTGTGATTGTATGATTGCGATTGTGTGATTGTGATTGCATGATTGTGATTGTATGATAGTGATTGTATGATAGTGATTGTATGATTGTGATTGTATGATTGTGATTGTATGATTGTGATTGTATGATTGTGATTGTATGATTGTGATTGTATGATTGTGATCGTATGATTGTGATCGTATGATTGTGATTGTATGATTGTGCTTGTATGATTGTGATTGTATGATTGTGATTGTATGATTGTGATTGTATGATTGTGATTGTAGGATTGTGATTGTATGATTGTGATTGAATGATTGTGATTGTATTATTGTAATTGTATGATTGTGATTGTATGATTGCGATTGTATGATTGTGATTGTATGATTGTGATTGTATGATTGTGATCGTATGATTGTGATTCTTTGATTGCGATTGTATGATTGCGATTGTATGATTGTGATTGTATGATTGTGATTGTATGATTGTGGTTGTATGATTGTGATTCTTTCATTGCGATTGTATGATTGTGATTGCATGATTGTGATTGTATGATTGTGATTGTATGATTGTGATTGTATGATTGTGATCGTATGATTGTGGTTGTATAATTAAGGTTGTATGATTGTTTCTGTATGATTGTGATTGTATGATTGTGATTGTATGATTGTGATTGTATGATTGTGATTGTATGATTGTGATTGTATGATTGTGATTGTATGATTGTGATTGTATGATTGTGATTGTATGATTGTGATTGTATGATTGTGATTGTATGATTGCGATTGTATGATTGTGATTGTATGATTGTGATTGTATGATAGTGATTGTATGATAGTGATTGTATGATTGTGATTGTATGATTGTGATTGTATGATTGCGATTGTATGATTATGATTGTATGATTGTGATTGTATGATTGTGATTGTATGATTGTGATTGTATGATTGTGATTGCATGATTGTGATTGTATGATTGTGATTGTATGATTGTGATTGTATGATTGTGATTGTGTGATAGTGATTGTATGATTGTTTCTGTATGATTGTGATTGTATGATTGCGATTGTATGATCATGATTGTTTGATTGTGATTGTACGATTGTGATTGTGTGATTGTGATTGTGAGATTGTGATTGTATGATCGTGATTGTGAGATTGTGATTGTGAGATTGGGATTGTATGATTGTGATTGAATGATTGTGATTGTATGATAGTAATTGTATGATAGTGATTGTATGATAGTGATTGTATGATTGTGATTGTATGATTGTGATTGTATGATTGCGATTGTATGATTATGATTGTATGATTGTGATTGTATGATTGTGATTGTATGATTGTGATTGTATGATTGTGATTGCATGATTGTGATTGTATGATTGTGATTGTATGATTGTGATTGTATGATTGTGATTGTGTGATAGTGATTGTATGATTGTTTCTGTATGATTGTGATTGTATGATTGCGATTGTATGATTATGATTGTTTGATTGTGATTGTACGATTGTGATTGTGTGATTGTGATTGTGAGATTGTGATTGTATGATCGTGATTGTGAGATTGTGATTGTGAGATTGGGATTGTATGATTGTGATTGAATGATTGTGATTGTATGATAGTAATTGTATGATTGTGATTGTATGATTGCGATTGTATGATTGTGATTGTATGATTGTGATTGTATGATTGTGATCGTATGATTGTGATTCTTTGATTGCGATTGTATGATTGCGATTGTATGATTGTGATTGTATGATTGTGATTGTATGATTGTGGTTGTATGATTGTGATTCTTTCATTGCGATTGTATGATTGTGATTGTATGATTGTGATTGTATGATTGTGATTGTATGATTGTGATTGTATGATTGTGATTGTATGATTGTGATTGTATGATTGTGATTGTATGATTGTGATTGTATGATTGTGATCGTATGATTGTGGTTGTATAATTAAGGTTGTATGATTGTTTCTGTATGATTGTGATTGTATGATTGTGATTGTATGATTGTGATTGTATGATTGTGATTGTATGATTGTGATTGTATGATTGTGATTGTATGATTGTGATTGTATGATTGTGATTGTATGATTGCGATTGTATGATTGTGATTGTATGATTGTGATTGTATGATAGTGATTGTATGATAGTGATTGTATGATTGTGATTGTATGATTGTGATTGTATGATTGCGATTGTATGATTATGATTGTATGATTGTGATTGTATGATTGTGATTGTATGATTGTGATTGTATGATTGTGATTGCATGATTGTGATTGTATGATTGTGATTGTATGATTGTGATTGTATGATTGTGATTGTGTGATAGTGATTGTATGATTGTTTCTGTATGATTGTGATTGTATGATTGCGATTGTATGATTATGATTGTTTGATTGTGATTGTACGATTGTGATTGTGTGATTGTGATTGTGAGATTCTGATTGTATGATCGTGATTGTGAGATTGGGATTGTATGATTGTGATTGAATGATTGTGATTGTATGATAGTAATTGTATGATTGTGATTGTATGATTGCGATTGTATGATTGTGATTGTATGATTGTGATTGTATGATTGTGATTGTATGATTGTGATTGTATGATTGCGATTGTATGATTGTGATTGTATGATTGCGATTGTATGATTGTGATTGTATGATTGTGATTGTATGATTGTGATTGTATGATTGTGGTTGTATGATTGTGACTGTATGATTGTGATTCTTTCATTGCGATTGTATGATTGTGATTGTATGATTGTGATTGTATGATTGTGATTGTATGATTGTGATTGTATGATTGTGATTGTATGATTGCGATTGTATGATTGTGATTGTATGATTGTGATTGTATGATAGTGATTGTATGATAGTGACTGTATGATTGTGATTGTATGATTGTGATTGTATGATTGCGATTGTATGATTATGATTGAATGATTGTGATTGTATGACTGTGATTGTGTGATTGTGATTGTGAGATTGTGATTGTATGATTTTGATTGTATGATGGTGATTGTATGATCGTGATTGTGAGATTGTGATTGTATGATTGTGATTGTATGATTGTGATTGTATGATTGTGATTGTATGATTGTGATTGTATGATTGTGATTGTATGATTGTGATTGTATGATTGTGATTGTATGATTGCGATTGTATGATTGTGATTGTATGATTGTGATTGTATGATAGTGATTGTATGATAGTGATTGTATGATTGTGATTGTATGATTGTGATTGTATGATTGCGATTGTATGATTATGATTGTATGATTGTGATTATATGATTGTGATTGTATGATTGTGATTGTATGATTGTGATTGTATGATTGTGATTGCATGATTGTGATTGTATGATTGTGATTGTATGATTGTGATTGTATGATTGTGATTGTATGATTGTGATCGTATGATTGTGGTTGTATAATTAAGGTTGTATGATTGTTTCTGTATGATTGTGATTGTATGATTGTGATTGTATGATTGTGATTGTATGATTGTGATTGTATGATTGTGATTGTATGATTGTGATTGTATGATTGTGATTGTATGATTGTGATTGTATGATTGCGATTGTATGATTGTGATTGTATGATTGTGATTGTATGATAGTGATTGTATGATAGTGATTGTATGATTGTGATTGTATGATTGTGATTGTATGATTGCGATTGTATGATTATGATTGTATGATTGTGATTGTATGATTGTGATTGTATGATTGTGATTGTATGATTGTGATTGCATGATTGTGATTGTATGATTGTGATTGTATGATTGTGATTGTATGATTGTGATTGTGTGATAGTGATTGTATGATTGTTTCTGTATGATTGTGATTGTATGATTGCGATTGTATGATTATGATTGTTTGATTGTGATTGTACGATTGTGATTGTGTGATTGTGATTGTGAGATTCTGATTGTATGATCGTGATTGTGAGATTGTGATTGTGAGATTGGGATTGTATGATTGTGATTGAATGATTGTGATTGTATGATAGTAATTGTATGATTGTGATTGTATGATTGCGATTGTATGATTGTGATTGTATGATTGTGATTGTATGATTGTGATTGTATGATTGTGATTGTATGATTGCGATTGTATGATTGTGATTGTATGATTGCGATTGTATGATTGTGATTGTATGATTGTGATTGTATGATTGTGATTGTATGATTGTGGTTGTATGATTGTGACTGTATGATTGTGATTCTTTCATTGCGATTGTATGATTGTGATTGTATGATTGTGATTGTATGATTGTGATTGTATGATTGTGATTGTATGATTGTGATTGTATGATTGCGATTGTATGATTGTGATTGTATGATTGTGATTGTATGATAGTGATTGTATGATAGTGATTGTATGATTGTGATTGTATGATTGTGATTGTATGATTGCGATTGTATGATTATGATTGAATGATTGTGATTGTATGACTGTGATTGTGTGATTGTGATTGTGAGATTGTGATTGTATGATTTTGATTGTATGATGGTGATTGTATGATCGTGATTGTGAGATTGTGATTGTATGATTGTGATTGTATGATTGTGATTGTATGATTGTGATTGTATGATTGTGATTGTATGATTGTGATTGTATGATTGTGATTGTATGATTGCGATTGTATGATTGTGATTGTATGATTGTGATTGTATGATAGTGATTGTATGATAGTGATTGTATGATTGTGATTGTATGATTGTGATTGTATGATTGCGATTGTATGATTATGATTGTATGATTGTGATTATATGATTGTGATTGTATGACTGTGATTGTATGATTGTGATTGTATGATTGTGATTGCATGATTGTGATTGTATGATTGTGATTGTATGATTGTGATTGTATGATTGTGATTGTGTGATAGTGATTGTATGATTGTTTCTGTATGATTGTGATTGTATGATTGCGTTTGTATGATTATGATTGTTTGATTGTGATTGTACGATTGTGATTGTGTGATTGTGATTGTGAGATTGTGATTGTATGATCGTGATTGTGAGATCGTGATTGTGAGATTGGGATTGTATGATTGTGATTGAATGATTGTGATTGTATGATAGTAATTGTATGATTGTGATTGTATGATTGCGATTGTATGATTGTGATTGTATGATTGTGATTGTATGATTGTGATCGTATGATTGTGATTCTTTGATTGCGATTGTATGATTGCGATTGTATGATTGTGACTGTATGATTGTGATTGTATGATTGTGGTTGTATGATTGTGACTGTATGATTGTGATTCTTTCATTGCGATTGTATGATTGTGATTGTATGATTGTGATTGTATGATTGTGATTGTATGATTGTGATTGTATGATTGTGATTGTATGATTGTGATTGTATGATTGCGATTGTATGATTGTGATTGTATGATTGTGATTGTATGATAGTGATTGTATGATAGTGATTGTATGATTGTGATTGTATGATTGTGATTGTATGATTGCGATTGTATGATTATGATTGAATGATTGTGATTGTATGACTGTGATTGTGTGATTGTGATTGTGAGATTGTGATTGTATGATTTTGATTGTATGATGGTGATTGTATGATCGTGATTGTGAGATTGTGATTGTATGATTGTGATTGTATGATTGTGATTGTATGATTGTGATTGTATGATTGTGATTGCATGATTGTGATTGTATGATTGTGATTGTATGATTGTGATTGTATGATTGTGATTGTGTGATAGTGATTGTATGATTGTTTCTGTATGATTGTGATTGTATGATTGCGTTTGTATGATTATGATTGTTTGATTGTGATTGTACGATTGTGATTGTGTGATTGTGATTGTGAGATTGTGATTGTATGATCGTGATTGTGAGATCGTGATTGTGAGATTGGGATTGTATGATTGTGATTGAATGATTGTGATTGTATGATAGTAATTGTATGATTGTGATTGTATGATTGCGATTGTATGATTGTGATTGTATGATTGTTTCTGTATGATTGTGATTGTATGATTGCGATTGTATGATTATGATTGTTTGATTGTGATTGTACGATTGTGATTGTGTGATTGTGATTGTGAGATTCTGATTGTATGATCGTGATTGTGAGATTGTGATTGTGAGATTGGGATTGTATGATTGTGATTGAATGATTGTGATTGTATGATAGTAATTGTATGATTGTGATTGTATGATTGCGATTGTATGATTGTGATTGTATGATTGTGATTGTATGATTGTGATTGTATGATTGTGATTGTATGATTGCGATTGTATGATTGTGATTGTATGATTGCGATTGTATGATTGTGATTGTATGATTGTGATTGTATGATTGTGATTGTATGATTGTGGTTGTATGATTGTGACTGTATGATTGTGATTCTTTCATTGCGATTGTATGATTGTGATTGTATGATTGTGATTGTATGATTGTGATTGTATGATTGTGATTGTATGATTGTGATTGTATGATTGCGATTGTATGATTGTGATTGTATGATTGTGATTGTATGATAGTGATTGTATGATAGTGATTGTATGATTGTGATTGTATGATTGTGATTGTATGATTGCGATTGTATGATTATGATTGAATGATTGTGATTGTATGACTGTGATTGTGTGATTGTGATTGTGAGATTGTGATTGTATGATTTTGATTGTATGATGGTGATTGTATGATCGTGATTGTGAGATTGTGATTGTATGATTGTGATTGTATGATTGTGATTGTATGATTGTGATTGTATGATTGTGATTGTATGATTGTGATTGTATGATTGTGATTGTATGATTGTGATTGTATGATTGCGATTGTATGATTGTGATTGTATGATTGTGATTGTATGATAGTGATTGTATGATAGTGATTGTATGATTGTGATTGTATGATTGTGATTGTATGATTGCGATTGTATGATTATGATTGTATGATTGTGATTATATGATTGTGATTGTATGATTGTGATTGTATGATTGTGATTGTATGATTGTGATTGCATGATTGTGATTGTATGATTGTGATTGTATGATTGTGATTGTATGATTGTGATTGTATGATTGTGATCGTATGATTGTGGTTGTATAATTAAGGTTGTATGATTGTTTCTGTATGATTGTGATTGTATGATTGTGATTGTATGATTGTGATTGTATGATTGTGATTGTATGATTGTGATTGTATGATTGTGATTGTATGATTGTGATTGTATGATTGTGATTGTATGATTGCGATTGTATGATTGTGATTGTATGATTGTGATTGTATGATAGTGATTGTATGATAGTGATTGTATGATTGTGATTGTATGATTGTGATTGTATGATTGCGATTGTATGATTATGATTGTATGATTGTGATTGTATGATTGTGATTGTATGATTGTGATTGTATGATTGTGATTGCATGATTGTGATTGTATGATTGTGATTGTATGATTGTGATTGTATGATTGTGATTGTGTGATAGTGATTGTATGATTGTTTCTGTATGATTGTGATTGTATGATTGCGATTGTATGATTATGATTGTTTGATTGTGATTGTACGATTGTGATTGTGTGATTGTGATTGTGAGATTCTGATTGTATGATCGTGATTGTGAGATTGTGATTGTGAGATTGGGATTGTATGATTGTGATTGAATGATTGTGATTGTATGATAGTAATTGTATGATTGTGATTGTATGATTGCGATTGTATGATTGTGATTGTATGATTGTGATTGTATGATTGTGATTGTATGATTGTGATTGTATGATTGCGATTGTATGATTGTGATTGTATGATTGCGATTGTATGATTGTGATTGTATGATTGTGATTGTATGATTGTGATTGTATGATTGTGGTTGTATGATTGTGACTGTATGATTGTGATTCTTTCATTGCGATTGTATGATTGTGATTGTATGATTGTGATTGTATGATTGTGATTGTATGATTGTGATTGTATGATTGTGATTGTATGATTGCGATTGTATGATTGTGATTGTATGATTGTGATTGTATGATAGTGATTGTATGATAGTGATTGTATGATTGTGATTGTATGATTGTGATTGTATGATTGCGATTGTATGATTATGATTGAATGATTGTGATTGTATGACTGTGATTGTGTGATTGTGATTGTGAGATTGTGATTGTATGATTTTGATTGTATGATGGTGATTGTATGATCGTGATTGTGAGATTGTGATTGTATGATTGTGATTGTATGATTGTGATTGTATGATTGTGATTGTATGATTGTGATTGTATGATTGTGATTGTATGATTGTGATTGTATGATTGTGATTGTATGATTGCGATTGTATGATTGTGATTGTATGATTGTGATTGTATGATAGTGATTGTATGATAGTGATTGTATGATTGTGATTGTATGATTGTGATTGTATGATTGCGATTGTATGATTATGATTGTATGATTGTGATTATATGATTGTGATTGTATGATTGTGATTGTATGATTGTGATTGTATGATTGTGATTGCATGATTGTGATTGTATGATTGTGATTGTATGATTGTGATTGTATGATTGTGATTGTGTGATAGTGATTGTATGATTGTTTCTGTATGATTGTGATTGTATGATTGCGTTTGTATGATTATGATTGTTTGATTGTGATTGTACGATTGTGATTGTGTGATTGTGATTGTGAGATTGTGATTGTATGATCGTGATTGTGAGATCGTGATTGTGAGATTGGGATTGTATGATTGTGATTGAATGATTGTGATTGTATGATAGTAATTGTATGATTGTGATTGTATGATTGCGATTGTATGATTGTGATTGTATGATTGTGATTGTATGATTGTGATCGTATGATTGTGATTCTTTGATTGCGATTGTATGATTGCGATTGTATGATTGTGACTGTATGATTGTGATTGTATGATTGTGGTTGTATGATTGTGACTGTATGATTGTGATTCTTTCATTGCGATTGTATGATTGTGATTGTATGATTGTGATTGTATGATTGTGATTGTATGATTGTGATTGTATGATTGTGATTGTATGATTGTGATTGTATGATTGCGATTGTATGATTGTGATTGTATGATTGTGATTGTATGATAGTGATTGTATGATAGTGATTGTATGATAGTGATTGTATGATTGTGATTGTATGATTGCGATTGTATGATTATGATTGAATGATTGTGATTGTATGACTGTGATTGTGTGATTGTGATTGTGAGATTGTGATTGTATGATTTTGATTGTATGATGGTGATTGTATGATCGTGATTGTGAGATTGTGATTGTATGATTGTGATTGTATGATTGTGATTGTATGATTGTGATTGTATGATTGTGATTGTATGATTGTGATTGTATGATTGTGATTGTATGATTGTGATTGTATGATTGTGATTGTATGATTGCGATTGTATGATTGTGATTGTATGATTGTGATTGTATGATAGTGATTGTATGATAGTGATTGTATGATTGTGATTGTATGATTGTGATTGTATGATTGCGATTGTATGATTATGATTGTATGATTGTGATTATATGATTGTGATTGTATGATTGTGATTGTATGATTGTGATTGTATGATTGTGATTGCATGATTGTGATTGTATGATTGTGATTGTATGATTGTGATTGTATGATTGTGATTGTGTGATAGTGATTGTATGATTGTTTCTGTATGATTGTGATTGTATGATTGCGTTTGTATGATTATGATTGTTTGATTGTGATTGTACGATTGTGATTGTGTGATTGTGATTGTGAGATTGTGATTGTATGATCGTGATTGTGAGATCGTGATTGTGAGATTGGGATTGTATGATTGTGATTGAATGATTGTGATTGTATGATAGTAATTGTATGATTGTGATTGTATGATTGCGATTGTATGATTGTGATTGTATGATTGTGATTGTATGATTGTGATCGTATGATTGTGATTCTTTGATTGCGATTGTATGATTGCGATTGTATGATTGTGACTGTATGATTGTGATTGTATGATTGTGGTTGTATGATTGTGACTGTATGATTGTGATTCTTTCATTGCGATTGTATGATTGTGATTGTATGATTGTGATTGTATGATTGTGATTGTATGATTGTGATTGTATGATTGTGATTGTATGATTGCGATTGTATGATTGTGATTGTATGATTGTGATTGTATGATAGTGATTGTATGATAGTGATTGTATGATTGTGATTGTATGATTGTGATTGTATGATTGCGATTGTATGATTATGATTGAATGATTGTGATTGTATGACTGTGATTGTGTGATTGTGATTGTGAGATTGTGATTGTATGATTTTGATTGTATGATGGTGATTGTATGATCGTGATTGTGAGATTGTGATTGTATGATTGTGATTGTATGATTGTGATTGTATGATTGTGATTGCATGATTGTGATTGTATGATTGTGATTGTATGATTGTGATTGTATGATTGTGATTGTATGATTGTGATTGTAGGATTGTGATTGTATGATTGTGATTGTATGATTGTGATCGTATGATTGTGGTTGTATAATTAAGGTTGTATGATTGTTTCTGTATGATTGTGATTGTATGATTGCGATTGTATGATTGTGATTGCATGATTGTGATTGTATGATTGTGATCGCATGATTGCGATTCTTTGATTGCGATTGTATGATTGTGATTGTATGATTGTGATTGTATGATCGTGATTGTGAGATTGTGATTGTGAGATTGTGATTGTGAGATTGTGATTGTATGATTGTGATTGAATGATTGTGATTGTATGATAGTAATTGTATGATTGTGATTGTATGATTGCGATTGTATGATTGTGATTGTATGATTGCGATTGTATGATTGTGATCGTATGATTGTGATTCTTTGATTGCGATTGTATGATTGCGATTGTATGATTGTGATTGTATGATTGTGATTGTGTGATTGTGATTGTATGATTGTGATTGCATGATTGTGATTGTATGATTGTGATTGTATGATTGTTTCTGTATGATTGTGATTGTATGATTGCGATTGTATGATTGTGATTGTATGATTGTGATTGTATGATTGTGATTGTATGATTGTGATCGCATGATTGTGATTCTTTGATTGCGATTGTATGATTGTGATTCTATGATTGTGATTGTATGATCGTGATTGTGAGATTGTGATTGTGAGATTGTGATTGTATGATTGTGATTGAATGATTGTGATTGTATGATAGTAATTGTATGATTGTGATTGTATGATTGCGATTGTATGATTGTGATTGTATGATTGCGATTGTATGATTGTGATCGTATGATTGTGATTCTTTGATTGCGATTGTATGATTGTGATTGTATGATTGTGATTGTATGATTGTGATCGTATGATTGTGATTCTTTGATTGCGATTGTGAGATTGTGATTGTATGATTGTGATTGTATGATTGTGATTGTATGATTGTGATTGTATGATTATGGTTGTATGATTGTGATTGTATGATTGTGATTCTTTCATTGCGATTGTATGATTGTGATTGTATGATTGTGATTGTATGATTGTGGTTGTATGATTGTGATTGTATGATTGTGATTGTATGATTGTGATTGTATGATTGTGATTGTATGATTGTGATTGTATGATTGTGATTGTATGACTGTCATTGTATGATTGTGATTGTATGATTATGATTGTATGGTTGTGATTGTATGATCGTGATTGTATGATCGTGATTGTGAGATTGAGATTGTATGATTGTGATTGTATGATTGTGATTGTATGATTGTGATTGTATGACTGTGATTGTAAGATTGTGATTGTGCGATTGCGATTGTATGATTGTGACTGTATAATTGTGATTGTATGATTGTGATTGTATGATTGTGATCGTATGATTGTGATCGTATAATTGTGATCGTATGATTGTGATCGTATGATTGTGATTGTATGATTGTGATTGTATGATTGTGATTGAATGATTGTGATTGTATGATTGTGATTGTATGATTGCGATTGTATGATTGTGATTGTATGATTGTGATTGTATGACTGTGACCGTATGGTTGTGATTCTTTGATTGCGATTGTATGATTGTGATTGTATGATTGTGATTGTGTGATTGTGATTGTATGATTGTGATTGTATGATTGTGATTGTATGATTGTGATTGCATGATTGTAATCGTATGATTGTGATTGTATGATTGTGATTGTATGATTGTGATTGTATGATAGTTATTGTATGATTGTTTCTGTATGATTGTGATTGTATGATTATGATTGTATGATTGTGATTGTATGATTGTGATTGTGTGATTGCGATTGTGAGATTGTGATTGTATGATCGTGATTGTATGATCGTGATTGTGAGATTGTGGTTGTATGATTGTGATTGTATGATTGTGATTGTATGATTGTGATTGTATGATTATGATTGTTTGATTGTGATTGTATGATTGTGATTGTGTGATTGTGATTGTGAGGTTGTGATTGTATGATCGTGATTGTGAGATTGTGATTGTGAGATTGTGATTGTATGATTGTGATTGAATGATTGTGATTGTATGATAGTAATTGTATGATTGTGATTGTATGATTGCGATTGTATGATTGTGATTGTATGATTGTGATTGTATGATTGTGATCGTATGATTGTGATTCTTTGATTGCGATTGTATGATTGCGATTGTATGATTGTGATTGTATGAGTGTGATTGTATGATTGTGGTTGTATGATTGTGATTCTTTCATTGCGATTGTATGATTGTGATTGTATGATTGTGATTGTATGATTGTGATTGTATGATTGTGATCGTATGATTGTGGTTGTATAATTAAGGTTGTATGATTGTTTCTGTATGATTGTGATTGTATGATTGTGATTGTATGACTCTGATCGTATGATTGTGATTTTTTGATTGCGATTGTATGATTGTGATTGTATGATTGTGATTGTATGATTGTGATTGTATGATTGTGATTGCATGATTGTAATTGTATGATTGTGATTGTATGACTGTGATTGTATGATTGTGATTGTATGATTGTGATTGTATGATTGTGATTGTATGATAGTGATTGTATGATTGTTTCTGTATGATTGTGATTGTATGATTGCGATTGTATGATTATGATTGTATGATTGTGATTGTATGATTGTGATTGTGTGATTGTGATTGTGAGATTGTGATTGTATGATCGTGATTGTATGATCGTGATTGTATGATCGTGATTGTGAGATTGTGGTTGTATGATTGTGATCGTATGATTGTGATTGTATGATAGTAATTGTATGATTGTGATAGTATGATTGCGATTGTATGATTGTGATTGTATGATTGTGATTGTATGATTGTGATCGTATGATTGTGATTCTTTCATTGCGATTGTATGATTGTGATTGAATGATTGTGATTGTATGATTGTGATTGTATGATTATGATTGTATGATTGTGATTGTATGATTGTGATTGTATGATTATGATTGTATGATTGTGATTGCATGATAGTGATTGTATGATTGTGATTGTATGATTGTGATTGTATGATTGTGATTGTATGATTGTGATTGTATGATTGTGATTGTATGATTGTGATTGTATGATTGCGATTGTATGATTGTGATTGTATGATTGTGATTGTATGATAGTGATTGTATGATAGTGATTGTATGATTGTGATTGTATGATTGTGATTGTACGATTGCGATTGTATGATTATGATTGAATGATTGTGATTGTATGACTGTGATTGTGTTATTGTGATTGTGATATTGTGATTGTATGATTGTGATTGTATGATTGTGATTGTATGATTGTGATTGTATGATAGTAATTGTATGATTGTGATTGTATGATTGTGATTGTATGATTGTGATTGTATGATTGTGATTGTATGATTGTGATTGTATGATTGGGATCGTATGATTGTGATTGTAAGATTGTGATTGTGTGATTGCGATTGTATGATTGTGACTGTATGATTGTGATTGTATGATTGTGATTGTATGATTGTGATTGTATGATTGTGATTCTTTGATTGCGATTGTATGATTGTGATTGTATGACTGTGATTGTATGATTGTGATTGTATGATTGTGATTGTATGATTGTGATTGTATGATTGGGATCGTATGATTGTGATTGTAAGATTGTGATTGTGTGATTGCGATTGTATGATTGTGACTGTATGATTGTGATTGTATGATTGTGATTGTATGATTGTGATTGTATGATTGTGATTCTTTGATTGCGATTGTACGATTGTGATTGTATGATTGTGATTGTATGATTGTGATTGTATGATTGTGATTGTATGGCTGTGATTGTATGATTGTGATTGTATGATTGTGATTGTATGATTGTGATTGTATGATTGTGATTGTATGATTGTGGTTGTATGATTGTGATTGCATGATTGTGATTGTATGATTGTGATTGTATGATTGTGATTGTATGATTGTGATTGTATGATTGTGATTGTGTGATAGTGATTGTATGATTGTTTCTGTATGATTGTGATTGTATGATTGCGATTGTATGATTATGATTGTTTGATTGTGAATGTATGATTGTGATTGTGTGATTGTGATTGTGAGATTGTGATTGTATGATCGTGATTGTGAGATTGTGATTGTGAGATTGTGATTGTATGATTGTGATTGAATGATTGTGATTGTATGATAGTAATTGTATGATTGCGATTGTACGATTGCGATTGTATGATTGTGATTGTATGATTGTGATTGTATGATTGTGGTTGTATGATTGTGATTGTATGATTGTGATTCTTTCATTGCGATTGTATGATTGTGATTGTATGATTGTGATTGTATGATTGTGATTGTATGATTGTGATCGTATGTTTATGGTTGTATAATTAAGGTTGTATGATTGTTTCTGTATGATTGTGATTGTATGATTGTGATTGTATGATTGTGATTGTATGATTGTGATTGTATGATTGTGATCGTATGTTTATGGTTGTATAATTAAGGTTGTATGATTGTTTCTGTATGATTGTGATTGTATGATTGTGATTGTATGATTGTGATTGTATAATTGCGATTGTATGATTGTGATTGTATGATTGTGATTGTATGATAGTGATTGTATGATAGTGATTGTATGATTGTGATTGTATGATTGTGATTGTATGATTGCGATTGTATGATTGTGATTGTATGATTGTGATTGTATGGTAGTAATTTTATGATTGTGATTGTATGATTGTGATTGTATGATTGTGATTGTATGATTATGATTGTTTGATTGTGATTGTATGATTGTGATTGTGTGATTGTGATTGTGAGGTTGTGATTGTATGATCGTGATTGTGAGATTGTGATTGTGAGATTGTGATTGTATGATTGTGATTGAATGATTGTGATTGTATGATAGTAATTGTATGATTGTGATTGTATGATTGCGATTGTATGATTGTGATTGTATGATTGTGATTGTATGATTGTGATCGTATGATTGTGATTCTTTGATTGCGATTGTATGATTGCGATTGTATGATTGTGATTGTATGAGTGTGATTGTATGATTGTGGTTGTATGATTGTGATTCTTTCATTGCGATTGTATGATTGTGATTGTATGATTGTGATTGTATGATTGTGATTGTATGATTGTGATCGTATGATTGTGGTTGTATAATTAAGGTTGTATGATTGTTTCTGTATGATTGTGATTGTATGATTGTGATTGTATGACTCTGATCGTATGATTGTGATTTTTTGATTGCGATTGTATGATTGTGATTGTATGATTGTGATTGTATGATTGTGATTGTATGATTGTGATTGTATGATTGTGATTGTATGATTGTGATTGCATGATTGTAATTGTATGATTGTGATTGTATGACTGTGATTGTATGATTGTGATTGTATGATTGTGATTGTATGATTGTGATTGTATGATAGTGATTGTATGATTGTTTCTGTATGATTGTGATTGTATGATTATGATTGTTTGATTGTGATTGTATGATTGTGATTGTGTGATTGTGATTGTGAGGTTGTGATTGTATGATCGTGATTGTGAGATTGTGATTGTGAGATTGTGATTGTATGATTGTGATTGAATGATTGTGATTGTATGATAGTAATTGTATGATTGTGATTGTATGATTGCGATTGTATGATTGTGATTGTATGATTGTGATTGTATGATTGTGATTGTATGATTGTGATTGTATGATTGTGATTGTATGGTTGTGATTGTATGATTGCGATTGTATGATTGCGATTGTATGATTGTGATTGTATGATTGTGATTGTATGATAGTGATTGTATGATAGTGATTGTATGATTGTGATTGTATGACTGTGATTGTATGATTGCGATTGTATGATTATGATTGAATGATTGTGATTGTATGACTGTGATTGTGTGATTGTGATTGTGAGATTGTGATTGTATGATTTTGATTGTATGATAGTAATTGTATGATTGTGATTGTATGATTGTGATTGTATGATTGTGATTGTATGATTGTGATTGTATGATTGTGATCGTATGATTGTGATGGTATGACTGTGATTGTATGATTGTGATTGTATGATTGTGATTGTATGATTGTGATTGTATGATTGTGATTGTATGATTGTGATTGTATGATTGTGATTGTATGATTGTGATTGTATGGTTGTGATTGTATGATTGCGATTGTATGATTGTGATTGTATGATTGTGATTGTATGATAGTGATTGTATGATAGTGATTGTATGATTGTGATTGTATGACTGTGATTGTATGATTGCGATTGTATGATTATGATTGAATGATTGTGATTGTATGACTGTGATTGTGTGATTGTGATTGTGAGATTGTGATTGTATGATTTTGATTGTATGATGGTGATTGTATGATCGTGATCGTGAGATTGTGATTGTATGATTGTGATTGTATGATTGTGATTGTATGATTGTGATTGTATGATTGTGATTGTATGATAGTAATTGTATGATAGTAATTGTATGATTGTGATTGTATGATTGTGATTGTATGATTGTGATTGTATGATTGTGATTGTATGATTGTGATCGTATGATTGTGATGGTATGACTGTGATTTTATGATTGTGATTGTATAATTGTGATTGTATGATTGTGATTGTATGATTGTGATTGTATGATTGTGATTGTATGATTGTGATTGTATGGTAGTAATTTTATGATTGTGATTGTATGATTGTGATTGTATGATTGTGATTGTATGATTGTGATTGTATGATTGTGATTGTATGATTGTGATAGTATGATTGTGATTGTATGATTGTGATTGTATGATTGTGACTGTATGATTGTGATTGTATGATTGTGATTGTATGATTGTGATTGTATGATTGTGATTGTATGATTGTGATTGTGTGATTGTGATTGTATGATTGTGATTGCATGATTGTGAATGTATGATTGTGATTGTGTGATTGTGATTGTGAGATTGTGATTGTATGATCGTGATTGTGAGATTGTGATTGTGAGATTGTGATTGTATGATTGTGATTGAATGATTGTGATTGTATGATAGTAATTGTATGATTGTGATTGTATGATTGCGATTGTATGATTGTGATTGTATGATTGTGACTGTATGATTGTGATCGTATGATTGTGATTCTTTGATTGCGATTGTATGATTGCGATTGTATGATTGTGATTGTATGATTGTGATTGTATGATTGTGGTTGTATGATTGTGATTGTATGATTGTGATTCTTTCATTGCGATTGTATGATTGTGATTGTATGATTGTGATTGTATGATTGTGATTGTATGATTGTGATCGTATGTTTATGGTTGTATAATTAAGGTTGTATGATTGTTTCTGTATGATTGTGATTGTATGATTGTGATTGTATGATTGTGATTGTATAATTGCGATTGTATGATTGTGATTGTATGATTGTGATTGTATGATAGTGATTGTATGATAGTGATTGTATGATTGCGATTGTATGATTGTGATTGTATGATTGCGATTGTATGATTGTGATTGTATGATTGTGATTGTATGGTAGTAATTTTATGATTGTGATTGTATGATTGTGATTGTATGATTGTGATTGCATGATTGTGATTGTATGATTGTGATTGTATGATTGTGATAGTATGATTGTGATTGTATGATTGTGATTGTATGATAGTGATTGTATGATAGTGATTGTATGATTGTGATTGTATTATTGTGATTGTATGATTGCGATTGTATGATTGTGATTGTATGATTGTGATTGTATGGTAGTAATTTTATGATTGTGATTGTATGATTGTGATTGTATGATTGTGATTGTATGATAGTAATTGTATGATTGTGATTGTATGATTGTGATCGTATGATTGTGATTGTATGATTGTGATTGTATGATTGTGATCGTATGACTGTGATGGTATGACTGTGATTGTATGATTGTGATTGTATGATTGTGATTGTATGATTGTGATTGTATGATTGTGATTGTATGATTGTGATTGTATGATTGTGATTGTATGATTGTGATTGTATGGTTGTGATTGTATGATTGCGATTGTATGATTGTGATTGTATGATTGTGATTGTATGATAGTGATGGTATGATAGTGATTGTATGATTGTGATTGTATGACTGTGATTGTATGATTGCGATTGTATGATTATGATTGAATGATTGTGATTGTATGACTGTGATTGTGTGATTGTGATTGTGAGATTGTGATTGTATGATTTTGATTGTATGATGGTGATTGTATGATCGTGATTGTGAGATTGTGATTGTATGATTGTGATTGTATGATTGTGATTGTATGATTGTGATTGTATGATTGTGATTGTATGATAGTAATTGTATGATAGTAATTGTATGATTGTGATTGTATGATTGTGATTGTATGATTGTGATTGTATGATTGTGATTGTATGATTGTGATTGTATGATTGTGATCGTATGATTGTGATGGTATGACTGTGATTGTATGATTGTGATTGTATAATTGTGATTGTATGATTGTGATTGTATGATTGTGATTGTATGATTGTGATTGTATGATTGTGATTGTATGGTAGTAATTTTATGATTGTGATTGTATGATTGTGATTGTATGATTGTGATTGTATGATTGTGATTGTATGATTGTGATTGTATGACTGTCATTGTATGATTGTGATTGTATGATTATGATTGTATGGTTGTGATTGTATGATCGTGATTGTATGATCGTGATTGTGAGATTGTGATTGCATGATTGTGATTGTATGATTGTGATTGTATGATTGTGATTGTATGATTGTGATTGTATGATTGTGATTGTATGACTGTGATTGTAGGATTGTGATTGTATGATTGTGATTGTATGATTGTGATTGTATGATTGTGATTGTATGATTATGATTGTATGATTGTGATTGCATGATAGTGATTGTATGATTGTGATTGTATGATTGTGATTGTATGATTGTGATTGTATGATTGTGATTGTATGATTATGATTGTTTGATTGTGATTGTATGATTGTGATTGTGTGATTGTGATTGTGAGGTTGTGATTGTATGATCGTGATTGTGAGATTGTGATTGTGAGATTGTGATTGTATGATTGTGATTGAATGATTGTGATTGTATGATAGTAATTGTATGATTGTGATTGTATGATTGCGATTGTATGATTGTGATTGTATGATTGTGATTGTATGATTGTGATCGTATGATTGTGATTCTTTGATTGCGATTGTATGATTGCGATTGTATGATTGTGATTGTATGAGTGTGATTGTATGATTGTGGTTGTATGATTGTGATTCTTTCATTGCGATTGTATGATTGTGATTGTATGATTGTGATTGTATGATTGTGATTGTATGATTGTGATCGTATGATTGTGGTTGTATAATTAAGGTTGTATGATTGTTTCTGTATGATTGTGATTGTATGATTGTGATTGTATGACTCTGATCGTATGATTGTGATTTTTTGATTGCGATTGTATGATTGTGATTGTATGATTGTGATTGTATGATTGTGATTGTATGATTGTGATTGTATGATTGTGATTGTATGATTGTGATTGCATGATTGTAATTGTATGATTGTGATTGTATGACTGTGATTGTATGATTGTGATTGTATGATTGTGATTGTATGATTGTGATTGTATGATAGTGATTGTATGATTGTTTCTGTATGATTGTGACTGTATGATTGCGATTGTATGATTATGATTGTATGATTGTGATTGTATGATTGTGATTGTGTGATTGTGATTGTGAGATTGTGATTGTATGATCGTGATTGTATGATTGTGATTGTATGATTGTGATTGTATGATTCTGATTGTATGGTAGTAATTTTATGATTGTGATTGTATGATTGTGATTGTATGATTGTGATTGTATGATTGTGATTGTATGATTGTGATTGTATGATTGTGATTGTATGATTGTGATTGTATGATTGTGATTGTATGATTGTGATTGTATGACTGTCATTGTATGATTGTGATTGTATGATTATGATTGTATGGTTGTGATTGTATGATCGTGATTGTATGATCGTGATTGTGAGATTGTGATTGCATGATTGTGATTGTATGATTGTGATTGTATGATTGTGATTGTATGACTGTGATTGTAAGATTGTGATTGTATGATTGTGATTGTATGATTGTGATTGTATGACTGTGATTGTAAGATTGTGATTGTATGATTGTGATTGTATGATTGTGATTGTATGATTGTGATTGTATGATTGTGATTGTATGATTGTGATTGTATGATTGTGATTGTATGATTGTGATTGTATGATTGTGATTGTATGATTGTGATTGTATGATTGTGATTGTATGATTGTGATTGTATGATTATGATTGTTTGATTGTGATTGTATGATTGTGATTGTGTGATTGTGATTGTGAGGTTGTGGTTGTATGATCGTGATTGTGAGATTGTGATTGTGAGATTGTGATTGTATGATTGTGATTGAATGATTGTGATTGTATGATAGTAATTGTATGATTGTGATTGTATGATTGCGATTGTATGATTGTGATTGTATGATTGTGATTGTATGATTGTGATCGTATGATTGTGATTCTTTGATTGCGATTGTATGATTGCGATTGTATGATTGTGATTGTATGAGTGTGATTGTATGATTGTGGTTGTATGATTGTGATTCTTTCATTGCGATTGTATGATTGTGATTGTATGATTGTGATTGTATGATTGTGATTGTATGATTGTGATTGTATGATTGTGATTGTATGATTGTGATCGTATGATTGTGATTCTTTCATTGCGATTGTATGATTGTGATTGAATGATTGTGATTGTATGATTGTGATTGTATGATTATGATTGTATGATTGTGATTGTATGATTGTGATTGTATGATTATGATTGTATGATTGTGATTGCATGATAGTGATTGTATGATTGTGATTGTATGATTGTGATTGTATGATTGTGATTGTATGATTGTGATTGTATGATTGTGATTGTATGATTGTGATTGTATGATTGTGATTGTATGATTGCGATTGTATGATTGTGATTGTATGATTGTGATTGTATGATAGTGATTGTATGATAGTGATTGTATGATTGTGATTGTATGATTGTGATTGTATGATTGCGATTGTATGATTATGATTGAATGATTGTGATTGTATGACTGTGATTGTGTTATTGTGATTGTGATATTGTGATTGTATGATTGTGATTGTATGATTGTGATTGTATGATTGTGATTGTATGATTGTGATTGTATGATAGTAATTGTATGATTGTGATTGTATGATTGTGATTGTATGATTGTGATTGTATGATTGTGATGGTATGATTGTGATCGTATGATTGTGATGGTATGGCTGTGATTGTATGATTGTGATTGTATGATTGTGATTGTATGATTGTGATTGTATGATTGTGATTGTATGATTGTGGTTGTATGATTGTGATTGCATGATTGTGATTGCATGATTGTGATTGTATGATTGTGATTGTATGATTGTGATTGTATGATTGTGATTGTGTGATAGTGATTGTATGATTGTTTCTGTATGATTGTGATTGTATGATTGCGATTGTATGATTATGATTGTTTGATTGTGAATGTATGATTGTGATTGTGTGATTGTGATTGTGAGATTGTGATTGTATGATCGTGATTGTGAGATTGTGATTGTGAGATTGTGATTGTATGATTGTGATTGAATGATTGTGATTGTATGATAGTAATTGTATGATTGTGATTGTATGATTGCGATTGTATGATTGTGATTGTATGATTGTGACTGTATGATTGTGATCGTATGATTGTGATTCTTTGATTGCGATTGTATGATTGCGATTGTATGATTGTGATTGTATGATTGTGATTGTATGATTGTGGTTGTATGATTGTGATTGTATGATTGTGATTCTTTCATTGCGATTGTATGATTGTGATTGTATGATTGTGATTGTATGATTGTGATTGTATGATTGTGATTGTATGATTGTGATCGTATGTTTATGGTTGTATAATTAAGGTTGTATGATTGTTTCTGTATGATTGTGATTGTATGATTGTGATTGTATGATTGTGATTGTATAATTGCGATTGTATGATTGTGATTGTATGATTGTGATTGTATGATAGTGATTGTATGATAGTGATTGTATGATTGTGATTGTATGATTGTGATTGTATGATTGTGATTGTATGATTGTGATCGTATGATTGTGATGGTATGACTGTGATTGTATGATTGTGATTGTATAATTGTGATTGTATGATTGTGATTGTATGATTGTGATTGTATGATTGTGATTGTATGATTGTGATTGTATGGTAGTAATTTTATGATTGTGATTGTATGATTGTGATTGTATGATTGTGATTGTATGATTGTGATCGTATGATTGTGATGGTATGACTGTGATTGTATGATTGTGATTGTATAATTGTGATTGTATGATTGTGATTGTATGATTGTGATTGTATGATTGTGATTGTATGATTGTGATTGTATGGTAGTAATTTTATGATTGTGATTGTATGATTGTGATTGTATGATTGTGATTGTATGATTGTGATTGTATGATTGTGATTGTATGATTGTGATTGTATGATTGTGATAGTATGATTGTGATTGTATGATTGTGATTGTATGATTGTGATTGTATGATTGTGATTGTATGATTGTGATTGTATGATTGTGATTGTATGATTGTGATTGTATGATTGTGATTGTGTGATTGTGATTGTATGATTGTGATTGCATGATTGTGAATGTATGATTGTGATTGTGTGATTGTGATTGTGAGATTGTGATTGTATGATCGTGATTGTGAGATTGTGATTGTGAGATTGTGATTGTATGATTGTGATTGAATGATTGTGATTGTATGATAGTAATTGTATGATTGTGATTGTATGATTGCGATTGTATGATTGTGATTGTATGATTGTGACTGTATGATTGTGATCGTATGATTGTGATTCTTTGATTGCGATTGTATGATTGCGATTGTATGATTGTGATTGTATGATTGTGATTGTATGATTGTGGTTGTATGATTGTGATTGTATGATTGTGATTCTTTCATTGCGATTGTATGATTGTGATTGTATGATTGTGATTGTATGATTGTGATTGTATGATTGTGATCGTATGTTTATGGTTGTATAATTAAGGTTGTATGATTGTTTCTGTATGATTGTGATTGTATGATTGTGATTGTATGATTGTGATTGTATAATTGCGATTGTATGATTGTGATTGTATGATTGTGATTGTATGATAGTGATTGTATGATAGTGATTGTATGATTGTGATTGTATGATTGTGATTGTATGATTGCGATTGTATGATTGTGATTGTATGATTGTGATTGTATGGTAGTAATTTTATGATTGTGATTGTATGATTGTGATTGTATGATTGTGATTGTATGATTGTGATTGCATGATTGTGATTGTATGATTGTGATTGTATGATTGTGATTGTATGATTGTGATTGTATGATTGTGATCGTATGACTGTGATGGTATGACTGTGATTGTATGATTGTGATTGTATGATTGTGATTGTATGATTGTGATTGTATGATTGTGATTGTATGATTGTGATTGTATGATTGTGATTGTATGATTGTGATTGTATGGTTGTGATTGTATGATTGCGATTGTATGATTGTGATTGTATGATTGTGATTGTATGATAGTGATGGTATGATAGTGATTGTATGATTGTGATTGTATGACTGTGATTGTATGATTGCGATTGTATGATTATGATTGTATGATTGTGATCGTATGATTGTGATGGTATGACTGTGATTGTATGATTGTGATTGTATAATTGTGATTGTATGATTGTGATTGTATGATTGTGATTGTATGATTGTGATTGTATGATTGTGATTGTATGATAGTAATTGTATGATAGTAATTGTATGATTGTGATTGTATGATTGTGATTGTATGATTGTGATTGTATGATTGTGATTGTATGATTGTGATTGTATGATTGTGATCGTATGATTGTGATGGTATGACTGTGATTGTATGATTGTGATTGTATAATTGTGATTGTATGATTGTGATTGTATGATTGTGATTGTATGATTGTGATTGTATGATTGTGATTGTATGATTGTGATTGTATGGTAGTAATTTTATGATTGTGATTGTATGATTGTGATTGTATGATTGTGATTGTATGATTGTGATTGTATGATTGTGATTGTATGACTGTCATTGTATGATTGTGATTGTATGATTATGATTGTATGGTTGTGATTGTATGATCGTGATTGTATGATCGTGATTGTGAGATTGTGATTGCATGATTGTGATTGTATGATTGTGATTGTATGATTGTGATTGTATGATTGTGATTGTATGACTGTGATTGTAGGATTGTGATTGTATGATTGTGATTGTATGATTGTGATTGTATGATTGTGATTGTATGATTGTGATTGTATGATTGTGATTGTATGATTGTGATTGTATGATTGTGATTGTATGATTGTGATTGTATGATTGTGATTGTATGATTGTGATTGTATGATTGTGATTGTATGATTATGATTGTTTGATTGTGATTGTATGATTGTGATTGTGTGATTGTGATTGTGAGGTTGTGATTGTATGATCGTGATTGTGAGATTGTGATTGTGAGATTGTGATTGTATGATTGTGATTGAATGATTGTGATTGTATGATAGTAATTGTATGATTGTGATTGTATGATTGCGATTGTATGATTGTGATTGTATGATTGTGATTGTATGATTGTGATCGTATGATTGTGATTCTTTGATTGCGATTGTATGATTGCGATTGTATGATTGTGATTGTATGAGTGTGATTGTATGATTGTGGTTGTATGATTGTGATTCTTTCATTGCGATTGTATGATTGTGATTGTATGATTGTGATTGTATGATTGTGATTGTATGATTGTGATCGTATGATTGTGGTTGTATAATTAAGGTTGTATGATTGTTTCTGTATGATTGTGATTGTATGATTGTGATTGTATGACTCTGATAGTATGATTGTGATTTTTTGATTGCGATTGTATGATTGTGATTGTATGATTGTGATTGTATGATTGTGATTGTATGATTGTGATTGTATGATTGTGATTGCATGATTGTAATTGTATGATTGTGATTGTATGACTGGGATTGTATGATTGTGATTGTATGATTGTGATTGTATGATTGTGATTGTATGATAGTGATTGTATGATTGTTTCTGTATGATTGTGATTGTATGATTGCGATTGTATGATTATGATTGTATGATTATGATTGTATGATTGTGATTGTGTGATTGTGATTGTGAGATTGTGATTGTATGATCGTGATTGTATGATTGTGATTGTATGATTGTGATTGTATGATTCTGATTGTATGGTGGTAATTTTATGATTGTGATTGTATGATTGTGATTGTATGATTGTGATTGTATGATTGTGATTGTATGATTGTGATTGTATGATTGTGATTGTATGATTGTGATTGTATGACTGTCATTGTATGATTGTGATTGTATGATTATGATTGTATGGTTGTGATTGTATGATCGTGATTGTATGATCGTGATTGTGAGATTGTGATTGCATGATTGTGATTGTATGATTGTGATTGTATGATTGTGATTGTATGACTGTGATTGTAAGATTGTGATTGTATGATTGTGATTGTATGATTGTGATTGTATGATTGTGATTGTATGATTGTGATTGTATGATTGTGATTGTATGATTGTGATTGTATGATTGTGATTGTATGATTGTGATTGTATGATTGTGATTGTATGATTATGATTGTTTGATTGTGATTGTATGATTGTGATTGTGTGATTGTGATTGTGAGGTTGTGATTGTATGATCGTGATTGTGAGATTGTGATTGTGAGATTGTGATTGTATGATTGTGATTGAATGATTGTGATTGTATGATAGTAATTGTATGATTGTGATTGTATGATTGCGATTGTATGATTGTGATTGTATGATTGTGATTGTATGATTGTGATCGTATGATTGTGATTCTTTGATTGCGATTGTATGATTGCGATTGTATGATTGTGATTGTATGAGTGTGATTGTATGATTGTGGTTGTATGATTGTGATTCTTTCATTGCGATTGTATGATTGTGATTGTATGATTGTGATTGTATGATTGTGATTGTATGATTGTGATTGTATGATTGTGATCGTATGATTGTGGTTGTATAATTAAGGTTGTATGATTGTTTCTGTATGATTGTGATTGTATGATTGTGATTGTATGACTCTGATCGTATGATTGTGATTTTTTGATTGCGATTGTATGATTGTGATTGTATGATTGTGATTGTATGATTGTGATTGTATGATTGTGATTGCATGATTGTAATTGTATGATTGTGATTGTATGACTGTGATTGTATGATTGTGATTGTATGATTGTGATTGTATGATTGTGATTGTATGATAGTGATTGTATGATTGTTTCTGTATGATTGTGATTGTATGATTGCGATTGTATGATTATGATTGTATGATTGTGATTGTATGATTGTGATTGTGTGATTGTGATTGTGAGATGGTGATTGTATGATCGTGATTGTATGATCGTGATTGTATGATCGTGATTGTGAGATTGTGGTTGTATGATTGTGATCGTATGATTGTGATTGTATGATAGTAATTGTATGATTGTGATAGTATGATTGCGTTTGTATGATTGTGATTGTATGATTGTGATTGTATGATTGTGATCGTATGATTGTGATTCTTTCATTGCGATTGTATGATTGTGATTGAATGATTGTGATTGTATGATTGTGATTGTATGATTATGATTGTATGATTGTGATTGTATGATTGTGATTGTATGATTATGATTGTATGATTGTGATTGCATGATAGTGATTGTATGATTGTGATTGTATGATTGTGATTGTATGATTGTGATTGTATGATTGTGATTGTATGATTGTGATTGTATGATTGTGATTGTATGATTGCGATTGTATGATTGTGATTGTATGATTGTGATTGTATGATAGTGATTGTATGATAGTGATTGTATGATTGTGATTGTATGATTGTGATTGTATGATTGCGATTGTATGATTATGATTGAATGATTGTGATTGTATGACTGTGATTGTGTTATTGTGATTGTGATATTGTGATTGTATGATTGTGATTGTATGATTGTGATTGTATGATTGTGATTGTATGATAGTAATTGTATGATTGTGATTGTATGATTGTGATTGTATGATTGTGATTGTATGATTGTGATGGTATGATTGTGATCGTATGATTGTGATGGTATGACTGTGATTGTATGATTGTGATTGTATAATTGTGATTGTACGATTGTGATTGTATGATTGTGATTGTATGATTGTGATTGTATGGTAGTAATTTTATGATTGTGATTGTATGATTGTGATTGTATGATTGTGATTGTATGATTGTGATTGTATGATTGTGATTGTATGATTGTGATTGTATGATTGTGATTGTATGATTGTGATTGTATGATTGTGATTGTATGATTGTGATTGTATGATTGTGATTGTATGATTGTGATCGTATGATTGTGATTCTTTCATTGCGATTGTATGATTGTGATTGAATGATTGTGATTGTATGATTGTGATTGTATGATTATGATTGTATGATTGTGATTGTATGATTGTGATTGTATGATTATGATTGTATGATTGTGATTGCATGATAGTGATTGTATGATTGTGATTGTATGATTGTGATTGTATGATTGTGATTGTATGATTGTGATTGTATGATTGTGATTGTATGATTGTGATTGTATGATTGTGATTGTATGATTGCGATTGTATGATTGTGATTGTATGATTGTGATTGTATGATAGTGATTGTATGATAGTGATTGTATGATTGTGATTGTATGATTGTGATTGTATGATTGCGATTGTATGATTATGATTGAATGATTGTGATTGTATGACTGTGATTATGTTATTGTGATTGTGATATTGTGATTGTATGATTGTGATTGTATGATTGTGATTGTATGATTGTGATTGTATGATTGTGATTGTATGATTGTGATTGTATGATAGTAATTGTATGATTGTGATTGTATGATTGTGATTGTATGATTGTGATTGTATGATTGTGATGGTATGATTGTGATCGTATGATTGTGATGGTATGGCTGTGATTGTATGATTGTGATTGTATGATTGTGATTGTATGATTGTGATTGTATGATTGTGATTGTATGATTGTGGTTGTATGATTGTGATTGCATGATTGTGATTGTATGATTGTGATTGTATGATTGTGATTGTATGATTGTGATTGTATGATTGTGATTGTGTGATAGTGATTGTATGATTGTTTCTGTATGATTGTGATTGTATGATTGCGATTGTATGATTATGATTGTTTGATTGTGAATGTATGATTGTGATTGTGTGATTGTGATTGTGAGATTGTGATTGTATGATCGTGATTGTGAGATTGTGATTGTGAGATTGTGATTGTATGATTGTGATTGAATGATTGTGATTGTATGATAGTAATTGTATGATTGTGATTGTATGATTGCGATTGTATGATTGTGATTGTATGATTGTGACTGTATGATTGTGATCGTATGATTGTGATTCTTTGATTGCGATTGTATGATTGCGATTGTATGATTGTGATTGTATGATTGTGATTGTATGATTGTGGTTGTATGATTGTGATTGTATGATTGTGATTCTTTCATTGCGATTGTATGATTGTGATTGTATGATTGTGATTGTATGATTGTGATCGTATGTTTATGGTTGTATAATTAAGGTTGTATGATTGTTTCTGTATGATTGTGATTGTATGATTGTGATTGTATGATTGTGATTGTATAATTGCGATTGTATGATTGTGATTGTATGATTGTGATTGTATGATAGTGATTGTATGATAGTGATTGTATGATTGTGATTGTATGATTGTGATTGTATGATTGCGATTGTATGATTGTGATTGTATGATTGTGATTGTATGGTAGTAATTTTATGATTGTGATTGTATGATTGTGATTGTATGATTGTGATTGTATGATTGTGATTGCATGATTGTGATTGTATGATTGTGATTGTATGATTGTGATTGTATGATAGTGATTGTATGATAGTGATTGTATGATTGTGATTGTATTATTGTGATTGTATGATTGCGATTGTATGATTCTGATTGTATGATTGTGATTGTATGGTAGTAATTTTATGATTGTGATTGTATGATTGTGATTGTATGATTGTGATTGTATGATAGTAATTGTATGATTGTGATTGTATGATTGTGATTGTATGATTGTGATTGTATGATTGTGATTGTATGATTGTGATCGTATGATTGTGATGGTATGACTGTGATTGTATGATTGTGATTGTATGATTGTGATTGTATGATTGTGATTGTATGATTGTGATTGTATGATTGTGATTGTATGATTGTGATTGTATGATTGTGATTGTATGGTTGTGATTGTATGATTGCGATTGTATGATTGTGATTGTATGATTGTGATTGTATGATAGTGATTGTATGATAGTGATTGTATGATTGTGATTGTATGACTGTGATTGTATGATTGCGATTGTATGATTATGATTGAATGATTGTGATTGTATGACTGTGATTGTGTGATTGTGATTGTGAGATTGTGATTGTATGATTTTGATTGTATGATGGTGATTGTATGATCGTGATCGTGAGATTGTGATTGTATGATTGTGATTGTATGATTGTGATTGTATGATTGTGATTGTATGATTGTGATTGTATGATAGTAATTGTATGATAGTAATTGTATGATTGTGATTGTATGATTGTGATTGTATGATTGTGATTGTATGATTGTGATTGTATGATTGTGATCGTATGATTGTGATGGTATGACTGTGATTGTATGATTGTGATTGTATAATTGTGATTGTATGATTGTGATTGTATGATTGTGATTGTATGATTGTGATTGTATGATTGTGATTGTATGGTAGTAATTTTATGATTGTGATTGTATGATTGTGATTGTATGATTGTGATTGTATGATTGTGATTGTATGATTGTGATAGTATGATTGTGATTGTATGATTGTGATTGTATGATTGTGATTGTATGATTGTGATTGTATGATTGTGATTGTATGATTGTGATTGTATGATTGTGATTGTATGATTGTGATTGTATGATTGTGATTGTATGATTGTGATTGTATGATTGTGATTGTATGATTGTGATTGTATGATTGCGATTGTATGATTGTGATTGTATGATTGGGATCGTATGATTGTGATTGTAAGATTGTGGCTGTGTGATTGCGATTGTGTGATTGCGATTGTATGATTGTGACTGTATGATTGTGATTGTATGATTGTGATTTTATGATTGTGATTGTATGATTGTGATTCTTTGATTGCGATTGTATGATTGTGATTGTATGATTGTGATTGTATGATTGTGATTGTATGACTGTGATTGTATGATTGTGATTGTATGATTGTGATTGTATGATTGGGATTGTATGATTGTGATTGTATGATTGTGATTGTATGATTGTGATTGTGTGATAGTGATTGTATGATTGTGATTGTATGATTGCGATTGTATGATTATGATTGTTTGATTGTGATTGTATGATTGTGATTGTGTGATTGTGATTGTGAGATTGTGATTGTATGATCGTGATTGTGAGATTGTGATTGTGAGATTGTGATTGTATGATTGTGATTGAATGATTGTGATTGTATGATAGTAATTGTATGATTGTGATTGTATGATTGCGATTGTATGATTGTGATTGTATGATTGTGATTCTTTCATTGCGATTGTATGATTGTGATTGTATGATTGTGATTGTATGATTGTAATTGTATGATTGTGATCGTATGATTGTGGTTGTATAATTAAGGTTGTATGATTGTTTCTGTATGATTGTGATTGTATGATTGCGATTGTATGATTGTGATTGTATGATTGTGATTGTATGATTGTGATCGCATGATTGTGATTCTTTGATTGCGATTGTATGATTGTGATTGTATGACTGTGATTGTATGATCGTGATTGTGAGATTGTGATTGTGAGATTGTGATTGTGAGATTGTGATTGTGTGATTGTGATTGTATGATTGTGATTGCATGATTGTGATTGTATGATTGTGATTGTATGATTGTGATTGTATGATTGTGATTGTATGATTGTGATCGTATGATTGTGATTCTTTGATTGCGATTGTATGATTGTGATTGTATGATTGTGATTGTATGATTGTGATTGTATGATTGTGATTGTATGATTGTGATTGTATGATTGTGATTGTATGATTGTGATTGAATGATTGTGATTGTATGATAGTAATTGTATGATTGTGATTGTATGATTGCGATTGTATGATTGTGATTGTATGATTGTGATTGTATGATTGTGATTCTTTCATTGCGATTGTATGATTGTGATTGTATGATTGTGATTGTATGATTGTGATTGTATGATTGTGATCGTATGTTTGTGGTTGTATAATTAAGGTTGTATGATTGTTTCTGTATGATTGTGATTGTATGATTGTGATTGTATGATAGTTATTGTATGATTGTTTCTGTATGATTGTGATTGTATGATTATGATTGTATGATTGTGATTGTATGATTGTGATTGTGTGATTGCGATTGTGAGATTGTGATTGTATGATCGTGATTGTATGATCGTGATTGTGAGATTGTGGTTGTATGATTGTGATTGTATGATTGTGATTGTATGATAGTAATTGTATGATTGTGATTGTATGATTGTGATTGTATGATTGTGATTGTATGATAGTTATTGTATGATTGTTTCTGTATGATTGTGATTGTATGATTATGATTGTATGATTGTGATTGTATGATTGTGATTGTGTGATTGCGATTGTGAGATTGTGATTGTATGATCGTGATTGTATGATCGTGATTGTGAGATTGTGGTTGTATGATTGTGATTGTATGATTGTGATTGTATGATAGTAATTGTATGATTGTGATTGTATGATTGTGATTGTATGATTGTGATTGTATGATTGTGATTGTATGATTGTGATTGTATGATTGTGATTGTATGATTGTGATTGTATGATTGTGATTGTATGATTGTGATTGTATGATTGTGATTGTATGATTGTGATTGTATGATTGTGATTGTATGATTGTGATTGTATGATTGTGATTGTATGATTGTGATCGTATGATTGTGATTGTATGATTGTGATTGTATGATTGTGCTTGTATGATTGTGATTGTATGATTGCGATTGTATGATTGTGATTGTATGATTGTGATTGTATGATTGTGATTGTATGATTGTGATCGTATGATTGTGATTCTTTGATTGCGATTGTATGATTGTGATTGTATGATTGCGATTGTGTGATTGTGATTGCATGATTGTGATTGTATGATAGTGATTGTATGATAGTGATAGTATGATTGTGATTGTATGATTGCGATTGTATGATTATGATTGAATGATTGTGATTGTATGACTGTGATTGTGTGATTGTGATTGTGAGATTGTGATTGTATGATTTTGATTGTATGATCGTGATTGTGAGATTGTGATTGTATGATTGTGATTGTATGATTGTGATTGTATGATTGTGATTGTATGATTGTGATTGTATGATTGTGATTGTATGATTGTGATTGTATGATTGTGATTGTATGATTGTGATTGTATGATTGTGATTGTATGATTGTGATTGTATGATTGTGATTGTATGATTGTGATTGTATGATTGTGATTGTATGATTGTGATTGTATGATTGTGATTGTATGATTGTGATTGTATGATTGTGATTGTATGATTGTGATCGTATGATTGTGATTGTATGATTGTGATTGTATGATTGTGCTTGTATGATTGTGATTGTATGATTGTGATTGTATGATTGTGATTGTATGATTGTGATTGTATGATTGTGATTGTATGATTGTGATTGCATGATTGTGATTGTATGATTGTGATTGTATGATTGTGATTGTATGATTGTGATTCTGTGATAGTGATTGTATGATTGTTTCTGTATGATTGTGATTGTATGATTGCGATTGTATGATTATTATTGTTTGACTGTGATTGTATGATTGTGATTGTGTGATTGTGATTGTGAGATTGTGATTGTATGATCGTGATTGTGAGATTGTGATTGTGAGATTGTGATTGTGAGATTGTGATTGTATGATTGTGATTGAATGATTGTGATTGTATTATAGTAATTGTATGATTGTGATTGTATGATTGCGATTGTATGATTGTGATTGTATGATTGTGATTGTATGATTGTGATCGTATGATTGTGATTCTTTGATTGCGATTGTATGATTGCGATTGTATGATTGTGATTGTATGATTGTGATTGTATGATTGTGGTTGTATGATTGTGATTCTTTCATTGCGATTGTATGATTGTGATTGTATGATTGTGATTGTATGATTGTGATTGTATGATTGTGATTGTATGATTGTGATCGTATGATTGTGGTTGTATAATTAAGGTTGTATGATTGTTTCTGTATGATTGTGATTGTATGATTGTGATTGTACGATTGTGATTGTATGATTGTGATTGTATGATTGTGATTGTATGATTGCGATTGTATGATTGTGATTGTATGATTGTGATTGTATGATAGTGATTGTATGATAGTGATTGTATGATTGTGATTGTATGATTGTGATTGTATGATTGCGATTGTATGATTATGATTGAATGATTGTGATTGTATGACTGTGATTGTGTGATTGTGATTGTGAGATTGTGATTGTATGATTTTGATTGTATGATGGTGATTGTATGATCGTGATTGTGAGATTGTGATTGTATGATTGTGATTGTATGATTGTGATTGTATGATTGTGATTGTATGATTGTGATTGTATGATAGTAATTGTATGATTGTGATTGTATGATTGTGATTGTATGATTGTGCTTGTATGATTGTGATTGTATGATAGTGATTGTATGATTGTGATTGTGTGATTGTGATTGTGAGATTGTGATTGTATGATCGTGATTGTGAGATTGTGATTGTGAGATTGTGATTGTATGATTGTGATTGAATGATTGTGATTGTATGATAGTAATTGTATGATTGTGATTGTATGATTGTGCTTGTATGATTGTGATTGTATGATAGTGATTGTATGATTGCGATTGTATGATTATGATTGAATGATTGTGATTGTATGACTGTGATTGTGTGATTGTGATTGTGAGATTGTGATTGTATGATTTTGATTGTATGATGGTGATTGTATGATCGTGATCGTGAGATTGTGATTGTATGATTGTGATTGTATGATTGTGATTGTATGATTGTGATTGTATGATTGTGATTGTATGATTGTGATCGTATGATTGTGATTGTATGATTGTGATTGTATGATTGTGCTTGTATGATTGTGATTGTATGATAGTGATTGTATGATTGCGATTGTATGATTATGATTGAATGATTGTGATTGTATGACTGTGATTGTGTGATTGTGATTGTGAGATTGTGATTGTATGATTTTGATTGTATGATGGTGATTGTATGATCGTGATCGTGAGATTGTGATTGTATGATTGTGATTGTATGATTGTGATTGTATGATTGTGATTGTATGATTGTGATTGTATGATAGTAATTGTATGATAGTAATTGTATGATTGTGATTGTATGATTGTGATTGTATGATTGTGATTGTATGATTGTGATTGTATGATTGTGATCGTATGATTGTGATGGTATGACTGTGATTGTATGATTGTGATTGTATGATTGGGATCGTATGATTGTGATTGTAAGATTGTGGCTGTGTGATTGCGATTGTGTGATTGCGATTGTATGATTGTGACTGTATGATTGTGATTGTATGATTGTGATTGTATGATTGTGATTGTATGATTGTGATTCTTTGATTGCGATTGTATGATTGTGATTGTATGATTGTGATTGTATGATTGTGATTGTATGACTGTGATTGTATGATTGTGATTGTATGATTGTGATTGTATGATTGGGATTGTATGATTGTGATTGTATGATTGTGATTGTATGATTGTGATTGTGTGATAGTGATTGTATGATTGTGATTGTATGATTGCGATTGTATGATTATGATTGTTTGATTGTGATTGTATGATTGTGATTGTGTGATTGTGATTGTGAGATTGTGATTGTATGATCGTGATTGTGAGATTGTGATTGTGAGATTGTGATTGTATGATTGTGATTGAATGATTGTGATTGTATGATAGTAATTGTATGATTGTGATTGTATGATTGCGATTGTATGATTGTGATTGTATGATTGTGATTCTTTCATTGCGATTGTATGATTGTGATTGTATGATTGTGATTGTATGATTGTAATTGTATGATTGTGATCGTATGATTGTGGTTGTATAATTAAGGTTGTATGATTGTTTCTGTATGATTGTGATTGTATGATTGCGATTGTATGATTGTGATTGTATGATTGTGATTGTATGATTGTGATCGCATGATTGTGATTCTTTGATTGCGATTGTATGATTGTGATTGTATGACTGTGATTGTATGATCGTGATTGTGAGATTGTGATTGTGAGATTGTGATTGTGTGATTGTGATTGTATGATTGTGATTGCATGATTGTGATTGTATGATTGTGATTGTATGATTGTGATTGTATGATTGTGATTGTATGATTGTGATCGTATGATTGTGATTCTTTGATTGCGATTGTATGATTGTGATTGTATGATTGTGATTGTATGATTGTGATTGTATGATTGTGATTGTATGATTGTGATTGTATGATTGTGATTGAATGATTGTGATTGTATGATAGTAATTGTATGATTGTGATTGTATGATTGCGATTGTATGATTGTGATTGTATGATTGTGATTGTATGATTGTGATTCTTTCATTGCGATTGTATGATTGTGATTGTATGATTGTGATTGTATGATTGTGATTGTATGATTGTGATCGTATGTTTGTGGTTGTATAATTAAGGTTGTATGATTGTTTCTGTATGATTGTGATTGTATGATTGTGATTGTATGATAGTTATTGTATGATTGTTTCTGTATGATTGTGATTGTATGATTATGATTGTATGATTGTGATTGTCTGATTGTGATTGTGTGATTGCGATTGTGAGATTGTGATTGTATGATCGTGATTGTATGATCGTGATTGTATGATCGTGATTGTGAGATTGTGGTTGTATGATTGTGATTGTATGATTGTGATTGTATGATAGTAATTGTATGATTGTGATTGTATGATTGTGATTGTATGATTGTGATTGTATGATAGTTATTGTATGATTGTTTCTGTATGATTGTGATTGTATGATTATGATTGTATGATTGTGATTGTATGATTGTGATTGTGTGATTGCGATTGTGAGATTGTGATTGTATGATCGTGATTGTATGATCGTGATTGTGAGATTGTGGTTGTATGATTGTGATTGTATGATTGTGATTGTATGATAGTAATTGTATGATTGTGATTGTATGATTGTGATTGTATGATTGTGATTGTATGATTGTGATTGTATGATTGTGATTGTATGATTGTGATTGTATGATTGTGATTGTATGATTGTGATTGTATGATTGTGATTGTATGATTGTGATTGTATGATTGTGATTGTATGATTGTGATCGTATGATTGTGATTGTATGATTGTGATTGTATGATTGTGCTTGTATGATTGTGATTGTATGATTGCGATTGTATGATTGTGATTGTATGATTGTGATTGTATGATTGTGATTGTATGATTGTGATCGTATGATTGTGATTCTTTGATTGCGATTGTATGATTGTGATTGTATGATTGCGATTGTGTGATTGTGATTGCATGATTGTGATTGTATGATAGTGATTGTATGATAGTGATAGTATGATTGTGATTGTATGATTGCGATTGTATGATTATGATTGAATGATTGTGATTGTATGACTGTGATTGTGTGATTGTGATTGTGAGATTGTGATTGTATGATTTTGATTGTATGATCGTGATTGTGAGATTGTGATTGTATGATTGTGATTGTATGATTGTGATTGTATGATTGTGATTGTATGATTGTGATTGTATGATTGTGATTGTATCATTGTGATTGTATGATTGTGATTGTATGATTGTGATTGTATGATTGTGATTGTATGATTGTGATTGTATGATTGTAATTGTATGATTGTGATTGTATGATTGTGATTGTATGATTGTGATTGTATGATTGTGATCGTATGATTGTGATTGTATGATTGTGATTGTATGATTGTGCTTGTGTGATTGTGATTGTATGATTGTGATTGTATGATTGTGATTGTATGATTGTGATTGTATGATTGTGATTGTATGATTGTGATTGCATGATTGTGATTGTATGATTGTGATTGTATGATTGTGATTGTATGATTGTGATTCTGTGATAGTGATTGTATGATTGTTTCTGTATGATTGTGATTGTATGATTGCGATTGTATGATTATTATTGTTTGACTGTGATTGTATGATTGTGATTGTGTGATTGTGATTGTGAGATTGTGATTGTATGATCGTGATTGTGAGATTGTGATTGTGAGATTGTGATTGTGAGATTGTGATTGTATGATTGTGATTGAATGATTGTGATTGTATTATAGTAATTGTATGATTGTGATTGTATGATTGCGATTGTATGATTGTGATTGTATGATTGTGATTGTATGATTGTGATCGTATGATTGTGATTCTTTGATTGCGATTGTATGATTGCGATTGTATGATTGTGATTGTATGATTGTGATTGTATGATTGTGGTTGTATGATTGTGATTCTTTCATTGCGATTGTATGATTGTGATTGTATGATTGTGATTGTATGATTGTGATTGTATGATTGTGATCGTATGATTGTGGTTGTATAATTAAGGTTGTATGATTGTTTCTGTATGATTGTGATTGTATGATTGTGATTGTACGATTGTGATTGTATGATTGTGATTGTATGATTGTGATTGTATGATTGCGATTGTATGATTGTGATTGTATGATTGTGATTGTATGATAGTGATTGTATGATAGTGATTGTATGATTGTGATTGTATGATTGTGATTGTATGATTGCGATTGTATGATTATGATTGAATGATTGTGATTGTATGACTGTGATTGTGTGATTGTGATTGTGAGATTGTGATTGTATGATTTTGATTGTATGATCGTGATTGTGAGATTGTGATTGTATGATTGTGATTGTATGATTGTGATTGTATGATTGTGATTGTATGATTGTGATTGTATGATAGTAATTGTATGATTGTGATTGTATGATTGTGATTGTATGATTGTGATTGTATGATTGTGATTGTATGATTGTGATTGTATGATTGTGATCGTATGATTGTGATGGTATGACTGTCATTGTATGATTGTGATTGTATAATTGTGATTGTATGATTGTGATTGTATGGTTGTGATTGTATGATTGTGATTGTATGATTGTGATTGTATGATTGTGATTGTATGATTGTGATTGTATGATTGTGATTGTATGATTGTGATTGTATGATTGTGATTGTATGATTGTGATTGTATGATTGTGATTGTATGATTGTGATCGTATGATTGTGATTGTATGATTGTGATTGTATGATTGTGCTTGTATGATTGTGATTGTATGATAGTGATTGTATGATTGTGATTGTATGATTGTGATTGTATGATTGTGATTGTATGATTGTGATTGCATGATTGTGATTGTATGATTGTGATTGTATGATTGTGATTGTATGATTGTGATTCTGTGATAGTGATTGTATGATTGTTTCTGTATGATTGTGATTGTATGATTGCGATTGTATGATTATTATTGTTTGACTGTGATTGTATGATTGTGATTGTGTGATTGTGATTGTGAGATTGTGATTGTATGATCGTGATTGTGAGATTGTGATTGTGAGATTGTGATTGTATGATTGTGATTGTATGATTGTGATTGAATGATTGTGATTGTATTATAGTAATTGTATGATTGTGATTGTATGATTGCGATTGTAGGATTGTGATTGTATGATTGTGATTGTATGATTGTTATCGTATGATTGTGATTCTTTGATTGCGATTGTATGATTGCGATTGTATGATTGTGATTGTATGATTGTGATTGTATGATTGTGGTTGTATGATTGTGATCCTTTCATTGCGATTGTATGATTGTGATTGTATGATTGTGATTGTATGATTGTGATTGTATGATTGTGATCGTATGATTGTGGTTGTATAATTAAGGTTGTATGATTGTTTCTGTATGATTGTGATTGTATGATTGTGATTGTACGATTGTGATTGTATGATTGTGATTGTATGATTGTGATTGTATGATTGTGATTGTATGATTGTGATCGTATGATTGTGGTTGTATAATTAAGGTTGTATGATTGTTTCTGTATGATTGTGATTGTATGATTGCGATTGTATGATTGTGATTGTATGATTGTGATTGTATGATTGTGATCGCATGATTGTGATTCTTTGATTGCGATTGTATGATTGTGATTGTATGACTGTGATTGTATGATCGTGATTGTGAGATTGTGATTGTGAGATTGTGATTGTGAGATTGTGATTGTGTGATTGTGATTGTATGATTGTGATTGCATGATTGTGATTGTATGATTGTGATTGTATGATTGTGATTGTATGATTGTGATTGTATGATTGTGATCGTATGATTGTGATTCTTTGATGGCGATTGTATGATTGTGATTGTATGATTGTGATTGTATGATTGTGATTGTATGATTGTGATTGTATGATTGTGATTGAATGAATGTGATTGTATGATAGTAATTGTATGATTGTGATTGTATGATTGCGATTGTATGATTGTGATTGTATGATTGTGATTGTATGATTGTGATTCTTTCATTGCGATTGTATGATTGTGATTGTATGATTGTGATTGTATGATTGTGATTGTATGATTGTGATCGTATGTTTGTGGTTGTATAATTAAGGTTGTATGATTGTTTCTGTATGATTGTGATTGTATGATTGTGATTGTATGATAGTTATTGTATGATTGTTTCTGTATGATTGTGATTGTATGATTATGATTGTATGATTGTGATTGTATGATTGTGATTGTGTGATTGCGATTGTGAGATTGTGATTGTATGAACGTGATTGTATGATCGTGATTGTGAGATTGTGGTTGTATGATTGTGATTGTATGATTGTGATTGTATGATAGTAATTGTATGATTGTGATTGTATGATTGTGATTGTATGATTGTGATTGTATGATAGTTATTGTATGATTGTTTCTGTATGATTGTGATTGTATGATTATGATTGTATGATTGTGATTGTATGATTGTGATTGTGTGATTGCGATTGTGAGATTGTGATTGTATGATCGTGATTGTATGATCGTGATTGTGAGATTGTGGTTGTATGATTGTGATTGTATGATTGTGATTGTATGATAGTAATTGTATGATTGTGATAGTATGATTGCGATTGTATGATTGTGATTGTATGATTGTGATTGTATGATTGTGATCGTATGATTGTGATTCTTTGATTGCGATTGTATGATTGTGATTGTATGATTGCGATTGTGTGATTGTGATTGCATGATTGTGATTGTATGATAGTGATTGTATGATAGTGATAGTATGATTGTGATTGTATGATTGCGATTGTATGATTATGATTGAATGATTGTGATTGTATGACTGTGATTGTGTGATTGTGATTGTGAGATTGTGATTGTATGATTTTGATTGTATGATCGTGATTGTGAGATTGTGATTGTATGATTGTGATTGTATGATTGTGATTGTATGATTGTGATTGTATGATTGTGATTGTATGATTGTGTTTGTATGATTGTGATTGTATGATTGTGATTGTATGATTGTGATCGTATGATTGTGATTGTATGATTGTGATTGTATGATTGTGCTTGTATGATTGTGATTGTATGATTGTGATTGTATGATTGTGATTGTATGATTGTGATTGTATGATTGTGATTGTATGATTGTGATTGCATGATTGTGATTGTATGATTGTGATTGTATGATTGTGATTGTATGATTGTGATTCTGTGATAGTGATTGTATGATTGTTTCTGTATGATTGTGATTGTATGATTGCGATTGTATGATTATTATTGTTTGACTGTGATTGTATGATTGTGATTGTGTGATTGTGATTGTGAGATTGTGATTGTATGATCGTGATTGTGAGATTGTGATTGTGAGATTGTGATTGTATGATTGTGATTGAATGATTGTGATTGTATTATAGTAATTGTATGATTGTGATTGTATGATTGCGATTGTATGATTGTGATTGTATGATTGTGATTGTATGATTGTGATCGTATGATTGTGATTCTTTGATTGCGATTGTATGATTGCGATTGTATGATTGTGATTGTATGATTGTGGTTGTATGATTGTAGTTGTATGATTGTGATTCTTTCATTGCGATTGTATGATTGTGATTGTATGATTGTGATTTTATGATTGTGATTTTATGATTGTGATTGTATGATTGTGATCGTATGATTGTGGTTGTATAATTAAGGTTGTATGATTGTTTCTGTATGATTGTGATTGTATGATTGTGATTGTACGATTGTGATTGTATGATTGTGATTGTATGATTGTGATTGTATGATTGCGATTGTATGATTGTGATTGTATGATTGTGATTGTATGATAGTGATTGTATGATAGTGATTGTATGATTGTGATTGTATGATTGTGATTGTATGATTGCGATTGTATGATTATGATTGAATGATTGTGATTGTATGACTGTGATTGTGTGATTGTGATTGTGAGATTGTGATTGTATGATTTTGATTGTATGATGGTGATTGTATGATCGTGATTGTGAGATTGTGATTGTATGATTGTGATTGTATGATTGTGATTGTATGATTGTGATTGTATGATTGTGATTGTATGATAGTAATTGTATGATTGTGATTGTATGATTGTGATTGTATGATTGTGATTGTATGATTGTGATTGTATGATTGTGATTGTATGATTGTGATTGTATGATTGTGATTGTATGATAGTAATTGTATGATTGTGATTGTATGATTGTGATTGTATGATTGTGATTGTATGATAGTTATTGTATGATTGTTTCTGTATGATTGTGATTGTATGATTATGATTGTATGATTGTGATTGTATGATTGTGATTGTGTGATTGCGATTGTGAGATTGTGATTGTATGATCGTGATTGTATGATCGTGATTGTGAGATTGTGGTTGTATGATTGTGATTGTATGATTGTGATTGTATGATAGTAATTGTATGATTGTGATAGTATGATTGCGATTGTATGATTGTGATTGTATGATTGTGATTGTATGATTGTGATCGTATGATTGTGATTCTTTGATTGCGATTGTATGATTGTGATTGTATGATTGCGATTGTGTGATTGTGATTGCATGATTGTGATTGTATGATAGTGATTGTATGATAGTGATAGTATGATTGTGATTGTATGATTGCGATTGTATGATTATGATTGAATGATTGTGATTGTATGACTGTGATTGTGTGATTGTGATTGTGAGATTGTGATTGTATGATTTTGATTGTATGATCGTGATTGTGAGATTGTGATTGTATGATTGTGATTGTATGATTGTGATTGTATGATTGTGATTGTATGATTGTGATTGTATGATTGTGATTGTATGATTGTGATTGTATGATTGTGATTGTATGATTGTGATTGTATGATTGTGATCGTATGATTGTGATTGTATGATTGTGATTGTATGATTGTGCTTGTATGATTGTGATTGTATGATTGTGATTGTATGATTGTGATTGTATGATTGTGATTGTATGATTGTGATTGTATGATTGTGATTGCATGATTGTGATTGTATGATTGTGATTGTATGATTGTGATTGTATGATTGTGATTCTGTGATAGTGATTGTATGATTGTTTCTGTATGATTGTGATTGTATGATTGCGATTGTATGATTATTATTGTTTGACTGTGATTGTATGATTGTGATTGTGTGATTGTGATTGTGAGATTGTGATTGTATGATCGTGATTGTGAGATTGTGATTGTGAGATTGTGATTGTATGATTGTGATTGAATGATTGTGATTGTATTATAGTAATTGTATGATTGTGATTGTATGATTGCGATTGTATGATTGTGATTGTATGATTGTGATTGTATGATTGTGATCGTATGATTGTGATTCTTTGATTGCGATTGTATGATTGCGATTGTATGATTGTGATTGTATGATTGTGGTTGTATGATTGTAGTTGTATGATTGTGATTCTTTCATTGCGATTGTATGATTGTGATTGTATGATTGTGATTTTATGATTGTGATTTTATGATTGTGATTGTATGATTGTGATCGTATGATTGTGGTTGTATAATTAAGGTTGTATGATTGTTTCTGTATGATTGTGATTGTATGATTGTGATTGTACGATTGTGATTGTATGATTGTGATTGTATGATTGTGATTGTATGATTGCGATTGTATGATTGTGATTGTATGATTGTGATTGTATGATAGTGATTGTATGATAGTGATTGTATGATTGTGATTGTATGATTGTGATTGTATGATTGCGATTGTATGATTATGATTGAATGATTGTGATTGTATGACTGTGATTGTGTGATTGTGATTGTGAGATTGTGATTGTATGATTTTGATTGTATGATGGTGATTGTATGATCGTGATTGTGAGATTGTGATTGTATGATTGTGATTGTATGATTGTGATTGTATGATTGTGATTGTATGATTGTGATTGTATGATAGTAATTGTATGATTGTGATTGTATGATTGTGATTGTATGATTGTGATTGTATGATTGTGATTGTATGATTGTGATTGTATGATTGTGATCGTATGATTGTGATGGTATGACTATCATTGTATGATTGTGATTGTATAATTGTGATTGTATGATTGTGATTGTATGGTTGTGATTGTATGATTGTGATTGTATGATTGTGATTTTATGGTAGTAATTTTATGATTGTGATTGTATGATTGTGATTGTATGATTGTGATTGTATGATTGTGATTGTATGATTGTGATTGTATGATTGTGATTGTGTGATTGTGATTGTATGATTGTTTCTGTATGATTGTGATTGTATGATTGCGACTGTATGATTATGATTGTTTGATTGTGATTGTATGATTGTGATTGTGTGATTGTGATTGTGAGATTGTGATTGTATGATTGTGATTGTATGATAGTAATTGTACGATTGTGATTGTATGATTGTGATTGTATGATTGTGATTGTATGATTGTGATTGAATGATTGTGATTGTATGATTGTGATCGTATGATTGTGATGGTATGACTGTGATTGTATGATTGTGATTGTATAATTGTGATTGTATGATTGTGATCGTATGATTGTGATTGTATGATTGTGATTGTATGATTGTGATTGTATGGTAGTAAATTTATGATTGTGATTGTATGATTGTGATTGTATGATTGTGATCGTATGATTGTGATTCTTTCATTGCGATTGTATGATTGTGATTGTATGATTGTGATTGTATGATTGTGATTGTATGATTGTGATTGTATGATTGTGATTGTATGATTGTGATTGTATGATTGTGATCGTATGATTGTGATGGTATGACTATCATTGTATGATTGTGATTGTATAATTGTGATTGTATGATTGTGATTGTATGGTTGTGATTGTATGATTGTGATTGTATGATTGTGATTTTATGGTAGTAATTTTATGATTGTGATTGTATGATTGTGATTGTATGATTGTGATTGTATGATTGTGATTGTATGATTGTGATTGTATGATTGTGATTGTGTGATTGTGATTGTATGATTGTTTCTGTATGATTGTGATTGTATGATTGCGACTGTATGATTATGATTGTTTGATTGTGATTGTATGATTGTGATTGTGTGATTGTGATTGTGAGATTGTGATTGTATGATTGTGATTGTATGATAGTAATTGTACGATTGTGATTGTATGATTGTGATTGTATGATTGTGATTGTATGATTGTGATTGAATGATTGTGATTGTATGATTGTGATCGTATGATTGTGATGGTATGACTGTGATTGTATGATTGTGATTGTATAATTGTGATTGTATGATTGTGATCGTATGATTGTGATTGTATGATTGTGATTGTATGATTGTGATTGTATGGTAGTAAATTTATGATTGTGATTGTATGATTGTGATTGTATGATTGTGATCGTATGATTGTGATTCTTTCATTGCGATTGTATGATTGTGATTGTATGATTGTGATTGTATGATTGTGATTGTATGATTGTGATCGTATGATTGTGGTTGTATAATTAAGGTTGTATGATTGTTTCTGTATGATTGTGATTGTATGATTGCGATTGTATGATTGTGATTGTATGATTGTGATTGTGTGATTGTGATTGTATGATTGTGATTGCATGATTGTGATTGTATGATTGTGATTGTATGATTGTGATTGTATGATGGTGATTGTATGATTGTGATTGTATGATTGTGATTGTATGATTGTGATTGTATGATTGTGATCGTATGATTGTGGTTGTATAATTAAGGTTGTATGATTGTTTCTGTATGATTGTGATTGTATGATTGCGATTGTATGATTGTGATTGTATGATTGTGATTGTATGATTGTGATCGCATGATTGTGATTCTTTGATTGCGATTGTATGATTGTGATTGTATGATTGTGATTGTATGATCGTGATTGTGAGATTGTGATTGTGAGATTGTGATTGTGAGATTGTGATTGTATGATTGTGAATGTATGATTGTGATTGTATGATTGTGATTGTATGATTGTGATTGTATGATTGTGATTGTATGATTGTGATTGTATGATTGTGATTGTATGATTGTGATTGCATGATTGTGATTGTATGATTGTGATTGTATGATTGTGATTGTATGATTGTGATTGTATGATTGTGATTGTATGATTGTGATTGTATGATTGTGATTGTATGATTGTGATTGCATGATTGTGATTGTATGATTGTGATTGTATGATTGTGATTGTATGATTGTGATTCTATCATTGCGATTGTATGATTGCGATTGTATGATTGTGATTGTATGATTGTGATTGTGTGATTGTGATTGTATGATTGTGATTGCATGATTGTGATTGTATGATTGTGATTGTATGATTGTGATTGTATGATTGTGATTGTATGATTGTGATTGCATGATTGTGATTGTATGATTGTGATTGTATGATTGTGATTGTATGATTGTGATTCTTTCATTGCGATTGTATGATTGCGATTGTATGATTGTGATTGTATGATTGCGATTGTATGATTGTGATTGTATGATTGTGATTGTATGATTGCGATTGTGTGATTGTGATTGTATGATTGTGATTGTATGATAGTGATTGTATGATAGTGATTGTATGATTGTGATTGTATGATTGTGATTGTATGATTGTGATTGTATGATTGTGATTGCATGATTGTGATTGTATGATTGTGATTGTATGATTGTGATTGTATGATTGTGATTCTGTGATAGTGATTGTATGATTGTTTCTGTATGATTGTGATTGTATGATTGCGATTGTATGATTATTATTGTTTGACTGTGATTGTATGATTGTGATTGTGTGATTGTGATTGTGAGATTGTGATTGTATGATCGTGATTGTGAGATTGTGATTGTGAGATTGTGATTGTATGATTGTGATTGAATGATTGTGATTGTATTATAGTAATTGTATGATTGTGATTGTATGATTGCGATTGTATGATTGTGATTGTATGATTGTGATTGTATGATTGTGATCGTATGATTGTGATTCTTTGATTGCGATTGTATGATTGCGATTGTATGATTGTGATTGTATGATTGTGATTGTATGATTGTGGTTGTATGATTGTGATCGTATGATTGTGGTTGTATAATTAAGGTTGTATGATTGTTTCTGTATGATTGTGATTGTATGATTGTGATTGTATGATTGTGATTGTATGATTGTGATTGTATGATTGTGATTGTATGATTGTGATTGTATGATTGTGATTGTATGATTGTGATTGTATGATTGTGATTGTATGATTGCGATTGTATGATTGTGATTGTATGATTGTGATTGTATGATAGTGATTGTATGATAGTGATTGTATGATTGTGATTGTATGATTGTGATTGTATGATTGCGATTGTATGATTATGATTGAATGATTGTGATTGTATGACTGTGATTGTGTGATTGTGATTGTGAGATTGTGATTGTATGATTTTGATTGTATGATGGTGATTGTATGATCGTGATTGTGAGATTGTGATTGTATGATTGTGATTGTATGATTGTGATTGTATGATTGTGATTGTATGATAGTAATTGTATGATTGTGATTGTATGATTGTGATTGTATGATTGTGATTGTATGATTGTGATTGTATGATTGTGATCGTATGATTGTGATGGTATGACTGTGATTGTATGATTGTGATTGTATAATTGTGATTGTATGATTGTGATTGTATGATTGTGATTGTATGATTGTGATTGTATGATTGTGATTGTATGATTGTGATTGTATGGTAGTAATTTTATGATTGTGATTGTATGATTGTGATTGTATGATTGTGATTGTATGATTGTGATTGTATGATTGTGATTGTATGATTGTGATTGTATGATTGCGATTGTATGATTGTGATTGTATGATTGTGATTGTATGATAGTGATTGTATGATAGTGATTGTATGATTGTGATTGTATGACTGTGATTGTATGATTGCGATTGTATGATTATGATTGAATGATTGTGATTGTATGACTGTGATTGTGTGATTGTGATTGTGAGATTGTGATTGTATGATTTTGATTGTATGATGGTGATTGTATGATAGAGATTGTATGATAGTGATTGTATGATTGTGATTGTATGACTGTGATTGTATGATTGTGATTGTATGATTGTGATTGTATGATAGTAATTGTACGATTGTGATTGTATGATTGTGATTGTATGATTGTGATTGTATGATTGTGATTGAATGATTGTGATTGTATGATTGTGATCGTATGATTGTGATGGTATGACTGTGATTGTATGATTGTGATTGTATAATTGTGATTGTATGATTGTGATTGTATGATTGTGATTGTATGATTGTGATTGTATGATTGTGATTGTATGGTAGTAAATTTATGATTGCGATTGTATGATTGTGATTGTATGGTAGTAAATTTATGATTGTGATTGTATGATTGTGATTGTATGATTGTGATCGTATGATTGTGATTCTTTGATTGCGATTGTATGATTGCGATTGTATGATTGTGATTGTATGATTGTGATTGTATGATTGTGGTTGTATGATTGTGACTGTATGATTGTGATTCTTTCATTGCGATTGTATGATTGTGATTGTATGATTGTGATTGTATGATTGTGATTGTATGATTGTGATCGTATGATTGTGGTTGTATAATTAAGGTTGTATGATTGTTTCTGTATGATTGTGATTGTATGATTGCGATTGTATGATTGTGATTGTATGATTGTGATTGTGTGATTGTGATTGTATGATTGTGATTGCATGATTGTGATTGTATGATTGTGATTGTATGATTGTGATTGTATGATGGTGATTGTATGATTGTGATTGTATGATTGTGATTGTATGATTGTGATTGTATGATTGTGATCGTATGATTGTGGTTGTATAATTAAGGTTGTATGATTGTTTCTGTATGATTGTGATTGTATGATTGCGATTGTATGATTGTGATTGTATGATTGTGATTGTATGATTGTGATCGCATGATTGTGATTCTTTGATTGCGATTGTATGATTGTGATTGTATGATTGTGATTGTATGATCGTGATTGTGAGATTGTGATTGTGAGATTGTGATTGTGAGATTGTGATTGTATGATTGTGATTGTATGATTGTGATTGTATGATTGTGATTGTATGATTGTGATTGTATGATTGTGATTGTATGATTGTGATTGTATGATTGTGATTGTATGATTGTGATTGCATGATTGTGATTGTATGATTGTGATTGTATGATTGTGATTGTATGATTGTGATTGTATGATTGTGATTGTATGATTGTGATTGTATGATTGTGATTGCATGATTGTGATTGTATGATTGTGATTGTATGATTGTGATTGTATGATTGTGATTCTTTCATTGCGATTGTATGATTGCGATTGTATGATTGTGATTGTATGATTGTGATTGTGTGATTGTGATTGTATGATTGTGATTGCATGATTGTGATTGTATGATTGTGATTGTATGATTGTGATTGTATGATTGTGATTGTATGATTGTGATTGCATGATTGTGATTGTATGATTGTGATTGTATGATTGTGATTGTATGATTGTGACTCTTTCATTGCGATTGTATGATTGCGATTGTTTGATTGTGATTGTATGATTGCGATTGTATGATTGTGATTGTATGATTGTGATTGTATGATTGCGATTGTGTGATTGTGATTGTATGATTGTGATTGTATGATAGTGATTGTATGATAGTGATTGTATGATTGTGATTGTATGATTGCGATTGTATGATTGTGATTGTATGATTGTGATTGTATGATTGTGATTGTATGATTGCGATTGTATGATTATGATTGAATGATTGTGATTGTATGACTGTGATTGTGTGATTGTGATTGTGTGATTGTGATTGTAAGATTGTGATTGTATGATTTTGATTGTATGATTGTGATTGTATGATTGTGATTGTATGATTGTGATTGTATGATTGTGATTGTATGATTGTGATTGTATGATTGTGATTGTATGATTGTGATTGTATGATTGTGATTCTTTGATTGCGATTGTATGATTGCGATTGTATGATTGTGATTGTATGATTGTGATTGTATGATTGTGGGTGTATGATTGTGATTCTTTCATTGCGATTGTATGATTGTGATTGTATGATTGTGATTGTATGATTGTGATTGTATGATTGTGATCGTATGATTGTGGTTGTATAATTAAGGTTTTATGATTGTTTCTGTATGATTGTGATTGTATGATTGTGATTGTATGATTGTGATTGTATGATTGTGATTGTATGATTGTGATTGTATGATTGTGATTGTATGATTGTGATTGTATGATTGCGATTGTATGATTGTGATTGTATGATTGTGATTGTATGATAGTGATTGTATGATAGTGATTGTATGATTGTGATTGTATGATTGTGATTGTATGATTGCGATTGTATGATTATGATTGTATGATTGTGATTGTATGATTGTGATTGTATGATTGTGATTGTATGATTGTGATTGCATGATTGTGATTGTATGATTGTGATTGTATGATTGTGATTGTATGATTGTGATTGTGTGATAGTGATTGTATGATTGTTTCTGTATGATTGTGATTGTATGATTGCGATTGTACGATTATGATTGTTTGATTGTGATTGTACGATTGTGATTGTGTGATTGTGATTATGAGATTGTGATTGTATGATCGTGATTGTGAGATTGTGATTGTGAGATTGTGATTGTATGATTGTGATTGAATGATTGTGATTGTATGATAGTAATTGTATGATTGTGATTGTATGATTGCGATTGTATGATTGTGATTGTATGATTGTGATTGTATGATTGTGATCGTATGATTGTGATTCTTTGATTGCGATTGTATGATTGCGATTGTATGATTGTGATTGTATGATTGTGATTGTATGATTGTGGTTGTATGATTGTGACTGTATGATTGTGATTCTTTCATTGCGATTGTATGATTGTGATTGTATGATTGTGATTGTATGATTGTGATTGTATGATTGTGATTGTATGATTGTGATTGTATGATTGCGCTTGTATGATTGTGGTTGTATGATTGTGATTGTATGATTGTGATTCTTTCATTGCGATTGTATGATTGTGATTGTATGATTGTGATTGTATGATTGTGATTGTATGATTGTGATTGTATGATTGTGATTGTATGATTGTGATTGTATGATTGTGATTGTATGATTGTGATTGCATGATAGTGATTGTATGATTGTGATTGTATGATTGTGATTGTATGATTGTGATCGTATGATTGTGATTGTATGATTGTGATTGTATGATTGTGCTTGTATGATTGTGATTGTATGATTGTGATTGTATGATTGTGATTGTATGATTGTGATTGTATGATTGTGATTGTATGATTGTGATTGTATGATTGTGATTGCATGATTGTGATTGTATGATTGTGATTGTATGATTGTGATTGTATGATTGTGATTCTGTGATAGTGATTGTATGATTGTTTCTGTATGATTGTGATTGTATGATTGCGATTGTATGATTATTATTGTTTGACTGTGATTGTATGATTGTGATTGTGTGATTGTGATTGTGAGATTGTGATTGTATGATCGTGATTGTGAGATTGTGATTGTGAGATTGTGATTGTATGATTGTGATTGAATGATTGTGATTGTATTATAGTAATTGTATGATTGTGATTGTATGATTGCGATTGTATGATTGTGATTGTATGATTGTGATTGTATGATTGTGATCGTATGATTGTGATTCTTTGATTGCGATTGTATGATTGCGATTGTATGATTGTGATTGAATGATTGTTATTGTATGATTGTGGTTGTATGATTGTGATTCTTTCATTGCGATTGTATGATTGTGATTGTATGATTGTGATTGTATGATTGTGATTCTGTGATAGTGATTGTTTGATTGTTTCTGTATGATTGTGATTGTATGATTGCGATTGTATGATTATTATTGTTTGACTGTGATTGTATGATTGTGATTGTGTGATTGTGATTGTGAGATTGTGATTGTATGATCGTGATTGTGAGATTGTGATTGTGAGATTGTGATTGTATGATTGTGATTGAATGATTGTGATTGTATTATAGTAATTGTATGATTGTGATTGTATGATTGCGATTGTATGATTGTGATTGTATGATTGTGATTGTATGATTGTGATCGTATGATTGTGATTCTTTGATTGCGATTGTATGATTGCGATTGTATGATTGTGATTGTATGATTGTGATTGTATGATTGTGGTTGTATGATTGTGATTCTTTCATTGCGATTGTATGATTGTGATTGTATGATTGTGATTGTATGATTGTGATTGTATGATTGTGGTCGTATGATTGTGGTTGTATAATTAAGGTTGTATGATTGTTTCTGTATGATTGTGATTGTATGATTGTGATTGTATGATTGTGATTGTATGATTGTGATTGTATGATTGTGATTGTATGATTGTGATTGTATGATTGTGATTGTATGATTGTGATTGTATGATTGTGATTGTATGATTGTGATTGTATGATTGTGATTGTATGATTGTGATTGTATGATTGTGATTGTATGATTGTGATTGTATGATTGTGATTGTATGATTGCGATTGTATGATTGCGATTGTATGATTGTGATTGTATGATAGTGATTGTATGATAGTGATTGTATGATTGTGATTGTATGATTGTGATTGTATGATTGCGATTGTATGATTATGATTGTATGATTGTGATTGTATGATTGTGATTGTATGATTGTGATTGTATGATTGTGATTGCATGATTGTGATTGTATGATTGTGATTGTATGATTGTGATTGTATGATTGTGATTGTGTGATAGTGATTGTATGATTGTTTCTGTATGATTGTGATTGTATGATTGCGATTGTATGATTATGATTGTTTGATTGTGATTGTACGATTGTGATTGTGTGATTGTGATTGTATGATTGTGATTGTATGATTGCGATTGTATGATTGTGATTGTATGATTGTGATTGTATGATAGTGAGTGTATGATAGTGATTGTATGATTGTGATTGTATGATTGTGATTGTATGATTGCGATTGTATGATTATGATTGAATGATTGTGATTGTATGACTGTGATTGTGTGATTGTGATTGTGAGATTGTGATTGTATGATTTTGATTGTATGATGGTGATTGTATGATCGTGATTGTGAGATTGTGATTGTATGATTGTGATTGTATGATTGTGATTGTATGATTGTGATTGTATGATAGTGATTGTATGATTGTGATTGTATGATTGTGATTGTATGATTGTGATTGTATGATTGTGATTGTATGATTGTGATTGTATGATTGTGAACGTATGATTGTGATGGTATGACTGTGATTGTATGATTGTGATTGTATAATTGTGATTGTATGATTGTGATTGTATGATTGTGATTGTATGATTGTGATTGTATGATTGTGATTGTATGGTAGTAATTTTATGATTGTGATTGTATGATTGTGATTGTATGATTGTGATTGTATGATTGTGATTGTATGATTGTGATTGTATGATAGTGATTGTATGATAGTGATTGTATGATTGTGATTGTATGACTGTGATTGTATGATTGCGATTGTATGATTATGATTGAATGATTGTGATTGTATGACTGTGATTGTGTGATTGTGATTGTGAGATTGTGATTGTATGATTTTGATTGTATGATGGTGATTGTATGATCGTGATTGTGAGATTGTGATTGTATGATTGTGATTGTATGATTGTGATTGTATGATTGTGATTGTATGATTGTGATTGTATGATTGTGATTGTATGATAGTAATTGTACGATTGTGATTGTATGATTGTGATTGTATGATTGTGATTGTATGATTGTGATTGTATGATTGTGATTGTATGATTGTGATCGTATGATTGTGATGGTATGACTGTGATTGTATGATTGTGATTGTATAATTGTGATTGTATGATTGTGATTGTATGATTGTGATTGTATGATTGTGATTGTATGATTGTGATTGTATGGTAGTAAATTTATGATTGTGATTGTATGATTGTGATTGTATGATTGTGATCGTATGATTGTGATTCTTTGATTGCGATTGTATGATTGCGATTGTATGATTGTGATTGTATGATTGTGATTGTATGATTGTGGTTGTATGATTGTGACTGTATGATTGTGATTCTTTCATTGCGATTGTATGATTGTGATTGTATGATTGTGATTGTATGATTGTGATTGTATGATTGTGATCGTATGATTGTGGTTGTATAATTAAGGTTGTATGATTGTTTCTGTATGATTGTGATTGTATGATTGCGATTGTATGATTGTGATTGTATGATTGTGATTGTGTGATTGTGATTGTATGATTGTGATTGCATGATTGTGATTGTATGATTGTGATTGTATGATTGTGATTGTATGATGGTGATTGTATGATTGTGATTGTATGATTGTGATTGTATGATTGTGATTGTATGATTGTGATCGTATGATTGTGGTTGTATAATTTAGGTTGTATGATTGTTTCTGTATGATTGTGATTGTATGATTGCGATTGTATGATTGTGATTGTATGATTGTGATTGTATGATTGTGGTTGTATGATTGTGATTCTTTCATTGCGATTGTATGATTGTGATTGTATGATTGTGATTGTATGATTGTGATTGTATGATTGTGGTCGTATGATTGTGGTTGTATAATTAAGGTTGTATGATTGTTTCTGTATGATTGTGATTGTATGATTGTGATTGTATGATTGTGATTGTATGATTGTGATTGTATGATTGTGATTGTATGATTGTGATTGTATGATTGTGATTGTATGATTGTGATTGTATGATTGTGATTGTATGATTGTGATTGTATGATTGTGATTGTATGATTGTGATTGTATGATTGTGATTGTATGATTGTGATTGTATGATTGTGATTGTATGATTGCGATTGTATGATTGTGATTGTATGATTGTGATTGTATGATAGTGATTGTATGATAGTGATTGTATGATTGTGATTGTATGATTGTGATTGTATGATTGCGATTGTATGATTATGATTGTATGATTGTGATTGTATGATTGTGATTGTATGATTGTGATTGTATGATTGTGATTGCATGATTGTGATTGTATGATTGTGATTGTATGATTGTGATTGTATGATTGTGATTGTGTGATAGTGATTGTATGATTGTTTCTGTATGATTGTGATTGTATGATTGCGATTGTATGATTATGATTGTTTGATTGTGATTGTACGATTGTGATTGTGTGATTGTGATTGTATGATTGTGATTGTATGATTGCGATTGTATGATTGTGATTGTATGATTGTGATTGTATGATAGTGAGTGTATGATAGTGATTGTATGATTGTGATTGTATGATTGTGATTGTATGATTGCGATTGTATGATTATGATTGAATGATTGTGATTGTATGACTGTGATTGTGTGATTGTGATTGTGAGATTGTGATTGTATGATTTTGATTGTATGATGGTGATTGTATGATCGTGATTGTGAGATTGTGATTGTATGATTGTGATTGTATGATTGTGATTGTATGATTGTGATTGTATGATAGTGATTGTATGATTGTGATTGTATGATTGTGATTGTATGATTGTGATTGTATGATTGTGATTTTATGATTGTGATTGTATGATTGTGAACGTATGATTGTGATGGTATGACTGTGATTGTATGATTGTGATTGTATAATTGTGATTGTATGATTGTGATTGTATGATTGTGATTGTATGATTGTGATTGTATGATTGTGATTGTATGGTAGTAATTTTATGATTGTGATTGTATGATTGTGATTGTATGATTGTGATTGTATGATTGTGATTGTATGATTGTGATTGTATGATAGTGATTGTATGATAGTGATTGTATGATTGTGATTGTATGACTGTGATTGTATGATTGCGATTGTATGATTATGATTGAATGATTGTGATTGTATGACTGTGATTGTGTGATTGTGATTGTGAGATTGTGATTGTATGATTTTGATTGTATGATGGTGATTGTATGATCGTGATTGTGAGATTGTGATTGTATGATTGTGATTGTATGATTGTGATTGTATGATTGTGATTGTATGATTGTGATTGTATGATTGTGATTGTATGATAGTAATTGTACGATTGTGATTGTATGATTGTGATTGTATGATTGTGATTGTATGATTGTGATTGTATGATTGTGATTGTATGATTGTGATCGTATGATTGTGATGGTATGACTGTGCTTGTATGATTGTGATTGTATAATTGTGATTGTATGATTGTGATTGTATGATTGTGATTGTATGATTGTGATTGTATGATTGTGATTGTATGGTAGTAAATTTATGATTGTGATTGTATGATTGTGATTGTATGATTGTGATCGTATGATTGTGATTCTTTGATTGCGATTGTATGATTGCGATTGTATGATTGTGATTGTATGATTGTGATTGTATGATTGTGGTTGTATGATTGTGACTGTATGATTGTGATTCTTTCATTGCGATTGTATGATTGTGATTGTATGATTGTGATTGTATGATTGTGATTGTATGATTGTGATCGTATGATTGTGGTTGTATAATTAAGGTTGTATGATTGTTTCTGTATGATTGTGATTGTATGATTGCGATTGTATGATTGTGATTGTATGATTGTGATTGTGTGATTGTGATTGTATGATTGTGATTGCATGATTGTGATTGTATGATTGTGATTGTATGATTGTGATTGTATGATGGTGATTGTATGATTGTGATTGTATGATTGTGATTGTATGATTGTGATTGTATGATTGTGATCGTATGATTGTGGTTGTATAATTAAGGTTGTATGATTGTTTCTGTATGATTGTGATTGTATGATTGCGATTGTATGATTGTGATTGTATGATTGTGATTGTATGATTGTGATCGCATGATTGTGATTCTTTGATTGCGATTGTATGATTGTGATTGTATGATTGTGATTGTATGATCGTGATTGTGAGATTGTGATTGTGAGATTGTGATTGTGAGATTGTGATTGTATGATTGTGATTGTATGATTGTGATTGTATGATTGTGATTGTATGATTGTGATTGTATGATTGTGATTGTATGATTGTGATTGTATGATTGTGATTGCATGATTGTGATTGAATGATTGTGATTGTATGATTGTGATTGTATGATTGTGATTGTATGATTGTGATTGTATGATTGTGATTGTATGATTGTGATTGCATGATTGTGATTGTATGATTGTGATTGTATGATTGTGATTGTATGATTGTGATTCTTTCATTGCGATTGTATGATTGCGATTGTATGATTGTGATTGTATGATTGTGATTGTGTGATTGTGATTGTATGATTGTGATTGCATGATTGTGATTGTATGATTGTGATTGTATGATTGTGATTGTATGATTGTGATTGCATGATTGTGATTGTATGATTGTGATTGTATGATTGTGATTGTATGATTGTGATTCTTTCATTGCGATTGTATGATTGCGATTGTATGATTGTGATTGTATGATTGCGATTGTATGATTGTGATTGTATGATTGTGATTGTATGATTGCGATTGTGTGATTGTGATTGTATGATTGTGATTGTATGATAGTGATTGTATGATAGTGATTGTATGATTGTGATTGTATGATTGCGATTGTATGATTGTGATTGTATGATTGTGATTGTATGATTGTGATTGTATGATTGCGATTGTATGATTATGATTGAATGATTGTGATTGTATGACTGTGATTGTGTGATTGTGATTGTGTGATTGTGATTGTAAGATTGTGATTGTATGATTTTGATTGTATGATTGTGATTGTATGATTGTGATTGTATGATTGTGATTGTATGATTGTGATTGTATGATTGTGATTGTATGATTGTGATTGTATGATTGTGATTGTATGATTGTGATTGTATGATTGTGATTCTTTGATTGCGATTGTATGATTGCGATTGTATGACTGTGATTGTATGATTGTGATTGTATGATTGTGGGTGTATGATTGTGATTCCTTCATTGCGATTGTATGATTGTGATTGTATGATTGTGATTGTATGATTGTGATTGTATGATTGTGATCGTATGATTGTGGTTGTATAATTAAGGTTTTATGATTGTTTCTGTATGATTGTGATTGTATGATTGTGATTGTATGATTGTGATTGTATGATTGTGATTGTATGATTGTGATTGTATGATTGTGATTGTATGATTGTGATTGTATGATTGCGATTGTATGATTGTGATTGTATGATTGTGATTGTCTGATAGTGATTGTATGATAGTGATTGTATGATTGTGATTGTATGATTGTGATTGTATGATTGCGATTGTATGATTATGATTGTATGATTGTGATTGTATGATTGTGATTGTATGATTGTGATTGTATGATTGTGATTGCATGATTGTGATTGTATGATTGTGATTGTATGATTGTGATTGTATGATTGTGATTGTGTGATAGTGATTGTATGATTGTTTCTGTATGATTGTGATTGTATGATTGCGAATGTATGATTATGATTGTTTGATTGTGATTGTACGATTGTGATTGTGTGATTGTGATTATGAGATTGTGATTGTATGATCGTGATTGTGAGATTGTGATTGTGAGATTGTGATTGTATGATTGTGATTGAATGATTGTGATTGTATGATAGTAATTGTATGATTGTGATTGTATGATTGCGATTGTATGATTGTGATTGTATGATTGTGATTGTATGATTGTGATCGTATGATTGTGATTCTTTGATTGCGATTGTATGATTGCGATTGTATGATTGTGATTGTATGATTGTGATTGTATGATTGTGGTTGTATGATTGTGACTGTATGATTGTGATTCTTTCATTGCGATTGTATGATTGTGATTGTATGATTGTGATTGTATGATTGTGATTGTATGATTGTGATTGTATGATTGTGATTGTATGATTGCGATTGTATGATTGTGGTTGTATGATTGTGATTGTATGATTGTGATTCTTTCATTGCGATTGTATGATTGTGATTGTATGATTGTGATTGTATGATTGTGATTGTATGATTGTGATTGTATGATTGTGATTGTATGATTGTGATTGTATGATTGTGATTGTATGATTGTGATTGTATGATTGTGATTGTATGATTGTGATTGTATGATTGTGATTGTATGATTGTGATTGTATGATTGTGATTGTATGATTGTGATTGTATGATTGTGATTGTATGGTTGTGATTGTATGATTGTGATTGTATGATTGTGATTGTATGATTGTGATTGTATGATTGCGATTGTATGATTGTGATTGTATGATTGTGATTGTATGATAGTGATTGTATGATAGTGATTGTATGATTGTGATTGTATGATTGTGATTGTATGATTGCGATTGTATGATTATGATTGTATGATTGTGATTGTATGATTGTGATTGTATGATTGTGATTGTATGATTGTGATTGCATGATTGTGATTGTATGATTGTGATTGTATGATTGTGATTGTATGATTGTGATTGTGTGATAGTGATTGTATGATTGTTTCTGTATGATTGTGATTGTATGATTGCGATTGTATGATTATGATTGTTTGATTGTGATTGTACGATTGTGATTGTGTGATTGTGATTGTATGATTGTGATTGTATGATTGCGATTGTATGATTGTGATTGTATGATTGTGATTGTATGATAGTGATTGTATGATAGTGATTGTATGATTGTGATTGTATGATTGTGATTGTATGATTGCGATTGTATGATTATGATTGAATGATTGTGATTGTATGACTGTGATTGTGTGATTGTGATTGTGAGATTGTGATTGTATGATTTTGATTGTATGATGGTGATTGTATGATCGTGATTGTGAGATTGTGATTGTATGATTGTGATTGTATGATTGTGATTGTATGATTGTGATTGTATGATTGTGATTGTATGATTGTGATTGTATGATAGTGATTGTATGATTGTGATTGTATGATTGTGATTGTATGATTGTGATTGTATGATTGTGATTGTATGATTGTGATTGTATGATTGTGAACGTATGATTGTGATGGTATGACTGTGATTGTATGATTGTGATTGTATAATTGTGATTGTATGATTGTGATTGTATGATTGTGATTGTATGATTGTGATTGTATGATTGTGATTGTATGGTAGTAATTTTATGATTGTGATTGTATGATTGTGATTGTATGATTGTGATTGTATGATTGTGATTGTATGATTGTGATTGTATGATAGTGATTGTATGATAGTGATTGTATGATTGTGATTGTATGACTGTGATTGTATGATTGCGATTGTATGATTATGATTGAATGATTGTGATTGTATGACTGTGATTGTGTGATTGTGATTGTGAGATTGTGATTGTATGATTTTGATTGTATGATGGTGATTGTATGATCGTGATTGTGAGATTGTGATTGTATGATTGTGATTGTATGATTGTGATTGTATGATTGTGATTGTATGATTGTGATTGTATGATTGTGATTGTATGATAGTAATTGTACGATTGTGATTGTATGATTGTGATTGTATGATTGTGATTGTATGATTGTGATTGTATGATTGTGATCGTATGATTGTGATGGTATGACTGTGATTGTATGATTGTGATTGTATAATTGTGATTGTATGATTGTGATTGTATGATTGTGATTGTATGATTGTGATTGTATGATTGTGATTGTATGGTAGTAAATTTATGATTGTGATTGTATGATTGTGATTGTATGATTGTGATCGTATGATTGTGATTCTTTGATTGCGATTGTATGATTGCGATTGTATGATTGTGATTGTATGATTGTGATTGTATGATTGTGGTTGTATGATTGTGATTGTATGATTGTGATTCTTTCATTGCGATTGTATGATTGTGATCGTATGATTGTGATTGTATGATTGTGATTGTATGATTGTGATTGTATGATTGTGATCGTATGATTGTGGTTGTATAATTAAGGTTGTATGATTGTTTCTGTATGATTGTGATTGTATGATTGTGATTGTATGATAGTAATTGTATGATTGTGATTGTATCATTGCGATTGTATGATTGTGATTGTATGATTGCGATTGTATGATTGTGATCGTATGATTGTGATTCTTTGATTGCGATTGTATGATTGTGATTGTATGATTGTGATTGTATGATTGTGATTGTATGATTGTGATTGTATGATTGTGATTGTATGATTGTGATTGTATGATTGGGATCGTATGATTGTGATTGTAAGATTGTGATTGTGTGATTGCGATTGTATGATTGTGACTGTATGATTGTGATTGTATGATTGTGATTGTATGATTGTGATTGTATGATTGTGATTCTTTGATTGCGATTGTATGATTGCGATTGTATGATTGTGATTGTATGATTGTGATTGTATGATTGTGATTGTATGATTGTGATTGTATGATTGTGATTGTATGATTGTGATTGTATGATTGTGATTGTATGATTGTGATTGTATGATTGTGATTGTATGATTGTGATTGTATGATTGCGATTGTATGATTGTGATTGTATGATTGTGATTGTATGATAGTGATTGTATGATAGGGATTGTATGATTGTGATTGTATGATTGTGATTGTATGATTGCGATTGTATGATTATGATTGAATGATTGTGATTGTATGACTGTGATTGCGTGATTGTGATTGTGAGATTGTGATTGTATGATTTTGATTGTATGGTGGTGATTGTATGATCGTGATTGTGAGATTGTGATTGTATGATTGTGATTGTATGATTGTGATTGTATGATTGTGATTGTATGATTGTGATTGTATGATTGTGATTGTATGATTGTGATTGTATGATTGTGATTGTATGATTGTGATTGTATGATTGTGATTGTATGATAGTAATTGTACGATTGTGATTGTATGATTGTGATTGTATGATTGTGATTGTATGATTGTGATTGTATGATTGTGATTGTATGATTGTGGTTGTATGATTGTGATTGCATGATTGTGATTGTATGATTGTGATTGTATGATTGTGATTGTATGATTGTGATTGTATGATTGTGATTGTGTGATAGTGATTGTATGATTGTTTCTGTATGATTGTGATTGTATGATTGCGATTGTATGATTATGATTGTTTGATTGTGAATGTATGATTGTGATTGTGTGATTGTGATTGTGAGATTGTGATTGTATGATCGTGATTGTGAGATTGTGATTGTGAGATTGTGATTGTATGATTGTGATTGAATGATTGTGATTGTATGATAGTAATTGTATGATTGTGATTGTATGATTGCGATTGTATGATTGTGATTGTATGATTGTGACTGTATGATTGTGATCGTATGATTGTGATTCTTTGATTGCGATTGTATGATTGCGATTGTATGATTGTGATTGTATGATTGTGATTGTATGATTGTGGTTGTATGATTGTGATTGTATGATTGTGATTCTTTCATTGCGATTGTATGATTGTGATTGTATGATTGTGATTGTATGATTGTGATTGTATGATTGTGATCGTATGTTTATGGTTGTATAATTAAGGTTGTATGATTGTTTCTGTATGATTGTGATTGTATGATTGTGATTGTATGATTGTGATTGTATGATTGTGATTGTATGATTGTGATTGTATAATTGCGATTGTATGATTGTGATTGTATGATTGTGATTGTATGATAGTGATTGTATGATAGTGATTGTATGATTGTGATTGTATGATTGTGATTGTATGATTGCGATTGTATGATTGTGATTGTATGATTGTGATTGTATGGTAGTAATTTTATGATTGTGATTGTATGATTGTGATTGTATGATTGTGATTGTATGATTGTGATTGCATGATTGTGATTGTATGATTGTGATTGTATGATTGTGATTGTATGATTGTGATTGTATGATAGTGATTGTATGATAGTGATTGTATGATTGTGATTGTATTATTGTGATTGTATGATTGCGATTGTATGATTGTGATTGTATGATTGTGATTGTATGGTAGTAATTTTATGATTGTGATTGTATGATTGTGATTGTATGATTGTGATTGTATGATAGTAATTGTATGATTGTGATTGTATGATTGTGATTGTATGATTGTGATTGTATGATTGTGATTGTATGATTGTGATCGTATGATTGTGATGGTATGACTGTGATTGTATGATTGTGATTGTATGATTGTGATTGTATGATTGTGATTGTATGATTGTGATTGTATGATTGTGATTGTATGATTGTGATTGTATGATTGTGATTGTATGGTTGTGATTGTATGATTGCGATTGTATGATTGTGATTGTATGATTGTGATTGTATGATAGTGATTGTATGATAGTGATTGTATGATTGTGATTGTATGACTGTGATTGTATGATTGCGATTGTATGATTATGATTGAATGATTGTGATTGTATGACTGTGATTGTGTGATTGTGATTGTGAGATTGTGATTGTATGATTTTGATTGTATGATGGTGATTGTATGATCGTGATCGTGAGATTGTGATTGTATGATTGTGATTGTATGATTGTGATTGTATGATTGTGATTGTATGATTGTGATTGTATGATTGTGATTGTATGATAGTAATTGTATGATAGTAATTGTATGATTGTGATTGTATGATTGTGATTGTATGATTGTGATTGTATGATTGTGATTGTATGATTGTGATCGTATGATTGTGATGGTATGACTGTGATTGTATGATTGTGATTGTATAATTGTGATTGTATGATTGTGATTGTATGATTGTGATTGTATGATTGTGATTGTATGATTGTGATTGTATGATTGTGATTGTATGATTGTGATTGTATGATTGTGATAGTATGATTGTGATTGTATGATTGTGATTGTATGATTGTGATTGTATGATTGTGATTGTATGATTGTGATTGTATGATTGTGATTGTATGATTGTGATTGTATGATTGTGATTGTATGATTGTGATTGTATGATTGTGATTGTATGATTGTGATTGTATGATTGTGATTGTATGATTGCGATTGTATGATTGTGATTGTATGATTGGGATCGTATGATTGTGATTGTAAGATTGTGGCTGTGTGATTGCGATTGTGTGATTGCGATTGTATGATTGTGACTGTATGATTGTGATTGTATGATTGTGATTGAATGATTGTGATTGTATGATTGTGATTCTTTGATTGCGATTGTATGATTGTGATTGTATGATTGTGATTGTATGATTGTGATTGTATGACTGTGATTGTATGATTGTGATTGTATGATTGTGATTGTATGATTGGGATTGTATGATTGTGATTGTATGATTGTGATTGTATGATTGTGATTGTGTGATAGTGATTGTATGATTGTGATTGTATGATTGCGATTGTATGATTATGATTGTTTGATTGTGATTGTATGATTGTGATTGTGTGATTGTGATTGTGAGATTGTGATTGTATGATCGTGATTGTGAGATTGTGATTGTGAGATTGTGATTGTATGATTGTGATTGAATGATTGTGATTGTATGATAGTAATTGTATGATTGTGATTGTATGATTGCGATTGTATGATTGTGATTGTATGATTGTGATTCTTTCATTGCGATTGTATGATTGTGATTGTATGATTGTGATTGTATGATTGTAATTGTATGATTGTGATCGTATGATTGTGGTTGTATAATTAAGGTTGTATGATTGTTTCTGTATGATTGTGATTGTATGATTGCGATTGTATGATTGTGATTGTATGATTGTGATCGTATGTTTGTGGTTGTATAATTAAGGTTGTATGATTGTTTCTGTATGATTGTGATTGTATGATTGTGATTGTATGATAGTTATTGTATGATTGTTTCTGTATGATTGTGATTGTATGATTATGATTGTATGATTGTGATTGTATGATTGTGATTGTGTGATTGCGATTGTGAGATTGTGATTGTATGATCGTGATTGTATGATCGTGATTGTGAGATTGTGGTTGTATGATTGTGATTGTATGATTGTGATTGTATGATAGTAATTGTATGATTGTGATTGTATGATTGTGATTGTATGATTGTGATTGTATGATAGTTATTGTATGATTGTTTCTGTATGATTGTGATTGTATGATTATGATTGTATGATTGTGATTGTATGATTGTGATTGTGTGATTGCGATTGTGAGATTGTGATTGTATGATTGTGATTGTATGATTGTGATTGTATGATTGTGATTGTATGATTGTGATTGTATGATTGTGATTGTATGATTGCGATTGTATGATTGTGATTGTATGATTGTGATTGTATGATAGTGATTGTATGATAGTGATTGTATGATTGTGATTGTATGATTGTGATTGTATGATTGCGATTGTATGATTATGATTGTATGATTGTGATTGTATGGTTGTGATTGTATGATTGTGATTGTATGATTGTGATTGCATGATTGTGATTGTATGATTGTGATTGTATGATTGTGATTGTATGATTGTGATTGTGTGATAGTGATTGTATGATTGTTTCTGTATGATTGTGATTGTATGATTGCGATTGTATGATTATGATTGTTTGATTGTGATTGTACGATTGTGATTGTGTGATTGTGATTGTATGATTGTGATTGTATGATTGCGATTGTATGATTGTGATTGTATGATTGTGATTGTATGATAGTGATTGTATGATAGTGATTGTATGATTGTGATTGTATGATTGTGATTGTATGATTGCGATTGTATGATTATGATTGAATGATTGTGATTGTATGACTGTGATTGTGTGATTGTGATTGTGAGATTGTGATTGTATGATTTTGATTGTATGATGGTGATTGTATGATCGTGATTGTGAGATTGTGATTGTATGATTGTGATTGTATGATTGTGATTGTATGATTGTGATTGTATGATTGTGATTGTATGATAGTGATTGTATGATTGTGATTGTATGATTGTGATTGTATGATTGTGATTGTATGATTGTGATTGTATGATTGTGATTGTATGATTGTGAACGTATGATTGTGATGGTATGACTGTGATTGTATGATTGTGATTGTATAATTGTGATTGTATGATTGTGATTGTATGATTGTGATTGTATGATTGTGATTGTATGATTGTGATTGTATGGTAGTAATTTTATGATTGTGATTGTATGATTGTGATTGTATGATTGTGATTGTATGATTGTGATTGTATGATTGTGATTGTATGATAGTGATTGTATGATAGTGATTGTATGATTGTGATTGTATGACTGTGATTGTATGATTGCGATTGTATGATTATGATTGAATGATTGTGATTGTATGACTGTGATTGTGTGATTGTGATTGTGAGATTGTGATTGTATGATTTTGATTGTATGATGGTGATTGTATGATCGTGATTGTGAGATTGTGATTGTATGATTGTGATTGTATGATTGTGATTGTATGATTGTGATTGTATGATTGTGATTGTATGATTGTGATTGTATGATAGTAATTGTACGATTGTGATTGTATGATTGTGATTGTATGATTGTGATTGTATGATTGTGATTGTATGATTGTGATTGTATGATTGTGATCGTATGATTGTGATGGTATGACTGTGATTGTATGATTGTGATTGTATAATTGTGATTGTATGATTGTGATTGTATGATTGTGATTGTATGATTGTGATTGTATGATTGTGATTGTATGGTAGTAAATTTATGATTGTGATTGTATGATTGTGATTGTATGATTGTGATCGTATGATTGTGATTCTTTGATTGCGATTGTATGATTGCGATTGTATGATTGTGATTGTATGATTGTGATTGTATGATTGTGGTTGTATGATTGTGATTGTATGATTGTGATTCTTTCATTGCGATTGTATGATTGTGATCGTATGATTGTGATTGTATGATTGTGATTGTATGATTGTGATTGTATGATTGTGATCGTATGATTGTGGTTGTATAATTAAGGTTGTATGATTGTTTCTGTATGATTGCGATTGTATGATTGTGATTGTATGATTGCGATTGTATGATTGTGATCGTATGATTGTGATTCTTTGATTGCGATTGTATGATTGTGATTGTATGATTGTCATTGTATGATTGTGATTGTATGATTGTGATTGTATGATTGTGATTGTATGATTGGGATCGTATGATTGTGATTGTAAGATTGTGATTGTGTGATTGCGATTGTATGATTGTGACTGTATGATTGTGATTGTATGATTGTGATTGTATGATTGTGATTGTATGATTGTGATTCTTTGATTGCGATTGTATGATTGCGATTGTATGATTGTGATTGTATGATTGTGATTGTATGATTGTGATTGTATGATTGTGATTGTATGATTGTGATTGTATGATTGTGATTGTATGATTGTGATTGTATGATTGTGATTGTATGATTGTGATCGCATGATTGTGATTCTTTCATTGCGATTGTATGATTGTGATTGTATGATTGTGATTGTATGATTGTGATTGTATGGTAGTAATTTTATGATTGTGATTGTATGATTGTGATTGTATGATTGTGATTGTATGATTGTGATTGTATGATTGTGATTGTATGATTGTGATTGTATGATTGTGATTGTATGATTGTGATTGTATGATTGTGATTGTATGATTGTGATTGTATGATTGCGATTGTATGATTGTGATTGTATGATTGTGATTGTATGATAGTGATTGTATGATAGGGATTGTATGATTGTGATTGTATGATTGTGATTGTATGATTGCGATTGTATGATTATGATTGAATGATTGTGATTGTATGACTGTGATTGCGTGATTGTGATTGTGAGATTGTGATTGTATGATTTTGATTGTATGGTGGTGATTGTATGATCGTGATTGTGAGATTGTGATTGTATGATTGTGATTGTATGATTGTGATTGTATGATTGTGATTGTATGATTGTGATTGTATGATTGTGATTGTATGATTGTGATTGTATGATTGTGATTGTATGATAGTAATTGTACGATTGTGATTGTATGATTGTGATTGTATGATTGTGATTGTATGATTGTGATTGTATGATTGTGATTGTATGATTGTGGTTGTATGATTGTGATTGCATGATTGTGATTGTATGATTGTGATTGTATGATTGTGATTGTATGATTGTGATTGTATGATTGTGATTGTGTGATAGTGATTGTATGATTGTTTCTGTATGATTGTGATTGTATGATTGCGATTGTATGATTATGATTGTTTGATTGTGAATGTATGATTGTGATTGTGTGATTGTGATTGTGAGATTGTGATTGTATGATCGTGATTGTGAGATTGTGATTGTGAGATTGTGATTGTATGATTGTGATTGAATGATTGTGATTGTATGATAGTAATTGTATGATTGTGATTGTATGATTGCGATTGTATGATTGTGATTGTATGATTGTGACTGTATGATTGTGATCGTATGATTGTGATTCTTTGATTGCGATTGTATGATTGCGATTGTATGATTGTGATTGTATGATTGTGATTGTATGATTGTGGTTGTATGATTGTGATTGTATGATTGTGATTCTTTCATTGCGATTGTATGATTGTGATTGTATGATTGTGATTGTATGATTGTGATTGTATGATTGTGATCGTATGTTTATGGTTGTATAATTAAGGTTGTATGATTGTTTCTGTATGATTGTGATTGTATGATTGTGATTGTATGATTGTGATTGTATAATTGCGATTGTATGATTGTGATTGTATGATTGTGATTGTATGATAGTGATTGTATGATAGTGATTGTATGATTGTGATTGTATGATTGTGATTGTATGATTGCGATTGTATGATTGTGATTGTATGATTGTGATTGTATGGTAGTAATTTTATGATTGTGATTGTATGATTGTGATTGTATGATTATGATTGTATGATTGTGATTGCATGATTGTGATTGTATGATTGTGATTGTATGATTGTGATTGTATGATAGTGATTGTATGATAGTGATTGTATGATTGTGATTGTATTATTGTGATTGTATGATTGCGATTGTATGATTGTGATTGTATGATTGTGATTGTATGGTAGTAATTTTATGATTGTGATTGTATGATTGTGATTGTATGATTGTGATTGTATGATAGTAATTGTATGATTGTGATTGTATGATTGTGATTGTATGATTGTGATTGTATGATTGTGATTGTATGATTGTGATCGTATGATTGTGATGGTATGACTGTGATTGTATGATTGTGATTGTATGATTGTGATTGTATGATTGTGATTGTATGATTGTGATTGTATGATTGTGATTGTATGATTGTGATTGTATGATTGTGATTGTATGGTTGTGATTGTATGATTGCGATTGTATGATTGTGATTGTATGATTGTGATTGTATGATAGTGATTGTATGATAGTGATTGTATGATTGTGATTGTATGACTGTGATTGTATGATTGCGATTGTATGATTATGATTGAATGATTGTGATTGTATGACTGTGATTGTGTGAATGTGATTGTGAGATTGTGATTGTATGATTTTGATTGTATGATGGTGATTGTATGATCGTGATCGTGAGATTGTGATTGTATGATTGTGATTGTATGATTGTGATTGTATGATTGTGATTGTATGATTGTGATTGTATGATTGTGATTGTATGATAGTAATTGTATGATAGTAATTGTATGATTGTGATTGTATGATTGTGATTGTATGATTGTGATTGTATGATTGTGATTGTATGATTGTGATCGTATGATTGTGATGGTATAACTGTGATTGTATGATTGTGATTGTATAATTGTGATTGTATGATTGTGATTGTATGATTGTGATTGTATGATTGTGATTGTATGATTGTGATTGTATGATTGTGATTGTATGATTGTGATTGTATGATTGTGATAGTATGATTGTGATTGTATGATTGTGATTGTATGATTGTGATTGTATGATTGTGATTGTATGATTGTGATTGTATGATTGTGATTGTATGATTGTGATTGTATGATTGTGATTGTATGATTGTGATTGTATGATTGTGATTGTATGATTGTGATTGTATGATTGCGATTGTATGATTGTGATTGTATGATTGGGATCGTATGATTGTGATTGTAAGATTGTGGCTGTGTGATTGCGATTGTGTGATTGCGATTGTATGATTGTGACTGTATGATTGTGATTGTATGATTGTGATTGTATGATTGTGATTGTATGATTGTGATTCTTTGATTGCGATTGTATGATTGTGATTGTATGATTGTGATTGTATGATTGTGATTGTATGACTGTGATTGTATGATTGTGATTGTATGATTGTGATTGTATGATTGGGATTGTATGATTGTGATTGTATGATTGTGAGTGTATGATTGTGATTGTGTGATAGTGATTGTATGATTGTGATTGTATGATTGCGATTGTATGATTATGATTGTTTGATTGTGATTGTATGATTGTGATTGTGTGATTGTGATTGTGAGATTGTGATTGTATGATCGTGATTGTGAGATTGTGATTGTGAGATTGTGATTGTATGATTGTGATTGAATGATTGTGATTGTATGATAGTAATTGTATGATTGTGATTGTATGATTGCGATTGTATGATTGTGATTGTATGATTGTGATTCTTTCATTGCGATTGTATGATTGTGATTGTATGATTGTGATTGTATGATTGTAATTGTATGATTGTGATCGTATGATTGTGGTTGTATAATTAAGGTTGTATGATTGTTTCTGTATGATTGTGATTGTATGATTGCGATTGTATGATTGTGATTGTATGATTGTGATTGTGTGATTGTGATTGTATGATTGTGATTGCATGATTGTGATTGTATGATTGTGATTGTATGATTGTGATTGTATGATTGTGATTGTATGATTGTGATTGTATGATTGTGATCGTATGATTGTGGTTGTATAATTAAGGTTGTATGATTGTTTCTGTATGATTGTGATTGTATGATTGCGATTGTATGATTGTGATTGTATGATTGTGATTGTATGATTGTGATCGCATGATTGTGATTCTTTGATTGCGATTGTATGATTGTGATTGTATGACTGTGATTGTATGATCGTGATTGTGAGATTGTGATTGTGAGATTGTGATTGTGTGATTGTGATTGTATGATTGTGATTGCATGATTGTGATTGTATGATTGTGATTGTATGATTGTGATTGTATGATTGTGATTGTATGATTGTGATCGTATGATTGTGATTCTTTGATTGCGATTGTATGATTGTGATTGTATGATTGTGATTGTATGATTGTGATTGTATGATTGTGATTGTATGATTGTGATTGAATGATTGTGATTGTATGATAGTAATTGTATGATTGTGATTGTATGATTGCGATTGTATGATTGTGATTGTATGATTGTGATTGTATGATTGTGATTCTTTCATTGCGATTGTATGATTGTGATTGTATGATTGTGATTGTATGATTGTGATTGTATGATTGTGATCGTATGTTTGTGGTTGTATAATTAAGGTTGTATGATTGTTTCTGTATGATTGTGATTGTATGATTGTGATTGTATGATAGTTATTGTATGATTGTTTCTGTATGATTGTGATTGTATGATTATGATTGTATGATTGTGATTGTATGATTGTGATTGTGTGATTGCGATTGTGAGATTGTGATTGTATGATCGTGATTGTATGATCGTGATTGTGAGATTGTGGTTGTATGATTGTGATTGTATGATTGTGATTGTATGATAGTAATTGTATGATTGTGATTGTATGATTGTGATTGTATGATTGTGATTGTATGATAGTTATTGTATGATTGTTTCTGTATGATTGTGATTGTATGATTATGATTGTATGATTGTGATTGTATGATTGTGATTGTGTGATTGCGATTGTGAGATTGTGATTGTATGATCGTGATTGTATGATCGTGATTGTGAGATTGTGGTTGTATGATTGTGATTGTATGATTGTGATTGTATGATAGTAATTGTATGATTGTGATTGTATGATTGTGATTGTATGATTGTGATTGTATGATTGTGATTGTATGATTGTGATTGTATGATTGTGATTGTATGATTGTGATTGTATGATTGTGATTGTATGATTGTGATTGTATGATTGTGATTGTATGATTGTGATTGTATGATTGTGATTGTATGATTGTGATTGTATGATTGTGATCGTATGATTGTGATTGTATGATTGTGATTGTATGATTGTGCTTGTATGATTGTGATTGTATGATTGCGATTGTATGATTGTGATTGTATGATTGTGATTGTATGATTGTGATTGTATGATTGTGATCGTATGATTGTGATTCTTTGATTGCGATTGTATGATTGTGATTGTATGATTGCGATTGTGTGATTGTGATTGCATGATTGTGATTGTATGATAGTGATTGTATGATAGTGATAGTATGATTGTTATTGTATGATTGCGATTGTATGATTATGATTGAATGATTGTGATTGTATGACTGTGACTGTGTGATTGTGATTGTGAGATTGTGATTGTATGATTTTGATTGTATGATCGTGATTGTGAGATTGTGATTGTATGATTGTGATTGTATGATTGTGATTGTATGATTGTGATTGTATGATTGTGATTGTATGATTGTGATTGTATGATTGTGATTGTATGATTGTGATTGTATGATTGTGATTGTATGATTGTGATTGTATGATTGTGATTGTATGATTGTGATTGTATGATTGTGATTGTATGATTGTGATTGTATGATTGTGATTGTATGATTGTGATTGTATGATTGTGATCGTATGATTGTGATTGTATGATTGTGATTGTATGATTGTGCTTGTATGATTGTGATTGTATGATTGTGATTGTATGATTGTGATTGTATGATTGTGATTGTATGATTGTGATTGTATGATTGTGATTGCATGATTGTGATTGTATGATTGTGATTGTATGATTGTGATTGTATGATTGTGATTGTATGATTGTGATTCTGTGATAGTGATTGTATGATTGTTTCTGTATGATTGTGATTGTATGATTGCGATTGTATGATTATTATTGTTTGACTGTGATTGTATGATTGTGATTGTGTGATTGTGATTGTGAGATTGTGATTGTATGATCGTGATTGTGAGATTGTGATTGTGAGATTGTGATTGTGAGATTGTGATTGTATGATTGTGATTGAATGATTGTGATTGTATTATAGTAATTGTATGATTGTGATTGTATGATTGCGATTGTATGATTGTGATTGTATGATTGTGATTGTATGATTGTGATCGTATGATTGTGATTCTTTGATTGCGATTGTATGATTGCGATTGTATGATTGTGATTGTATGATTGTGATTGTATGATTGTGGTTGTATGATTGTGATTCTTTCATTGCGATTGTATGATTGTGATTGTATGATTGTGATTGTATGATTGTGATTGTATGATTGTGATCGTATGATTGTGGTTGTATAATTAAGGTTGTATGATTGTTTCTGTATGATTGTGATTGTATGATTGTGATTGTACGATTGTGATTGTATGATTGTGATTGTATGATTGTGATTGTATGATTGCGATTGTATGATTGTGATTGTATGATTGTGATTGTATGATTGTGATTGTATGATAGTGATTGTATGATAGTGATTGTATGATTGTGATTGTATGATTGTGATTGTATGATTGTGATTGTATGATTGTGATTGTATGATTGTGATTGTATGATTGTGATCGTATGATTGTGATGGTATGACTGTCATTGTATGATTGTGATTGTATAATTGTGATTGTATGATTGTGATTGTATGGTTGTGATTGTATGATTGTGATTGTATGATTGTGATTGTATGATTGTGATTGTATGATTGTGATTGTATGATTGTGATTGTATGATTGTGATTGTATGATTGTGATTGTATGATTGTGATTGTATGATTGTGATCGTATGATTGTGATTGTATGATTGTGATTGTATGATTGTGCTTGTATGATTGTGATTGTATGATAGTGATTGTATGATTGTGATTGTATGATTGTGATTGTATGATTGTGATTGTATGATTGTGATTGCATGATTGTGATTGTATGATTGTGATTGTATGATTGTGATTGTATGATTGTGACTCTGTGATAGTGATTGTATGATTGTTTCTGTATGATTGTGATTGTATGATTGCGATTGTATGATTATTATTGTTTGACTGTGATTGTATGATTGTGATTGTGTGATTGTGATTGTGAGATTGTGATTGTATGATCGTGATTGTGAGATTGTGATTGTGAGATTGTGATTGTATGATTGTGATTGAATGATTGTGATTGTATTATAGTAATTGTATGATTGTGATTGTATGATTGCGATTGTATGATTGTGATTGTATGATTGTGATTGTATGATTGTGATCGTATGATTGTGATTCTTTGATTGCGATTGTATGATTGCGATTGTATGATTGTGATTGTATGATTGTGATTGTATGATTGTGGTTGTATGATTGTGATTCTTTCATTGCGATTGTATGATTGTGATTGTATGAATGTGATTGTATGATTGTGATTGTATGATTGTGATCGTATGATTGTGGTTGTATAATTAAGGTTGTATGATTGTTTCTGTATGATTGTGATTGTATGATTGTGATTGTACGATTGTGATTGTATGATTGTGATTGTATGATTGTGATTGTATGATTGTGATTGTATGATTGTGATCGTATGATTGTGGTTGTATAATTAAGGTTGTATGATTGTTTCTGTATGATTGTGATTGTATGATTGCGATTGTATGATTGTGATTGTATGATTGTGATTGTATGATTGTGATCGCATGATTGTGATTCTTTGATTGCGATTGTATGATTGTGATTGTATGACTGTGATTGTATGATCGTGATTGTGAGATTGTGATTGTGAGATTGTGATTGTGAGATTGTGATTGTGAGATTGTGATTGTGTGATTGTGATTGTATGATTGTGATTGCATGATTGTGATTGTATGATTGTGATTGTATGATTGTGATTGTATGATTGTGATTGTATGATTGTGATCGTATGATTGTGATTCTTTGATTGCGATTGTATGATTGTGATTGTATGATTGTGATTGTATGATTGTGATTGTATGATTGTGATTGTATGATTGTGATTGTATGATTGTGATTGAATGATTGTGATTGTATGATAGTAATTGTATGATTGTGATTGTATGATTGCGATTGTATGATTGTGATTGTATGATTGTGATTGTATGATTGTGATTCTTTCATTGCGATTGTATGATTGTGATTGTATGATTGTGATTGTATGATTGTGATTGTATGATTGTGATTGTATGATTGTGATTGTATGATTGTGATTGTATGATTGTGATTGTATGATTGTGATTGTATGATTGTGATTGTATGATTGTGATTGTATGATTGTGATTGTATGATTGTGATTGTATGATTGTGATTGTATGATTGTGATCGTATGATTGTGATTGTATGATTGTGATTGTATGATTGTGCTTGTATGATTGTGATTGTATGATTGTGATTGTATGATTGTGATTGTGTGATTGTGATTGTATGATTGTGATTGTATGATTGTGATTGCATGATTGTGATTGTATGATTGTGATTGTATGATTGTGATTGTATGATTGTGATTCTGTGATAGTGATTGTATGATTGTTTCTGTATGATTGTGATTGTATGATTGCGATTGTATGATTATTATTGTTTGACTGTGATTGTATGATTGTGATTGTGTGATTGTGATTGTGAGATTGGGATTGTATGATCGTGATTGTGAGATTGTGATTGTGAGATTGTGATTGTGAGATTGTGATTGTATGATTGTGATTGAATGATTGTGATTGTATTATAGTAATTGTATGATTGTGATTGTATGATTGCGATTGTATGATTGTGATTGTATGATTGTGATTGTATGATTGTGATCGTATGATTGTGATTCTTTGATATCGATTGTATGATTGCGATTGTATGATTGTGATTGTATGATTGTGATTGTATGATTGTGGTTGTATGATTGTGATTCTTTCATTGCGATTGTATGATTGTGATTGTATGATTGTGATTGTATGATTGTGATTGTATGATTGTGATCGTATGATTGTGGTTGTATAATTAAGGTTGTATGATTGTTTCTGTATGATTGTGATTGTATGATTGTGATTGTACGATTGTGATTGTATGATTGTGATTGTATGATTGTGATTGTATGATTGCGATTGTATGATTGTGATTGTATGATTGTGATTGTATGATTGTGATTGTATGATAGTGATTGTATGATAGTGATTGTATGATTGTGATTGTATGATTGTGATTGTATGATTGTGATTGTATGGTTGTGATTGTATGATTGTGATTGTATGATTGTGATCGTATGATTGTGATGGTATGACTGTCATTGTATGATTGTGATTGTATAATTGTGATTGTATGATTGTGATTGTATGGTTGTGATTGTATGATTGTGATTGTATGATTGTGATTGTATGATTGTGATTGTATGATTGTGATTGTATGATTGTGATTGTATGATTGTGAATGTATGATTGTGATTGTATGATTGTGATTGTATGATTGTGATCGTATGATTGTGATTGTATGATTGTGATTGTATGATTGTGCTTGTATGATTGTGATTGTATGATAGTGATTGTATGATTGTGATTGTATGATTGTGATTGTATGATTGTGATTGTATGATTGTGATTGCATGATTGTGATTGTATGATTGTGATTGTATGATTGTGATTGTATGATTGTGATTCTGTGATAGTGATTGTATGATTGCTTCTGTATGATTGTGATTGTATGATTGCGATTGTATGATTATTATTGTTTGACTGTGATTGTATGATTGTGATTGTGTGATTGTGATTGTGAGATTGTGATTGTATGATCGTGATTGTGAGATTGTGATTGTGAGATTGTGATTGTATGATTGTGATTGAATGATTGTGATTGTATTATAGTAATTGTATGATTGTGATTGTATGATTGCGATTGTATGATTGTGATCGTATGATTGTGATTCTTTGATTGCGATTGTATGATTGCGATTGTATGATTGTGATTGTATGATTGTGATTGTATGATTGTGGTTGTATGATTGTGATTCTTTCATTGCGATTGTATGATTGTGATTGTATGATTGTGATTGTATGATTGTGATTGTATGATTGTGATTGTATGATTGTGATCGTATGATTGTGGTTGTATAATTAAGGTTGTATGATTGTTTCTGTATGATTGTGATTGTATGATTGTGATTGTACGATTGTGATTGTATGATTGTGATTGTATGATTGTGATTGTATGATTGTGATTGTATGATTGTGATCGTATGATTGTGGTTGTATAATTAAGGTTGTATGATTGTTTCTGTATGATTGTGATTGTATGATTGCGATTGTATGATTGTGATTGTATGATTGTGATTGTATGATTGTGATCGCATGATTGTGATTCTTTGATTGCGATTGTATGATTGTGATTGTATGACTGTGATTGTATGATCGTGATTGTGAGATTGTGATTGTGAGATTGTGATTGTGAGATTGTGATTGTGTGATTGTGATTGTATGATTGTGATTGCATGATTGTGATTGTATGATTGTGATTGTATGATTGTGATTGTATGATTGTGATTGTATGATTGTGATCGTATGATTGTGATTCTTTGATTGCGATTGTATGATTGTGATTGTATGATTGTGATTGTATGATTGTGATTGTATGATTGTGATTGTATGATTGTGATTGAATGATTGTGATTGTATGATAGTAATTGTATGATTGTGATTGTATGATTGCGATTGTATGATTGTGATTGTATGATTGTGATTGTATGATTGTGATTCTTTCATTGCGATTGTATGATTGTGATTGTATGATTGTGATTGTATGATTGTGATTGTATGATTGTGATTGTATGATTGTGATCGTATGTTTGTGGTTGTATAATTAAGGTTGTATGATTGTTTCTGTATGATTGTGATTGTATGATTGTGATTGTATGATAGTTATTGTATGATTGTTTCTGTATGATTGTGATTGTATGATTATGATTGTATGATTGTGATTGTATGATTGTGATTGTGTGATTGCGATTGTGAGATTGTGATTGTATGAACGTGATTGTATGATCGTGATTGTGAGATTGTGGTTGTATGATTGTGATTGTATGATTGTGATTGTATGATAGTAATTGTATGATTGTGATTGTATGATTGTGATTGTATGATTGTGATTGTATGATAGTTATTGTATGATTGTTTCTGTATGATTGTGATTGTATGATTATGATTGTATGATTGTGATTGTATGATTGTGATTGTGTGATTGCGATTGTGAGATTGTGATTGTATGATCGTGATTGTATGATCGTGATTGTGAGATTGTGGTTGTATGATTGTGATTGTATGATTGTGATTGTATGATAGTAATTGTATGATTGTGATAGTATGATTGCGATTGTATGATTGTGATTGTATGATTGTGATTGTATGATTGTGATCGTATGATTGTGATTCTTTGATTGCGATTGTATGATTGTGATTGTATGATTGCGATTGTGTGATTGTGATTGCATGATTGTGATTGTATGATAGTGATTGTATGATAGTGATAGTATGATTGTGATTGTATGATTGCGATTGTATGATTATGATTGAATGATTGTGATTGTATGACTGTGATTGTGTGATTGTGATTGTGAGATTGTGATTGTATGATTTTGATTGTATGATCGTGATTGTGAGATTGTGATTGTATGATTGTGATTGTATGATTGTGATTGTATGATTGTGATTGTATGATTGTGATTGTATGATTGTGATTGTATGATTGTGATTGTATGATTGTGATTGTATGATTGCGATTGTATGATTATTATTGTTTGACTGTGATTGTATGATTGTGATTGTGTGATTGTGATTGTGAGATTGTGATTGTATGATCGTGATTGTGAGATTGTGATTGTGAGATTGTGATTGTATGATTGTGATTGAATGATTGTGATTGTATTATAGTAATTGTATGATTGTGATTGTATGATTGCGATTGTATGATTGTGATTGTATGATTGTGATTGTATGATTGTGATCGTATGATTGTGATTCTTTGATTGCGATTGTATGATTGCGATTGTATGATTGTGATTGTATGATTGTGATTGTATGATAGTGATTGTATGATTGTGATTGTATGATTGTGATTGTATGATTGTGATTGTATGATTGTGATTGCATGATTGTGATTGTATGATTGTGATTGTATGATTGTGATTGTATGATTGTGATTCTGTGATAGTGATTGTATGATTGTTTCTGTATGATTGTGATTGTATGATTGCGATTGTATGATTATTATTGTTTGACTGTGATTGTATGATTGTGATTGTGTGATTGTGATTGTGAGATTGTGATTGTATGATCGTGATTGTGAGATTGTGATTGTGAGATTGTGATTGTATGATTGTGATTGAATGATTGTGATTGTATTATAGTAATTGTATGATTGTGATTGTATGATTGCGATTGTATGATTGTGATTGTATGATTGTGATTGTATGATTGTGATCGTATGATTGTGATTCTTTGATTGCGATTGTATGATTGCGATTGTATGATTGTGATTGTATGATTGTGATTGTATGATTGTGGTTGTATGATTGTGATTCTTTCATTGCGATTGTATGATTGTGATTGTATGAATGTGATTGTATGATTGTGATTGTATGATTGTGATCGTATGATTGTGGTTGTATAATTAAGGTTGTATGATTGTTTCTGTATGATTGTGATTGTATGATTGTGATTGTACGATTGTGATTGTATGATTGTGATTGTATGATTGTGATTGTATGATTGTGATTGTATGATTGTGATCGTATGATTGTGGTTGTATAATTAAGGTTGTATGATTGTTTCTGTATGATTGTGATTGTATGATTGCGATTGTATGATTGTGATTGTATGATTGTGATTGTATGATTGTGATCGCATGATTGTGATTCTTTGATTGCGATTGTATGATTGTGATTGTATGACTGTGATTGTATGATCGTGATTGTGAGATTGTGATTGTGAGATTGTGATTGTGAGATTGTGATTGTGAGATTGTGATTGTGTGATTGTTATTGTATGATTGTGATTGCATGATTGTGATTGTATGATTGTGATTGTATGATTGTGATTGTATGATTGTGATTGTATGATTGTGATCGTATGATTGTGATTCTTTGATTGCGATTGTATGATTGTGATTGTATGATTGTGATTGTATGATTGTGATTGTATGATTGTGATTGTATGATTGTGATTGAATGATTGTGATTGTATGATAGTAATTGTATGATTGTGATTGTATGATTGCGATTGTATGATTGTGATTGTATGATTGTGATTGTATGATTGTGATTCTTTCATTGCGATTGTATGATTGTGATTGTATGATTGTGATTGTATGATTGTGATTGTATGATTGTGATTGTATGATTGTGATTGTATGATTGTGATTGTATGATTGTGATTGTATGATTGTGATTGTATGATTGTGATTGTATGATTGTGATTGTATGATTGTGGTTGTATGATTGTGATTGTATGATTGTGATCGTATGATTGTGATTGTATGATTGTGATTGTATGATTGTGCTTGTATGATTGTGATTGTATGATTGTGATTGTATGATTGTGATTGTGTGATTGTGATTGTATGATTGTGATTGTATGATTGTGATTGCATGATTGTGATTGTATGATTGTGATTGTATGATTGTGATTGTATGATTGTGATTCTGTGATAGTGATTGTATGATTGTTTCTGTATGATTGTGATTGTATGATTGCGATTGTATGATTATTATTGTTTGACTGTGATTGTATGATTGTGATTGTGTGATTGTGATTGTGAGATTGTGATTGTATGATCGTGATTGTGAGATTGTGATTGTGAGATTGTGATTGTGAGATTGTGATTGTATGATTGTGATTGAATGATTGTGATTGTATTATAGTAATTGTATGATTGTGATTGTATGATTGCGATTGTATGATTGTGATTGTATGATTGTGATTGTATGATTGTGATCGTATGATTGTGATTCTTTGATTGCGATTGTATGATTGCGATTGTATGATTGTGATTGTATGATTGTGATTGTATGATTGTGGTTGTATGATTGTGATTCTTTCATTGCGATTGTATGATTGTGATTGTATGATTGTGATTGTATGATTGTGATTGTATGATTGTGATCGTATGATTGTGGTTGTATAATTAAGGTTGTATGATTGTTTCTGTATGATTGTGATTGTATGATTGTGATTGTACGATTGTGATTGTATGATTGTGATTGTATGATTGTGATTGTATGATAGTGATTGTATGATAGTGATTGTATGATTGTGATTGTATGATTGTGATTGTATGATTGTGATTGTATGGTTGTGATTGTATGATTGTGATTGTATGATTGTGATCGTATGATTGTGATGGTATGACTGTCATTGTATGATTGTGATTGTATAATTGTGATTGTATGATTGTGATTGTATGGTTGTGATTGTATGATTGTGATTGTATGATTGTGATTGTATGATTGTGATTGTATGATTGTGATTGTATGATTGTGATTGTATGATTGTGAATGTATGATTGTGATTGTATGATTGTGATTGTATGATTGTGATCGTATGATTGTGATTGTATGATTGTGATTGTATGATTGTGCTTGTATGATTGTGATTGTATGATAGTGATTGTATGATTGTGATTGTATGATTGTGATTGTATGATTGTGATTGTATGATTGTGATTGCATGATTGTGATTGTATGATTGTGATTGTATGATTGTGATTGTATGATTGTGATTCTGTGATAGTGATTGTATGATTGCTTCTGTATGATTGTGATTGTATGATTGCGATTGTATGATTATTATTGTTTGACTGTGATTGTATGATTGTGATTGTGTGATTGTGATTGTGAGATTGTGATTGTATGATCGTGATTGTGAGATTGTGATTGTGAGATTGTGATTGTATGATTGTGATTGAATGATTGTGATTGTATTATAGTAATTGTATGATTGTGATTGTATGATTGCGATTGTATGATTGTGATTGTATGATTGTGATTGTATGATTGTGATCGTATGATTGTGATTCTTTGATTGCGATTGTATGATTGCGATTGTATGATTGTGATTGTATGATTGTGATTGTATGATTGTGGTTGTATGATTGTGATTCTTTCATTGCGATTGTATGATTGTGATTGTATGATTGTGATTGTATGATTGTGATTGTATGATTGTGATTGTATGATTGTGATCGTATGATTGTGGTTGTATAATTAAGGTTGTATGATTGTTTCTGTATGATTGTGATTGTATGATTGTGATTGTACGATTGTGATTGTATGATTGTGATTGTATGATTGTGATTGTATGATTGTGATTGTATGATTGTGATCGTATGATTGTGGTTGTATAATTAAGGTTGTATGATTGTTTCTGTATGATTGTGATTGTATGATTGCGATTGTATGATTGTGATTGTATGATTGTGATTGTATGATTGTGATCGCATGATTGTGATTCTTTGATTGCGATTGTATGATTGTGATTGTATGACTGTGATTGTATGATCGTGATTGTGAGATTGTGATTGTGAGATTGTGATTGTGAGATTGTGATTGTGTGATTGTGATTGTATGATTGTGATTGCATGATTGTGATTGTATGATAGTGATTGTATGATTGTGATTGTATGATTGTGATTGTATGATTGTGATCGTATGATTGTGATTCTTTGATGGCGATTGTATGATTGTGATTGTATGATTGTGATTGTATGATTGTGATTGTATGATTGTGATTGTATGATTGTGATTGAATGATTGTGATTGTATGATAGTAATTGTATGATTGTGATTGTATGATTGCGATTGTATGATTGTGATTGTATGATTGTGATTGTATGATTGTGATTCTTTCATTGCGATTGTATGATTGTGATTGTATGATTGTGATTGTATGATTGTGATTGTATGATTGTGATCGTATGTTTGTGGTTGTATAATTAAGGTTGTATGATTGTTTCTGTATGATTGTGATTGTATGATTGTGATTGTATGATAGTTATTGTATGATTGTTTCTGTATGATTGTGATTGTATGATTATGATTGTATGATTGTGATTGTATGATTGTGATTGTGTGATTGCGATTGTGAGATTGTGATTGTATGAACGTGATTGTATGATCGTGATTGTGAGATTGTGGTTGTATGATTGTGATTGTATGATTGTGATTGTATGATAGTAATTGTATGATTGTGATTGTATGATTGTGATTGTATGATTGTGATTGTATGATAGTTATTGTATGATTGTTTCTGTATGATTGTGATTGTATGATTATGATTGTATGATTGTGATTGTATGATTGTGATTGTGTGATTGCGATTGTGAGATTGTGATTGTATGATCGTGATTGTATGATCGTGATTGTGAGATTGTGGTTGTATGATTGTGATTGTATGATTGTGATTGTATGATAGTAATTGTATGATTGTGATAGTATGATTGCGATTGTATGATTGTGATTGTATGATTGTGATTGTATGATTGTGATCGTATGATTGTGATTCTTTGATTGCGATTGTATGATTGTGATTGTATGATTGCGATTGTGTGATTGTGATTGCATGATTGTGATTGTATGATAGTGATTGTATGATAGTGATAGTATGATTGTGATTGTATGATTGCGATTGTATGATTATGATTGAATGATTGTGATTGTATGACTGTGATTGTGTGATTGTGATTGTGAGATTGTGATTGTATGATTTTGATTGTATGATCGTGATTGTGAGATTGTGATTGTATGATTGTGATTGTATGATTGTGATTGTATGATTGTGATTGTATGATTGTGATTGTATGATTGTGATTGTATGATTGTGATTGTATGATTGTGATTGTATGATTGTGATCGTATGATTGTGATTGTATGATTGTGATTGTATGATTGTGCTTGTATGATTGTGATTGTATGATTGTGATTGTATGATTGTGATTGTATGATTGTGATTGTATGATTGTGATTGTATGATTGTGATTGCATGATTGTGATTGTATGATTGTGATTGTATGATTGTGATTGTATGATTGTGATTCTGTGATAGTGATTGTATGATTGTTTCTGTATGATTGTGATTGTATGATTGCGATTGTATGATTATTATTGTTTGACTGTGATTGTATGATTGTGATTGTGTGATTGTGATTGTGAGATTGTGATTGTATGATCGTGATTGTGAGATTGTGATTGTGAGATTGTGATTGTATGATTGTGATTGAATGATTGTGATTGTATTATAGTAATTGTATGATTGTGATTGTATGATTGCGATTGTATGATTGTGATTGTATGATTGTGATTGTATGATTGTGATCGTATGATTGTGATTCTTTGATTGCGATTGTATGATTGCGATTGTATGATTGTGATTGTATGATTGTGGTTGTATGATTGTGGTTGTATGATTGTGATTCTTTCATTGCGATTGTATGATTGTGATTGTATGATTGTGATTGTATGATTGTGATTGTATGATTGTGATTGTATGATTGTGATCGTATGATTGTGGTTGTATAATTAAGGTTGTATGATTGTTTCTGTATGATTGTGATTGTATGATTGTGATTGTACGATTGTGATTGTATGATTGTGATTGTATGATTGTGATTGTATGATTGCGATTGTATGATTGTGATTGTATGATTGTGATTGTATGATAGTGATTGTATGATAGTGATTGTATGATTGTGATTGTATGATTGTGATTGTATGATTGCGATTGTATGATTATGATTGAATGATTGTGATTGTATGACTGTGATTGTGTGATTGTGATTGTGAGATTGTGATTGTATGATTTTGATTGTATGATGGTGATTGTATGATCGTGATTGTGAGATTGTGATTGTATGATTGTGATTGTATGATTGTGATTGTATGATTGTGATTGTATGATTGTGATTGTATGATAGTAATTGTATGATTGTGATTGTATGATTGTGATTGTATGATTGTGATTGTATGATTGTGATTGTATGATTGTGATTGTATGATTGTGATCGTATGATTGTGATGGTATGACTATCATTGTATGATTGTGATTGTATTATTGTGATTGTATGATTGTGATTGTATGGTTGTGATTGTATGATTGTGATTGTATGATTGTGATTGTATGATTGTGATTGTATGATTGTGATTGTATGGTAGTAAATTTATGATTGTGATTGTATGATTGTGATTGTATGATTGTGATTGTATGATTGTGATTCTTTCATTGCGATTGTATGATTGCGATTGTATGATTGTGATTGTATGATTGCGATTGTATGATTGTGATTGTATGATTGTGATTGTATGATTGCGATTGTGTGATTGTGATTGTATGATTGTGATTGTATGATAGTGATTGTATGATAGTGATTGTATGATTGTGATTGTATGATTGTGATTGTATGATTGTGATTGTATGATTGTGATTGTATGATTGTGATCGTATGATTGTGATTCTTTGATTGCGATTGTATGATTGCGATTGTATGATTGTGATTGTATGATTGTGATTGTATGATTGTGGTTGTATGATTGTGATTCTTTCATTGCGATTGTATGATTGTGATTGTATGATTGTGATTGTATGATTGTGATTGTATGATTGTGATTGTATGATTGTGATCGTATGATTGTGGTTGTATAATTAAGGTTGTATGATTGTTTCTGTATGATTGTGATTGTATGATTGTGATTGTACGATTGTGATTGTATGATTGTGATTGTATGATTGTGATTGTATGATTGTGATTGTATGATTGTGATCGTATGATTGTGGTTGTATAATTAAGGTTGTATGATTGTTTCTGTATGATTGTGATTGTATGATTGCGATTGTATGATTGTGATTGTATGATTGTGATTGTATGATTGTGATCGCATGATTGTGATTCTTTGATTGCGATTGTATGATTGTGATTGTATGACTGTGATTGTATGATCGTGATTGTGAGATTGTGATTGTGAGATTGTGATTGTGAGATTGTGATTGTGTGATTGTGATTGTATGATTGTGATTGCATGATTGTGATTGTATGATTGTGATTGTATGATTGTGATTGTATGATTGTGATTGTATGATTGTGATCGTATGATTGTGATTCTTTGTTTGCGATTGTATGATTGTGATTGTATGATTGTGATTGTATGATTGTGATTGTATGATTGTGATTGTATGATTGTGATTGAATGATTGTGATTGTATGATAGTAATTGTATGATTGTGATTGTATGATTGCGATTGTATGATTGTGATTGTATGATTGTGATTGTATGATTGTGATTCTTTCATTGCGATTGTATGATTGTGATTGTATGATTGTGATTGTATGATTGTGATTGTATGATTGTGATCGTATGTTTGTGGTTGTATAATTAAGGTTGTATGATTGTTTCTGTATGATTGTGATTGTATGATTGTGATTGTATGATAGTTATTGTATGATTGTTTCTGTATGATTGTGATTGTATGATTATGATTATATGATTGTGATTGTATGATTGTGATTGTGTGATTGCGATTGTGAGATTGTGATTGTATGAACGTGATTGTATGATCGTGATTGTGAGATTGTGGTTGTATGATTGTGATTGTATGATTGTGATTGTATGATAGTAATTGTATGATTGTGATTGTATGATTGTGATTGTATGATTGTGATTGTATGATAGTTATTGTATGATTGTTTCTGTATGATTGTGATTGTATGATTATGATTGTATGATTGTGATTGTATGATTGTGATTGTGTGATTGCGATTGTGAGATTGTGATTGTATGATCGTGATTGTATGATCGTGATTGTGAGATTGTGGTTGTATGATTGTGATTGTATGATTGTGATTGTATGATAGTAATTGTATGATTGTGATAGTATGATTGCGATTGTATGATTGTGATTGTATGATTGTGATTGTATGATTGTGATCGTATGATTGTGATTCTTTGATTGCGATTGTATGATTGTGATTGTATGATTGCGATTGTGTGATTGTGATTGCATGATTGTGATTGTATGATAGTGATTGTATGATAGTGATAGTATGATTGTGATTGTATGATTGCGATTGTATGATTATGATTGAATGATTGTGATTGTATGACTGTGATTGTGTGATTGTGATTGTGAGATTGTGATTGTATGATTTTGATTGTATGATCGTGATTGTGAGATTGTGATTGTATGATTGTGATTGTATGATTGTGATTGTATGATTGTGATTGTATGATTGTGATTGTATGATTGTGATTGTATGATTGTGATTGTATGATTGTGATTGTATGATTGTGATCGTATGATTGTGATTGTATGATTGTGATTGTATGATTGTGCTTGTATGATTGTGATTGTATGATTGTGATTGTATGATTGTGATTGTATGATTGTGATTGTATGATTGTGATTGTATGATTGTGATTGCATGATTGTGATTGTATGATTGTGATTGTATGATTGTGATTGTATGATTGTGATTCTGTGATAGTGATTGTATGATTGTTTCTGTATGATTGTGATTGTATGATTGCGATTGTATGATTATTATTGTTTGACTGTGATTGTATGATTGTGATTGTGTGATTGTGATTGTGAGATTGTGATTGTATGATCGTGATTGTGAGATTGTGATTGTGAGATTGTGATTGTATGATTGTGATTGAATGATTGTGATTGTATTATAGTAATTGTATGATTGTGATTGTATGATTGCGATTGTATGATTGTGATTGTATGATTGTGATTGTATGATTGTGATCGTATGATTGTGATTCTTTGATTGCGATTGTATGATTGCGATTGTATGATTGTGATTGTATGATTGTGGTTGTATGATTGTGGTTGTATGATTGTGATTCTTTCATTGCGATTGTATGATTGTGATTGTATGATTGTGATTGTATGATTGTGATTGTATGATTGTGATCGTATGATTGTGGTTGTATAATTAAGGTTGTATGATTGTTTCTGTATGATTGTGATTGTATGATTGTGATTGTACGATTGTGATTGTATGATTGTGATTGTATGATTGTGATTGTATGATTGCGATTGTATGATTGTGATCGTATGATTGTGATTGTATGATAGTGATTGTATGATAGTGATTGTATGATTGTGATTGTATGATTGTGATTGTATGATTGCGATTGTATGATTATGATTGAATGATTGTGATTGTATGACTGTGATTGTGTGATTGTGATTGTGAGATTGTGATTGTATGATTTTGATTGTATGATGGTGATTGTATGATCGTGATTGTGAGATTGTGATTGTATGATTGTGATTGTATGATTGTGATTGTATGATTGTGATTGTATGATTGTGATTGTATGATAGTAATTGTATGATTGTGATTGTATGATTGTGATTGTATGATTGTGATTGTATGATTGTGATTGTATGATTGTGATTGTATGATTGTGATCGTATGATTGTGATGGTATGACTATCATTGTATGATTGTGATTGTATTATTGTGATTGTATGATTGTGATTGTATGGTTGTGATTGTATGATTGTGATTGTATGATTGTGATTGTATGATTGTGATTGTATGATTGTGATTGTATGGTAGTAAATTTATGATTGTGATTGTATGATTGTGATTGTATGATTGTGATTGTATGATTGTGATTCTTTCATTGCGATTGTATGATTGCGATTGTATGATTGTGATTGTATGATTGCGATTGTATGATTGTGATTGTATGATTGTGATTGTATGATTGCGATTGTGTGATTGTGATTGTATGATTGTGATTGTATGATAGTGATTGTATGATAGTGATTGTATGATTGTGATTGTATGATTGTGATTGTATGATTGTGATTGTATGATTGTGATTGTATGATTGTGATTGTATGGTTGTGATTGTATGATTGTGATTGTATGATTGTGATTGTATGATTGCGATTGTATGATTGTGATTGTATGATTGTGATTGTATGATAGTGATTGTATGATAGTGATTGTATGATTGTGATTGTATGATTGTGATTGTATGATTGCGATTGTATGATTATGATTGAATGATTGTGATTGTATGACTGTGATTGTGTGATTGTGATTGTGAGATTGTGATTGTATGATTTTGATTGTATGATGGTGATTGTATGATCGTGATTGTGAGATTGTGATTGTATGATTGTGATTGTATGATTGTGATTGCATGATTGTGATTGTATGATAGTAATTGTATGATTGTGATTGTATGATTGTGATTGTATGATTGTGATTGTATGATTGTGATTGTATGATTGTGATCGTATGATTGTGATGGTATGACTGTGATTGTATGATTGTGATTGTATAATTGTGATTGTATGATTGTGATTGTATGATTGTGATTGTATGATTGTGATTGTATGAGTGTGATTGTATGATAGTGATTGTATGATAGTGATTGTATGATTGTGATTGTATGACTGTGATTGTATGATTGCGATTGTATGATTATGATTGAATGATTGTGATTGTATGACTGTGATTGTGTGATTGTGATTGTGAGATTGTGATTGTATGATTTTGATTGTATGATGGTGATTGTATGATAGTGATTGTATGATAGTGATTGTATGATTGTGATTGTATGACTGTGATTGTATGATTGTGATTGTATGATTGTGATTGTATGATAGTAATTGTACGATTGTGATTGTATGATTGTGATTGTATGATTGTGATTGTATGATTGTGATTGAATGATTGTGATTGTATGATTGTGATCGTATGATTGTGATGGTATGACTGTGATTGTATGATTGTGATTGTATAATTGTGATTGTATGATTGTGATTGTATGATTGTGATTGTATGATTGTGATTGTATGATTGTGATTGTATGGTAGTAAATTTATGATTGCGATTGTATGATTGTGATTGTATGGTAGTAAATTTATGATTGTGATTGTATGATTGTGATTGTATGATTGTGATTGTATGATTGTGATCGTATGATTGTGATTCTTTGATTGCGATTGTATGATTGCGATTGTATGATTGTGATTGTATGATTGTGATTGTATGATTGTGGTTGTATGATTGTGACTGTATGATTGTGATTCTTTCATTGCGATTGTATGATTGTGATTGTATGATTGTGATTGTATGATTGTGATTGTATGATTGTGATCGTATGATTGTGGTTGTATAATTAAGGTTGTATGATTGTTTCTGTATGATTGTGATTGTATGATTGCGATTGTATGATTGTGATTGTATGATTGTGATTGTATGATTGTGATCGCATGATTGTGATTCTTTGATTGCGATTGTATGATTGTGATTGTATGATTGTGATTGTATGATCGTGATTGTGAGATTGTGATTGTGAGATTGTGATTGTGAGATTGTGATTGTATGATTGTGATTGTATGATTGTGATTGTATGATTGTGATTGTATGATTGTGATTGTATGATTGTGATTGTATGATTGTGATTGTATGATTGTGATTGTATGATTGTGATTGCATGATTGTGATTGTATGATTGTGATTGTATGATTGTGATTGTATGATTGTGATTGTATGATTGTGATTGTATGATTGTGATTGTATGATTGTGATTGCATGATTGTGATTGTATGATTGTGATTGTATGATTGTGATTGTATGATTGTGATTCTTTCATTGCGATTGTATGATTGCGATTGTATGATTGTGATTGTATGATTGTGATTGTGTGATTGTGATTGTATGATTGTGATTGCATGATTGTGATTGTATGATTGTGATTGTATGATTGTGATTGTATGATTGTGATTGTATGATTGTGATTGTATGATTGTGATTGCATGATTGTGATTGTATGATTGTGATTGTATGATTGTGATTGTATGATTGTGATTCTTTCATTGCGATTGTATGATTGCGATTGTATGATTGTGATTGTATGATTGCGATTGTATGATTGTGATTGTATGATTGTGATTGTATGATTGCGATTGTGTGATTGTGATTGTATGATTGTGATTGTATGATAGTGATTGTATGATAGTGATTGTATGATTGTGATTGTATGATTGCGATTGTATGATTGTGATTGTATGATTGTGATTGTATGATTGTGATTGTATGATTGCGATTGTATGATTATGATTGAATGATTGTGATTGTATGACTGTGATTGTGTGATTGTGATTGTGTGATTGTGATTGTAAGATTGTGATTGTATGATTTTGATTGTATGATTGTGATTGTATGATTGTGATTGTATGATTGTGATTGTATGATTGTGATTGTATGATTGTGATTGTATGATTGTGATTGTATGATTGTGATTGTATGATTGTGATTGTATGATTGTGATTGTATGATTGTGATTCTTTGATTGCGATTGTATGATTGCGATTGTATGATTGTGATTGTATGATTGTGATTGTATGATTGTGGGTGTATGATTGTGATTCTTTCATTGCGATTGTATGATTGTGATTGTATGATTGTGATTGTATGATTGTGATTGTATGATTGTGATCGTATGATTGTGGTTGTATAATTAAGGTTTTATGATTGTTTCTGTATGATTGTGATTGTATGATTGTGATTGTATGATTGTGATTGTATGATTGTGATTGTATGATTGTGATTGTATGATTGTGATTGTATGATTGTGATTGTATGATTGTGATTGTATGATTGCGATTGTATGATTGTGATTGTATGATTGTGATTGTATGATAGTGATTGTATGATAGTGATTGTATGATTGTGATTGTATGATTGTGATTGTATGATTGCGATTGTATGATTATGATTGTATGATTGTGATTGTATGATTGTGATTGTATGATTGTGATTGCATGATTGTGATTGTATGATTGTGATTGTATGATTGTGATTGTATGATTGTGATTGTGTGATAGTGATTGTATGATTGTTTCTGTATGATTGTGATTGTATGATTGCGATTGTATGATTATGATTGTTTGATTGTGATTGTACGATTGTGATTGTGTGATTGTGATTATGAGATTGTGATTGTATGATCGTGATTGTGAGATTGTGATTGTGAGATTGTGATTGTATGATTGTGATTGAATGATTGTGATTGTATGATAGTAATTGTATGATTGTGATTGTATGATTGCGATTGTATGATTGTGATTGTATGATTGTGATTGTATGATTGTGATCGTATGATTGTGATTCTTTGATTGCGATTGTATGATTGCGATTGTATGATTGTGATTGTATGATTGTGATTGTATGATTGTGGTTGTATGATTGTGACTGTATGATTGTGATTCTTTCATTGCGATTGTATGATTGTGATTGTATGATTGTGATTGTATGATTGTGATTGTATGATTGTGATTGTATGATTGTGATTGTATGATTGCGATTGTATGATTGTGGTTGTATGATTGTGATTGTATGATTGTGATTCTTTCATTGCGATTGTATGATTGTGATTGTATGATTGTGATTGTATGATTGTGATTGTATGATTGTGATTGTATGATTGTGATTGTATGATTGTGATTGTATGATTGTGATTGCATGATAGTGATTGTATGATTGTGATTGTATGATTGTGATTGTATGATTGTGATCGTATGATTGTGATTGTATGATTGTGATTGTATGATTGTGCTTGTATGATTGTGATTGTATGATTGTGATTGTATGATTGTGATTGTATGATTGTGATTGTATGATTGTGATTGTATGATTGTGATTGTATGATTGTGATTGCATGATTGTGATTGTATGATTGTGATTGTATGATTGTGATTGTATGATTGTGATTCTGTGATAGTGATTGTATGATTGTTTCTGTATGATTGTGATTGTATGATTGCGATTGTATGATTATTATTGTTTGACTGTGATTGTATGATTGTGATTGTGTGATTGTGATTGTGAGATTGTGATTGTATGATCGTGATTGTGAGATTGTGATTGTGAGATTGTGATTGTATGATTGTGATTGAATGATTGTGATTGTATTATAGTAATTGTATGATTGTGATTGTATGATTGCGATTGTATGATTGTGATTGTATGATTGTGATCGTATGATTGTGATTCTTTGATTGCGATTGTATGATTGCGATTGTATGATTGTGATTGAATGATTGTGATTGTATGATTGTGGTTGTATGATTGTGATTCTTTCATTGCGATTGTATGATTGTGATTGTATGATTGTGATTGTATGATTGTGATTCTGTGATAGTGATTGTTTGATTGTTTCTGTATGATTGTGATTGTATGATTGCGATTGTATGATTATTATTGTTTGACTGTGATTGTATGATTGTGATTGTGTGATTGTGATTGTGAGATTGTGATTGTATGATCGTGATTGTGAGATTGTGATTGTGAGATTGTGATTGTATGATTGTGATTGAATGCTTGTGATTGTATTATAGTAATTGTATGATTGTGATTGTATGATTGCGATTGTATGATTGTGATTGTATGGTTGTGATTGTATGATTGTGATCGTATGATTGTGATTCTTTGATTGCGATTGTATGATTGCGATTGTATGATTGTGATTGTATGATTGTGATTGTATGATTGTGGTTGTATGATTGTGATTCTTTCATTGCGATTGTATGATTGTGATTGTATGATTGTGATTGTATGATTGTGATTGTATGATTGTGATCGTATGATTGTGGTTGTATAATTAAGGTTGTATGATTGTTTCTGTATGATTGTGATTGTATGATTGTGATTGTATGATTGTGATTGTATGATTGTGATTGTATGATTGTGATTGTATGATTGTGATTGTATGATTGTGATTGTATGATTGTGATTGTATGATTGTGATTGTATGATTGTGATTGTATGATTGTGATTGTATGATTGTGATTGTATGATTGTGATTGTATGATTGTGATTGTATGATTGTGATTGTATGATTGTGATTGTATGATTGTGATTGTATGATTGTGATTGTATGATTGCGATTGTATGATTGTGATTGTATGATTGTGATTGTGTGATAGTGATTGTATGATAGTGATTGTATGATTGTGATTGTATGATTGTGATTGTATGATTGCGATTGTATGATTATGATTGTATGATTGTGATTGTATGATTGTGATTGTATGATTGTGATTGTATGATTGTGATTGCATGATTGTGATTGTATGATTGTGATTGTATGATTGTGATTGTATGATTGTGATTGTGTGATAGTGATTGTATGATTGTTTCTGTATGATTGTGATTGTATGATTGCGATTGTATGATTATGATTGTTTGATTGTGATTGTACGATTGTGATTGTGTGATTGTGATTGTATGATTGTGATTGTATGATTGCGATTGTATGATTGTGATTGTATGATTGTGATTGTATGATAGTGATTGTATGATAGTGATTGTATGATTGTGATTGTATGATTGTGATTGTATGATTGCGATTGTATGATTATGATTGAATGATTGTGATTGTATGACTGTGATTGTGTGATTGTGATTGTGAGATTGTGATTGTATGATTTTGATTGTATGATGGTGATTGTATGATCGTGATTGTGAGATCGTGATTGTATGATTGTGATTGTATGATTGTGATTGTATGATTGTGATTGTATGATTGTGATTGTATGATAGTGATTGTATGATTGTGATTGTATGATTGTGATTGTATGATTGTGATTGTATGATTGTGATTGTATGATTGTGATTGTATGATTGTGAACGTATGATTGTGATGGTATGACTGTGATTGTATGATTGTGATTGTATAATTGTGATTGTATGATTGTGATTGTATGATTGTGATTGTATGATTGTGATTGTATGATTGTGATTGTATGGTAGTAATTTTATGATTGTGATTGTATGATTGTGATTGTATGATTGTGATTGTATGATTGTGATTGTATGATTGTGATTGTATGATAGTGATTGTATGATAGTGATTGTATGATTGTGATTGTATGACTGTGATTGTATGATTGCGATTGTATGATTATGATTGAATGATTGTGATTGTATGACTGTGATTGTGTGATTGTGATTGTGAGATTGTGATTGTATGATTTTGATTGTATGATGGTGATTGTATGATCGTGATTGTGAGATTGTGATTGTATGATTGTGATTGTATGATTGTGATTGTATGATTGTGATTGTATGATTGTGATTGTATGATTGTGATTGTATGATTGTGATTGTATGATAGTAATTGTACGATTGTGATTGTATGATTGTGATTGTATGATTGTGATTGTATGATTGTGATTGTATGATTGTGATTGTATGATTGTGATCGTATGATTGTGATGGTATGACTGTGATTGTATGATTGTGATTGTATAATTGTGATTGTATGATTGTGATTGTATGATTGTGATTGTATGATTGTGATTGTATGATTGTGATTGTATGGTAGTAAATTTATGATTGTGATTGTATGATTGTGATTGTATGATTGTGATCGTATGATTGTGATTCTTTGATTGCGATTGTATGATTGCGATTGTATGATTGTGATTGTATGATTGTGATTGTATGATTGTGGTTGTATGATTGTGATTGTATGATTGTGATTCTTTCATTGCGATTGTATGATTGTGATTGTATGATTGTGATTGTATGATTGTGATTGTATGATTGTGATTGTATGATTGTGATCGTATGATTGTGGTTGTATAATTAAGGTTGTATGATTGTTTCTGTATGATTGTGATTGTATGATTGCGATTGTATGATTGTGATTGTATGATTGTGATTGTATGATTGTAATCGCATGATTGTGATTCTTTGATTGCGATTGTATGATTGTGATTGTATGATTGTGATTGTATGATTGTGATTGTATGATCGTGATTGTGAGATTGTGATTGTGAGATTGTGATTGTGAGATTGTGATTGTGAGATTGTGATTGTGAGATTGTGATTGTATGATTGTGATTGAATGATTGTGATTGTATGATAGTAATTGTATGATTGTGATTGTATGATTGCGATTGTATGATTGTGATTGTATGATTGCGATTGTAAGATTGTGATCGTATGATTGTGATTCTTTGATTGCGATTGTATGATTGTGATTGTATGATTGTGATTGTATGATTGTGATTGTATGATTGTGATTGTATGATTGTGATTGTATGATTGGGATCGTATGATTGTCATTGTAAGATTGTGATTGTGTGATTGCGATTGTATGATTGTGACTGTATGATTGTGATTGTATGATTGTGATTGTATGATTGTGATTGTATGATTGTGATTCTTTGATTGCGATTGTATGATTGCGATTGTATGATTGTGATTGTATGATTGTGATTGTATGATTGTGATTGTATGATTGTGATTGTATGATTGTGATTGTATGATTGTGATTGTATGATTGTGATTGTATGATTGTGATTGTATGATTGTGATCGCATGATTGTGATTCTTTCATTGCGATTGTATGATTGTGATTGTATGATTGTGATTGTATGATTGTGATTGTATGGTAGTAATTTTATGATTGTGATTGTATGATAGTAATTGTATGATTGTGATTGTATGATTGCGATTGTATGATTGTGATTGTATGATTGTGATTGTATGATTGTGATTGTATGATTGTGATTGTATGATTGTGATTGTATGATTGTGATTGTATGATTGTGATTGTATGATTGTGATTGTATGATTGCGATTGTATGATTGTGATTGTATGATTGTGATTGTATGATAGTGATTGTATGATAGTGATTGTATGATTGTGATTGTATGATTGTGATTGTATGATTGCGATTGTATGATTATGATTGTATGATTGTGATTGTATGATTGTGATTGTATGATTGCGATTGTATGATTGTGATTGCATGATTGTGATTGTATGATTGTGATTGTATGATTGTGATTGTATGATTGTGATTGTGTGATAGTGATTGTATGATTGTTTCTGTATGATTGTGATTGTATGATTGCGATTGTATGATTATGATTGTTTGATTGTGATTGTACGATTGTGATTGTGTGATTGTGATTGTATGATTGTGATTGTATGATTGCGATTGTATGATTGTGATTGTATGATTGTGATTGTATGATAGTGATTGTATGATAGTGATTGTATGATTGTGATTGTATGATTGTGATTGTATGATTGCGATTGTATGATTATGATTGAATGATTGTGATTGTATGACTGTGATTGTGTGATTGTGATTGTGAGATTGTGATTGTATGATTTTGATTGTATGATGGTGATTGTATGATCGTGATTGTGAGATTGTGATTGTATGATTGTGATTGTATGATTGTGATTGTATGATTGTGATTGTATGATTGTGATTGTATGATAGTGATTGTATGATTGTGATTGTATGATTGTGATTGTATGATTGTGATTGTATGATTGTGATTGTATGATTGTGATTGTATGATTGTGATTGTATGATTGTGAACGTATGATTGTGATGGTATGACTGTGATTGTATGATTGTGATTGTATAATTGTGATTGTATGATTGTGATTGTATGATTGTGATTGTATGATTGTGATTGTATGATTGTGATTGTATGGTAGTAATTTTATGATTGTGATTGTATGATTGTGATTGTATGATTGTGATTGTATGATAGTAATTGCACGATTGTGATTGTATGATTGTGATTGTATGATTGTGATTGTATGATTGTGATTGTATGATTGTGATTGTATGATTGTGATCGTATGATTGTGATGGTATGACTGTGATTGTATGATTGTGATTGTATAATTGTGATTGTATGATTGTGATTGTATGATTGTGATTGTATGATTGTGATTGTATGATTGTGATTGTATGGTAGTAAATTTATGATTGTGATTGTATGATTGTGATTGTATGATTGTGATCGTATGATTGTGATTCTTTGATTGCGATTGTATGATTGCGATTGTATGATTGTGATTGTATGATTGTGATTGTATGATTGTGGTTGTATGATTGTGATTGTATGATTGTGATTCTTTCATTGCGATTGTATGATTGTGATTGTATGATTGTGATTGTATGATTGTGATTGTATGATTGTGATTGTATGATTGTGATCGTATGATTGTGGTTGTATAATTAAGGTTGTATGATTGTTTCTGTATGATTGTGATTGTATGATTGCGATTGTATGATTGTGATTGTATGATTGTGATTGTATGATTGTAATCGCATGATTGTGATTCTTTGATTGCGATTGTATGATTGTGATTGTATGATTGTGATTGTATGATTGTGATTGTATGATCGTGATTGTGAGATTGTGATTGTGAGATTGTGATTGTGAGATTGTGATTGTGAGATTGTGATTGTGAGATTGTGATTGTATGATTGTGATTGAATGATTGTGATTGTATGATAGTAATTGTATGATTGTGATTGTATGATTGCGATTGTATGATTGTGATTGTATGATTGCGATTGTATGATTGTGATCGTATGATTGTGATTCTTTGATTGCGATTGTATGATTGTGATTGTATGATTGTGATTGTATGATTGTGATTGTATGATTGTGATTGTATGATTGTGATTGTATGATTGGGATCGTATGATTGTGATTGTAAGATTGTGATTGTGTGATTGTGATTGTATGATTGTGATTGTATGATTGTGATTGTATGATTGTGATTGTATGATTGTGATCGCATGATTGTGATTCTTTCATTGCGATTGTATGATTGTGATTGTATGATTGTGATTGTATGGTAGTAATTTTATGATTGTGATTGTATGATTGTGATTGTATGATTGTGATTGTATGATTGTGATTGTATGATTGTGATTGTATGATTGTGATTGTATGATTGTGATTGTATGATTGCGATTGTATGATTGTGATTGTATGATTGTGATTGTATGATAGTGATTGTATGATAGGGATTGTATGATTGTGATTGTATGATTGTGATTGTATGATTGCGATTGTATGATTATGATTGAATGATTGTGATTGTATGACTGTGATTGCGTGATTGTGATTGTGAGATTGTGATTGTATGATTTTGATTGTATGGTGGTGATTGTATGATCGTGATTGTGAGATTGTGATTGTATGATTGTGATTGTATGATTGTGATTGTATGATTGTGATTGTATGATTGTGATTGTATGATTGTGATTGTATGATAGTAATTGTACGATTGTGATTGTATGATTGTGATTGTATGATTGTGATTGTATGATTGTGATTGTATGATTGTGATCGTATGATTGTGATGGTATGACTGTGATTGTATGATTGTGATTGTATAATTGTGATTGTATGATTGCGATTGTATGATTGTGATTGTATGATTGTGATTGTATGATTGTGATTGTATGGTAGTAAATTTATGATTGTGATTGTATGATTGTGATTGTATGATTGTGATCGTATGATTGTGATTCTTTGATTGCGATTGTATGATTGCGATTGTATGATTGTGATTGTATGATTGTGATTGTATGATTGTGGTTGTATGATTGTGATTGTATGATTGTGATTCTTTCATTGCGATTGTATGATTGTGATTGTATGATTGTGATTGTATGATTGTGATTGTATGATTGTGATTGTATGATTGTGATCGTATGATTGTGGTTGTATAATTAAGGTTGTATGATTGTTTCTGTATGATTGTGATTGTATGATTGCGATTGTATGATTATGATTGTATGATTGTGATTGTGTGATTGTGATTGTATGATTGTGATTGCATGATTGTGATTGTATGATTGTGATTGTAAGATTGTGATTGTATGATTGTGATTGTATGATTGTGATTGTATGATTGTGATTGTATGATTGTGATTGTATGATTGTGATCGTATGATTGTGGTTGTATAATTAAGGTTGTATGATTGTTTCTGTATGATTGTGATTGTATGATTGCGATTGTATGATTGTGATTGTATGATTGTGATTGTATGATTGTGATCGCATGATTGTGATTCTTTGATTGCGATTGTATGATTGTGATTGTATGATTGTGATTGTATGATCGTGATTGTGAGATTGTGATTGTGAGATTGTGATTGTGAGATTGTGATTGTATGATTGTGATTGAATGATTGTGATTGTATGATAGTAATTGTATGATTGTGATTGTATGATTGCGATTGTATGATTGTGATTGTATGATTGCGATTGTATGATTGTGATCGTATGATTGTGATTCTTTGATTGCGATTGTATGATTGTGATTGTATGATTGTGATTGTATGATTGTGATTGTATGATTGTGATTGTATGATTGGGATCGTATGATTGTGATTGTAAGATTGTGATTGTGTGATTGCGATTGTATGATTGTGACTGTATGACTGTGATTGTATGATTGTGATTGTATGATTGTGATTGTATGATTGTGATTGTATGATTGTGATTCTTTGATTGCGATTGTATGATTGCGATTGTATGATTGTGATTGTATGATTGTGATTGTATGCTTGTGATTGTATGATTGTGATTGTATGATTGTGATTGTATGATTGTGATTGTGTGATTGCGATTGTGAGATTGTGATTGTATGAACGTGATTGTATGATCGTGATTGTGAGATTGTGGTTGTATGATTGTGATTGTATGATTGTGATTGTATGATAGTAATTGTATGATTGTGATTGTATGATTGTGATTGTATGATTGTGATTGTATGATAGTTATTGTATGATTGTTTCTGTATGATTGTGATTGTATGATTATGATTGTATGATTGTGATTGTATGATTGTGATTGTGTGATTGCGATTGTGAGATTGTGATTGTATGATCGTGATTGTATGATCGTGATTGTGAGATTGTGGTTGTATGATTGTGATTGTATGATTGTGATTGTATGATAGTAATTGTATGATTGTGATAGTATGATTGCGATTGTATGATTGTGATTGTATGATTGTGATTGTATGATTGTGATCGTATGATTGTGATTCTTTGATTGCGATTGTATGATTGTGATTGTATGATTGCGATTGTGTGATTGTGATTGCATGATTGTGATTGTATGATAGTGATTGTATGATAGTGATAGTATGATTGTGATTGTATGATTGCGATTGTATGATTATGATTGAATGATTGTGATTGTATGACTGTGATTGTGTGATTGTGATTGTGAGATTGTGATTGTATGATTTTGATTGTATGATCGTGATTGTGAGATTGTGATTGTATGATTGTGATTGTATGATTGTGATTGTATGATTGTGATTGTATGATTGTGATTGTATGATTGTGATTGTATGATTGTGATTGTATGATTGTGATTGTATGATTGTGATCGTATGATTGTGATCGTATGATTGTGATTGTATGATTGTGATTGTATGATTGTGCTTGTATGATTGTGATTGTATGATTGTGATTGTATGATTGTGATTGTATGATTGTGATTGTATGATTGTGATTGTATGATTGTGATTGCATGATTGTGATTGTATGATTGTGATTGTATGATTGTGATTCTGTGATAGTGATTGTATGATTGTTTCTGTATGATTGTGATTGTATGATTGCGATTGTATGATTATTATTGTTTGACTGTGATTGTATGATTGTGATTGTGTGATTGTGATTGTGAGATTGTGATTGTATGATCGTGATTGTGAGATTGTGATTGTGAGATTGTGATTGTATGATTGTGATTGAATGATTGTGATTGTATTATAGTAATTGTATGATTGTGATTGTATGATTGCGATTGTATGATTGTGATTGTATGATTGTGATTGTATGATTGTGATCGTATGATTGTGATTCTTTGATTGCGATTGTATGATTGCGATTGTATGATTGTGATTGTATGATTGTGGTTGTATGATTGTGGTTGTATGATTGTGATTCTTTCATTGCGATTGTATGATTGTGATTGTATGATTGTGATTGTATGATTGTGATTGTATGATTGTGATCGTATGATTGTGGTTGTATAATTAAGGTTGTATGATTGTTTCTGTATGATTGTGATTGTATGATTGTGATTGTACGATTGTGATTGTATGATTGTGATTGTATGATTGTGATTGTATGATTGCGATTGTATGATTGTGATTGTATGATTGTGATTGTATGATAGTGATTGTATGATAGTGATTGTATGATTGTGATTGTATGATTGTGATTGTATGATTGCGATTGTATGATTATGATTGAATGATTGTGATTGTATGACTGTGATTGTGTGATTGTGATTGTGAGATTGTGATTGTATGATTTTGATTGTATGATGGTGATTGTATGATCGTGATTGTGAGATTGTGATTGTATGATTGTGATTGTATGATTGTGATTGTATGATTGTGATTGTATGATTGTGATTGTATGATAGTAATTGTATGATTGTGATTGTATGATTGTGATTGTATGATTGTGATTGTATGATTGTGATTGTATGATTGTGATTGTATGATTGTGATCGTATGATTGTGATGGTATGACTATCATTGTATGATTGTGATTGTATTATTGTGATTGTATGATTGTGATTGTATGGTTGTGATTGTATGATTGTGATTGTATGATTGTGATTGTATGGTAGTAATTTTATGATTGTGATTGTATGATTGTGATTGTATGATTGTGATTGTATGATTGTGATTGTATGATTGTGATTGTATGATTGTGATTGTGTGATTGTGATTGTATGATTGTTTCTGTATGATTGTGATTGTATGATTGCGACTGTATGATTATGATTGTTTGATTGTGATTGTATGATTGTGATTGTGTGATTGTGATTGTGAGATTGTGATTGTATGATCGTGATTGTGAGATTGTGATTGTGAGATTGTGATTGTGTGATTGTGATTGAATGATTGTGATTGTATGATAGTAATTGTATGATTGTGATTGTATGATTGCGATTGTATGATTGTGATTGTATGATTGTGATTGTATGATTGTGATTGTATGATTGTGATTGTATGACTGTGATTGTAAGATTGTGATTGTGCGATTGCGATTGTATGATTGTGACTGTATAATTGTGATTGTATGATTGTGTTTGTATGATTGTGATTGTATGATTGTGATCGTATGATTGTGATCGTATGATTGTGATCGTATAATTGTGATCGTATGATTGTGATCGTATGATTGCGATTGTGTGATTGTGATTGCATGATTGTGATTGTATGATAGTGATTGTATGATAGTGATTGTATGATTGTGATTGTATGATTGCGATTGTATGATTATGATTGAATGATTGTGATTGTATGACTGTGATTGTGTGATTGTGATTGTGAGATTGTGATTGTATGATTTTGATTGTATGATCGTGATTGTGAGATTGTGATTGTATGATTGTGATTGTATGATTGTGATTGTATGATTGTGATTGTATGATTGTGATTGTATGATTGTGATTGTATGATTGTGATTGTATGATTGTGATTGTATGATTGTGATTGTGTGATTGTGATTGTATGATTGTGATTGTATGATTGTGATTGTATGATTGTGATTGTATGATTGTGATCGTATGATTGTGATTGTATGATTGTGATTGTATGATTGTGCTTGTATGATTGTGATTGTATGATTGTGATTGTATGATTGTGATTGTATGATTGTGATTGTATGATTGCGATTGTATGATTATGATTGAATGATTGTGATTGTATGACTGTGATTGTGTGATTGTGATTGTGAGATTGTGATTGTATGATTTTGATTGTATGATGGTGATTGTATGATCGTGATTGTGAGATTGTGATTGTATGATTGTGATTGTATGATTGTGATTGTATGATTGTGATTGTATGATAGTAATTGTATGATTGTGATTGTATGATTGTGATTGTATGATTGTGATTGTATGATTGTGATTGTATGATTGTGATCGTATGATTGTGATGGTATGACTGTGATTGTATGATTGTGATTGTATAATTGTGATTGTATGATTGTGATTGTATGATTGTGATTGTATGATTGTGATTGTATGATTGTGATTGTATGGTAGTAATTTTATGATTGTGATTGTATGATTGTGATTGTATGATTGTGATTGTATGATTGTGATTGTATGATTGTGATTGTATGATTGTGATTGTATGATTGCGATTGTATGATTCTGATTGTATGATTGTGATTGTATGATAGTGATTGTATGATAGTGATTGTATGATTGTGATTGTATGACTGTGATTGTATGATTGCGATTGTATGATTATGATTGAATGATTGTGATTGTATGACTGTGATTGTGTGATTGTGATTGTGAGATTGTGATTGTATGATTTTGATTGTATGATGGTGATTGTATGATCGTGATTGTGAGATTGTGATTGTATGATTGTGATTGTATGATTGTGATTGTATGATTGTGATTGTATGATTGTGATTGTATGATTGTGATTGTATGATAGTAATTGTACGATTGTGATTGTATGATTGTGATTGTATGATAGTGATTGTATGATAGTGATTGTATGATTGTGATTGTATGATTGTGATTGTATGATTGTGATTGTATGATTGTGATTGCATGATTGTGATTGTATGATTGTGATTGTATGATTGTGATTGTATGATTGTGATTCTGTGATAGTGATTGTATGATTGTTTCTGTATGATTGTGATTGTATGATTGCGATTGTATGATTATTATTGTTTGACTGTGATTGTATGATTGTGATTGTGTGATTGTGATTGTGAGATTGTGATTGTATGATCGTGATTGTGAGATTGTGATTGTGAGATTGTGATTGTATGATTGTGATTGAATGATTGTGATTGTATTATAGTAATTGTATGATTGTGATTGTATGATTGCGATTGTATGATTGTGATTGTATGATTGTGATTGTATGATTGTGATCGTATGATTGTGATTCTTTGATTGCGATTGTATGATTGCGATTGTATGATTGTGATTGTATGATTGTGATTGTATGATTGTGGTTGTATGATTGTGATCGTATGATTGTGGTTGTATAATTAAGGTTGTATGATTGTTTCTGTATGATTGTGATTGTATGATTGTGATTGTATGATTGTGATTGTATGATTGTGATTGTATGATTGTGATTGTATGATTGTGATTGTATGATTGTGATTGTATGATTGTGATTGTATGATTGCGATTGTATGATTGTGATTGTATGATTGTGATTGTATGATAGTGATTGTATGATAGTGATTGTATGATTGTGATTGTATGATTGTGATTGTATGATTGCGATTGTATGATTATGATTGAATGATTGTGATTGTATGACTGTGATTGTGTGATTGTGATTGTGAGATTGTGATTGTATGATTTTGATTGTATGATGGTGATTGTATGATCGTGATTGTGAGATTGTGATTGTATGATTGTGATTGTATGATTGTGATTGCATGATTGTGATTGTATGATAGTAATTGTATGATTGTGATTGTATGATTGTGATTGTATGATTGTGATTGTATGATTGTGATTGTATGATTGTGATCGTATGATTGTGATGGTATGACTGTGATTGTATGATTGTGATTGTATAATTGTGATTGTATGATTGTGATTGTATGATTGTGATTGTATGATTGTGATTGTATGATTGTGATTGTATGATAGTGATTGTATGATAGTGATTGTATGATTGTGATTGTATGACTGTGATTGTATGATTGCGATTGTATGATTATGATTGAATGATTGTGATTGTATGACTGTGATTGTGTGATTGTGATTGTGAGATTGTGATTGTATGATTTTGATTGTATGATGGTGATTGTATGATAGTGATTGTATGATAGTGATTGTATGATTGTGATTGTATGACTGTGATTGTATGATTGTGATTGTATGATTGTGATTGTATGATAGTAATTGTACGATTGTGATTGTATGATTGTGATTGTATGATTGTGATTGTATGATTGTGATTGAATGATTGTGATTGTATGATTGTGATCGTATGATTGTGATGGTATGACTGTGATTGTATGATTGTGATTGTATAATTGTGATTGTATGATTGTGATTGTATGATTGTGATTGTATGATTGTGATTGTATGATTGTGATTGTATGATTGTGATTGTATGATTGTGATTGTATGATTGTGATCGTATGATTGTGGTTGTATAATTAAGGTTGTATGATTGTTTCTGTATGATTGTGATTGTATGATTGCGATTGTATGATTGTGATTGTATGATTGTGATTGTGTGATTGTGATTGTATGATTGTGATTGCATGATTGTGATTGTATGATTGTGATTGTATGATTGTGATTGTATGATGGTGATTGTATGATTGTGATTGTATGATTGTGATTGTATGATTGTGATTGTATGATTGTGATCGTATGATTGTGGTTGTATAATTAAGGTTGTATGATTGTTTCTGTATGATTGTGATTGTATGATTGCGATTGTATGATTGTGATTGTATGATTGTGATTGTATGATTGTGATCGCATGATTGTGATTCTTTGATTGCGATTGTATGATTGTGATTGTATGATTGTGATTGTATGATCGTGATTGTGAGATTGTGATTGTGAGATTGTGATTGTGAGATTGTGATTGTATGATTGTGATTGTATGATTGTGATTGTATGATTGTGATTGTATGATTGTGATTGTATGATTGTGATTGTATGATTGTGATTGTATGATTGTGATTGTATGATTGTGATTGCATGATTGTGATTGTATGATTGTGATTGTATGATTGTGATTGTATGATTGTGATTGTATGATTGTGATTGTATGATTGTGATTGTATGATTGTGATTGCATGATTGTGATTGTATGATTGTGATTGTATGATTGTGATTGTATGATTGTGATTCTTTCATTGCGATTGTATGATTGCGATTGTATGATTGTGATTGTATGATTGTGATTGTGTGATTGTGATTGTATGATTGTGATTGCATGATTGTGATTGTATGATTGTGATTGTATGATTGTGATTGTATGATTGTGATTGTATGATTGTGATTGTATGATTGTGATTGTATGATTGTGATTGCATGATTGTGATTGTATGATTGTGATTGTATGATTGTGATTGTATGATTGTGATTCTTTCATTGCGATTGTATGATTGCGATTGTATGATTGTGATTGTATGATTGCGATTGTATGATTGTGATTGTATGATTGTGATTGTATGATTGCGATTGTGTGATTGTGATTGTATGATTGTGATTGTATGATAGTGATTGTATGATAGTGATTGTATGATTGTGATTGTATGATTGCGATTGTATGATTGTGATTGTATGATTGTGATTGTATGATTGTGATTGTATGATTGCGATTGTATGATTATGATTGAATGATTGTGATTGTATGACTGTGATTGTGTGATTGTGATTGTGTGATTGTGATTGTAAGATTGTGATTGTATGATTTTGATTGTATGATTGTGATTGTATGATTGTGATTGTATGATTGTGATTGTATGATTGTGATTGTATGATTGTGATTGTATGATTGTGATTGTATGATTGTGATTGTATGATTGTGATTGTATGATTGTGATTGTATGATTGTGATTCTTTGATTGCGATTGTATGATTGCGATTGTATGATTGTGATTGTATGATTGTGATTGTATGATTGCGATTGTATGATTATGATTGTATGATTGTGATTGTATGATTGTGATTGTATGATTGTGATTGTATGATTGTGATTGTATGATTGTGATTGCATGATTGTGATTGTATGATTGTGATTGTATGATTGTGATTGTATGATTGTGATTGTGTGATAGTGATTGTATGATTGTTTCTGTATGATTGTGATTGTATGATTGCGATTGTATGATTATGATTGTTTGATTGTGATTGTACGATTGTGATTGTGTGATTGTGATTATGAGATTGTGATTGTATGATCGTGATTGTGAGATTGTGATTGTGAGATTGTGATTGTATGATTGTGATTGAATGATTGTGATTGTATGATAGTAATTGTATGATTGTGATTGTATGATTGCGATTGTATGATTGTGATTGTATGATTGTGATTGTATGATTGTGATCGTATGATTGTGATTCTTTGATTGCGATTGTATGATTGCGATTGTATGATTGTGATTGTATGATTGTGATTGTATGATTGTGGTTGTATGATTGTGACTGTATGATTGTGATTCTTTCATTGCGATTGTATGATTGTGATTGTATGATTGTGATTGTATGATTGTGATTGTATGATTGTGATTGTATGATTGTGATTGTATGATTGTGATTGTATGATTGCGATTGTATGATTGTGGTTGTATGATTGTGATTGTATGATTGTGATTCTTTCATTGCGATTGTATGATTGTGATTGTATGATTGTGATTGTATGATTGTGATTGTATGATTGTGATTGTATGATTGTGATTGTATGATTGTGATTGTATGATTGTGATTGCATGATAGTGATTGTATGATTGTGATTGTATGATTGTGATTGTATGATTGTGATCGTATGATTGTGATTGTATGATTGTGATTGTATGATTGTGCTTGTATGATTGTGATTGTATGATTGTGATTGTATGATTGTGATTGTATGATTGCGATTGTATGATTGTGATTGTATGATTGTGATTGTATGATTGTGATTGCATGATTGTGATTGTATGATTGTGATTGTATGATTGTGATTGTATGATTGTGATTCTGTGATAGTGATTGTATGATTGTTTCTGTATGATTGTGATTGTATGATTGCGATTGTATGATTATTATTGTTTGACTGTGATTGTATGATTGTGATTGTGTGATTGTGATTGTGAGATTGTGATTGTATGATCGTGATTGTGAGATTGTGATTGTGAGATTGTGATTGTATGATTGTGATTGAATGATTGTGATTGTATTATAGTAATTGTATGATTGTGATTGTATGATTGCGATTGTATGATTGTGATTGTATGATTGTGATCGTATGATTGTGATTCTTTGATTGCGATTGTATGATTGCGATTGTATGATTGTGATTGAATGATTGTGATTGTATGATTGTGGTTGTATGATTGTGATTCTTTCATTGCGATTGTATGATTGTGATTGTATGATTGTGATTGTATGATTGTGATTCTGTGATAGTGATTGTTTGATTGTTTCTGTATGATTGTGATTGTATGATTGCGATTGTATGATTATTATTGTTTGACTGTGATTGTATGATTGTGATTGTGTGATTGTGATTGTGAGATTGTGATTGTATGATCGTGATTGTGAGATTGTGATTGTGAGATTGTGATTGTATGATTGTGATTGAATGCTTGTGATTGTATTATAGTAATTGTATGATTGTGATTGTATGATTGCGATTGTATGATTGTGATTGTATGGTTGTGATTGTATGATTGTGATCGCATGATTGTGATTCTTTGATTGCGATTGTATGATTGCGATTGTATGATTGTGATTGTATGATTGTGATTGTATGATTGTGGTTGTATGATTGTGATTCTTTCATTGCGATTGTATGATTGTGTTTGTATGATTGTGATTGTATGATTGTGATTGTATGATTGTGATCGTATGATTGTGGTTGTATAATTAAGGTTGTATGATTGTTTCTGTATGATTGTGATTGTATGATTGTGATTGTATGATTGTGATTGTATGATTGTGATTGTATGATTGTGATTGTATGATTGTGATTGTATGATTGTGATTGTATGATTGTGATTGTATGATTGTGATTGTATGATTGTGATTGTATGATTGTGATTGTATGATTGTGATTGTATGATTGTGATTGTATGATTGTGATTGTATGATTGTGATTGTATGATTGTGATTGTATGATTGTGATTGTATGATTGTGATTGTATGATTGCGATTGTATGATTGTGATTGTATGATTGTGATTGTATGATTGTGATTGTATGATTGTGATTGTATGATTGTGATTGTATGATTGTGATTGTATGATTGCGATTGTATGATTGTGGTTGTATGATTGTGATTGTATGATTGTGATTGAATGATTGTGATTGTATGATTGTGGTTGTATGATTGTGATTCTTTCATTGCGATTGTATGATTGTGATTGTATGATTGTGATTGTATGATTGTGATTCTGTGATAGTGATTGTTTGATTGTTTCTGTATGATTGTGATTGTATGATTGCGATTGTATGATTATTATTGTTTGACTGTGATTGTATGATTGTGATTGTGTGATTGTGATTGTGAGATTGTGATTGTATGATCGTGATTGTGAGATTGTGATTGTGAGATTGTGATTGTATGATTGTGATTGAATGCTTGTGATTGTATTATAGTAATTGTATGATTGTGATTGTATGATTGCGATTGTATGATTGTGATTGTATGGTTGTGATTGTATGATTGTGATCGCATGATTGTGATTCTTTGATTGCGATTGTATGATTGCGATTGTATGATTGTGATTGTATGATTGTGATTGTATGATTGTGGTTGTATGATTGTGATTCTTTCATTGCGATTGTATGATTGTGTTTGTATGATTGTGATTGTATGATTGTGATTGTATGATTGTGATCGTATGATTGTGGTTGTATAATTAAGGTTGTATGATTGTTTCTGTATGATTGCGATTGTATGATTGTGATTGTATGATTGTGATTGTATGATTGCGATTGTATGATTATGATTGTATGATTGTGATTGTATGATTGTGATTGTATGATTGTGATTGTATGATTGTGATTGTATGATTGTGATTGCATGATTGTGATTGTATGATTGTGATTGTATGATTGTGATTGTATGATTGTGATTGTGTGATAGTGATTGTATGATTGTTTCTGTATGATTGTGATTGTATGATTGCGATTGTATGATTATGATTGTTTGATTGTGATTGTACGATTGTGATTGTGTGATTGTGATTATGAGATTGTGATTGTATGATCGTGATTGTGAGATTGTGATTGTGAGATTGTGATTGTATGATTGTGATTGAATGATTGTGATTGTATGATAGTAATTGTATGATTGTGATTGTATGATTGCGATTGTATGATTGTGATTGTATGATTGTGATTGTATGATTGTGATCGTATGATTGTGATTCTTTGATTGCGATTGTATGATTGCGATTGTATGATTGTGATTGTATGATTGTGATTGTATGATTGTGGTTGTATGATTGTGACTGTATGATTGTGATTCTTTCATTGCGATTGTATGATTGTGATTGTATGATTGTGATTGTATGATTGTGATTGTATGATTGTGATTGTATGATTGTGATTGTATGATTGTGATTGTATGATTGCGATTGTATGATTGTGGTTGTATGATTGTGATTGTATGATTGTGATTCTTTCATTGCGATTGTATGATTGTGATTGTATGATTGTGATTGTATGATTGTGATTGTATGATTGTGATTGTATGATTGTGATTGTATGATTGTGATTGTATGATTGTGATTGCATGATAGTGATTGTATGATTGTGATTGTATGATTGTGATTGTATGATTGTGATCGTATGATTGTGATTGTATGATTGTGATTGTATGATTGTGCTTGTATGATTGTGATTGTATGATTGTGATTGTATGATTGTGATTGTATGATTGTGATTGTATGATTGTGATTGTATGATTGTGATTGTATGATTGTGATTGCATGATTGTGATTGTATGATTGTGATTGTATGATTGTGATTGTATGATTGTGATTCTGTGATAGTGATTGTATGATTGTTTCTGTATGATTGTGATTGTATGATTGCGATTGTATGATTATTATTGTTTGACTGTGATTGTATGATTGTGATTGTGTGATTGTGATTGTGAGATTGTGATTGTATGATCGTGATTGTGAGATTGTGATTGTGAGATTGTGATTGTATGATTGTGATTGAATGATTGTGATTGTATTATAGTAATTGTATGATTGTGATTGTATGATTGCGATTGTATGATTGTGATTGTATGATTGTGATCGTATGATTGTGATTCTTTGATTGCGATTGTATGATTGCGATTGTATGATTGTGATTGAATGATTGTGATTGTATGATTGTGGTTGTATGATTGTGATTCTTTCATTGCGATTGTATGATTGTGATTGTATGATTGTGATTGTATGATTGTGATTCTGTGATAGTGATTGTTTGATTGTTTCTGTATGATTGTGATTGTATGATTGCGATTGTATGATTATTATTGTTTGACTGTGATTGTATGATTGTGATTGTGTGATTGTGATTGTGAGATTGTGATTGTATGATCGTGATTGTGAGATTGTGATTGTGAGATTGTGATTGTATGATTGTGATTGAATGCTTGTGATTGTATTATAGTAATTGTATGATTGTGATTGTATGATTGCGATTGTATGATTGTGATTGTATGGTTGTGATTGTATGATTGTGATCGCATGATTGTGATTCTTTGATTGCGATTGTATGATTGCGATTGTATGATTGTGATTGTATGATTGTGATTGTATGATTGTGGTTGTATGATTGTGATTCTTTCATTGCGATTGTATGATTGTGTTTGTATGATTGTGATTGTATGATTGTGATTGTATGATTGTGATCGTATGATTGTGGTTGTATAATTAAGGTTGTATGATTGTTTCTGTATGATTGTGATTGTATGATTGTGATTGTATGATTGTGATTGTATGATTGTGATTGTATGATTGTGATTGTATGATTGTGATTGTATGATTGTGATTGTATGATTGTGATTGTATGATTGTGATTGTATGATTGTGATTGTATGATTGTGATTGTATGATTGTGATTGTATGATTGTGATTGTATGATTGTGATTGTATGATTGTGATTGTATGATTGTGATTGTATGATTGTGATTGTATGATTGCGATTGTATGATTGTGATTGTATGATTGTGATTGTATGATTGTGATTGTATGATTGTGATTGTATGATTGTGATTGTATGATTGTGATTGTATGATTGCGATTGTATGATTGTGGTTGTATGATTGTGATTGTATGATTGTGATTCTTTCATTGCGATTGTATGATTGTGATTGTATGATTGTGATTGTATGATTGTGATTGTATGATTGTGATTGTATGATTGTGATTGTATGATTGTGATTGTATGATTGTGATTGTATGATTGTGATTGCATGATAGTGATTGTATGATTGTGATTGTATGATTGTGATTGTATGATTGTGATCGTATGATTGTGATTGTATGATTGTGATTGTATGATTGTGCTTGTATGATTGTGATTGTATGATTGTGATTGTATGATTGTGATTGTATGATTGTGATTGTATGATTGTGATTGTATGATTGTGATTGTATGATTGTGATTGCATGATTGTGATTGTATGATTGTGATTGTATGATTGTGATTGTATGATTGTGATTCTGTGATAGTGATTGTATGATTGTTTCTGTATGATTGTGATTGTATGATTGCGATTGTATGATTATTATTGTTTGACTGTGATTGTATGATTGTGATTGTGTGATTGTGATTGTGAGATTGTGATTGTATGATCGTGATTGTGAGATTGTGATTGTGAGATTGTGATTGTATGATTGTGATTGAATGATTGTGATTGTATTATAGTAATTGTATGATTGTGATTGTATGATTGCGATTGTATGATTGTGATTGTATGATTGTGATCGTATGATTGTGATTCTTTGATTGCGATTGTATGATTGCGATTGTATGATTGTGATTGAATGATTGTGATTGTATGATTGTGGTTGTATGATTGTGATTCTTTCATTGCGATTGTATGATTGTGATTGTATGATTGTGATTGTATGATTGTGATTCTGTGATAGTGATTGTTTGATTGTTTCTGTATGATTGTGATTGTATGATTGCGATTGTATGATTATTATTGTTTGACTGTGATTGTATGATTGTGATTGTGTGATTGTGATTGTGAGATTGTGATTGTATGATCGTGATTGTGAGATTGTGATTGTGAGATTGTGATTGTATGATTGTGATTGAATGCTTGTGATTGTATTATAGTAATTGTATGATTGTGATTGTATGATTGCGATTGTATGATTGTGATTGTATGGTTGTGATAGTATGATTGTGATCGTATGATTGTGATTCTTTGATTGCGATTGTATGATTGCGATTGTATGATTGTGATTGTATGATTGTGATTGTATGATTGTGGTTGTATGATTGTGATTCTTTCATTGCGATTGTATGATTGTGATTGTATGATTGTGATTGTATGATTGTGATTGTATGATTGTGATCGTATGATTGTGGTTGTATAATTAAGGTTGTATGATTGTTTCTGTATGATTGTGATTGTATGATTGCGATTGTATGATTGTGATTGTATGATTGTGATTGTATGATTGTGATTGTATGATTGTGATTGTATGATTGTGATTGCCTGATTGTGATTGTATGATTGTGATTGTATGATTGTGATTGTATGATTGTGATTGTATGATTGTGATTGTATGATTGTGATTGTATGATTGTGATTGTATGATTGTGATTGTATGATTGTGATTGTATGATTGTGATTGTATGATTGTGATTGTATGATTGTGATCGCATGATTGTGGTTGTATAATTAAGGTTGTCTGATTGTTTCTGTATGATAGTGATTGTATGATTGTGATTGTATGATTGTGATTGTATGATTGCGATTGTATGATTATGATTGTATGATTGTGATTGTATGATTGTGATTGTATGATTGTGATTGTATGATTGTGTTGCATGATTGTGATTGTATGATTGTGATTGTATGATTGTGATTGTATGATTGTGATTGTGTGATAGTGATTGTATGATTGTTTCTGTATGATTGTGATTGTATGATTGCGATTGTATGATTATGATTGTTTGATTGTGATTGTACGATTGTGATTGTGTGATTGTGATTGTATGATTGTGATTGTATGATTGCGATTGTATGATTGTGATTGTATGATTGTGATTGTATGATAGTGATTGTATGATAGTGATTGTATGATTGTGATTGTATGATTGTGATTGTATGATTGCGATTGTATGATTATGATTGAATGATTGTGATTGTATGACTGTGATTGTGTGATTGTGATTGTGAGATTGTGATTGTATGATTTTGATTGTATGATGGTGATTGTATGATCGTGATTGTGAGATCGTGATTGTATGATTGTGATTGTATGATTGTGATTGTATGATTGTGATTGTATGATTGTGATTGTATGATAGTGATTGTATGATTGTGATTGTATGATTGTGATTGTATGATTGCGATTGTATGATTATGATTGTATGATTGTGATTGTATGATTGTGATTGTATGATTGTGATTGTATGATTGTGATTGTATGATTGTGATTGTATGATTGTGATTGTATGATTGTGATTGTATGATTGTGATTGTATCATTGTGATTGTATGATTGTGATTGTATGATTGCGATTGTATGATTGTGATTGTATGATTGTGATTGTATGATAGTGATTGTATGATAGTGATTGTATGATTGTGATTGTATGATTGTGATTGTATGATTGCGATTGTATGATTATGATTGTATGATTGTGATTGTATGATTGTGATTGTATGATTGTGATTGTATGATTGTGATTGCATGATTGTGATTGTATGATTGTGATTGTATGATTGTGATTGTATGATTGTGATTGTGTGATAGTGATTGTATGATTGTTTCTGTATGATTGCGATTGTATGATTATGATTGTTTGATTGTGATTGTACGATTGTGATTGTGTGATTGTGATTGTATGATTGTGATTGTATGATTGCGATTGTATGATTGTGATTGTATGATTGTGATTGTATGATAGTGATTGTATGATAGTGATTGTATGATTGTGATTGTATGATTGTGATTGTATGATTGCGATTGTATGATTATGATTGAATGATTGTGATTGTATGACTGTGATTGTGTGATTGTGATTGTGAGATTGTGATTGTATGATTTTGATTGTATGATGGTGATTGTATGATCGTGATTGTGAGATCGTGATTGTATGATTGTGATTGTATGATTGTGATTGTATGATTGTGATTGTATGATTGTGATTGTATGATAGTGATTGTATGATTGTGATTGTATGATTGTGATTGTATGATTGTGATTGTATGATTGTGATTGTATGATTGTGATTGTATGATTGTGAACGTATGATTGTGATGGTATGACTGTGATTGTATGATTGTGATTGTATAATTGTGATTGTATGATTGTGATTGTATGATTGTGATTGTATGATTGTGATTGTATGATTGTGATTGTATGGTAGTAATTTTATGATTGTGATTGTATGATTGTGATTGTATGATTGTGATTGTATGATTGTGATTGTATGATTGTGATTGTATGATAGTGATTGTATGATAGTGATTGTATGATTGTGATTGTATGACTGTGATTGTATGATTGCGATTGTATGATTATGATTGAATGATTGTGATTGTATGACTGTGATTGTGTGATTGTGATTGTGAGATTGTGATTGTATGATTTTGATTGTATGATGGTGATTGTATGATCGTGATTGTGAGATTGTGATTGTATGATTGTGATTGTATGATTGTGATTGTATGATTGTGATTGTATGATTGTGATTGTATGATTGTGATTGTATGATAGTAATTGTACGATTGTGATTGTATGATTGTGATTGTATGATTGTGATTGTATGATTGTGATTGTATGATTGTGATTGTATGATTGTGATCGTATGATTGTGATGGTATGACTGTGATTGTATGATTGTGATTGTATAATTGTGATTGTATGATTGTGATTGTATGATTGTGATTGTATGATTGTGATTGTATGATTGTGATTGTATGGTAGTAAATTTATGATTGTGATTGTATGATTGTGATTGTATGATTGTGATCGTATGATTGTGATTCTTTGATTGCGATTGTATGATTGCGATTGTATGATTGTGATTGTATGATTGTGATTGTATGATTGTGGTTGTATGATTGTGATTGTATGATTGTGATTCTTTCATTGCGATTGTATGATTGTGATTGTATGATTGTGATTGTATGATTGTGATTGTATGATTGTGATTGTATGATTGTGATCGTATGATTGTGGTTGTATAATTAAGGTTGTATGATTGTTTCTGTATGATTGTGATTGTATGATTGCGATTGTATGATTGTGATTGTATGATTGTGATTGTATGATTGTAATCGCATGATTGTGATTCTTTGATTGCGATTGTATGATTGTGATTGTATGATTGTGATTGTATGATTGTGATTGTATGATCGTGATTGTGAGATTGTGATTGTGAGATTGTGATTGTGAGATTGTGATTGTGAGATTGTGATTGTATGATTGTGATTGAATGATTGTGATTGTATGATAGTAATTGTATGATTGTGATTGTATGATTGCGATTGTATGATTGTGATTGTATGATTGCGATTGTATGATTGTGATCGTATGATTGTGATTCTTTGATTGCGATTGTATGATTGTGATTGTATGATTGTGATTGTATGATTGTGATTGTATGATTGTGATTGTATGATTGGGATCGTATGATTGTCATTGTAAGATTGTGATTGTGTGATTGCGATTGTATGATTGTGACTGTATGATTGTGATTGTATGATTGTGATTGTATGATTGTGATTGTATGATTGTGATTCTTTGATTGCGATTGTATGATTGCGATTGTATGATTGTGATTGTATGATTGTGATTGTATGATTGTGATTGTATGATTGTGATTGTATGATTGTGATTGTATGATTGTGATTGTATGATTGTGATTGTATGATTGTGATTGTATGATTGTGATCGCATGATTGTGATTCTTTCATTGCGATTGTATGATTGTGATTGTATGATTGTGATTGTATGATTGTGATTGTATGGTAGTAATTTTATGATTGTGATTGTATGATAGTAATTGTATGATTGTGATTGTATGATTGCGATTGTATGATTGTGATTGTATGATTGTGATTGTATGATTGTGATTGTATGATTGTGATTGTATGATTGTGATTGTATGATTGTGATTGTATGATTGTGATTGTATGATTGTGATTGTATGATTGTGATTGTATGATTGCGATTGTATGATTGTGATTGTATGATTGTGATTGTATGATAGTGATTGTATGATAGTGATTGTATGATTGTGATTGTATGATTGTGATTGTATGATTGCGATTGTATGATTATGATTGTATGATTGTGATTGTATGATTGTGATTGTATGATTGCGATTGTATGATTGTGATTGCATGATTGTGATTGTATGATTGTGATTGTATGATTGTGATTGTATGATTGTGATTGTGTGATAGTGATTGTATGATTGTTTCTGTATGATTGTGATTGTATGATTGCGATTGTATGATTATGATTGTTTGATTGTGATTGTACGATTGTGATTGTGTGATTGTGATTGTATGATTGTGATTGTATGATTGCGATTGTATGATTGTGAACGTATGATTGTGATGGTATGACTGTGATTGTATGATTGTGATTGTATAATTGTGATTGTATGATTGTGATTGTATGATTGTGATTGTATGATTGTGATTGTATGATTGTGATTGTATGGTAGTAATTTTATGATTGTGATTGTATGATTGTGATTGTATGATTGTGATTGTATGATTGTGATTGTATGATTGTGATTGTATGATAGTGATTGTATGATAGTGATTGTATGATTGTGATTGTATGACTGTGATTGTATGATTGCGATTGTATGATTATGATTGAATGATTGTGATTGTATGACTGTGATTGTGTGATTGTGATTGTGAGATTGTGATTGTATGATTGTGACTGTATGATTGTGACTGTATGATTGTGATTGTATGATTGTGATTGTATGATTGTGATTGTATGATTGTGATTCTTTGATTGCGATTGTATGATTGCGATTGTATGATTGTGATTGTATGATTGTGATTGTATGATTGTGATTGTATGATAGTGATTGTATGATAGTGATTGTATGATTGTGATTGTATGATTGTGATTGTATGATTGCGATTGTATGATTATGATTGAATGATTGTGATTGTATGACTGTGATTGTGTGATTGTGATTGTGAGATTGTGATTGTATGATTTTGATTGTATGATGGTGATTGTATGATCGTGATTGTGAGATTGTGATTGTATGATTGTGATTGTATGATTGTGATTGTATGATTGTGATTGTATGATTGTGATTGTATGATAGTGATTGTATGATTGTGATTGTATGATTGTGATTGTATGATTGTGATTGTATGATTGTGATTGTATGATTGTGATTGTATGATTGTGAACGTATGATTGTGATGGTATGACTGTGATTGTATGATTGTGATTGTATAATTGTGATTGTATGATTGTGATTGTATGATTGTGATTGTATGATTGTGATTGTATGATTGTGATTGTATGGTAGTAATTTTATGATTGTGATTGTATGATTGTGATTGTATGATTGTGATTGTATGATTGTGATTGTATGATTGTGATTGTATGATAGTGATTGTATGATAGTGATTGTATGATTGTGATTGTATGACTGTGATTGTATGATTGCGATTGTATGATTATGATTGAATGATTGTGATTGTATGACTGTGATTGTGTGATTGTGATTGTGAGATTGTGATTGTATGATTTTGATTGTATGATGGTGATTGTATGATCGTGATTGTGAGATTGTGATTGTATGATTGTGATTGTATGATTGTGATTGTATGATTGTGATTGTATGATTGTTATTGTATGATTGTGATTGTATGATTGTGATTGTATGATAGTAATTGCACGATTGTGATTGTATGATTGTGATTGTATGATTGTGATTGTATGATTGTGATTGTATGATTGTGATTGTATGATTGTGATCGTATGATTGTGATGGTATGACTGTGATTGTATGATTGTGATTGTATAATTGTGATTGTATGATTGTGATTGTATGATTGTGATTGTATGATTGTGATTGTATGATTGTGATTGTATGGTAGTAAATTTATGATTGTGATTGTATGATTGTGATTGTATGATTGTGATTGTATGATTGTGATCGTATGATTGTGATTCTTTGATTGCGATTGTATGATTGCGATTGTATGATTGTGATTGTATGATTGTGATTGTATGATTGTGGTTGTATGATTGTGATTGTATGATTGTGATTCTTTCATTGCGATTGTATGATTGTGATTGTATGATTGTGATTGTATGATTGTGATTGTATGATTGTGATTGTATGATTGTGATCGTATGATTGTGGTTGTATAATTAAGGTTGTATGATTGTTTCTGTATGATTGTGATTGTATGATTGCGATTGTATGATTGTGATTGTATGATTGTGATTGTATGATTGTAATCGCATGATTGTGATTCTTTGATTGCGATTGTATGATTGTGATTGTATGATTGTGATTGTATGATTGTGATTGTATGATTGGGATCGTATGATTGTGATTGTAAGATTGTGATTGTGTGATTGTGATTGTATGATTGTGATTGTATGATTGTGATTGTATGATTGTGATTGTATGATTGTGATTGTATGATTGTGATCGCATGATTGTGATTCTTTCATTGCGATTGTATGATTGTGATTGTATGATTGTGATTGTATGATTGTGATTGTATGGTAGTAATTTTATGATTGTGATTGTATGATTGTGATTGTATGATTGTGATTGTATGATTGTGATTGTATGATTGTGATTGTATGATTGTGATTGTATGATTGTGATTGTATGATTGCGATTGTATGATTGTGATTGTATGATTGTGATTGTATGATAGTGATTGTATGATAGGGATTGTATGATTGTGATTGTATGATTGTGATTGTATGATTGCGATTGTATGATTATGATTGAATGATTGTGATTGTATGACTGTGATTGCGTGATTGTGATTGTGAGATTGTGATTGTATGATTTTGATTGTATGGTGGTGATTGTATGATCGTGATTGTGAGATTGTGATTGTATGATTGTGATTGTATGATTGTGATTGTATGATTGTGATTGTATGATTGTGATTGTATGATTGTGATTGTATGATTGTGATTGTATGATTGTGATTGTATGATTGTGATTGTATGATAGTAATTGTACGATTGTGATTGTATGATTGTGATTGTATGATTGTGATTGTATGATTGTGATTGTATGATTGTGATCGTATGATTGTGATGGTATGACTGTGATTGTATGATTGTGATTGTATAATTGTGATTGTATGATTGCGATTGTATGATTGTGATTGTATGATTGTGATTGTATGATTGTGATTGTATGGTAGTAAATTTATGATTGTGATTGTATGATTGTGATTGTATGATTGTGATCGTATGATTGTGATTCTTTGATTGCGATTGTATGATTGCGATTGTATGATTGTGATTGTATGATTGTGATTGTATGATTGTGGTTGTATGATTGTGATTGTATGATTGTGATTCTTTCATTGCGATTGTATGATTGTGATTGTATGATTGTGATTGTATGATTGTGATTGTATGATTGTGATTGTATGATTGTGATTGTATGATTGTGATTGTATGATTGTGATCGTATGATTGTGGTTGTATAATTAAGGTTGTATGATTGTTTCTGTATGATTGTGATTGTATGATTGCGATTGTATGATTGTGATTGTATGATTGTGATTGTGTGATTGTGATTGTATGATTGTGATTGCATGATTGTGATTGTATGATTGTGATTGTAAGATTGTGATTGTATGATTGTGATTGTATGATTGTGATTGTATGATTGTGATTGTATGATTGTGATTGTATGATTGTGATCGTATGATTGTGGTTGTATAATTAAGGTTGTATGATTGTTTCTGTATGATTGTGATTGTATGATTGCGATTGTATGATTGTGATTGTATGATTGTGATTGTATGATTGTGATCGCATGATTGTGATTCTTTGATTGCGATTGTATGATTGTGATTGTATGATTGTGATTGTATGATCGTGATTGTGAGATTGTGATTGTGAGATTGTGATTGTGAGATTGTGATTGTATGATTGTGATTGAATGATTGTGATTGTATGATAGTAATTGTATGGTTGTGATTGTATGATTGCGATTGTATGATTGTGATTGTATGATTGCGATTGTATGATTGTGATCGTATGATTGTGATTCTTTGATTGCGATTGTATGATTGTGATTGTATGATTGTGATTGTATGATTGTGATTGTATGATTGTGATTGTATGATTGGGATCGTATGATTGTGATTGTAAGATTGTGATTGTGTGATTGCGATTGTATGATTGTGACTGTATGACTGTGATTGTATGATTGTGATTGTATGATTGTGATTGTATGATTGTGATTGTATGATTGTGATTCTTTGATTGCGATTGTATGATTGCGATTGTATGATTGTGATTGTATGATTGTGATTGTATGCTTGTGATTGTATGATTGTGATTGTATGATTGTGATTGTATGATTGTGATTGTATGATTGTGATTGTATGATTGTGATTGTATGATTGTGATTGCATGATTGTGATTGTATGATTGTGATTGTATGGTTGTGATTGTATGATTGTGATTCTTTCATTGCGATTGTATGATTGTGATTGTATGATTGTGATTGTATGATTGTGATTGTATGATTGTGATTGTATGATTGTGATTGTATGATTGTGATTGTATGATTGTGATTGTATGATTGTGATCGTATGATTGTGGTTGTATAATTAAGGTTGTATGATTGTTTCTGTATGATTGTGATTGTATGATTGCGATTGTATGATTGTGATTGTATGATTGTGATTGTATGATTGTGATTGTATGATTGTGATTGTATGATTGTGATTGCCTGATTGTGATTGTATGATTGTGATTGTATGATTGTGATTGTATGATTGTGATTGTATGATTGTGATTGTATGATTGTGATTGTATGATTGTGATTGTATGATTGTGATTGTATGATTGTGATTGTATGATTGTGATTGTATGATTGTGATTGTATGATTGTGATCGCATGATTGTGGTTGTATAATTAAGGTTGTCTGATTGTTTCTGTATGATTGTGATTGTATGATTGCGATTGTACGATTGTGATTGTATGATTATGATTGTATGATTGTGCTTGTATGATTGTGATTGTATGATTGTGATTGCATGATTGTGATTGTATGATTGTGATTGTATGATTGTGATTGCATGATTGTGATTGTATGATTGTGATTGTATGACTGTGATTGTATGATTGTGATTGTATGATTGTGATTGTATGATTGTGATTGTATGATTGTGATTGTATGATTGTGATTGTATGATTGTGATTGTATGATTGTGATTGTATGATTGTGATTGTGTGATTGTGATTGCATGATAGTGATTGTATGATTGTGATTGTATGATTGTGATTGTATGATTGTGATTGTGTGATTGCGATTGTGTGATTGTGATTGTATGATTGTGATTGTATGATAGTGATTGTATGATAGTGATTGTATGATTGTGATTGTATGATTGCGATTGTATGATTGTGATTGTATGATTGTGATTGTATGATTGTGATTGTATGATTGCGATTGTATGATTATGATTGAATGATTGTGATTGTATGACTGTGATTGTGTGATTGTGATTGTGAGATTGTGATTGTATGATTTTGATTGTATGATTGTGATTGTATGATTGTGATTGTATGATTGTGATTGTATGATTGTGATTGTATGATTGTGATTGTATGATTGTGATTGTATGATTGTGATTGTATGATTGTGATCGTATGATTGTGATCGTATGATTGTGATTGTATGATTGTGCTTGTATGACTGTGATTGTATGAATGTGATTGTATGATTGTGATTGTATGATTGTGATTGTATGATTGTGATTGTATGATTGTGATTGCATGATTGTGATTGTATGATTGTGATTGTATGATTGTGATTGTATGATTGTGATTCTGTGATAGTGATTGTATGATTGTTTCTGTATGATTGTGATTGTATGATTGCGATTGTATGATTATTATTGTTTGACTGTGATTGTATGATTGTGATTGTGTGATTGTGATTGTGAGATTGTGATTGTATGATCGTGATTGTGAGATTGTGATTGTGAGATTGTGATTGTACGATTGTGATTGAATGATTGTGATTGTATTATAGTAATTGTATGATTGTGATTGTATGATTGCGATTGTATGATTGTGATTGTAAGATTGTGATTGTATGATTGTGATCGTATGATTGTGATTCTTTGATTGCGATTGTATGATTGCGATTGTATGATTGTGATTGTATGATTGTGATTGTATGATTGTGGTTGTATGATTGTGATTCTTTCATTGGGATTGTATGATTGTGATTGTATGATTGTGATTGTATGATTGTGATTGTATGATTGTGATTGTATGATTGTGATCGTATGATTGTGGTTGTATAATTAAGGTTGTATGATTGTTTCTGTATGATTGTGATTGTATGATTGTGATTGTATGATTGTGATTGTATGATTGTGATTGTATGATTGTGATTGTATGATTGTGATTGTATGATTGTGATTGTATGATTGTGATTGTATGATTGTGATTGTATGATTGCGATTGTATGATTGTGATTGTATGATTGTGATCGTATGATAGTGATTGTATGATAGTGATTGTATGATTGTGATTGTATGATTGTGATTGTATGATTGCGATTGTATGATTATGATTGTATGATTGTTTCTGTATGATTGTGATTGTATGATTGCGATTGTATGATTATGATTGTTTGATTGTGATTGTACGATTGTGATTGTGTGATTGTGATTGTGAGATTGTGATTGTATGATCGTGATTGTGAGATTGTGATTGTGAGATTGTGATTGTATGATTGTGATTGAATGATTGCGATTGTATGATTGTGATTGTATGATTGTGATTGTATGATTGTGATTGTATGATTGTGATTGCCTGATTGTGATTGTATGATTGTGATTGTATGATTGTGATTGTATGATTGTGATTGTATGATTGTGATTGTATGATTGTGATTGTATGATTGTGATTGTATGATTGTGATTGTATGATTGTGATTGTATGATTGTGATTGTATGATTGTGATTGTATGATTGTGATTGTATGATTGTGATTGTATGATTGTGATCGCATGATTGTGGTTGTATAATTAAGGTTGTCTGATTGTTTCTGTATGATTGTGATTGTATGATTGCGATTGTATGATTGTGATTGTATGATTGTGATTGTATGATTGTGATTGTATGATTGTGATTGTATGATTGTGATTGCATGATTGTGATTGTATGATTGTGATTGTATGATTGTGATTGCATGATTGTGATTGTATGATTGTGATTGTATGATTGTGATTGTATGATTGTGATTGTATGATTGTGATTGTATGATTGTGATTGTATGATTGTGATTGTATGATTGTGATTGTATGATTGTGATTGTATGATTGCGATTGTATGATTGTGATTGTATGATTGTGATTGTATGATAGTGATTGTATGATAGTGATTGTATGATTGTGATTGTATGACTGTGATTGTATGATTGCGATTGTATGATTATGATTGAATGATTGTGATTGTATGACTGTGATTGTGTGATTGTGATTGTGAGATTGTGATTGTATGATTTTGATTGTATGATTGTGATTGTATGATCGTGATTGTGAGATTGTGATTGTATGATTGTGATTGTATGATTGTGATTGTATGATTGTGATTGTATGATTGTGATTGTATGATTGTGATTGTATGATAGTAATTGTACGATTGTGATTGTATGATTGTGATTGTATGATTGTGATTGTATGATTGTGATTGTATGATTGTGATTATATGATTGTGATCGTATGATTGTGATGGTATGACTGTGATTGTATGATTGTGATTGTATAATTGTGATTGTATGATTGTGATTGTATGATTGTGATTGTATGATTGTGATTGTATGATTGTGATTGTATGGTAGTAAATTTATGATTGTGATTGTATGATTGTGGTTGTATGATTGTGATCGTATGATTGTGATTCTTTGATTGCGATTGTATGATTGCGATTGTATGATTGTGATTGTATGATTGTGATTGTATGATTGTGGTTGTATGATTGTGATTGTATGATTGTGATTCTTTCATTGCGATTGTATGATTGTGATTGTATGATTGTGATTGTTTGATTGTGATTGTATGATTGTGATCGTATGATTGTGGTTGTATAATTAAGGTTGTATGATTGTTTCTGTATGATTGTGATTGTATGATTGCGATTGTATGATTGTGATTGTATGATTGTGATTGTATGATTGTGATCGTATGATTGTGGTTGTATAATTAAGGTTGTATGATTGTTTCTGTATGATTGTGATTGTATGATTGCGATTGTATGATTGTGATTGTATGATTGTGATTGTATGATTGTGATCGCATGATTGTGATTCTTTGATTGCGATTGTATGATTGTGATTGTATGATTGTGATTGTATGATCGTGATTGTGAGATTGTGATTGTGAGATTGTGATTGTGAGATTGCGATTGTATGATTGTGATTGAATGATTGTGATTGTATGATAGTAATTGTATGATTGTGATTGTATGATTGCGATTGTATGATTGTGATTGTATGATTGCGATTGTATGATTGTGATCGTATGATTGTGATTCTTTGATTGCGATTGTATGATTGTGATTGTATGATTGTGATTGTATGATTGTGATTGTATGATTGTGATTGTATGATTGGGATCGTATGATTGTGATTGTAAGATTGTGATTGTGTGATTGCGATTGTATGATTGTGACTGTATGACGGTGATTGTATGATTGTGATTGTATGATTGTGATTGTATGATTGTGATTCTTTGATTGCGATTGTATGATTGCGATTGTATGATTGTGATTGTATGATTGTGATTGCATGATTGTGATTGTATGATTGTGATTGTATGATTGTGATTGTATGATTGTGATTGTATGATTGTGATTGTATGATTGTGATTGTATGATTGTGATTGTATGATTGTGATTGCATGATTGTGATTGTATGATTGTGATTGTATGATTGTGATTGTATGATTGTGATTCTTTCATTGCGATTGTATGATTGTGATTGTATGATTGTGATTGTATGATTGTGATTGTATGATTGTGATCGTATGATTGTGGTTGTATAATTAAGGTTGTATGATTGTTTCTGTATGATTGTGATTGTATGATTGCGATTGTATGATTGTGATTGTATGATTGTGATTGCCTGATTGTGATTGTATGATTGTGATTGTATGATTGTGATTGTATGATTGTGATTGTATGATTGTGATTGTATGATTGTGATTGTATGATTGTGATTGTATGATTGTGATTGTATGATTGTGATTGTATGATTGTGATTGTATGATTGTGATTGTATGATTGTGATTGTATGATTGTGATTGTATGATTGTGATTGTATGATTGTGATTGTATGATTGTGATCGTATGATTGTGATCGTATGATTGTGGTTGTATAATTAAGGTTGTCTGATTGTTTCTGTATGATTGTGATTGTATGATTGCGATTGTATGATTGTGATTGTATGATTGTGATTGTATGATTGTGATTGTATGATTGTGATTGTATGATTGTGATTGCATGATTGTGATTGTATGATTGTGATTGTATGATTGTGATTGCATGATTGTGATTGTATGATTGTGATTGTATGACTGTGATTGTATGATTGTGATTGTATTATTGTGATTGTATGATTGTGATTGTATGATTGTGATTGTATGATTGTGATTATATGATTGTGATTGTATGATTGTGATTGTATGATTGTGATTGCATGATAGAGATTGTATGATTGTGATTGTATGATTGTGATTGTATGATTGTGATTGTATGATTGCGATTGTGTGATTGTGATTGTATGATTGTGATTGTATGATAGTGATTGTATGATAGTGATTGTATGATTGTGATTGTATGATTGCGATTGTATGATTATGATTGAATGATTGTGATTGTATGACTGTGATTGTGTGATTGTGATTGTGAGATTGTGATTGTATGATTTTGATTGTATGATGGTGATTGTATGATCGTGATTGTGAGATTGTGATTGTATGATTGTGATTGTATGATTGTGATTGTATGATTGTGATTGTATGATTGTGATTGTATGATTGTGATTGTATGATTGTGATTGTATGATTGTGATTGTATGATTGTGATTGTATGATTGTGATCGTATGATTGTGATTCTTTGATTGCGATTGTATGATTGTGATTGTATGATTGTGATTGTGTGATTGTGATTGTATGATTGTGATTGTATGATTGTGATCGTATGATTGCGATTGTATGATTGCGATTGTATGATTGTGATTGTATGATTGTGATTGTATGATTGTGATCGTATGATTGTGATTCTTTGATTGCGATTGTATGATTGTGATTGTATGATTGTGATTGTATGATTGTGATTGTATGATTGTGATTGTATGGTTGTGATTGTATGATTATGGTTGTATGATTGTGATTGTATGATTGTGATTCTTTCATTGCGATTGTATGATTGTGATTGTATGATTGTGATTGTATGATTGTGATTGTATGATTGTGATCGTATGATTGTGGTTGTATAATTAAGGTTGTATGACTGTTTCTGTATGATTGTGATTGTATGATTGCGATTGTATGATTGTGATTGTATGATTGTGATCGTGTGATTGTGATTGTATGATTGTGATTGCATGATTGTGATTGTATGATTGTGATTGTATGATTGTGATTGTATGATTGTGATTGTATGATTGTGATTGTATGATTGTGATTGTATGATTGTGATTGTATGATTGTGGTCGTATGATTGTGGTTGTATAATTAAGATTGTATGATTGTTTCTGTATGATTGTGATTGTATGATTGCGATTGTATGATTGTGATTGTATGATTGTGATTGTATGATTGTGATCGCATGATTGTGATTCTTTGATTGCGATTGTATGATTGTGATTGTATGATTGTGATTGTATGATCGTGATTGTGAGATTGTGATTGTGAGATTGTGATTGTGAGATTGTGATTGTATGATTGTGATTGAATGATTGTGATTGTATGATAGTAATTGTATGATTGTGATTGTATGATTGTGATTCTTTCATTGCGATTGTATGATTGTGATTGTATGATTGTGATTGTATGATTGTGATTGTATGATTGTGATCGTATGATTGTGGTTGTATAATTAAGGTTGTATGACTGTTTCTGTATGATTGTGATTGTATGATTGCGATTGTATGATTGTGATTGTATGATTGTGATCGTGTGATTGTGATTGTATGATTGTGATTGCATGATTGTGATTGTATGATTGTGATTGTATGATTGTGATTGTATGATTGTGATTGTATGATTGTGATTGTATGATTGTGATTGTATGATTGTGATTGTATGATTGTGGTCGTATGATTGTGGTTGTATAATTAAGATTGTATGATTGTTTCTGTATGATTGTGATTGTATGATTGCGATTGTATGATTGTGATTGTATGATTGTGATTGTATGATTGTGATCGCATGATTGTGATTCTTTGATTGCGATTGTATGATTGTGATTGTATGATTGTGATTGTATGATCGTGATTGTGAGATTGTGATTGTGAGATTGTGATTGTGAGATTGTGATTGTATGATTGTGATTGAATGATTGTGATTGTATGATAGTAATTGTATGATTGTGATTGTATGATTGCGATTGTATGATTGTGATTGTATGATTGCGATTGTATGATTGTGATCGTATGATTGTGACTCTTTGATTGCGATTGTATGATTGTGATTGTATGATTGTGATTGTATGATTGTGATTGTATGATTGGGATCGTATGATTGTGATTGTAAGATTGTGATTGTGTGATTGCGATTGTATGATTGTGACTGTATGACTGTGATTGTATGATTGTGATTGTATGATTGTGATTGTATGATTGTGATTCTTTGATTGCGATTGTATGATTGCGATTGTATGATTGTGATTGTATGATTGTGATTGTATGATTGTGATTGTATGATTGTGATTGTATGATTGTGATTGTATGATTGTGATTGTATGATTGTGATTGTATGATTGTGATTGCATGATTGTGATTGTATGATTGTGATTGTATGATTGTGATTGTATGATTGTGATTCTTTCATTGCGATTGTATGATTGTGATTGTATGATTGTGATTGTATGATTGTGATTGTATGATTGTGATTGTATGATTGTGATTGTATGATTGTGATTGTATGATTGTGATCGTATGATTGTGGTTGTATAATTAAGGTTGTATGATTGTTTCTGTATGATTGTGATTGTATGATTGCGATTGTATGATTGTGATTGTATGATTGTGATTGTATGATTGTGATTGTATGATTGTGATTGCCTGATTGTGATTGTATGATTGTGATTGTATGATTGTGATTGTATGATTGTGATTGTATGATTGTGATTGTATGATTGTGATTGTATGATTGTGATTGTATGATTGTGATTGTATGATTGTGATTGTATGATTGTGATTGTATGATTGTGATTGTATGATTGTGATTGTATGATTGTGATCGTATGATTGTGGTTGTATAATTAAGGTTGTCTGATTGTTTCTGTATGATTGTGATTGTATGATTGCGATTGTATGATTGCGATTGTATGATTGCGATTGTATGATTATGATTGAATGATTGTGATTGTATGACTGTGATTGTGTGATTGTGATTGTGAGATTGTGATTGTATGATTTTGATTGTATGATTGTGATTGTATGATCGTGATTGTGAGATTGTGATTGTATGATTGTGATTGTATGATTGTGATTGTATGATTGTGATTGTATGATTGTGATTGTATGATTGTGATTGTATGATAGTAATTGTACGATTGTGATTGTATGATTGTGATTGTATGATTGTGATTGTATGATTGTGATTGTATGATTGTGATTATATGATTGTGATCGTATGATTGTGATGGTATGACTGTGATTGTATGATTGTGATTGTATAATTGTGATTGTATGATTGTGATTGTATGATTGTGATTGTATGATTGTGATTGTATGATTGTGATTGTATGGTAGTAAATTTATGATTGTGATTGTATGATTGTGGTTGTATGATTGTGATCGTATGATTGTGATTCTTTGATTGCGATTGTATGATTGCGATTGTATGATTGTGATTGTATGATTGTGATTGTATGATTGTGGTTGTATGATTGTGATTGTATGATTGTGATTCTTTCATTGCGATTGTATGATTGTGATTGTATGATTGTGATTGTTTGATTGTGATTGTATGATTGTGATCGTATGATTGTGGTTGTATAATTAAGGTTGTATGATTGTTTCTGTATGATTGTGATTGTATGATTGCGATTGTATGATTGTGATTGTATGATTGTGATTGTATGATTGTGATCGTATGATTGTGGTTGTATAATTAAGGTTGTATGATTGTTTCTGTATGATTGTGATTGTATGATTGCGATTGTATGATTGTGATTGTATGATTGTGATTGTATGATTGTGATCGCATGATTGTGATTCTTTGATTGCGATTGTATGATTGTGATTGTATGATTGTGATTGTATGATCGTGATTGTGAGATTGTGATTGTGAGATTGTGATTGTGAGATTGCGATTGTATGATTGTGATTGAATGATTGTGATTGTATGATAGTAATTGTATGATTGTGATTGTATGATTGCGATTGTATGATTGTGATTGTATGATTGCGATTGTATGATTGTGATCGTATGATTGTGATTCTTTGATTGCGATTGTATGATTGTGATTGTATGATTGTGATTGTATGATTGTGATTGTATGATTGTGATTGTATGATTGGGATCGTATGATTGTGATTGTAAGATTGTGATTGTGTGATTGCGATTGTATGATTGTGACTGTATGACGGTGATTGTATGATTGTGATTGTATGATTGTGATTGTATGATTGTGATTCTTTGATTGCGATTGTATGATTGCGATTGTATGATTGTGATTGTATGATTGTGATTGCATGATTGTGATTGTATGATTGTGATTGTATGATTGTGATTGTATGATTGTGATTGTATGATTGTGATTGTATGATTGTGATTGTATGATTGTGATTGTATGATTGTGATTGCATGATTGTGATTGTATGATTGTGATTGTATGATTGTGATTGTATGATTGTGATTCTTTCATTGCGATTGTATGATTGTGATTGTATGATTGTGATTGTATGATTGTGATTGTATGATTGTGATCGTATGATTGTGGTTGTATAATTAAGGTTGTATGATTGTTTCTGTATGATTGTGATTGTATGATTGCGATTGTATGATTGTGATTGTATGATTGTGATTGCCTGATTGTGATTGTATGATTGTGATTGTATGATTGTGATTGTATGATTGTGATTGTATGATTGTGATTGTATGATTGTGATTGTATGATTGTGATTGTATGATTGTGATTGTATGATTGTGATTGTATGATTGTGATTGTATGATTGTGATTGTATGATTGTGATTGTATGATTGTGATTGTATGATTGTGATTGTATGATTGTGATCGTATGATTGTGATCGTATGATTGTGGTTGTATAATTAAGGTTGTCTGATTGTTTCTGTATGATTGTGATTGTATGATTGCGATTGTATGATTGTGATTGTATGATTGTGATTGTATGATTGTGATTGTATGATTGTGATTGTATGATTGTGATTGCATGATTGTGATTGTATGATTGTGATTGTATGATTGTGATTGCATGATTGTGATTGTATGATTGTGATTGTATGACTGTGATTGTATGATTGTGATTGTATTATTGTGATTGTATGATTGTGATTGTATGATTGTGATTGTATGATTGTGATTATATGATTGTGATTGTATGATTGTGATTGTATGATTGTGATTGCATGATAGAGATTGTATGATTGTGATTGTATGATTGTGATTGTATGATTGTGATTGTATGATTGCGATTGTGTGATTGTGATTGTATGATTGTGATTGTATGATAGTGATTGTATGATAGTGATTGTATGATTGTGATTGTATGATTGCGATTGTATGATTATGATTGAATGATTGTGATTGTATGACTGTGATTGTGTGATTGTGATTGTGAGATTGTGATTGTATGATTTTGATTATATGATGGTGATTGTATGATCGTGATTGTGAGATTGTGATTGTATGATTGTGATTGTATGATTGTGATTGTATGATTGTGATTGTATGATTGTGATTGTATGATTGTGATTGTATGATTGTGATTGTATGATTGTGATTGTATGATTGTGATTGTATGATTGTGATCGTATGATTGTGATTCTTTGATTGCGATTGTATGATTGTGATTGTATGATTGTGATTGTGTGATTGTGATTGTATGATTGTGATTGTATGATTGTGATCGTATGATTGCGATTGTATGATTGCGATTGTATGATTGTGATTGTATGATTGTGATTGTATGATTGTGATCGTATGATTGTGATTCTTTGATTGCGATTGTATGATTGTGATTGTATGATTGTGATTGTATGATTGTGATTGTATGATTGTGATTGTATGGTTGTGATTGTATGATTATGGTTGTATGATTGTGATTGTATGATTGTGATTCTTTCATTGCGATTGTATGATTGTGATTGTATGATTGTGATTGTATGATTGTGATTGTATGATTGTGATCGTATGATTGTGGTTGTATAATTAAGGTTGTATGACTGTTTCTGTATGATTGTGATTGTATGATTGCGATTGTATGATTGTGATTGTATGATTGTGATCGTGTGATTGTGATTGTATGATTGTGATTGCATGATTGTGATTGTATGATTGTGATTGTATGATTGTGATTGTATGATTGTGATTGTATGATTGTGATTGTATGATTGTGATTGTATGATTGTGATTGTATGATTGTGATCGTATGATTGTGGTTGTATAATTAAGATTGTATGATTGTTTCTGTATGATTGTGATTGTATGATTGCGATTGTATGATTGTGATTGTATGATTGTGATTGTATGATTGTGATCGCATGATTGTGATTCTTTGATTGCGATTGTATGATTGTGATTGTATGATTGTGATTGTATGATCGTGATTGTGAGATTGTGATTGTGAGATTGTGATTGTGAGATTGTGATTGTATGATTGTGATTGAATGATTGTGATTGTATGATAGTAATTGTATGATTGTGATTGTATGATTGCGATTGTATGATTGTGATTGTATGATTGCGATTGTATGATTGTGATCGTATGATTGTGACTCTTTGATTGCGATTGTATGATTGTGATTGTATGATTGTGATTGTATGATTGTGATTGTATGATTGGGATCGTATGATTGTGATTGTAAGATTGTGATTGTGTGATTGCGATTGTATGATTGTGACTGTATGACTGTGATTGTATGATTGTGATTGTATGATTGTGATTGTATGATTGTGATTCTTTGATTGCGATTGTATGATTGCGATTGTATGATTGTGATTGTATGATTGTGATTGTATGATTGTGATTGTATGATTGTGATTGTATGATTGTGATTGTATGATTGTGATTGTATGATTGTGATTGTATGATTGTGATTGCATGATTGTGATTGTATGATTGTGATTGTATGATTGTGATTGTATGATTGTGATTCTTTCATTGCGATTGTATGATTGTGATTGTATGATTGTGATTGTATGATTGTGATTGTATGATTGTGATTGTATGATTGTGATTGTATGATTGTGATTGTATGATTGTGATCGTATGATTGTGGTTGTATAATTAAGGTTGTATGATTGTTTCTGTATGATTGTGATTGTATGATTGCGATTGTATGATTGTGATTGTATGATTGTGATTGTATGATTGTGATTGTATGATTGTGATTGCCTGATTGTGATTGTATGATTGTGATTGTATGATTGTGATTGTATGATTGTGATTGTATGATTGTGATTGTATGATTGTGATTGTATGATTGTGATTGTATGATTGTGATTGTATGATTGTGATTGTATGATTGTGATTGTATGATTGTGATTGTATGATTGTGATTGTATGATTGTGATCGTATGATTGTGGTTGTATAATTAAGGTTGTCTGATTGTTTCTGTATGATTGTGATTGTATGATTGCGATTGTATGATTGCGATTGTATGATTGTGATTGTATGATTGTGATTGTATGATTGTGATTGTATGATTGTGATTGCATGATTGTGATTGTATGATTGTGATTGTATGATTGTGATTGCATGATTGTGATTGTATGATTGTGATTGTATGACTGTGATTGTATGATTGTGATTGTATGATTGTGATTGTATGATTGTGATTGTATGATTGTGATTGTATGATTGTGATTGTATGATTGTGATTGTATGATTGTGATTGTATGATTGTGATTGCATGATAGTGATTGTATGATTGTGATTGTATGATTGTGATTGTATGATTGCGATTGTGTGATTGTGATTGTATGATTGTGATTGTATGATAGTGATTGTATGATAGTGATTGTATGATTGTGATTGTATGATTGTGATTGTATGATTGTGATTGTGTGATAGTGATTGTATGATTGTTTCTGTATGATTGTGATTGTATGATTGCGATTGTATGATTATGATTGTTTGATTGTGATTGTATGATTGTGATTGTGTGATTGTGATTGTGAGATTGTGATTGTATGATCGTGATTGTGAGATTGTGATTGTGATATTGTGATTGTATGATTGTGATTGAATGATTGCGATTGTATGATAGTAATTGTATGATTGTGATTGTATGATTGCGATTGTATGATTGTGATTGTATGATTGTGACTGTATGATTGTGTTCGTATGATTGTGATTCTTTGATTGCGATTGTATGATTGCGATTGTATGATTGTGATTGTATGATTGTGATTGTATGATTGTGGTTGTATGATTGTGATTGTATGATTGTGATTCTTTCATTGCGATTGTATGATTGTAATTGTATGATTGTGATTGTATGATTGTGATTGTATTATTGTGATCGTATGTTTGTGGTTGTATAATTAAGGTTGTATGATTGTTTCTGTATGATTGTGATTGTATGATTGTGATTGTATGATTGTGATTGTATGATTGTGATTGTATGATTGTGATTGTATGATTGTGATTGTATGATTGTGATTGTATGATTGGGATCGTATGATTGTGATTGTAAGATTGTGATTGTGTGATTGCGATTGTATGGTTGTGACTGTATGATTGTGATTGTATGATTGTGATTGTATGATTGTGATTCTTTGATTGCGATTGTACGATTGTGATTGTATGATTGTGATTGTATGATTGTGATTGTATGATTGTGATTGTATGACTGTGATTGTATGATTGTGATTGTATGATTGTGATTGTATGATTGTGATTGTATGATTGTGATTGTATGATTGTGATTGTATGATTGTGATTGCATGATTGTGATTGTATGATTGTGATTGTATGATTGTGATTGTATGATTGTGATTGTATGATTGTGATTGTGTGATAGTGATTGTATGATTGTTTCTGTATGATTGTGATTGTATGATTGCGATTGCATGATTATGATCGTTTGATTGTGATTGTATGATTGTGATTGTGTGATTGTGATTGTGAGATTGTGATTGTATGATCGTGATTGAGAGATTGTGATTGTGAGATTGTGATTGTATGATTGTGATTGAATGATTGTGATTGTATGATAGTGATTCTTTGATTGCGATTGTATGACTGCGATTGTATGATTGTGATTGTATGATTGTGATTGTATGATTGTGGTTGTATGATTGTGATTGTATGATTGTGATTCTTTCATTGCGATTGTATGATTGTGATTGTATGATTGTGATTGTATGATTGTGATTGTATGATTGTGATCGTATGTTTGTAGTTGTATAATTAAGGTTGTATGATTGTTTCTGTATGATTGTGATTGTATGATTGTGATTGTATGATTGTGATTGTATGATTGTGATTGTATGATTGTGATTGTATGATTGTGATTGTATGATTGTGATTGTATGATTGTGATTGTATGATTGTGATTGTATGATTGGGATCGTATGATTGTGATTGTAAGATTGTGATTGTGTGATTGCGATTGTATGATTGTGACTGTATGATTGTGATTGTATGATTGTGATTGTATGATTGTGATTGTATGATTGTGATTCTTTGATTGCGATTGTACGATTGTGATTGTATGATTGTGATTGTATGATTGTGATTGTATGATTGTGATTGTATGACTGTGATTGTATGATTGTGATTGTATGATTGTGATTGTATGATTGTGATTGTATGATTGTCATTGTATGATTGTGATTGTATGATTGTGATTGCATGATCGTGATTGTATGATTGTGATTGTATGATTGTGATTGTATGATTGTGATTGTGTGATAGTGATTGTATGATTGTTTCTGTATGATTGTGATTGTATGATTGCGATTGTATGATTATGATTGTTTGATTGTGATTGTATGATTGTGATTGTGTGATTGTGATTGTGCGATTGTGATTGTATGATCGTGATTGTGAGATTGTGATTGTGAGATTGTGATTGTATGATTGTGATTGAATGATTGTGATTGTATGATAGTAATTGTATGATTGTGATTGTATGATTGCGATTGTATGATTGTGATTGTATGATTGTGACTGTATGATTGTGATCGTATGATTGTGATCGTATGTTTATGGTTGTATAATTAAGGTTGTATGATTGTTTCTGTATGATTGTGATTGTATGATTGCGATTGTATGATTGCGATTGTATGATTGTGATTGTATGATTGTGATTGTATGATTGTGGTTGTATGATTGTGATTGTATGATTGTGATTCTTTCATTGCGATTGTATGATTGTGATTGTATGATTGTGATTGTATGATTGTGATTGTATGATTGTGATCGTATGTTTATGGTTGTATAATTAAGGTTGTATGATTGTTTCTGTATGATTGTGATTGTATGATTGTGATTGTATGATTGTGATTGTATGATTGCGATTGTATGATTGTGATTGTATGATTGTGATTGTATGATAGTGATTGTATGATAGTGATTGTATGATTGTGATTGTATGATTGTGATTGTATGATTGCGATTGTATGATTGTGATTGTATGATTGTGATTGTATGGTAGTAATTTTATGATTGTGATTGTATGATTGTGATTGTATGATTGTGATTGCATGATTGTGATTGTATGATTGTGATTGTATGATTGTGATTGTATGATTGTGATTGTATGATTGTGATTGTGTGATAGTGATTGTATGATTGTTTCTGTATGATTGTGATTGTATGATTGCGATTGTATGATTGTGATTGTTTGATTGTGATTGTATGATTGTGATTGTATGATTGTGATTGTATGATTGTGATTGTATGATTGTGATTGTATGATTGTGATTGTATGATTGTGATTGTATGATTGTGATTGTATGGTTGTGATTGTATGATTGCGATTGTATGATTGTGATTGTATGATTGTGATTGTATGATAGTGATTGTATGATAGTGATTGCATGATTGTGATTGTATGACTGTGATTGTATGATTGCGATTGTATGATTATGATTGAATGATTGTGATTGTATGACTGTGATTGTGTGATTGTGATTGTGAGATTGTGATTGTATGATTTTGATTGTATGATGGTGATTGTATGATCGTGATTGTGAGATTGTGATTGTATGATTGTGATTGTATGATTGTGATTGTATGATTGTGATTGTATGATTGTGATTGTATGATAGTAATTGTATGATTGTGATTGTATGATTGTGATTGTATGATTGTGATTGTATGATTGTGATGGTATGATTGTGATCGTATGATTGTGATGGTATGACTGTGATTGTATGATTGTGATTGTATAATTGTGATTGTATGATTGTGATTGTATGATTGTGATTGTATGATTGTGATTGTATGATTGTGATTGTATGATTGTGATTGTATGATTGTGATTGTATGGTAGTAATTTTATGATTGTGATTGTATGATTGTGATTGTATGATTGTGATTGTATGATTGTGATTGTACGATTGTGATTGTACGATTGTGATTGTATGATTGTGATTGTATGATTGTGATTGTATGATTGTGATTGTATGATTGTGATTGTATGATTGTGATTGTATGATTGTGATTGTATGATTGTGATTGTATGATTGTGATTGTATGATTGTGATTGTATGATTGCGATTGTATGATTGTGATTGTATGATTGGGATCGTATGATTGTTATTGTAAGATTGTGGCTGTGTGATTGCGATTGTGTGATTGCGATTGTATGATTGTGACTGTATGATTGTGATTGTATGATTGTGATTGTATGATTGTGATTGTATGATTGTGATTCTTTGATTGCGATTGTATGATTGTGATTGTATGATTGTGATTGTATGATTGTGATTGTACGACTGTGATTGTATGATTGTGATTGTATGATTGTGATTGTATGATTGGGATTGTATGATTGTGATTGTATGATTGTGATTGTATGATTGTGATTGTGTGATAGTGATTGTATGATTGTGATTGTATGATTGCGATTGTATGATTATGATTATTTGATTGTGATTGTATGATTGTGATTGTGTGATTGTGATTGTGAGATTGTGATTGTATGATCGTGATTGTGAGATTGTGATTGTGAGATTGTGATTGTATGATTGTGATTGAATGATTGTGATTGTATGATAGTAATTGTATGATTGTGATTGTATGATTGCGATTGTATGATTGTGATTGTATGATTGTGATTCTTTCATTGCGATTGTATGATTGTGATTGTATGATTGTGATTGTATGATTGTAATTGTATGATTGTGATCGTATGATTGTGGTTGTATAATTAAGGTTGTATGATTGTTTCTGTATGATTGTGATTGTATGATTGCGATTGTATGATTGTGATTGTATGATTGTGATTGTGTGATTGTGATTGTATGATTGTGATTGCATGATTGTGATTGTATGATTGTGATTGTATGATTGTGATTGTATGATTGTGATTGTATGATTGTGATTGTATGATTGTGATCGTATGATTGTGGTTGTATAATTAAGGTTGTATGATTGTTTCTGTATGATTATGATTGTATGATTGCGATTGTATGATTGTGATTGTATGATTGTGATTGTATGATTGTGATCGCATGATTGTGATTCTTTGATTGCGATTGTATGATTGTGATTGTATGATTGTGATTGTATGATCGTGATTGTGAGATTGTGATTGTGAGATTGTGATTGTGAGATTGTGATTGTGAGATTGTGATTGTGAGATTGTGATTGTGAGATTGTGATTGTATGATTGTTATTGAATGATTGTGGCTGTATGATAGTAATTGTAAGATTGTGATTGTATGATTGCGATTGTATGATTGTGGTTGTATGATTGCGATTGTATGATTGTGATCGTATGATTGTGATTCTTTGATTGCGATTGTATGATTGTGATTGTATGATTGTGATTGTATGATTGGGATCGTATGATTGTGATTGCAAGATTGTGATTGTGTGATTGCGATTGTATGATTGTGACTGTATGACTGTGATTGTATGATTGTGATTGTATGATTGTGATTGTATGATTGTGATTCTTTGATTGCGATTGTATGATTGTGATTGCATGATTGTGATTGTATGATTGTGATTGTATGATTGTGATTGTATGACTGTGATTGTATGATTGTGATTGTATGATTGTGATTGTATGATTGTGATTGTATGATTGTGATTGTATGATTGTGATTGTATGATTGTGATTGTATGATTGTGATTGTATGATTGTGATTGTATGATTGTGATTGTATGATTGTGATTGTATGATTGCGATTGTATGATTGTGATTGTATGATTGTGATTGTATGATAGTGATTGTATGATAGTGATTGTATGATTGTGATTGTATGACTGTGATTGTATGATTGCGATTGTATGATTATGATTGAATGATTGTGATTGTATGACTGTGATTGTGTGATTGTGATTGTGAGATTGTGATTGTATGATTTTGATTGTATGATGGTGATTGTATGATCGTGATTGTGAGATTGTGATTGTATGATTGTGATTGTATGATTGTGATTGTATGATTGTGATTGTATGATTGTGATTGTATGATTGTGATTGTATGATTGTGATTGTATGATAGTAATTGTACGATTGTGATTGTATGATTGTGATTGTATGATTGTGATTGTATGATTGTGATTGTATGATTGTGATTGTATGATTGTGATCGTATGATTGTGATGGTATGACTGTGATTGTATGATTGTGATTGTATAATTGTGATTGTATGATTGTGATTGTATGATTGTGATTGTATGATTGTGATTGTATGATTGTGATTGTATGGTAGTAAATTTATGATTGTGATTGTATGATTGTGGTTGTATGATTGTGATCGTATGATTGTGATTCTTTGATTGCGATTGTATGACTGTGATTGTATGATTGTGATTGTATGATTGTGATTGTATGATTGTGATTGTATGATTGTGATTGTATGATTGTGATTGTATGATTGTGATTGTATGATTGTGATTGTATGATTGTGATTGCATGATAGAGATTGTATGATTGTGATTGTATGATTGTGATTGTATGATTGTGATTGTATGATTGCGATTGTGTGATTGTGATTGTATGATTGTGATTGTATGATAGTGATTGTATGATAGTGATTGTATGATAGGGATTGTATGATTGTGATTGTATGATTGTGATTGTATGATTGCGATTGTATGATTATGATTGAATGATTGTGATTGTATGACTGTGATTGCGTGATTGTGATTGTGAGATTGTGATTGTATGATTTTGATTGTATGGTGGTGATTGTATGATCGTGATTGTGAGATTGTGATTGTATGATTGTGATTGTATGATTGTGATTGTATGATTGTGATTGTATGATTGTGATTGTATGATTGTGATTGTATGATTGTGATTGTATGATTGTGATTGTATGATAGTAATTGTACGATTGTGATTGTATGATTGTGATTGTATGATTGTGATTGTATGATTGTGGTTGTATGATTGTGATTGTATGATTGTGATTGTATGATTGTGATTGTATGATTGTGATTGTATGATTGTGATTGTATGATTGTGATTGTATGATTGTGATCGTATGATTGTGGTTGTATAATTAAGGTTGTCTGATTGTTTCTGTATGATTGTGATTGTATGATTGTGATTGTATGATTGTGATTGCATGATTGTGATTGTATGATTGTGATCGCATGATTGTGATTCTTACATTGCGATTGTATGATTGTGATTGTATGATTGTGATTGTATGATTGTGATTGTATGGTAGTAATTTTATGATTGTGATTGTATGATTGTGATTGTATGATTGTGATTGTATGATTGTGATTGTATGATTGTGATTGTATGATTGTGATTGTATGATTGTGATTGTATGATTGCGATTGTATGATTGTGATTGTATGATTGTGATTGTATGATAGTGATTGTATGATAGGGATTGTATGATTGTGATTGTATGATTGTGATTGTATGATTGCGATTGTATGATTATGATTGAATGATTGTGATTGTATGACTGTGATTGCGTGATTGTGATTGTGAGATTGTGATTGTATGATTTTGATTGTATGGTGGTGATTGTATGATCGTGATTGTGAGATTGTGATTGTATGATTGTGATTGTATGATTGTGATTGTATGATTGTGATTGTATGATTGTGATTGTATGATTGTGATTGTATGATTGTGATTGTATGATTGTGATTGTATGATAGTCATTGTACGATTGTGATTGTATGATTGTGATTGTATGATTGTGATTGTATGATTGTGATTGTATGATTGTGATCGTATGATTGTGATGGTATGACTGTGATTGTATGATTGTGATTGTATAATTGTGATTGTATGATTGCGATTGTATGATTGTGATTGTATGATTGTGATTGTATGATTGTGATTGTATGGTAGTAAATTTATGATTGTGATTGTATGATTGTGATTGTATGATTGTGATCGTATGATTGTGATTCTTTGATTGCGATTGTATGATTGCGATTGTATGATTGTGATTGTATGATTGTGATTGTATGATTGTGGTTGTATGATTGTGATTGTATGATTGTGATTCTTTCATTGCGATTGTATGATTGTGATTGTATGATTGTGATTGTATGATTGTGATTGTATGATTGTGATTGTATGATTGTGATTGTATGATTGTGATTGTATGATTGTGATCGTATGATTGTGGTTGTATAATTAAGGTTGTATGATTGTTTCTGTATGATTGTGATTGTATGATTGCGATTGTATGATTGTGATTGTATGATTGTGATTGTGTGATTGTGATTGTATGATTGTGATTGCATGATTGTGATTGTATGATTGTGATTGTAAGATTGTGATTGTATGATTGTGATTGTATGATTGTGATTGTATGATTGTGATTGTATGATTGTGATTGTATGATTGTGATCGTATGATTGTGGTTGTATAATTAAGGTTGTATGATTGTTTCTGTATGATTGTGATTGTATGATTGCGATTGTATGATTGTGATTGTATGATTGTGATTGTATGATTGTGATCGCATGATTGTGATTCTTTGATTGCGATTGTATGATTGTGATTGTATGATTGTGATTGTATGATCGTGATTGTGAGATTGTGATTGTGAGATTGTGATTGTGAGATTGTGATTGTATGATTGTGATTGAATGATTGTGATTGTATGATAGTAATTGTATGATTGTGATTGTATGATTGCGATTGTATGATTGTGATTGTATGATTGCGATTGTATGATTGTGATCGTATGATTGTGATTCTTTGATTGCGATTGTATGATTGTGATTGTATGATTGTGATTGTATGATTGTGATTGTATGATTGTGATTGTATGATTGGGATCGTATGATTGTGATTGTAAGATTGTGATTGTGTGATTGCGATTGTATGATTGTGACTGTATGACTGTGATTGTATGATTGTGATTGTATGATTGTGATTGTATGATTGTGATTGTATGATTGTGATTCTTTGATTGCGATTGTATGATTGCGATTGTATGATTGTGATTGTATGATTGTGATTGTATGCTTGTGATTGTATGATTGTGATTGTATGATTGTGATTGTATGATTGTGATTGTATGATTGTGATTGTATGATTGTGATTGTATGATTGTGATTGCATGATTGTGATTGTATGATTGTGATTGTATGGTTGTGATTGTATGATTGTGATTCTTTCATTGCGATTGTATGATTGTGATTGTATGATTGTGATTGTATGATTGTGATTGTATGATTGTGATTGTATGATTGTGATTGTATGATTGTGATTGTATGATTGTGATTGTATGATTGTGATCGTATGATTGTGGTTGTATAATTAAGGTTGTATGATTGTTTCTGTATGATTGTGATTGTATGATTGCGATTGTATGATTGTGATTGTATGATTGTGATTGTATGATTGTGATTGTATGATTGTGATTGTATGATTGTGATTGCCTGATTGTGATTGTATGATTGTGATTGTATGATTGTGATTGTATGATTGTGATTGTATGATTGTGATTGTATGATTGTGATTGTATGATTGTGATTGTATGATTGTGATTGTATGATTGTGATTGTATGATTGTGATTGTATGATTGTGATTGTATGATTGTGATCGCATGATTGTGGTTGTATAATTAAGGTTGTCTGATTGTTTCTGTATGATTGTGATTGTATGATTGCGATTGTACGATTGTGATTGTATGATTATGATTGTATGATTGTGCTTGTATGATTGTGATTGTATGATTGTGATTGCATGATTGTGATTGTATGATTGTGATTGTATGATTGTGATTGCATGATTGTGATTGTATGATTGTGATTGTATGACTGTGATTGTATGATTGTGATTGTATGATTGTGATTGTATGATTGTGATTGTATGATTGTGATTGTATGATTGTGATTGTATGATTGTGATTGTATGATTGTGATTGTATGATTGTGATTGTGTGATTGTGATTGCATGATAGTGATTGTATGATTGTGATTGTATGATTGTGATTGTATGATTGTGATTGTATGATTGCGATTGTGTGATTGTGATTGTATGATTGTGATTGTATGATAGTGATTGTATGATAGTGATTGTATGATTGTGATTGTATGATTGCGATTGTATGATTGTGATTGTATGATTGTGATTGTATGATTGTGATTGTATGATTGCGATTGTATGATTATGATTGAATGATTGTGATTGTATGACTGTGATTGTGTGATTGTGATTGTGAGATTGTGATTGTATGATTTTGATTGTATGATTGTGATTGTATGATTGTGATTGTATGATTGTGATTGTATGATTGTGATTGTATGATTGTGATTGTATGATTGTGATTGTATGATTGTGATTGTATGATTGTGATCGTATGATTGTGATCGTATGATTGTGATCGTATGATTGTGCTTGTATGATTGTGATTGTATGAATGTGATTGTATGATTGTGATTGTATGATTGTGATTGTATGATTGTGATTGTATGATTGTGATTGCATGATTGTGATTGTATGATTGTGATTGTATGATTGTGATTGTATGATTGTGATTCTGTGATAGTGATTGTATGATTGTTTCTGTATGATTGTGATTGTATGATTGCGATTGTATGATTATTATTGTTTGACTGTGATTGTATGATTGTGATTGTGTGATTGTGATTGTGAGATTGTGATTGTATGATCGTGATTGTGAGATTGTGATTGTGAGATTGTGATTGTACGATTGTGATTGAATGATTGTGATTGTATTATAGTAATTGTATGATTGTGATTGTATGATTGCGATTGTATGATTGTGATTGTATGATTGTGATTGTATGATTGTGATCGTATGATTGTGATTCTTTGATTGCGATTGTATGATTGCGATTGTATGATTGTGATTGTATGATTGTGATTGTATGATTGTGGTTGTATGATTGTGATTCTTTCATTGGGATTGTATGATTGTGATTGTATGATTGTGATTGTATGATTGTGATTGTATGATTGTGATCGTATGATTGTGGTTGTATAATTAAGGTTGTATGATTGTTTCTGTATGATTGTGATTGTATGATTGTGATTGTATGATTGTGATTGTATGATTGTGATTGTATGATTGTGATTGTATGATTGTGATTGTATGATTGTGATTGTATGATTGTGATTGTATGATTGTGATTGTATGATTGCGATTGTATGATTGTGATTGTATGATTGTGATCGTATGATAGTGATTGTATGATAGTGATTGTATGATTGTGATTGTATGATTGTGATTGTATGATTGCGATTGTATGATTATGATTGTATGATTGTTTCTGTATGATTGTGATTGTATGATTGCGATTGTATGATTATGATTGTTTGATTGTGATTGTACGATTGTGATTGTGTGATTGTGATTGTGAGATTGTGATTGTATGATCGTGATTGTGAGATTGTGATTGTGAGATTGTGATTGTATGATTGTGATTGAATGATTGCGATTGTATGATTGTGATTGTATGATTGTGATTGTATGATTGTGATTGTATGATTGTGATTGCCTGATTGTGATTGTATGATTGTGATTGTATGATTGTGATTGTATGATTGTGATTGTATGATTGTGATTGTATGATTGTGATTGTATGATTGTGATTGTATGATTGTGATTGTATGATTGTGATTGTATGATTGTGATTGTATGATTGTGATTGTATGATTGTGATTGTATGATTGTGATCGCATGATTGTGGTTGTATAATTAAGGTTGTCTGATTGTTTCTGTATGATTGTGATTGTATGATTGCGATTGTATGATTGTGATTGTATGATTGTGATTGTATGATTGTGATTGTATGATTGTGATTGTATGATTGTGATTGCATGATTGTGATTGTATGATTGTGATTGTATGATTGTGATTGCATGATTGTGATTGTATGATTGTGATTGTATGATTGTGATTGTATGATTGTGATTGTATGATTGTGATTGTATGATTGTGATTGTATGATTGTGATTGTATGATTGTGATTGTATGATTGTGATTGTATGATTGCGATTGTATGATTGTGATTGTATGATTGTGATTGTATGATAGTGATTGTATGATAGTGATTGTATGATTGTGATTGTATGACTGTGATTGTATGATTGCGATTGTATGATTATGATTGAATGATTGTGATTGTATGACTGTGATTGTGTGATTGTGATTGTGAGATTGTGATTGTATGATTTTGATTGTATGATTGTGATTGTATGATCGTGATTGTGAGATTGTGATTGTATGATTGTGATTGTATGATTGTGATTGTATGATTGTGATTGTATGATTGTGATTGTATGATTGTGATTGTATGATAGTAATTGTACGATTGTGATTGTATGATTGTGATTGTATGATTGTGATTGTATGATTGTGATTGTATGATTGTGATTATATGATTGTGATCGTATGATTGTGATGGTATGACTGTGATTGTATGATTGTGATTGTATAATTGTGATTGTATGATTGTGATTGTATGATTGTGATTGTATGATTGTGATTGTATGATTGTGATTGTATGGTAGTAAATTTATGATTGTGATTGTATGATTGTGGTTGTATGATTGTGATCGTATGATTGTGATTCTTTGATTGCGATTGTATGATTGCGATTGTATGATTGTGATTGTATGATTGTGATTGTATGATTGTGGTTGTATGATTGTGATTGTATGATTGTGATTCTTTCATTGCGATTGTATGATTGTGATTGTATGATTGTGATTGTTTGATTGTGATTGTATGATTGTGATCGTATGATTGTGGTTGTATAATTAAGGTTGTATGATTGTTTCTGTATGATTGTGATTGTATGATTGCGATTGTATGATTGTGATTGTATGATTGTGATTGTATGATTGTGATCGTATGATTGTGGTTGTATAATTAAGGTTGTATGATTGTTTCTGTATGATTGTGATTGTATGATTGCGATTGTATGATTGTGATTGTATGATTGTGATTGTATGATTGTGATCGCATGATTGTGATTGTATGATTGTGATTGTATGATTGTGATGGTATGATTGTGATCGTATGATTGTGATGGTATGACTGTGATTGTATGATTGTGATTGTATAATTGTGATTGTATGATTGTGATTGTATGATTGTGATTGTATGATAGTGATTGTATGATAGTGATTGTATGATTGTGATTGTATGATTGTGATTGTATGATTGTGATTGTATGATTGTGATGGTATGATTGTGATCGTATGATTGTGATGGTATGACTGTGATTGTATGATTGTGATTGTATAATTGTGATTGTATGATTGTGATTGTATGATTGCGATTGTATGATTATGATTGTATGATTGTTTCTGTATGATTGTGATTGTATGATTGCGATTGTATGATTATGATTGTTTGATTGTGATTGTACGATTGTGATTGTGTGATTGTGATTGTGAGATTGTGATTGTATGATCGTGATTGTGAGATTGTGATTGTGAGATTGTGATTGTATGATTGTGATTGAATGATTGCGATTGCATGATTGTGATTGTACGACTGTGATTGTATGATTGTGATTGTATGATTGTGATTGTATGATTGTGATTGTATGATTGTGATTGTATGATAGTGATTGTATGATAGTGATTGCATGATTGTGATTGTATGACTGTGATTGTATGATTGCGATTGTATGATTATGATTGAATGATTGTGATTGTATGACTGTGATTGTGTGATTGTGATTGTGAGATTGTGATTGTATGATTTTGATTGTATGATGGTGATTGTATGATCGTGATTGTGAGATTGTGATTGTATGATTGTGATTGTATGATTGTGATTGTATGATTGTGATTGTATGATTGTGATTGTATGATTGTGATTGTATGATAGTAATTGTATGATTGTGATTGTATGATTGTGATTGTATGATTGTGATTGTATGATTGTGATGGTATGATTGTGATCGTATGATTGTGATGGTATGACTGTGATTGTATGATTGTGATTGTATAATTGTGATTGTATGATTGTGATTGTATGATTGTGATTGTATGATTGTGATTGTATGATTGTGATTGTATGATTGTGATTGTATGATTGTGATTGTATGGTAGTAATTTTATGATTGTGATTGTATGATTGTGATTGTATGATTGTGATTGTATGATTGTGATTGTACGATTGTGATTGTACGATTGTGATTGTATGATTGTGATTGTATGATTGTGATTGTATGATTGTGATTGTATGATTGTGATTGTATGATTGTGATTGTATGATTGTGATTGTATGATTGTGATTGTATGATTGTGATTGTATGATTGCGATTGTATGATTGTGATTGTATGATTGGGATCGTATGATTGTTATTGTAAGATTGTGGCTGTGTGATTGCGATTGTGTGATTGCGATTGTATGATTGTGACTGTATGATTGTGATTGTATGATTGTGATTGTATGATTGTGATTGTATGATTGTGATTCTTTGATTGCGATTGTATGATTGTGATTGTATGATTGTGATTGTATGATTGTGATTGTACGACTGTGATTGTATGATTGTGATTGTATGATTGTGATTGTATGATTGGGATTGTATGATTGTGATTGTATGATTGTGATTGTATGATTGTGATTGTGTGATAGTGATTGTATGATTGTGATTGTATGATTGCGATTGTATGATTATGATTGTTTGATTGTGATTGTATGATTGTGATTGTGTGATTGTGATTGTGAGATTGTGATTGTATGATCGTGATTGTGAGATTGTGATTGTGAGATTGTGATTGTATGATTGTGATTGAATGATTGTGATTGTATGATAGTAATTGTATGATTGTGATTGTATGATTGCGATTGTATGATTGTGATTGTATGATTGTGATTCTTTCATTGCGATTGTATGATTGTGATTGTATGATTATGATTGTATGATTGTAATTGTATGATTGTGATCGTATGATTGTGGTTGTATAATTAAGGTTGTATGATTGTTTCTGTATGATTGTGATTGTATGATTGCGATTGTATGATTGTGATTGTATGATTGTGATTGTGTGATTGTGATTGTATGATTGTGATTGCATGATTGTGATTGTATGATTGTGATTGTATGATTGTGATTGTATGATTGTGATTGTATGATTGTGATTGTATGATTGTGATCGTATGATTGTGGTTGTATAATTAAGGTTGTATGATTGTTTCTGTATGATTATGATTGTATGATTGCGATTGTATGATTGTGATTGTATGATTGTGATTGTATGATTGTGATCGCATGATTGTGATTCTTTGATTGCGATTGTATGATTGTGATTGTATGATTGTGATTGTATGATCGTGATTGTGAGATTGTGATTGTGAGATTGTGATTGTGAGATTGTGATTGTGAGATTGTGATTGTGAGATTGTGATTGTGAGATTGTGATTGTATGATTGTTATTGAATGATTGTGGCTGTATGATAGTAATTGTAAGATTGTGATTGTATGATTGCGATTGTATGATTGTGGTTGTATGATTGCGATTGTATGATTGTGATCGTATGATTGTGATTCTTTGATTGCGATTGTATGATTGTGATTGTATGATTGTGATTGTATGATTGGGATCGTATGATTGTGATTGCAAGATTGTGATTGTGTGATTGCGATTGTATGATTGTGACTGTATGACTGTGATTGTATGATTGTGATTGTATGATTGTGATTGTATGATTGTGATTCTTTGATTGCGATTGTATGATTGTGATTGCATGATTGTGATTGTATGATTGTGATTGTATGATTGTGATTGTATGACTGTGATTGTATGATTGTGATTGTATGATTGTGATTGTATGATTGTGATTGTATGATTGTGATTGTATGATTGTGATTGTATGATTGTGATTGTATGATTGTGATTGTATGATTGTGATTGTATGATTGTGATTGTATGATTGTGATTGTATGATTGCGATTGTATGATTGTGATTGTATGATTGTGATTGTATGATAGTGATTGTATGATAGTGATTGTATGATTGTGATTGTATGACTGTGATTGTATGATTGCGATTGTATGATTATGATTGAATGATTGTGATTGTATGACTGTGATTGTGTGATTGTGATTGTGAGATTGTGATTGTATGATTTTGATTGTATGATGGTGATTGTATGATCGTGATTGTGAGATTGTGATTGTATGATTGTGATTGTATGATTGTGATTGTATGATTGTGATTGTATGATTGTGATTGTATGATTGTGATTGTATGATAGTAATTGTACGATTGTGATTGTATGATTGTGATTGTATGATTGTGATTGTATGATTGTGATTGTATGATTGTGATTGTATGATTGTGATCGTATGATTGTGATGGTATGACTGTGATTGTATGATTGTGATTGTATAATTGTGATTGTATGATTGTGATTGTATGATTGTGATTGTATGATTGTGATTGTATGATTGTGATTGTATGGTAGTAAATTTATGATTGTGATTGTATGATTGTGGTTGTATGATTGTGATCGTATGATTGTGATTCTTTGATTGCGATTGTATGATTGCGATTGTATGATTGTGATTGTATGATTGTGATTGTATGATTGTGATTGTATGATTGTGGTTGTATGATTGTGATTGTATGATTGTGATTGTATGATTGTGATTGTATGATTGTGATTGTATGATTGTGATTGTATGATTGTGATTGTATGATTGTGATCGTATGATTGTGGTTGTATAATTAAGGTTGTCTGATTGTTTCTGTATGATTGTGATTGTATGATTGCGATTGTATGATTGTGATTGTATGATTGTGATTGTATGATTGTGATTGTATGATTGTGATTGTATGATTGTGATTGCATGATTGTGATTGTATGATTGTGATTGTATGATTGTGATTGCATGATTGTGATTGTATGATTGTGATTGTATGACTGTGATTGTATGATTGTGATTGTATGATTGTGATTGTATGATTGTGATTGTATGATTGTGATTGTATGATTGTGATTGTATGATTGTGATTGTATGATTGTGATTGTATGATTGTGATTGCATGATAGAGATTGTATGATTGTGATTGTATGATTGTGATTGTATGATTGTGATTGTATGATAGCGATTGTGTGATTGTGATTGTATGATTGTGATTGTATGATAGTGATTGTATGATAGTGATTGTATGATAGGGATTGTATGATTGTGATTGTATGATTGTGATTGTATGATTGCGATTGTATGATTATGATTGAATGATTGTGATTGTATGACTGTGATTGCGTGATTGTGATTGTGAGATTGTGATTGTATGATTTTGATTGTATGGTGGTGATTGTATGATCGTGATTGTGAGATTGTGATTGTATGATTGTGATTGTATGATTGTGATTGTATGATTGTGATTGTATGATTGTGATTGTATGATTGTGATTGTATGATTGTGATTGTATGATTGTGATTGTATGATAGTAATTGTACGATTGTGATTGTATGATTGTGATTGTATGATTGTGATTGTATGATTGTGGTTGTATGATTGTGATTGTATGATTGTGATTGTATGATTGTGATTGTATGATTGTGATTGTATGATTGTGATTGTATGATTGTGATTGTATGATTGTGATCGTATGATTGTGGTTGTATAATTAAGGTTGTCTGATTGTTTCTGTATGATTGTGATTGTATGATTGTGATTGTATGATTGTGATTGCATGATTGTGATTGTATGATTGTGATCGCATGATTGTGATTCTTTCATTGCGATTGTATGATTGTGATTGTATGATTGTGATTGTATGATTGTGATTGTATGGTAGTAATTTTATGATTGTGATTGTATGATTGTGATTGTATGATTGTGATTGTATGATTGTGATTGTATGATTGTGATTGTATGATTGTGATTGTATGATTGTGATTGTATGATTGCGATTGTATGATTGTGATTGTATGATTGTGATTGTATGATAGTGATTGTATGATAGGGATTGTATGATTGTGATTGTATGATTGTGATTGTATGATTGCGATTGTATGATTATGATTGAATGATTGTGATTGTATGACTGTGATTGCGTGATTGTGATTGTGAGATTGTGATTGTATGATTTTGATTGTATGGTGGTGATTGTATGATCGTGATTGTGAGATTGTGATTGTATGATTGTGATTGTATGATTGTGATTGTATGATTGTGATTGTATGATTGTGATTGTATGATTGTGATTGTATGATTGTGATTGTATGATTGTGATTGTATGATAGTCATTGTACGATTGTGATTGTATGATTGTGATTGTATGATTGTGATTGTATGATTGTGATTGTATGATTGTGATCGTATGATTGTGATGGTATGACTGTGATTGTATGATTGTGATTGTATAATTGTGATTGTATGATTGCGATTGTATGATTGTGATTGTATGATTGTGATTGTATGATTGTGATTGTATGGTAGTAAATTTATGATTGTGATTGTATGATTGTGATTGTATGATTGTGATCGTATGATTGTGATTCTTTGATTGCGATTGTATGATTGCGATTGTATGATTGTGATTGTATGATTGTGATTGTATGATTGTGGTTGTATGATTGTGATTGTATGATTGTGATTCTTTCATTGCGATTGTATGATTGTGATTGTATGATTGTGATTGTATGATTGTGATTGTATGATTGTGATTGTATGATTGTGATTGTATGATTGTGATTGTATGATTGTGATCGTATGATTGTGGTTGTATAATTAAGGTTGTATGATTGTTTCTGTATGATTGTGATTGTATGATTGCGATTGTATGATTGTGATTGTATGATTGTGATTGTGTGATTGTGATTGTATGATTGTGATTGCATGATTGTGATTGTATGATTGTGATTGTAAGATTGTGATTGTATGATTGTGATTGTATGATTGTGATTGTATGATTGTGATTGTATGATTGTGATTGTATGATTGTGATCGTATGATTGTGGTTGTATAATTAAGGTTGTATGATTGTTTCTGTATGATTGTGATTGTATGATTGCGATTGTATGATTGTGATTGTATGATTGTGATTGTATGATTGTGATCGCATGATTGTGATTCTTTGATTGCGATTGTATGATTGTGATTGTATGATTGTGATTGTATGATCGTGATTGTGAGATTGTGATTGTGAGATTGTGATTGTGAGATTGTGATTGTATGATTGTGATTGAATGATTGTGATTGTATGATAGTAATTGTATGATTGTGATTGTATGATTGCGATTGTATGATTGTGATTGTATGATTGCGATTGTATGATTGTGATCGTATGATTGTGATTCTTTGATTGCGATTGTATGATTGTGATTGTATGATTGTGATTGTATGATTGTGATTGTATGATTGTGATTGTATGATTGGGATCGTATGATTGTGATTGTAAGATTGTGATTGTGTGATTGCGATTGTATGATTGTGACTGTATGACTGTGATTGTATGATTGTGATTGTATGATTGTGATTGTATGATTGTGATTGTATGATTGTGATTCTTTGATTGCGATTGTATGATTGCGATTGTATGATTGTGATTGTATGATTGTGATTGTATGCTTGTGATTGTATGATTGTGATTGTATGATTGTGATTGTATGATTGTGATTGTATGATTGTGATTGTATGATTGTGATTGTATGATTGTGATTGCATGATTGTGATTGTATGATTGTGATTGTATGGTTGTGATTGTATGATTGTGATTCTTTCATTGCGATTGTATGATTGTGATTGTATGATTGTGATTGTATGATTGTGATTGTATGATTGTGATTGTATGATTGTGATTGTATGATTGTGATTGTATGATTGTGATTGTATGATTGTGATCGTATGATTGTGGTTGTATAATTAAGGTTGTATGATTGTTTCTGTATGATTGTGATTGTATGATTGCGATTGTATGATTGTGATTGTATGATTGTGATTGTATGATTGTGATTGTATGATTGTGATTGTATGATTGTGATTGCCTGATTGTGATTGTATGATTGTGATTGTATGATTGTGATTGTATGATTGTGATTGTATGATTGTGATTGTATGATTGTGATTGTATGATTGTGATTGTATGATTGTGATTGTATGATTGTGATTGTATGATTGTGATTGTATGATTGTGATTGTATGATTGTGATCGCATGATTGTGGTTGTATAATTAAGGTTGTCTGATTGTTTCTGTATGATTGTGATTGTATGATTGCGATTGTACGATTGTGATTGTATGATTATGATTGTATGATTGTGCTTGTATGATTGTGATTGTATGATTGTGATTGCATGATTGTGATTGTATGATTGTGATTGTATGATTGTGATTGCATGATTGTGATTGTATGATTGTGATTGTATGACTGTGATTGTATGATTGTGATTGTATGATTGTGATTGTATGATTGTGATTGTATGATTGTGATTGTATGATTGTGATTGTATGATTGTGATTGTATGATTGTGATTGTATGATTGTGATTGTGTGATTGTGATTGCATGATAGTGATTGTATGATTGTGATTGTATGATTGTGATTGTATGATTGTGATTGTATGATTGCGATTGTGTGATTGTGATTGTATGATTGTGATTGTATGATAGTGATTGTATGATAGTGATTGTATGATTGTGATTGTATGATTGCGATTGTATGATTGTGATTGTATGATTGTGATTGTATGATTGTGATTGTATGATTGCGATTGTATGATTATGATTGAATGATTGTGATTGTATGACTGTGATTGTGTGATTGTGATTGTGAGATTGTGATTGTATGATTTTGATTGTATGATTGTGATTGTATGATTGTGATTGTATGATTGTGATTGTATGATTGTGATTGTATGATTGTGATTGTATGATTGTGATTGTATGATTGTGATTGTATGATTGTGATCGTATGATTGTGATCGTATGATTGTGATCGTATGATTGTGCTTGTATGATTGTGATTGTATGAATGTGATTGTATGATTGTGATTGTATGATTGTGATTGTATGATTGTGATTGTATGATTGTGATTGCATGATTGTGATTGTATGATTGTGATTGTATGATTGTGATTGTATGATTGTGATTCTGTGATAGTGATTGTATGATTGTTTCTGTATGATTGTGATTGTATGATTGCGATTGTATGATTATTATTGTTTGACTGTGATTGTATGATTGTGATTGTGTGATTGTGATTGTGAGATTGTGATTGTATGATCGTGATTGTGAGATTGTGATTGTGAGATTGTGATTGTACGATTGTGATTGAATGATTGTGATTGTATTATAGTAATTGTATGATTGTGATTGTATGATTGCGATTGTATGATTGTGATTGTATGATTGTGATTGTATGATTGTGATCGTATGATTGTGATTCTTTGATTGCGATTGTATGATTGCGATTGTATGATTGTGATTGTATGATTGTGATTGTATGATTGTGGTTGTATGATTGTGATTCTTTCATTGGGATTGTATGATTGTGATTGTATGATTGTGATTGTATGATTGTGATTGTATGATTGTGATCGTATGATTGTGGTTGTATAATTAAGGTTGTATGATTGTTTCTGTATGATTGTGATTGTATGATTGTGATTGTATGATTGTGATTGTATGATTGTGATTGTATGATTGTGATTGTATGATTGTGATTGTATGATTGTGATTGTATGATTGTGATTGTATGATTGTGATTGTATGATTGCGATTGTATGATTGTGATTGTATGATTGTGATCGTATGATAGTGATTGTATGATAGTGATTGTATGATTGTGATTGTATGATTGTGATTGTATGATTGCGATTGTATGATTATGATTGTATGATTGTTTCTGTATGATTGTGATTGTATGATTGCGATTGTATGATTATGATTGTTTGATTGTGATTGTACGATTGTGATTGTGTGATTGTGATTGTGAGATTGTGATTGTATGATCGTGATTGTGAGATTGTGATTGTGAGATTGTGATTGTATGATTGTGATTGAATGATTGCGATTGTATGATTGTGATTGTATGATTGTGATTGTATGATTGTGATTGTATGATTGTGATTGCCTGATTGTGATTGTATGATTGTGATTGTATGATTGTGATTGTATGATTGTGATTGTATGATTGTGATTGTATGATTGTGATTGTATGATTGTGATTGTATGATTGTGATTGTATGATTGTGATTGTATGATTGTGATTGTATGATTGTGATTGTATGATTGTGATTGTATGATTGTGATCGCATGATTGTGGTTGTATAATTAAGGTTGTCTGATTGTTTCTGTATGATTGTGATTGTATGATTGCGATTGTATGATTGTGATTGTATGATTGTGATTGTATGATTGTGATTGTATGATTGTGATTGTATGATTGTGATTGTATGATTGTGATTGTATGATTGTGATTGTATGATTGCGATTGTATGATTGTGATTGTATGATTGTGATTGTATGATAGTGATTGTATGATAGTGATTGTATGATTGTGATTGTATGACTGTGATTGTATGATTGCGATTGTATGATTATGATTGAATGATTGTGATTGTATGACTGTGATTGTGTGATTGTGATTGTGAGATTGTGATTGTATGATTTTGATTGTATGATTGTGATTGTATGATCGTGATTGTGAGATTGTGATTGTATGATTGTGATTGTATGATTGTGATTGTATGATTGTGATTGTATGATTGTGATTGTATGATTGTGATTGTATGATAGTAATTGTACGATTGTGATTGTATGATTGTGATTGTATGATTGTGATTGTATGATTGTGATTGTATGATTGTGATTATATGATTGTGATCGTATGATTGTGATGGTATGACTGTGATTGTATGATTGTGATTGTATAATTGTGATTGTATGATTGTGATTGTATGATTGTGATTGTATGATTGTGATTGTATGATTGTGATTGTATGGTAGTAAATTTATGATTGTGATTGTATGATTGTGGTTGTATGATTGTGATCGTATGATTGTGATTCTTTGATTGCGATTGTATGATTGCGATTGTATGATTGTGATTGTATGATTGTGATTGTATGATTGTGGTTGTATGATTGTGATTGTATGATTGTGATTCTTTCATTGCGATTGTATGATTGTGATTGTATGATTGTGATTGTTTGATTGTGATTGTATGATTGTGATCGTATGATTGTGGTTGTATAATTAAGGTTGTATGATTGTTTCTGTATGATTGTGATTGTATGATTGCGATTGTATGATTGTGATTGTATGATTGTGATTGTATGATTGTGATCGTATGATTGTGGTTGTATAATTAAGGTTGTATGATTGTTTCTGTATGATTGTGATTGTATGATTGCGATTGTATGATTGTGATTGTATGATTGTGATTGTATGATTGTGATCGCATGATTGTGATTCTTTGATTGCGATTGTATGATTGTGATTGTATGATTGTGATTGTATGATCGTGATTGTGAGATTGTGATTGTGTGATTGTGATTGTGAGATTGCGATTGTATGATTGTGATTGAATGATTGTGATTGTATGATAGTAATTGTATGATTGTGATTGTATGATTGCGATTGTATGATTGTGATTGTATGATTGCGATTGTATGATTGTGATCGTATGATTGTGATTCTTTGATTGCGATTGTATGATTGTGATTGTATGATTGTGATTGTATGATTGTGATTGTATGATTGTGATTGTATGATTGGGATCGTATGATTGTGATTGTAAGATTGTGATTGTGTGATTGCGATTGTATGATTGTGACTGTATGACGGTGATTGTATGATTGTGATTGTATGATTGTGATTGTATGATTGTGATTCTTTGATTGCGATTGTATGATTGCGATTGTATGATTGTGATTGTATGATTGTGATTGCATGATTGTGATTGTATGATTGTGATTGTATGATTGTGATTGTATGATTGTGATTGTATGATTGTGATTGTATGATTGTGATTGTATGATTGTGATTGTATGATTGTGATTGCATGATTGTGATTGTATGATTGTGATTGTATGATTGTGATTGTATGATTGTGATTCTTTCATTGCGATTGTATGATTGTGATTGTATGATTGTGATTGTATGATTGTGATTGTATGATTGTGATTGTATGATTGTGATCGTATGATTGTGGTTGTATAATTAAGGTTGTATGATTGTTTCTGTATGATTGTGATTGTATGATTGCGATTGTATGATTGTGATTGTATGATTGTGATTGCCTGATTGTGATTGTATGATTGTGATTGTATGATTGTGATTGTATGATTGTGATTGTATGATTGTGATTGTATGATTGTGATTGTATGATTGTGATTGTATGATTGTGATTGTATGATTGTGATTGTATGATTGTGATTGTATGATTGTGATTGTATGATTGTGATTGTATGATTGTGATTGTATGATTGTGATTGTATGATTGTGATCGTATGATTGTGATCGTATGATTGTGGTTGTATAATTAAGGTTGTCTGATTGTTTCTGTATGATTGTGATTGCATGATTGCGATTGTATGATTGTGATTGTATGATTGTGATTGTATGATTGTGATTGTATGATTGTGATTGTATGATTGTGATTGCATGATTGTGATTGTATGATTGTGATTGTATGATTGTGATTGCATGATTGTGATTGTATGATTGTGATTGTATGACTGTGATTGTATGATTGTGATTGTATTATTGTGATTGTATGATTGTGATTGTATGATTGTGATTGTATGATTGTGATTATATGATTGTGATTGTATGATTGTGATTGTATGATTGTGATTGCATGATAGAGATTGTATGATTGTGATTGTATGATTGTGATTGTATGATTGTGATTGTATGATTGCGATTGTGTGATTGTGATTGTATGATTGTGATTGTATGATAGTGATTGTATGATAGTGATTGTATGATTGTGATTGTATGATTGCGATTGTATGATTATGATTGAATGATTGTGATTGTATGACTGTGATTGTGTGATTGTGATTGTGAGATTGTGATTGTATGATTTTGATTGTATGATGGTGATTGTATGATCGTGATTGTGAGATTGTGATTGTATGATTGTGATTGTATGATTGTGATTGTATGATTGTGATTGTATGATTGTGATTGTATGATTGTGATTGTATGATTGTGATTGTATGATTGTGATTGTATGATTGTGATCGTATGATTGTGATTCTTTGATTGCGATTGTATGATTGTGATTGTATGATTGTGATTGTGTGATTGTGATTGTATGATTGTGATTGTATGATTGTGATCGTATGATTGCGATTGTATGATTGCGATTGTATGATTGTGATTGTATGATTGTGATTGTATGATTGTGATCGTATGATTGTGATTCTTTGATTGCGATTGTATGATTGTGATTGTATGATTGTGATTGTATGATTGTGATTGTATGATTGTGATTGTATGGTTGTGATTGTATGATTATGGTTGTATGATTGTGATTGTATGATTGTGATTCTTTCATTGCGATTGTATGATTGTGATTGTATGATTGTGATTGTATGATTGTGATTGTATGATTGTGATCGTATGATTGTGGTTGTATAATTAAGGTTGTATGACTGTTTCTGTATGATTGTGATTGTATGATTGCGATTGTATGATTGTGATTGTATGATTGTGATCGTGTGATTGTGATTGTATGATTGTGATTGCATGATTGTGATTGTATGATTGTGATTGTATGATTGTGATTGTATGATTGTGATTGTATGATTGTGATTGTATGATTGTGATTGTATGATTGTGATTGTATGATTGTGATCGTATGATTGTGGTTGTATAATTAAGATTGTATGATTGTGATTGTATGATTGCGATTGTATGATTGTGATTGTATGATTGTGATTGTATGATTGTGATCGCATGATTGTGATTCTTTGATTGCGATTGTATGATTGTGATTGTATGATTGTGATTGTATGATCGTGATTGTGAGATTGTGATTGTGAGATTGTGATTGTGAGATTGTGATTGTATGATTGTGATTGAATGATTGTGATTGTATGATAGTAATTGTATGATTGTGATTGTATGATTGCGATTGTATGATTGTGATTGTATGATTGCGATTGTATGATTGTGATCGTATGATTGTGACTCTTTGATTGCGATTGTATGATTGTGATTGTATGATTGTGATTGTATGATTGTGATTGTATGATTGGGATCGTATGATTGTGATTGTAAGATTGTGATTGTGTGATTGCGATTGTATGATTGTGACTGTATGACTGTGATTGTATGATTGTGATTGTATGATTGTGATTGTATGATTGTGATTCTTTGATTGCGATTGTATGATTGCGATTGTATGATTGTGATTGTATGATTGTGATTGTATGATTGTGATTGTATGATTGTGATTGTATGATTGTGATTGTATGATTGTGATTGTATGATTGTGATTGCATGATTGTGATTGTATGATTGTGATTGTATGATTGTGATTGTATGATTGTGATTCTTTCATTGCGATTGTATGATTGTGATTGTATGATTGTGATTGTATGATTGTGATTGTATGATTGTGATTGTATGATTGTGATTGTATGATTGTGATTGTATGATTGTGATCGTATGATTGTGGTTGTATAATTAAGGTTGTATGATTGTTTCTGTATGATTGTGATTGTATGATTGCGATTGTATGATAGTGATTGTATGATTGTGATTGTATGATTGTGATTGTATGATTGTGATTGCCTGATTGTGATTGTATGATTGTGATTGTATGATTGTGATTGTATGATTGTGATTGTATGATTGTGATTGTATGATTGTGATTGTATGATTGTGATTGTATGATTGTGATTGTATGATTGTGATTGTATGATTGTGATTGTATGATTGTGATTGTATGATTGTGATTGTATGATTGTGATTGTATGATTGTGATCGTATGATTGTGGTTGTATAATTAAGGTTGTCTGATTGTTTCTGTATGATTGTGATTGTATGATTGCGATTGTATGATTGCGATTGTATGATTGTGATTGTATGATTGTGATTGTATGATTGTGATTGTATGATTGTGATTGCATGATTGTGATTGTATGATTGTGATTGTATGATTGTGATTGCATGATTGTGATTGTATGATTGTGATTGTATGACTGTGATTGTATGATTGTGATTGTATGATTGTGATTGTATGATTGTGATTGTATGATTGTGATTGTATGATTGTGATTGTATGATTGTGATTGTATGATTGTGATTGTATGATTGTGATTGCATGATAGTGATTGTATGATTGTGATTGTATGATTGTGATTGTATGATTGCGATTGTGTGATTGTGATTGTATGATTGTGATTGTATGATAGTGATTGTATGATAGTGATTGTATGATTGTGATTGTATGATTGTGATTGTATGATTGTGATTGTATGATTGTGATTGTGTGATAGTGATTGTATGATTGTTTCTGTATGATTGTGATTGTATGATTGCGATTGTATGATTATGATTGTTTGATTGTGATTGTATGATTGTGATTGTGTGATTGTGATTGTGAGATTGTGATTGTATGATCGTGATTGTGAGATTGTGATTGTGATATTGTGATTGTATGATTGTGATTGAATGATTGCGATTGTATGATAGTAATTGTATGATTGTGATTGTATGATTGCGATTGTATGATTGTGATTGTATGATTGTGACTGTATGATTGTGTTCGTATGATTGTGATTCTTTGATTGCGATTGTATGATTGCGATTGTATGATTGTGATTGTATGATTGTGATTGTATGATTGTGGTTGTATGATTGTGATTGTATGATTGTGATTCTTTCATTGCGATTGTATGATTGTGATTGTATGATTGTGATTGTATGATTGTGATTGTATTATTGTGATCGTATGTTTGTGGTTGTATAATTAAGGTTGTATGATTGTTTCTGTATGATTGTGATTGTATGATTGTGATTGTATGATTGTGATTGTATGATTGTGATTGTATGATTGGGATCGTATGATTGTGATTGTAAGATTGTGATTGTGTGATTGCGATTGTATGGTTGTGACTGTATGATTGTGATTGTATGATTGTGATTGTATGATTGTGATTCTTTGATTGCGATTGTACGATTGTGATTGTATGATTGTGATTGTATGATTGTGATTGTATGATTGTGATTGTATGACTGTGATTGTATGATTGTGATTGTATGATTGTGATTGTATGATTGTGATTGTATGATTGTGATTGTATGATTGTGATTGTATGATTGTGATTGCATGATTGTGATTGTATGATTGTGATTGTATGATTGTGATTGTATGATTGTGATTGTATGATTGTGATTGTGTGATAGTGATTGTATGATTGTTTCTGTATGATTGTGATTGTATGATTGCGATTGCATGATTATGATCGTTTGATTGTGATTGTATGATTGTGATTGTGTGATTGTGATTGTGAGATTGTGATTGTATGATCGTGATTGAGAGATTGTGATTGTGAGATTGTGATTGTATGATAGTGATTCTTTGATTGCGATTGTATGATTGCGATTGTATGATTGTGATTGTATGATTGTGATTGTATGATTGTGGTTGTATGATTGTGATTGTATGATTGTGATTCTTTCATTGCGATTGTATGATTGTGATTGTATGATTGTGATTGTATGATTGTGATTGTATGATTGTGATCGTATGTTTGTAGTTGTATAATTAAGGTTGTATGATTGTTTCTGTATGATTGTGATTGTATGATTGTGATTGTATGATTGTGATTGTATGATTGTGATTGTATGATTGTGATTGTATGATTGTGATTGTATGATTGTGATTGTATGATTGTGATTGTATGATTGTGATTGTATGATTGGGATCGTATGATTGTGATTGTAAGATTGTGATTGTGTGATTGCGATTGTATGATTGTGACTGTATGATTGTGATTGTATGATTGTGATTGTATGATTGTGATTGTATGATTGTGATTCTTTGATTGCGATTGTACGATTGTGATTGTATGATTGTGATTGTATGATTGTGATTGTATGATTGTGATTGTATGACTGTGATTGTATGATTGTGATTGTATGATTGTGATTGTATGATTGTGATTGTATGATTGTCATTGTATGATTGTGATTGTATGATTGTGATTGCATGATCGTGATTGTATGATTGTGATTGTATGATTGTGATTGTATGATTGTGATTGTGTGATAGTGATTGTATGATTGTTTCTGTATGATTGTGATTGTATGATTGCGATTGTATGATTATGATTGTTTGATTGTGATTGTATGATTGTGATTGTGTGATTGTGATTGTGCGATTGTGATTGTATGATCGTGATTGTGAGATTGTGATTGTGAGATTGTGATTGTATGATTGTGATTGAATGATTGTGATTGTATGATAGTAATTGTATGATTGTGATTGTATGATTGCGATTGTATGATTGTGATTGTATGATTGTGACTGTATGATTGTGATCGTATGATTGTGATTCTTTGATTGCGATTGTATGATTGCGATTGTATGATTGTGATTGTATGATTGTGATTGTATGATTGTGGTTGTATGATTGTGATTGTATGATTGTGATTCTTTCATTGCGATTGTATGATTGTGATTGTATGATTGTGATTGTATGATTGTGATTGTATGATTGTGATCGTATGTTTATGGTTGTATAATTAAGGTTGTATGATTGTTTCTGTATGATTGTGATTGTATGATTGTGATTGTATGATTGTGATTGTATGATTGCGATTGTATGATTGTGATTGTATGATTGTGATTGTATGATAGTGATTGTATGATAGTGATTGTATGATTGTGATTGTATGATTGTGATTGTATGATTGCGATTGTATGATTGTGATTGTATGATTGTGATTGTATGGTAGTAATTTTATGATTGTGATTGTATGATTGTGATTGTATGATTGTGATTGCATGATTGTGATTGTATGATTGTGATTGTATGATTGTGATTGTATGATTGTGATTGTATGATTGTGATTGTGTGATAGTGATTGTATGATTGTTTCTGTATGATTGTGATTGTATGATTGCGATTGTATGATTGTGATTGTTTGATTGTGATTGTATGATTGTGATTGTATGATTGTGATTGTATGATTGTGATTGTATGATTGTGATTGTATGATTGTGATTGTATGATTGTGATTGTATGATTGTGATTGTATGGTTGTGATTGTATGATTGCGATTGTATGATTGTGATTGTATGATTGTGATTGTATGATAGTGATTGTATGATAGTGATTGCATGATTGTGATTGTATGACTGTGATTGTATGATTGCGATTGTATGATTATGATTGAATGATTGTGATTGTATGACTGTGATTGTGTGATTGTGATTGTGAGATTGTGATTGTATGATTTTGATTGTATGATGGTGATTGTATGATCGTGATTGTGAGATTGTGATTGTATGATTGTGATTGTATGATTGTGATTGTATGATTGTGATTGTATGATTGTGATTGTATGATAGTAATTGTATGATTGTGATTGTATGATTGTGATTGTATGATTGTGATTGTATGATTGTGATGGTATGATTGTGATCGTATGATTGTGATGGTATGACTGTGATTGTATGATTGTGATTGTATAATTGTGATTGTATGATTGTGATTGTATGATTGTGATTGTATGATTGTGATTGTATGATTGTGATTGTATGATTGTGATTGTATGATTGTGATTGTATGGTAGTAATTTTATGATTGTGATTGTATGATTGTGATTGTATGATTGTGATTGTATGATTGTGATTGTACGATTGTGATTGTACGATTGTGATTGTATGATTGTGATTGTATGATTGTGATTGTATGATTGTGATTGTATGATTGTGATTGTATGATTGTGATTGTATGATTGTGATTGTATGATTGTGATTGTATGATTGTGATTGTATGATTGTGATTGTATGATTGCGATTGTATGATTGTGATTGTATGATTGGGATCGTATGATTGTTATTGTAAGATTGTGGCTGTGTGATTGCGATTGTGTGATTGCGATTGTATGATTGTGACTGTATGATTGTGATTGTATGATTGTGATTGTATGATTGTGATTGTATGATTGTGATTCTTTGATTGCGATTGTATGATTGTGATTGTATGATTGTGATTGTATGATTGTGATTGTACGACTGTGATTGTATGATTGTGATTGTATGATTGTGATTGTATGATTGGGATTGTATGATTGTGATTGTATGATTGTGATTGTATGATTGTGATTGTGTGATAGTGATTGTATGATTGTGATTGTATGATTGCGATTGTATGATTATGATTGTTTGATTGTGATTGTATGATTGTGATTGTGTGATTGTGATTGTGAGATTGTGATTGTATGATCGTGATTGTGAGATTGTGATTGTGAGATTGTGATTGTATGATTGTGATTGAATGATTGTGATTGTATGATAGTAATTGTATGATTGTGATTGTATGATTGCGATTGTATGATTGTGATTGTATGATTGTGATTCTTTCATTGCGATTGTATGATTGTGATTGTATGATTGTGATTGTATGATTGTAATTGTATGATTGTGATCGTATGATTGTGGTTGTATAATTAAGGTTGTATGATTGTTTCTGTATGATTGTGATTGTATGATTGCGATTGTATGATTGTGATTGTATGATTGTGATTGTGTGATTGTGATTGTATGATTGTGATTGCATGATTGTGATTGTATGATTGTGATTGTATGATTGTGATTGTATGATTGTGATTGTATGATTGTGATTGTATGATTGTGATCGTATGATTGTGGTTATATAATTAAGGTTGTATGATTGTTTCTGTATGATTATGATTGTATGATTGCGATTGTATGATTGTGATTGTATGATTGTGATTGTATGATTGTGATCGCATGATTGTGATTCTTTGATTGCGATTGTATGATTGTGATTGTATGATTGTGATTGTATGATCGTGATTGTGAGATTGTGATTGTGAGATTGTGATTGTGAGATTGTGATTGTGAGATTGTGATTGTGAGATTGTGATTGTATGATTGTTATTGAATGATTGTGGCTGTATGATAGTAATTGTAAGATTGTGATTGTATGATTGCGATTGTATGATTGTGGTTGTATGATTGCGATTGTATGATTGTGATCGTATGATTGTGATTCTTTGATTGCGATTGTATGATTGTGATTGTATGATTGTGATTGTATGATTGTGATTGTATGATTGGGATCGTATGATTGTGATTGCAAGATTGTGATTGTGTGATTGCGATTGTATGATTGTGACTGTATGACTGTGATTGTATGATTGTGATTGTATGATTGTGATTGTATGATTGTGATTCTTTGATTGCGATTGTATGATTGTGATTGCATGATTGTGATTGTATGATTGTGATTGTATGATTGTGATTGTATGACTGTGATTGTATGATTGTGATTGTATGATTGTGATTGTATGATTGTGATTGTATGATTGTGATTGTATGATTGTGATTGTATGATTGTGATTGTATGATTGTGATTGTATGATTGTGATTGTATGATTGTGATTGTATGATTGTGATTGTATGATTGCGATTGTATGATTGTGATTGTATGATTGTGATTGTATGATAGTGATTGTATGATAGTGATTGTATGATTGTGATTGTATGACTGTGATTGTATGATTGCGATTGTATGATTATGATTGAATGATTGTGATTGTATGACTGTGATTGTGTGATTGTGATTGTGAGATTGTGATTGTATGATTTTGATTGTATGATGGTGATTGTATGATCGTGATTGTGAGATTGTGATTGTATGATTGTGATTGTATGATTGTGATTGTATGATTGTGATTGTATGATTGTGATTGTATGATTGTGATTGTATGATAGTAATTGTACGATTGTGATTGTATGATTGTGATTGTATGATTGTGATTGTATGATTGTGATTGTATGATTGTGATTGTATGATTGTGATCGTATGATTGTGATGGTATGACTGTGATTGTATGATTGTGATTGTATAATTGTGATTGTATGATTGTGATTGTATGATTGTGATTGTATGATTGTGATTGTATGATTGTGATTGTATGGTAGTAAATTTATGATTGTGATTGTATGATTGTGGTTGTATGATTGTGATCGTATGATTGTGATTCTTTGATTGCGATTGTATGATTGCGATTGTATGATTGTGATTGTATGATTGTGATTGTATGATTGTGATTGTATGATTGTGGTTGTATGATTGTGATTGTATGATTGTGATTGTATGATTGTGATTGTATGATTGTGATTGTATGATTGTGATTGTATGATTGTGATTGTATGATTGTGATCGTATGATTGTGGTTGTATAATTAAGGTTGTCTGATTGTTTCTGTATGATTGTGATTGTATGATTGCGATTGTATGATTGTGATTGTATGATTGTGATTGTATGATTGTGATTGTATGATTGTGATTGTATGATTGTGATTGCATGATTGTGATTGTATGATTGTGATTGTATGATTGTGATTGCATGATTGTGATTGTATGATTGTGATTGTATGACTGTGATTGTATGATTGTGATTGTATGATTGTGATTGTATGATTGTGATTGTATGATTGTGATTGTATGATTGTGATTGTATGATTGTGATTGTATGATTGTGATTGTATGATTGTGATTGCATGATAGAGATTGTATGATTGTGATTGTATGATTGTGATTGTATGATTGTGATTGTATGATTGCGATTGTGTGATTGTGATTGTATGATTGTGATTGTATGATAGTGATTGTATGATAGTGATTGTATGATTGTGATTGTATGATTGCGATTGTATGATTATGATTGAATGATTGTGATTGTATGACTGTGATTGTGTGATTGTGACTGTGAGATTGTGATTGTATGATTTTGATTGTATGATGGTGATTGTATGATCGTGATTGTGAGATTGTGATTGTATGATTGTGATTGTATGATTGTGATTGTATGATTGTGATTGTATGATTGTGATTGTATGATTGTGATTGTATGATTGTGATCGTATGATTGTGATTCTTTGATTGCGATTGTATGATTGTGATTGTATGATTGTGATTGTGTGATTGTGATTGTATGATTGTGATTGTATGATTGTGATCGTATGATTGTGATTCTTTGATTGCGATTGTATGATTGTGATTGTATGATCGTGATTGTATGATTGTGATCGTATGATTGTGATTCTTTGATTGCGATTGTATGATTGTGATTGTATGATTGTGATTGTATGATTGTGATTGTATGATTGTGATTGTATGATTGTGATTGTATGATTGTGATTGTATGATGGTGGGTGTATGATTGTGATTGTATGATTGTGATTCTTTCATTGCGATTGTATGATTGTGATTGTATGATTGTGATTGTATGATTGTGATTGTATGATTGTGATCGTATGATTGTGGTTGTATAATTAAGGTTGTATGATTGTTTCTGTATGATTGTGATTGTATGATTGCGATTGTATGATTGTGATTGTATGATTGTGATTGTGTGATTGTGATTGTATGATTGTGATTGCATGATTGTGATTGTATGATTGTGATTGTATGATTGTGATTGTATGATTGTGATTGTATGATTGTGATTGTATGATTGTGATTGTATGATTGTGATTGTATGATTGTGATCGTATGATTGTGGTTGTATAATTAAGATTGTATGATTGTTTCTGTATGATTGTGATTGTATGATTGCGATTGTATGATTGTGATTGTATGATTGTGATTGTATGATTGTGATTGTATGATTGTGATCGCATGATTGTGATTCTTTGATTGCGATTGTATGATTGTGATTGTATGATTGTGATTGTATGATCGTGATTGTGAGATTGTGATTGTGAGATTGTGATTGTGAGATTGTGATTGTATGATTGTGATTGAATGATTGTGATTGTATGATAGTAATTGTATGATTGTGATTGTATGATTGCGATTGTATGATTGTGATTGTATGATTGCGATTGTATGATTGTGATCGTATGATTGTGATTCTTTGATTGCGATTGTATGATTGTGATTGTATGATTGTGATTGTATGATTGTGATTGTATGATTGGGATCGTATGATTGTGATTGTAAGATTGTGATTGTGTGATTGCGATTGTATGATTGTGACTGTATGACTGTGATTGTATGATTGTGATTGTATGATTGTGATTGTATGATTGTGATTCTTTGATTGCGATTGTATGATTGCGATTGTATGATTGTGATTGTATGACTGTGATTGTATGATTGTGATTGTATGATTGTGATTGTATGATTGTGATTGTATGATTGTGATTGTATGATTGTGATTGCATGATTGTGATTGCATGATTGTGATTGTATGATTGTGATTGTATGATTGTGATTGTATGATTGTGATTCTTTCATTGCGATTGTATGATTGTGATTGTATGATTGTGATTGTATGATTGTGATTGTATGATTGTGATTGTATGATTGTGATTGTATGATTGTGATCGTATGATTGTGGTTGTATAATTAAGGTTGTATGATTGTGATTGTATGATTGTGATTGTATGATTGTGATTGTATGATTGTGATTGCCTGATTGTGATTGTATGATTGTGATTGTATGATTGTGATTGTATGATTGTGATTGTATGATTGTGATTGTATGATTGTGATTGTATGATTGTGATTGTATGATTGTGATCGTATGATTGTGGTTGTATAATTAAGGTTGTCTGATTGTTTCTGTATGATTGTGATTGTATGATTGCGATTGTATGATTGTGATTGTATGATTGTGATTGTATGATTGTGATTGTATGATTGTGATTGTATGATTGTGATTGCATGATTGTGATTGTATGATTGTGATTGTATGATTGTGATTGCATGATTGTGATTGTATGATTGTGATTGTATGACTGTGATTGTATGATTGTGATTGTATGATTGTGATTGTATGATTGTGATTGTATGATTGTGATTGTATGATTGTGATTGTATGATTGTGATTGTATGATTGTGATTGTATGATTGTGATTGTATGATTGTGATTGTATGATTGTGATTGTATGATTGTGATTGTATGATTGTGATTGTATGATTGTGATTGTATGATTGTGATTGTATGATTGTGATTGTATGATTGTGATTGTATGATTGTGATTGTATGATTGTGATCGTATGATTGTGATTGTATGACTGTGATTGTATGATTGTGATTGTATGATTGTGATTGTATGATTGTGATTGTATGATTGTGATTGTATGATTGTGATTGTATGATTGTGATTGTATGATTGTGATTGTATGATTGTGATTGCATGATAGAGATTGTATGATTGTGATTGTATGATTGTGATTGTATGATTGTGATTGTATGATTGCGATTGTGTGATTGTGATTGTATGATTGTGATTGTATGATAGTGATTGTATGATAGTGATTGTATGATTGTGATTGTATGATTGCGATTGTATGATTATGATTGAATGATTGTGATTGTATGACTGTGATTGTGTGATTGTGACTGTGAGATTGTGATTGTATGATTTTGATTGTATGATGGTGATTGTATGATCGTGATTGTGAGATTGTGATTGTATGATTGTGATTGTATGATTGTGATTGTATGATTGTGATTGTATGATTGTGATTGTATGATTGTGATTGTATGATTGTGATCGTATGATTGTGATTCTTTGATTGCGATTGTATGATTGTGATTGTATGATTGTGATTGTGTGATTGTGATTGTATGATTGTGATTGTATGATTGTGATCGTATGATTGTGATTCTTTGATTGCGATTGTATGATTGTGATTGTATGATTGCGATTGTGTGATTGTGATTGTATGATTGTGATTGTATGATAGTGATTGTATGATAGTGATTGTATGATTGTGATTGTATGATTGCGATTGTATGATTATGATTGAATGATTGTGATTGTATGACTGTGATTGTGTGATTGTGACTGTGAGATTGTGATTGTATGATTTTGATTGTATGATGGTGATTGTATGATCGTGATTGTGAGATTGTGATTGTATGATTGTGATTGTATGATTGTGATTGTATGATTGTGATTGTATGATTGTGATTGTATGATTGTGATTGTATGATTGTGATCGTATGATTGTGATTCTTTGATTGCGATTGTATGATTGTGATTGTATGATTGTGATTGTGTGATTGTGATTGTATGATTGTGATTGTATGATTGTGATCGTATGATTGTGATTCTTTGATTGCGATTGTATGATTGTGATTGTATGATCGTGATTGTATGATTGTGATCGTATGATTGTGATTCTTTGATTGCGATTGTATGATTGTGATTGTATGATTGTGATTGTATGATTGTGATTGTATGATTGTGATTGTATGATTGTGATTGTATGATTGTGATTGTATGATGGTGGGTGTATGATTGTGATTGTATGATTGTGATTCTTTCATTGCGATTGTATGATTGTGATTGTATGATTGTGATTGTATGATTGTGATTGTATGATTGTGATTGTATGATTGTGATCGTATGATTGTGGTTGTATAATTAAGGTTGTATGATTGTTTCTGTATGATTGTGATTGTATGATTGCGATTGTATGATTGTGATTGTATGATTGTGATTGTGTGATTGTGATTGTATGATTGTGATTGCATGATTGTGATTGTATGATTGTGATTGTATGATTGTGATTGTATGATTGTGATTGTATGATTGTGATTGTATGATTGTGATTGTATGATTGTGATTGTATGATTGTGATCGTATGATTGTGGTTGTATAATTAAGATTGTATGATTGTTTCTGTATGATTGTGATTGTATGATTGCGATTGTATGATTGTGATTGTATGATTGTGATTGTATGATTGTGATTGTATGATTGTGATCGCATGATTGTGATTCTTTGATTGCGATTGTATGATTGTGATTGTATGATTGTGATTGTATGATCGTGATTGTGAGATTGTGATTGTGAGATTGTGATTGTATGATTGTGATTGAATGATTGTGATTGTATGATAGTAATTGTATGATTGTGATTGTATGATTGCGATTGTATGATTGTGATTGTATGATTGCGATTGTATGATTGTGATCGTATGATTGTGATTCTTTGATTGCGATTGTATGATTGTGATTGTATGATTGTGATTGTATGATTGTGATTGTATGATTGGGATCGTATGATTGTGATTGTAAGATTGTGATTGTGTGATTGCGATTGTATGATTGTGACTGTATGACTGTGATTGTATGATTGTGATTGTATGATTGTGATTGTATGATTGTGATTCTTTGATTGCGATTGTATGATTGCGATTGTATGATTGTGATTGTATGACTGTGATTGTATGATTGTGATTGTATGATTGTGATTGTATGATTGTGATTGTATGATTGTGATTGTATGATTGTGATTGTATGATTGTGATTGCATGATTGTGATTGTATGATTGTGATTGTATGATTGTGATTGTATGATTGTGATTCTTTCATTGCGATTGTATGATTGTGATTGTATGATTGTGATTGTATGATTGTGATTGTATGATTGTGATTGTATGATTGTGATTGTATGATTGTGATCGTATGATTGTGGTTGTATAATTAAGGTTGTATGATTGTGATTGTATGATTGTGATTGTATGATTGTGATTGTATGATTGTGATTGCCTGATTGTGATTGTATGATTGTGATTGTATGATTGTGATTGTATGATTGTGATTGTATGATTGTGATTGTATGATTGTGATTGTATGATTGTGATTGTATGATTGTGATCGTATGATTGTGGTTGTATAATTAAGGTTGTCTGATTGTTTCTGTATGATTGTGATTGTATGATTGCGATTGTATGATTGTGATTGTATGATTGTGATTGTATGATTGTGATTGTATGATTGTGATTGTATGATTGTGATTGCATGATTGTGATTGTATGATTGTGATTGTATGATTGTGATTGTATGATTGTGATTGTATGATTGTGATTGTATGATTGTGATTGTATGATTGTGATTGTATGATTGTGATCGTATGATTGTGGTTGTATAATTAAGGTTGTCTGATTGTTTCTGTATGATTGTGATTGTATGATTGCGATTGTATGATTGTGATTGTATGATTGTGATTGTATGATTGTGATCGCATGATTGTGATTCTTTGATTGCGATTGTATGATTGTGATTGTATGATTGTGATTGTATGATCGTGATTGTGAGATTGTGATTGTGAGATTGTGATTGTGAGATTGTGATTGTATGATTGTGATTGAATGATTGTGATTGTATGATAGTAATTGTATGATTGTGATTGTATGATTGCGATTGTATGATTGTGATTGTATGATTGCGATTGTATGATTGTGATTGTATGATTGTGATTGTATGATTGTGATCGTATGTTTGTAGTTGTATAATTAAGGTTGTATGATTGTTTCTGTATGATTGTGATTGTATGATTGTGATTGTATGATTGTGATTGTATGATTGTGATTGTACGATTGTGATTGTATGATTGTGATTGTAAGATTGTGATTGTATGATTGTGACTGTATGATTGTGATCGTATGATTGTGAGTCTTTGATTGCGATTGTATGATTGCGATTGTATGATTGTGATTGTATGATTGTGATTGTATGATTGTGGTTGTATGATTGTGATTGTATGATTCTGATTCTTTCATTGCGATTGTATGATTGTGATTGTATGATTGTGATTGTATGATTGTGATTGTATGATTGTGATCGTATGTTTATGGTTGTATAATTAAGGTTGTATGATTGTTTCTGTATGATTGTGATTGTATGATTGTGATTGTATGATTGTGATTGTATGATTGCGATTGTATGATTGTGATTGTATGATTGTGATTGTATGATAGTGATTGTATGATAGTGATTGTATGATTGTGATTGTATGATTGTGATTGTATGATTGCGATTGTATGATTGTGATTGTATGATTGTGATTGTATGGTAGTAATTTTATGATTGTGATTGTATGATTGTGATTGTATGATTGTGATTCTTTGATTGCGATTGTACGATTGTGATTGTATGATTGTGATTGTAAGATTGTGATTGTATGACGGTGATTGTATGATTGTGATTGTATGATTGTGATTGTATGATTGTGATTGTATGATTGTGATTGTATGATTGTGATTGTATGGTAGTAATTTTATGATTGTGATTGTATGATTGTGATTGTATGATTGTGATTGTATGATTGTGATTGTATGATTGTGATTGTATGATTGTGATTGTACGATTGTGATTGCATGATTGTGATTGTATGATTGGGATTGTATGATTGTGATTGTATGATTGTGATTGTATGATTGTGATTGTGTGATAGTGATTGTATGATTGTGATTGTATGATTGCGATTGTATGATTATGATTGTTTGATTGTGATTGTATGATTGTGATTGTGTGATTGTGATTGTGAGATTGTGATTGTATGATCGTGATTGTGAGATTGTGATTGTGAGATTGTGATTGCATGATTGTGATTGAATGATTGTGATTGTATGATAGTAATTGTATGATTGTGATTGTATGATTGCGATTGTATGATTGTGATTGTATGATTGTGATTGTATGATTGTGATCGTATGATTGTGATTCTTTGATTGCGATTGCATGATTGCGATTGTATGATTGTGATTGTATGATTGTGATTGTATGATTGTGGTTGTATGATTGTGAATGTATGATTGTGATTCTTTCATTGCGATTGTATGATTGTGATTGTATGATTGTGATTGTATGATTATAATTGTATGATTGTGATCGTATGATTGTGGTTGTATAATTAAGGTTGTATGATTGTTTCTGTATGATTGTGATTGTATGATTGCGATTGTATGATTGTGATTGTATGATTGTGATTGTGTGATTGTGATTGTATGATTGTGATTGCATGATTGTGATTGTATGATTGTGATTGTATGACTGTGATTGTATGATTGTGATTGCATGATTGTGATTGTATGATTGTGATTGTATGATTGTGATTGTATGATTGTGATTGTATGATAGTGATTGTATGATAGTGATTGTATGATTGTGATTGTATGATTGAGATTGTATGATTGCGATTGTATGATTGTGATTGTATGATTGTGATTGTATGGTAGTAATTTTATGATTGTGATTGTATGATTGTGATTGTATGATTGTGATTCTTTCATTGCGATTGTATGATTGTGATTGTATGATTGTGATTGTATGATTATAATTGTACGATTGTGATCGTATGTTTATGGTTGTATAATTAAGGTTGTATGATTGTTTCTGTATGATTGTGATTGTATGATTGTGATTGTATGATTGTGATTGTATGATTGCGATTGTATGATTGTGATTGTATGATTGTGATTGTATGATAGTGATTGTATGATAGTGATTGTATGATTGTGATTGTATGATTGTGATTGTATGATTGCGATTGTATGATTGTGATTGTATGATTGTGATTGTATGGTAGTAATTTTATGATTGTGATTGTATGATTGTGATTGTATGATTGTGATTCTTTGATTGCGATTGTACGATTGTGATTGTATGATTGTGATTGTAAGATTGTGATTGTATGACGGTGATTGTATGATTGTGATTGTATGATTGTGATTGTATGATTGTGATTGTATGATTGTGATTGTATGATTGTGATTGTATGGTAGTAATTTTATGATTGTGATTGTATGATTGTGATTGTATGATTGTGATTGTATGATTGTGATTGTATGATTGTGATTGTATGATTGTGATTGTATGATTGTGATTGTATGATTGTGATTGTATGATTGTGATTGTATGATTGTGATTGTATGATTGTGATTGTATGATTGTGATTGTATGATTGTGATTGTATGATTGTGATTGTATGATTGTGATTGTATGATTGTGATTGTATGATTGTGATTGTATGATTGTGATTGTATGATTGTGATTGTATGATTGTGATTGTATGATTGTGATTGTATGATTGTGATTGTATGATTGTGATTGTATGATTGTGATTGTATGATTGTGATTGTATGATTGTGATTGTATGATTGTGATTGTATGATTGGGATCGTATGATTGTGATTGTAAGATTGTGATTGTTTGATTGCGATTGTGTGATTGCGATTGTGTGATTGCGACTGTATGATTGTGATTGTATGATTGTGATTGTATGATTGTGATTGTATGATTGTGATTCTTTGATTGCGATTGTATGATTGTGATTGTATGATTGTGATTGTATGATTGTGATTGTATGACTGTGATTGTATGATTGTGATTGTATGATTGTGATTGTATGATTGTGATTGTATGATTGTGATTGTACGATTGTGATTGCATGATTGTGATTGTATGATTGGGATTGTATGATTGTGATTGTATGATTGTGATTGTATGATTGTGATTGTGTGATAGTGATTGTATGATTGTGATTGTATGATTGCGATTGTATGATTATGATTGTTTGATTGTGATTGTATGATTGTGATTGTGTGATTGTGATTGTGAGATTGTGATTGTATGATCGTGATTGTGAGATTGTGATTGTGAGATTGTGATTGCATGATTGTGATTGAATGATTGTGATTGTATGATAGTAATTGTATGATTGTGATTGTATGATTGCGATTGTATGATTGTGATTGTATGATTGTGATTGTATGATTGTGATCGTATGATTGTGATTCTTTGATTGCGATTGCATGATTGCGATTGTATGATTGTGATTGTATGATTGTGATTGTATGATTGTGGTTGTATGATTGTGATTGTATGATTGTGATTCTTTCATTGCGATTGTATGATTGTGATTGTATGATTGTGATTGTATGATTATAATTGTATGATTGTGATCGTATGATTGTGGTTGTATAATTAAGGTTGTATGATTGTTTCTGTATGATTGTGATTGTATGATTGCGATTGTATGATTGTGATTGTATGATTGTGATTGTGTGATTGTGATTGTATGATTGTGATTGCATGATTGTGATTGTATGATTGTGATTGTATGACTGTGATTGTATGATTGTGATTGCATGATTGTGATTGTATGATTGTGATCGTATGATTGTGGTTGTATAATTAAGGTTGTATGATTGTTTCTGTATGATTGTGATTGTATGATTGTGACCGTATGATTGTGGTTGTATAATTAAGGTTGTATTATTGTTTCTGTATGATTGTGATTGTATGATTGCGATTGTATGATTGTGATTGTATGATTGTGATTGTATGATTGTGATCGCATGATTGTGATTCTTTGATTGCGATTGTGTGATTGTGATTGTATGATTGTGATTGTATGATCGTGATTGTGGCATTGTGATTGTGAGATTGTGATTGTATGATTGTGATTGTATGATTGTGATTCTTTGATTGCGATTGTATGATTGTGATTGTATGATTGTGATTGTATGATTGTGATTGTACGACTGTGATTGTATGATTGTGATTGTATGATTGTGATTGTATGATTGGGATTGTATGATTGTGATTGTATGATTGTGATTGTATGATTGTGATTGTGTGATAGTGATTGTATGATTGTGATTGTATGATTGCGATTGTATGATTATGATTGTTTGATTGTGATTGTATGATTGTGATTGTGTGATTGTGATTGTGAGATTGTGATTGTATGATCGTGATTGTGAGATTGTGATTGTGAGATTGTGATTGTATGATTGTGATTGAATGATTGTGATTGTATGATAGTAATTGTATGATTGTGATTGTATGATTGCGATTGTATGATTGTGATTGTATGATTGTGATTCTTTCATTGCGATTGTATGATTGTGATTGTATGATTGTGATTGTATGATTGTAATTGTATGATTGTGATCGTATGATTGTGGTTGTATAATTAAGGTTGTATGATTGTTTCTGTATGATTGTGATTGTATGATTGCGATTGTATGATTGTGATTGTATGATTGTGATTGTGTGATTGTGATTGTATGATTGTGATTGCATGATTGTGATTGTATGATTGTGATTGTATGATTGTGATTGTATGATTGTGATTGTATGATTGTGATTGTATGATTGTGATCGTATGATTGTGGTTGTATAATTAAGGTTGTATGATTGTTTCTGTATGATTATGATTGTATGATTGCGATTGTATGATTGTGATTGTATGATTGTGATTGTATGATTGTGATCGCATGATTGTGATTCTTTGATTGCGATTGTATGATTGTGATTGTATGATTGTGATTGTATGATCGTGATTGTGAGATTGTGATTGTGAGATTGTGATTGTGAGATTGTGATTGTGAGATTGTGATTGTGAGATTGTGATTGTATGATTGTTATTGAATGATTGTGGCTGTATGATAGTAATTGTAAGATTGTGATTGTATGATTGCGATTGTATGATTGTGGTTGTATGATTGCGATTGTATGATTGTGATCGTATGATTGTGATTCTTTGATTGCGATTGTATGATTGTGATTGTATGATTGTGATTGTATGATTGTGATTGTATGATTGGGATCGTATGATTGTGATTGCAAGATTGTGATTGTGTGATTGCGATTGTATGATTGTGACTGTATGACTGTGATTGTATGATTGTGATTGTATGATTGTGATTGTATGATTGTGATTCTTTGATTGCGATTGTATGATTGTGATTGCATGATTGTGATTGTATGATTGTGATTGTATGATTGTGATTGTATGACTGTGATTGTATGATTGTGATTGTATGATTGTGATTGTATGATTGTGATTGTATGATTGTGATTGTATGATTGTGATTGTATGATTGTGATTGTATGATTGTGATTGTATGATTGTGATTGTATGATTGTGATTGTATGATTGTGATTGTATGATTGCGATTGTATGATTGTGATTGTATGATTGTGATTGTATGATAGTGATTGTATGATAGTGATTGTATGATTGTGATTGTATGACTGTGATTGTATGATTGCGATTGTATGATTATGATTGAATGATTGTGATTGTATGACTGTGATTGTGTGATTGTGATTGTGAGATTGTGATTGTATGATTTTGATTGTATGATGGTGATTGTATGATCGTGATTGTGAGATTGTGATTGTATGATTGTGATTGTATGATTGTGATTGTATGATTGTGATTGTATGATTGTGATTGTATGATAGTAATTGTACGATTGTGATTGTATGATTGTGATTGTATGATTGTGATTGTATGATTGTGATTGTATGATTGTGATTGTATGATTGTGATCGTATGATTGTGATGGTATGACTGTGATTGTATGATTGTGATTGTATAATTGTGATTGTATGATTGTGATTGTATGATTGTGATTGTATGATTGTGATTGTATGATTGTGATTGTATGGTAGTAAATTTATGATTGTGATTGTATGATTGTGGTTGTATGATTGTGATCGTATGATTGTGATTCTTTGATTGCGATTGTATGATTGCGATTGTATGATTGTGATTGTATGATTGTGATTGTATGATTGTGATTGTATGATTGTGGTTGTATGATTGTGATTGTATGATTGTGATTGTATGATTGTGATTGTATGATTGTGATTGTATGATTGTGATTGTATGATTGTGATTGTATGATTGTGATCGTATGATTGTGGTTGTATAATTAAGGTTGTCTGATTGTTTCTGTATGATTGTGATTGTATGATTGCGATTGTATGATTGTGATTGTATGATTGTGATTGTATGATTGTGATTGTATGATTGTGATTGTATGATTGTGATTGCATGATTGTGATTGTATGATTGTGATTGTATGATTGTGATTGCATGATTGTGATTGTATGATTGTGATTGTATGACTGTGATTGTATGATTGTGATTGTATGATTGTGATTGTATGATTGTGATTGTATGATTGTGATTGTATGATTGTGATTGTATGATTGTGATTGTATGATTGTGATTGTATGATTGTGATTGTATGATTGTGATTGCATGATAGAGATTGTATGATTGTGATTGTATGATTGTGATTGTATGATTGTGATTGTATGATTGCGATTGTGTGATTGTGATTGTATGATTGTGATTGTATGATAGTGATTGTATGATAGTGATTGTATGATTGTGATTGTATGATTGCGATTGTATGATTATGATTGAATGATTGTGATTGTATGACTGTGATTGTGTGATTGTGACTGTGAGATTGTGAATGTATGATTTTGATTGTATGATGGTGATTGTATGATCGTGATTGTGAGATTGTGATTGTATGATTGTGATTGTATGATTGTGATTGTATGATTGTGATTGTATGATTGTGATTGTATGATTGTGATTGTATGATTGTGATCGTATGATTGTGATTCTTTGATTGCGATTGTATGATTGTGATTGTATGATTGTGATTGTGTGATTGTGATTGTATGATTGTGATTGTATGATTGTGATCGTATGATTGTGATTCTTTGATTGCGATTGTATGATTGTGATTGTATGATCGTGATTGTATGATTGTGATCGTATGATTGTGATTCTTTGATTGCGATTGTATGATTGTGATTGTATGATTGTGATTGTATGATTGTGATTGTATGATTGTGATTGTATGATTGTGATTGTATGATTGTGATTGTATGATGGTGGGTGTATGATTGTGATTGTATGATTGTGATTCTTTCATTGCGATTGTATGATTGTGATTGTATGATTGTGATTGTATGATTGTGATTGTATGATTGTGATCGTATGATTGTGGTTGTATAATTAAGGTTGTATGATTGTTTCTGTATGATTGTGATTGTATGATTGCGATTGTATGATTGTGATTGTATGATTGTGATTGTGTGATTGTGATTGTATGATTGTGATTGCATGATTGTGATTGTATGATTGTGATTGTATGATTGTGATTGTATGATTGTGATTGTATGATTGTGATTGTATGATTGTGATTGTATGATTGTGATTGTATGATTGTGATCGTATGATTGTGGTTGTATAATTAAGATTGTATGATTGTTTCTGTATGATTGTGATTGTATGATTGCGATTGTATGATTGTGATTGTATGATTGTGATTGTATGATTGTGATTGTATGATTGTGATCGCATGATTGTGATTCTTTGATTGCGATTGTATGATTGTGATTGTATGATTGTGATTGTATGATCGTGATTGTGAGATTGTGATTGTGAGATTGTGATTGTGAGATTGTGATTGTATGATTGTGATTGAATGATTGTGATTGTATGATAGTAATTGTATGATTGTGATTGTATGATTGCGATTGTATGATTGTGATTGTATGATTGCGATTGTATGATTGTGATCGTATGATTGTGATTCTTTGATTGCGATTGTATGATTGTGATTGTATGATTGTGATTGTATGATTGTGATTGTATGATTGGGATCGTATGATTGTGATTGTAAGATTGTGATTGTGTGATTGCGATTGTATGATTGTGACTGTATGACTGTGATTGTATGATTGTGATTGTATGATTGTGATTGTATGATTGTGATTCTTTGATTGCGATTGTATGATTGCGATTGTATGATTGTGATTGTATGACTGTGATTGTATGATTGTGATTGTATGATTGTGATTGTATGATTGTGATTGTATGATTGTGATTGTATGATTGTGATTGTATGATTGTGATTGCATGATTGTGATTGTATGATTGTGATTGTATGATTGTGATTGTATGATTGTGATTCTTTCATTGCGATTGTATGATTGTGATTGTATGATTGTGATTGTATGATTGTGATTGTATGATTGTGATTGTATGATTGTGATTGTATGATTGTGATCGTATGATTGTGGTTGTATAATTAAGGTTGTATGATTGTGATTGTATGATTGTGATTGTATGATTGTGATTGTATGATTGTGATTGCCTGATTGTGATTGTATGATTGTGATTGTATGATTGTGATTGTATGATTGTGATTGTATGATTGTGATTGTATGATTGTGATTGTATGATTGTGATTGTATGATTGTGATCGTATGATTGTGGTTGTATAATTAAGGTTGTCTGATTGTTTCTGTATGATTGTGATTGTATGATTGCGATTGTATGATTGTGATTGTATGATTGTGATTGTATGATTGTGATTGTATGATTGTGATTGTATGATTGTGATTGCATGATTGTGATTGTATGATTGTGATTGTATGATTGTGATTGTATGATTGTGATTCTTTCATTGCGATTGTATGATTGTGATTGTATGATTGTGATTGTATGATTGTGATTGTATGATTGTGATTGTATGATTGTGATTGTATGATTGTGATTGTATGATTGTGATTGTATGATTGTGATTGTATGATTGTGATTGTATGATTGTGATTGTATGATTGTGATTGTATGATTGTGATTGTATGATTGTGATTGTATGATTGTGATTGTATGATTGTGATTGTATGATTGTGATTGTATGATTGTGATTGTATGATTGTGATTGTATGATTGTGATCGTATGATTGTGATTGTATGACTGTGATTGTATGATTGTGATTGTATGATTGTGATTGTATGATTGTGATTGTATGATTGTGATTGTATGATTGTGATTGTATGATTGTGATTGTATGATTGTGATTGTATGATTGTGATTGCATGATAGAGATTGTATGATTGTGATTGTATGATTGTGATTGTATGATTGTGATTGTATGATTGCGATTGTGTGATTGTGATTGTATGATTGTGATTGTATGATAGTGATTGTATGATAGTGATTGTATGATTGTGATTGTATGATTGCGATTGTATGATTATGATTGAATGATTGTGATTGTATGACTGTGATTGTGTGATTGTGACTGTGAGATTGTGATTGTATGATTTTGATTGTATGATGGTGATTGTATGATCGTGATTGTGAGATTGTGATTGTATGATTGTGATTGTATGATTGTGATTGTATGATTGTGATTGTATGATTGTGATTGTATGATTGTGATTGTATGATTGTGATCGTATGATTGTGATTCTTTGATTGCGATTGTATGATTGTGATTGTATGATTGTGATTGTGTGATTGTGATTGTATGATTGTGATTGTATGATTGTGATCGTATGATTGTGATTCTTTGATTGCGATTGTATGATTGTGATTGTATGATTGTGATTGTATGATTGTGATCGTATGATTGTGATTCTTTGATTGCGACTGTATGATTGTGATTGTATGATTGTGATTGTATGATTGTGATTGTATGATTGTGATTGTATGATTGTGATTGTATGATTGTGATTGTATGATGGTGGGTGTATGATTGTGATTGTATGATTGTGATTCTTTCATTGCGATTGTATGATTGTGATTGTATGATTGTGATTGTATGATTGTGATTGTATGATTGTGATCGTATGATTGTGGTTGTATAATTAAGGTTGTATGATTGTTTCTGTATGATTGTGATTGTATGATTGCGATTGTATGATTGTGATTGTATGATTGTGATTGTGTGATTGTGATTGTATGATTGTGATTGCATGATTGTGATTGTATGATTGTGATTGTATGATTGTGATTGTATGATTGTGATTGTATGATTGTGATTGTATGATTGTGATTGTATGATTGTGATTGTATGATTGTGATCGTATGATAGTGATTGTATGATAGTGATTGTATGATTGTGATTGTATGATTGCGATTGTATGATTATGATTGAATGATTGTGATTGTATGACTGTGATTGTGTGATTGTGACTGTGAGATTGTGATTGTATGATTTTGATTGTATGATGGTGATTGTATGATCGTGATTGTGAGATTGTGATTGTATGATTGTGATTGTATGATTGTGATTGTATGATTGTGATTGTATGATTGTGATTGTATGATTGTGATTGTATGATTGTGATCGTATGATTGTGATTCTTTGATTGCGATTGTATGATTGTGATTGTATGATTGTGATTGTGTGATTGTGATTGTATGATTGTGATTGTATGATTGTGATCGTATGATTGTGATTCTTTGATTGCGATTGTATGATTGTGATTGTATGATTGTGATTGTATGATTGTGATCGTATGATTGTGATTCTTTGATTGCGATTGTATGATTGTGATTGTATGATTGTGATTGTATGATTGTGATTGTATGATTGTGATTGTATGATTGTGATTGTATGATTGTGATTGTATGATTGTGATTGTATGATGGTGGGTGTATGATTGTGATTGTATGATTGTGATTCTTTCATTGCGATTGTATGATTGTGATTGTATGATTGTGATCGTATGATAGTGATTGTATGATAGTGATTGTATGATTGTGATTGTATGATTGCGATTGTATGATTATGATTGAATGATTGTGATTGTATGACTGTGATTGTGTGATTGTGACTGTGAGATTGTGATTGTATGATTTTGATTGTATGATGGTGATTGTATGATCGTGATTGTGAGATTGTGATTGTATGATTGTGATTGTATGATTGTGATTGTATGATTGTGATTGTATGATTGTGATTGTATGATTGTGATTGTATGATTGTGATCGTATGATTGTGATTCTTTGATTGCGATTGTATGATTGTGATTGTATGATTGTGATTGTGTGATTGTGATTGTATGATTGTGATTGTATGATTGTGATCGTATGATTGTGATTCTTTGATTGCGATTGTATGATTGTGATTGTATGATTGTGATTGTATGATTGTGATCGTATGATTGTGATTCTTTGATTGCGATTGTATGATTGTGATTGTATGATTGTGATTGTATGATTGTGATTGTATGATTGTGATTGTATGATTGTGATTGTATGATTGTGATTGTATGATTGTGATTGTATGATGGTGGGTGTATGATTGTGATTGTATGATTGTGATTCTTTCATTGCGATTGTATGATTGTGATTGTATGATTGTGATTGTATGATTGTGATTGTATGATTGTGATCGTATGATTGTGGTTGTATAATTAAGGTTGTATGATTGTTTCTGTATGATTGTGATTGTATGATTGCGATTGTATGATTGTGATTGTATGATTGTGATTGTGTGATTGTGATTGTATGATTGTGATTGCATGATTGTGATTGTATGATTGTGATTGTATGATTGTGATTGTATGATTGTGATTGTATGATTGTGATTGTATGATTGTGATTGTATGATTGTGATTGTATGATTGTGATCGTATGATTGTGGTTGTATAATTAAGATTGTATGATTGTTTCTGTATGATTGTGATTGTATGATTGCGATTGTATGATTGTGATTGTATGATTGTGATTGTATGATTGTGATCGCATGATTGTGATTCTTTGATTGCGATTGTATGATTGTGATTGTATGATTGTGATTGTATGATCGTGATTGTGAGATTGTGATTGTGAGATTGTGATTGTGAGATTGTGATTGTATGATTGTGATTGAATGATTGTGATTGTATGATAGTAATTGTATGATTGTGATTGTATGATTGCGATTGTATGATTGTGATTGTATGATTGCGATTGTATGATTGTGATTGTATGATTGTGATTGTATGATTGTGATCGTATGTTTGTAGTTGTATAATTAAGGTTGTATGATTGTTTCTGTATGATTGTGATTGTATGATTGTGATTGTATGATTGTGATTGTATGATTGTGATTGTATGATTGTGATTGTATGATTGTGATTGTACGATTGTGATTGTATGATTGTGATTGTAAGATTGTGATTGTATGATTGTGACTGTATGATTGTGATCGTATGATTGTGAGTCTTTGATTGCGATTGTATGATTGCGATTGTATGATTGTGATTGTATGATTGTGATTGTATGATTGTGGTTGTATGATTGTGATTGTATGATTCTGATTCTTTCATTGCGATTGTATGATTGTGATTGTATGATTGTGATTGTATGATTGTGATTGTATGATTGTGATCGTATGTTTATGGTTGTATAATTAAGGTTGTATGATTGTTTCTGTATGATTGTGATTGTATGATTGTGATTGTATGATTGTGATTGTATGATAGTGATTGTATGATAGTGATTGTATGATTGTGATTGTATGATTGTGATTGTATGATTGCGATTGTATGATTGTGATTGTATGATTGTGATTGTATGGTAGTAATTTTATGATTGTGATTGTATGATTGTGATTGTATGATTGTGATTCTTTGATTGCGATTGTACGATTGTGATTGTATGATTGTGATTGTAAGATTGTGATTGTATGACGGTGATTGTATGATTGTGATTGTATGATTGTGATTGTATGATTGTGATTGTATGATTGTGATTGTATGATTGTGATTGTATGGTAGTAATTTTATGATTGTGATTGTATGATTGTGATTGTATGATTGTGATTGTATGATTGTGATTGTATGATTGTGATTGTATGATTGTGATTGTATGATTGTGATTGTATGATTGTGATTGTATGATTGTGATTGTATGATTGTGATTGTATGATTGTGATTGTATGATTGTGATTGTATGATTGTGATTGTATGATTGTGATTGTATGATTGTGATTGTATGATTGTGATTGTATGATTGTGATTGTATGATTGTGATTGTATGATTGTGATTGTATGATTGTGATTGTATGATTGTGATTGTATGATTGTGATTGTATGATTGTGATTGTATGATTGTGATTGTATGATTGTGATTGTATGATTGTGATTGTATGATTGTGATTGTATGATTGTGATTGTATGATTGTGATTGTATGATTGGGATCGTATGATTGTGATTGTAAGATTGTGATTGTTTGATTGCGATTGTGTGATTGCGATTGTATGATTGCGACTGTATGATTGTGATTGTATGATTGTGATTGTATGATTGTGATTGTATGATTGTGATTCTTTGATTGCGATTGTATGATTGTGATTGTATGATTGTGATTGTATGATTGTGATTGTATGACTGTGATTGTATGATTGTGATTGTATGATTGTGATTGTATGATTGTGATTGTATGATTGTGATTGTACGATTGTGATTGCATGATTGTGATTGTATGATTGGGATTGTATGATTGTGATTGTATGATTGTGATTGTATGATTGTGATTGTGTGATAGTGATTGTATGATTGTGATTGTATGATTGCGATTGTATGATTATGATTGTTTGATTGTGATTGTATGATTGTGATTGTGTGATTGTGATTGTGAGATTGTGATTGTATCATCGTGATTGTGAGATTGTGATTGTGAGATTGTGATTGCATGATTGTGATTGAATGATTGTGATTGTATGATAGTAATTGTATGATTGTGATTGTATGATTGCGATTGTATGATTGTGATTGTATGATTGTGATTGTATGATTGTGATCGTATGATTGTGATTCTTTGATTGCGATTGCATGATTGCGATTGTATGATTGTGATTGTATGATTGTGATTGTATGATTGTGGTTGTATGATTGTGATTGTATGATTGTGATTCTTTCATTGCAATTGTATGATTGTGATTGTATGATTGTGATTGTATGATTATAATTGTATGATTGTGATCGTATGATTGTGGTTGTATAATTAAGGTTGTATGATTGTTTCTGTATGATTGTGATTGTATGATTGCGATTGTATGATTGTGATTGTATGATTGTGATTGTGTGATTGTGATTGTATGATTGTGATTGCATGATTGTGATTGTATGATTGTGATTGTATGACTGTGATTGTATGATTGTGATTGCATGATTGTGATTGTATGATTGTGATTGTATGATTGTGATTGTATGATTGTGATTGTATGACAGTGATTGTATGATAGTGATTGTATGATTGTGATTGTATGATTGTGATTGTATGATTGCGATTGTATGATTGTGATTGTATGATTGTGATTGTATGGTAGTAATTTTATGATTGTGATTGTATGATTGTGATTGTATGATTGTGATTCTTTCATTGCGATTGTATGATTGTGATTGTATGATTGTGATTGTATGATTATAATTGTACGATTGTGATCGTATGTTTATGGTTGTATAATTAAGGTTGTATGATTGTTTCTGTATGATTGTGATTGTATGATTGTGATTGTATGATTGTGATTGTATGATTGCGATTGTATGATTGTGATTGTATGATTGTGATTGTATGATAGTGATTGTATGATAGTGATTGTATGATTGTGATTGTATGATTGTGATTGTATGATTGCGATTGTATGATTGTGATTGTATGATTGTGATTGTATGGTAGTAATTTTATGATTGTGATTGTATGATTGTGATTGTATGATTGTGATTCTTTGATTGCGATTGTACGATTGTGATTGTATGATTGTGATTGTAAGATTGTGATTGTATGACGGTGATTGTATGATTGTGATTGTATGATTGTGATTGTATGATTGTGATTGTATGATTGTGATTGTATGATTGTGATTGTATGGTAGTAATTTTATGATTGTGATTGTATGATTGTGATTGTATGATTGTGATTGTATGATTGTGATTGTATGATTGTGATTGTATGATTGTGATTGTATGATTGTGATTGTATGATTGTGATTGTATGATTGTGATTGTATGATTGTGATTGTATGATTGTGATTGTATGATTGTGATTGTATGATTGTGATTGTATGATTGTGATTGTATGATTGTGATTGTATGATTGTGATTGTATGATTGTGATTGTATGATTGTGATTGTATGATTGTGATTGTATGATTGTGATTGTATGATTGTGATTGTATGATTGTGATTGTATGATTGTGATTGTATGATTGTGATTGTATGATTGTGATTGTATGATTGTGATTGTATGATTGTGATTGTATGATTGTGATTGTATGATTGGGATCGTATGATTGTGATTGTAAGATTGTGATTGTTTGATTGCGATTGTGTGATTGCGATTGTGTGATTGCGACTGTATGATTGTGATTGTATGATTGTGATTGTATGATTGTGATTGTATGATTGTGATTGTATGATTGTGATTCTTTGATTGCGATTGTATGATTGTGATTGTATGATTGTGATTGTATGATTGTGATTGTATGATTGTGATTGTATGATTGTGATTGTATGATTGTGATTGTATGATTGTGATTGTACGATTGTGATTGTATGATTGTGATTGTATGATTGTGATTGTATGATTGTGATTGTATGATTGTGATTGTATGATTGTGATTGTATGATTGTGATTGTATGATTATTGTTGTATGATTGTGATTGTATGATTGTGATTCTTTCATTCCGATTGTATGATTGTGATTGTATGATTGTGATTGTATGATTGTGATTGTATGATTGTGATCGTATGATTGTGGTTGTATAATTAAGGTTGTATGATTGTTTCTGTATGATTGTGATTGTATGATTGCGATTGTATGATTGTGATTGTATGATTGTGATTGTATGATTGTGATTGTATGATTGTGATTGCCTGATTGTGATTGTATGATTGTGATTGTATGATTGTGATTGTATGATTGTGATTGTATGATTGTGATTGTATGATTGTGATTGTATGATTGTGATTGTATGATTGTGATTGTATGGTTGTGATTGTATGATTGTGATTGTATGATTGTGATTGTATGATTGTGATCGTATGATTGTGATTGTATGATTGTGATTGTATGATTGTGATTGTATGATAGTAATTGTATGATTGTGATTGTATGATTGCGATTGTATGATTGTGATTGTATGATTGTGATCGTATGATTGTGATTCTTTGATTGCGATTGTATGATTGTGATTGTATGATTGTGATTGTATGATTGTGATTGTATGATTGTGATTGGATGATTGTGATTGTATGATTGTGATTGTATGATTATTGTTGTATGATTGTGATTGTATGATTGTGATTCTTTCATTCCGATTGTATGATTGTGATTGTATGATTGTGATTGTATGATTGTGATTGTATGATTGTGATCGTATGATTGTGGTTGTATAATTAAGGTTGTATGATTGTTTCTGTATGATTGTGATTGTATGATTGCGATTGTATGATTGTGATTGTATGATTGTGATTGTATGATTGTGATTGTATGATTGTGATTGCCTGATTGTGATTGTATGATTGTGATTGTATGATTGTGATTGCATGAAAGTGATTGTATGATTGTGATTGTATGATTGTGATTGTATGATTGCGATTGTATGATTGCGATTGTATGATTGCGATTGTATGATTGTGATTGTATGATTGTGATTGTATGATTGTGATTGTATGATTGTGATTGTATGATTGTGATTGTATGATTGTGATCGTATGATTGTGGTTGTATAATTAAGGTTGTATGATTGTTTCTGTATGATTGTGATTGTATGATTGCGATTGTATGATTGTGATTGTATGATTGTGATTGTATGATTGTGATCGCATGATTGTGATTCTTTGATTGCGATTTTATGATTGTGATTGTATGATTGTGATTGTATGATCGTGATTGTGAGATTGTGATTGTGAGATTGTGATTGTATGATTGTGATTGAATGATTGTGATTGTATGATAGTAATTGTATGATTGTGATTGTATGATTGCGATTGTATGATTGTGATTGTGTGATTGCTATTCTTTGATTGCGATTGTATGATTGTGATTGTATGATTGTGATTGTATGATCGTGATTGTGAGATTGTGATTGTGAGATTGTGATTGTATGATTGTGATTGAATGATTGTGATTGTATGATAGTAATTGTATGATTGTGATTGTATGATTGCGATTGTATGATTGTGATTGTATGATTGCGATTGTATGATTGTGATCGTATGATTGTGATTCTTTGATTGCGATTGTATGATTGTGATTGTATGATTGTGATTGTATGATTATGATTGTATGATTGTGATTGTATGATTATGGTTGTATGATTGTGATTGTATGATTGTGATTCTTTCATTGCGATTGTATGATTGTGATTGTATGATTGTGATTCTTTCATTGCGATTGTATGATTGTGATTGTATGATTGCGATTGTATGATTGTGATTGTATGATTGTGATTGTATGATTGTGATTGTATGATTGTGATTGCCTGATTGTGATTGTATGATTGTGATTGTATGATTGTGATTGTATGATTGTGATTGTATGATTGTGATTGTATGATTGTGATTGTATGATTGTGATTGTATGATTGTGATTGTATGATTGTGATTGTATGATTGTGATTGTATGGTTGTGATTGTATGATTGTGATTGTATGATTGTGATTGTATGATTGTGATCGTATGATTGTGATTGTATGATTGTGATTGTATGATTGTGATTGTATGATTGTGATTGCATGATAGTGATTGTATGATTGTGCTTGTATGATTGCGATTGTATGATTGTGATTGTATGATTGTGATTGTATGATTGTGATTCTTTGATTGCGATTGTACGATTGTGATTGTATGATTGTGATTGTATGATCGTGATTGTGAGATTGTGATTGTGAGATTGTGATTGTATGATTGTGATTGAATGATTGTGATTGTATGATAGTAATTGTATGATTGTGATTGTATGATTGCGATTGTATGATTGTGATTGTATGATTGCGATTCTTTGATTGCGATTGTATGATTGTGATCGTATGATTGTGATTGTATGGTTGTGATTGTATGATTGCGATTGTATGATAGTAATTGTATGATTGTGATCGTATGATTGTGATTCTTTGATTGCGATTGTATGATTGTGATTGTATGATTGTGATTGTATGATTGTGATTGCATGATTGTGATTGTATGATTATGGTTGTATGATTGTGATTGTATGATTGTGATTCTTTCATTGCGATTGTATGATTGTGATTGTATGATTGTGATTGTATGATTGTGATTGTATGATTGTGATTGTATGATTGTGAACGTATGATTGTGGTTGTATAATTAAGGTTGTATGATTGTTTCTGTATGATTGTGATTGTATGATTGCGATTGTATGATTGTGATTGTATGATTGTGATTGTATGATTGTGATTGTATGATTGCGATTGCCTGATTGTGATTGTATGATTGTGATTGTATGATTGTGATTGTATGATTGTGATTGTATGATTGTGATTGTATGATTGTGATTGTATGATTGTGATTGTATGATTGTGATTGTATGGTTGTGATTGTATGATTGTGATTGTATGATTGTGATTGTATGATTGTGATTGCATGATTGTAATTGTATGATTGTGATTGTATGACTGTGATTGTATGATTGTGATTGTATGATTGTGATTGTATGATTGTGATTGTATGATTGTGATTGTATGATTGTGATTGTATGATTGTGATTGTATGATTGTGATTGTATGATTGTGATTGTATGATTATGATTGTATGATTGTGATTGCATGATAGTGATTGTATGATTGTGATTGTATGATTGTGATTGTATGATTGCGATTGTATGATTGCGATTGTATGATTGTGATTGTATGATAGTGATTGTATGATAGTGATTGTATGATTGTGATTGTATGATTACGATTGTATGATTATGATTGAATGATTGTGATTGTATGACTGTGATTGTGTGATTGTGATTGTGAGATTGTGATTGTATGATTTTGATTGTATGATGGTGATTGTATGATCGTGATTGTGAGATTGTGATTGTATGATCGTGATTGTGAGATTGTGATTGTATGATTGTGATTGTATGATTGTGATTGTATGATTGTGATTGTATGACTGTGATTGTAAGATTGTGATTGTGCGATTGCGATTGTATGATTGTGACTGTATAATTGTGATTGTATGATTGTGTTTGTATGATTGTGATTGTATGATTGTGATTGCATGATTGCGATCGTATGATTGTGATCGTATAATTGTGATCGTATGATTGTGATCGTATGATTGTGATTGTATGATTGTGATTGTATGATTGTGATTGAATGATTGTGATTGTATGATTGTGATTGTATGATTGCGATTGTATGATTGTGATTGTATGATTGTGATTGTATGATAGTTATTGTATGATTGTTTCTGTATGATTGTGATTGTATGATTATGATTGTATGATTGTGATTGTATGATTGTGATTGTGTGATTGCGATTGTGAGATTGTGATTGTATGATCGTGATTGTATGATCGTGATTGTGAGATTGTGGTTGTATGATTGTGATTGTATGATTGTGATTGTATGATAGTAATTGTATGATTGTGATAGTATGATTGCGATTGTATGATTGTGATTGTATGATTGTGATTGTATGATTGTGATCGTATGATTGTGATTCTTTTATTGCGATTGTATGATTGTGATTGTATGATTGTGATTGTATGATTGTGATTGTATGATTGTGATTGTATGATTGTGATTGTATGATTGTGATTGTATGATTGTGATTGTATGATTGTGATTGTATGATTGTGATTGTATGATTGTGATTGTATGATTATGATTGTATGATTGTGATTGCATGATAGTGATTGTATGATTGCGATTGTATGATTGCGATTGTATGATTGTGATTGTATGATTGTGATTGTATGATAGTAATTGTATGATTGTGATTGTATGATTGCGATTGTATGATTGTGATTGTATGATTGTGATTGTATGATTGTGATCGTATGATTGTGATTCTTTGATTGCGATTGCATGATTGCGATTGTATGATTGTGATTGTATGATTGTGATTGTATGATTGTGATTGTATGATTGTGATTCTTTCATTGCGATTGTATGATTGTGATTGTATGATTGTGATTGTATGATTGTGATTGTATGATTGTGATCGTATGTTTGTGGTTGTATAATTAAGGTTGTATGATTGTTTCTGTATGATTGTGATTGTATGATTTTGATTGTATGATTGTGATTGTATGATTGTGATTGTATGATTGTGATTGTATGATTGTGATTGTATGATTGGGATCGTATGATTGTGATTGTAAGATTGTGATTGTGTGATTGCGATTGTATGATTGTGACTGTATGATTGTGATTGTATGATTGTGATTGTATGATTGTGATTGTATGATTGTGATTCTTTGATTGCGATTGTACGATTGTGATTGTATGATTGTGATTGTATGATTGTGATTGTATGACGGTGATTCTTTGATTGCGATTGTACGATTGTGATTGTATGATTGTGATTGTATGATTGTGATTGTATGATTGTGATTGTATGATTGTGATTGTATGATTGTGATTGTATGATTGTGATTGCATGATTGTGATTGTATGATTGTGATCGTATGATTGTGATTGTATGATTGTGATTGTATGATTGTGATCGTATGATTGTGATTGTATGATTGTGATTGTATGATTGTGATTGTGTGATAGTGATTGTATGATTGTTTCTGTATGATTGTGATTGTATGATTGCGATTGTATGATTATGATTGTTTGATTGTGATTGTATGATTGTGATTGTGTGATTGTGATTGTGAGATTGTGATTGTTTGATCGTGATTGTGAGATTGTGATTGTGAGATTGTGATTGTATGATTGTGATTGAATGATTGTGATTGTATGATAGTAATTGTATGATTGTGATTGTATGATTGCGATTGTATGATTGTGATTGTATGATTGTGACTGTATGATTGTGATCGTATGATTGTGATTCTTTGATTGCGATTGTATGATTGCGATTGTATGATTGTGATTGTATGATTGTGATTGTATGATTGTGGTTGTATGATTGTGATTGTATGATTGTGATTCTTTCATTGCGATTGTATGATTGTGATTGTATGATTGTGATTGTATGATTGTGATTGTATGATTGTGATTGTGTGATAGTGATTGTATGATTGTGATTGTATGATTGCGATTGTATGATTATGATTGTTTGATTGTGATTGTATGATTGTGGTTGTATAATTAAGGTTGTATGATTGTTTCTGTATGATTGTGATTGTATGATTGCGATTGTATGATTGTGATTCTTTGATTGCGATTGCATGATTGCGATTGTATGATTGTGATTGTATGATTGTGATTGTATGATTGTGGTTGTATGATTGTGATTGTATGATTGTGATTCTTTCATTGCGATTGTATGATTGTGATTGTATGATTGTGATTGTATGATTATAATTGTATGATTGTGATCGTATGATTGTGGTTGTATAATTAAGGTTGTATGATTGTTTCTGTATGATTGTGATTGTATGATTGCGATTGTATGATTGTGATTGTATGATTGTGATTGTGTGATTGTGATTGTATGATTGTGATTGCATGATTGTGATTGTATGATTGTGATTGTATGACTGTGATTGTATGATTGTGATTGCATGATTGTGATTGTATGATTGTGATCGTATGATTGTGGTTGTATAATTAAGGTTGTATGATTGTTTCTGTATGATTGTGATTGTATGATTGCGATTGTATGATTGTGATTGTATGATTGTGATTGTATGATTGCGATTGTATGATTGTGATTGTATGATTGTGATTCTTTGATTGCGATTGTATGATTGTGATTGTATGATTGTGATTGTATGATTGTGATTGTATGATTGTGATTGTATGATCGTGATTGTGAGATTGTGATTGTGAGATTGTGATTGTGAGATTGTGATTGTATGATTGTGATTGAATGATTGTGATTGTATGAGAGTAATTGAATGATTGTGATTGTATGATTGCGATTGTATAATTGTGATTGTATGATTGCGATTGTATGATTGTGATCGTATGATTGTGATTCTTTGATTGCGATTGTATGATTGTGATTGTATGATTGTGATTGTATGATTGTGATTGTATGATTGTGATTGTATGATTGGGATCGTATGATTGTGATTGTAAGATTGTGATTGTGTGATTGCGATTGTATGATTGTGACTGTATGACTGTGATTGTATGATTGTGATTGTATGATTGTGATTGTATGATTGTGATTGTATGATTGTGGTTGTATGATTGTGATTGTATGATTGTGATTCTTTCATCGCGATTGTATGATTGTGATTGTATGATTGTGATTGTATGATTGTGATTGTATGATTGTGACCGTATGATTGTGGTTGTATAATTAAGGTTGTATGATTGTTTCTGTATGATTGTGATTGTATGATTGCGATTGTATGATTGTGATTGTATGATTGTGATTGTATGATTGTGATCGCATGATTGTGATTCTTTGATTGCGATTGTGTGATTGTGATTGTATGATTGTGATTGTATGATCGTGATTGTGGCATTGTGATTGTGAGATTGTGATTGTATGATTGTGATTGAATGATTGTGATTGTATGATAGTAATTGTATGATTGTGATTGTATGATTGCGATTGTATGATTGTGATTGTATGATTGCGATTGTATGATTGTGATCGTATGATTGTGATTCTTTGATTGCGATTGTATGATTGTGATTGTATGATTGTGATTGTATGATTATGATTGTATGATTGTGATTGTATGATTATGGTTGTATGATTGTGATTGTATGATTGTGATTCTTCCATTGCGATTGTATGATTGTGATTGTATGATTGTGATTGTATGATTGTGATTGTATGATTGTGATTGTATGATTGTGATTGTATGATTGTGATTGTATGATTGTGATCGTATGATTGTGGTTGTATAATTAAGGTTGTATGATTGTTTCTGTATGATTGTGATTGTATGATTGCGATTGTATGATTGTGATTGTATGATTATGATTGTATGATTGTGATTGTATGATTGTGATTGCCTGATTGTGATTGTATGATTGTGATTGTATGATTGTGATTGTATGATTGTGATTGTATGATTGTGATTGTATGATTGTGATTGTATGATTGTGATTGTATGATTGTGATTGTATGATTGTGATTGTATGATTGTAATCGTATGATTGTGATCGTATGATTGTGGTTGTATAATTAAGGTTGTCTGATTGTTTCTGTATGATTGTGATTGTATGATTGCGATTGTATGATTGTGATTGTATGATTGTGATTGTATGATTGTGATTGTATGATTGTGATTGTATGATTGTGATTGCATGATTGTGATTGTATGATTGTGATTGTATGATTGTGATTGCATGATTGTGATTGTATGATTGTGATTGCATGATAGTGATTGTATGATTGTGATTGTATGATTGTGATTGTATGATTGTGATTGTATGATTGTGATTGTATGATTGCGATTGTGTGATTGTGATTGTATGATTGTGATTGTATGATAGTGATTGTATGATAGTGATTGTATGATTGTGATTGTATGATTGCGATTGTATTATTATGATTGAATGATTGTGATTGTATGACTGTGATTGTGTGATTGTGATTGTGAGATTGTGATTGTATGATTTTGATTGTATGATGGTGATTGTATGATCGTGATTGTGAGATTGTGATTGTATGATTGTGATTGTATGATTGTGATTGTATGATTGTGATTGTATGATTGTGATTGTATGATTGTGATTGTATGATTGTGATTGTATGATTGTGATTGTATGATTGTGATTGTATGATTGTGATTGTATGATTGTGATTGTATGATTGTGATTGTATGATTGTGATTGTATGATTGTGATTGTATGATTGTGATTGTATGATTGTGATTGTATGATTGTGATCGTATGATTGTGATTGTATGATTGTGATTGTATGATTGTGATTGTATGATAGTGATTGTATGATTGTGATTGTATGATTGTGATTGTATGATTGTGATTGTATGATTGTGATTGCATGATAGTGATTGTATGATTGTGATTGTATGATTGTGATTGTATGATTGCGATTGTATGATTGCGATTGTATGATTGCGATTGTATGATTGTGATTGTATGATTGTGATTGTATGATTGTGATTGTATGATTGTGATTGTATGATTGTGATCGTATGATTGTGGTTGTATAATTAAGGTTGTATGATTGTTTCTGCATGATTGTGATTGTATGATTGCGATTGTATGATTGTGATTGTATGATTGTGATTGTATGATTGTGATCGCATGATAGTGATTGTATGATTGTGATTGTATGATTGTGATTGTATGATTGTGATTGTATGATTGTGATTGCATGATAGTGATTGTATGATTGTGATTGTATGATTGTGATTGTATGATTGCGATTGTATGATTGCGATTGTATGATTGCGATTGTATGATTGTGATTGAATGATTGTGATTGTATGATAGTAATTGTATGATTGTGACTGTATGATTGCGATTGTATGATTGTGATTGTATGATTGCTATTCTTTGATTGCGATTGTATGATTGTGATTGTATGATTGTGATTGTATGATCGTGATTGTGAGATTGTGATTGTGAGATTGTGATTGTATGATTGTGATTGAATGATTGTGATTGTATGATAGTAATTGTATGATTGTGATTGTATGATTGCGATTGTATGATTGTGATTGTATGATTGCGATTGTATGATTGTGATCGTATGATTGTGATTCTTTGATTGCGATTGTATGATTGTGATTGTATGATTGTGATTGTATGATTGTGATTGTATGATTGTGATTGTATGATTGTGATTGTATGATTGTGATTGTATGATTGTGATTGTATGATTATTGTTGTATGATTGTGATTGTATGATTGTGATTCTTTCATTCCGATTGTATGATTGTGATTGTATGATTGTGATTGTATGATTGTGATTGTATGATTGTGATTGTATGATTGTGATCGTATGATTGTGGTTGTATAATTAAGGTTGTATGATTGTTTCTGTATGATTGTGATTGTATGATTGCGATTGTATGATTGTGATTGTATGATTGTGATTGTATGATTGTGATTGTATGATTGTGATTGCCTGATTGTGATTGTATGATTGTGATTGTATGATTGTGATTGTATGATTGTGATTGTATGATTGTGATTGTATGATTGTGATTGTATGATTGTGATTGTATGATTGTGATTGTATGGTTGTGATTGTATGATTGTGATTGTATGATTGTGATTGTATGATTGTGATCGTATGATTGTGATTGTATGATTGTGATTGTATGATTGTGATTGTATGACAGTAATTGTATGATTGTGATTGTATGATTGCGATTGTATGATTGTGATTGTATGATTGTGATCGTATGATTGTGATTCTTTGATTGCGATTGTATGATTGTGATTGTATGATTGTGATTGTATGATTGTGATTGTATGATTGTGATTGTATGATTGTGATTGTATGATTATTGTTGTATGATTGTGATTGTATGATTGTGATTCTTTCATTCCGATTGTATGATTGTGATTGTATGATTGTGATTGTATGATTGTGATTGTATGATTGTGATCGTATGATTGTGGTTGTATAATTAAGGTTGTATGATTGTTTCTGTATGATTGCGATTGTATGATTGTGATTGTATGATTGTGATTGTATGATTGTGATTGTATGATTGTGATTGCCTGATTGTGATTGTATGATTGTGATTGTATGATTGTGATTGCATGATAGTGATTGTATGATTGTGATTGTATGATTGTGATTGTATGATTGCGATTGTATGATTGCGATTGTATGATTGCGATTGTATGATTGTGATTGTATGATTGTGATTGTATGATTGTGATTGTATGATTGTGATTGTATGATTGTGATTGTATGATTGTGATCGTATGATTGTGGTTGTATAATTAAGGTTGTATGATTGTTTCTGTATGATTGTGATTGTATGATTGCGATTGTATGATTGTGATTGTATGATTGTGATTGTATGATTGTGATCGCATGATTGTGATTCTTTGATTGCGATTGTATGATTGTGATTGTATGATTGTGATTGTATGATCGTGATTGTGAGATTGTGATTGTATGATTGTGATTGTATGATTGTGATTGTATGATTGTGATTGTATGATTGTGATTGTATGATTGTGATTGTATGATTGTGATTGTATGATTGTGATTGCATGATTGTGATTGTATGATTGTGATCGTATGATTGTGATTGTATGATTGTGATTGTATGATTGTGATCGTATGATTGTGATTGTATGATTGTGATTGTATGATTGTGATTGTGTGATAGTGATTGTATGATTGTTTCTGTATGATTGTGATTGTATGATTGCGATTGTATGATTATGATTGTTTGATTGTGATTGTATGATTGTGATTGTGTGATTGTGATTGTGAGATTGTGATTGTTTGATCGTGATTGAATGATTGTGATTGTATGAGAGTAATTGAATGATTGTGATTGTATGATTGCGATTGTATAATTGTGATTGTATGATTGCGATTGTATGATTGTGATCGTATGATTGTGATTCTTTGATTGCGATTGTATGATTGTGATTGTATGATTGTGATTGTATGATTGTGATTGTATGATTGTGATTGTATGATTGGGATCGTATGATTGTGATTGTAAGATTGTGATTGTGTGATTGCGATTGTATGATTGTGACTGTATGACTGTGATTGTATGATTGTGATTGTATGATTGTGATTGTATGATTGTGATTGTATGATTGTGGTTGTATGATTGTGATTGTATGATTGTGATTCTTTCATCGCGATTGTATGATTGTGATTGTATGATTGTGATTGTATGATTGTGATTGTATGATTGTGATTGTATGATTGTGACCGTATGATTGTGGTTGTATAATTAAGGTTGTATGATTGTTTCTGTATGATTGTGATTGTATGATTGCGATTGTATGATTGTGATTGTATGATTGTGATTGTATGATTGTGATCGCATGATTGTGATTCTTTGATTGCGATTGTGTGATTGTGATTGTATGATTGTGATTGTATGATCGTGATTGTGGCATTGTGATTGTGAGATTGTGATTGTATGATTGTGATTGAATGATTGTGATTGTATGATAGTAATTTTATGATTGTGATTGTATGATTGCGATTGTATGATTGTGATTGTATGATTGCGATTGTATGATTGTGATTCTTTCATTGCGATTGTACGATTGTGATTGTATGATTGTGATTGTATGATTGTGATTGTATGATTGTGATTGTATGATTGTGATTGTATGGTTGTGATTGTATGATTGTGATTGTATGATTGTGATTGTATGATTGTGATCGTATGATTGTGATTGTATGATTGTGATTGTATGATTGTGATTGTATGATTGTGATTGCATGATAGTGATTGTATGATTGTGCTTGTATGATTGCGATTGTATGATTGTGATTGTATGATTGTGATTGTATGATTGTGATTCTTTGATTGCGATTGTACGATTGTGATTGTATGATTGTGATTGTATGATCGTGATTGTGAGATTGTGATTGTGAGATTGTGATTGTATGATTGTGATTGAATGATTGTGATTGTATGATAGTAATTGTATGATTGTGATTGTATGATTGCGATTGTATGATTGTGATTGTATGATTGCGATTCTTTGATTGCGATTGTATGATTGTGATCGTATGATTGTGATTGTATGATTGTGATTGTATGATTGCGATTGTATGATAGTAATTGTATGATTGTGATCGTATGATTGTGATTCTTTGATTGCGATTGTATGATTGTGATTGTATGATTGTGATTGTATGATTGTGATTGCATGATTGTGATTGTATGATTATGGTTGTATGATTGTGATTGTATGATTGTGATTCTTTCATTGCGATTGTATGATTGTGATTGTATGATTGTGATTGTATGATTGTGATTGTATGATTGTGATTGTATGATTGTGATTGTATGATTGTGATTGTATGATTGTGAACGTATGATTGTGGTTGTATAATTAAGGTTGTATGATTGTTTCTGTATGATTGTGATTGTATGATTGCGATTGTATGATTGTGATTGTATGATTGTGATTGTATGATTGTGATTGTATGATTGCGATTGCCTGATTGTGATTGTATGATTGTGATTGTATGATTGTGATTGTATGATTGTGATTGTATGATTGTGATTGTATGATTGTGATTGTATGATTGTGATTGTATGATTGTGATTGTATGGTTGTGATTGTATGATTGTGATTGTATGATTGTGATTGTATGATTGTGATTGCATGATTGTAATTGTATGATTGTGATTGTATGACTGTGATTGTATGATTGTGATTGTATGATTGTGATTGTATGATTGTGATTGTATGATTGTGATTGTATGATTGTGATTGTATGATTGTGATTGTATGATTGTGATTGTATGATTATGATTGTATGATTGTGATTGCATGATAGTGATTGTATGATTGTGATTGTATGATTGTGATTGTATGATTGCGATTGTATGATTGCGATTGTATGATTGTGATTGTATGATAGTGATTGTATGATAGTGATTGTATGATTGTGATTGTATGATTACGATTGTATGATTATGATTGAATGATTGTGATTGTATGACTGTGATTGTGTGATTGTGATTGTGAGATTGTGATTGTATGATTTTGATTGTATGATGGTGATTGTATGATCGTGATTGTGAGATTGTGATTGTATGATCGTGATTGTGAGATTGTGATTGTATGATTGTGATTGTATGATTGTGATTGTATGATTGTGATTGTATGACTGTGATTGTAAGATTGTGATTGTGCGATTGCGATTGTATGATTGTGACTGTATAATTGTGATTGTATGATTGTGTTTGTATGATTGTGATTGTATGATTGTGATTGCATGATTGCGATCGTATGATTGTGATCGTATAATTGTGATCGTATGATTGTGATCGTATGATTGTGATTGTATGATTGTGATTGTATGATTGTGATTGAATGATTGTGATTGTTTGATTGTGATTGTATGATTGCGATTGTATGATTGTGATTGTATGATTGTGATTGTATGATAGTTATTGTATGATTGTTTCTGTATGATTGTGATTGTATGATTATGATTGTATGATTGTGATTGTATGATTGTGATTGTGTGATTCCGATTGTGAGATTGTGATTGTATGATCGTGATTGTATGATCGTGATTGTGAGATTGTGGTTGTATGATTGTGATTGTATGATTGTGATTGTATGATAGTAATTGTATGATTGTGATAGTATGATTGCGATTGTATGATTGTGATTGTATGATTGTGATTGTATGATTGTGATCGTATGATTGTGATTCTTTTATTGCGATTGTATGATTGTGATTGTATGATTGTGATTGTATGATTGTGATTGTATGATTGTGATTGTATGATTGTGATTGTATGATTGTGATTGTATGATTGTGATTGTATGATTGTGATTGTATGATTGTGATTGTATGATTGTGATTGTATGATTGTGATTGTATGATTATGATTGTATGATTGTGATTGCATGATAGTGATTGTATGATTGCGATTGTATGATTGCGATTGTATGATTGTGATTGTATGATTGTGATTGTATGATAGTAATTGTATGATTGTGATTGTATGATTGCGATTGTATGATTGTGATTGTATGATTGTGATTGTATGATTGTGATCGTATGATTGTGATTCTTTGATTGCGATTGCATGATTGCGATTGTATGATTGTGATTGTATGATTGTGATTGTATGATTGTGATTGTATGATTGTGATTCTTTCATTGCGATTGTATGATTGTGATTGTATGATTGTGATTGTATGATTGTGATTGTATGATTGTGATTGTATGATTGTGATTGTATGATTGTGATTGTATGATTGTGATCGTATGATTGTGGTTGTATAATTAAGGTTGTATGATTGTTTCTGTATGATTGTGATTGTATGATTGCGATTGTATGATTGTGATTGTATGATTGTGATTGTATGATTGTGATTGTATGATTGTGATTGCCTGATTGTGATTGTATGATTGTGATTGTATGATTGTGATTGCATGATAGTGATTGTATGATTGTGATTGTATGATTGTGATTGTATGATTGCGATTGTATGATTGCGATTGTATGATTGCGATTGTATGATTGTGATTGTATGATTGTGATTGTATGATTGTGATTGTATGATTGTGATTGTATGATTGTGATTGTATGATTGTGATCGTATGATTGTGGTTGTATAATTAAGGTTGTATGATTGTTTCTGTATGATTGTGATTGTATGATTGCGATTGTATGATTGTGATTGTATGATTGTGATTGTATGATTGTGATCGCATGATTGTGATTCTTTGATTGCGATTGTATGATTGTGATTGTATGATTGTGATTGTATGATCGTGATTGTGAGATTGTGATTGTGAGATTGTGATTGTATGATTGTGATTGAATGATTGTGATTGTATGATAGTAATTGTATGATTGTGATTGTATGATTGCGATTGTATGATTGTGATTGTGTGATTGCTATTCTTTGATTGCGATTGTATGATTGTGATTGTATGATTGTGATTGTATGATCGTGATTGTGAGATTGTGATTGTGAGATTGTGATTGTATGATTGTGATTGAATGATTGTGATTGTATGATAGTAATTGTATGATCGTGATTGTATGATTGCGATTGTATGATTGTGATTGTATGATTGCGATTGTATGATTGTGATCGTATGATTGTGATTCTTTGATTGCGATTGTATGATTGTGATTGTATGATTGTGATTGTATGATTATGATTGTATGATTGTGATTGTATGATTATGGTTGTATGATTGTGATTGTATGATTGTGATTCTTTCATTGCGATTGTATGATTGTGATTGTATGATTGTGATTCTTTCATTGCGATTGTATGATTGTGATTGTATGATTGCGATTGTATGATTGTGATTGTATGATTGTGATTGTATGATTGTGATTGTATGATTGTGATTGCCTGATTGTGATTGTATGATTGTGATTGTATGATTGTGATTGTATGATTGTGATTGTATGATTGTGATTGTATGATTGTGATTGTATGATTGTGATTGTATGATTGTGATTGTATGATTGTGATTGTATGGTTGTGATTGTATGATTGTGATTGTATGATTGTGATTGTATGATTGTGATCGTATGATTGTGATTGTATGATTGTGATTGTATGATTGTGATTGTATGATTGTGATTGCATGATAGTGATTGTATGATTGTGCTTGTATGATTGCGATTGTATGATTGTGATTGTATGATTGTGATTGTATGATTGTGATTCTTTGATTGCGATTGTACGATTGTGATTGTATGATTGTGATTGTATGATCGTGATTGTGAGATTGTGATTGTGAGATTGTGATTGTATGATTGTGATTGAATGATTGTGATTGTATGATAGTAATTGTATGATTGTGATTGTATGATTGCGATTGTATGATTGTGATTGTATGATTGCGATTCTTTGATTGCGATTGTATGATTGTGATCGTATGATTGTGATTGTATGATTGTGATTGTATGATTGCGATTGTATGATAGTAATTGTATGATTGTGATCGTATGATTGTGATTCTTTGATTGCGATTGTATGATTGTGATTGTATGATTGTGATTGTATGATTGTGATTGCATGATTGTGATTGTATGATTATGGTTGTATGATTGTGATTGTATGATTGTGATTCTTTCATTGCGATTGTATGATTGTGATTGTATGATTGTGATTGTATGATTGTGATTGTATGATTGTGATTGTATGATTGTGATTGTATGATTGTGATTGTATGATTGTGAACGTATGATTGTGGTTGTATAATTAAGGTTGTATGATTGTTTCTGTATGATTGTGATTGTATGATTGCGATTGTATGATTGTGATTGTATGATTGTGATTGTATGATTGTGATTGTATGATTGCGATTGCCTGATTGTGATTGTATGATTGTGATTGTATGATTGTGATTGTATGATTGTGATTGTATGATTGTGATTGTATGATTGTGATTGTATGATTGTGATTGTATGATTGTGATTGTATGGTTGTGATTGTATGATTGTGATTGTATGATTGTGATTGTATGATTGTGATTGCATGATTGTAATTGTATGATTGTGATTGTATGACTGTGATTGTATGATTGTGATTGTATGATTGTGATTGTATGATTGTGATTGTATGATTGTGATTGTATGATTGTGATTGTATGATTGTGATTGTATGATTGTGATTGTATGATTATGATTGTATGATTGTGATTGCATGATAGTGATTGTATGATTGTGATTGTATGATTGTGATTGTATGATTGCGATTGTATGATTGCGATTGTATGATTGTGATTGTATGATAGTGATTGTATGATAGTGATTGTATGATTGTGATTGTATGATTACGATTGTATGATTATGATTGAATGATTGTGATTGTATGACTGTGATTGTGTGATTGTGATTGTGAGATTGTGATTGTATGATTTTGATTGTATGATGGTGATTGTATGATCGTGATTGTGAGATTGTGATTGTATGATCGTGATTGTGAGATTGTGATTGTATGATTGTGATTGTATGATTGTGATTGTATGATTGTGATTGTATGACTGTGATTGTAAGATTGTGATTGTGCGATTGCGATTGTATGATTGTGACTGTATAATTGTGATTGTATGATTGTGTTTGTATGATTGTGATTGTATGATTGTGATTGCATGATTGCGATCGTATGATTGTGATCGTATAATTGTGATCGTATGATTGTGATCGTATGATTGTGATTGTATGATTGTGATTGTATGATTGTGATTGAATGATTGTGATTGTTTGATTGTGATTGTATGATTGCGATTGTATGATTGTGATTGTATGATTGTGATTGTATGATAGTTATTGTATGATTGTTTCTGTATGATTGTGATTGTATGATTATGATTGTATGATTGTGATTGTATGATTGTGATTGTGTGATTCCGATTGTGAGATTGTGATTGTATGATCGTGATTGTATGATCGTGATTGTGAGATTGTGGTTGTATGATTGTGATTGTATGATTGTGATTGTATGATAGTAATTGTATGATTGTGATAGTATGATTGCGATTGTATGATTGTGATTGTATGATTGTGATTGTATGATTGTGATCGTATGATTGTGATTCTTTTATTGCGATTGTATGATTGTGATTGTATGATTGTGATTGTATGATTGTGATTGTATGATTGTGATTGTATGATTGTGATTGTATGATTGTGATTGTATGATTGTGATTGTATGATTGTGATTGTATGATTGTGATTGTATGATTGTGATTGTATGATTGTGATTGTATGATTATGATTGTATGATTGTGATTGCATGATAGTGATTGTATGATTGCGATTGTATGATTGCGATTGTATGATTGTGATTGTATGATTGTGATTGTATGATAGTAATTGTATGATTGTGATTGTATGATTGCGATTGTATGATTGTGATTGTATGATTGTGATTGTATGATTGTGATCGTATGATTGTGATTCTTTGATTGCGATTGCATGATTGCGATTGTATGATTGTGATTGTATGATTGTGATTGTATGATTGTGATTGTATGATTGTGATTCTTTCATTGCGATTGTATGATTGTGATTGTATGATTGTGATTGTATGATTGTGATTGTATGATTGTGATCGTATGTTTGTGGTTGTATAATTAAGGTTGTATGATTGTTTCTGTATGATTGTGATTGTATGATTTTGATTGTATGATTGTGATTGTATGATTGTGATTGTATGATTGTGATTGTATGATTGGGATCGTATGATTGTGATTGTAAGATTGTGATTGTGTGATTGCGATTGTATGATTGTGACTGTATGATTGTGATTGTATGATTGTGATTGTATGATTGTGATTGTATGATTGTGATTGTATGATTGTGATTCTTTGATTGCGATTGTACGATTGTGATTGTATGATTGTGATTGTATGATTGTGATTGTATGACGGTGATTGTATGATTGTGATTGTATGATTGTGATTGTATGATTGTGATTGTATGATTGTGATTGTATGATTGTGATTGTATGATTGTGATTGCATGATTGTGATTGTATGATTGTGATCGTATGATTGTGATTGTATGATTGTGATTGTATGATTGTGATCGTATGATTGTGATTGTATGATTGTGATTGTATGATTGTGATTGTGTGATAGTGATTGTATGATTGTTTCTGTATGATTGTGATTGTATGATTGCGATTGTATGATTATGATTGTTTGATTGTGATTGTATGATTGTGATTGTGTGATTGTGATTGTGAGATTGTGATTGTTTGATCGTGATTGTGAGATTGTGATTGTGATTGAATGATTGTGGTTGTATGATAGTAATTGTATGATTGTGATTGTATGATTGCGATTGTATGATTGTGATTGTATGATTGTGACTGTATGATTGTGATCGTATGATTGTGATTCTTTGATTGCGATTGTATGATTGCGATTGTATGATTGTGATTGTATGATTGTGATTGTATGATTGTGGTTGTATGATTGTGATTGTATGATAGTGATTCTTTCATTGCGATTGTATGATTGTGATTGTATGATTGTGATTGTATGATTGTGATTGTATGATTGTGATCGTATGTTTATGTTTGTATAATTAAGGTTGTATGATTGTTTCTGTATGATTGTGATTGTATGATTGTGATTGTATGATTGTGATTGTATGATTGCGATTGTATTATTGTGATTGTATGATTATGGTTGTATGATTGTGATTGTATGATTGTGATTCTTTCATTGCGATTGTATGATTGTGATTGTATGATTGTGATTCTTTCATTGCGATTGTATGATTGTGATTGTATGATTGCGATTGTATGATTGTGATTGTATGATTGTGATTGTATGATTGTGATTGTATGATTGTGATTGCCTGATTGTGATTGTATGATTGTGATTGTATGATTGTGATTGTATGATTGTGATTGTATGATTGTGATTGTATGATTGTGATTGTATGATTGTGATTGTATGATTGTGATTGTATGATTGTGATTGTATGGTTGTGATTGTATGATTGTGATTGTATGATTGTGATTGTATGATTGTGATCGTATGATTGTGATTGTATGATTGTGATTGTATGATTGTGATTGTATGATTGTGATTGCATGATAGTGATTGTATGATTGTGCTTGTATGATTGCGATTGTATGATTGTGATTGTATGATTGTGATTGTATGATTGTGATTCTTTGATTGCGATTGTACGATTGTGATTGTATGATTGTGATTGTATGATCGTGATTGTGAGATTGTGATTGTGAGATTGTGATTGTATGATTGTGATTGAATGATTGTGATTGTATGATAGTAATTGTATGATTGTGATTGTATGATTGCGATTGTATGATTGTGATTGTATGATTGCGATTCTTTGATTGCGATTGTATGATTGTGATCGTATGATTGTGATTGTATGATTGTGATTGTATGATTGCGATTGTATGATAGTAATTGTATGATTGTGATCGTATGATTGTGATTCTTTGATTGCGATTGTATGATTGTGATTGTATGATTGTGATTGTATGATTGTGATTGCATGATTGTGATTGTATGATTATGGTTGTATGATTGTGATTGTGTGATTGTGATTGTATGATTGTGATTCTTTCATTGCGATTGTATGATTGTGATTGTATGATTGTGATTGTATGATTGTGATTGTATGATTGTGATTGTATGATTGTGATTGTATGATTGTGATTGTATGATTGTGAACGTATGATTGTGGTTGTATAATTAAGGTTGTATGATTGTTTCTGTATGATTGTGATTGTATGATTGCGATTGTATGATTGTGATTGTATGATTGTGATTGTATGATTGTGATTGTATGATTGCGATTGCCTGATTGTGATTGTATGATTGTGGTTGTATGATTGTGATTGTATGATTGTGATTGTATGATTGTGATTGTATGATTGTGATTGTATGATTGTGATTGTATGATTGTGATTGTATGGTTGTGATTGTATGATTGTGATTGTATGATTGTGATTGTATGATTGTGATTGCATGATTGTAATTGTATGATTGTGATTGTATGACTGTGATTGTATGATTGTGATTGTATGATTGTGATTGTATGATTGTGATTGTATGATTGTGATTGTATGATTGTGATTGTATGATTGTGATTGTATGATTATGATTGTATGATTGTGATTGCATGATAGTGATTGTATGATTGTGATTGTATGATTGTGATTGTATGATTGCGATTGTATGATTGCGATTGTATGATTGTGATTGTATGATAGTGATTGTATGATAGTGATTGTATGATTGTGATTGTATGATTACGATTGTATGATTATGATTGAATGATTGTGATTGTATGACTGTGATTGTGTGATTGTGATTGTGAGATTGTGATTGTATGATTTTGATTGTATGATGGTGATTGTATGATCGTGATTGTGAGATTGTGATTGTATGATCGTGATTGTGAGATTGTGATTGTATGATTGTGATTGTATGATTGTGATTGTATGATTGTGATTGTATGACTGTGATTGTAAGATTGTGATTGTGCGATTGCGATTGTATGATTGTGACTGTATAATTGTGATTGTATGATTGTGTTTGTATGATTGTGATTGTATGATTGTGATTGCATGATTGCGATCGTATGATTGTGATCGTATAATTGTGATCGTATGATTGTGATCGTATGATTGTGATTGTATGATTGTGATTGTATGATTGTGATTGAATGATTGTGATTGTTTGATTGTGATTGTATGATTGCGATTGTATGATTGTGATTGTATGATTGTGATTGTATGATAGTTATTGTATGATTGTTTCTGTATGATTGTGATTGTATGATTATGATTGTATGATTGTGATTGTATGATTGTGATTGTGTGATTCCGATTGTGAGATTGTGATTGTATGATCGTGATTGTATGATCGTGATTGTGAGATTGTGGTTGTATGATTGTGATTGTATGATTGTGATTGTATGATAGTAATTGTATGATTGTGATAGTATGATTGCGATTGTATGATTGTGATTGTATGATTGTGATTGTATGATTGTGATCGTATGATTGTGATTCTTTTATTGCGATTGTATGATTGTGATTGTATGATTGTGATTGTATGATTGTGATTGTATGATTGTGATTGTATGATTGTGATTGTATGATTGTGATTGTATGATTGTGATTGTATGATTGTGATTGTATGATTGTGATTGTATGATTGTGATTGTATGATTGTGATTGTATGATTGTGATTGTATGATTGTGATTGTATGATTATGATTGTATGATTGTGATTGCATGATAGTGATTGTATGATTGCGATTGTATGATTGCGATTGTATGATTGTGATTGTATGATTGTGATTGTATGATAGTAATTGTATGATTGTGATTGTATGATTGCGATTGTATGATTGTGATTGTATGATTGTGATTGTATGATTGTGATCGTATGATTGTGATTCTTTGATTGCGATTGCATGATTGCGATTGTATGATTGTGATTGTATGATTGTGATTGTATGATTGTGATTGTATGATTGTGATTCTTTCATTGCGATTGTATGATTGTGATTGTATGATTGTGATTGTATGATTGTGATTGTATGATTGTGATCGTATGTTTGTGGTTGTATAATTAAGATTGTATGATTGTTTCTGTATGATTGTGATTGTATGATTTTGATTGTATGATTGTGATTGTATGATTGTGATTGTATGATTGTGATTGTATGATTGGGATCGTATGATTGTGATTGTAAGATTGTGATTGTGTGATTGCGATTGTATGATTGTGACTGTATGATTGTGATTGTATGATTGTGATTGTATGATTGTGATTGTATGATTGTGATTGTATGATTGTGATTCTTTGATTGCGATTGTACGATTGTGATTGTATGATTGTGATTGTATGATTGTGATTGTATGACGGTGATTGTATGATTGTGATTGTATGATTGTGATTGTATGATTGTGATTGTATGATTGTGATTGTATGATTGTGATTGTATGATTGTGATTGCATGATTGTGATTGTATGATTGTGATCGTATGATTGTGATTGTATGATTGTGATTGTATGATTGTGATCGTATGATTGTGATTGTATGATTGTGATTGTATGATTGTGATTGTGTGATAGTGATTGTATGATTGTTTCTGTATGATTGTGATTGTATGATTGCGATTGTATGATTATGATTGTTTGATTGTGATTGTATGATTGTGATTGTGTGATTGTGATTGTGAGATTGTGATTGTTTGATCGTGATTGTGAGATTGTGATTGTGATTGAATGATTGTGATTGTATGATAGTAATTGTATGATTGTGATTGTATGATTGCGATTGTATGATTGTGATTGTATGATTGTGACTGTATGATTGTGATCGTATGATTGTGATTCTTTGATTGCGATTGTATGATTGCGATTGTATGATTGTGATTGTATGATTGTGATTGTATGATTGTGGTTGTATGATTGTGATTGTATGATAGTGATTCTTTCATTGCGATTGTATGATTGTGATTGTATGATTGTGATTGTATGATTGTGATTGTATGATTGTGATCGTATGTTTATGGTTGTATAATTAAGGTTGTATGATTGTTTCTGTATGATTGTGATTGTATGATTGTGATTGTATGATTGTGATTGTATGATTGCGACTGTATTATTGTGATTGTATGATTGTGATTGTATGATAGTGATTGTATGATAGTGATTGTATGATTGTGATTGTATGATTGTGATTGTATGATTGCGATTGTATGATTGTGATTGTATGATTGTGATTGTATGGTAGTAATTTTATGATTGTGATTGTATGATTGTGATTGTATGATTGTGATTCTTTGATTGCGATTGTACGATTGTGATTGTATGATTGTGATTGTAAGATTGTGATTGTATGACGGTGATTGTATGATTGTGATTGTATGATTGTGATTGTATGATTGTGATTGTATGATTGTGATTGTATGATTGTGATTGTATGGTAGTAATTTTATGATTGTGATTGTATGATTGTGATTGTATGATTGTGATTGTATGATTGTGATTGTATGATTGTGATTGTATGATTGTGATTGTATGATTGTGATTGTATGATTGTGATTGTATGATTGTGATTGTATGATTGTGATTGTATGATTGTGATTGTATGATTGTGATTGTATGATTGTGATTGTATGATTGTGATTGTATGATTGTGATTGTATGACTGTGATTGTATGATTGTGATTGTATGATTGTGATTGTATGATTGTGATTGTATGATTGTGATTGTATGATTGTGATTGTATGATTGTGATTGTACGATTGTGATTGCATGATTGTGATTGTATGATTGGGATTGTATGATTGTGATTGTATGATTGTGATTGTATGATTGTGATTGTGTGATAGTGATTGTATGATTGTGATTGTATGATTGCGATTGTATGATTATGATTGTTTGATTGTGATTGTATGATTGTGATTGTGTGATTGTGATTGTGAGATTGTGATTGTATGATCGTGATTGTGAGATTGTGATTGTGAGATTGTGATTGCATGATTGTGATTGAATGATTGTGATTGTATGATAGTAATTGTATGATTGTGATTGTATGATTGCGATTGTATGATTGTGATTGTATGATTGTGATTGTATGATTGTGATCGTATGATTGTGATTCTTTGATTGCGATTGCATGATTGCGATTGTATGATTGTGATTGTATGATTGTGATTGTATGATTGTGGTTGTATGATTGTGATTGTATGATTGTGATTCTTTCATTGCGATTGTATGATTGTGATTGTATGATTGTGATTGTATGATTGTAATTGTATGATTGTGATCGTATGATTGTGGTTGTATAATTAAGGTTGTATGATTGTTTCTGTATGATTGTGATTGTATGATTGCGATTGTATGATTGTGATTGTATGATTGTGATTGTGTGATTGTGATTGTATGATTGTGATTGCATGATTGTGATTGTATGATTGTGATTGTATGACTGTGATTGTATGATTGTGATTGCATGATTGTGATTGTATGATTGTGATCGTATGATTGTGGTTGTATAATTAAGGTTGTATGATTGTTTCTGTATGATTGTGATTGTATGATTGCGATTGTATGATTGTGATTGTATGATTGTGATTGTATGATTGCGATTGTATGATTGTGATCGTATGATTGTGATTCTTTGATTGCGATTGTATGATTGTGATTGTATGATTGTGATTGTATGATTGTGATTGTCTGATTGTGATTGTATGATCGTGATTGTGAGATTGTGATTGTGAGATTGTGATTGTGAGATTGTGATTGTATGATTGTGATTGAATGATTGTGATTGTATGATAGTAATTGAATGATTGTGATTGTATGATTGCGATTGTATAATTGTGATTGTATGATTGCGATTGTATGATTGTGATCGTATGATTGTGATTCTTTGATTGCGATTGTATGATTGTGATTGTATGATTGTGATTGTATGATTGTGATTGTATGATTGTGATTGTATGATTGGGATCGTATGATTGTGATTGTAAGATTGTGATTGTGTGATTGCGATTGTATGATTGTGACTGTATGACTGTGATTGTATGATTGTGATTGTATGATTGTGATTGTATGATTGTGGTTGTATGATTGTGATTGTATGATTGTGATTCTTTCATCGCGATTGTATGATTGTGATTGTATGATTGTGATTGTATGATTGTGATTGTATGATTGTTATTGTATGATTGTGACCGTATGATTGTGGTTGTATAATTAAGGTTGTATGATTGTTTCTGTATGATTGTGATTGTATGATTGCGATTGTATGATTGTGATTGTATGATTGTGATTGTATGATTGTGATCGCATGATTGTGATTCTTTGATTGCGATTGTGTGATTGTGATTGTATGATTGTGATTGTATGATCGTGATTGTGGCATTGTGATTGTGAGATTGTGATTGTATGATTGTGATTGAATGATTGTGATTGTATGATAGTAATTGTATGATTGTGATTGTATGATTGCGATTGTATGATTGTGATTGTATGATTGCGATTGTATGATTGTGATCGTATGATTGTGATTCTTTGATTGCGATTGTATGATTGTGATTGTATGATTGTGATTGTATGATTATGATTGTATGATTGTGATTGTATGATTATGGTTGTATGATTGTGATTGTATGATTGTGATTCTTCCATTGCGATTGTATGATTGTGATTGTATGATTGTGATGGTATGATTGTGATTGTATGATTGTGATTGTATGATTGTGATTGTATGATTGTGATTGTATGATTGTGATTGTATGATTGTGATCGTATGATTGTGGTTGTATAATTAAGGTTGTATGATTGTTTGTGTATGATTGTGATTGTATGATTGCGATTGTATGATTGTGATTGTATGATTATGATTGTATGATTGTGATTGTATGATTGTGATTGCCTGATTGTGATTGTATGATTGTGATTGTATGATTGTGATTGTATGATTGTGATTGTATGATTGTGATTGTATGATTATGGTTGTATGATTGTGATTGTATGATTGTGATTCTTCCATTGCGATTGTATGATTGTGATTGTATGATTGTGATTGTATGATTGTGATTGTATGATTGTGATTGTATGATTGTGATTGTATGATTGTGATTGTATGATTGTGATTGTATGATTGTGATCGTATGATTGTGGTTGTATAATTAAGGTTGTATGATTGTTTCTGTATGATTGTGATTGTATAATTGCGATTGTATGATTGTGATTGTATGATTATGATTGTATGATTTTGATTGTATGATTGTGATTGCCTGATTGTGATTGTATGATTGTGATTGTATGATTGTGATTGTATGATTGTGATTGTATGATTGTGATTGTATGATTGTGATTGTATGATTGTGATTGTATGATTGTGATTGTATGATTGTGATTGTATGATTGTGATTGTATGATTGTGATCGTATGATTGTGATCGTATGATTGTGGTTGTATAATTAAGGTTGTCTGATTGTTTCTGTATGATTGTGATTGTATGATTGCGATTGTATGATTGTGATTGTATGATTGTAATTGTATGATTGTGATTGTATGATTGTGATTGTATGATTGTGATTGCATGATTGTGATTGTATGATTGTGATTGTATGATTGTGATTGCATGATTGTGATTGTATGATTGTGATTGCATGATAGTGATTGTATGATTGTGATTGTATGATTGTGATTGTATGATTGTGATTGTATGATTGTGATTGTATGATTGCGATTGTGTGATTGTGATTGTATGATTGTGATTGTATGATAGTGATTGTATGATAGTGATTGTATGATTGTGATTGTATGATTGCGATTGTATTATTATGATTGAATGATTGTGATTGTATGACTGTGATTGTGTGATTGTGATTGTGAGATTGTGATTGTATGATTTTGATTGTATGATGGTGATTGTATGATCGTGATTGTGAGATTGTGATTGTATCATTGTGATTGTATGATTGTGATTGTATGATTGTGATTGTATGATTGTGATTGTATGATTGTGATTGTATGATTGTGATTGTATGATTGTGATTGTATGATTGTGATTGTATGATTGTGATCGTATGTTTATGGTTGTATAATTAAGGTTGTATGATTGTTTCTGTATGATTGTGATTGTATGATTGTGATTGTATGATTGTGATTGTATGATTGCGATTGTATTATTGTGATTGTATGATTGTGATTGTATGATAGTGATTGTATGATAGTGATTGTATGATTGTGATTGTATGATTGTGATTGTATGATTGCGATTGTATGATTGTGATTGTATGATTGTGATTGTATGGTAGTAATTTTATGATTGTGATTGTATGATTGTGATTGTATGATTGTGATTCTTTGATTGCGATTGTACGATTGTGATTGTATGATTGTGATTGTAAGATTGTGATTGTATGACGGTGATTGTATGATTGTGATTGTATGATTGTGATTGTATGATTGTGATTGTATGATTGTGATTGTATGATTGTGATTGTATGGTAGTAATTTTATGATTGTGATTGTATGATTGTGATTGTATGATTGTGATTGTATGATTGTGATTGTATGATTGTGATTGTATGATTGTGATTGTATGATTGTGATTGTATGATTGTGATTGTATGATTGTGATTGTATGATTGTGATTGTATGATTGTGATTGTATGATTGTGATTGTATGATTGTGATTGTATGATTGTGATTGTATGATTGTGATTGTATGATTGTGATTGTATGACTGTGATTGTATGATTGTGATTGTATGATTGTGATTGTATGATTGTGATTGTATGATTGTGATTGTATGATTGTGATTGTATGATTGTGATTGTACGATTGTGATTGCATGATTGTGATTGTATGATTGGGATTGTATGATTGTGATTGTATGATTGTGATTGTATGATTGTGATTGTGTGATAGTGATTGTATGATTGTGATTGTATGATTGCGATTGTATGATTATGATTGTTTGATTGTGATTGTATGATTGTGATTGTGTGATTGTGATTGTGAGATTGTGATTGTATGATCGTGATTGTGAGATTGTGATTGTGAGATTGTGATTGCATGATTGTGATTGAATGATTGTGATTGTATGATAGTAATTGTATGATTGTGATTGTATGATTGCGATTGTATGATTGTGATTGTATGATTGTGATTGTATGATTGTGATCGTATGATTGTGATTCTTTGATTGCGATTGCATGATTGCGATTGTATGATTGTGATTGTATGATTGTGATTGTATGATTGTGGTTGTATGATTGTGATTGTATGATTGTGATTCTTTCATTGCGATTGTATGATTGTGATTGTATGATTGTGATTGTATGATTGTAATTGTATGATTGTGATCGTATGATTGTGGTTGTATAATTAAGGTTGTATGATTGTTTCTGTATGATTGTGATTGTATGATTGCGATTGTATGATTGTGATTGTATGATTGTGATTGTGTGATTGTGATTGTATGATTGTGATTGCATGATTGTGATTGTATGATTGTGATTGTATGACTGTGATTGTATGATTGTGATTGCATGATTGTGATTGTATGATTGTGATCGTATGATTGTGGTTGTATAATTAAGGTTGTATGATTGTTTCTGTATGATTGTGATTGTATGATTGCGACTGTATGATTGTGATTGTATGATTGTGATTGTATGATTGCGATTGTATGATTGTGATCGTATGATTGTGATTCTTTGATTGCGATTGTATGATTGTGATTGTATGATTGTGATTGTATGATTGTGATTGTCTGATTGTGATTGTATGATCGTGATTGTGAGATTGTGATTGTGAGATTGTGATTGTGAGATTGTGATTGTATGATTGTGATTGAATGATTGTGATTGTATGATAGTAATTGAATGATTGTGATTGTATGATTGCGATTGTATAATTGTGATTGTATGATTGCGATTGTATGATTGTGATCGTATGATTGTGATTCTTTGATTGCGATTGTATGATTGTGATTGTATGATTGTGATTGTATGATTGTGATTGTATGATTGTGATTGTATGATTGGGATCGTATGATTGTGATTGTAAGATTGTGATTGTGTGATTGCGATTGTATGATTGTGACTGTATGACTGTGATTGTATGATTGTGATTGTATGATTGTGATTGTATGATTGTGGTTGTATGATTGTGATTGTATGATTGTGATTCTTTCATCGCGATTGTATGATTGTGATTGTATGATTGTGATTGTATGATTGTGATTGTATGATTGTTATTGTATGATTGTGACCGTATGATTGTGGTTGTATAATTAAGGTTGTATGATTGTTTCTGTATGATTGTGATTGTATGATTGCGATTGTATGATTGTGATTGTATGATTGTGATTGTATGATTGTGATCGCATGATTGTGATTCTTTGATTGCGATTGTGTGATTGTGATTGTATGATTGTGATTGTATGATCGTGATTGTGGCATTGTGATTGTGAGATTGTGATTGTATGATTGTGATTGAATGATTGTGATTGTATGATAGTAATTGTATGATTGTGATTGTATGATTGCGATTGTATGATTGTGATTGTATGATTGCGATTGTATGATTGTGATCGTATGATTGTGATTCTTTGATTGCGATTGTATGATTGTGATTGTATGATTGTGATTGTATGATTATGATTGTATGATTGTGATTGTATGATTATGGTTGTATGATTGTGATTGTATGATTGTGATTCTTCCATTGCGATTGTATGATTGTGATTGTATGATTGTGATGGTATGATTGTGATTGTATGATTGTGATTGTATGATTGTGATTGTATGATTGTGATTGTATGATTGTGATTGTATGATTGTGATCGTATGATTGTGGTTGTATAATTAAGGTTGTATGATTGTTTGTGTATGATTGTGATTGTATGATTGCGATTGTATGATTGTGATTGTATGATTATGATTGTATGATTGTGATTGTATGATTGTGATTGCCTGATTGTGATTGTATGATTGTGATTGTATGATTGTGATTGTATGATTGTGATTGTATGATTGTGATTGTATGATTGTGATTGTATGATTGCGATTGTATGATTGTGATTGTATGATTGCGATTGTATGATTGTGATCGTATGATTGTGATTCTTTGATTGCGATTGTATGATTGTGATTGTATGATTGTGATTGTATGATTATGATTGTATGATTGTGATTGTATGATTATGGTTGTATGATTGTGATTGTATGATTGTGATTCTTCCATTGCGATTGTATGATTGTGATTGTATGATTGTGATTGTATGATTGTGATTGTATGATTGTGATTGTATGATTGTGATTGTATGATTGTGATTGTATGATTGTGATTGTATGATTGTGATCGTATGATTGTGGTTGTATAATTAAGGTTGTATGATTGTTTCTGTATGATTGTGATTGTATAATTGCGATTGTATGATTGTGATTGTATGATTATGATTGTATGATTTTGATTGTATGATTGTGATTGCCTGATTGTGATTGTATGATTGTGATTGTATGATTGTGATTGTATGATTGTGATTGTATGATTGTGATTGTATGATTGTGATTGTATGATTGTGATTGTATGATTGTGATTGTATGATTGTGATTGTATGATTGTGATTGTATGATTGTGATTGTATGATTGTGATCGTATGATTGTGATCGTATGATTGTGGTTGTATAATTAAGGTTGTCTGATTGTTTCTGTATGATTGTGATTGTATGATTGCGATTGTATGATTGTGATTGTATGATTGTAATTGTATGATTGTGATTGTATGATTGTGATTGTATGATTGTGATTGCATGATTGTGATTGTATGATTGTGATTGTATGATTGTGATTGCATGATTGTGATTGTATGATTGTGATTGCATGATAGTGATTGTATGATTGTGATTGTATGATTGTGATTGTATGATTGTGATTGTATGATTGTGATTGTATGATTGCGATTGTGTGATTGTGATTGTATGATTGTGATTGTATGATAGTGATTGTATGATAGTGATTGTATGATTGTGATTGTATGATTGCGATTGTATTATTATGATTGAATGATTGTGATTGTATGACTGTGATTGTGTGATTGTGATTGTGAGATTGTGATTGTATGATTTTGATTGTATGATGGTGATTGTATGATCGTGATTGTGAGATTGTGATTGTATCATTGTGATTGTATGATTGTGATTGTATGATTGTGATTGTATGATTGTGATTGTATGATTGTGATTGTATGATTGTGATTGTATGATTGTGATTGTATGATTGTGATTGTATGATTGTGATTGTATGATTGTGATTGTATGATTGTGATTGTATGATTGTGATTGTATGATTGTGATTGTATGATTGTGATTGTATGATTGTGATTGTATGATTGTGATTGTATGATTGTGATTGTATGATTGTGATTGTATGATTGTGATTGTATGATTGTGATTGTATGATTGTGATTGTATGATTGTGATTGTATGATTGTGATTGTATGATTGTGATTGTATGATTGTGATCGTATGATTGTGGTTGTATAATTAAGGTTGTATGATTGTTTCTGCATGATTGTGATTGTATGATTGCGATTGTATGATTGTGATTGTATGATTGTGATTGTATGATTGTGATCGCATGATTGTGATTCTTTGATTGCGATTGTATGATTGTGATTGTATGATTGTGATTGTATGATCGTGATTGTGAGATTGTGATTGTGAGATTGTGATTGTATGATTGTGATTGAATGATTGTGATTGTATGATAGTAATTGTATGATTGTGATTGTATGATTGCGATTGTATGATTGTGATTGTATGATTGCTATTCTTTGATTGCGATTGTATGATTGTGATTGTATGATTGTGATTGTATGATTGTGATTGTATGATTGTGATCGTATGTTTGTGGTTGTATAATTAAGGTTGTATGATTGTTTCTGTATGATTGTGATTGTATGATTTTGATTGTATGATTGTGATTGTATGATTGTGATTGTATGATTGTGATTGTATGATTGGGATCGTATGATTGTGATTGTAAGATTGTGATTGTGTGATTGCGATTGTATGATTGTGACTGTATGATTGTGATTGTATGATTGTGATTGTATGATTGTGATTGTATGATTGTGATTGTATGATTGTGATTGTATGATTGTGATTCTTTGATTGCGATTGTACGATTGTGATTGTATGATTGTGATTGTATGATTGTGATTGTATGATTGTGATTGTATGACGGTGATTGTATGATTGTGATTGTATGATTGTGATTGTATGATTGTGATTGTATGATTGTGATTGTATGATTGTGATTGTATGATTGTGATTGCATGATTGTGATTGTATGATTGTGATCGTATGATTGTGATTGTATGATTGTGATTGTATGATTGTGATCGTATGATTGTGATTGTATGATTGTGATTGTATGATTGTGATTGTGTGATAGTGATTGTATGATTGTTTCTGTATGATTGTGATTGTATGATTGCGATTGTATGATTATGATTGTTTGATTGTGATTGTATGATTGTGATTGTGTGATTGTGATTGTGAGATTGTGATTGTTTGATCGTGATTGTGAGATTGTGATTGTGATTGAATGATTGTGATTGTATGATAGTAATTGTATGATTGTGATTGTATGATTGCGATTGTATGATTGTGATTGTATGATTGTGACTGTATGATTGTGATCGTATGATTGTGATTCTTTGATTGCGATTGTATGATTGCGATTGTATGATTGTGATTGTATGATTGTGATTGTATGATTGTGGTTGTATGATTGTGATTGTATGATAGTGATTCTTTCATTGCGATTGTATGATTGTGATTGTATGATTGTGATTGTATGATTGTGATTGTATGATTGTGATCGTATGTTTATGGTTGTATAATTAAGGTTGTATGATTGTTTCTGTATGATTGTGATTGTATGATTGTGATTGTATGATTGTGATTGTATGATTGCGATTGTATTATTGTGATTGTATGATTGTGATTGTATGATAGTGATTGTATGATAGTGATTGTATGATTGTGATTGTATGATTGTGATTGTATGATTGCGATTGTATGATTGTGATTGTATGATTGTGATTGTATGGTAGTAATTTTATGATTGTGATTGTATGATTGTGATTGTATGATTGTGATTCTTTGATTGCGATTGTACGATTGTGATTGTATGATTGTGATTGTAAGATTGTGATTGTATGACGGTGATTGTATGATTGTGATTGTATGATTGTGATTGTATGATTGTGATTGTATGATTGTGATTGTATGATTGTGATTGTATGATTGTGATTGTATGGTAGTAATTTTATGATTGTGATTGTATGATTGTGATTGTATGATTGTGATTGTATGATTGTGATTGTATGATTGTGATTGTATGATTGTGATTGTATGATTGTGATTGTATGATTGTGATTGTATGATTGTGATTGTATGATTGTGATTGTATGATTGTGATTGTATGATTGTGATTGTATGATTGTGATTGTATGATTGTGATTGTATGATTGTGATTGTATGACTGTGATTGTATGATTGTGATTGTATGATTGTGATTGTATGATTGTGATTGTATGATTGTGATTGTATGATTGTGATTGTATGATTGTGATTGTACGATTGTGATTGCATGATTGTGATTGTATGATTGGGATTGTATGATTGTGATTGTATGATTGTGATTGTATGATTGTGATTGTGTGATAGTGATTGTATGATTGTGATTGTATGATTGCGATTGTATGATTATGATTGTTTGATTGTGATTGTATGATTGTGATTGTGTGATTGTGATTGTGAGATTGTGATTGTATGATCGTGATTGTGAGATTGTGATTGTGAGATTGTGATTGCATGATTGTGATTGAATGATTGTGATTGTATGATAGTAATTGTATGATTGTGATTGTATGATTGCGATTGTATGATTGTGATTGTATGATTGTGATTGTATGATTGTGATCGTATGATTGTGATTCTTTGATTGCGATTGCATGATTGCGATTGTATGATTGTGATTGTATGATTGTGATTGTATGATTGTGGTTGTATGATTGTGATTGTATGATTGTGATTCTTTCATTGCGATTGTATGATTGTGATTGTATGATTGTGATTGTATGATTGTAATTGTATGATTGTGATCGTATGATTGTGGTTGTATAATTAAGGTTGTATGATTGTTTCTGTATGATTGTGATTGTATGATTGCGATTGTATGATTGTGATTGTATGATTGTGATTGTGTGATTGTGATTGTATGATTGTGATTGCATGATTGTGATTGTATGATTGTGATTGTATGACTGTGATTGTATGATTGTGATTGCATGATTGTGATTGTATGATTGTGATCGTATGATTGTGGTTGTATAATTAAGGTTGTATGATTGTTTCTGTATGATTGTGATTGTATGATTGCGATTGTATGATTGTGATTGTATGATTGTGATTGTATGATTGCGATTGTATGATTGTGATCGTATGATTGTGCTTCTTTGATTGCGATTGTATGATTGTGATTGTATGATTGTGATTGTATGATTGTGATTGTATGATTGTGATTGTATGATCGTGATTGTGAGATTGTGATTGTGAGATTGTGATTGTGAGATTGTGATTGTATGATTGTGATTGAATGATTGTGATTGTATGATAGTAATTGAATGATTGTGATTGTATGATTGCGATTGTATAATTGTGATTGTATGATTGCGATTGTATGATTGTGATCGTATGATTGTGATTCTTTGATTGCGATTGTATGATTGTGATTGTATGATTGTGATTGTATTATTGTGATTGTATGATTGTGATTGTATGATTGGGATCGTATGATTGTGATTGTAAGATTGTGATTGTGTGATTGCGATTGTATGATTGTGACTGTATGACTGTGATTGTATGATTGTGATTGTATGATTGTGATTGTATGATTGTGGTTGTATGATTGTGATTGTATGATTGTGATTCTTTCATCGCGATTGTATGATTGTGATTGTATGATTGTGATTGTATGATTGTGATTGTATGATTGTGATTGTATGATTGTGATTGTATGATTGTTATTGTATGATTGTGACCGTATGATTGTGGTTGTATAATTAAGGTTGTATGATTGTTTCTGTATGATTGTGATTGTATGATTGCGATTGTATGATTGTGATTGTATGATTGTGATTGTATGATTGTGATCGCATGATTGTGATTCTTTGATTGCGATTGTGTGATTGTGATTGTATGATTGTGATTGTATGATCGTGATTGTGGCATTGTGATTGTGAGATTGTGATTGTATGATTGTGATTGAATGATTGTGATTGTATGATAGTAATTGTATGATTGTGATTGTATGATTGCGATTGTATGATTGTGATTGTATGATTGCGATTGTATGATTGTGATCGTATGATTGTGATTCTTTGATTGCGATTGTATGATTGTGATTGTATGATTGTGATTGTATGATTATGATTGTATGATTGTGATTGTATGATTATGGTTGTATGATTGTGATTGTATGATTGTGATTCTTCCATTGCGATTGTATGATTGTGATTGTATGATTGTGATGGTATGATTGTGATTGTATGATTGTGATTGTATGATTGTGATTGTATGATTGTGATTGTATGATTGTGATTGTATGATTGTGATCGTATGATTGTGGTTGTATAATTAAGGTTGTATGATTGTTTGTGTATGATTGTGATTGTATGATTGCGATTGTATGATTGTGATTGTATGATTATGATTGTATGATTGTGATTGTATGATTGTGATTGCCTGATTGTGATTGTATGATTGTGATTGTATGATTGTGATTGTATGATTGTGATTGTATGATTGTGATTGTATGATTGTGATTGTATGATTGCGATTGTATGATTGTGATTGTATGATTGCGATTGTATGATTGTGATCGTATGATTGTGATTCTTTGATTGCGATTGTATGATTGTGATTGTATGATTGTGATTGTATGATTATGATTGTATGATTGTGATTGTATGATTATGGTTGTATGATTGTGATTGTATGATTGTGATTCTTCCATTGCGATTGTATGATTGTGATTGTATGATTGTGATTGTATGATTGTGATTGTATGATTGTGATTGTATGATTGTGATTGTATGATTGTGATTGTATGATTGTGATTGTATGATTGTGATCGTATGATTGTGGTTGTATAATTAAGGTTGTATGATTGTTTCTGTATGATTGTGATTGTATAATTGCGATTGTATGATTGTGATTGTATGATTATGATTGTATGATTTTGATTGTATGATTGTGATTGCCTGATTGTGATTGTATGATTGTGATTGTATGATTGTGATTGTATGATTGTGATTGTATGATTGTGATTGTATGATTGTGATTGTATGATTGTGATTGTATGATTGTGATTGTATGATTGTGATTGTATGATTGTGATTGTATGATTGTGATCGTATGATTGTGATCGTATGATTGTGGTTGTATAATTAAGGTTGTCTGATTGTTTCTGTATGATTGTGATTGTATGATTGCGATTGTATGATTGTGATTGTATGATTGTAATTGTATGATTGTGATTGTATGATTGTGATTGTATGATTGTGATTGCATGATTGTGATTGTATGATTGTGATTGTATGATTGTGATTGCATGATTGTGATTGTATGATTGTGATTGCATGATAGTGATTGTATGATTGTGATTGTATGATTGTGATTGTATGATTGTGATTGTATGATTGCGATTGTGTGATTGTGATTGTATGATTGTGATTGTATGATAGTGATTGTATGATAGTGATTGTATGATTGTGATTGTATGATTGCGATTGTATTATTATGATTGAATGATTGTGATTGTATGACTGTGATTGTGTGATTGTGATTGTGAGATTGTGATTGTATGATTTTGATTGTATGATGGTGATTGTATGATCGTGATTGTGAGATTGTGATTGTATCATTGTGATTGTATGATTGTGATTGTATGATTGTGATTGTATGATTGTGATTGTATGATTGTGATTGTATGATTGTGATTGTATGATTGTGATTGTATGATTGTGATTGTATGATTGTGATTGTATGATTGTGATTGTATGATTGTGATTGTATGATTGTGATTGTATGATTGTGATTGTATGATTGTGATTGTATGATTGTGATTGTATGATTGTGATTGTATGATTGTGATTGTATGATTGTGATTGTATGATTGTGATTGTATGATTGTGATTGTATGATTGTGATTGTATGATTGTGATTGTATGATTGTGATCGTATGATTGTGGTTGTATAATTAAGGTTGTATGATTGTTTCTGCATGATTGTGATTGTATGATTGCGATTGTATGATTGTGATTGTATGATTGTGATTGTATGATTGTGATCGCATGATTGTGATTCTTTGATTGCGATTGTATGATTGTGATTGTATGATTGTGATTGTATGATCGTGATTGTGAGATTGTGATTGTGAGATTGTGATTGTATGATTGTGATTGAATGATTGTGATTGTATGATAGTAATTGTATGATTGTGATTGTATGATTGCGATTGTATGATTGTGATTGTATGATTGCTATTCTTTGATTGCGATTGTATGATTGTGATTGTATGATTGTGATTGTATGATCGTGATTGTGAGATTGTGATTGTGAGATTGTGATTGTATGATTGTGATTGAATGATTGTGATTGTATGATAGTAATTGTATGATTGTGATTGTATGATTGCGATTGTATGATTGTGATTGTATGATTGCGATTGTATGATTGTGATCGTATGATTGTGATTCTTTGATTGCGATTGTATGATTGTGATTGTATGATTGTGATTGTATGATTGTGATTGTATGATTGTGATTGTATGATTGTGATTGTATGATTGTGATTGTATGATTGTGATTGTATGATTGTGATTGTATGATTATTGTTGTATGATTGTGATTGTATGATTGTGATTCTTTCATTCCGATTGTATGATTGTGATTGTATGATTGTGATTGTATGATTGTGATTGTATGATTGTGATCGTATGATTGTGGTTGTATAATTAAGGTTGTATGATTGTTTCTGTATGATTGTGATTGTATGATTGCGATTGTATGATTGTGATTGTATGATTGTGATTGTGAGATTGTGATTGTGAGATTGTGATTGTATGATTGTGATTGAATGATTGTGATTGTATGATAGTAATTGTATGATTGTGATTGTATGATTGCGATTGTATGATTGTGATTGTATGATTGCGATTGTATGATTGTGATCGTATGATTGTGATTCTTTGATTGCGATTGTATGATTGTGATTGTATGATTGTGATTGTATGATTGTGATTGTATGATTGTGATTGTATGATTGTGATTGTATGATTGTGATTGTATGATTGTGATTGTATGATTGTGATTGTATGATTATTGTTGTATGATTGTGATTGTATGATTGTGATTCTTTCATTCCGATTGTATGATTGTGATTGTATGATTGTGATTGTATGATTGTGATTGTATGATTGTGATCGTATGATTGTGGTTGTATAATTAAGGTTGTATGATTGTTTCTGTATGATTGTGATTGTATGATTGCGATTGTATGATTGTGATTGTATGATTGTGATTGTATGATTGTGATTGTATGATTGTGATTGCCTGATTGTGATTGTATGATTGTGATTGTATGATTGTGATTGTATGATTGTGATTGTATGATTGTGATTGTATGATTGTGATTGTATGATTGTGATTGTATGATTGTGATTGTATGGTTGTGATTGTATGATTGTGATTGTATGATTGTGATTGTATGATTGTGATCGTATGATTGTGATTGTATGATTGTGATTGTATGGTTGTGATTGTATGATAGTAATTGTATGATTGTGATTGTATGATTGCGATTGTATGATTGTGATTGTATGATTGTGATCGTATGATTGTGATTCTTTGATTGCGATTGTATGATTGTGATTGTATGATTGTGATTGTATGATTGTGATTGTATGATTGTGATTGTATGATTATTGTTGTATGATTGTGATTGTATGATTGTGATTCTTTCATTCCGATTGTATGATTGTGATTGTATGATTGTGATTGTATGATTGTGATTGTATGATTGTGATCGTATGATTGTGGTTGTATAATTAAGGTTGTATGATTGTTTCTGTATGATTGTGATTGTATGATTGCGATTGTATGATTGTGATTGTATGATTGTGATTGTATGATTGTGATTGTATGATTGTGATTGCCTGATTGTGATTGTATGATTGTGATTGTATGATTGTGATTGCATGATAGTGATTGTATGATTGTGATTGTATGATTGTGATTGTATGATTGCGATTGTATGATTGCGATTGTATGATTGCGATTGTATGATTGTGATTGTATGATTGTGATTGTATGATTGTGATTGTATGATTGTGATTGTATGATTGTGACTGTATGATTGTGATCGTATGATTGTGGTTGTATAATTAAGGTTGTATGATTGTTTCTGTATGATTGTGATTGTATGATTGCGATTGTATGATTGTGATTGTATGATTGTGATTGTATGATTGTGATCGCATGATTGTGATTCTTTGATTGCGATTGTATGATTGTGATTGTATGATTGTGATTGTATGATCGTGATTGTGAGATTGTGATTGTGAGATTGTGATTGTATGATTGTGATTGAATGATTGTGATTGTATGATAGTAATTGTATGATTGTGATTGTATGATTGCGATTGTATGATTGTGATTGTATGATTGCTATTCTTTGATTGCGATTGTATGATTGTGATTGTATGATTGTGATTGTATGATCGTGATTGTGAGATTGTGATTGTGAGATTGTGATTGTATGATTGTGATTGAATGATTGTGATTGTATGATAGTAATTGTATGATTGTGATTGTATGATTGCGATTGTATGATTGTGATTGTATGATTGCTATTCTTTGATTGTGATTGTATGATAGTAATTGTATGATTGTGATTGTATGATTGCGATTGTATGATTGTGATTGTATGATTGCTATTCTTTGATTGCGATTGTATGATTGTGATTGTATGGTTGTGATTGTATGATCGTGATTGTGAGATTGTGATTGTGAGATTGTGATTGTATGATTGTGATTGAATGATTGTGATTGTATGATAGTAATTGTATGATTGTGATTGTATGGTTGCGATTGTATGATTGTGATTGTATGATTGCGATTGTATGATTGTGATTGTATGATTGCTATTCTTTGATTGCGATTGTATGATTGTGATTGTATGATTGTGATTGTATGATCGTGATTGTGAGATTGTGATTGTGAGATTGTGATTGTATGATTGTGATTGAATGATTGTGATTGTATGATAGTAATTGTATGATTGTGATTGTATGATTGCGATTGTATGATTGTGATTGTATGATTGCGATTGTATGATTGTGATCGTATGATTGTGATTCTTTGATTGCGATTGTATGATTGTGATTGTATGATTGTGATTGTATGATTGTGATTGTATGATTGTGATTGTATGATTGTGATTGTATGATTGTGATTGTATGATTGTGTTTGTATGATTATTGTTGTATGATTGTGATTGTATGATTGTGATTCTTTCATTCCGATTGTATGATTGTGATTGTATGATTGTGATTGTATGATTGTGATTGTATGATTGTGATCGTATGATTGTGGTTGTATAATTAAGGTTGTATGATTGTTTCTGTATGATTGTGATTGTATGATTGCGATTGTATGATTGTGATTGTATGATTGTGATTGTATGATTGTGATTGTATGATTGTGATTGCCTGATTGTGATTGTATGATTGTGATTGTATGATTGTGATTGTATGATTGTGATTGTATGATTGTGATTGTATGATTGTGATTGTATGATTGTGATTGTATGATTGTGATTGTATGGTTGTGATTGTATGATTGTGATTGTATGATTGTGATTGTATGATTGTGATCGTATGATTGTGATTGTATGATTGTGATTGTATGATTGTGATTGTATGATAGTAATTGTATGGTTGTGATTGTATGATTGCGATTGTATGATTGTGATTGTATGATTGTGATCGTATGATTGTGATTCTTTGATTGCGATTGTATGATTGTGATTGTATGATTGTGATTGTATGATTGTGATTGTATGATTGTGATGGTATGATTGTGATTGTATGATTGTGATTGTATGATTATTGTTGTATGATTGTGATTGTATGATTGTGATTCTTTCATTCCGATTGTATGATTGTGATTGTATGATTGTGATTGTATGATTGTGATTGTATGATTGTGATCGTATGATTGTGGTTGTATAATTAAGGTTGTATGATTGTTTCTGTATGATTGTGATTGTATGATTGCGATTGTATGATTGTGATTGTATGATTGTGATTTTATGATTGTGATTGTATGATTGTGATTGCCTGATTGTGATTGTATGATTGTGATTGTATGATTGTGATTGCATGATAGTGAGTGTATGATTGTGATTGTATGATTGTGATTGTATGATTGCGATTGTATGATTGCGATTGTATGATTGCGATTGTATGATTGTGATTGTATGATTGTGATTGTATGATTGTGATTGTATGATTGTGATTGTATGATTGTGATTGTATGATTGTGATCGTATGATTGTGGTTGTATAATTAAGGTTGTATGATTGTTTCTGTATGATTGTGATTGTATGATTGCGATTGTATGATTGTGATTGTATGATTGTGATTGTATGATTGTGATTGTATGATTGTGATTGTATGATTGTGATTGTATGATTGTGATTGTATGATTGTGATTGTATGATCGTGATTGTGAGATTGTGATTGTGAGATTGTGATTGTATGATTGTGATTGAATGATTGTGATTGTATGATAGTAATTGTATGATTGTGATTGTATGATTGCGATTGTATGATTGTGATTGTATGATTGCTATTCTTTGATTGCGATTGTATGATTGTGATTGTATGATTGTGATTGTATGATCGTGATTGTGAGATTGTGATTGTGAGATTGTGATTGTATGATTGTGATTGTATGATTGTGATTGTATGATTGTGATTGAATGATTGTGATTGTATGATTGTGATTGTATGATTGCGATTGTATGGTTGTGATTGTATGATTGTGATTGTATGACTGTGATCGTATGATTGTGATTCTTTGATTGCGATTGTATGATTGTGTTTGTATGATTGTGATTGTGTGATTGTGATTGTGTGATTGTGATTGTATGATTGTGATTGTATGATTGTGATTGCATGATTGTGATTGCATGATTGTGATTGTATGATTGTGATTGTATGATTGTGATTGTATGATAGTTATTGTATGATTGTTTCTGTATGATTGTGATTGTATGATTATGATTGTATGATTGTGATTGTATGATTGTGATTGTGTGATTGCGATTGTGAGATTGTGATTGTATGATCGTGATTGTATGATCGTGATTGTGAGATTGTGGTTGTATGATTGTGATTGTATGATTGTGATTGTATGATAGTAATTGTATGATTGTGATAGTATGATTGCGATTGTATGATTGTGATTGTATGATTGTGATTGTATGATTGTGATCGTATGATTGTGATTCTTTTATTGCGATTGTATGATTGTGATTGTATGATTGTGATTGTATGATTGTGATTGTATGATTGTGATTGTATGATTGTGATTGTATGATTGTGATTGTATGATTGTGATTGTATGATTGTGATTGTATGATTGTGATTGTATGATTGTGATTGTATGATTGTGATTGTATGATTATGATTGTATGATTGTGATTGCATGATAGTGATTGTATGATTGCGATTGTATGATTGCGATTGTATGATTGTGATTGTATGATTGTGATTGTATGATTGTGGTTGTATGATTGTGATTCTTTCATTGCGATTGTATGATTGTGATTGTATGATTGTGATTGTATGATTGTGATCGTATGATTGTGGTTGTATAATAATGGTTGTATGATTGTTTCTGTATGATTGTGATTGTATGATTGCGATTGTATGATTGTGATTGTATGATTGCTATTCTTTGATTGCGATTGTATGATTGTGATTGTATGATTGTGATTGTATGATCGTGATTGTGAGATTGTGATTGTGAGATTGTGATTGTATGATTGTGATTGAATGATTGTGATTGTATGATAGTAATTGTATGATTGTGATTGTATGATTGCGATTGTATGATTGTGATTGTATGATTGCGATTGTATGATTGTGATCGTATGATTGTGATTCTTTGATTGCGATTGTATGATTGTGATTGTATGATTGTGATTGTATGATTGTGATTGTATGATTGTGATTGTATGATTGTGATTGTATGATTGTGATTGTATGATTGTGATTGTATGATTGTGATTGTATGATTGTGTTTGTATGATTATTGTTGTATGATTGTGATTGTATGATTGTGATTCTTTCATTCCGATTGTATGATTGTGATTGTATGATTGTGATTGTATGATTGTGATTGTATGATTGTGATCGTATGATTGTGGTTGTATAATTAAGGTTGTATGATTGTTTCTGTATGATTGTGATTGTATGATTGCGATTGTATGATTGTGATTGTATGATTGTGATTGTATGATTGTGATTGTATGATTGTGATTGCCTGATTGTGATTGTATGATTGTGATTGTATGATTGTGATTGTATGATTGTGATTGTATGATTGTGATTGTATGATTGTGATTGTATGATTGTGATTGTATGATTGTGATTGTATGATTGTGATTGTATGGTTGTGATTGTATGATTGTGATTGTATGATTGTGATTGTATGATTGTGATCGTATGATTGTGATTGTATGATTGTGATTGTATGATTGTGATTGTATGATTGTGATTGTATGATTGTGATTGTATGATTGTGATTGTATGATTGTGATTGTATGATTGTGATTGTATGATTGTGATTGTATGATTGTGATTGTATGATTGTGATTGTATGATTGTGATTGTATGATTGTGATTGTATGATTGTGATTGTATGATTGTGATTGTATGATTGTGATTGTATGATTGTGATTGTATGATTGTGATCGTATGATTGTGGTTGTATAATTAAGGTTGTATGATTGTTTCTGCATGATTGTGATTGTATGATTGCGATTGTATGATTGTGATTGTATGATTGTGATTGTATGATTGTGATCGCATGATTGTGATTCTTTGATTGCGATTGTATGATTGTGATTGTATGATTGTGATTGTATGATCGTGATTGTGAGATTGTGATTGTGAGATTGTGATTGTATGATTGTGATTGAATGATTGTGATTGTATGATAGTAATTGTATGATTGTGATTGTATGATTGCGATTGTATGATTGTGATTGTATGATTGCTATTCTTTGATTGCGATTGTATGATTGTGATTGTATGATTGTGATTGTATGATTGTGATTGTATGATTGTGATCGTATGTTTGTGGTTGTATAATTAAGGTTGTATGATTGTTTCTGTATGATTGTGATTGTATGATTTTGATTGTATGATTGTGATTGTATGATTGTGATTGTATGATTGTGATTGTATGATTGGGATCGTATGATTGTGGTTGTAAGATTGTGATTGTGTGATTGCGATTGTATGATTGTGACTGTATGATTGTGATTGTATGATTGTGATTGTATGATTGTGATTGTATGATTGTGATTGTATGATTGTGATTCTTTGATTGCGATTGTACGATTGTGATTGTATGATTGTGATTGTATGATTGTGATTGTATGACGGTGATTGTATGATTGTGATTGTATGATTGTGATTGTATGATTGTGATTGTATGATTGTGATTGTATGATTGTGATTGTATGATTGTGATTGCATGATTGTGATTGTATGATTGTGATCGTATGATTGTGATTGTATGATTGTGATTGTATGATTGTGATCGTATGATTGTGATTGTATGATTGTGATTGTATGATTGTGATTGTGTGATAGTGATTGTATGATTGTTTCTGTATGATTGTGATTGTATGATTGCGATTGTATGATTATGATTGTTTGATTGTGATTGTATGATTGTGATTGTGTGATTGTGATTGTGAGATTGTGATTGTTTGATCGTGATTGTGAGATTGTGATTGTGATTGAATGATTGTGATTGTATGATAGTAATTGTATGATTGTGATTGTATGATTGCGATTGTATGATTGTGATTGTATGATTGTGACTGTATGATTGTGATCGTATGATTGTGATTCTTTGATTGCGATTGTATGATTGCGATTGTATGATTGTGATTGTATGATTGTGATTGTATGATTGTGGTTGTATGATTGTGATTGTATGATAGTGATTCTTTCATTGCGATTGTATGATTGTGATTGTATGATTGTGATTGTATGATTGTGATTGTATGATTGTGATCGTATGTTTATGGTTGTATAATTAAGGTTGTATGATTGTTTCTGTATGATTGTGATTGTATGATTGTGATTGTATGATTGTGATTGTATGATTGCGATTGTATTATTGTGATTGTATGATTGTGATTGTATGATAGTGATTGTATGATAGTGATTGTATGATTGTGATTGTATGATTGTGATTGTATGATTGCGATTGTATGATTGTGATTGTATGATTGTGATTGTATGATTGTGATTGTATGATTGTGATCGTATGTTTGTGGTTGTATAATTAAGGTTGTATGATTGTTTCTGTATGATTGTGATTGTATGATTTTGATTGTATGATTGTGATTGTATGATTGTGATTGTATGATTGTGATTGTATGATTGGGATCGTATGATTGTGGTTGTAAGATTGTGATTGTGTGATTGCGATTGTATGATTGTGACTGTATGATTGTGATTGTATGATTGTGATTGTATGATTGTGATTGTATGATTGTGATTGTATGATTGTGATTCTTTGATTGCGATTGTACGATTGTGATTGTATGATTGTGATTGTATGATTGTGATTGTATGATTGTGATTGTATGATTGTGATTGTATGATTGTGATTGTATGATTGTGATTGTATGATTGTGATTGTATGATTGTGATTGTATGACTGTGATTGTATGATTGTGATTGTATGATTGTGATTGTATGATTGTGATTGTATGATTGTGATTGTATGATTGTGATTGTATGATTGTGATTGTACGATTGTGATTGCATGATTGTGATTGTATGATTGGGATTGTATGATTGTGATTGTATGATTGTGATTGTATGATTGTGATTGTGTGATAGTGATTGTATGATTGTGATTGTATGATTGCGATTGTATGATTATGATTGTTTGATTGTGATTGTATGATTGTGATTGTGTGATTGTGATTGTGAGATTGTGATTGTATGATCGTGATTGTGAGATTGTGATTGTGAGATTGTGATTGCATGATTGTGATTGAATGATTGTGATTGTATGATAGTAATTGTATGATTGTGATTGTATGATTGCGATTGTATGATTGTGATTGTATGATTGTGATTGTATGATTGTGATCGTATGATTGTGATTCTTTGATTGCGATTGCATGATTGCGATTGTATGATTGTGATTGTATGATTGTGATTGTATGATTGTGGTTGTATGATTGTGATTGTATGATTGTGATTCTTTCATTGCGATTGTATGATTGTGATTGTATGATTGTGATTGTATGATTGTAATTGTATGATTGTGATCGTATGATTGTGGTTGTATAATTAAGGTTGTATGATTGTTTCTGTATGATTGTGATTGTATGATTGCGATTGTATGATTGTGATTGTATGATTGTGATTGTGTGATTGTGATTGTATGATTGTGATTGCATGATTGTGATTGTATGATTGTGATTGTATGACTGTGATTGTATGATTGTGATTGCATGATTGTGATTGTATGATTGTGATCGTATGATTGTGGTTGTATAATTAAGGTTGTATGATTGTTTCTGTATGATTGTGATTGTATGATTGCGATTGTATGATTGTGATTGTATGATTGTGATTGTATGATTGCGATTGTATGATTGTGATCGTATGATTGTGCTTCTTTGATTGCGATTGTATGATTGTGATTGTATGATTGTGATTGTATGATTGTGATTGTATGATTGTGATTGTATGATCGTGATTGTGAGATTGTGATTGTGAGATTGTGATTGTGAGATTGTGATTGTATGATTGTGATTGAATGATTGTGATTGTATGATAGTAATTGAATGATTGTGATTGTATGATTGCGATTGTATAATTGTGATTGTATGATTGCGATTGTATGATTGTGATCGTATGATTGTGATTCTTTGATTGCGATTGTATGATTGTGATTGTATGATTGTGATTGTATGATTGTGATTGTATGATTGTGATTGTATGATTGGGATCGTATGATTGTGATTGTAAGATTGTGATTGTGTGATTGCGATTGTATGATTGTGACTGTATGACTGTGATTGTATGATTGTGATTGTATGATTGTGATTGTATGATTGTGGTTGTATGATTGTGATTGTATGATTGTGATTCTTTCATCGCGATTGTATGATTGTGATTGTATGATTGTGATTGTATGATTGTGATTGTATGATTGTTATTGTATGATTGTGACCGTATGATTCTGGTTGTATAATTAAGGTTGTATGATTGTTTCTGTATGATTGTGATTGTATGATTGCGATTGTATGATTGTGATTGTATGATTGTGATTGTATGATTATGATCGCATGATTGTGATTCTTTGATTGCGATTGTGTGATTGTGATTGTATGATTGTGATTGTATGATCGTGATTGTGGCATTGTGATTGTGAGATTGTGATTGTATGATTGTGATTGAATGATTGTGATTGTATGATAGTAATTGTATGATTGTGATTGTATGATTGCGATTGTATGATTGTGATTGTATGATTGCGATTGTATGATTGTGATCGTATGATTGTGATTCTTTGATTGCGATTGTATGATTGTGATTGTATGATTGTGATTGTATGATTATGATTGTATGATTGTGATTGTATGATTATGGTTGTATGATTGTGATTGTATGATTGTGATTCTTCCATTGCGATTGTATGATTGTGATTGTATGATTGTGATGGTATGATTGTGATTGTATGATTGTGATTGTATGATTGTGATTGTATGATTGTGATTGTATGATTGTGATTGTATGATTGTGATCGTATGATTGTGGTTGTATAATTAAGGTTGTATGATTGTTTGTGTATGATTGTGATTGTATGATTGCGATTGTATGATTGTGATTGTATGATTATGATTGTATGATTGTGATTGTATGATTGTGATTGCCTGATTGTGATTGTATGATTGTGATTGTATGATTGTGATTGTATGATTGTGATTGTATGATTGTGATTGTATGATTGTGATTGTATGATTGCGATTGTATGATTGTGATTGTATGATTGCGATTGTATGATTGTGATCGTATGATTGTGATTCTTTGATTGCGATTGTATGATTGTGATTGTATGATTGTGATTGTATGATTATGATTGTATGATTGTGATTGTATGATTATGGTTGTATGATTGTGATTGTATGATTGTGATTCTTCCATTGCGATTGTATGATTGTGATTGTATGATTGTGATTGTATGATTGTGATTGTATGATTGTGATTGTATGATTGTGATTGTATGATTGTGATTGTATGATTGTGATTGTATGATTGTGATCGTATGATTGTGGTTGTATAATTAAGGTTGTATGATTGTTTCTGTATGATTGTGATTGTATAATTGCGATTGTATGATTGTGATTGTATGATTATGATTGTATGATTTTGATTGTATGATTGTGATTGCCTGATTGTGATTGTATGATTGTGATTGTATGATTGTGATTGTATGATTGTGATTGTATGATTGTGATTGTATGATTGTGATTGTATGATTGTGATTGTATGATTGTGATTGTATGATTGTGATTGTATGATTGTGATTGTATGATTGTGATCGTATGATTGTGATCGTATGATTGTGATCGTATGATTGTGGTTGTATAATTAAGGTTGTCTGATTGTTTCTGTATGATTGTGATTGTATGATTGCGATTGTATGATTGTGATTGTATGATTGTAATTGTATGATTGTGATTGTATGATTGTGATTGTATGATTGTGATTGCATGATTGTGATTGTATGATTGTGATTGTATGATTGTGATTGCATGATTGTGATTGTATGATTGTGATTGCATGATAGTGATTGTATGATTGTGATTGTATGATTGTGATTGTATGATTGTGATTGTATGATTGCGATTGTGTGATTGTGATTGTATGATTGTGATTGTATGATCGTGATTGTGAGATTGTGATTGTATCATTGTGATTGTATGATTGTGATTGTATGATTGTGATTGTATGATTGTGATTGTATGATTGTGATTGTATGATTGTGATTGTATGATTGTGATTGTATGATTGTGATTGTATGATTGTGATTGTATGATTGTGATTGTATGATTGTGATTGTATGATTGTGATTGTATGATTGTGATTGTATGATTGTGATTGTATGATTGTGATTGTATGATTGTGATTGTATGATTGTGATTGTATGATTGTGATTGTATGATTGTGATTGTATGATTGTGATTGTATGATTGTGATTGTATGATTGTGATTGTATGATTGTGATTGTATGATTGTGATCGTATGATTGTGGTTGTATAATTAAGGTTGTATGATTGTTTCTGCATGATTGTGATTGTATGATTGCGATTGTATGATTGTGATTGTATGATTGTGATTGTATGATTGTGATCGCATGATTGTGATTCTTTGATTGCGATTGTATGATTGTGATTGTATGATTGTGATTGTATGATCGTGATTGTGAGATTGTGATTGTGAGATTGTGATTGTATGATTGTGATTGAATGATTGTGATTGTATGATAGTAATTGTATGATTGTGATTGTATGATTGCGATTGTATGATTGTGATTGTATGATTGCTATTCTTTGATTGCGATTGTATGATTGTGATTGTATGATTGTGATTGTATGATCGTGATTGTGAGATTGTGATTGTGAGATTGTGATTGTATGATTGTGATTGAATGATTGTGATTGTATGATAGTAATTGTATGATTGTGATTGTATGATTGCGATTGTATGACTGTGATTGTATGATTGCGATTGTATGATTGTGATCGTATGATTGTGATTCTTTGATTGCGATTGTATGATTGTGATTGTATGATTGTGATTGTATGATTGTGATTGTATGATTGTGATTGTATGATTGTGATTGTATGATTGTGATTGTATGATTGTGATTGTATGATTATTGTTGTATGATTGTGATTGTATGATTGTGATTCTTTCATTCCGATTGTATGATTGTGATTGTATGATTGTGATTGTATGATTGTGATTGTATGATTGTGATCGTATGATTGTGGTTGTATAATTAAGGTTGTATGATTGTTTCTGTATGATTGTGATTGTATGATTGCGATTGTATGATTGTGATTGTATGATTGTGATTGTATGATTGTGATTGTATGATTGTGATTGCCTGATTGTGATTGTATGATTGTGATTGTATGATTGTGATTGTATGATTGTGATTGTATGATTGTGATTGTATGATTGTGATTGTATGATTGTGATTGTATGATTGTGATTGTATGGTTGTGATTGTATGATTGTGATTGTATGATTGTGATTGTATGATTGTGATCGTATGATTGTGATTGTATGATTGTGATTGTATGGTTGTGATTGTATGATAGTAATTGTATGATTGTGATTGTATGATTGCGATTGTATGATTGTGATTGTATGATTGTGATCGTATGATTGTGATTCTTTGATTGCGATTGTATGATTGTGATTGTATGATTGTGATTGTATGATTGTGATTGTATGATTGTGATTGTATGATTGTGATTGTATGATTGTGATTGTATGATTGTGATTGTATGATTATTGTTGTATGATTGTGATTGTATGATTGTGATTCTTTCATTCCGATTGTATGATTGTGATTGTATGATTGTGATTGTATGATTGTGATTGTATGATTGTGATCGTATGATTGTGGTTGTATAATTAAGGTTGTATGATTGTTTCTGTATGATTGTGATTGTATGATTGCGATTGTATGATTGTGATTGTATGATTGTGATTGTATGATTGTGATTGTATGATTGTGATTGTATGATTGTGATTGCCTGATTGTGATTGTATGATTGTGATTGTATGATTGTGATTGCATGATAGTGATTGTATGATTGTGATTGTATGATTGCTATTCTTTGATTGCGATTGTATGATTGTGATTGTATGGTTGTGATTGTATGATCGTGATTGTGAGATTGTGATTGTGAGATTGTGATTGTATGATTGTGATTGAATGATTGTGATTGTATGATAGTAATTGTATGATTGTGATTGTATGGTTGCGATTGTATGATTGTGATTGTATGATTGCGATTGTATGATTGTGATTGTATGATTGCTATTCTTTGATTGCGATTGTATGATTGTGATTGTATGATTGTGATTGTATGATCGTGATTGTGAGATTGTGATTGTGAGATTGTGATTGTATGATTGTGATTGAATGATTGTGATTGTATGATAGTAATTGTATGATTGTGATTGTATGATTGCGATTGTATGATTGTGATTGTATGATAGCGATTGTATGATTGTGATCGTATGATTGTGATTCTTTGATTGCGATTGTATGATTGTGATTGTATGATTGTGATTGTATGATTGTGATTGTATGATTGTGATTGTATGATTGTGATTGTATGATTGTGATTGTATGATTGTGTTTGTATGATTATTGTTGTATGATTGTGATTGTATGATTGTGATTCTTTCATTCCGATTGTATGATTGTGATTGTATGATTGTGATTGTATGATTGTGATTGTATGATTGTGATCGTATGATTGTGGTTGTATAATTAAGGTTGTATGATTGTTTCTGTATGATTGTGATTGTATGATTGCGATTGTATGATTGTGATTGTATGATTGTGATTGTATGATTGTGATTGTATGATTGTGATTGCCTGATTGTGATTGTATGATTGTGATTGTATGATTGTGATTGTATGATTGTGATTGTATGATTGTGATTGTATGATTGTGATTGTATGATTGTGATTGTATGATTGTGATTGTATGGTTGTGATTGTATGATTGTGATTGTATGATTGTGATTGTATGATTGTGATCGTATGATTGTGATTGTATGATTGTGATAGTATGATTGTGATTGTATGATAGTAATTGTATGGTTGTGATTGTATGATTGCGATTGTATGATTGTGATTGTATGATTGTGATCGTATGATTGTGATTCTTTGATTGCGATTGTATGATTGTGATTGTATGATTGTGATTGTATGATTGTGATTGTATGATTGTGATTGTATGATTGTGATTGTATGATTGTGATTGTATGATTATTGTTGTATGATTGTGATTGTATGATTGTGATTCTTTCATTCCGATTGTATGATTGTGATTGTATGATTGTGATTGTATGATTGTGATTGTATGATTGTGATCGTATGATTGTGGTTGTATAATTAAGGTTGTATGATTGTTTCTGTATGATTGTGATTGTATGATTGCGATTGTATGATTGTGATTGTATGATTGTGATTTTATGATTGTGATTGTATGATTGTGATTGCCTGATTGTGATTGTATGATTGTGATTGTATGATTGTGATTGCATGATAGTGATTGTATGATTGTGATTGTATGATTGTGATTGTATGATTGCGATTGTATGATTGCGATTGTATGATTGCGATTGTATGATTGTGATTGTATGATTGTGATTGTATGATTGTGATTGTATGATTGTGATTGTATGATTGTGATTGTATGATTGTGATCGTATGATTGTGGTTGTATAATTAAGGTTGTATGATTGTTTCTGTATGATTGTGATTGTATGATTGCGATTGTATGATTGTGATTGTATGATTGTGATTGTATGATTGTGATTGTATGATTGTGATTGTATGATTGTGATTGTATGATTGTGATTGTATGATTGTGATTGTATGATCGTGATTGTGAGATTGTGATTGTGAGATTGTGATTGTATGATTGTGATTGAATGATTGTGATTGTATGATAGTAATTGTATGATTGTGATTGTATGATTGCGATTGTATGATTGTGATTGTATGATTGCTATTCTTTGATTGCGATTGTATGATTGTGATTGTATGATTGTGATTGTATGATCGTGATTGTGAGATTGTGATTGTGAGATTGTGATTGTATGATTGTGATTGTATGATTGTGATTGTATGATTGTGATTGAATGATTGTGATTGTATGATTGTGATTGTATGATTGCGATTGTATGGTTGTGATTGTATGATTGTGATTGTATGACTGTGATCGTATGATTGTGATTCTTTGATTGCGATTGTATGATTGTGTTTGTATGATTGTGATTGTGTGATTGTGATTGTGTGATTGTGATTGTATGATTGTGATTGTATGATTGTGATTGCATGATTGTGATTGCATGATTGTGATTGTATGATTGTGATTGTATGATTGTGATTGTATGATAGTTATTGTATGATTGTTTCTGTATGATTGTGATTGTATGATTATGATTGTATGATTGTGATTGTATGATTGTGATTGTGTGATTGCGATTGTGAGATTGTGATTGTATGATCGTGATTGTATGATCGTGATTGTGAGATTGTGGTTGTATGATTGTGATTGTATGATTGTGATTGTATGATAGTAATTGTATGATTGTGATAGTATGATTGCGATTGTATGATTGTGATTGTATGATTGTGATTGTATGATTGTGATCGTATGATTGTGATTCTTTTATTGCGATTGTATGATTGTGATTGTATGATTGTGATTGTATGATTGTGATTGTATGATTGTGATTGTATGATTGTGATTGTATGATTGTGATTGTATGATTGTGATTGTATGATTGTGATTGTATGATTGTGATTGTATGATTGTGATTGTATGATTGTGATTGTATGATTATGATTGTATGATTGTGATTGCATGATAGTGATTGTATGATTGCGATTGTATGATTGCGATTGTATGATTGTGATTGTATGATTGTGATTGTATGATTGTGGTTGTATGATTGTGATTCTTTCATTGCGATTGTATGATTGTGATTGTATGATTGTGATTGTATGATTGTGATCGTATGATTGTGGTTGTATAATAATGGTTGTATGATTGTTTCTGTATGATTGTGATTGTATGATTGCGATTGTATGATTGTGATTGTATGATTGCTATTCTTTGATTGCGATTGTATGATTGTGATTGTATGATTGTGATTGTATGATCGTGATTGTGAGATTGTGATTGTGAGATTGTGATTGTATGATTGTGATTGAATGATTGTGATTGTATGATAGTAATTGTATGATTGTGATTGTATGATTGCGATTGTATGATTGTGATTGTATGATTGCGATTGTATGATTGTGATCGTATGATTGTGATTCTTTGATTGCGATTGTATGATTGTGATTGTATGATTGTGATTGTATGATTGTGATTGTATGATTGTGATTGTATGATTGTGATTGTATGATTGTGATTGTATGATTGTGATTGTATGATTGTGTTTGTATGATTATTGTTGTATGATTGTGATTGTATGATTGTGATTCTTTCATTCCGATTGTATGATTGTGATTGTATGATTGTGAATGTATGATTGTGATTGTTTGATTGTGATCGTATGATTGTGGTTGTATAATTAAGGTTGTATGATTGTTTCTGTATGATTGTGATTGTATGATTGCGATTGTATGATTGTGATTGTATGATTGTGATTGTATGATTGTGATTGCCTGATTGTGATTGTATGATTGTGATTGTATGATTGTGATTGTATGATTGTGATTGTATGATTGTGATTGTATGATTGTGATTGTATGATTGTGATTGTATGATTGTGATTGTATGATTGTGATTGTATGGTTGTGATTGTATGATTGTGATTGTATGATTGTGATTGTATGATTGTGATCGTATGATTGTGATTGTATGATTGTGATTGTATGATTGTGATTGTATGATAGTAATTGTATGGTTGTGATTGTATGATTGCGATTGTATGATTGTGATTGTATGATTGTGATCGTATGATTGTGATTCTTTGATTGCGATTGTATGATTGTGATTGTATGATTGTGATTGTATGATTGTGATTGTATGATTGTGATTGTATGATTGTGATTGTATGATTGTGATTGTATGATTATTGTTGTATGATTGTGATTGTATGATTGTGATTCTTTCATTCCGATTGTATGATTGTGATTGTATGATTGTGATTGTATGATTGTGATTGTATGATTGTGATTGTATGATTGTGATTGTATGATTGTGATTGTATGATTGTGATTGTATGGTTGTGATTGTATGATTGTGATTGTATGATTGTGATTGTATGATTGTGATCGTATGATTGTGATTGTATGATTGTGATTGTATGGTTGTGATTGTATGATAGTAATTGTATGATTGTGATTGTATGATTGCGATTGTATGATTGTGATTGTATGATTGTGATCGTATGATTGTGATTCTTTGATTGCGATTGTATGATTGTGATTGTATGATTGTGATTGTATGATTGTGATTGTATGATTGTGATTGTATGATTGTGATTGTATGATTGTGATTGTATGATTATTGTTGTATGATTGTGATTGTATGATTGTGATTCTTTCATTCCGATTGTATGATTGTGATTGTATGATTGTGATTGTATGATTGTGATTGTATGATTGTGATCGTATGATTGTGGTTGTATAATTAAGGTTGTATGATTGTTTCTGTATGATTGTGATTGTATGATTGCGATTGTATGATTGTGATTGTATGATTGTGATTGTATGATTGTGATTGTATGATTGTGATTGCCTGATTGTGATTGTATGATTGTGATTGTATGATTGTGATTGCATGATAGTGATTGTATGATTGTGATTGTATGATTGTGATTGTATGATTGCGATTGTATGATTGCGATTGTATGATTGCGATTGTATGATTGTGATTGTATGATTGTGATTGTATGATTGTGATTGTATGATTGTGATTGTATGATTGTGATTGTATGATTGTGATCGTATGATTGTGGTTGTATAATTAAGGTTGTATGATTGTTTCTGTATGATTGTGATTGTATGATTGCGATTGTATGATTGTGATTGTATGATTGTGATTGTATGATTGTGATCGCATGATTGTGATTCTTTGATTGCGATTGTATGATTGTGATTGTATGATTGTGATTGTATGATCGTGATTGTGAGATTGTGATTGTGAGATTGTGATTGTATGATTGTGATTGAATGATTGTGATTGTATGATAGTAATTGTATGATTGTGATTGTATGATTGCGATTGTATGATTGTGATTGTATGATTGCTATTCTTTGATTGCGATTGTATGATTGTGATTGTATGATTGTGATTGTATGATCGTGATTGTGAGATTGTGATTGTGAGATTGTGATTGTATGATTGTGATTGAATGATTGTGATTGTATGATAGTAATTGTATGATTGTGATTGTATGATTGCGATTGTATGATTGTGATTGTATGATTGCTATTCTTTGATTGTGATTGTATGATAGTAATTGTATGATTGTGATTGTATGATTGCGATTGTATGATTGTGATTGTATGATTGCTATTCTTTGATTGCGATTGTATGATTGTGATTGTATGGTTGTGATTGTATGATCGTGATTGTGAGATTGTGATTGTGAGATTGTGATTGTATGATTGTGATTGAATGATTGTGATTGTATGATAGTAATTGTATGATTGTGATTGTATGGTTGCGATTGTATGATTGTGATTGTATGATTGCGATTGTATGATTGTGATTGTATGATTGCTATTCTTTGATTGCGATTGTATGATTGTGATTGTATGATTGTGATTGTATGATCGTGATTGTGAGATTGTGATTGTGAGATTGTGATTGTATGATTGTGATTGAATGATTGTGATTGTATGATAGTAATTGTATGATTGTGATTGTATGATTGCGATTGTATGATTGTGATTGTATGATTGCGATTGTATGATTGTGATCGTATGATTGTGATTCTTTGATTGCGATTGTATGATTGTGATTGTATGATTGTGATTGTATGATTGTGATTGTATGATTGTGATTGTATGATTGTGATTGTATGATTGTGATTGTATGATTGTGTTTGTATGATTATTGTTGTATGATTGTGATTGTATGATTGTGATTCTTTCATTCCGATTGTATGATTGTGATTGTATGATTGTGATTGTATGATTGTGATTGTATGATTGTGATCGTATGATTGTGGTTGTATAATTAAGGTTGTATGATTGTTTCTGTATGATTGTGATTGTATGATTGCGATTGTATGATTGTGATTGTATGATTGTGATTGTATGATTGTGATTGTATGATTGTGATTGCCTGATTGTGATTGTATGATTGTGATTGTATGATTGTGATTGTATGATTGTGATTGTATGATTGTGATTGTATGATTGTGATTGTATGATTGTGATTGTATGATTGTGATTGTATGATTGTGATTGTATGGTTGTGATTGTATGATTGTGATTGTATGATTGTGATTGTATGATTGTGATCGTATGATTGTGATTGTATGATTGTGATTGTATGATTGTGATTGTATGATAGTAATTGTATGGTTGTGATTGTATGATTGCGATTGTATGATTGTGATTGTATGATTGTGATCGTATGATTGTGATTCTTTGATTGCGATTGTATGATTGTGATTGTATGATTGTGATTGTATGATTGTGATTGTATGATTGTGATTGTATGATTGTGATTGTATGATTGTGATTGTATGATTATTGTTGTATGATTGTGATTGTATGATTGTGATTCTTTCATTCCGATTGTATGATTGTGATTGTATGATTGTGATTGTATGATTGTGATTGTATGATTGTGATCGTATGATTGTGGTTGTATAATTAAGGTTGTATGATTGTTTCTGTATGATTGTGATTGTATGATTGCGATTGTATGATTGTGATTGTATGATTGTGATTTTATGATTGTGATTGTATGATTGTGATTGCCTGATTGTGATTGTATGATTGTGATTGTATGATTGTGATTGCATGATAGTGATTGTATGATTGTGATTGTATGATTGTGATTGTATGATTGCGATTGTATGATTGCGATTGTATGATTGCGATTGTATGATTGTGATTGTATGATTGTGATTGTATGATTGTGATTGTATGATTGTGATTGTATGATTGTGATTGTATGATTGTGATCGTATGATTGTGGTTGTATAATTAAGGTTGTATGATTGTTTCTGTATGATTGTGATTGTATGATTGCGATTGTATGATTGTGATTGTATGATTGTGATTGTATGATTGTGATTGTATGATTGTGATTGTATGATTGTGATTGTATGATTGTGATTGTATGATTGTGATTGTATGATCGTGATTGTGAGATTGTGATTGTGAGATTGTGATTGTATGATTGTGATTGAATGATTGTGATTGTATGATAGTAATTGTATGATTGTGATTGTATGATTGCGATTGTATGATTGTGATTGTATGATTGCTATTCTTTGATTGCGATTGTATGATTGTGATTGTATGATTGTGATTGTATGATCGTGATTGTGAGATTGTGATTGTGAGATTGTGATTGTATGATTGTGATTGTATGATTGTGATTGAATGATTGTGATTGTATGATTGTGATTGTATGATTGCGATTGTATGGTTGTGATTGTATGATTGTGATTGTATGACTGTGATCGTATGATTGTGATTCTTTGATTGCGATTGTATGATTGTGTTTGTATGATTGTGATTGTGTGATTGTGATTGTGTGATTGTGATTGTATGATTGTGATTGTATGATTGTGATTGCATGATTGTGATTGCATGATTGTGATTGTATGATTGTGATTGTATGATTGTGATTGTATGATAGTTATTGTATGATTGTTTCTGTATGATTGTGATTGTATGATTATGATTGTATGATTGTGATTGTATGATTGTGATTGTGTGATTGCGATTGTGAGATTGTGATTGTATGATCGTGATTGTATGATCGTGATTGTGAGATTGTGGTTGTATGATTGTGATTGTATGATTGTGATTGTATGATAGTAATTGTATGATTGTGATAGTATGATTGCGATTGTATGATTGTGATTGTATGATTGTGATTGTATGATTGTGATCGTATGATTGTGATTCTTTTATTGCGATTGTATGATTGTGATTGTATGATTGTGATTGTATGATTGTGATTGTATGATTGTGATTGTATGATTGTGATTGTATGATTGTGATTGTATGATTGTGATTGTATGATTGTGATTGTATGATTGTGATTGTATGATTGTGATTGTATGATTGTGATTGTATGATTGTGATTGTATGATTGTGATTGTATGATTATGATTGTGTGATTGTGATTGCATGATAGTGATTGTATGATTGCGATTGTATGATTGCGATTGTATGATTGTGATTGTATGATTGTGATTGTATGATTGTGGTTGTATGATTGTGATTCTTTCATTGCGATTGTATGATTGTGATTGTATGATTGTGATTGTATGATTGTGATCGTATGATTGTGGTTGTATAATAATGGTTGTATGATTGTTTCTGTATGATTGTGATTGTATGATTGCGATTGTATGATTGTGATTGTATGATTGCTATTCTTTGATTGCGATTGTATGATTGTGATTGTATGATTGTGATTGTATGATCGTGATTGTGAGATTGTGATTGTGAGATTGTGATTGTATGATTGTGATTGAATGATTGTGATTGTATGATAGTAATTGTATGATTGTGATTGTATGATTGCGATTGTATGATTGTGATTGTATGATTGCGATTGTATGATTGTGATCGTATGATTGTGATTCTTTGATTGCGATTGTATGATTGTGATTGTATGATTGTGATTGTATGATTGTGATTGTATGATTGTGATTGTATGATTGTGATTGTATGATTGTGATTGTATGATTGTGATTGTATGATTGTGATTGTATGATTGTGTTTGTATGATTATTGTTGTATGATTGTGATTGTATGATTGTGATTCTTTCATTCCGATTGTATGATTGTGATTGTATGATTGTGATTGTATGATTGTGATTGTATGATTGTGATCGTATGATTGTGGTTGTATAATTAAGGTTGTATGATTGTTTCTGTATGATTGTGATTGTATGATTGCGATTGTATGATTGTGATTGTATGATTGTGATTGTATGATTGTGATTGTATGATTGTGATTGCCTGATTGTGATTGTATGATTGTGATTGTATGATTGTGATTGTATGATTGTGATTGTATGATTGTGATTGTATGATTGTGATTGTATGATTGTGATTGTATGATTGTGATTGTATGATTGTGATTGTATGGTTGTGATTGTATGATTGTGATTGTATGATTGTGATTGTATGATTGTGATCGTATGATTGTGATTGTATGATTGTGATTGTATGATTGTGATTGTATGATAGTAATTGTATGGTTGTGATTGTATGATTGCGATTGTATGATTGTGATTGTATGATTGTGATCGTATGATTGTGATTCTTTGATTGCGATTGTATGATTGTGATTGTATGATTGTGATTGTATGATTGTGATTGTATGATTGTGATTGTATGATTGTGATTGTATGATTATTGTTGTATGATTGTGATTGTATGATTGTGATTCTTTCATTCCGATTGTATGATTGTGATTGTATGATTGTGATTGTATGATTGTGATTGTATGATTGTGATCGTATGATTGTGGTTGTATAATTAAGGTTGTATGATTGTTTCTGTATGATTGTGATTGTATGATTGCGATTGTATGATTGTGATTGTATGATTGTGATTTTATGATTGTGATTGTATGATTGTGATTGCCTGATTGTGATTGTATGATTGTGATTGTATGATTGTGATTGCATGATAGTGATTGTATGATTGTGATTGTATGATTGTGATTGTATGATTGCGATTGTATGATTGCGATTGTATGATTGCGATTGTATGATTGTGATTGTATGATTGTGATTGTATGATTGTGATTGTATGATTGTGATTGTATGATTGTGATTGTATGATTGTGATCGTATGATTGTGGTTGTATAATTAAGGTTGTATGATTGTTTCTGTATGATTGTGATTGTATGATTGCGATTGTATGATTGTGATTGTATGATTGTGATTGTATGATTGTGATCGCATGATTGTGATTCTTTGATTGCGATTGTATGATTGTGATTGTATGATTGTGATTGTATGATCGTGATTGTGAGATTGTGATTGTGAGATTGTGATTGTATGATTGTGATTGAATGATTGTGATTGTATGATAGTAATTGTATGATTGTGATTGTATGATTGCGATTGTATGATTGTGATTGTATGATTGCTATTCTTTGATTGCGATTGTATGATTGTGATTGTATGATTGTGATTGTATGATCGTGATTGTGAGATTGTGATTGTGAGATTGTGATTGTATGATTGTGATTGTATGATTGTGATTGAATGATTGTGATTGTATGATTGTGATTGTATGATTGCGATTGTATGGTTGTGATTGTATGATTGTGATTGTATGACTGTGATCGTATGATTGTGATTCTTTGATTGCGATTGTATGATTGTGTTTGTATGATTGTGATTGTGTGATTGTGATTGTGTGATTGTGATTGTATGATTGTGATTGTATGATTGTGATTGCATGATTGTGATTGCATGATTGTGATTGTATGATTGTGATTGTATGATTGTGATTGTATGATAGTTATTGTATGATTGTTTCTGTATGATTGTGATTGTATGATTATGATTGTATGATTGTGATTGTATGATTGTGATTGTGTGATTGCGATTGTGAGATTGTGATTGTATGATCGTGATTGTATGATCGTGATTGTGAGATTGTGGTTGTATGATTGTGATTGTATGATTGTGATTGTATGATAGTAATTGTATGATTGTGATAGTATGATTGCGATTGTATGATTGTGATTGTATGATTGTGATTGTATGATTGTGATCGTATGATTGTGATTCTTTTATTGCGATTGTATGATTGTGATTGTATGATTGTGATTGTATGATTGTGATTGTATGATTGTGATCGTATGATTGTGATTGTATGATTGTGATTGTATGATTGTGATTGTATGATAGTGATTGTATGATTGCGAGTGTATGATTGTGATTGTATGATTGTGATTGTATGATTGTGATTGTATGATTGTGATTGTATGATTGTGATCGTATGATTGTGGTTGTATAATTAAGGTTGTATGATTGTTTCTGTATGATTGTGATTGTATGATTGCGATTGTATGATTGTGATTGTATGATTGTGATTGTATGATTGTGATCGCATGATTGTGATTCTTTGATTGCGATTGTATGATTGTGATTGTATGATTGTGATTGTAGGATCGTGATTGTGAGATTGTGATTGTGAGATTGTGATTGTATGATTGTGATTGAATGATTGTGATTGTATGATAGTAATTGTATGATTGTGATTGTATGATTGCGATTGTATGATTGCGATTGTATGATTGCGATTGTATGATTGTGATTGTATGATTGTGATTGTATGATTGTGATTGTATGATTGTGATTGTATGATAGTGATTGTATGATTGTTTCTGTATGATTGTGATTGTATGATTGCGATTGTATGATTATGATTGTATGATTGTGATTGTATGATTGTGATTGTGTGATTGTGATTGTGAGATTGTGATTGTATGATCGTGATTGTATGATCGTGATTGTGAGATTGTGGTTGTATGATTGTGATTGTATGATTGTGATTGTATGATTGTGATTGTGTGATTGTGATTGTATGATTGTGATTGCATGATTGTGATTGTATGATTGTGATTGTATGATTGTGATTGTATGATTGTGATTGTATGATTGTGATTGTATGATTGTGATTGTATGATTGTGATCGTATGATTGTGGTTGTATCATTAAGGTTGTATGATTGTTTCTGTATGATTGTGATTGTATGATTGTGATTGTATGATCGTGATTGTGAGATTGTGATTGTGAGATTGTGATTGTATGATTGTGATTGAATGATTGTGATTGTATGATAGTAATTGTATGATTGTGATTGTATGATTGCGATTGTATGATTGTGATCGTATGATTGTGATTCCTTGATTGCGATTGTATGATTGTGATTGTATGATTGTGATTGTATGATTGTGATTGTATGATTGTGATTGTATGATTGCGATTGTATGATTGTGATTGTATGATTGTGATTGTATGATTGTGCTTGTATGATTGTGATTGTATGATTGTGATTGTATGATTGTGATTGTATGACTGTGATTGTATGATTGTGATTGTATGATTATGATTGTATGATTGTGATTGCATGATAGTGATTGTATGATTGTGATTGTATGATTGTGATTGTATGATTGCGATTGTATGATTGCGATTGTATGATTGCGATTGTATGATTGTGATTGTATGATTGTGATTGTATGATTGTGATTGTATGATTGTGATTGTATGATTGTGATTGTATGATTGTGATTGTATGATTGTGATTGTATGATTGTGATTGTATGATTGTGATTGTATGATTGTGATTGTATGATTGTGATCGTATGATTGTGGTTGTATAATTAAGGTTGTATGATTGTTTCTGTATGATTGTGATGGTATGATTGCGATTGTATGATTGTGATTGTATGATTGTGATTGTATGATTGTGATTGTATGATTGTGATTGCATGATAGTGATTGTATGATTGTGATTGTATGATTGTGATTGTATGATTGTGATTGTATGATTGCGATTGTGTGATTGTGATTGTATGATTGTGATGTTATGATAGTGATTGTATGATAGTGATTGTATGATTGTGATTGTATGATTGCGATTGTATCATTATGATTGAATGATTGTGATTGTATGACTGTGATTGTGTGATTGTGATTGTGAGATTGTGATTGTATGATTTTGATTGTATGATGTTGATTGTATGATCGTGATTGTGAGATTGTGATTGTATGATTGTGATTGTATGATTGTGATTGTATGATTGTGATTGTATGATTGTGATTGTATGATTGTGATTGTATGATTGTGATTGTATGATTGTGATTGTATGATTGTGATTGTATGATTGTGATTGTATGATTGTGATTGTATGATTGTGATTGTATGATTGTGATTGTATGATTGTGATTGTATGATTGTGATTGTATGATTGTGATTGTATGATTGTGATTGTATGATTGTGATTGTATGATTGTGATTGTATGATTGTGATTGTATGATTGTGATTGTATGATTGTGATTGTATGATTGTGATTGTATGATTGTGATTGTATGATTGTGATCGTATGATTGTGATTGTATGATTGTGATTGTATGATTGTGATTGTATGATAGTGATTGTATGATTGTGATTGTATGATTGTGATTGTATGATTGTGATTGTATGATTGTGATTGCATGATAGTGATTGTATGATTGTGATTGTATGATTGTGATTGTATGATTGCGATTGTATGATTGCGATTGTATGATTGCGATTGTATGATTGTGATTGTATGATTGTGATTGTATGATTGTGATTGTATGATTGTGATTGTATGATTGTGATCGTATGATTGTGGTTGTATAATTAAGGTTGTATGATTGTTTCTGTATGATTGTGATTGTATGATTGCGATTGTATGATTGTGATTGTATGATTGTGATTGTATGATTGTGATCGCATGATTGTGATTCTTTGATTGCGATTGTATGATTGTGATTGTATGATTGTGATTGTAGGATCGTGATTGTGAGATTGTGATTGTGAGATTGTGATTGTATGATTGTGATTGAATGATTGTGATTGTATGATAGTAATTGTATGATTGTGATTGTATGATTGCGATTGTATGATTGTGATTGTATGATTGCTATTCTTTGATTGCGATTGTATGATTGTGATTGTATGATTGTGATTGTATGATCGTGATTGTGAGATTGTGATTGTGAGATTGTGATTGTATGATTGTGATTGAATGATTGTGATTGTATGATAGTAATTGTATGATTGTGATTGTATGATTGCGATTGTATGATTGTGATTGTATGATTGCGATTGTATGATTGTGATCGTATGATTGTGATTGTATGATTGTGATTGTATGATTGTGATTGTATGATTGTGATTGTATGATTGTGATTGTATGATTGTGATTCTTTGATTGCGATTGTACGATTGTGATTGTATGATTGTGATTGTATGATCGTGATTGTGAGATTGTGATTGTGAGATTGTGATTGTATGATTGTGATTGAATGATTGTGATTGTATGATAGTAATTGTATGATTGTGATTGTATGATTGCGATTGTATGATTGTGATTGTATGATTGCGATTCTTTGATCGCGATTGTATGATTGTGATTGTATGATTGTGATTGTATGATCGTGATTGTGAGATTGTGATTGTGAGATTGTGATTGTATGATTGTGATTGAATGATTGTGATTGTATGATAGTAATTGTATGATTGTGATTGTATGATTGCGATTGTATGATTGTGATTGTATGATTGCGATTGTATGATTGTGATCGTATGATTGTGATTCTTTGATTGCGATTGTATGATTGTGATTGTATGATTGTGATTGTATGATTGTGATTGTATGATTGTGATTGTATGATTATGGTTGTATGATTGTGATTGTATAATTGTGATTCTTTCATTGCGATTGTATGATTGTGATTGTATGATTGTGATTGTATGATTGTGATTGTATGATTGTGAACGTATGATTGTGGTTGTATAATTAAGGTTGTATGATTGTTTCTGTATGATTGTGATTGTATGATTGCGATTGTATGATTGTGATTGTATGATTGTGATTGTATGATTGTGATTGTATGATTGTGATTGTATGATTGTGATTGCCTGATTGTGATTGTATGATTGTGATTGTATGATTGTGATTGTATGATTGTGATTGTATGATTGTGATTGTATGATTGTGATTGTATGATTGTGATTGTATGATTGTGATTGTATGATTGTGATTGTATGGTTGTGATTGTATGATTGTGATTGTATGATTGTGATTGTATGATTGTGATTGCATGATTGTAATTGTATGATTGTGATTGTATGACTGTGATTGTATGATTGTGATTGTATGATTGTGATTGTATGATTGTGATTGTATGATTGTGATTGTATGATTGTGATTGTATGATTGTGATTGTATGATTGTGATTGTATGATTGTGATTGTATGATTATGATTGTACGATTGTGATTGCATGATAGTGATTGTATGATTGTGATTGTATGATTGTGATTGTATGATTGCGATTGTATGATTGCGATTGTATGATTGTGATTGTATGATAGTGATTGTATGATAGTGATTGTATGATTGTGATTGTATGATTACGATTGTATGATTATGTTTGAATGATTGTGATTGTATGACTGTGATTGTGTGATTGTGATTGTGAGATTGTGATTGTATGATTTTGATTGTATGATGGTGATTGTATGATCGTGATTGTGAGATTGTGATTGTATGATTGTGATTGTATGATTGTGATTGTATGATTGTGATTGTATGATTGTGATTGTATGATAGTAATTGTATGATTGTGATTGTATGATTGTGATTGTATGATTGTGATTGTATGATTGTGATTGTATGATTGTGATCGTATGATTGTGATGGTATGACTGTGATTGTATGATTGTGATTGTATGATTGTGATTGTATGATTGTGATTGTATGATTGTGATTGTATGATTGTGATTGTATGGTAGTAATTTTATGATTGTGATTGTATGATTGTGATTGTATGATAGTGATTGTATGATAGTGATTGTATGATTGTGATTGTATGATTGTGGTTGTATGATTGTGATTGTATGATTGTGATTGTATGATTGTGATTGTATGATTGTGATTGTATGATTGTGATTGTATGATTGTGATTGTATGACTGTCATTGTATGATTGTGATTGTATGATTATGATTGTATGGTTGTGATTGTATGATCGTGATTGTGAGATTGTGATTGTATGATTGTGATTGTATGATTGTAATTGTATGATTGTGATTGTATGACTGTGATTGTAAGATTGTGATTGTGCGATTGCGATTGTATGATTGTGACTGTATAATTGTGATTGTATGATTGTGTTTGTATGATTGTGATTGTATGATTGTGATTGCATGATTGTGATCGTATGATTGTGATCGTATAATTGTGATCGTATGATTGAGATCGTATGATTGTGATTGTATGATTGTGATTGTATGATTGTGATTGTATGATTATGATTGTATGATTGTGATTGTATGATTGTGATTGTGTGATTGCGATTGTGAGATTGTGATTGTATGATCGTGATTGTATGATCGTGATTGTGAGATTGTGGTTGTATGATTGTGATTGTATGATTGTGATTGTATGATAGTAATTGTATGATTGTGATAGTATGATTGCGATTGTATGATTGTGATTGTATGATTGTGATTGTATGATTGTGATCGTATGATTGTGATTCTTTTATTGCGATTGTATGATTGTGATTGTATGATTGTGATTGTATGATTGTGATTGTATGATTGTGATTGTATGATTGTGATTGTATGATTGTGATTGTATGATTGTGATTGTATGATTGTGATTGTATGATTGTGATTGTATGATTGTGATTGTATGATTGTGATTGTATGATTGTGATTGTATGATTGTGATTGTATGATTATGATTGTATGATTGTGATTGCATGATAGTGATTGTATGATTGCGATTGTATGATTGCGATTGTATGATTGTGATTGTATGATTGTGATTGTATGATTGTGGTTGTATGATTGTGATTCTTTCATTGCGATTGTATGATTGTGATTGTATGATTGTGATTGTATGATTGTGATCGTATGATTGTGGTTGTATAATAATGGTTGTATGATTGTTTCTGTATGATTGTGATTGTATGATTGTGATTGTATGATTGTGATTGTATGATTGTGATTGTATGATTGTGATCGTATGATTGTGATTCTTTGATTGCGATTGTATGATTGCGATTGTATGATTGTGATTGTATGATTGTGATTGTATGATTGTGCTTGTATGATTGTGATTGTATGATTGTGATTGTATGATTGTGATTGTATGATTGTGATTGTATGATTGTGATTGTATGATTATGATTGTATGATTGTGATTGCATGATAGTGATTGTATGATTGCGATTGTATGATTGCGATTGTATGATTGTGATTGTATGATTGTGATTGTATGATTGTGGTTGTATGATTGTGATTCTTTCATTGCGATTGTATGATTGTGATTGTATGATTGTGATTGTATGATTGTGATCGTATGATTGTGGTTGTATAATAATGGTTGTATGATTGTTTCTGTATGATTGTGATTGTATGATTGTGATTGTATGATTGTGATTGTATGATTGTGATCGTATGATTGTGATTCTTTGATTGCGATTGTATGATTGTGATTGTATGATTGTGATTGTATGATTGTGATTGTATGATTGTGATTGTATGATTGTGATTGTATGATTGTGATTGCATGATTGTAATTGTATGATTGTGATTGTATGACTGTGATTGTATGATTGTGATTGTATGATTGTGATTGTGTGATTGTGATTGTATGATTGTGATTGCATGATTGTGATTGTATGATTGTGATTGTATGATTGTGATTGTATGATTGTGATTGTATGATTGTGATTGTATGATTGTGATTGTATGATTGTGGTTGTATCATTAAGGTTGTATGATTGTTTCTGTATGATTGTGATTGTATGATTGTGATTGTATGATCGTGATTGTGAGATTGTGATTGTGAGATTGTGATTGTATGATTGTGATTGAATGATTGTGATTGTATGATAGTAATTGTATGATTGTGATTGTATGATTGCGATTGTATGATTGTGATTGTATGATTGCGATTGTATGATTGTGATCGTATGATTGTGATTCCTTGATTGCGATTGTATGATTGTGATTGTATGATTGTGATTGTATGATTGTGATTGTATGATTGTGATTGTATGACTGTGATTGTATGATTGTGATTGTATGATTGTGATCGTATGATTGTGATTCTTTGATTGCGATGGTATGATTGCGATTGTATGATTGTGATTGTATGATTGTGATTGTATGATTGTGCTTGTATGATTGTGATTGTATGATTGTGATTGTATGATTGTGATTGTATGACTGTGATTGTATGATTGTGATTGTATGATTATGATTGTATGATTGTGATTGCATGATTGTGATTCTTTGATTGCGATTGTACGATTGTGATTGTATGATTGTGATTGTATGATCGTGATTGTGAGATTGTGATTGTGAAATTGTGATTGTATGATTGTGATTGAATGATTGCGATTGTATGATAGTAATTGTATGATTGTGATTGTATGATTGCGATTGTATGATTGTGATTGTATGATTGCGATTCTTTGATTGCGATTGTATGATTGTGATTGAATGATTGTGATTGTATGATCGTGATTGTGAGATTGTGATTGTGAGATTGTGATTGTATGATTGTGATTGAATGATTGTGATTGTATGATAGTAATTGTATGATTGTGATTGTATGATTGCGATTGTATGATTGTGATTGTATGATTGCGATTGTATGATTGTGATCGTATGATTGTGATTCTTTGATTGCGATTGTATGATTGTGATTGTATGATTGTGATTGTATGATTGCGATTGTATGATTATGATTGAATGATTGTGATTGTATGACTGTGATTGTGTGATTGTGATTGTGAGATTGTGATTGTATGATTTTGATTGTATGATGGTGATTGTATGATCGTGATTGTGAGATTGTGATTGTATGATTGTGATTGTATGATTGTGATTGTATGATTGTGATTGTATGATTGTGATTGTATGATTGTGATTGTATGATTGTGATTGTATGATTGTGATTGTATGATAGTAATTGTATGACTGTGATTGTATGATTGTGATTGTATGATTGTGATTGTATGATTGTGATTGAATGATTGTGATCGTATGATTGTGATGGTATGACTGTGATTGTATGATTGTGATTGTATAATTGTGATTGTATGATTGTGATTGTATGATTGTGATTGTATGATTGTGATTGTATGATTGTGATTGTATGGTAGTAATTTTATGATTGTGATTGTATGATTGTGATTGTATGATTGTGATTGTATGATTGTGATTGTATGATTGTGATTGTATGATTGTGATTGTATGATTGTGACTGTATGATTGTGATTGTATGATTGTGATTGTATGATTGTGAATGTATGATTGTGATTGTATGATTGTGATTGTATGATTGTGATTGTATGATTGTGATTGTATGATTGTGATTGTATGATTGGGATCGTATGATTGTGATTGTAAGATTGTGATTGTGTGATTGCGATTGTATGATTGTGACTGTATGATTGTGATTGGATGATTGTGATTGTATGATTGTTATTGTATGATTGTGATTCTTTGATTGCGATTGTATGATTGTGATTGTATGATTGTGATTGTATGATTGTGATTGTATGATTGTGATTGTATGATTGTGATTGTATGATTGTGATTGTATGATTGTGATTGCATGATTGTAATTGTATGATTGTGATTGTGTGACTGTGATTGTATGATTGTGACTGTATGATAGTGATTGTATGATTGTTTCTGTATGATTGTGATTGTATGATTGCGATTGTATGATTATGATTGTATGATTGTGATTGTATGATTGTGATTGTGTGATTGTGATTGTGAGATTGTGATTGTATGATCGTGATTGTATGATCGTGATTGTGAGATTGTGGTTGTATGATTGTGATTGTATGATTGTGATTGTATGATTGTGATTGTGTGATTGTGATTGTATGATTGTGATTGCATGATTGTGATTGTATGATTGTGATTGTATGATTGTGATTGTATGATTGTGATTGTATGATTGTGATTGTATGATTGTGATTGTATGATTGTGATCGTATGATTGTGGTTGTATCATTAAGGTTGTATGATTGTTTCTGTATGATTGTGATTGTATGATCGTGATTGTGAGATTGTGATTGTGAGATTGTGATTGTATGATTGTGATTGAATGATTGTGATTGTATGATAGTAATTGTATGATTGTGATTGTATGATTGCGATTGTATGATTGTGATTGTATGATTGCGATTGTATGATTGTGATCGTATGATTGTGATTCCTTGATTGCGATTGTATGATTGTGATTGTATGATTGTGATTGTATGATTGTGATTGTATGATTGTGATTGTATGATTGTGATTGTATGATTGTGATTGTATGATTGTGATTGTATGATTATGATCGTATGATTGTGATTCTTTGATTGCGATTGTATGATTGCGATTGTATGATTGTGATTGTATGATTGTGATTGTATGATTGTGCTTGTATGATTGTGATTGTATGATTGTGATTGTATGATTGTGATTGTATGACTGTGATTGTATGATTGTGATTGTATGATTGTGATTGTATGATTGTAATTGCATGATAGTGATTGTATGATTGTGATTGTATGATTGTGATTGTATGATTGTGATTGTATGATTGTGATTGTATGATTGTGATTGCATGATTGTGATTGCATGATAGTGATTGTATGATTGTGATTGTATGATTGCGATTGTATGATTGCGATTGTATGATTGTGATTGTATGATTGTGATTGTATGATTGTGATTGTATGATTGTGATTGTATGATTGTGATTGTATGATTGTGGTTGTATAATTAAGGTTGTATGATTGTTTCTGTATGATTGTGATTGTATGATTGCGATTGTATGATTGTGATTAAATGATTGTGATTGTGTGATTGTGATTGTATGATTGCGATTGCATGATTGTGATTGTATGATTGCGATTGTATGATTGTGATTGTATGATTGCGATTGTATGATTGTGATTGTATGATTGTGATTGTATGATTGTGATTGTATGATTGTGATTGTATGATTGTGATTGCATGATTGTGATTGTATGATTGTGATTGTATGATTGTGATTGCATGATTGTAATTGTATGATTGTGATTGTATGACTGTGATTGTATGATTGTGATTGTATGATTGTGATTGTATGATTGTGATTGTATGATTGTGATTGTATGATTGTGATTGTATGATTGTGATTGTATGATTGTGATTGTATGATTATGATTGTATGATTGTGATTGCATGATAGTGATTGCATGATAGTGATTGTATGATTGTGATTGTATGATTGTGATTATATGATTGCGATTGTATGATTGTGATTGTATGATTGTGATTGTATGATAGTGATTGTATGATAGTGATTGTATGATTGTGATTGTATGATTGCGATTGTATGATTATGATTGAATGATTGTGATTGTATGAATGTGGTTGTGTGATTGTGATTGTGAGATTGTGATTGTATGATTTTGATTGTATGATTTTGATTGTATGATGGTGATTGTATGATCGTGATTGTATGACAGTGATTGTGTGATTGTGATTGTGAGATTGTGATTGTATGATTTTGATTGTATGATGGTGATTGTATGATCGTGATTGTATGATTGTGATTGTATGATTGGGATCGTATGATTGTGATTGTAAGATTGTGATTGTGTGATTGCGATTGTATGATTGTGACTGTATGATTGTGATTGTATGATTGTGATTGTATGATTGTGATTGTATGATTGTGATTGTATGATTGTGATTCTTTGATTGCGATTGTATGATTGTGATTGTATGATTGTGATTGTATGATTGTGATTGTATGATTGTGATTGTATGATTGTGATTGTATGATTGTGATTGTATGACTGTGATTGTATGATTGTGATTGTATGATTGTGATTGTATGATTGTGATTGTATGATTGTGATTGTATGATTGTGATTGCATGATTGTGATTGCATGATTGTGATTGTATGATTGTGATTGTATGATTGTGATTGTATGATTGTCATTGTATGATTGTGATTGTGTGATAGTGATTGTATGATTGTTTCTGTATGATTGTGATTGTATGATTGCGATTGTATGATTATGATTGTTTGATTGTGATCGTATAATTGTGGTTGTATAATTAAGGTTGTATGATTGTTTCTGTATGATTGTGATTGTATGATTGTGATTGTATGATAGTAATTGTATGATTGTGATTGTATGATTGTGATTGTATGATTGTGATTGTATGATTGTGATTGCATGATAGTGATTGTATGATTGTGATTGTATGATTGTGATTGTATGATTGCGATTGTATGATTGCGATTGTATGATTGTGATTGTATGATTGTGATTGTATGATTGTGATTGTATGATTGTGATTGTATGATTGTGATTGTATGATTGTGATTGTATGATTGTGATTGTATGATTGTGATCGTATGATTGTGGTTGTATAATTAAGGTTGTATGATTGTTTCTGTATGATTGTGATGGTATGATTGCGATTGTATGATTGTGATTGTATGATTGTGATTGTATGATTGTGATCGCATGATTGTGATTCTTTGATTGTGATTGTATGATTGTGATTGTATGATCGTGATTGTGAGATTGTGATTGTGAGATTGTGATTGTATGATTGTGATTGTATGATTGTGATTCTTTCATTGCGATTGTATGATTGTGATTGTATGATTGTGATTGTATGATTGTGATTGTATGATTGTGATTGAATGATTGTGATTGTATGATAGTAATTGTATGATTGTGATTGTATGATTGCGATTGTATGATTGTGATTGTATGATTGCGATTGTATGATTGTGATCGTATGATTGTGATTCTTTGATTGCGATTGTATGATTGTGATTGTATGATTGTGATTGTATGATTGTGATTGTATGATTGTGATTGTATGATTGTGATTGTATGATTGTGATTGTATGATTGTGATTGTATGATTATGGTTGTATGATTGTGATTGTATGATTGTGATTCTTTCATTGCGATTGTATGATTGTGATTGTATGATTGTGATTGTATGATTGTGATTGTATGATTGTGATTGTATGATTGTGATCGTATGGTTGTGGTTGTATAATTAAGTTTGTATGATTGTTTCTGTATGATTGTGATTGTATGATTGCGATTGTATGATTGTGATTGTATGATTGTGATTGTATGATTGTGATTGTATGATTGTGATTGTATGATTGTGATTGTATGATTGTGATAGTATGATTGTGATTGCATGATTGTAATTGTATGATTGTGATTGTATGACTGTGATTGTATGATTGTGATTGTATGATTGTGATTGTATGATTGTGATTGTGTGATTGTGATTGTATGATTGTGATTGTATGATTGTGATTGTATGATTGTGATTGTATGATTGTGATTGTATGATTATGATTGTATGATTGTGATTGCATGATAGTGATTGCATGATAGTGATTGTATGATTGTGATTGTATGATTGTGATTGTATGATTGCGATTGTATGATTGCGATTGTATGATTGTGATTGTATGATAGTGATTGTATGATAGTGATTGTATGATTGTGATTGTATGATTGTGATTGTATGATTGCGATTGTATGATTATGATTGAATGATTGTGATTGTATGACTGTGATTGTGTGATTGTGATTGTGAGATTGTGATTGTATGATTTTGATTGTATGATGGTGATTGTATGATCGTGATTGTGAGATTGTGATTGTATGATTGTGATTGTATGATTGTGATTGTATGATTGTGATTGTATGATTGTGATTGTATGATTGTGATTGTATGATAGTAATTGTATGACTGTGATTGTATGATTGTGATTGTATGATTGTGATTGTATGATTGTGATTGAATGATTGTGATCGTATGATTGTGATGGTATGACTGTGATTGTATGATTGTGATTGTATAATTGTGATTGTATGATTGTGATTGTATGATTGTGATTGTATGATTGTGATTGTATGATTGTGATTGTATGATTGTGATTGTATGGTAGTAATTTTATGATTGTGATTGTATGATTGTGATTGTATGATTGTGATTGTATGATTGTGATTGTATGATTGTGACTGTATGATTGTGATTGTATGATTGTGATTGTATGATTGTGAATGTATGATTGTGATTGTATGATTGTGATTGTATGATTGTGATTGTATGATTGTGATTGTATGATTGTGATTGTATGATTGGGATCGTATGATTGTGATTGTAAGATTGCGATTGTGTGATTGCGATTGTATGATTGTGACTGTATGATTGTGATTGTATGATTGTGATTGTATGATTGTTATTGTATGACTGTGATTCTTTGATTGCGATTGTATGATTGTGATTGTATGATTGTGATTGTATGATTGTGATTGTATGATTGTGATTGTATGACTGTGATTGTATGATTGTGATTGTATGATTGTGATTGTATGATTGTGATTGTATGATTGTGATTGTATGATTGTGATTGTATGATTGTGATTGCATGATTGTGATTGCATGATTGTGATTGTATGATTGTGATTGTATGATTGTGATTGTATGATTGTGATTGTATGATCGTGATTGTGAGATTGTGATTGTGAGATTGTGATTGTGAGATTGTGATTGTATGATTGTGATTGTGAGACTGTGATTGTGAGATTGTGATTGTATGATTGTGACTGAATGATTGTGATTGTATGATAGTAATTGTATGATTGTGATTGTATGATTGCGATTGTATGATTGTGATTGTATGATTGCGATTGTATGATTGTGATCGTATGATTGTGATTCTTTGATTGCGATTGTATGATTGTGATTGTATGACTGTGATTGTATGATTGTGATTGTATGATTGTGATAGTATGATTGTGATTGTGTGATTGTTATTGTATGATTGTGATTGTATGATTGTGATTGTATGATTGTGATTGTATGATTGTGATTGTATGATTATGATTGTATGATTGTGATTGCATGATAGTGATTGCATGATAGTGATTGTATGATTGTGATTGTATGATTGTGATTGTATGATTGCGATTGTATGATTGCGATTGTATGATTGTGATTGTATGATAGTGATTGTATGATAGTGATTGTATGATTGTGATTGTATGATTGCGATTGTATGATTATGATTGAATGATTGTGATTGTATGACTGTGATTGTGTGATTGTGATTGTGAGATTGTGATTGTATGATTTTGATTGTATGATGGTGATTGTATGATCGTGATTGTGAGATTGTGATTGTATGATTGTGATTGTATGATTGTGATTTTATGATTGTGATTGTATGATTGTGATTGTATGATAGTAATTGAATGATTGTGATTGTATGATTGTGATTGTATGATTGTGATTGTATGATTGTGATTGTATGATTGTGATTGTATGATTGTGATCGTATGATTGTGATGGTATGACTGTGATTGTATGATTGTGATTGTATAATTGTGATTGTATGATTGTGATTGTATGATTGTGATTGTGTGATTGTGATTGTATGATTGTGATTGTATGATTGTGATTGTATGATTGTGATTGTATGGTAGTAATTTTATGATTGTGATTGTATGATTGTGATTGTATGATTGTGATTGTATGATTGTGATTGTATGATTGTGATTGTATGATTGTGGTTATACGATTGTGATTGTATGATTGTGATTGTATGATTGTGATTGTATGATTGTGATTGTATGATTGTGATTGTATGATTGTGATTGTATGATTGTGATTGTATGACTGTCATTGTAGGATTGTGATTGTATGATTATGATTGTATGGTTGTGATTGTATGATCGTGATTGTATGATCGTGATTGTGAGATTGTGATTGTATGATTGTGATTGTATGATTGTGATCGTATGATTGTGATCGTATGATTGTGATTGTATGATTGTGATTGTATGATTGTGATTGAATGATTGTGATTGTATGATTGTGATTGTATGATTGCGATTGTATGATTGTGATTGTATGATTGTGATTGTATGACTGTGATCGTATGATTGTGATTCTTTGATTGCGATTGTATGATTGTGATTGTATGATTGTGATTGTGTGATTGTGATTGTATAATTAAGGTTGTATGATTGTTTCTGTATGATTGTGATTGTATGATTGCGATTGTATGATTGTGATTGTATGATTGTGATTGTGTGATTGTGATTGTATGATTGCGATTGCATGATTGTGATTGTATGATTGCGATTGTATGATTGTGATTGTATGATTGCGATTGTATGATTGTGATTGTATGATTGTGATTGTATGATTGTGATTGTATGATTGTGATTGTATGATTGTGATTGCATGATTGTGATTGTATGATTGTGATTGTATGATTGTGATTGCATGATTGTAATTGTATGATTGTGATTGTATGACTGTGATTGTATGATTGTGATTGTATGATTGTGATTGTATGATTGTGATTGTATGATTGTGATTGTATGATTGTGATTGTATGATTGTGATTGTATGATTGTGATTGTATGATTATGATTGTATGATTGTGATTGCATGATAGTGATTGCATGATAGTGATTGTATGATTGTGATTGTATGATTGTGATTATATGATTGCGATTGTATGATTGTGATTGTATGATTGTGATTGTATGATAGTGATTGTATGATAGTGATTGTATGATTGTGATTGTATGATTGCGATTGTATGATTATGATTGAATGATTGTGATTGTATGAATGTGGTTGTGTGATTGTGATTGTGAGATTGTGATTGTATGATTTTGATTGTATGATGTTGATTGTATGATGGTGATTGTATGATCGTGATTGTATGACAGTGATTGTGTGATTGTGATTGTGAGATTGTGATTGTATGATTTTGATTGTATGATGGTGATTGTATGATCGTGATTGTATGATTGTGATTGTATGATTGGGATCGTATGATTGTGATTGTAAGATTGTGATTGTGTGATTGCGATTGTATGATTGTGACTGTATGATTGTGATTGTATGATTGTGATTGTATGATTGTGATTGTATGATTGTGATTGTATGATTGTGATTCTTTGATTGCGATTGTATGATTGTGATTGTATGATTGTGATTGTATGATTGTGATTGTATGATTGTGATTGTATGATTGTGATTGTATGACTGTGATTGTATGATTGTGATTGTATGATTGTGATTGTATGATTGTGATTGTATGATTGTGATTGTATGATTGTGATTGCATGATTGTGATTGCATGATTGTGATTGTATGATTGTGATTGTATGATTGTGATTGTATGATTGTCATTGTATGATTGTGATTGTGTGATAGTGATTGTATGATTGTTTCTGTATGATTGTGATTGTATGATTGCGATTGTATGATTATGATTGTTTGATTGTGATCGTATAATTGTGGTTGTATAATTAAGGTTGTATGATTGTTTCTGTATGATTGTGATTGTATGATTGTGATTGTATGATAGTAATTGTATGATTGTGATTGTATGATTGTGATTGTATGATTGTGATTGTATGATTGTGATTGTATGATTGTGATTGCATGATAGTGATTGTATGATTGTGATTGTATGATTGTGATTGTATGATTGCGATTGTATGATTGCGATTGTATGATTGTGATTGTATGATTGTGATTGTATGATTGTGATTGTATGATTGTGATTGTATGATTGTGATTGTATGATTGTGATTGTATGATTGTGATTGTATGATTGTGATCGTATGATTGTGGTTGTATAATTAAGGTTGTATGATTGTTTCTGTATGATTGTGATGGTATGATTGCGATTGTATGATTGTGATTGTATGATTGTGATTGTATGATTGTGATCGCATGATTGTGATTCTTTGATTGTGATTGTATGATTGTGATTGTATGATCGTGATTGTGAGATTGTGATTGTGAGATTGTGATTGTATGATTGTGATTGAGTGATTGTGATTGTATGATAGTAATTGTATGATTGTGATTGTATGATTGCGATTGTATGATTGTGATTGTATGATTGTGATTGTATGATTGTGCTTGTATGATTGTGATTGTATGATTGTGATTGTATGATTGTGATTGTATGATTGTGATTGTATGATTGTGATTGTATGATTATGATTGTATGATTGTGATTGCATGATAGTGATTGTATGATTGCGATTGTATGATTGCGATTGTATGATTGTGATTGTATGATTGTGATTGTATGATTGTGGTTGTATGATTGTGATTCTTTCATTGCGATTGTATGATTGTGATTGTATGATTGTGATTGTATGATTGTGATCGTATGATTGTGGTTGTATAATAATGGTTGTATGATTGTTTCTGTATGATTGTGATTGTATGATTGTGATTGTATGATTGTGATTGTATGATTGTGATCGTATGATTGTGATTCTTTGATTGCGATTGTATGATTGTGATTGTATGATTGTGATTGTATGATTGTGATTGTATGATTGTGATTGTATGATTGTGATTGTATGATTGTGATTGCATGATTGTAATTGTATGATTGTGATTGTATGACTGTGATTGTATGATTGTGATTGTATGATTGTGATTGTGTGATTGTGATTGTATGATTGTGATTGCATGATTGTGATTGTATGATTGTGATTGTATGATTGTGATTGTATGATTGTGATTGTATGATTGTGATTGTATGATTGTGATTGTATGATTGTGGTTGTATCATTAAGGTTGTATGATTGTTTCTGTATGATTGTGATTGTATGATTGTGATTGTATGATCGTGATTGTGAGATTGTGATTGTGAGATTGTGATTGTATGATTGTGATTGAATGATTGTGATTGTATGATAGTAATTGTATGATTGTGATTGTATGATTGCGATTGTATGATTGTGATTGTATGATTGCGATTGTATGATTGTGATCGTATGATTGTGATTCCTTGATTGCGATTGTATGATTGTGATTGTATGATTGTGATTGTATGATTGTGATTGTATGATTGTGATTGTATGACTGTGATTGTATGATTGTGATTGTATGATTGTGATCGTATGATTGTGATTCTTTGATTGCGATGGTATGATTGCGATTGTATGATTGTGATTGTATGATTGTGATTGTATGATTGTGCTTGTATGATTGTGATTGTATGATTGTGATTGTATGATTGTGATTGTATGACTGTGATTGTATGATTGTGATTGTATGATTATGATTGTATGATTGTGATTGCATGATTGTGATTCTTTGATTGCGATTGTACGATTGTGATTGTATGATTGTGATTGTATGATCGTGATTGTGAGATTGTGATTGTGAAATTGTGATTGTATGATTGTGATTGAATGATTGCGATTGTATGATAGTAATTGTATGATTGTGATTGTATGATTGCGATTGTATGATTGTGATTGTATGATTGCGATTCTTTGATTGCGATTGTATGATTGTGATTGAATGATTGTGATTGTATGATCGTGATTGTGAGATTGTGATTGTGAGATTGTGATTGTATGATTGTGATTGAATGATTGTGATTGTATGATAGTAATTGTATGATTGTGATTGTATGATTGCGATTGTATGATTGTGATTGTATGATTGCGATTGTATGATTGTGATCGTATGATTGTGATTCTTTGATTGCGATTGTATGATTGTGATTGTATGATTGTGATTGTATGATTGCGATTGTATGATTATGATTGAATGATTGTGATTGTATGACTGTGATTGTGTGATTGTGATTGTGAGATTGTGATTGTATGATTTTGATTGTATGATGGTGATTGTATGATCGTGATTGTGAGATTGTGATTGTATGATTGTGATTGTATGATTGTGATTGTATGATTGTGATTGTATGATTGTGATTGTATGATTGTGATTGTATGATTGTGATTGTATGATTGTGATTGTATGATAGTAATTGTATGACTGTGATTGTATGATTGTGATTGTATGATTGTGATTGTATGATTGTGATTGAATGATTGTGATCGTATGATTGTGATGGTATGACTGTGATTGTATGATTGTGATTGTATAATTGTGATTGTATGATTGTGATTGTATGATTGTGATTGTATGATTGTGATTGTATGATTGTGATTGTATGGTAGTAATTTTATGATTGTGATTGTATGATTGTGATTGTATGATTGTGATTGTATGATTGTGATTGTATGATTGTGATTGTATGATTGTGATTGTATGATTGTGACTGTATGATTGTGATTGTATGATTGTGATTGTATGATTGTGAATGTATGATTGTGATTGTATGATTGTGATTGTATGATTGTGATTGTATGATTGTGATTGTATGATTGTGATTGTATGATTGGGATCGTATGATTGTGATTGTAAGATTGTGATTGTGTGATTGCGATTGTATGATTGTGACTGTATGATTGTGATTGGATGATTGTGATTGTATGATTGTTATTGTATGATTGTGATTCTTTGATTGCGATTGTATGATTGTGATTGTATGATTGTGATTGTATGATTGTGATTGTATGATTGTGATTGTATGATTGTGATTGTATGATTGTGATTGTATGATTGTGATTGCATGATTGTAATTGTATGATTGTGATTGTGTGACTGTGATTGTATGATTGTGACTGTATGATAGTGATTGTATGATTGTTTCTGTATGATTGTGATTGTATGATTGCGATTGTATGATTATGATTGTATGATTGTGATTGTATGATTGTGATTGTGTGATTGTGATTGTGAGATTGTGATTGTATGATCGTGATTGTATGATCGTGATTGTGAGATTGTGGTTGTATGATTGTGATTGTATGATTGTGATTGTATGATTGTGATTGTGTGATTGTGATTGTATGATTGTGATTGCATGATTGTGATTGTATGATTGTGATTGTATGATTGTGATTGTATGATTGTGATTGTATGATTGTGATTGTATGATTGTGATTGTATGATTGTGATCGTATGATTGTGGTTGTATCATTAAGGTTGTATGATTGTTTCTGTATGATTGTGATTGTATGATCGTGATTGTGAGATTGTGATTGTGAGATTGTGATTGTATGATTGTGATTGAATGATTGTGATTGTATGATAGTAATTGTATGATTGTGATTGTATGATTGCGATTGTATGATTGTGATTGTATGATTGCGATTGTATGATTGTGATCGTATGATTGTGATTCCTTGATTGCGATTGTATGATTGTGATTGTATGATTGTGATTGTATGATTGTGATTGTATGATTGTGATTGTATGATTGTGATTGTATGATTGTGATTGTATGATTGTGATTGTATGATTATGATCGTATGATTGTGATTCTTTGATTGCGATTGTATGATTGCGATTGTATGATTGTGATTGTATGATTGTGATTGTATGATTGTGCTTGTATGATTGTGATTGTATGATTGTGATTGTATGATTGTGATTGTATGACTGTGATTGTATGATTGTGATTGTATGATTGTGATTGTATGATTGTAATTGCATGATAGTGATTGTATGATTGTGATTGTATGATTGTGATTGTATGATTGTGATTGTATGATTGTGATTGTATGATTGTGATTGCATGATTGTGATTGCATGATAGTGATTGTATGATTGTGATTGTATGATTGCGATTGTATGATTGCGATTGTATGATTGTGATTGTATGATTGCGATTGTATGATTGTGATTGTATGATTGTGATTGTATGATTGTGATTGTATGATTGTGGTTGTATAATTAAGGTTGTATGATTGTTTCTGTATGATTGTGATTGTATGATTGCGATTGTATGATTGTGATTAAATGATTGTGATTGTGTGATTGTGATTGTATGATTGCGATTGCATGATTGTGATTGTATGATTGCGATTGTATGATTGTGATTGTATGATTGCGATTGTATGATTGTGATTGTATGATTGTGATTGTATGATTGTGATTGTATGATTGTGATTGTATGATTGTGATTGCATGATTGTGATTGTATGATTGTGATTGTATGATTGTGATTGCATGATTGTAATTGTATGATTGTGATTGTATGACTGTGATTGTATGATTGTGATTGTATGATTGTGATTGTATGATTGTGATTGTATGATTGTGATTGTATGATTGTGATTGTATGATTGTGATTGTATGATTGTGATTGTATGATTATGATTGTATGATTGTGATTGCATGATAGTGATTGCATGATAGTGATTGTATGATTGTGATTGTATGATTGTGATTATATGATTGCGATTGTATGATTGTGATTGTATGATTGTGATTGTATGATAGTGATTGTATGATAGTGATTGTATGATTGTGATTGTATGATTGCGATTGTATGATTATGATTGAATGATTGTGATTGTATGAATGTGGTTGTGTGATTGTGATTGTGAGATTGTGATTGTATGATTTTGATTGTATGATTTTGATTGTATGATGGTGATTGTATGATCGTGATTGTATGACAGTGATTGTGTGATTGTGATTGTGAGATTGTGATTGTATGATTTTGATTGTATGATGGTGATTGTATGATCGTGATTGTATGATTGTGATTGTATGATTGGGATCGTATGATTGTGATTGTAAGATTGTGATTGTGTGATTGCGATTGTATGATTGTGACTGTATGATTGTGATTGTATGATTGTGATTGTATGATTGTGATTGTATGATTGTGATTGTATGATTGTGATTCTTTGATTGCGATTGTATGATTGTGATTGTATGATTGTGATTGTATGATTGTGATTGTATGATTGTGATTGTATGATTGTGATTGTATGATTGTGATTGTATGACTGTGATTGTATGATTGTGATTGTATGATTGTGATTGTATGATTGTGATTGTATGATTGTGATTGTATGATTGTGATTGCATGATTGTGATTGCATGATTGTGATTGTATGATTGTGATTGTATGATTGTGATTGTATGATTGTCATTGTATGATTGTGATTGTGTGATAGTGATTGTATGATTGTTTCTGTATGATTGTGATTGTATGATTGCGATTGTATGATTATGATTGTTTGATTGTGATCGTATAATTGTGGTTGTATAATTAAGGTTGTATGATTGTTTCTGTATGATTGTGATTGTATGATTGTGATTGTATGATAGTAATTGTATGATTGTGATTGTATGATTGTGATTGTATGATTGTGATTGTATGATTGTGATTGCATGATAGTGATTGTATGATTGTGATTGTATGATTGTGATTGTATGATTGCGATTGTATGATTGCGATTGTATGATTGTGATTGTATGATTGTGATTGTATGATTGTGATTGTATGATTGTGATTGTATGATTGTGATTGTATGATTGTGATTGTATGATTGTGATTGTATGATTGTGATCGTATGATTGTGGTTGTATAATTAAGGTTGTATGATTGTTTCTGTATGATTGTGATGGTATGATTGCGATTGTATGATTGTGATTGTATGATTGTGATTGTATGATTGTGATCGCATGATTGTGATTCTTTGATTGTGATTGTATGATTGTGATTGTATGATCGTGATTGTGAGATTGTGATTGTGAGATTGTGATTGTATGATTGTGATTGTATGATTGTGATTCTTTCATTGCGATTGTATGATTGTGATTGTATGATTGTGATTGTATGATTGTGATTGTATGATTGTGATTGAATGATTGTGATTGTATGATAGTAATTGTATGATTGTGATTGTATGATTGCGATTGTATGATTGTGATTGTATGATTGCGATTGTATGATTGTGATCGTATGATTGTGATTCTTTGATTGCGATTGTATGATTGTGATTGTATGATTGTGATTGTATGATTGTGATTGTATGATTGTGATTGTATGATTGTGATTGTATGATTGTGATTGTATGATTGTGATTGTATGATTATGGTTGTATGATTGTGATTGTATGATTGTGATTCTTTCATTGCGATTGTATGATTGTGATTGTATGATTGTGATTGTATGATTGTGATTGTATGATTGTGATTGTATGATTGTGATCGTATGGTTGTGGTTGTATAATTAAGTTTGTATGATTGTTTCTGTATGATTGTGATTGTATGATTGCGATTGTATGATTGTGATTGTATGATTGTGATTGTATGATTGTGATTGTATGATTGTGATTGTATGATTGTGATTGTATGATTGTGATAGTATGATTGTGATTGCATGATTGTAATTGTATGATTGTGATTGTATGACTGTGATTGTATGATTGTGATTGTATGATTGTGATTGTATGATTGTGATTGTGTGATTGTGATTGTATGATTGTGATTGTATGATTGTGATTGTATGATTGTGATTGTATGATTGTGATTGTATGATTATGATTGTATGATTGTGATTGCATGATAGTGATTGCATGATAGTGATTGTATGATTGTGATTGTATGATTGTGATTGTATGATTGCGATTGTATGATTGCGATTGTATGATTGTGATTGTATGATAGTGATTGTATGATAGTGATTGTATGATTGTGATTGTATGATTGTGATTGTATGATTGCGATTGTATGATTATGATTGAATGATTGTGATTGTATGACTGTGATTGTGTGATTGTGATTGTGAGATTGTGATTGTATGATTTTGATTGTATGATGGTGATTGTATGATCGTGATTGTGAGATTGTGATTGTATGATTGTGATTGTATGATTGTGATTGTATGATTGTGATTGTATGATTGTGATTGTATGATTGTGATTGTATGATAGTAATTGTATGACTGTGATTGTATGATTGTGATTGTATGATTGTGATTGTATGATTGTGATTGAATGATTGTGATCGTATGATTGTGATGGTATGACTGTGATTGTATGATTGTGATTGTATAATTGTGATTGTATGATTGTGATTGTATGATTGTGATTGTATGATTGTGATTGTATGATTGTGATTGTATGATTGTGATTGTATGGTAGTAATTTTATGATTGTGATTGTATGATTGTGATTGTATGATTGTGATTGTATGATTGTGATTGTATGATTGTGACTGTATGATTGTGATTGTATGATTGTGATTGTATGATTGTGAATGTATGATTGTGATTGTATGATTGTGATTGTATGATTGTGATTGTATGATTGTGATTGTATGATTGTGATTGTATGATTGGGATCGTATGATTGTGATTGTAAGATTGCGATTGTGTGATTGCGATTGTATGATTGTGACTGTATGATTGTGATTGTATGATTGTGATTGTATGATTGTTATTGTATGACTGTGATTCTTTGATTGCGATTGTATGATTGTGATTGTATGATTGTGATTGTATGATTGTGATTGTATGATTGTGATTGTATGACTGTGATTGTATGATTGTGATTGTATGATTGTGATTGTATGATTGTGATTGTATGATTGTGATTGTATGATTGTGATTGTATGATTGTGATTGCATGATTGTGATTGCATGATTGTGATTGTATGATTGTGATTGTATGATTGTGATTGTATGATTGTGATTGTATGATCGTGATTGTGAGATTGTGATTGTGAGATTGTGATTGTGAGATTGTGATTGTATGATTGTGATTGTGAGACTGTGATTGTGAGATTGTGATTGTATGATTGTGACTGAATGATTGTGATTGTATGATAGTAATTGTATGATTGTGATTGTATGATTGCGATTGTATGATTGTGATTGTATGATTGCGATTGTATGATTGTGATCGTATGATTGTGATTCTTTGATTGCGATTGTATGATTGTGATTGTATGACTGTGATTGTATGATTGTGATTGTATGATTGTGATAGTATGATTGTGATTGTGTGATTGTTATTGTATGATTGTGATTGTATGATTGTGATTGTATGATTGTGATTGTATGATTGTGATTGTATGATTATGATTGTATGATTGTGATTGCATGATAGTGATTGCATGATAGTGATTGTATGATTGTGATTGTATGATTGTGATTGTATGATTGCGATTGTATGATTGCGATTGTATGATTGTGATTGTATGATAGTGATTGTATGATAGTGATTGTATGATTGTGATTGTATGATTGCGATTGTATGATTATGATTGAATGATTGTGATTGTATGACTGTGATTGTGTGATTGTGATTGTGAGATTGTGATTGTATGATTTTGATTGTATGATGGTGATTGTATGATCGTGATTGTGAGATTGTGATTGTATGATTGTGATTGTATGATTGTGATTTTATGATTGTGATTGTATGATTGTGATTGTATGATAGTAATTGAATGATTGTGATTGTATGATTGTGATTGTATGATTGTGATTGTATGATTGTGATTGTATGATTGTGATTGTATGATTGTGATTGTATGATTGTGATCGTATGATTGTGATGGTATGACTGTGATTGTATGATTGTGATTGTATAATTGTGATTGTATGATTGTGATTGTATGATTGTGATTGTGTGATTGTGATTGTATGATTGTGATTGTATGATTGTGATTGTATGGTAGTAATTTTATGATTGTGATTGTATGATTGTGATTGTATGATTGTGATTGTATGATTGTGATTGTATGATTGTGATTGTATGATTGTGGTTATACGATTGTGATTGTATGATTGTGATTGTATGATTGTGATTGTATGATTGTGATTGTATGATTGTGATTGTATGATTGTGATTGTATGATTGTGATTGTATGACTGTCATTGTAGGATTGTGATTGTATGATTATGATTGTATGGTTGTGATTGTATGATCGTGATTGTATGATCGTGATTGTGAGATTGTGATTGTATGATTGTGATTGTATGATTGTGATCGTATGATTGTGATCGTATGATTGTGATTGTATGATTGTGATTGTATGATTGTGATTGAATGATTGTGATTGTATGATTGTGATTGTATGATTGCGATTGTATGATTGTGATTGTATGATTGTGATTGTATGACTGTGATCGTATGATTGTGATTCTTTGATTGCGATTGTATGATTGTGATTGTATGATTGTGATTGTGTGATTGTGATTGTATAATTAAGGTTGTATGATTGTTTCTGTATGATTGTGATTGTATGATTGCGATTGTATGATTGTGATTGTATGATTGTGATTGTGTGATTGTGATTGTATGATTGCGATTGCATGATTGTGATTGTATGATTGCGATTGTATGATTGTGATTGTATGATTGCGATTGTATGATTGTGATTGTATGATTGTGATTGTATGATTGTGATTGTATGATTGTGATTGTATGATTGTGATTGCATGATTGTGATTGTATGATTGTGATTGTATGATTGTGATTGCATGATTGTAATTGTATGATTGTGATTGTATGACTGTGATTGTATGATTGTGATTGTATGATTGTGATTGTATGATTGTGATTGTATGATTGTGATTGTATGATTGTGATTGTATGATTGTGATTGTATGATTGTGATTGTATGATTATGATTGTATGATTGTGATTGCATGATAGTGATTGCATGATAGTGATTGTATGATTGTGATTGTATGATTGTGATTATATGATTGCGATTGTATGATTGTGATTGTATGATTGTGATTGTATGATAGTGATTGTATGATAGTGATTGTATGATTGTGATTGTATGATTGCGATTGTATGATTATGATTGAATGATTGTGATTGTATGAATGTGGTTGTGTGATTGTGATTGTGAGATTGTGATTGTATGATTTTGATTGTATGATGTTGATTGTATGATGGTGATTGTATGATCGTGATTGTATGACAGTGATTGTGTGATTGTGATTGTGAGATTGTGATTGTATGATTTTGATTGTATGATGGTGATTGTATGATCGTGATTGTATGATTGTGATTGTATGATTGGGATCGTATGATTGTGATTGTAAGATTGTGATTGTGTGATTGCGATTGTATGATTGTGACTGTATGATTGTGATTGTATGATTGTGATTGTATGATTGTGATTGTATGATTGTGATTGTATGATTGTGATTCTTTGATTGCGATTGTATGATTGTGATTGTATGATTGTGATTGTATGATTGTGATTGTATGATTGTGATTGTATGATTGTGATTGTATGACTGTGATTGTATGATTGTGATTGTATGATTGTGATTGTATGATTGTGATTGTATGATTGTGATTGTATGATTGTGATTGCATGATTGTGATTGCATGATTGTGATTGTATGATTGTGATTGTATGATTGTGATTGTATGATTGTCATTGTATGATTGTGATTGTGTGATAGTGATTGTATGATTGTTTCTGTATGATTGTGATTGTATGATTGCGATTGTATGATTATGATTGTTTGATTGTGATCGTATAATTGTGGTTGTATAATTAAGGTTGTATGATTGTTTCTGTATGATTGTGATTGTATGATTGTGATTGTATGATAGTAATTGTATGATTGTGATTGTATGATTGTGATTGTATGATTGTGATTGTATGATTGTGATTGCATGATAGTGATTGTATGATTGTGATTGTATGATTGTGATTGTATGATTGCGATTGTATGATTGCGATTGTATGATTGTGATTGTATGATTGTGATTGTATGATTGTGATTGTATGATTGTGATTGTATGATTGTGATTGTATGATTGTGATTGTATGATTGTGATTGTATGATTGTGATCGTATGATTGTGGTTGTATAATTAAGGTTGTATGATTGTTTCTGTATGATTGTGATGGTATGATTGCGATTGTATGATTGTGATTGTATGATTGTGATTGTATGATTGTGATCGCATGATTGTGATTCTTTGATTGTGATTGTATGATTGTGATTGTATGATCGTGATTGTGAGATTGTGATTGTGAGATTGTGATTGTATGATTGTGATTGAGTGATTGTGATTGTATGATAGTAATTGTATGATTGTGATTGTATGATTGCGATTGTATGATTGTGATTGTATGATTGCGATTGTATGATTGTGATCGTATGATTGTGATTCTTTGATTGCGATTGTATGATTGTGATTGTATGATTGTGATTGTATGATTGTGATTGTATGATTGTGATTGTATGATTGTGATTGTATGATTATGGTTGTATGATTGTGATTGTATGATTGTGATTCTTTCATTGCGATTGTATGATTGTGATTGTATGATTGTGATTGTATGATTGTGATTGTATGATTGTGATTGTATGATTGTGATTGAATGATTGTGATTGTATGATAGTAATTGTATGATTGTGATTGTATGATTGCGATTGTATGATTGTGATTGTATGATTGCGATTGTATGATTGTGATCGTATGATTGTGATTCTTTGATTGCGATTGTATGATTGTGATTGTATGATTGTGATTGTATGATTGTGATTGTATGATTGTGATTGTATGATTATGGTTGTATGATTGTGATTGTATGATTGTGATTCTTTCATTGCGATTGTATGATTGTGATTGTATGATTGTGATTGTATGATTGTGATTGTATGATTGTGATTGTATGATTGTGATCGTATGGTTGTGGTTGTATAATTAAGTTTGTATGATTGTTTCTGTATGATTGTGATTGTATGATTGCGATTGTATGATTGTGATTGTATGATTGTGATTGTATGATTGTGATTGTATGATTGTGATTGTATGATTGTGATTGTATGATTGTGATTGTATGATTGTGATTGCATGATTGTAATTGTATGATTGTGATTGTATGACTGTGATTGTATGATTGTGATTGTATGATTGTGATTGTATGATTGTGATTGTGTGATTGTGATTGTATGATTGTGATTGTATGATTGTGATTGTATGATTGTGATTGTATGATTGTGATTGTATGATTATGATTGTATGATTGTGATTGCATGATAGTGTTTGCATGATAGTGATTGTATGATTGTGATTGTATGATTGTGATTGTATGATTGCGATTGTATGATTGCGATTGTATGATTGCGATTGTATGATTGTGATTGTATGATAGTGATTGTATGATAGTGATTGTATGATTGTGATTGTATGATTGTGATTGTATGATTGCGATTGTATGATTATGATTGAATGATTGTGATTGTATGACTGTGATTGTGTGATTGTGATTGTGAGATTGTGATTGTATGATTTTGATTGTATGATGGTGATTGTATGATCGTGATTGTGAGATTGTGATTGTATGATTGTGATTGTATGATTGTGATTGTATGATTGTGATTGTATGATTGTGATTGTATGATAGTAATTGTATGACTGTGATTGTATGATTGTGATTGTATGATTGTGATTGTATGATTGTGATTGAATGATTGTGATCGTATGATTGTGATGGTATGACTGTGATTGTATGATTGTGATTGTATAATTGTGATTGTATGATTGTGATTGTATGATTGTGATTGTATGATTGTGATTGTATGATTGTGATTGTATGATTGTGATTGTATGATTGTGATTGTATGGTAGTAATTTTATGATTGTGATTGTATGATTGTGATTGTATGATTGTGATTGTATGATTGTGATTGTATGATTGTGATTGTATGATTGTGACTGTATGATTGTGATTGTATGATTGTGATTGTATGATTGTGAATGTATGATTGTGATTGTATGATTGTGATTGTATGATTGTGATTGTATGATTGTGATTGTATGATTGTGATTGTATGATTGGGATCGTATGATTGTGATTGTAAGATTGCGATTGTGTGATTGCGATTGTATGATTGTGACTGTATGATTGTGATTGTATGATTGTGATTGTATGATTGTTATTGTATGATTGTGATTCTTTGATTGCGATTGTATGATTGTGATTGTATGATTGTGATTGTATGATTGTGATTGTATGATTGTGATTGTATGACTGTGATTGTATGATTGTGATTGTATGATTGTGATTGTATGATTGTGATTGTATGATTGTGATTGTATGATTGTGATTGTATGATTGTGATTGCATGATTGTGATTGCATGATTGTGATTGTATGATTGTGATTGTATGATTGTGATTGTATGATTGTGATTGTATGATCGTGATTGTGAGATTGTGATTGTGAGATTGTGATTGTGAGATTGTGATTGTGAGATTGTGATTGTATGATTGTGATTGTGAGACTGTGATTGTGAGATTGTGATTGTATGATTGTGACTGAATGATTGTGATTGTATGATAGTAATTGTATGATTGTGATTGTATGATTGCGATTGTATGATTGTGATTGTATGATTGCGATTGTATGATTGTGATCGTATGATTGTGATTCTTTGATTGCGATTGTATGATTGTGATTGTATGATTGTGATTGTATGATTGTGATTGTATGATTGTGATTGTATGATTGTGATTGTATGATTATGGTTGTATGATTGTGATTGTATGATTGTGATTCTTTCATTGCGATTGTATGATTGTGATTGTATGATTGTGATTGTATGATTGTGATTGTATGATTGTGATTGTATGATTGTGATTGAATGATTGTGATTGTATGATAGTAATTGTATGATTGTGATTGTATGATTGCGATTGTATGATTGTGATTGTATGATTGCGATTGTATGATTGTGATCGTATGATTGTGATTCTTTGATTGCGATTGTATGATTGTGATTGTATGATTGTGATTGTATGATTGTGATTGTATGATTGTGATTGTATGATTGTGATTGTATGATTGTGATTGTATGATTATGGTTGTATGATTGTGATTGTATGATTGTGATTCTTTCATTGCGATTGTATGATTGTGATTGTATGATTGTGATTGTATGATTGTGATTGTATGATTGTGATCGTATGGTTGTGGTTGTATAATTAAGGTTGTATGATTGTTTCTGTATGATTATGATTGAATGATTGTGATTGTATGACTGTGATTGTGTGATTGTGATTGTGAGATTGTGATTGTATGATTTTGATTGTATGATGGTGATTGTATGATCGTGATTGTGAGATTGTGATTGTATGATTGTGATTGTATGATTGTGATTTTATGATTGTGATTGTATGATTGTGATTGTATGATAGTAATTGAATGATTGTGATTGTATGATTGTGATTGTATGATTGTGATTGTATGATTGTGATTGTATGATTGTGATTGTATGATTGTGATCGTATGATTGTGATGGTATGACTGTGATTGTATGATTGTGATTGTATAATTGTGATTGTATGATTGTGATTGTATGATTGTGATTGTATGATTGTGATTGTATGATTGTGATTGTATGATTGTGATTGTATGGTAGTAATTTTATGATTGTGATTGTATGATTGTGATTGTATGATTGTGATTGTATGATTGTGATTGTATGATTGTGATTGTATGATTGTGGTTGTACGATTGTGATTGTACGATTGTGATTGTATGATTGTGATTGTATGATTGTGATTGTATGATTGTGATTGTATGATTGTGATTGTATGATTGTGATTGTATGACTGTCATTGTAGGATTGTGATTGTATGATTATGATTGTATGGTTGTGATTGTATGATCGTGATTGTATGATCGTGATTGTGAGATTGTGATTGTATGATTGTGATTGTATGATTGTGATCGTATGATTGTGATCGTATGATTGTGATTGTATGATTGTGATTGTATGATTGTGATTGAATGATTGTGATTGTATGATTGTGATTGTATGATTGCGATTGTATGATTGTGATTGTATGATTGTGATTGTATGACTGTGATCGTATGATTGTGATTCTTTGATTGCGATTGTATGATTGTGATTGTATGATTGTGATTGTGTGATTGTGATTGTATGATTGTGATTGTATGATTGTGATTGTATGATTATGATTGCATGATTGTAATCGTATGATTGTGATTGTATGATTGTGATTGTATGATTGTGATTGTATGATTGTGATTGTATGATAGTTATTGTATGATTGTTTCTGTATGATTGTGATTGTATGATTATGACTGTATGATTGTGATTGTATGATTGTGATTGTGTGATTGCGATTGTGAGATTCTGATTGTATGATCGTGATTGTATGATCGTGATTGTATGATCGTGATTGTGAGATTGTGGTTGTATGATTGTGATTGTATGATTGTGATTGTATGATAGTAATTGTATGATTGTGATAGTATGATTGCGATTGTATGATTGTGATTGTATGATTGTGATTGTATGATTGTGATCGTATGATTGTGATTCTTTGATTGCGATTGTATGATTGTGATTGTATGATTGTGATTGTATGATTGTGATTGTATGATTGTAATTGTATGATTGTGATTGTATGATTGTGATTGTATGATTGTGATTGTATGATTGTGATTGTATGATTGTGATTGTATGATTATGATTGTATGATTGTGATTGCATGATAGTGATTGTATGATTGTGATTGTATGATTGTGATTGTATGATTGTGATTGTATGATTGCGATTGTGTGATTGTGATTGCATGATTGTGATTGTATGATAGTGATTGTATGCTAGTGATTGTATGATTGTGATTGTATGATTGCGATTGTATGATTATGATTGAATGATTGTGATTGTATGACTGTGATTGTGTGATTGTGATTGTGAGATTGTGATTGTATGATTTTGATTGTATGATCGTGATTGTGAGATTGTGATTGTATGATTGTGATTGTATGATTGTGATTGTATGATAGTGATTGTGTGATTGCGATTGTATGATTGTGACTGTATGATTGTGATTGTATGATTGTGATTGTATGATTGTGATCGTATGATTGTGATTCTTTGATTGCGATTGTATGATTGCGATTGTATGATTGTGATTGTATGATTGTGATTGTATGATTGTGGTTGTATGATTGTGATTCTTTCATTGCGATTGTATGATTGTGATTGTATGATTGTGATTGTATGATTGTGATCGTATGATTGTGGTTGTATAATAATGGTTGTATGATTGTTTCTGTATGATTGTGATTGTATGATTGTGATGGTATGATTGTGATTGTATGACTGTGATCGTATGATTGTGATTCTTTGATTGCGATTGTATGATTGTGATTGTATGATTGTGATTGTATGATTGTGATTGTATGATAGTGATTGTATGATTGTTTCTGTATGATTGTGATTGTATGATTGCGATTGTATGATTATGATTGTATGATTGTGATTGTATGATTGTGATTGTGTGATTGTGATTGTGAGATTGTGATTGTATGATCGTGATTGTATGATCGTGATTGTGAGATTGTGGTTGTATGATTGTGATTGTATGATTGTGATTGTATGATAGTAATTGTATGATTGTGATAGTATGATTGCGATTGTATGATTGTGATTGTATGATTGTGATTGTATGATTGTGATCGTATGATTGTGATTCTTTCATTGCGATTGTATGATTGTGATTGTATGATTGTGATTGTATGATTGTGATTGTATGATTGTGATTGTATGATTGTGATTGTATGATTGTGATTGTATGATTGTGATTGTATGATAGTGATTGTATGATAGTGATTGTATGATTGTGATTGTGTGATTGTGGTTGTATGATTGCGATTGTATGATTATGATTGAATGATTGTGATTGTATGACTGTGATTGTGTGATTGTGATTGTGGGATTGTGATTGTATGATTTTGATTGTATGATGGTGATTGTATGATCGTGATTGTGAGATTGTGATTGTATGATTGTGATTGTATGATTGTGATTGTATGATAGTAATTGTATGATTGTGATAGTATGATTGCGATTGTATGATTGTGATTGTATGATTGTGATTGTATGATTGTGATCGTATGATTGTGATTCTTTCATTGCGATTGTATGATTGTGATTGTATGATTGTGATTGTATGGTAGTAATTTTATGATTGTGATTGTATGATTGTGATTGTATGATTGTGATTGTATGATTGTGATTGTATGATTGTGATTGTATGATTGTGATTGTATGATTGCGATTGTATGATTGCGATTGTATGATTGCGATTGTATGATTGTGATTGTATGATAGTGATTGTATGATAGTGATTGTATGATTGTGATTGTATGATTGCGATTGTATGATTATGATTGAATGATTGTGATTGTATGACTGTGATTGTGTGATTGTGATTGTGAGATTGTGATTGTATGATTTTGATTGTATGATGGTGATTGTATGATCGTGATTGTGAGATTGTGATTGTATGATTGTGATTGTATGATTGTGATTTTATGATTGTGATTGTATGATTGTGATTGTATGATAGTAATTGAATGATTGTGATTGTATGATTGTGATTGTATGATTGTGATTGTATGATTGTGATTGTATGATTGTGATTGTATGATTGTGATCGTATGATTGTGATGGTATGACTGTGATTGTATGATTGTGATTGTATCATTGTGATTGTATGATTGTGATTGTATGATTGTGATTGTATGATTGTGATTGTATGATTGTGATTGTATGATTGTGATTGTATGGTAGTAATTTTATGATTGTGATTGTATGATTGTGATTGTATGATTGTGATTGTATGATTGTGATTATATGATTGTGATTGTATGATTGTGGTTGTACGATTGTGATTGTATGATTGTGATTGTATGATTGTGATTGTATGATTGTGATTGTATGATTGTGATTGTATGATTGTGATTGTATGATTGTGATTGTATGACTGTCATTGTAGGATTGTGATTGTATGATTATGATTGTATGGTTGTGATTGTATGATCGTGATTGTATGATCGTGATTGTGAGATTGTGATTGTATGATTGTGATTGTATGATTGTGATCGTATGATTGTGATCGTATGATTGTGATTGTATGATTGTGATTGTATGATTGTGATTGAATGATTGTGATTGTATGATTGTGATTGTATGATTGCGATTGTATGATTGTGATTGTATGATTGTGATTGTATGACTGTGATCGTATGATTGTGATTCCTTGATTGCGATTGTATGATTGTGATTGTATGATTGTGATTGTGTGATTGTGATTGTATGATTGTGATTGTATGATTGTGATTGTATGATTATGATTGCATGATTGTAATCGTATGATTGTGATTGTATGATTGTGATTGTATGATTGTGATTGTATGATAGTTATTGTATGATTGTTTCTGTATGATTGTGATTGTATGATTATGACTGTATGATTGTGACTGTATGATTGTGATTGTATGATTGTGATTGTGTGATTGCGATTGTGAGATTCTGATTGTATGATCGTGATTGTATGATCGTGATTGTGAGATTGTGGTTGTATGATTGTGATTGTATGATTGTGATTGTATGATAGTAATTGTATGATTGTGATAGTATGATTGCGATTGTATGATTGTGATTGTATGATTGTGATTGTATGATTGTGATCGTATGATTGTGATTCTTTGATTGCGATTGTATGATTGTGATTGTATGATTGTGATTGTATGATTGTGATTGTATGATTGTGATTGTATGATTGTGATTGTATGATTGTGATTGTATGATTGTGATTGTATGATTGTGATTGTATGATTGTGATTGTATGATTATGATTGTATGATTGTGATTGCATGATAGTGATTGTATGATTGTGATTGTATGATTGTGATTGTATGATTGTGATTGTATGATTGCGATTGTGTGATTGTGATTGCATGATTGTGATTGTATGATAGTGATTGTATGCTAGTGATTGTATGATTGTGATTGTATGATTGCGATTGTATGATTATGATTGAATGATTGTGATTGTATGACTGTGATTGTGTGATTGTGATTGTGAGATTGTGATTGTATGATTTTGATTGTATGATCGTGATTGTGAGATTGTGATTGTATGATTGTGATTGTATGATTGTGATTGTATGATAGTGATTGTGTGATTGCGATTGTATGATTGTGACTGTATGATTGTGATTGTATGATTGTGATTGTATGATTGTGATCGTATGATTGTGATTCTTTGATTGCGATTGTATGATTGCGATTGTATGATTGTGATTGTATGATTGTGATTGTATGATTGTGGTTGTATGATTGTGATCCTTTCATTGCGATTGTATGATTGTGATTGTATGATTGTGATTGTATGATTGTGATCGTATGATTGTGGTTGTATAATAATGGTTGTATGATTGTTTCTGTATGATTGTGATTGTATGATTGTGATGGTATGATTGTGATTGTATGACTGTGATCGTATGATTGTGATTCTTTGATTGCGATTGTATGATTGTGATTGTATGATTGTGATTGTATGATTGTGATTGTATGATTGTGATTGCATGATTGTGATTGTATGATTGTGATTGTATGGTTGTGATTGTATGATAGTGATTGTATGATTGTTTCTGTATGATTGTGATTGTATGATTGCGATTGTATGATTATGATTGTATGATTGTGATTGTATGATTGTGATTGTGTGATTGTGATTGTGAGATTGTGATTGTATGATCGTGATTGTATGATCGTGATTGTGAGATTGTGGTTGTATGATTGTGATTGTATGATTGTGATTGTATGATAGTAATTGTATGATTGTGATAGTATGATTGCGATTGTATGATTGTGATTGTATGATTGTGATTGTATGATTGTGATCGTATGATTGTGATTCTTTCATTGCGATTGTATGATTGTGATTGTATGATTGTGATTGTATGATTGTGATTGTATGATTGTGATTGTATGATTGTGATTGTATGATTGTGATTGTATGATTGTGATTGTATGATTGTGATTGTATGATTGTGATTGTATGATAGTGATTGTATGATAGTGATTGTATGATTGTGATTGTGTGATTGTGGTTGTATGATTGCGATTGTATGATTATGATTGAATGATTGTGATTGTATGACTGTGATTGTGTGATTGTGATTGTGGGATTGTGATTGTATGATTTTGATTGTATGATGGTGATTGTATGATCGTGATTGTGAGATTGTGATTGTATGATTGTGATTGTATGATTGTGATTGTATGATAGTAATTGTATGATTGTGATAGTATGATTGCGATTGTATGATTGTGATTGTATGATTGTGATTGTATGATTGTGATCGTATGATTGTGATTCTTTCATTGCGATTGTATGATTGTGATTGTATGATTGTGATTGTATGATTGTGATTGTATGGTAGTAATTTTATGATTGTGATTGTATGATTGTGATTGTATGATTGTGATTGTATGATTGTGATTGTATGATTGTGATTGTATGATTGTGATTGTATGATTGTGATTGTATGATTGCGATTGTATGATTGTGATTGTATGATTGTGATTGTATGATTGTGATTGTATGATTGTGATCGTATGATTGTGATTCTTTGATTGCGATTGTATGATTGCGATTGTATGATTGTGATTGTATGATTGTGATTGTATGATTGTGGTTGTATGATTGTGATTGTATGATTGTGATTCTTTCATTGCGATTGTATGATTGTGATTGTATGATTGTGATTGTAAGATTGTGATTGTATGATTGTGATTGTATGATTGTGATCGTATGATTGTGGTTGTATAATTAAGGTTGTATGATTGTTTCTGTATGATTGTGATTGTATGATTGTGATTGTATGATTGTGATTGTATGATTGTGATTGTATGATTGTGATTGTATGATTGTGATTGCATGATTGTAATTGTATGATTGTGATTGTATGACTGTGATTGTATGATTGTGATTGTATGATTGTGATTGTATGATTGTGATTGTGTGATTGTTATTGTATGATTGTGATTGTATGATTGTGATTGTATGATTGTGATTGTATGATTGTGATTGTATGATTATGATTGTATGATTGTGATTGCATGATAGTGATTGCATGATAGTGATTGTATGATTGTGATTGTATGATTGTGATTGTATGATTGCGATTGTATGATTGCGATTGTATGATTGTGATTGTATGATAGTGATTGTATGATAGTGATTGTATGATTGTGATTGTATGATTGCGATTGTATGATTATGATTGTATGATTGTGATTGTATGACTGTGATTGTGTGATTGTGATTGTGAGATTGTGATTGTATGATTTTGATTGTATGATGGTGATTGTATGATCGTGATTGTGAGATTGTGATTGTATGATTGTGATTGTATGATTGTGATTGTATGATTGTGATTGTATGATTGTGATTGTATGATAGTAATTGAATGATTGTGATTGTATGATTGTGATTGTATGATTGTGATTGTATGATTGTGATTGTATGATTGTGATCGTATGATTGTGATGGTATGACTGTGATTGTATGATTGTGATTGTATAATTGTGATTGTATGATTGTGATTGTATGATTGTGATTGTATGATTGTGATTGTATGATTGTGATTGTATGATTGTGATTGTATGGTAGTAATTTTATGATTGTGATTGTATGATTGTGATTGTATGATTGTGATTGTATGATTGTGATTGTATGATTGTGATTGTATGATTGTGATTGTATGATTGTGGTTGTACGATTGTGATTGTATGATAGTGATTGTATGATTGTGATTGTATGATTGTGATTGTATGATTGTGATTGTATGATTGTGATTGTATGATTGTGATTGTATGACTGTCATTGTAGGATTGTGATTGTATGATTATGATTGTATGGTTGTGATTGTATGATCGTGATTGTATGATCGTGATTGTGAGATTGTGATTGTATGATTGTGATTGTATGATTGTGATCGTATGATTGTGATCGTATGATTGTGATTGTATGATTGTGATTGTATGATTGTGATTGAATGATTGTGATTGTATGATTGTGATTGTATGATTGCGATTGTATGATTGTGATTGTATGATTGTGATTGTATGACTGTGATCGTATGATTGTGATTCTTTGATTGCGATTGTATGATTGTGATTGTATGATTGTGATTGTGTGATTGTGATTGTATGATTGTGATTGTATGATCGTGATTGTATGATTATGATTGCATGATTGTAATCGTATGATTGTGATTGTATGATTGTGATTGTATGATTGTGATTGTATGATTGTGATTGTATGATAGTTATTGTATGATTGTTTCTGTATGATTGTGATTGTATGATTATGACTGTATGATTGTGATTGTATGATTGTGATTGTGTGATTGCGATTGTGAGATTCTGATTGTATGATCGTGATTGTATGATCGTGATTGTGAGATTGTGGTTGTATGATTGTGATTGTATGATTGTGATTGTATGATAGTAATTGTATGATTGTGATAGTATGATTGCGATTGTATGATTGTGATTGTATGATTGTGATTGTATGATTGTGATCGTATGATTGTGATTCTTTGATTGCGATTGTATGATTGTGATTGTATGATTGTGATTGTATGATTGTGATTGTATTATTGTGATTGTATGATTGTGATTGTATGATTGTGATTGTATGATTGTGATTGTATGATTGTGATTGTATGATTATGATTGTATGATTGTGATTGCATGATTGTGATTGTATGATTGTGATTGTATGACTGTGATCGTATGATTGTGATTCCTTGATTGCGATTGTATGATTGTGATTGTATGATTGTGATTGTGTGATTGTGATTGTATGATTGTGATTGTATGATTGTGATTGTATGATTATGATTGCATGATTGTAATCGTATGATTGTGATTGTATGATTGTGATTGTATGATTGTGATTGTATGATAGTTATTGTATGATTGTTTCTGTATGATTGTGATTGTATGATTATGACTGTATGATTGTGACTGTATGATTGTGATTGTATGATTGTGATTGTGTGATTGCGATTGTGAGATTCTGATTGTATGATCGTGATTGTATGATCGTGATTGTGAGATTGTGGTTGTATGATTGTGATTGTATGATTGTGATTGTATGATAGTAATTGTATGATTGTGATAGTATGATTGCGATTGTATGATTGTGATTGTATGATTGTGATTGTATGATTGTGATCGTATGATTGTGATTCTTTGATTGCGATTGTATGATTGTGATTGTATGATTGTGATTGTATGATTGTGATTGTATGATTGTGATTGTATGATTGTGATTGTATGATTGTGATTGTATGATTGTGATTGTATGATTGTGATTGTACGATTGTGATTGTATGATTATGATTGTATGATTGTGATTGCATGATAGTGATTGTATGATTGTGATTGTATGATTGTGATTGTATGATTGTGATTGTATGATTGCGATTGTGTGATTGTGATTGCATGATTGTGATTGTATGATAGTGATTGTATGCTAGTGATTGTATGATTGTGATTGTATGATTGCGATTGTATGATTATGATTGAATGATTGTGATTGTATGACTGTGATTGTGTGATTGTGATTGTGAGATTGTGATTGTATGATTTTGATTGTATGATCGTGATTGTGAGATTGTGATTGTATGATTGTGATTGTATGATCGTGATTGTATGATAGTGATTGTGTGATTGCGATTGTATGATTGTGACTGTATGATTGTGATTGTATGATTGTGATTGTATGATTGTGATCGTATGATTGTGATTCTTTGATTGCGATTGTATGATTGCGATTGTATGATTGTGATTGTATGATTGTGATTGTATGATTGTGGTTGTATGATTGTGATCCTTTCATTGCGATTGTATGATTGTGATTGTATGATTGTGATTGTATGATTGTGATCGTATGATTGTGGTTGTATAATAATGGTTGTATGATTGTTTCTGTATGATTGTGATTGTATGATTGTGATGGTATGATTGTGATTGTATGACTGTGATCGTATGATTGTGATTCTTTGATTGCGATTGTATGATTGTGATTGTATGATTGTGATTGTATGATTGTGATTGTATGATTGTGATTGCATGATTGTGATTGTATGATTGTGATTGTATGGTTGTGATTGTATGATAGTGATTGTATGATTGTTTCTGTATGATTGTGATTGTATGATTGCGATTGTATGATTATGATTGTATGATTGTGATTGTATGATTGTGATTGTGTGATTGTGATTGTGAGATTGTGATTGTATGATCGTGATTGTATGATCGTGATTGTGAGATTGTGGTTGTATGATTGTGATTGTATGATTGTGATTGTATGATAGTAATTGTATGATTGTGATAGTATGATTGCGATTGTATGATTGTGATTGTATGATTGTGATTGTATGATTGTGATCGTATGATTGTGATTCTTTCATTGCGATTGTATGATTGTGATTGTATGATTGTGATTGTATGATTGTGATTGTATGATTGTGATTGTATGATTGTGATTGTATGATTGTGATTGTATGATTGTGATTGTATGATTGTGATTGTATGATTGTGATTGTATGATAGTGATTGTATGATAGTGATTGTATGATTGTGATTGTGTGATTGTGGTTGTATGATTGCGATTGTATGATTATGATTGAATGATTGTGATTGTATGACTGTGATTGTGTGATTGTGATTGTGGGATTGTGATTGTATGATTTTGATTGTATGATGGTGATTGTATGATCGTGATTGTGAGATTGTGATTGTATGATTGTGATTGTATGATTGTGATTGTATGATAGTAATTGTATGATTGTGATAGTATGATTGCGATTGTATGATTGTGATTGTATGATTGTGATTGTATGATTGTGATCGTATGATTGTGATTCTTTCATTGCGATTGTATGATTGTGATTGTATGATTGTGATTGTATGATTGTGATTGTATGGTAGTAATTTTATGATTGTGATTGTATGATTGTGATTGTATGATTGTGATTGTATGATTGTGATTGTATGATTGTGATTGTATGATTGTGATTGTATGATTGTGATTGTATGATTGCGATTGTATGATTGTGATTGTATGATTGTGATTGTATGATTGTGATTGTATGATTGTGATCGTATGATTGTGATTCTTTGATTGCGATTGTATGATTGCGATTGTATGATTGTGATTGTATGATTGTGATTGTATGATTGTGGTTGTATGATTGTGATTGTATGATTGTGATTCTTTCATTGCGATTGTATGATTGTGATTGTATGATTGTGATTGTAAGATTGTGATTGTATGATTGTGATTGTATGATTGTGATCGTATGATTGTGGTTGTATAATTAAGGTTGTATGATTGTTTCTGTATGATTGTGATTGTATGATTGTGATTGTATGATTGTGATTGTATGATTGTGATTGTATGATTGTGATTGTATGATTGTGATTGCATGATTGTAATTGTATGATTGTGATTGTATGACTGTGATTGTATGATTGTGATTGTATGATTGTGATTGTATGATTGTGATTGTGTGATTGTTATTGTATGATTGTGATTGTATGATTGTGATTGTATGATTGTGATTGTATGATTGTGATTGTATGATTATGATTGTATGATTGTGATTGCATGATAGTGATTGCATGATAGTGATTGTATGATTGTGATTGTATGATTGTGATTGTATGATTGCGATTGTATGATTGCGATTGTATGATTGTGATTGTATGATAGTGATTGTATGATAGTGATTGTATGATTGTGATTGTATGATTGCGATTGTATGATTATGATTGTATGATTGTGATTGTATGACTGTGATTGTGTGATTGTGATTGTGAGATTGTGATTGTATGATTTTGATTGTATGATGGTGATTGTATGATCGTGATTGTGAGATTGTGATTGTATGATTGTGATTGTATGATTGTGATTGTATGATTGTGATTGTATGATTGTGATTGTATGATAGTAATTGAATGATTGTGATTGTATGATTGTGATTGTATGATTGTGATTGTATGATTGTGATTGTATGATTGTGATCGTATGATTGTGATGGTATGACTGTGATTGTATGATTGTGATTGTATAATTGTGATTGTATGATTGTGATTGTATGATTGTGATTGTATGATTGTGATTGTATGATTGTGATTGTATGATTGTGATTGTATGGTAGTAATTTTATGATTGTGATTGTATGATTGTGATTGTATGATTGTGATTGTATGATTGTGATTGTATGATTGTGATTGTATGATTGTGATTGTATGATTGTGATTGTATGATTGTGGTTGTACGATTGTGATTGTATGATAGTGATTGTATGATTGTGATTGTATGATTGTGATTGTATGATTGTGATTGTATGATTGTGATTGTATGATTGTGATTGTATGACTGTCATTGTAGGATTGTGATTGTATGATTATGATTGTATGGTTGTGATTGTATGATCGTGATTGTATGATCGTGATTGTGAGATTGTGATTGTATGATTGTGATTGTATGATTGTGATCGTATGATTGTGATCGTATGATTGTGATTGTATGATTGTGATTGTATGATTGTGATTGAATGATTGTGATTGTATGATTGTGATTGTATGATTGCGATTGTATGATTGTGATTGTATGATTGTGATTGTATGACTGTGATCGTATGATTGTGATTCTTTGATTGCGATTGTATGATTGTGATTGTATGATTGTGATTGTGTGATTGTGATTGTATGATTGTGATTGTATGATTGTGATTGTATGATTGTGATTGTATGATTGTGATTGTATGATTGTGATTGTATGATTATGATTGTATGATTGTGATTGCATGATAGTGATTGTATGATTGTGATTGTATGTTTGTGATTGTATGATTGTGATTGTATGATTGCGATTGTGTGATTGTGATTGCATGATTGTGATTGTATGATAGTGATTGTATGATAGTGATTGTATGATTGTGATTGTGTGATTGCGATTGTGAGATTCTGATTGTATGATCGTGATTGTATGATCGTGATTGTGAGATTGTGGTTGTATGATTGTGATTGTATGATTGTGATTGTATGATAGTAATTGTATGATTGTGATAGTATGATTGCGATTGTATGATTGTGATTGTATGATTGTGATTGTATGATTGTGATCGTATGATTGTGATTCTTTGATTGCGATTGTATGATTGTGATTGTATGATTGTGATTGTATGATTGTGATTGTATTATTGTGATTGTATGATTGTGATTGTATGATTGTGATTGTATGATTGTGATTGTATGATTGTGATTGTATGATTATGATTGTATGATTGTGATTGCATGATAGTGATTGTATGATTGTGATTGTATGTTTGTGATTGTATGATTGTGATTGTATGATTGCGATTGTGTGATTGTGATTGCATGATTGTGATTGTATGATAGTGATTGTATGATAGTGATTGTATGATTGTGATTGTATGATTGCGATTGTATGATTATGATTGAATGATTGTGATTGTATGACTGTGATTGTGTGATTGTGATTGTGAGATTGTGATTGTATGATTTTGATTGTATGATCGTGATTGTGAGATTGTGATTGTATGATTGTGATTGTATGATTGTGATTGTATGATAGTGATTGTGTGATTGCGATTGTATGATTGTGACTGTATGATTGTGATTGTATGATTGTGATTGTATGATTGTGATCGTATGATTGTGATTCTTTGATTGCGATTGTATGATTGCGATTGTATGATTGTGATTGTATGATTGTGATTGTATGATTGTGGTTGTATGATTGTGATTCTTTCATTGCGATTGTATGATTGTGATTGTATGATTGTGATTGTATGATTGTGATCGTATGATTGTGGTTGTATAATAATGGTTGTATGATTGTTTCTGTATGATTGTGATTGTATGATTGTGATGGTATGATTGTGATTGTATGACTGTGATCGTATGATTGTGATTCTTTGATTGCGATTGTATGATTGTGATTGTATGATTGTGATTGTATGATTGTGATTGTATGATTGTGATTGTATGATTGTGATTGCATGATTGTGATTGTATGATTGTGATTGTATGATTGTGATTGTATGATAGTGATTGTATGATTGTTTCTGTATGATTGTGATTGTATGATTGCGATTGTATGATTATGATTGTATGATTGTGATTGTATGATTGTGATTGTGTGATTGTGATTGTGAGATTGTGATTGTATGATCGTGATTGTATGATCGTGATTGTGAGATTGTGGTTGTATGATTGTGATTGTATGATTGTGATTGTATGATAGTAATTGTATGATTGTGATAGTATGATTGCGATTGTATGATTGTGATTGTATGATTGTGATTGTATGATTGTGATCGTATGATTGTGATTCTTTCATTGCGATTGTATGATTGTGATTGTATGATTGTGATTGTATGATTGTGATTGTATGATTGTGATTGTATGATTGTGATTGTATGATTGTGATTGTATGATTGTGATTGTATGATTGTGATTGTATGATAGTGATTGTATGATAGTGATTGTATGATTGTGATTGTGTGATTGTGGTTGTATGATTGCGATTGTATGATTATGATTGAATGATTGTGATTGTATGACTGTGATTGTGTGATTGTGATTGTGAGATTGTGATTGTATGATTTTGATTGTATGATGGTGATTGTATGATCGTGATTGTGAGATTGTGATTGTATGATTGTGATTGTATGATTGTGATTGTATGATTGTGATTGTATGATAGTAATTGTATGATTGTGATAGTATGATTGCGATTGTATGATTGTGATTGTATGATTGTGATTGTATGATTGTGATCGTACGATTGTGATTCTTTCATTGCGATTGTATGATTGTGATTGTATGATTGTGATTGTATGATTGTGATTGTATGGTAGTAATTTTATGATTGTGATTGTATGATTGTGATTGTATGATTGTGATTGTATGATTGTGATTGTATGATTGTGATTGTATGATTGTGATTGTATGATTGTGATTGTATGATTGTGATTGTATGATTGCGATTGTATGATTGTGATTGTATGATTGTGATTGTATGATTGTGATTGTATGATTGTGATCGTATGATTGTGATTCTTTGATTGCGATTGTATGATTGCGATTGTATGATTGTGATTGTATGATTGTGATTGTATGATTGTGGTTGTATGATTGTGATTGTATGATTGTGATTCTTTCATTGCGATTGTATGATTGTGATTGTATGATTGTGATTGTATGATTGTGATTGTATGATTGTGATTGTATGATTGTGATCGTATGATTGTGGTTGTATAATTAAGGTTGTATGATTGTTTCTGTATGATTGTGATTGTATGATTGTGATTGTATGATCGTGATTGTGAGATTGTGATTGTGAGATAGTGATTGTATGATTGTGATTGAATGATTGTGATTGTATGATAGTAATTGTATGATTGTGATTGTATGATTGCGATTGTATGATTGTGATTGTATGATTGCGATTGTATGATTGTGATCGTATGATTGTGATTCCTTGATTGCGATTGTATGATTGTGATTGTATGATTGTGATTGTATGATTGTGATTGTATGATTGTGATTGTATGATTGTGATTGTATGATTGTGATTGTATGATTGTGATTGTATGATTGTTATTGTATGATTGTGATTGTATGATTGTGATCGTATGATTGTGATTCTTTGATTGCGATTGTATGATTGCGATTGTATGATTGTGATTGTATGATTGTGATTGTATGATTGTGCTTGTATGATTGTGATTGTATGATTGTGATTGTATGATTGTGATTGTATGATTGTGATTGTATGATTGTGATTGTGTGATTATGATTGTATGATTGTGATTGCATGATAGTGATTGTATGATTGTGATTGTATGATTGTGATTGTATGATTGTGATTGTATGATTGTGATTGTATGATTGTGATTGTATGATTGTGATTGCATGATAGTGATTGTATGATTGTGATTGTATGATTGTGATTGTATGATTGCGATTGTATGATTGCGATTGTATGATTGTGATTGTATGATTGTGATTGTTTGATTGCGATTGTATGATTGTGATTGTATGATTGTGATTGTATGATTGTGATCGTATGATTGTGATACTTTCATTACGATTGTATGATTGTGATTGTATGATTGTGATTGTATGATTGTGATTGTATGGTAGTAATTTTATGATTGTGATTGTATGATTGTGATTGTATGATTGTGATTGTATGATTGTGATTGTATGATTGTGATTGTATGATTGTGATTGTATGATTGTGATTGTATGATTGCGATTGTATGATTGTGATTGTATGATTGTGATTGTATGATTGTGATTGTATGATTGTGATCGTATGATTGTGATTCTTTGATTGCGATTGTATGATTGCGATTGTATGATTGTGATTGTATGATTGTGATTGTATGATTGTGGTTGTATGATTGTGATTGTATGATTGTGATTCTTTCATTGCGATTGTATGATTGTGATTGTATGATTGTGATTGTATGATTGTGATTGTATGATTGTGATTGTATGATTGTGATCGTATGATTGTGGTTGTATAATTAAGGTTGTATGATTGTTTCTGTATGATTGTGATTGTATGATTGTTTCTGTATGATTGTGATTGTATGATTGCGATTGTATGATTGTGATTGTATGATTGTGATTGTGTGATTGTGATTGTATGATTGTGATTGCATGATTGTGATTGTATGATTGTGATTGTATGATTGTGATTGTATGATTGTGATTGTATGATTGTGATTGTATGATTGTGATTGTATGATTGTGATCGTATGATTGTGGTTGTATAATTAAGGTTGTATGATTGTTTCTGTATGATTGTGATTGTATGATTGTGATTGTATGATCGTGATTGTGAGATTGTGATTGTGAGATTGTGATTGTATGATTGTGATTGAATGACTGTGATTGTATGATAGTAATTGTATGATTGTGATTGTATGATTGCGATTGTATGATTGTGATTGTATGATTGCGATTGTATGATTGTGATCGTATGATTGTGATTCCTTGATTGCGATTGTATGATTGTGATTGTATGATTGTGATTGTATGATTGTGATTGTATGATTGTGATTGTATGATTGTGATTGTATGATTGTGATTGTATGATTGTGATCGTATGATTGTGATTCTTTGATTGCGATTGTATGATTGCGATTGTATGATTGTGATTGTATGATTGTGATTGTATGATTGTGCTTGTATGATTGTGATTGTATGATTGTGATTGTATGATTGTGATTGTATGATTGTGATTGTATGATTGTGATTGTATGATTATGATTGTATGATTGTGATTGCGTGATAGTGATTGTATGATTGTGATTGTATGATTGTGATTGTATGATTGTGATTGTATGATTGTGATTGTATGATTGTGATTGTATGATTGTGATTGCATGATAGTGATTGTATGATTGTGATTGTATGATTGTGATTGTATGATTGCGATTGTATGATTGCGATTGTATGATTGTGATTGTATGATTGTGATTGTTTGATTGTGATTGTATGATTGTGATTGTATGATTGTGATTGTATGATTGTGATTGTATGATTGTGGTTGTATAATTAAGGTTGTATGATTGTTTCTGTATGATTGTGATTGTATGATTGCGATTGGATGATTGTGATTGTATGATTGTGATTGTGTGATTGTGATTGTATGATTGTGATTGCATGATTGTGATTGTATGATTGTGATTGTATGATTGTGATTGTATGATTGTGATTGTATGATTGTGATTGTATGATTGTGATTGTATGATTGTGATCGTATGATTGTGGTTGTATAATTAAGGTTGTATGATTGTTTCTGTATGATTGTGATTGTATGATTGCGATTGTATGATTGTGATTGTATGATTGTGATTGTATGATTGTGATCGCATGATTGTGATTCTTTGATTGCGATTGTATGATTGTGATTGTATGATTGTGATTGTATGATCGTGATTGTGAGATTGTGATTGTGAGATTGAGATTGTATGATTGTGATTGAATGATTGTGACTGTATGATAGTAATTGTATGATTGTGATTGTATGATTGTGATTGTATGATTGTGATTGTATGATTGTGGTTGTATAATTAAGGTTGTCTGATTGTTTCTGTATGATTGTGATTGTATGATTGCGATTGTATGATTGTGATTGTATGATTGTGATTGTATGATTGTGATTGTATGATTGTGATTGTATGATCGTGATTGTATGATCGTGATTGTGAGATTGTGATTGTATGATTGTGATTGTATGATTGTGATTGTATGATTGTGATTGTATGACTGTGATTGTAAGATTGTGATTGTGCGATTGCGATTGTATGATTGTGACTGTATAATTGTGATTGTATAATTGTGTTTGTATGATTGTGATTGTATGATTGTGATTGCATGATTGTGATCGTATGATTGTGATCGTATAATTGTGATCGTATGATTGTGATCGTATGATTGTGATTGTATGATTGTGATTGTATGATTGTGATTGAATGATTGTGATTGTATGATTGTGATTGTATGATTGCGATTGTATGATTGTGATTGTATGATTGTGATTGTATGACTGTGATCGTATGATTGTGATTCTTTGATTGCGATTGTATGATTGTGATTGTATGATTGTGATTGTGTGATTGTGATTGTATGATTGTGATTGTATGATTGTGATTGTATGATTGTGATTGCATGATTGTAATCGTATGATTGTGATTGTATGATTGTGATTGTATGATTGTGATTGTATGATTGTGATTGTATGATAGTTATTGTATGATTGTTTCTGTATGATTGTGATTGTATGATTATGATTGTATGATTGTGATTGTATGATTGTGATTGTGTGATTGCGATTGTGAGATTCTGATTGTATGATCGTGATTGTATGATCGTGATTGTGAGATTGTGGTTGTATGATTGTGATTGTATGATTGTGATTGTATGATAGTAATTGTATGATTGTGATAGTATGATTGCGATTGTATGATTGTGATTGTATGATTGTGATTGTATGATTGTGATCGTATGATTGTGATTCTTTGATTGCGATTGTATGATTGTGATTGTATGATTGTGATTGTATGATTGTGATTGTATGATTGTGATTGTATGATTGTGATTGTATGATTGTGATTGTATGATTGTGATTGTATGATTGTGATTGTATGATTGTTATTGTATGATTGTGATTGTATGATTGTGATTGTATGATTATGATTGTATGATTGTGATTGCATGATAGTGATTGTATGATTGTGATTGTATGATTGTGATTGTATGATTGTGATTGTATGACTGTGATTGTGTGATTGTGATGGTGAGATTGTGATTGTATGATTTTGATTGTATGATCGTGATTGTGGGATTGTGATTGTATGATTGTGATTGTATGATTGTGATTGTATGATTGTGATTGTATGATTGTGATTGTGTGATTGCGATTCTATGATTGTGACTGTATGATTGTGATTGTATGATTGTGATTGTATGATTGTGATTGTATGATCGTGATTGTGAGATTGTGATTGTGAGATAGTGATTGTATGATTGTGATTGAATGATTGTGATTGTATGATAGTAATTGTATGATTGTGATTGTATGATTGCGATTGTATGATTGTGATTGTATGATTGCGATTGTATGATTGTGATCGTATGATTGTGATTCCTTGATTGCGATTGTATGATTGTGATTGTATGATTGTGATTGTATGATTGTGATTGTATGATTGTGATTGTATGATTGTGATTGTATGATTGTTATTGTATGATTGTGATTGTATGATTGTGATCGTATGATTGTGATTCTTTGATTGCGATTGTATGATTGCGATTGTATGATTGTGATTGTATGATTGTGATTGTATGATTGTGCTTGTATGATTGTGATTGTATGATTGTGATTGTATGATTGTGATTGTATGATTGTGATTGTATGATTGTGATTGTGTGATTATGATTGTATGATTGTGATTGCATGATAGTGATTGTATGATTGTGATTGTATGATTGTGATTGTATGATTGTGATTGTATGATTGTGATTGTATGATTGTGATTGCATGATAGTGATTGTATGATTGTGATTGTATGATTGTGATTGTATGATTGCGATTGTATGATTGCGATTGTATGATTGTGATTGTATGATTGTGATTGTTTGATTGCGATTGTATGATTGTGATTGTATGATTGTGATTGTATGATTGTGATCGTATGATTGTGATACTTTCATTACGATTGTATGATTGTGATTGTATGATTGTGATTGTATGATTGTGATTGTATGGTAGTAATTTTATGATTGTGATTGTATGATTGTGATTGTATGATTGTGATTGTATGATTGTGATTGTATGATTGTGATTGTATGATTGTGATTGTATGATTGTGATTGTATGATTGCGATTGTATGATTGTGATTGTATGATTGTGATTGTATGATTGTGATTGTATGATTGTGATCGTATGATTGTGATTCTTTGATTGCGATTGTATGATTGCGATTGTATGATTGTGATTGTATGATTGTGATTGTATGATTGTGGTTGTATGATTGTGATTGTATGATTGTGATTCTTTCATTGCGATTGTATGATTGTGATTGTATGATTGTGATTGTATGATTGTGATTGTATGATTGTGATTGTATGATTGTGATCGTATGATTGTGGTTGTATAATTAAGGTTGTATGATTGTTTCTGTATGATTGTGATTGTATGATTGCGATTGTATGATTGTGATTGTATGATTGTGATTGTATGATTGTGATTGTATGATTGTGATTGTATGATTGTGATTGTATGATTGTGATTGTACGATTGTGATCGTATGATTGTGATTCTTTGATTGCGATTGTATGATTGCGATTGTATGATTGTGATTGTATGATTGTGATTGTATGATTGTGCTTGTATGATTGTGATTGTATGATTGTGATTGTATGATTGTGATTGTATGATTGTGATTGTATGATTGTGATTGTATGATTATGATTGTATGATTGTGATTGCGTGATAGTGATTGTATGATTGTGATTGTATGATTGTGATTGTATGATTGTGATTGTATGATTGTGATTGTATGATTGTGATTGCATGATAGTGATTGTATGATTGTGATTGTATGATTGTGATTGTATGATTGCGATTGTATGATTGCGATTGTATGATTGTGATTGTATGATTGTGATTGTTTGATTGTGATTGTATGATTGTGATTGTATGATTGTGATTGTATGATTGTGATTGTATGATTGTGGTTGTATAATTAAGGTTGTATGATTGTTTCTGTATGATTGTGATTGTATGATTGCGATTGGATGATTGTGATTGTATGATTGTGATTGTGTGATTGTGATTGTATGATTGTGATTGCATGATTGTGATTGTATGATTGTGATTGTATGATTGTGATTGTATGATTGTGATTGTATGATTGTGATTGTATGATTGTGATTGTATGATTGTGATCGTATGATTGTGGTTGTATAATTAAGGTTGTATGATTGTTTCTGTATGATTGTGATTGTATGATTGCGATTGTATGATTGTGATTGTATGATTGTGATTGTATGATTGTGATCGCATGATTGTGATTCTTTGATTGCGATTGTATGATTGTGATTGTATGATTGTGATTGTATGATCGTGATTGTGAGATTGTGATTGTGAGATTGAGATTGTATGATTGTGATTGAATGATTGTGACTGTATGATAGTAATTGTATGATTGTGATTGTATGATTGTGATTGTATGATTGTGATTGTATGATTGTGGTTGTATAATTAAGGTTGTCTGATTGTTTCTGTATGATTGTGATTGTATGATTGCGATTGTATGATTGTGATTGTATGATTGTGATTGTATGATTGTGATTGTATGATTGTGATTGTATGATCGTGATTGTATGATCGTGATTGTGAGATTGTGATTGTATGATTGTGATTGTATGATTGTGATTGTATGATTGTGATTGTATGACTGTGATTGTAAGATTGTGATTGTGCGATTGCGATTGTATGATTGTGACTGTATAATTGTGATTGTATGATTGTGTTTGTATGATTGTGATTGTATGATTGTGATTGCATGATTGTGATCGTATGATTGTGATCGTATAATTGTGATCGTATGATTGTGATCGTATGATTGTGATTGTATGATTGTGATTGTATGATTGTGATTGAATGATTGTGATTGTATGATTGTGATTGTATGATTGCGATTGTATGATTGTGATTGTATGATTGTGATTGTATGACTGTGATCGTATGATTGTGATTCTTTGATTGCGATTGTATGATTGTGATTGTATGATTGTGATTGTGTGATTGTGATTGTATGATTGTGATTGTATGATTGTGATTGTATGATTGTGATTGCATGATTGTAATCGTATGATTGTGATTGTATGATTGTGATTGTATGATTGTGATTGTATGATAGTTATTGTATGATTGTTTCTGTATGATTGTGATTGTATGATTATGATTGTATGATTGTGATTGTATGATTGTGATTGTGTGATTGCGATTGTGAGATTCTGATTGTATGATCGTGATTGTATGATCGTGATTGTGAGATTGTGGTTGTATGATTGTGATTGTATGATTGTGATTGTATGATAGTAATTGTATGATTGTGATAGTATGATTGCGATTGTATGATTGTGATTGTATGATTGTGATTGTATGATTGTGATCGTATGATTGTGATTCTTTGATTGCGATTGTATGATTGTGATTGTATGATTGTGATTGTATGATTGTGATTGTATGATTGTGATTGTATGATTGTGATTGTATGATTGTTATTGTATGATTGTGATTGTATGATTGTGATTGTATGATTATGATTGTATGATTGTGATTGCATGATAGTGATTGTATGATTGTGATTGTATGATTGTGATTGTATGATTGTGATTGTATGACTGTGATTGTGTGATTGTGATGGTGAGATTGTGATTGTATGATTTTGATTGTATGATCGTGATTGTGGGATTGTGATTGTATGATTGTGATTGTATGATTGTGATTGTATGATTGTGATTGTATGATTGTGATTGTGTGATTGCGATTGTATGATTGTGACTGTATGATTGTGATTGTATGATTGTGATTGTATGATTGTGATCGTATGATTGTGATTCTTTGATTGCGATTGTATGATTGCGATTGTATGATTGTGATTGTATGATTGTGACTGTATGATTGTGGTTGTATGATTGTGATTCTTTCATTGCGATTGTATGATTGTGATTGTATGATTGTGATTGTATGATTGTGATTGTATGATTGTGATTGTATGATTGTGATCGTATGATTGTGGTTGTATAATAATGGTTGTATGATTGTTTCTGTATGATTGTGATTGTATGATTGTGATTGTATGACTGTGATCGTATGATTGTGATTCTTCGATTGCGATTGTATGATTGTGATTGTATGATTGTGATTGTATGATTGTGATTGTATGATTGTGATTGTATGATTGTGATTGCATGATTGTAATTGTATGATTGTGATTGTATGACTGTGATTGTATGATTGTGATTGTATGATTGTGATTGTATGATTGTGATTGTATGATTGTGATTGTATGATAGTGATTGTATGATTGTTTCTGTATGATTGTGATTGTATGATTGCGATTGTATGATTATGATTGTATGATTGTGATTGTATGATTGTGATTGTGTGATTGTGATTGTGAGATTGTGATTGTATGATCGTGAATGTATGATCGTGATTGTGAGATTGTGGTTGTATGATTGTGATTGTATGATTGTGATTGTATGATTGTGATTGTATGATAGTAATTGTATGATTGTGATAGTATGATTGCGATTGTATGATTGTGATTGTATGATTGTGATCGTATGATTGTGATTCTTTCATTGCGATTGTATGATTGTGATTGTATGATTGTGATTGTATAATTGTGATTGTATGATTGTGATTGTATGATTGTGATTGTATGATTGTGATTGTATGATTGTGATTGTATGATTGTGATTGTATGATTGTGATTGTATGACTGTGATTGTATGATTGTGATTGTATGATTGTGATTGTATGATTGTGATTGTATGATTGCGATTGTATGATTGCGATTGTATGATTGCGATTGTATGATTGTGATTGTATGATAGTGATTGTATGATAGTGATTGTATGATTGTGATTGTAAGATTGTGATTGTATGATTGTGATTGTATGATTGCGATTGTATGATTGTGATTGTATGATTGTGATTGTATGATTGTGATTGTATGATTGTGATTGTATGATTGTGATCGTATGATTGTGATTCTTTGATTGCGATTGTATGATTGCGATTGTATGATTGTGATTGTATGATTGTGATTGTATGATTGTGGTTGTATGATTGTGATTGTATGATTGTGATTCTTTCATTGCGATTGTATGATTGTGATTGTATGATTGTGATTGTATGATTGTGATTGTATGATTGTGATTGTATGATTGTTATTGTATGATTGTGATTGTATGATTGTGATCGTATGATTGTGATTCTTTGATTGCGATTGTATGATTGCGATTGTATGATTGTGATTGTATGATTGTGATTGTATGATTGTGCTTGTATGATTGTGACTGTATGATTGTGATTGTATGATTGTGATCGTATGATTGTGATACTTTCATTACAATTGTATGATTGTGATTGTATGATTGTGATTGTATGATTGTGATTGTATGGTAGTAATTTTATGATTGTGATTGTATGATTGTGATTGTATGATTGTGATTGTATGATTGTGATTGTATGATTGTGATTGTATGATTGTGATTGTATGATTGTGATTGTATGATTGTGATTGTATGATTGTGATTGTATGATTGCGATTGTATGATTGTGATTGTATGATTGTGATTGTATGATTGTGATTGTATGATTGTGATCGTATGATTGTGATTCTTTGATTGCGATTGTATGATTGCGATTGTATGATTGTGATTGTATGATTGTGATTGTATGATTGTGGTTGTATGATTGTGATTGTATGATTGTGATTCTTTCATTGCGATTGTATGATTGTGATTGTATGATTGTGATTGTATGATTGTGATTGTATGATTGTGATTGTATGATTGTGATTGTATGATTGTGATTGTATGATTGTGATTGTATGATTGTGATCGTATGATTGTGGTTGTATAATTAAGGTTGTATGATTGTTTCTGTATGATTGTGATTGTATGATTGCGATTGTATGATTGTGATTGTATGATTGTGATTGTGTGATTGTGATTGTATGATTGTGATTGCATGATTGTGATTGTATGATTGTGATTGTATGATTGTGATTGTATGATTGTGATTGTATGATTGTGATTGTATGATTGTGATTGTATGATTGTGATCGTATGATTGTGGTTGTATAATTAAGGTTGTATGATTGTTTCTGTATGATTGTGATTGTATGATTGTGATTGTATGATCGTGATTGTGAGATTGTGATTGTGAGATTGTGATTGTATGATTGTGATTGAATGATTGTGATTGTATGATAGTAATTGTATGATTGTGATTGTATGATTGCGATTGTATGATTGTGATTGTATGATTGCGATTGTATGATTGTGATCGTATGATTGTGATTCCTTGATTGCGATTGTATGATTGTGATTGTATGATTGTGATTGTATGATTGTGATTGTATGATTGTGATTGTATGATTGTGATTGTATGATTGTGATTGTATGATTGTGATCGTATGATTGTGATTCTTTGATTGCGATTGTATGATTGCGATTGTATGATTGTGATTGTATGATTGTGATTGTATGATTGTGCTTGTATGATTGTGATTGTATGATTGTGATTGTATGATTGTGATTGTATGATTGTGATTGTATGATTGTGATCGTATGATTATGATTGTATGATTGTGATTGCGTGATAGTGATTGTATGATTGTGATTGTATGATTGTGATTGTATGATTGTGATTGTATGATTGTGATTGTATGATTGTGATTGCATGATAGTGATTGTATGATTGTGATTGTATGATTGTGATTGTATGATTGCGATTGTATGATTGCGATTGTATGATTGTGATTGTATGATTGTGATTGTTTGATTGTGATTGTATGATTGTGATTGTATGATTGTGATTGTATGATTGTGATTGTATGATTGTGATTGTATGATTGTGGTTGTATAATTAAGGTTGTATGATTGTTTCTGTATGATTGTGATTGTATGATTGCGATTGGATGATTGTGATTGTATGATTGTGATTGTGTGATTGTGATTGTATGATTGTGATTGCATGATTGTGATTGTATGATTGTGATTGTATGATTGTGATTGTATGATTGTGATTGTATGATTGTGATTGTATGATTGTGATTGTATGATTGTGATCGTATGATTGTGGTTGTATAATTAAGGTTGTATGATTGTTTCTGTATGATTGTGATTGTATGATTGCGATTGTATGATTGTGATTGTATGATTGTGATTGTATGATTGTGATCGCATGATTGTGATTCTTTGATTGCGATTGTATGATTGTGATTGTATGATTGTGATTGTATGATCGTGATTGTGAGATTGTGATTGTGAGATTGAGATTGTATGATTGTGATTGAATGATTGTGACTGTATGATAGTAATTGTATGATTGTGATTGTATGATTGTGATTGTATGATTGTGATTGTATGATTGTGGTTGTATAATTAAGGTTGTCTGATTGTTTCTGTATGATTGTGATTGTATGATTGCGATTGTATGATTGTGATTGTATGATTGTGATTGTATGATTGTGATTGTATGATTGTGATTGTATGATCGTGATTGTATGATCGTGATTGTGAGATTGTGATTGTATGATTGTGATTGTATGATTGTGATTGTATGATTGTGATTGTATGACTGTGATTGTAAGATTGTGATTGTGCGATTGCGATTGTATGATTGTGACTGTATAATTGTGATTGTATGATTGTGTTTGTATGATTGTGATTGTATGATTGTGATTGCATGATTGTGATCGTATGATTGTGATCGTATAATTGTGATCGTATGATTGTGATCGTATGATTGTGATTGTATGATTGTGATTGTATGATTGTGATTGAATGATTGTGATTGTATGATTGTGATTGTATGATTGCGATTGTATGATTGTGATTGTATGATTGTGATTGTATGACTGTGATCGTATGATTGTGATTCTTTGATTGCGATTGTATGATTGTGATTGTATGATTGTGATTGTGTGATTGTGATTGTATGATTGTGATTGTATGATTGTGATTGTATGATTGTGATTGCATGATTGTAATCGTATGATTGTGATTGTATGATTGTGATTGTATGATTGTGATTGTATGATAGTTATTGTATGATTGTTTCTGTATGATTGTGATTGTATGATTATGATTGTATGATTGTGATTGTATGATTGTGATTGTGTGATTGCGATTGTGAGATTCTGATTGTATGATCGTGATTGTATGATCGTGATTGTGAGATTGTGGTTGTATGATTGTGATTGTATGATTGTGATTGTATGATAGTAATTGTATGATTGTGATAGTATGATTGCGATTGTATGATTGTGATTGTATGATTGTGATTGTATGATTGTGATCGTATGATTGTGATTCTTTGATTGCGATTGTATGATTGTGATTGTATGATTGTGATTGTATGATTGTGATTGTATCATTGTGATTGTATGATTGTGATTGTATGATTGTGATTGTATGATTGTGATTGTATGATTGTGATTGTATGATTGTGATTGTATGATTATGATTGTATGATTGTGATTGCATGATAGTGATTGTATGATTGTGATTGTATGATTGTGATTGTATGATTGTGATTGTATGACTGTGATTGTGTGATTGTGATTGTGAGATTGTGATTGTATGATTTTGATTGTATGATCGTGATTGTGGGATTGTGATTGTATGATTGTGATTGTATGATTGTGATTGTATGATTGTGATTGTATGATTGTGATTGTGTGATTGCGATTGTATGATTGTGACTGTATGATTGTGATTGTATGATTGTGATTGTATGATTGTGATCGTATGATTGTGATTCTTTGATTGCGATTGTATGATTGCGATTGTATGATTGTGATTGTATGATTGTGATTGTATGATTGTGGTTGTATGATTGTGATTCTTTCATTGCGATTGTATGATTGTGATTGTATGATTGTGATTGTATGATTGTGATTGTATGATTGTGATTGTATGATTGTGATCGTATGATTGTGGTTGTATAATAATGGTTGTATGATTGTTTCTGTATGATTGTGATTGTATGATTGTGATTGTATGACTGTGATCGTATGATTGTGATTCTTCGATTGCGATTGTATGATTGTGATTGTATGATTGTGATTGTATGATTGTGATTGTATGATTGTGATTGCATGATTGTAATTGTATGATTGTGATTGTATGACTGTGATTGTATGATTGTGATTGTATGATTGTGATTGTATGATTGTGATTGTATGATTGTGATTGTATGATAGTGATTGTATGATTGTTTCTGTATGATTGTGATTGTATGATTGCGATTGTATGATTATGATTGTATGATTGTGATTGTATGATTGTGATTGTGTGATTGTGATTGTGAGATTGTGATTGTATGATCGTGATTGTATGATCGTGATTGTGAGATTGTGGTTGTATGATTGTGATTGTATGATTGTGATTGTATGATAGTAATTGTATGATTGTGATAGTATGATTGCGATTGTATGATTGTGATTGTATGATTGTGATTGTATGATTGTGATCGTATGATTGTGATTCTTTCATTGCGATTGTATGATTGTGATTGTATGATTGTGATTGTATAATTGTGATTGTATGATTGTGATTGTATGATTGTGATTGTATGATTGTGATTGTATGATTGTGATTGTATGATTGTGATTGTATGATTGTGATTGTATGATTGTGATTGTATGATTGTGATTGTATGATTGTGATTGTATGATTGTGATTGTATGATTGTGATTGTATGATTGCGATTGTATGATTGCGATTGTATGATTGCGATTGTATGATTGTGATTGTATGATAGTGATTGTATGATAGTGATTGTATGATTGTGATTGTAAGATTGTGATTGTATGATTGTGATTGTATGATTGTGGTTGTATAATTAAGGTTGTCTGATTGTTTCTGTATGATTGTGATTGTATGATTGCGATTGTATGATTGTGATTGTATGATTGTGATTGTATGATTGTGATTGTATGATTGTGATTGTATGATCGTGATTGTATGATCGTGATTGTGAGATTGTGATTGTATGATTGTGATTGTATGATTGTGATTGTATGATTGTGATTGTATGACTGTGATTGTAAGATTGTGATTGTGCGATTGCGATTGTATGATTGTGACTGTATAATTGTGATTGTATGATTGTGTTTGTATGATTGTGATTGTATGATTGTGATTGCATGATTGTGATCGTATGATTGTGATCGTATAATTGTGATCGTATGATTGTGATCGTATGATTGTGATTGTATGATTGTGATTGTATGATTGTGATTGAATGATTGTGATTGTATGATTGTGATTGTATGATTGCGATTGTATGGTTGTGATTGTATGATTGTGATTGTATGACTGTGATCGTATGATTGTGATTGTATGATTGTGATTGTATGATTGTGATTGTATGATTGTGATTGTGTGATTGTGATTGTATGATTGTGATTGTATGATTGTGATTGTATGATTGTGATTGTATGATTGTGATTGTATGATTATGATTGTATGATTGTGATTGCATGATAGTGATTGTATGATTATGATTGAATGATTGTGATTGTATGACTGTGATTGTGTGATTGTGATTGTGAGATTGTGATTGTATGATTTTGATTGTATGATCGTGATTGTGAGATTGTGATTGTATGATTGTGATTGTATGATTGTGATTGTATGATTGTGATTGTATGACTGTGATTGTGTGATTGTGATTGTGAGATTGTGATTGTATGATTTTGATTGTATGATCGTGATTGTGAGATTGTGATTGTATGATTGTGATTGTATGATTGTGATTGTATGATTGTGATTGTATGATTGTGATTGTATGATTGTGATCGCATGATTGTGATTCTTTGATTGCGATTGTATGATTGTGATTGTATGATTGTGATTGTATGATCGTGATTGTGAGATTGTGATTGTGAGATTGAGATTGTATGATTGTGATTGAATGATTGTGACTGTATGATAGTAATTGTATGATTGTGATTGTATGATTGTGATTGTATGATTGTGATTGTATGATTGTGGTTGTATAATTAAGGTTGTCTGATTGTTTCTGTATGATTGTGATTGTATGATTGCGATTGTATGATTGTGATTGTATGATTGTGATTGTATGATTGTGATTGTATGATTGCGATTGTATGATTGTGATTGTATGATTGCGATTGTATGATTGCGATTGTATGATTGCGATTGTATGATTGTGATTGTATGATAGTGATTGTATGATAGTGATTGTATGATTGTGATTGTAAGATTGTGATTGTATGATTGTGATTGTATGATTGTGGTTGTATAATTAAGGTTGTCTGATTGTTTCTGTATGATTGTGATTGTATGATTGCGATTGTATGATTGTGATTGTATGATTGTGATTGTATGATTGTGATTGTATGATTGTGATTGTATGATCGTGATTGTATGATCGTGATTGTGAGATTGTGATTGTATGATTGTGATTGTATGATTGTGATTGTATGATTGTGATTGTATGACTGTGATTGTAAGATTGTGATTGTGCGATTGCGATTGTATGATTGTGACTGTATAATTGTGATTGTATGATTGTGTTTGTATGATTGTGATTGTATGATTGTGATTGCATGATTGTGATCGTATGATTGTGATCGTATAATTGTGATCGTATGATTGTGATCGTATGATTGTGATTGTATGATTGTGATTGTATGATTGTGATTGAATGATTGTGATTGTATGATTGTGATTGTATGATTGCGATTGTATGATTGTGATTGTATGATTGTGATTGTATGACTGTGATCGTATGATTGTGATTCTTTGATTGCGATTGTATGATTGTGATTGTATGATTGTGATTGTGTGATTGTGATTGTATGATTGTGATTGTATGATTGTGATTGTATGATTGTGATTGCATCATTGTAATCGTATGATTGTGATTGTATGATTGTGATTGTATGATTGTGATTGTATGATAGTTATTGTATGATTGTTTCTGTATGATTGTGATTGTATGATTATGATTGTATGATTGTGATTGTATGATTGTGATTGTGTGATTGCGATTGTGAGATTCTGATTGTATGATCGTGATTGTATGATCGTGATTGTGAGATTGTGGTTGTATGATTGTGATTGTATGATTGTGATTGTATGATAGTAATTGTATGATTGTGATAGTATGATTGCGATTGTATGATTGTGATTGTATGATTGTGATTGTATGATTGTGATCGTATGATTGTGATTCTTTGATTGCGATTGTATGATTGTGATTGTATGATTGTGATTGTATGATTGTGATTGTATGATTGTGATTGTATGATTGTGATTGTATGATTGTGATTGTATGATTGTGATTGTATGATTGTGATTGTATGATTGTGATTGTATGATTGTGATTGTATGATTATGATTGTATGATTGTGATTGCATGATAGTGATTGTATGATTATGATTGAATGATTGTGATTGTATGACTGTGATTGTGTGATTGTGATTGTGAGATTGTGATTGTATGATTTTGATTGTATGATCGTGATTGTGAGATTGTGATTGTATGATTGTGATTGTATGATTGTGATTGTATGATTGTGATTGTATGACTGTGATTGTGTGATTGTGATTGTGAGATTGTGATTGTATGATTTTGATTGTATGATCGTGATTGTGAGATTGTGATTGTATGATTGTGATTGTATGATTGTGATTGTATGATTGTGATTGTATGACTGTGATTGTAAGATTGTGATTGTGCGATTGCGATTGTATGATTGTGACTGTATAATTGTGATTGTATGATTGTGTTTGTATGATTGTGATTGTATGATTGTGATTGCATGATTGTGATCGTATGATTGTGATCGTATAATTGTGATCGTATGATTGTGATCGTATGATTGTGATTGTATGATTGTGATTGTATGATTGTGATTGAATGATTGTGATTGTATGATTGTGATTGTATGATTGCGATTGTATGATTGTGATTGTATGATTGTGATTGTATGACTGTGATCGTATGATTGTGATTCTTTGATTGCGATTGTATGATTGTGATTGTATGATTGTGATTGTGTGATTGTGATTGTATGATTGTGATTGTATGATTGTGATTGTATGATTGTGATTGCATGATTGTAATCGTATGATTGTGATTGTATGATTGTGATTGTATGATTGTGATTGTATGATAGTTATTGTATGATTGTTTCTGTATGATTGTGATTGTATGATTATGATTGTATGATTGTGATTGTATCATTGTGATTGTGTGATTGCGATTGTGAGATTCTGATTGTATGATCGTGATTGTATGATCGTGATTGTGAGATTGTGGTTGTATGATTGTGATTGTATGATTGTGATTGTATGATTGTGATTGTATGATTGTGATTGTATGATTATGATTGTATGATTGTGATTGCATGATAGTGATTGTATGATTGTGATTGTATGATTGTGATTGTATGATTGTGATTGTATGACTGTGATTGTGTGATTGTGATTGTGAGATTGTGATTGTATGATTTTGATTGTATGATCGTGATTGTGAGATTGTGATTGTATGATTGTGATTGTATGATTGTGATTGTATGATTGTGATTGTATGATTGTGATTGTGTGATTGCGATTGTATGATTGTGACTGTATGATTGTGATTGTATGATTGTGATTGTATGATTGTGATCGTATGATTGTGATTCTTTGATTGCGATTGTATGATTGCGATTGTATGATTGTGATTGTATGATTGTGATTGTATGATTGTGGTTGTATGATTGTGATTCTTTCATTGCGATTGTATGATTGTGATTGTATGATTGTGATTGTATGATTGTGATTGTATGATTGTGATTGTATGATTGTGATTGTATGATTGTGATCGTATGATTGTGGTTGTATAATAATGGTTGTATGATTGTTTCTGTATGATTGTGATTGTATGATTGTGATTGTATGACTGTGATCGTATGATTGTGATTCTTCGATTGCGATTGTATGATTGTGATTGTATGATTGTGATTGTATGATTGTGATTGTATGATTGTGATTGCATGATTGTAATTGTATGATTGTGATTGTATGACTGTGATTGTATGATTGTGATTGTATGATTGTGATTGTATGATTGTGATTGTATGATTGTGATTGTATGATAGTGATTGTATGATTGTTTCTGTATGATTGTGATTGTATGATTGCGATTGTATGATTATGATTGTATGATTGTGATTGTATGATTGTGATTGTGTGATTGTGATTGTGAGATTGTGATTGTATGATCGTGATTGTATGATCGTGATTGTGAGATTGTGGTTGTATGATTGTGATTGTATGATTGTGATTGTATGATAGTAATTGTATGATTGTGATAGTATGATTGCGATTGTATGATTGTGATTGTATGATTGTGATTGTATGATTGTGATCGTATGATTGTGATTCTTTCATTGCGATTGTATGATTGTGATTGTATGATTGTGATTGTATAATTGTGATTGTATGATTGTGATTGTATGATTGTGATTGTATGATTGTGATTGTATGATTGTGATTGTATGATTGTGATTGTATGATTGTGATTGTATGATTGTGATTGTATGATTGTGATTGTATGATTGTGATTGTATGATTGTGATTGTATGATTGTGATTGTATGATTGTGATTGTATGATTGCGATTGTATGATTGCGATTGTATGATTGCGATTGTATGATTGTGATTGTATGATAGTGATTGTATGATAGTGATTGTATGATTGTGATTGTAAGATTGTGATCGTATGATTGTGATTCTTTGATTGCGATTGTATGATTGCGATTGTATGATTGTGATTGTATGATTGTGATTGTATGATTGTGCTTGTATGATTGTGATTGTATGATTGTGATTGTATGATTGTGATTGTATGATTGTGATTGTATGATTGTGATTGTATGATTATGATTGTATGATTGTGATTGCGTGATAGTGATTGTATGATTGTGATTGTATGATTGTGATTGTATGATTGTGATTGTATGATTGTGATTGTATGATTGTGATTGCATGATAGTGATTGTATGATTGTGATTGTATGATTGTGATTGTATGATTGCGATTGTATGATTGCGATTGTATGATTGTGATTGTATGATTGTGATTGTATGATTGTGATTGTATGATTGTGATTGTATGATTGTGATCGTATGATTGTGGTTGTATAATTAAGGTTGTATGATTGTTTCTGTATGATTGTGATTGTATGATTGCGATTGTATGATTGTGATTGTATGATTGTGATTGTATGATTGTGATCGCATGATTGTGATTCTTTGATTGCGATTGTATGATTGTGTTTGTATGATTGTGATTGTATGATCGTGATTGTGAGATTGTGATTGTGAGATTGAGATTGTATGATTGTGATTGAATGATTGTGACTGTATGATAGTAATTGTATGATTGTGATTGTATGATTGTGATTGTATGATTGTGATTGTATGATTGTGGTTGTATAATTAAGGTTGTCTGATTGTTTCTGTATGATTGTGATTGTATGATTGCGATTGTATGATTGTGATTGTATGATTGTGATTGTATGATTGTGATTGTATGATTGTGATTGTATGATCGTGATTGTATGATCGTGATTGTGAGATTGTGATTGTATGATTGTGATTGTATGATTGTGATTGTATGATTGTGATTGTATGACTGTGATTGTAAGATTGTGATTGTGCGATTGCGATTGTATGATTGTGACTGTATAATTGTGATTGTATGATTGTGTTTGTATGATTGTGATTGTATGATTGTGATTGCATGATTGTGATCGTATGATTGTGATCGTATAATTGTGATCGTATGATTGTGATCGTATGATTGTGATTGTATGATTGTGATTGTATGATTGTGATTGAATGATTGTGATTGTATGATTGTGATTGTATGATTGCGATTGTATGATTGTGATTGTATGATTGTGATTGTATGACTGTGATCGTATGATTGTGATTCTTTGATTGCGATTGTATGATTGTTTCTGTATGATTGTGATTGTATGATTATGATTGTATGATTGTGATTGTATGATTGTGATTGTGTGATTGCGATTGTGAGATTCTGATTGTATGATCGTGATTGTATGATCGTAATTGTGAGATTGTGGTTGTATGATTGTGATTGTATGATTGTGATTGTATGATAGTAATTGTATGATTGCGATTGTATGATTGTGATTGTATGATTGTGATTGTATGATTGTGATCGTATGATTGTGATTCTTTGATTGCGATTGTATGATTGTGATTGTATGATTGTGATTGTATGATTGTGATTGTATGATTGTGATTGTATGATTGTGATTGTATGATTGTGATTGTATGATTGTGATTGTATGATTGTGATTGTATGATTGTGATTGTATGATTGTGATTGTATGATTGTGATTGTATGATTGTGATTGTATGATTATGATTGTATGATTGTGATTGCATGATAGTGATTGTATGATTGTGATTGTATGATTGTGATTGTATGATTGTGATTGTATGACTGTGATTGTGTGATTGTGATTGTGAGATTGTGATTGTATGATTTTGATTGTATGATCGTGATTGTGGGATTGTGATTGTATGATTGTGATTGTATGATTGTGATTGTATGATTGTGATTGTATGATTGTGATTGTGTGATTGCGATTGTATGATTGTGACTGTATGATTGTGATTGTATGATTGTGATTGTATGATTGTGATCGTATGATTGTGATTCTTTGTTTGCGATTGTATGATTGCGATTGTATGATTGTGATTGTATGATTGTGATTGTATGATTGTGGTTGTATGATTGTGATTCTTTCATTGCGATTGTATGATTGTGATTGTATGATTGTGATTGTATGATTGTGATTGTATGATTGTGATTGTATGATTGTGATCGTATGATTGTGGTTGTATAATAATGGTTGTATGATTGTTTCTGTATGATTGTGATTGTATGATTGTGATTGTATGACTGTGATCGTATGATTGTGATTCTTCGATTGCGATTGTATGATTGTGATTGTATGATTGTGATTGTATGATTGTGATTGTATGATTGTGATTGCATGATTGTAATTGTATGATTGTGATTGTATGACTGTGATTGTATGATTGTGATTGTATGATTGTGATTGTATGATTGTGATTGTATGATTGTGATTGTATGATAGTGATTGTATGATTGTTTCTGTATGATTGTGATTGTATGATTGCGATTGTATGATTATGATTGTATGATTGTGATTGTATGATTGTGATTGTGTGATTGTGATTGTGAGATTGTGATTGTATGATCGTGATTGTATGATCGTGATTGTGAGATTGTGGTTGTATGATTGTGATTGTATGATTGTGATTGTATGATAGTAATTGTATGATTGTGATAGTATGATTGCGATTGTATGATTGTGATTGTATGATTGTGATTGTATGATTGTGATCGTATGATTGTGATTCTTTCATTGCGATTGTATGATTGTGATTGCATGATTGTGATTGTATAATTGTGATTGTATGATTGTGATTGTATGATTGTGATTGTATGATTGTGATTGTATGATTGTGATTGTATGATTGTGATTGTATGATTGTGATTGTATGATTGTGATTGTATGATTGTGATTGTATGATTGTGATTGTATGATTGTGATTGTATGATTGTGATTGTATGATTGCGATTGTATGATTGCGATTGTATGATTGCGATTGTATGATTGTGATTGTATGATAGTGATTGTATGATAGTGATTGTATGATTGTGATTGTAAGATTGTGATTGTATGATTGTGATTGTATGATTGCGATTGTATGATTGTGATCGTATGATTGTGATTCCTTGATTGCGATTGTATGATTGTGATTGTATGATTGTGATTGTATGATTGTGATTGTATGATTGTGATTGTATGATTGTGATTGTATGATTGTTATTGTATGATTGTGATTGTATGATTGTGATCGTATGATTGTGATTCTTTGATTGCGATTGTATGATTGCGATTGTATGATTGTGATTGTATGATTGTGATTGTATGATTGTGCTTGTATGATTGTGACTGTATGATTGTGATTGTATGATTGTGATTGTATGATTGTGATTGTATGATTGTGATTGTATGATTATGATTGTATGATTGTGATTGCATGATAGTGATTGTATGATTGTGATTGTATGATTGTGATTGTATGATTGTGATTGTATGATTGTGATTGTATGATTGTGATTGTATGATTGTGATTGTATGATTGCGATTGTATGATTGTGATTGTATGACTGTGATTGTATGATTGTGATTGTATGATTGTGATCGTATGATTGTGATTCTTTGATTGCGATTGTATGATTGCGATTGTATGATTGTGATTGTATGATTGTGATTGTATGATTGTGGTTGTATGATTGTGATTGTATGATTGTGATTCTTTCATTGCGATTGTATGATTGTGATTGTATGATTGTGATTGTATGATTGTGATTGTATGATTGTGATTGTATGATTGTGATCGTATGATTGTGGTTGTATAATTAAGGTTGTATGATTGTTTCTGTATGATTGTGATTGTATGATTGTTTCTGTATGATTGTGATTGTATGATTGCGATTGTATGATTGTGATTGTATGATTGTGATTGTGTGATTGTGATTGTATGATTGTGATTGCATGATTGTGATTGTATGATTGTGATTGTATGATTGTGATTGTATGATTGTGATTGTATGATTGTGGTTGTATAATTAAGGTTGTATGATTGTTTCTGTATGATTGTGATTGTATGATTGCGATTGTATGATTGTGATTGTATGATTGTGATTGTATGATTGTGATCGCATGATTGTGATTCTTTGATTGCGATTGTATGATTGTGATTGTATGATTGTGATTGTATGATCGTGATTGTGAGATTGTGATTGTGAGATTGAGATTGTATGATTGTGATTGAATGATTGTGACTGTATGATAGTAATTGTATGATTGTGATTGTATGATTGTGATTGTATGATTGTGATTGTATGATTGTGGTTGTATAATTAAGGTTGTCTGATTGTTTCTGTATGATTGTGATTGTATGATTGCGATTGTATGATTGTGATTGTATGATTGTGATTGTATGATTGTGATTGTATGATTGTGGTTGTATGATCGTGATTGTATGATCGTGATTGTGAGATTGTGATTGTATGATTGTGATTGTATGATTGTGATTGTATGATTGTGATTGTATGACTGTGATTGTAAGATTGTGATTGTGCGATTGCGATTGTATGATTGTGACTGTATAATTGTGATTGTATGATTGTGTTTGTATGATTGTGATTGTATGATTGTGATTGCATGATTGTGATCGTATGATTGTGATCGTATAATTGTGATCGTATGATTGTGATCGTATGATTGTGATTGTATGATTGTGATTGTATGATTGTGATTGAATGATTGTGATTGTATGATTGTGATTGTATGATTGCGATTGTATGATTGTGATTGTATGATTGTGATTGTATGACTGTGATCGTATGATTGTGATTCTTTGATTGCGATTGTATGATTGTGATTGTATGATTGTGATTGTGTGATTGTGATTGTATGATTGTGATTGTATGATTGTGATTGTATGATTGTGATTGCATGATTGTAATCGTATGATTGTGATTGTATGATTGTGATTGTATGATTGTGATTGTATGATAGTTATTGTATGATTGTTTCTGTATGATTGTGATTGTATGATTATGATTGTATGATTGTGATTGTATGATTGTGATTGTGTGATTGCGATTGTGAGATTCTGATTGTATGATCGTGATTGTATGATCGTGATTGTGAGATTGTGGTTGTATGATTGTGATTGTATGATTGTGATTGTATGATAGTAATTGTATGATTGTGATAGTATGATTGCGATTGTATGATTGTGATTGTATGATTGTGATTGTATGATTGTGATCGTATGATTGTGATTCTTTGATTGCGATTGTATGATTGTGATTGTATGATTGTGATTGTATGATTGTGATTGTATGATTGTGATTGTATGATTGTGATTGTATGATTGTGATTGTATGATTGTGATTGTATGATTGTGATTGTATGATTGTGATTGTATGATTGTGATTGTATGATTGTGATTGTATGATTGTGATTGTATGATTATGATTGTATGATTGTGATTGCATGATAGTGATTGTATGATTGTGATCGTATGATTGTGATTCTTTGATTGCGATTGTATGATTGCGATTGTATGATTGTGATTGTATGATTGTGATTGTATGATTGTGGTTGTATGATTGTGATTCTTTCATTGCGATTGTATGATTGTGATTGTATGATTGTGATTGTATGATTGTGATTGTATGATTGTGATTGTATGATTGTGATCGTATGATTGTGGTTGTATAATAATGGTTGTATGATTGTTTCTGTATGATTGTGATTGTATGATTGTGATTGTATGACTGTGATCGTATGATTGTGATTCTTCGATTGCGATTGTATGATTGTGATTGTATGATTGTGATTGTATGATTGTGATTGTATGATTGTGATTGCATGATTGTAATTGTATGATTGTGATTGTATGACTGTGATTGTATGATTGTGATTGTATGATTGTGATTGTATGATTGTGATTGTATGATTGTGATTGTATGATAGTGATTGTATGATTGTTTCTGTATGATTGTGATTGTATGATTGCGATTGTATGATTATGATTGTATGATTGTGATTGTATGATTGTGATTGTGTGATTGTGATTGTGAGATTGTGATTGTATGATCGTGATTGTATGATTGCGATTGTATGATTGTGATTGTATGATTGTGATTGTATGACTGTGATCGTATGATTGTGATTCTTTGATTGCGATTGTATGATTGTGATTGTATGATTGTGATTGTGTGATTGTGATTGTATGATTGTGATTGTATGATTGTGATTGTATGATTGTGATTGCATGATTGTAATCGTATGATTGTGATTGTATGATTGTGATTGTATGATTGTGATTGTATGATAGTTATTGTATGATTGTTTCTGTATGATTGTGATTGTATGATTATGATTGTATGATTGTGATTGTATGATTGTGATTGTGTGATTGCGATTGTGAGATTCTGATTGTATGATCGTGATTGTATGATCGTGATTGTGAGATTGTGGTTGTATGATTGTGATTGTATGATTGTGATTGTATGATAGTAATTGTATGATTGTGATAGTATGATTGCGATTGTATGATTGTGATTGTATGATTGTGATTGTATGATTGTGATCGTATGATTGTGATTCTTTGATTGCGATTGTATGATTGTGATTGTATGATTGTGATTGTATGATTGTGATTGTATGATTGTGATTGTATGATTGTGATTGTATGATTGTGATTGTATGATTGTGATTGTATGATTGTGATTGTATGATTATGATTGTATGATTGTGATTGCATGATAGTGATTGTATGATTATGATTGAATGATTGTGATTGTATGACTGTGATTGTGTGATTGTGATTGTGAGATTGTGATTGTATGATTTTGATTGTATGATCGTGATTGTGAGATTGTGATTGTATGATTGTGATTGTATGATTGTGATTGTATGATTGTGATTGTATGACTGTGATTGTGTGATTGTGATTGTGAGATTGTGATTGTATGATTTTGATTGTATGATCGTGATTGTGAGATTGTGATTGTATGATTGTGATTGTATGATTGTGATTGTATGATTGTGATTGTATGATTGTGATTGTATGATTGTGATCGCATGATTGTGATTCTTTGATTGCGATTGTATGATTGTGATTGTATGATTGTGATTGTATGATCGTGATTGTGAGATTGTGATTGTGAGATTGAGATTGTATGATTGTGATTGAATGATTGTGACTGTATGATAGTAATTGTATGATTGTGATTGTATGATTGTGATTGTATGATTGTGATTGTATGATTGTGGTTGTATAATTAAGGTTGTCTGATTGTTTCTGTATGATTGTGATTGTATGATTGCGATTGTATGATTGTGATTGTATGATTGTGATTGTATGATTGTGATTGTATGATTGTGATTGTATGATCGTGATTGTATGATCGTGATTGTGAGATTGTGATTGTATGATTGTGATTGTATGATTGTGATTGTATGATTGTGATTGTATGACTGTGATTGTAAGATTGTGATTGTGCGATTGCGATTGTATGATTGTGACTGTATAATTGTGATTGTATGATTGTGTTTGTATGATTGTGATTGTATGATTGTGATTGCATGATTGTGATCGTATGATTGTGATCGTATAATTGTGATCGTATGATTGTGATCGTATGATTGTTTCTGTATGATTGTGATTGTATGATTATGATTGTATGATTGTGATTGTATGATTGTGATTGTGTGATTGCGATTGTGAGATTCTGATTGTATGATCGTGATTGTATGATCGTGATTGTGAGATTGTGGTTGTATGATTGTGATTGTATGATTGTGATTGTATGATAGTAATTGTATGATGGTGATAGTATGATTGCGATTGTATGATTGTGATTGTATGATTGTGATTGTATGATTGTGATCGTATGATTGTGATTCTTTGATTGCGATTGTATGATTGTGATTGTATGATTGTGATTGTATGATTGTGATTGTATGATTGTGATTGTATGATTGTGATTGTATGATTGTGATTGTATGATTGTGATTGTATGATTGTGATTGTATGATTGTGATTGTATGATTGTGATTGTATGATTATGATTGTATGATTGTGATTGCATGATAGTGATTGTATGATTGTGATTGTATGATTGTGATTGTATGATTGTGATTGTATGACTGTGATTGTGTGATTGTGATTGTGAGATTGTGATTGTATGATTTTGATTGTATGATCGTGATTGTGAGATTGTGATTGTATGATTGTGATTGTATGATTGTGATTGTATGATTGTGATTGTATGATTGTGATTGTGTGATTGCGATTGTATGATTGTGACTGTATGATTGTGATTGTATGATTGTGATTGTATGATTGTGATCGTATGATTGTGATTCTTTGATTGCGATTGTATGATTGCGATTGTATGATTGTGATTGTATGATTGTGATTGTATGATTGTGGTTGTATGATTGTGATTCTTTCATTGCGATTGTATGATTGTGATTGTATGATTGTGATTGTATGATTGTGATTGTATGATTGTGATTGTATGATTGTGATCGTATGATTGTGGTTGTATAATAATGGTTGTATGATTGTTTCTGTATGATTGTGATTGTATGATTGTGATTGTATGACTGTGATCGTATGATTGTGATTCTTCGATTGCGATTGTATGATTGTGATTGTATGATTGTGATTGTATGATTGTGATTGTATGATTGTGATTGCATGATTGTAATTGTATGATTGTGATTGTATGACTGTGATTGTATGATTGTGATTGTATGATTGTGATTGTATGATTGTGATTGTATGATTGTGATTGTATGATAGTGATTGTATGATTGTTTCTGTATGATTGTGATTGTATGATTGCGATTGTATGATTATGATTGTATGATTGTGATTGTATGATTGTGATTGTGTGATTGTGATTGTGAGATTGTGATTGTATGATCGTGATTGTATGATCGTGATTGTGAGATTGTGGTTGTATGATTGTGATTGTATGATTGTGATTGTATGATAGTAATTGTATGATTGTGATAGTATGATTGCGATTGTATGATTGTGATTGTATGATTGTGATTGTATGATTGTGATCGTATGATTGTGATTCTTTCATTGCGATTGTATGATTGTGATTGTATGATTGTGATTGTATAATTGTGATTGTATGATTGTGATTGTATGATTGTGATTGTATGATTGTGATTGTATGATTGTGATTGTGTGATTGTGATTGTATGATTGTGATTGTATGATTGTGATTGTATGATTGTGATTGTATGATTGTGATTGTATGATTGTGATTGTATGATTGTGATTGTATGATTGTGATTGTATGATTACGATTGTATGATTGCGATTGTATGATTGCGATTGTATGATTGTGATTGTATGATAGTGATTGTATGATAGTGATTGTATGATTGTGATTGTAAGATTGTGATTGTATGATTGTGATTGTATGATTGTGGTTGTATAATTAAGGTTGTCTGATTGTTTCTGTATGATTGTGATTGTATGATTGCGATTGTATGATTGTGATTGTATGATTGTGATTGTATGATTGTGATTGTATGATTGTGATTGTATGATCGTGATTGTATGATCGTGATTGTGAGATTGTGATTGTATGATTGTGATTGTATGATTGTGATTGTATGATTGTGATTGTATGACTGTGATTGTAAGATTGTGATTGTGCGATTGCGATTGTATGATTGTGACTGTATAATTGTGATTGTATGATTGTGTTTGTATGATTGTGATTGTATGATTGTGATTGCATGATTGTGATCGTATGATTGTGATCGTATAATTGTGATCGTATGATTGTGATCGTATGATTGTGATTGTATGATTGTGATTGTATGATTGTGATTGAATGATTGTGATTGTATGATTGTGATTGTATGATTGCGATTGTATGATTGTGATTGTATGATTGTGATTGTATGACTGTGATCGTATGATTGTGATTCTTTGATTGCGATTGTATGATTGTGATTGTATGATTGTGATTGTGTGATTGTGATTGTATGATTGTGATTGTATGATTGTGATTGTATGATTGTGATTGCATGATTGTAATCGTATGATTGTGATTGTATGATTGTGATTGTATGGTTGTGATTGTATGATAGTTATTGTATGATTGTTTCTGTATGATTGTGATTGTATGATTATGATTGTATGATTGTGATTGTATGATTGTGATTGTGTGATTGCGATTGTGAGATTCTGATTGTATGATCGTGATTGTATGATCGTGATTGTGAGATTGTGGTTGTATGATTGTGATTGTATGATTGTGATTGTATGATAGTAATTGTATGATTGTGATAGTATGATTGCGATTGTATGATTGTGATTGTATGATTGTGATTGTATGATTGTGATCGTATGATTGTGATTCTTTGATTGCGATTGTATGATTGTGATTGTATGATTGTGATTGTATGATTGTGATTGTATGATTGTGATTGTATGATTGTGATTGTATGATTGTGATTGTATGATTGTGATTGTATGATTGTGATTGTATGATTATGATTGTATGATTGTGATTGCATGATAGTGATTGTATGATTATGATTGAATGATTGTGATTGTATGACTGTGATTGTGTGATTGTGATTGTGAGATTGTGATTGTATGATTTTGATTGTATGATCGTGATTGTGAGATTGTGATTGTATGATTGTGATTGTATGATTGTGATTGTATGATTGTGATTGTATGATTGTGATTGTATGATTGTGATTGTGTGATTGCGATTGTATGATCGTGACTGTATGATTGTGATTGCATGATTGTGATTGTATGATTGTGATCGTATGATTGTGATTCTTTGATTGCGATTGTATGATTGCGATTGTATGATTGTGATTGTATGATTGTGATTGTATGATTGTGGTTGTATGATTGTGATTCTTTCATTGCGATTGTATGATTGTGATTGTATGATTGTGATTGTATGATTGTGATTGTATGATTGTGATTGTATGATTGTGATTGTATGATTGTGATCGTATGATTGTGGTTGTATAATAATGGTTGTATGATTGTTTCTGTATGATTGTGATTGTATGATTGTGATTGTATGACTGTGATCGTATGATTGTGATTCTTCGATTGCGATTGTATGATTGTGATTGTATGATTGTGATTGTATGATTGTGATTGTATGATTGTGATTGCATGATTGTAATTGTATGATTGTGATTGTATGACTGTGATTGTATGATTGTGATTGTATGATTGTGATTGTATGATTGTGATTGTATGATTGTGATTGTATGATAGTGATTGTATGATTGTTTCTGTATGATTGTGATTGTATGATTGCGATTGTATGATTATGATTGTATGATTGTGATTGTATGATTGTGATTGTGTGATTGTGATTGTGTGATTGTGATTGTATGATCGTGATTGTATGATCGTGATTGTGAGATTGTGGTTGTATGATTGTGATTGTATGATTGTGATTGTATGATAGTAATTGTATGATTGTGATAGTATGATTGCGATTGTATGACTGTGATTGTATGATTGTGATTGTATGATTGTGATCGTATGATTGTGATTCTTTCATTGCGATTGTATGATTGTGATTGTATGATTGTGATTGTATGATTGTGATTGTATGATTGTGATTGTATGATTGTGATTGTATGATTGTGATTGTATGATTGTGATTGTATGATTGTGATTGTATGATTGTGATTGTATGATTGTGATTGTATGATTGTGATTGTATGATTGTGATTGTATGATTGTGATTGTATGATTGTGATTGTATGATTGTGATTGTATGATTGTGATTGTATGATTGTGATTGTATGATTGTGATTGTATGATTGCGATTGTATGATTGCGATTGTATGATTGCGATTGTATGATAGTGATTGTATGATAGTGATTGTATGATTGTGATTGTATGATTGTGATTGTATGATTGTGATTGTATGATTGCGATTGTATGATTATGATTGAATGATTGTGATTGTATGACTGTGATTGTGTGATTGTGATTGTGTGATTGTGATTGTGAGATTGTGATTGTATGATTGTGATTGTATGATTGTGATTGTATGATTGTGATCGTATGATTGTGATTCTTTGATTGCGATTGTATGATTGCGATTGTATGATTGTGATTGTATGATTGTGATTGTATGATTGTGATTGTATGATTGTGATTGTATGATTGTGATTGTATGATTGTGATTGTATGATTGTGATTGTATTATTGTGATTGTATGATTATGATTGTATGATTGTGATTGCATGATAGTGATTGTATGATTGCGATTGTATGATTGTGATTGTATGATTGTGATTGTATGATTGTGATTGTATGATTGTGATTGTATGATTGTGATTGTATGATTGTGATTGTATGATTGTGGTTGTATAATTAAGGTTGTCTGATTGTTTCTGTATGATTGTGATTGTATGATTGCGATTGTATGATTGTGATTGTATGATTGTGATTGTATGATTGTGATTGTATGATTGTGATTGTATGATTGTGATTGTATGATCGTGATTGTATGATCGTGATTGTGAGATTGTGATTGTATGATTGTGATTGTATGATTGTGATTGTATGATTGTGATTGTATGATTGTGATTGTATGACTGTGATTGTAAGATTGTGATTGTGCGATTGCGATTGCATGATTGTGACTGTATAATTGTGATTGTATGATTGTGTTTGTATGATTGTGATTGTATGATTGTGATTGCATGATTGTGATCGTATGATTGTGATCGTATAATTGTGATAGTATGATTGTGATCGTATGATTGTGATTGTATGATTGTGATTGTATGATTGTGATTGAATGATTGTGATTGTATGATTGTGATTGTATGATTGCGATTGTATGATTGTGATTGTATGATTGTGATTGTATGACTGTGATCGTATGATTGTGATTCTTTGATTGCGACTGTATGATTGTGATTGTATGATTGTGATTGTGTGATTGTGATTGTATGATTGTGATTGTATGATTGTGATTGTATGATTGTGATTGCATGATTGTAATCGTATGATTGTGATTGCATGATTGTGATTGTATGATTGTGATTGTATGATAGTTATTGTATGATTGTTTCTGTATGATTGTGATTGTATGATTATGATTGTATGATTGTGATTGTATGATTGTGATTGTGTGATTGCGATTGTGAGATTCTGATTGTATGATCGTGATTGTATGATCGTGATTGTGAGATTGTGGTTGTATGATTGTGATTGTATGATTGTGATTGTATGATAGTAATTGTATGATTGTGATAGTATGATTGCGATTGTATGATTGTGATTGTATGATTGTGATTGTATGATTGTGATCGTATGATTGTGATTCTTTGATTGCGATTGTATGATTGTGATTGTATGATTGTGATTGTATGATTGTGATTGTATGATTGTGATTGTATGATTGTGATTGTATGATTGTGATTGTATGATTGTGATTGTATGATTGTGATTGTATGATTGTGATTGTATGATTATGATTGTATGATTGTGATTGCATGATAGTGATTGTATGATTGTGATTGTATGATTGTGATTGTATGATTGTGATTGTATGATTGCGATTGTGTGATTGTGATTGCATGATTGTGATTGTATGATAGTGATTGTATGATAGTGATTGTATGATTGTGATTGTATGATTGCGATTGTATGATTATGATTGAATGATTGTGATTGTATGACTGTGATTGTGTGATTGTGATTGTGAAGATTGTGATTGTATGATTTTGATTGTATGATCGTGATTGTGAGATTGTGATTGTATGATTGTGATTGTATGATTGTGATTGTATGATTGTGATTGTATGATTGTGATTGTGTGATTGCGATTGTATGATTGTGACTGTATGATTGTGATTGTATGATTGTGATTGTATGATTGTGATTGTATGATTGTGATTGTATGATTGTGATTGTATTATTGTGATTGTATGATTATGATTGTATGATTGTGATTGCATGATAGTGATTGTATGATTGTGATTGTATGATTGTGATTGTATGATTGTGATTGTATGATTGCGATTGTATGATTGTGATTGTATGATTGTGATTGTATGACTGTGATCGTATGATTGTGATTCTTTGATTGCGACTGTATGATTGTGATTGTATGATTGTGATTGTGTGATTGTGAATGTATGATTGTGATTGTATGATTGTGATTGTATGATTGTGATTGTATGATTGTGATTGTATGATTGTGATTGCATGATAGTGATTGTATGATTGTGATTGTATGACTGTGATTGTAAGATTGTGATTGTGCGATTGCGATTGCATGATTGTGACTGTATAATTGTGATTGTATGATTGTGTTTGTATGATTGTGATTGTATGATTGTGATTGCATGATTGTGATCGTATGATTGTGATCGTATAATTGTGATAGTATGATTGTGATCGTATGATTGTGATTGTATGATTGTGATTGTATGATTGTGATTGAATGATTGTGATTGTATGATTGTGATTGTATGATTGCGATTGTATGATTGTGATTGTATGATTGTGATTGTATGACTGTGATCGTATGATTGTGATTCTTTGATTGCGACTGTATGATTGTGATTGTATGATTGTGATTGTGTGATTGTGATTGTATGATTGTGATTGTATGATTGTGATTGTATGATTGTGATTGCATGATTGTAATCGTATGATTGTGATTGTATGATTGTGATTGTATGATTGTGATTGTATGATAGTTATTGTATGATTGTTTCTGTATGATTGTGATTGTATGATTATGATTGTATGATTGTGATTGTATGATTGTGATTGTGTGATTGCGATTGTGAGATTCTGATTGTATGATCGTGATTGTATGGTCGTGATTGTGAGATTGTGGTTGTATGATTGTGATTGTATGATTGTGATTGTATGATAGAAATTGTATGATTGTGATAGTATGATTGCGATTGTATGATTGTGATTGTATGATTGTGATTGTATGATTGTGATCGTATGATTGTGATTCTTTGATTGCGATTGTATGATTGTGATTGTATGATTGTGATTGTATGATTGTGATTGTATGATCGTGATTGTGAGATTGTGATTGTATGATTGTGATTGTATGATTGTGATTGTATGATTGTGATTGTATGATTGTGATTGTATGACTGTGATTGTAAGATTGTGATTGTGCGATTGCGATTGCATGATTGTGACTGTATAATTGTGATTGTATGATTGTGTTTGTATGATTGTGATTGTATGATTGTGATTGCATGATTGTGATCGTATGATTGTGATCGTATAATTGTGATAGTATGATTGTGATCGTATGATTGTGATTGTATGATTGTGATTGTATGATTGTGATTGAATGATTGTGATTGTATGATTGTGATTGTATGATTGCGATTGTATGATTGTGATTGTATGATTGTGATTGTATGACTGTGATCGTATGATTGTGATTCTTTGATTGCGACTGTATGATTGTGATTGTATGATTGTGATTGTGTGATTGTGATTGTATGATTGTGATTGTATGATTGTGATTGTATGATTGTGATTGCATGATTGTAATCGTATGATTGTGATTGTATGATTGTGATTGTATGATTGTGATTGTATGATAGTTATTGTATGATTGTTTCTGTATGATTGTGATTGTATGATTATGATTGTATGATTGTGATTGTATGATTGTGATTGTGTGATTGCGATTGTGAGATTCTGATTGTATGATCGTGATTGTATGGTCGTGATTGTGAGATTGTGGTTGTATGATTGTGATTGTATGATTGTGATTGTATGATAGAAATTGTATGATTGTGATAGTATGATTGCGATTGTATGATTGTGATTGTATGATTGTGATTGTATGATTGTGATCGTATGATTGTGATTCTTTGATTGCGATTGTATGATTGTGATTGTATGATTGTGATTGTATGATTGTGATTGTATGATTGTGATTGTATGATTGTGATTGTATGATTGTGATTGTATGATTGTGATTGTATGATTGTGATTGTATGATTGTGATTGTATGATTATGATTGTATGATTGTGATTGCATGATAGTGATTGTATGATTGTGATTGTATGATTGTGATTGTATGATTGTGATTGTATGATTGCGATTGTGTGATTGTGATTGCATGATTGTGATTGTATGATAGTGATTGTATGATAGTGATTGTATGATTGTGATTGTATGATTGCGATTGTATGATTATGATTGAATGATTGTGATTGTATGACTGTGATTGTGTGATTGTGATTGTGAGATTGTGATTGTATGATTTTGATTGTATGATCGTGATTGTGAGATTGTGATTGTATGATTGTGATTGTATGATTGTGATTGTATGATTGTGATTGTATGATTGTGATTGTGTGATTGCGATTGTATGATTGTGACTGTATGATTGTGATTGTATGATTGTGATTGTATGATTGTGATCGTATGATTGTGATTCTTTGATTGCGATTGTATGATTGCGACTGTATGATTGTGATTGTATGATTGTGATTGTATGATTGTGGTTGTATGATTGTGATTCTTTCATTGCGATTGTATGATTGTGATTGTATGATTGTGATTGTATGATTGTGATTGTATGATTGTGATCGTATGATTGTGGTTGTATAATAATGGTTGTATGATTGTTTCTGTATGATTGTGATTGTATGATTGTGATTGTATGACTGTGATCGTATGATTGTGATTCTTTGATTGCGATTGTATGATTGTGATTGTATGATTGTGATTGTATGATTGTGATTGTATGATTGTGATTGCATGATTGTAATTGTATGATTGTGATTGTATGACTGTGATTGTATGATTGTGATTGTATGATTGTGATTGTATGATTGTGATTGTATGATTGTGATTGTATGATAGTGATTGTATGATTGTTTCTGTATGATTGTGATTGTATGATTGCGATTGTATGATTATGATTGTATGATTGTGATTGTATGATTGTGATTGTGTGATTGTGATTGTGAGATTGTGATTGTATGATCGTGATTGTATGATCGTGATTGTGAGAATGTGGTTGTATGATTGTGATAGTATGATTGCGATTGTATGATTGCGATTGTATGATTGTGATTGTATGATTGTGATCGTATGATTGTGATTCTTTCATTGCGATTGTATGATTGTGATTGTATGATTGTGATTGTATGATTGTGATTGTATGATTCTGATTGTATGATTGTGATTGTATGATTGTGATTGTATGATTGTGATTGTATGATTGTGATTGTATGATTGTGATTGTATGATTGTGATTGTATGATTGTGATTGTATGATTGTGATTGTATGATTGTGATTGTATGATTGTGATTGTATGATTGTGATTGTATGATTGTGATTGTATGATTGTGATTGTATGATTGTGATTGTATGATTGCGATTGTATGATTGTGATTGTATGATTGTGATTGTATGATAGTGATTGTATGATAGTGATTGTATGATTGTGATTGTATGATTGTGATTGTATGATTGCGATTGTATGATTATGATTGAATGATTGTGATTGTATGACTGTGATTGTGTGATTGTGATTGTGAGATTGTGATTGTGAGATTGTGATTGTATGATTTTGATTGTATGATGGTGATTGTATGATCGTGATTGTGAGATTGTGATTGTATGATTGTGATTGTATGATTGTGATTGTATGATTGTGATTGTATGATTGTGATTGTATGATAGTAATTGTATGATTGTGATTGTATGATTGTGATTGTATGATTGTGATTGTATGATTGTGATTGTATGATTGTGATCGTATGATTGTGATGGTATGACTGTGATTGTATAATTGTGATTGTATGATTGTGATTGTATGATTGTGATTGTATGATTGTGATTGTATGATTGTGATTGTATGATTGTGATTGTATGGTAGTAATTTTATGATTGTGATTGTATGATTGTGATTGTATGATTGTGATTGTATGATTGTGATTGTATGATTGTGATTGTATGATTGTGATTGTATGATTGTGATTGTATGATTGTGATTGTATGATTGCGATTGTATGATTGTGATTGTATGATTGTGATTGTATGATTGTGATTGTATGATTGTGATCGTATGATTGTGATTCTTTGATTGCGATTGTATGATTGCGATTGTATGATTGTGATTGTATGATTGTGATTGTATGACTGTGATCGTATGATTGTGATTCTTCGATTGCGATTGTATGATTGTGATTGTATGATTGTGATTGTATGATTGTGATTGTATGATTGTGATTGCATGATTGTAATTGTATGATTGTGATTGTATGACTGTGATTGTATGATTGTGATTGTATGATTGTGATTGTATGATTGTGATTGTATGATTGTGATTGTATGATAGTGATTGTATGATTGTTTCTGTATGATTGTGATTGTATGATTGCGATTGTATGATTATGATTGTATGATTGTGATTGTATGATTGTGATTGTGTGATTGTGATTGTGAGATTGTGATTGTATGATCGTGATTGTATGATCGTGATTGTGAGATTGTGGTTGTATGATTGTGATTGCATGATTGTGATTGTATGATAGTAATTGTATGATTGTGATAGTATGATTGCGATTGTATGATTGTGATTGTATGATTGTGATTGTATGATTGTGATCGTATGATTGTGATTCTTTCATTGCGATTGTATGATTGTGATTGTATGATTGTGATTGTATGATTGTGATTGTATGATTGTGATTGTATGATTGTGATTGTATGATTGTGATTGTATGATTGTGATTGTATGATTGTGATTGTATGATTGTGATTGTATGATTGTGATTGTATGATTGTGATTGTATGATTGTGATTGTATGATTGTGATTGTATGATTGTGATTGTATGATTGTGATTGTATGATTGTGATTGTATGATTGCGATTGTATGATTGCGATTGTATGATTGCGATTGTATGATAGTGATTGTATGATAGTGATTGTATGATTGTGATTGTATGATTGTGATTGTATGATTGCGATTGTATGATTATGATTGAATGATTGTGATTGTATGACTGTGATTGTGTGATTGTGATTGTGTGATTGTGATTGTGAGATTGTGATTGTATGATTGTGATTGTATGATTGTGATTGTATGATTGTGATCGTATGATTGTGATTCTTTGATTGCGATTGTATGATTGCGATTGTATGATTGTGATTGTATGATTGTGATTGTATGATTGTGATTGTATGATTGTGATTGTATGATTGTGATTGTATGATTGTGATTGTATGATTGTGATTGTATGATTGTGATTGTATTATTGTGATTGTATGATTATGATTGTATGATTGTGATTGCATGATAGTGATTGTATGATTGTGATTGTATGATTGTGATTGTATGATTGTGATTGTATGATTGTGATTGTATGATTGTGATTGTATGATTGTGATTGTATGATTGTGATTGCATGATAGTGATTGTATGATTGTGATTGTATGATTGTGATTGTATGATTGCGATTGTATGATTGCGATTGTATGATTGCGATTGTATGATTGCGATTGTATGATTGCGATTGTATGATTGTGATTGTATGATTGTGATTGTATGATTGTGATTGTATGATTGTGATTGTATGATTGTGGTTGTATAATTAAGGTTGTATGATTGTTTCTGTATGATTGTGATTGTATGATTGCGATTGTATGATTGTGATTGTATGATTGTGATTGTGTGATTGTGATTGTATGATTGTGATTGCATGATTGTGATTGTATGATTGTGATTGTATGATTGCGATTGTATGATTGTGATTGTATGATTGTGATTGTATGATTGTGATTGTGTGATTGTGATTGTGAGATTGTGATTGTATGATCGTGATTGTATGATCGTGATTGTGAGATTGTGGTTGTATGATTGTGATTGTATGATTGTGATTGTATGATAGTAATTGTATGATTGTGATAGTATGATTGCGATTGTATGATTGTGATTGTATGATTGTGATTGTATGATTGTGATCGTATGATTGTGATTCTTTCATTGCGATTGTATGATTGTGATTGTATGATTGTGATTGTATGATTGTGATTGTATGATTGTGATTGTATGATTGTGATTGTATGATTGTGATTGTATGATTGTGATTGTATGATTGTGATTGTATGATTGTGATTGTATGATTGTGATTGTATGATTGTGATTGTATGATTGTGATTGTATGATTGTGATTGTATGATTGTGATTGTATGATTGTGATTGTATGATTGTGATTGTATGATTGTGATTGTATGATTGTGATTGTATGATTGTGATTGTATGATTGTGATTGTATGATTGCGATTGTATGATTGCGATTGTATGATTGCGATTGTATGATAGTGATTGTATGATAGTGATTGTATGATTGTGATTGTATGATTGTGATTGTATGATTGCGATTGTATGATTATGATTGAATGATTGTGATTGTATGACTGTGATTGTGTGATTGTGATTGTGTGATTGTGATTGTGAGATTGTGATTGTATGATTGTGATTGTATGATTGTGATTGTATGATTGTGATCGTATGATTGTGATTCTTTGATTGCGATTGTATGATTGCGATTGTATGATTGTGATTGTATGATTGTGATTGTATGATTGTGATTGTATGATTGTGATTGTATGATTGTGATTGTATGATTGTGATTGTATGATTGTGATTGTATGATTGTGATTGTATTATTGTGATTGTATGATTATGATTGTATGATTGTGATTGCATGATAGTGATTGTATGATTGTGATTGTATGATTGTGATTGTATGATTGTGATTGTATGATTGTGATTGTATGATTGTGATTGTATGATTGTGATTGCATGATAGTGATTGTATGATTGTGATTGTATGATTGTGATTGTATGATTGCGATTGTATGATTGCGATTGTATGATTGCGATTGTATGATTGCGATTGTATGATTGCGATTGTATGATTGTGATTGTATGATTGTGATTGTATGATTGTGATTGTATGATTGTGATTGTATGATTGTGGTTGTATAATTAAGGTTGTATGATTGTTTCTGTATGATTGTGATTGTATGATTGCGATTGTATGATTGTGATTGTATGATTGTGATTGTGTGATTGTGATTGTATGATTGTGATTGCATGATTGTGATTGTATGATTGTGATTGTATGATTGTGATTGTATGATTGTGATTGTATGATTGTGATTGTATGATTGTGATTTTATGATTGTGATCGTATGATTGTGGTTGTATAATTAAGGTTGTATGATTGTTTCTGTATGATTGTGATTGTATGATTGCGATTGTATGATTGTGATTGTATGATTGTGATTGTATGATTGTGATTGTATGATTGTGATTGTATGATTGTGATTGTATGATTGTGATTGTATGATTGTGATTGTATGATTGTGGTTGTATAATTAAGGTTGTCTGATTGTTTCTGTATGATTGTGATTGTATGATTGCGATTGTATGATTGTGATTGTATGATTGTGATTGTATGATTATGATTGTATGATTGTGATTGTATGATTGTGATTGTGTGATTGCGATTGTGAGATTCTGATTGTATGATCGTGATTGTATGATCGTGATTGTGAGATTGTGGTTGTATGATTGTGATTGTATGATTGTGATTGTATGATAGTAATTGTATGATTGTGATAGTATGATTGCGATTGTATGATTGTGATTGTATGATTGTGATTGTATGATTGTGATCGTATGATTGTGATTCTTTGATTGCGATTGTATGATTGTGATTGTATGATTGTGATTGTATGATTGTGATTGTATGATTGTGATTGTATGATTGTGATTGTATGATTGTGATTGTATGATTGTGATTGTATGATTGTGATTGTATGATTGTGATTGTATGATTGTGATTGTATGATTATGATTGTATGATTGTGATTGCATGATAGTGATTGTATGATTGTGATTGTATGATTGTGATTGTATGATTGTGATTGTATGATTGCGATTGTGTGATTGTGATTGCATGATTGTGATTGTATGATAGTGATTGTATGATAGTGATTGTATGATTGTGATTGTATGATTGCGATTGTATGATTATGATTGAATGATTGTGCTTGTATGACTGTGATTGTGTGATTGTGATTGTGAGATTGTGATTGTATGATTTTGATTGTATGATCGTGATTGTGAGATTGTGATTGTATGATTGTGATTGTATGATTGTGATTGTATGATTGTGATTGTATGATTGTGATTGTGTGATTGCGATTGTATGATTGTGACTGTATGATTGTGATTGTATGATTGTGATTGTATGATTGTGATCGTATGATTGTGATTCTTTGATTGCGATTGTATGATTGCGACTGTATGATTGTGATTGTATGATTGTGATTGTATGATTGTGGTTGTATGATTGTGATTCTTTCATTGCGATTGTATGATTGTGATTGTATGATTGTGATTGTATGATTGTGATTGTATGATTGTGATTGTATGATTGTGATCGTATGATTGTGGTTGTATAATAATGGTTGTATGATTGTTTCTGTATGATTGTGATTGTATGATTGTGATTGTATGACTGTGATCGTATGATTGTGATTCTTTGATTGCGATTGTATGATTGTGATTGTATGATTGTGATTGTATGATTGTGATTGTATGATTGTGATTGCATGATTGTAATTGTATGATTGTGATTGTATGACTGTGATTGTATGATTGTGATTGTATGATTGTGATTGTATGATTGTGATTGTATGATTGTGATTGTATGATAGTGATTGTATGATTGTTTCTGTATGATTGTGATTGTATGATTGCGATTGTATGATTATGATTGTATGATTGTGATTGTATGATTGTGATTGTGTGATTGTGATTGTGAGATTGTGATTGTATGATCGTGATTGTATGATCGTGATTGTGAGAATGTGGTTGTATGATTGTGATAGTATGATTGCGATTGTATGATTGCGATTGTATGATTGTGATTGTATGATTGTGATCGTATGATTGTGATTCTTTCATTGCGATTGTATGATTGTGATTGTATGATTGTGATTGTATGATTCTGATTGTATGATTGTGATTGTATGATTGTGATTGTATGATTGTGATTGTATGATTGTGATTGTATGATTGTGATTGTATGATTGTGATTGTATGATTGTGATTGTATGATTGTGATTGTATGATTGTGATTGTATGATTGTGATTGTATGATTGTGATTGTATGATTGTGATTGTATGATTGCGATTGTATGATTGTGATTGTATGATTGTGATTGTATGATAGTGATTGTATGATAGTGATTGTATGATTGTGATTGTATGATTGTGATTGTATGATTGCGATTGTATGATTATGATTGAATGATTGTGATTGTATGACTGTGATTGTGTGATTGTGATTGTGAGATTGTGATTGTATGATTTTGATTGTATGATGGTGATTGTATGATCGTGATTGTGAGATTGTGATTGTATGATTGTGATTGTATGATTGTGATTGTATGATTGTGATTGTATGATTGTGATTGTATGATAGTAATTGTATGATTGTGATTGTATGATTGTGATTGTATGATTGTGATTGTATGATTGTGATTGTATGATTGTGATCGTATGATTGTGATGGTATGACTGTGATTGTATAATTGTGATTGTATGATTGTGATTGTATGATTGTGATTGTATGATTGTGATTGTATGATTGTGATTGTATGATTGTGATTGTATGGTAGTAATTTTATGATTGTGATTGTATGATTGTGATTGTATGATTGTGATTGTATGATTGTGATTGTATGATTGTGATTGTATGATTGTGATTGTATGATTGTGATTGTATGATTGCGATTGTATGATTGTGATTGTATGATTGTGATTGTATGATTGTGATTGTATGATTGTGATCGTATGATTGTGATTCTTTGATTGCGATTGTATGATTGCGATTGTATGATTGTGATTGTATGATTGCGATTGTATGACTGTGATCGTATGATTGTGATTCTTCGATTGCGATTGTATGATTGTGATTGTATGATTGTGATTGTATGATTGTGATTGTATGATTGTGATTGTATGATTGTGATTGCATGATTGTAATTGTATGATTGTGATTGTATGACTGTGATTGTATGATTGTGATTGTATGATTGTGATTGTATGATTGTGATTGTATGATAGTGATTGTATGATTGTTTCTGTATGATTGTGATTGTATGATTGCGATTGTATGATTATGATTGTATGATTGTGATTGTATGATTGTGATTGTGTGATTGTGATTGTGAGATTGTGATTGTATGATCGTGATTGTATGATCGTGATTGTGAGATTGTGGTTGTATGATTGTGATTGTATGATTGTGATTGTATGATAGTAATTGTATGATTGTGATAGTATGATTGCGATTGTATGATTGTGATTGTATGATTGTGATTGTATGATTGTGATCGTATGATTGTGATTCTTTCATTGCGATTGTATGATTGTGATTGTATGATTGTGATTGTATGATTGTGATTGTATGATTGTGATTGTATGATTGTGATTGTATGATTGTGATTGTATGATTGTGATTGTATAATTGTGATTGTATGATTGTGATTGTATGATTGTGATTGTATGATTGTGATTGTATGATTGTGATTGTATGATTGCGATTGTATGATTGTGATTGTATGATTGTGATTGTATGATTGTGATTGTATGATTGTGATTGTATGATTGTGATTGTATGATTGCGATTGTATGATTGCGATTGTATGATTGCGATTGTATGATAGTGATTGTATGATAGTGATTGTATGATTGTGATTGTATGATTGTGATTGTATGATTGCGATTGTATGATTATGATTGAATGATTGTGATTGTATGACTGTGATTGTGTGATTGTGATTGTGTGATTGTGATTGTGAGATTGTGATTGTATGATTGTGATTGTATGATTGTGATTGTATGATTGTGAACGTATGATTGTGATTCTTTGATTGCGATTGTATGATTGCGATTGTATGATTGTGATTGTATGATTGTGATTGTATGATTGTGATTGTATGATTGTGATTGTATGATTGTGATTGTATGATTGTGATTGTATGATTGTGATTGTATGATTGTGATTGTATTATTGTGATTGTATGATTATGATTGTATGATTGTGATTGCATGATAGTGATTGTATGATTGTGATTGTATGATTGTGATTGTATGATTGTGATTGTATGATTGTGATTGTATGATTGTGATTGTATGATTGTGATTGTATGATTGTGATTGCATGATAGTGATTGTATGATTGTGATTGTATGATTGTGATTGTATGATTGCGATTGTATGATTGCGATTGTATGATTGCGATTGTATGATTGCGATTGTATGATTGCGATTGTATGATTGTGATTGTATGATTGTGATTGTATGATTGTGATTGTATGATTGTGATTGTATGATTGTGGTTGTATAATTAAGGTTGTATGATTGTTTCTGTATGATTGTGATTGTATGATTGCGATTGTATGATTGTGATTGTATGATTGTGATTGTGTGATTGTGATTGTATGATTGTGATTGCATGATTGTGATTGTATGATTGTGATTGTATGATTGTGATTGTATGATTGTGATTGTATGATTGTGATTGTATGATTGTGATTTTATGATTGTGATCGTATGATTGTGGTTGTATAATTAAGGTTGTATGATTGTTTCTGTATGATTGTGATTGTATGATTGCGATTGTATGATTGTGATTGTATGATTGTGATTGTATGATTGTGATCGCATGATTGTGATTCTTTGATTGCGATTGTATGATTGTGATTGTATGATTGTGATTGTATGATCGTGATTGTGAGATTGTGATTGTGAGATTGTGATTGTATGATTGTGATTGAATGATTGTGATTGTATGATAGTAATTGTATGATTGTGATTGTATGATTGTGATTGTATGATTGCGATTGTATGATTGCGATTGTATGATTGTGATTGTATGATTGTGATTGTATGATTGTGATTGTATGATTGTGATTGTATGATTGTGATTGTATGATTGTGATTGTATGATTGTGGTTGTATAATTAAGGTTGTCTGATTGTTTCTGTATGATTGTGATTGTATGATTGCGATTGTATGATTGCGATTGTGTGATTGTGATTGCATGATTGTGATTGTATGATAGTGATTGTATGATTGTGATTGTATGATTGTGATTGTATTATTGTGATTGTATGATTATGATTGTATGATTGTGATTGCATGATAGTGATTGTATGATTGTGATTGTATGATTGTGATTGTATGATTGTGATTGTATGATTGTGATTGTATGATTGTGATTGTATGATTGTGATTGTATGATTGTGATTGTATGATTGTGATTGCATGATAGTGATTGTATGATTGTGATTGTATGATTGTGATTGTATGATTGCGATTGTATGATTGCGATTGTATGATTGCGATTGTATGATTGCGATTGTATGATTGTGATTGTATGATTGTGATTGTATGATTGTGATTGTATGATTGTGATTGTATGATTGTGGTTGTATAATTAAGGTTGTATGATTGTTTCTGTATGATTGTGATTGTATGATTGCGATTGTATGATTGTGATTGTATGATTGTGATTGTGTGATTGTGATTGTATGATTGTGATTGCATGATTGTGATTGTATGATTGTGATTGTATGATTGTGATTGTATGATTGTGATTGTATGATTGTGATTGTATGATTGTGATTTTATGATTGTGATCGTATGATTGTGGTTGTATAATTAAGGTTGTATGATTGTTTCTGTATGATTGTGATTGTATGATTGCGATTGTATGATTGTGATTGTATGATTGTGATTGTATGATTGTGATCGCATGATTGTGATTCTTTGATTGCGATTGTATGATTGTGATTGTATGATTGTGATTGTATGATCGTGATTGTGAGATTGTGATTGTGAGATTGTGATTGTATGATTGTGATTGAATGATTGTGATTGTATGATAGTAATTGTATGATTGTGATTGTATGATTGTGATTGTATGATTGCGATTGTATGATTGCGATTGTATGATTGTGATTGTATGATTGTGATTGTATGATTGTGATTGTATGATTGTGATTGTATGATTGTGATTGTATGATTGTGATTGTATGATTGTGGTTGTATAATTAAGGTTGTCTGATTGTTTCTGTATGATAGTGATTGTATGATTGCGATTGTATGATTGCGATTGTGTGATTGTGATTGCATGATTGTGATTGTATGATAGTGATTGTATGATAGTGATTGTATGATTGTGATTGTATGATTGCGATTGTATGATTATGATTGAATGATTGTGATTGTATGACTGTGATTGTGTGATTGTGATTGTGAGATTGTGATTGTATGATTTTGATTGTATGATCGTGATTGTGAGATTGTGATTGTATGATTGTGATTGTATGATTGTGATTGTATGATTGTGATTGTATGAATGTGATTGTGTGATTGCGATTGTATGATTGTGACTGTATGATTGTGATTGTATGATTGTGATTGTATGATTGTGATCGTATGATTGTGATTCTTTGATTGCGATTGTATGATTGCGATTGTATGATTGTGATTGTATGATTGTGATTGTATGATTGTGGTTGTATGATTGTGATTCTTTCATTGCGATTGTATGATTGTGATTGTATGATTGTGATTGTATGATTGTGATTGTATGATTGTGATCGTATGATTGTGGTTGTATAATAATGGTTGTATGATTGTTTCTGTATGATTGTGATTGTATGATTGTGATTGTATGACTGTGATCGTATGATTGTGATTCTTTGATTGCGATTGTATGATTGTGATTGTATGATTGTGATTGTATGATTGTGATTGTATGATTGTGATTGCATGATTGTAATTGTATGATTGTGATTGTATGACTGTGATTGTATGATTGTGATTGTATGATTGTGATTGTATGATTGTGATTGTATGATTGTGATTGTATGATAGTGATTGTATGATTGTTTCTGTATGATTGTGATTGTATGATTGCGATTGTATTATTATGATTGTATGATTGTGATTGTATGATTGCGATTGTATGATTGTGATTGTATGATTGTGATTGTATGATTGTGATCGCATGATTGTGATTCTTTGATTGCGATTGTATGATTGTGATTGTATGATTGTGATTGTATGATCGTGATTGTGAGATTGTGATTGTGAGATTGTGATTGTATGATTGTGATTGAATGATTGTGATTGTATGATAGTAATTGTATGATTGTGATTGTATGATTGTGATTGTATGATTGCGATTGTATGATTGCGATTGTATGATTGTGATTGTATGATTGTGATTGTATGATTGTGATTGTATGATTGTGATTGTATGATTGTGATTGTATGATTGTGATTGTATGATTGTGGTTGTATAATTAAGGTTGTCTGATTGTTTCTGTATGATTGTGATTGTATGATTGCGATTGTATGATTGCGATTGTGTGATTGTGATTGCATGATTGTGATTGTATGATAGTGATTGTATGATAGTGATTGTATGATTGTGATTGTATGATTGCGATTGTATGATTATGATTGAATGATTGTGATTGTATGACTGTGATTGTGTGATTGTGATTGTGAGATTGTGATTGTATGATTTTGATTGTATGATCGTGATTGTGAGATTGTGATTGTATGATTGTGATTGTATGATTGTGATTGTATGATTGTGATTGTATGATTGTGATTGTGTGATTGCGATTGTATGATTGTGACTGTATGATTGTGATTGTATGATTGTGATTGTATGATTGTGATCGTATGATTGTGATTCTTTGATTGCGATTGTATGATTGCGATTGTATGATTGTGATTGTATGATTGTGATTGTATGATTGTGGTTGTATGATTGTGATTCTTTCATTGCGATTGTATGATTGTGATTGTATGATTGTGATTGTATGATTGTGATTGTATGATTGTGATCGTATGATTGTGGTTGTATAATAATGGTTGTATGATTGTTTCTGTATGATTGTGATTGTATGATTGTGATTGTATGACTGTGATCGTATGATTGTGATTCTTTGATTGCGATTGTATGATTGTGATTGTATGATTGTGATTGTATGATTGTGATTGTATGATTGTGATTGCATGATTGTAATTGTATGATTGTGATTGTATGACTGTGATTGTATGATTGTGATTGTATGATTGTGATTGTATGATTGTGATTGTATGATTGTGATTGTATGATAGTGATTGTATGATTGTTTCTGTATGATTGTGATTGTATGATTGCGATTGTATGATTGTGATTGTATGATTGTGATTTTATGATTGTGATCGTATGATTGTGGTTGTATAATTAAGGTTGTATGATTGTTTCTGTATGATTGTGATTGTATGATTGCGATTGTATGATTGTGATTGTATGATTGTGATTGTATGATTGTGATCGCATGATTGTGATTCTTTGATTGCGATTGTATGATTGTGATTGTATGATTGTGATTGTATGATCGTGATTGTGAGATTGTGATTGTGAGATTGTGATTGTATGATTGTGATTGAATGATTGTGATTGTATGATAGTAATTGTATGATTGTGATTGTATGATTGTGATTGTATGATTGCGATTGTATGATTGCGATTGTATGATTGTGATTGTATGATTGTGATTGTATGATTGTGATTGTATGATTGTGATTGTATGATTGTGATTGTATGATTGCGATTGTATGATTGTGGTTGTATAATTAAGGTTGTCTGATTGTTTCTGTATGATAGTGATTGTATGATTGCGATTGTATGATTGCGATTGTGTGATTGTGATTGCATGATTGTGATTGTATGATAGTGATTGTATGATAGTGATTGTATGATTGTGATTGTATGATTGCGATTGTATGATTATGATTGAATGATTGTGATTGTATGACTGTGATTGTGTGATTGTGATTGTGAGATTGTGATTGTATGATTTTGATTGTATGATCGTGATTGTGAGATTGTGATTGTATGATTGTGATTGTATGATTGTGATTGTATGATTGTGATTGTATGAATGTGATTGTGTGATTGCGATTGTATGATTGTGACTGTATGATTGTGATTGTATGATTGTGATTGTATGATTGTGATCGTATGATTGTGATTCTTTGATTGCGATTGTATGATTGCGATTGTATGATTGTGATTGTATGATTGTGATTGTATGATTGTGGTTGTATGATTGTGATTCTTTCATTGCGATTGTATGATTGTGATTGTATGATTGTGATTGTATGATTGTGATTGTATGATTGTGATCGTATGATTGTGGTTGTATAATAATGGTTGTATGATTGTTTCTGTATGATTGTGATTGTATGATTGTGATTGTATGACTGTGATCGTATGATTGTGATTCTTTGATTGCGATTGTATGATTGTGATTGTATGATTGTGATTGTATGATTGTGATTGTATGATTGTGATTGCATGATTGTAATTGTATGATTGTGATTGTATGACTGTGATTGTATGATTGTGATTGTATGATTGTGATTGTATGATTGTGATTGTATGATTGTGATTGTATGATAGTGATTGTATGATTGTTTCTGTATGATTGTGATTGTATGATTGCGATTGTATTATTATGATTGTATGATTGTGATTGTATGATTGCGATTGTATGATTGTGATTGTATGATTGTGATTGTATGATTGTGATCGCATGATTGTGATTCTTTGATTGCGATTGTATGATTGTGATTGTATGATTGTGATTGTATGATCGTGATTGTGAGATTGTGATTGTGAGATTGTGATTGTATGATTGTGATTGAATGATTGTGATTGTATGATAGTAATTGTATGATTGTGATTGTATGATTGTGATTGTATGATTGCGATTGTATGATTGCGATTGTATGATTGTGATTGTATGATTGTGATTGTATGATTGTGATTGTATGATTGTGATTGTATGATTGTGATTGTATGATTGTGATTGTATGATTGTGGTTGTATAATTAAGGTTGTCTGATTGTTTCTGTATGATTGTGATTGTATGATTGCGATTGTATGATTGCGATTGTGTGATTGTGATTGCATGATTGTGATTGTATGATAGTGATTGTATGATAGTGATTGTATGATTGTGATTGTATGATTGCGATTGTATGATTATGATTGAATGATTGTGATTGTATGACTGTGATTGTGTGATTGTGATTGTGAGATTGTGATTGTATGATTTTGATTGTATGATCGTGATTGTGAGATTGTGATTGTATGATTGTGATTGTATGATTGTGATTGTATGATTGTGATTGTATGATTGTGATTGTGTGATTGCGATTGTATGATTGTGACTGTATGATTGTGATTGTATGATTGTGATTGTATGATTGTGATCGTATGATTGTGATTCTTTGATTGCGATTGTATGATTGCGATTGTATGATTGTGATTGTATGATTGTGATTGTATGATTGTGGTTGTATGATTGTGATTCTTTCATTGCGATTGTATGATTGTGATTGTATGATTGTGATTGTATGATTGTGATTGTATGATTGTGATCGTATGATTGTGGTTGTATAATAATGGTTGTATGATTGTTTCTGTATGATTGTGATTGTATGATTGTGATTGTATGACTGTGATCGTATGATTGTGATTCTTTGATTGCGATTGTATGATTGTGATTGTATGATTGTGATTGTATGATTGTGATTGTATGATTGTGATTGCATGATTGTAATTGTATGATTGTGATTGTATGACTGTGATTGTATGATTGTGATTGTATGATTGTGATTGTATGATTGTGATTGTATGATTGTGATTGTATGATAGTGATTGTATGATTGTTTCTGTATGATTGTGATTGTATGATTGCGATTGTATGATTATGATTGTATGATTGTGATTGTATGATTGTGATTGTATGATTGTGATTGTATGATTGTGATTGTATGATTGTGATTGTATGATTGTGATTGTATGATTGTGATTGTATGATTGTGATTGTATGATTGTGATTGTATGATTGCGATTGTATGATTGTGATTGTATGATTGTGATTGTATGATAGTGATTGTATGATAGTGATTGTATGATCGTGATTGTGAGAATGTGGTTGTATGATTGTGATAGTATGATTGCGATTGTATGATTGTGATTGTATGATTGTGATTGTATGATTGTGATCGTATGATTGTGATTCTTTCATTGCGATTGTATGATTGTGATTGTATGATTGTGATTGTATGATTGTGATTGTATGATTGTGATTGTATGATTGTGATTGTATGATTGTGATTGTATGATTGCGATTGTATGATTGTGATTGTATGATTGTGATTGTATGATAGTGATTGTATGATAGTGATTGTATGATTGTGATTGTATGATTGTGATTGTATGATTGCGATTGTATGATTATGATTGAATGATTGTGATTGTATGACTGTGATTGTGTGATTGTGATTGTGAGATTGTGATTGTATGATTTTGATTGTATGATGGTGATTGTATGATCGTGATTGTGAGATTGTGATTGTATGATTGTGATTGTATGATTGTGATTGTATGATTGTGATTGTATGATTGTGATTGTATGATAGTAATTGTATGATTGTGATTGTATGATTGTGATTGTATGATTGTGATTGTATGATTGTGATTGTATGATTGTGATCGTATGATTGTGATGGTATGACTGTGATTGTATAATTGTGATTGTATGATTGTGATTGTATGATTGTGATTGTATGATTGTGATTGTATGATTGTGGTTGTATGATTGTGATTGTATGATTGTGATTGTATGATTGTGATTGTATGATTGTGATTGTATGACTGTGATCGTATGATTGTGATTCTTTGATTGCGATTGTATGATTGTGATTGTATGATTGTGATTGTATGATTGTGATTGTATGATTGTGATTGCATGATTGTAATTGTATGATTGTGATTGTATGACTGTGATTGTATGATTGTGATTGTATGATTGTGATTGTATGATTGTGATTGTATGATTGTGATTGTATGATTGTGATTGTATGATTGTGATTGTATGATTGCGATTGTATGATTGTGATTGTATGATTGTGATTGTATGATAGTGATTGTATGATAGTGATTGTATGATCGTGATTGTGAGAATGTGGTTGTATGATTGTGATAGTATGATTGCGATTGTATGATTGTGATTGTATGATTGTGATTGTATGATTGTGATCGTATGATTGTGATTCTTTCATTGCGATTGTATGATTGTGATTGTATGATTGTGATTGTATGATTGTGATTGCATGATTGTAATCGTATGATTGTGATTGTATGATTGTGATTGTATGATTGTGATTGTATGATAGTTATTGTATGATTGTTTCTGTATGATTGTGATTGTATGATTATGATTGTATGATTGTGATTGTATGATTGTGATTGTGTGATTGCGATTGTGAGATTCTGATTGTATGATCGTGATTGTATGATCGTGATTGTGAGATTGTGGTTGTATGATTGTGATTGTATGATTGTGATTGTATGATAGTAATTGTATGATTGTGATAGTATGATTGCGATTGTATGATTGTGATTGTATGATTGTGATTGTATGATTGTGATCGTATGATTGTGATTCTTTGATTGCGATTGTATGATTGTGATTGTATGATTGTGATTGTATGATTGTGATTGTATGATTGTGATTGTATGATTGTGATTGTATGATTGTGATTGTATGATTGTGATTGTATGATTGTGATTGTATGATTGTGATTGTATGATTGTGATTGTATGATTATGATTGTATGATTGTGATTGCATGATAGTGATTGTATGATTGTGATTGTATGATTGTGATTGTATGATTGTGATTGTATGATTGCGATTGTGTGATTGTGATTGCATGATTGTGATTGTATGATAGTGATTGTGTGATAGTGATTGTATGATTGTGATTGTATGATTGCGATTGTATGATTATGATTGAATGATTGTGATTGTATGACTGTGATTGTGTGATTGTGATTGTGAGATTGTGATTGTATGATTTTGATTGTATGATCGTGATTGTGAGATTGTGATTGTATGATTGTGATTGTATGATTGTGATTGTATGATTGTGATTGTATGATTGTGATCGTATGATTGTGATTCTTTGATTGCGATTGTATGATTGCGACTGTATGATTGTGATTGTATGATTGTGATTGTATGATTGTGGTTGTATGATTGTGATTCTTTCATTGCGATTGTATGATTGTGATTGTATGATTGTGATTGTATGATTGTGATTGTATGATTGTGATCGTATGATTGTGGTTGTATAATAATGGTTGTATGATTGTTTCTGTATGATTGTGATTGTATGATTGTGATTGTATGACTGTGATCGTATGATTGTGATTCTTTGATTGCGATTGTATGATTGTGATTGTATGATTGTGATTGTATGATTGTGATAGTATGATTGTGATTGCATGATTGTAATTGTATGATTGTGATTGTATGACTGTGATTGTATGATTGTGATTGTATGATTGTGATTGTATGATTGTGATTGTATGATTGTGATTGTATGATAGTGATTGTATGATTGTTTCTGTATGATTGTGATTGTATGATTGCGATTGTATGATTATGATTGTATGATTGTGATTGTATGATTGTGATTGTGTGATTGTGATTGTGAGATTGTGATTGTATGATCGTGATTGTATGATCGTGATTGTGAGAATGTGGTTGTATGATTGTGATAGTATGATTGCGATTGTATGATTGCGATTGTATGATTGTGATTGTATGATTGTGATCGTATGATTGTGATTCTTTCATTGCGATTGTATGATTGTGATTGTATGATTGTGATTGTATGATTCTGATTGTATGATTGTGATTGTATGATTGTGATTGTATGATTGTGATTGTATGATTGTGATTGTATGATTGTGATTGTATGATTGTGATTGTATGATTGTGATTGTATGATTGTGATTGTATGATTGTGATTGTATGATTGTGATTGTATGATTGTGATTGTATGATTGTGATTGTATGATTGTGATTGTATGATTGTGATTGTATGATTGCGATTGTATGATTGTGATTGTATGATTGTGATTGTATGATAGTGATTGTATGATAGTGATTGTATGATTGTGATTGTATGATTGTGATTGTATGATTGCGATTGTATGATTATGATTGAATGATTGTGATTGTATGACTGTGATTGTGTGATTGTGATTGTGAGATTGTGATTGTATGATTTTGATTGAATGATGGTGATTGTATGATCGTGATTGTGAGATTGTGATTGTATGATTGTGATTGTATGATTGTGATTGTATGATTGTGATTGTATGATTGTGATTGTATGATAGTAATTGTATGATTGTGATTGTATGATTGTGATTGTATGATTGTGATTGTATGATTGTGATTGTATGATTGTGATTGTATGATTGTGATTGTATGGTAGTAATTTTATGATTGTGATTGTATGATTGTGATTGTATGATTGTGATTGTATGATTGTGATTGTATGATTGTGATTGTATGATTGTGATTGTATGATTGTGATTGTATGATTGCGATTGTATGATTGTGATTGTATGATTGTGATTGTATGATTGTGATTGTATGATTGTGATCGTATGATTGTGATTCTTTGATTGCGATTGTATGATTGCGATTGTATGATTGTGATTGTATGATTGCGATTGTATGACTGTGATCGTATGATTGTGATTCTTCGATTGCGATTGTATGATTGTGATTGTATGATTGTGATTGTATGATTGTGATTGTATGATTGTGATTGTATGATTGTGATTGCATGATTGTAATTGTATGATTGTGATTGTATGACTGTGATTGTATGATTGTGATTGTATGATTGTGATTGTATGATTGTGATTGTATGATTGTGATTGTATGATAGTGATTGTATGATTGTTTCTGTATGATTGTGATTGTATGATTGCGATTGTATGATTATGATTGTATGATTGTGATTGTATGATTGTGATTGTGTGATTGTGATTGTGAGATTGTGATTGTATGATCGTGATTGTATGATCGTGATTGTGAGATTGTGGTTGTATGATTGTGATTGTATGATTGTGATTGTATGATAGTAATTGTATGATTGTGATAGTATGATTGCGATTGTATGATTGTGATTGTATGATTGTGATTGTATGATTGTGATCGTATGATTGTGATTCTTTCATTGCGATTGTATGATTGTGATTGTATGATTGTGATTGTATGATTGTGATTGTATGATTGTGATTGTATGATTGTGATTGTATGATTGTGATTGTATGATTGTGATTGTATAATTGTGATTGTATGATTGTGATTGTATGATTGTGATTGTATGATTGTGATTGTATGATTGTGATTGTATGATTGTGATTGTATGATTGTGATTGTATGATTGTGATTGTATGATTGTGATTGTATGATTGCGATTGTATGATTGCGATTGTATGATTGCGATTGTATGATAGTGATTGTATGATAGTGATTGTATGATTGTGATTGTATGATTGTGATTGTATGATTGCGATTGTATGATTATGATTGAATGATTGTGATTGTATGACTGTGATTGTGTGATTGTGATTGTGTGATTGTGATTGTGAGATTGTGATTGTATGATTGTGATTGTATGATTGTGATTGTATGATTGTGAACGTATGATTGTGATTCTTTGATTGCGATTGTATGATTGCGATTGTATGATTGTGATTGTATGATTGTGATTGTATGATTGTGATTGTATGATTGTGATTGTATGATTGTGATTGTATGATTGTGATTGTATGATTGTGATTGTATGATTGTGATTGTATTATTGTGATTGTATGATTGTGATTGTATGATTGTGATTGCATGATAGTGATTGTATGATTGTGATTGTATGATTGTGATTGTATGATTGTGATTGTATGATTGTGATTGTATGATTGTGATTGTATGATTGTGATTGTATGATTGTGATTGTATGATTGTGATTGCATGATAGTGATTGTATGATTGTGATTGTATGATTGTGATTGTATGATTGCGATTGTATGATTGCGATTGTATGATTGCGATTGTATGATTGCGATTGTATGATTGTGATTGTATGATTGTGATTGTATGATTGTGATTGTATGATTGTGATTGTATGATTGTGGTTGTATAATTAAGGTTGTATGATTGTTTCTGTATGATTGTGATTGTATGATTGCGATTGTATGATTGTGATTGTATGATTGTGATTGTGTGATTGTGATTGTATGATTGTGATTGCATGATTGTGATTGTATGATTGTGATTGTATGATTGTGATTGTATGATTGTGATTGTATGATTGTGATTGTATGATTGTGATTTTATGATTGTGATCGTATGATTGTGGTTGTATAATTAAGGTTGTATGATTGTTTCTGTATGATTGTGATTGTATGATTGCGATTGTATGATTGTGATTGTATGATTGTGATTGTATGATTGTGATCGCATGATTGTGATTCTTTGATTGCGATTGTATGATTGTGATTGTATGATTGTGATTGTATGATCGTGATTGTGAGATTGTGATTGTGAGATTGTGATTGTATGATTGTGATTGAATGATTGTGATTGTATGATAGTAATTGTATGATTGTGATTGTATGATTGTGATTGTATGATTGCGATTGTATGATTGCGATTGTATGATTGTGATTGTATGATTGTGATTGTATGATTGTGATTGTATGATTGTGATTGTATGATTGTGATTGTATGATTGTGATTGTATGATTGTGGTTGTATAATTAAGGTTGTCTGATTGTTTCTGTATGATTGTGATTGTATGATTGCGATTGTATGATTGCGATTGTGTGATTGTGATTGCATGATTGTGATTGTATGATAGTGATTGTATGATTGTGATTGTATGATTGTGATTGTATTATTGTGATTGTATGATTATGATTGTATGATTGTGATTGCATGATAGTGATTGTATGATTGTGATTGTATGATTGTGATTGTATGATTGTGATTGTATGATTGTGATTGTATGATTGTGATTGTATGATTGTGATTGCATGATAGTGATTGTATGATTGTGATTGTATGATTGTGATTGTATGATTGCGATTGTATGATTGCGATTGTATGATTGCGATTGTATGATTGCGATTGTATGATTGTGATTGTATGATTGTGATTGTATGATTGTGATTGTATGATTGTGATTGTATGATTGTGGTTGTATAATTAAGGTTGTATGATTGTTTCTGTATGATTGTGATTGTATGATTGCGATTGTATGATTGTGATTGTATGATTGTGATTGTGTGATTGTGATTGTATGATTGTGATTGCATGATTGTGATTGTATGATTGTGATTGTATGATTGTGATTGTATGATTGTGATTGTATGATTGTGATTGTATGATTGTGATTTTATGATTGTGATCGTATGATTGTGGTTGTATAATTAAGGTTGTATGATTGTTTCTGTATGATTGTGATTGTATGATTGCGATTGTATGATTGTGATTGTATGATTGTGATTGTATGATTGTGATCGCATGATTGTGATTCTTTGATTGCGATTGTATGATTGTGATTGTATGATTGTGATTGTATGATCGTGATTGTGAGATTGTGATTGTGAGATTGTGATTGTATGATTGTGATTGAATGATTGTGATTGTATGATAGTAATTGTATGATTGTGATTGTATGATTGTGATTGTATGATTGCGATTGTATGATTGCGATTGTATGATTGTGATTGTATGATTGTGATTGTATGATTGTGATTGTATGATTGTGATTGTATGATTGTGATTGTATGATTGTGATTGTATGATTGTGGTTGTATAATTAAGGTTGTCTGATTGTTTCTGTATGATAGTGATTGTATGATTGCGATTGTATGATTGCGATTGTGTGATTGTGATTGCATGATTGTGATTGTATGATAGTGATTGTATGATAGTGATTGTATGATTGTGATTGTATGATTGCGATTGTATGATTATGATTGAATGATCGTGATTGTATGACTGTGATTGTGTGATTGTGATTGTGAGATTGTGATTGTATGATTTTGATTGTATGATCGTGATTGTGAGATTGTGATTGTATGATTGTGATTGTATGATTGTGATTGTATGATTGTGATTGTATGAATGTGATTGTGTGATTGCGATTGTATGATTGTGACTGTATGATTGTGATTGTATGATTGTGATTGTATGATTGTGATCGTATGATTGTGATTCTTTGATTGCGATTGTATGATTGCGATTGTATGATTGTGATTGTATGATTGTGATTGTATGATTGTGGTTGTATGATTGTGATTCTTTCATTGCGATTGTATGATTGTGATTGTATGATTGTGATTGTATGATTGTGATTGTATGATTGTGATCGTATGATTGTGGTTGTATAATAATGGTTGTATGATTGTTTCTGTATGATTGTGATTGTATGATTGTGATTGTATGACTGTGATCGTATGATTGTGATTCTTTGATTGCGATTGTATGATTGTGATTGTATGATTGTGATTGTATGATTGTGATTGTATGATTGTGATTGCATGATTGTAATTGTATGATTGTGATTGTATGACTGTGATTGTATGATTGTGATTGTATGATTGTGATTGTATGATTGTGATTGTATGATTGTGATTGTATGATAGTGATTGTATGATTGTTTCTGTATGATTGTGATTGTATGATTGCGATTGTATGATTATGATTGTATGATTGTGATTGTATGATTGCGATTGTATGATTGTGATTGTATGATTGTGATTGTATGATTGTGATCGCATGATTGTGATTCTTTGATTGCGATTGTATGATTGTGATTGTATGATTGTGATTGTATGATCGTGATTGTGAGATTGTGATTGTGAGATTGTGATTGTATGATTGTGATTGAATGATTGTGATTGTATGATAGTAATTGTATGATTGTGATTGTATGATTGTGATTGTATGATTGCGATTGTATGATTGCGATTGTATGATTGTGATTGTATGATTGTGATTGTATGATTGTGATTGTATGATTGTGATTGTATGATTGTGATTGTATGATTGTGATTGTATGATTGTGGTTGTATAATTAAGGTTGTCTGATTGTTTCTGTATGATTGTGATTGTATGATTGCGATTGTATGATTGCGATTGTGTGATTGTGATTGCATGATTGTGATTGTATGATAGTGATTGTATGATAGTGATTGTATGATTGTGATTGTATGATTGCGATTGTATGATTATGATTGAATGATTGTGATTGTATGACTGTGATTGTGTGATTGTGATTGTGAGATTGTGATTGTATGATTTTGATTGTATGATCGTGATTGTGAGATTGTGATTGTATGATTGTGATTGTATGATTGTGATTGTATGATTGTGATTGTATGATTGTGATTGTGTGATTGCGATTGTATGATTGTGACTGTATGATTGTGATTGTATGATTGTGATTGTATGATTGTGATCGTATGATTGTGATTCTTTGATTGCGATTGTATGATTGCGATTGTATGATTGTGATTGTATGATTGTGATTGTATGATTGTGGTTGTATGATTGTGATTCTTTCATTGCGATTGTATGATTGTGATTGTATGATTGTGATTGTATGATTGTGATTGTATGATTGTGATTGTATGATTGTGATCGTATGATTGTGGTTGTATAATAATGGTTGTATGATTGTTTCTGTATGATTGTGATTGTATGATTGTGATTGTATGACTGTGATCGTATGATTGTGATTCTTTGATTGCGATTGTATGATTGTGATTGTATGATTGTGATTGTATGATTGTGATTGTATGATTGTGATTGCATGATTGTAATTGTATGATTGTGATTGTATGACTGTGATTGTATGATTGTGATTGTATGATTGTGATTGTATGATTGTGATTGTATGATTGTGATTGTATGATAGTGATTGTATGATTGTTTCTGTATGATTGTGATTGTATGATTGCGATTGTATGATTATGATTGTATGATTGTGATTGTATGATTGTGATTGTATGATTGTGATTGTATGATTGTGATTGTATGATTGTGATTGTATGATTGTGATTGTATGATTGTGATTGTATGATTGTGATTGTATGATTGCGATTGTATGATTGTGATTGTATGATTGTGATTGTATGATAGTGATTGTATGATAGTGATTGTATGATCGTGATTGTGAGAATGTGGTTGTATGATTGTGATAGTATGATTGCGATTGTATGATTGTGATTGTATGATTGTGATTGTATGATTGTGATCGTATGATTGTGATTCTTTCATTGCGATTGTATGATTGTGATTGTATGATTGTGATTGTATGATTGTGATTGTATGATAGTGATTGTATGATAGTGATTGTATGATTGTGATTGTATGATTGTGATTGTATGATTGCGATTGTATGATTATGATTGAATGATTGTGATTGTATGACTGTGATTGTGTGATTGTGATTGTGAGATTGTGATTGTATGATTTTGATTGTATGATGGTGATTGTATGATCGTGATTGTGAGATTGTGATTGTATGATTGTGATTGTATGATTGTGATTGTATGATTGTGATTGTATGATTGTGATTGTATGATAGTAATTGTATGATTGTGATTGTATGATTGTGATTGTATGATTGTGATTGTATGATTGTGATTGTATGATTGTGATCGTATGATTGTGATGGTATGACTGTGATTGTATAATTGTGATTGTATGATTGTGATTGTATGATTGTGATTGTATGATTGTGATTGTATGATTGTGGTTGTATGATTGTGATTGTATGGTAGTAATTTTATGATTGTGATTGTATGATTGTGATTGTATGATTGTGATTGTATGATTGTGATTGTATGATTGTGATTGTATGATTGTGATTGTATGATTGTGATTGTATGATTGTGATTGTATGATTGCGATTGTATGATTGTGATTGTATGATTGTGATTGTATGATTGTGATTGTATGATTGTGATCGTATGATTGTGATTCTTTGATTGCGATTGTATGATTGCGATTGTATGATTGTGATTGTATGATTGTGATTGTATGACTGTGGTTGTATGATTGTGATTGTATGATTGTGATTCTTTCATTGCGATTGTATGATTGTGATTGTATGATTGTGATTGTATGATTGTGATTGTATGATTGCGATCGTATGATTGTGGTTGTATAATTAAGGTTGTATGATTGTTTCTGTATGATTGTGATTGTATGATTGTTTCTGTATGATTGTGATTGTATGATTGCGATTGTATGATTGTGATTGTATGATTGTGATTGTGTGATTGTGATTGTATGATTGTGATTGCATGATTGTGATTGTATGATTGTGATTGTATGATTGTGATTGTATGATTGTGATTGTATGATTGTGATTGTATGATTGTGATCGTATGATTGTGGTTGTATAATTAAGGTTGTATGATTGTTTCTGTATGATTGTGATTGTATGATTGTGATTGTATGATCGTGATTGTGAGATTGTGATTGTGAGATTGTGATTGTATGATTGTGATTGAATGATTGTGATTGTATGATTGCGATTGTATGATTGTGATTGTATGATTGCGATTGTATGATTGTGATCGTATGATTGTGATTCCTTGATTGCGATTGTATGATTGCGATTGTATGATTGTGATTGTATGATTGTGATTGTATGATTGTGATTGTATGATTGTGATTGTATGATTGTGATTGTATGATTGTGATTGTATGATTGTGATCGTATGATTGTGATTCTTTGATTGCGATTGTATGATTGCGATTGTATGATTGTGATTGTATGATTGTGATTGTATGATTGTGCTTGTATGATTGTGCTTGTATGATTGTGATTGTATGATTGTGATTGTATGATTGTGATTGTATGATTGTGATTGTATGATTGTGATTGTATGATTATGATTGTATGATTGTGATTGCATGATAGTGATTGTATGATTGTGATTGTATGATTGTGATTGTATGATTGTGATTGTATGATTGTGATTGTATGATTGTGATTGTATGATTGTGATTGCATGATAGTGATTGTATGATTGTGATTGTATGATTGTGATTGTATGATTGTGATTGTATGATTGCGATTGTATGATTGCGATTGTATGATTGCGATTGTATGATTGTGATTGTATCATTGTGATTGTATGATTGTGATTGTATGATTGCGATTGTATGATTGTGATTGTATGATTGTGGTTGTATAATTAAGGTTGTATGATTGTTTCTGTATGATTGTGATTGTATGATTGCGATTGTATGATTGTGATTGTATGATTGTGATTGTGTGATTGTGATTGTATGATTGTGATTGCATGATTGTGATTGTATGATTGTGATTGTATGATTGTGATTGTATGATTGTGATTGTATGATTGTGATTGTATGATTGTGATTGTATGATTGTGATTGTATGATTGTGATCGTATGATTGTGGTTGTATAATTAAGGTTGTATGATTGTTTCTGTATGATTGTGATTGTATGATTGCGATTGTATGATTGTGATTGTATGATTGTGATTGTATGATTGTGATCGCATGATTGTGATTCTTTGATTGCGATTGTATGATTGTGATTGTATGATTGTGATTGTATGATCGTGATTGTGAGATTGTGATTGTGAGATTGTGATTGTATGATTGTGATTGAATGATTGTGATTGTATGATAGTAATTGTATGATTGTGATGGTATGATTGTGATTGTATGATTGCGATTGTATGATTGCGATTGTATGATTGTGATTGTATGATTGTGATTGTATGATTGTGATTGTATGATTGTGATTGTATGATTGTGGTTGTATAATTAAGGTTGTCTGATTGTTTCTGTATGATTGTGATTGTATGATTGCGATTGTATGATTGTGATTGTATGATTGTGATTGTATGATTGTGATCGTATGATTGTGATGGTATGACTGTGATTGTATGATTGTGATTGTATGATTGTGATTGTATGATTGTGATTGTATGATTGTGATTGTATGATTGTGATTGTATGATTGTGATTGTATGATTGTGATTGTATGATTGTGATTGTATGATTGTGATTGTATGGTAGTAATTTTATGATTGTGATTGTATGATTGTGATTGTATGATTGTGATTGTATGATTGTGATTGTATGATTGTGATTGTATGATTGTGATTGTATGATTGTGATTGTATGATTGTGATTGTATGATTGTGATTGTATGATTGTGATTGTATGATTGTGATTGTATGATTGCGATTGTATGATTGTGATTGTATGATTGTGATTGTATGATAGTGATTGTATGATAGTGATTGTATGATTGTGATTGTATGATTGTGATTGTATGATTGCGATTGTATGATTATGATTGAATGATTGTGATTGTATGACTGTGATTGTGTGATTGTGATTGTGAGATTGTGATTGTATGATTTTGATTGTATGATGGTGATTGTATGATCGTGATTGTGAGATTGTGATTGTATGATTGTGATCGTATGATTGTGATTGTATGATTGTGATTGTATGATTGTGATTGTATGATTGTGATTGTATGATAGTAATTGTATGACTGTGATTGTATGATTGTGATTGTATGATTGTGATTGTATGATTGTGATTGAATGATTGTGATCGTATGATTGTGATGGTATGACTGTGATTGTATGATTGTGATTGTATAATTGTGATTGTATGATTGTGATTGTATGATTGTGATTGTATGATTGTGATTGTATGATTGTGATTGTATGATTGTGATTGTATGGTAGTAATTTTATGATTGTGATTGTATGATTGTGATTGTATGATTGTGATTGTATGATAGTGATTGTATGATTGTTTCTGTATGATTGTGATTGTATGATTGCGATTGTATGATTATGATTGTATGATTGTGATTGTATGATTGTGATTGTGTGATTGTGATTGTGAGATTGTGATTGTATGATCGTGATTGTATGATCGTGATTGTGAGATTGTGGTTGTATGATTGTGATTGTATGATTGTGATTGTATGATAGTAATTGTATGATTGTGATAGTATGATTGCGATTGTATGATTGTGATTGTATGATTGTGATTGTATGATTGTGATCGTATGATTGTGACTCTTTCATTGCGATTGTATGATTGTGATTGTATGATTGTGATTGTATGATTGTGATTGTATGATTGTGATTGTATGATTGTGATTGTATGATTGTGATTGTATGATTGTGATTGTATGATTGTGATTGTATGATTGTGATTGTATGATTGTGATTGTATGATTGTGATTGTATGATTGTGATTGTATGATTGTGATTGTATGATTGTGATTGTATGATTGTGATTGTATGATTGTGATTGTATGATTGTGATTCTTTCATTGCGATTGTATGATTGTGATTGTATGATTGTGATTGTATGATTGTGATTGTATGATTGTGATCGTATGATTGTGGTTGTATAATTAAGGTTGTATGATTGTTTCTGTATGATTGTGATTGTATGATTGTTTCTGTATGATTGTGATTGTATGATTGCGATTGTATGATTGCGATTGTATGATTGTGATTGTGTGATTGTGATTGTATGATTGTGATTGCATGATTGTGATTGCATGATTGTGATTGTATGATTGTGATTGTATGATTGTGATTGTATGATTGTGATTGTATGATTGTGATTGTATGATTGTGATCGTATGATTGTGGTTGTATAATTAAGGTTGTATGATTGTTTCTGTATGATTGTGATTGTATGATTGTGATTGTATGATCGTGATTATGAGATTGTGATTGTGAGATTGTGATTGTATGATTGTGATTGAATGATTGTGATTGTATGATAGTAATTGTATGATTGTGATTGTATGATTGCGATTGTATGATTGTGATTGTATGATTGCGATTGTATGATTGTGATCGTATGATTGTGATTCCTTGATTGCGATTGTATGATTGTGATTGTATGATTGTGATTGTATGATTGTGATTGTATGATTGTGATTGTATGATTGTGATTGTATGATTGTGATTGTATGATTGTGATTGTATGATTGTGGTTGTATAATTAAGGTTGTCTGATTGTTTCTGTATGATTGTGATTGTATGATTGCGATTGTATGATTGTGATTGTATGATTGTGATTGTATGATTGTGATTGTATGATTGTGATTGTATGATTGTGATTGCATGATTGTGATTGTATGAATGTGATTGTATGATTGTGATTGCATGATTGTAATTGTATGATTGTGATTGTATGACTGTGATTGTATGATTGTGATTGTATGATTGTGATTGTATGATTGTGATTGTGCGATTGTGATTGTATGATTGTGATTGTATGATTGTGATTGTATGATTGTGATTGTATGATTGTGATTGTATGATTGTGATTGTATGATTGTGATTGTATGATTATGATTGTATGATTGTGATTGTATGATTGTGATTGCATGATAGTGATTGTATGATTATGATTGTATGATTGTGATTGTATGATTGCGATTGTATGATTATGATTGAATGATTGTGATTGTATGAATGTGGTTGTGTGATTGTGATTGTGAGATTGTGATTGTATGATTTTGATTGTATGATGGTGATTGTATGATCGTGATTGTGAGATTGTGATTGTATGATTGTGATTGTATGATTGTGATTGTATGATTGTGATTGTATGATTGTGATTGTATGATAGTAATTGTATGATTGTGATTGTATGATTGTGATTGTATGATTGTGATTGTATGATTGTGATTGTATGATTGTGATTGTATGATTGTGATCGTATGATTGTGATGGTATGACTGTGATTGTATGATTGTGATTGTATGATTGTGATTGTATGATTGTGATTGTATGATTGTGACTGTATGATTGTGATTGTATGATTGTGATTGTATGATTGTGAATGTATGATTGTGATTGTATGATTGTGATTGTATGATTGTGATTGTATGATTGTGATTGTATGATTGTGATTGTATGATTGGGATCGTATGATTGTGATTGTAAGATTGTGATTGTGTGATTCCGATTGTATGATTGTGACTGTATGATTGTGATTGTATGATTGTGATTGTATGATTGTGATTGTATGATTGTGATTCTTTGATTGCGATTGTATGATTGTGATTGTATGATTGTGATTGTATGATTGTGATTGTATGATTGTGATTGTATGATTGTGATTGTATGATTGTGATTGTATGATTGTGATTGTATGATTGTGATTGTATGATTGTGATTGTATGATTGTGATTGTATGATTGTGATTGCATGATTGTGATTGCATGATTGTGATTGTATGATTGTGATTGTATGATTGTGATTGTATGATTGTGATTGTATGATTGTGATTGTGTGATAGTGATTGTATGATTGTTTCTGTATGATTGTGATTGTATGATTGTGATTGTATGATTGTGATTGTATGATTGTGATTGTATGATTGTGATCGTATGATTGTGATGGTATGACTGTGATTGTATGATTGTGATTGTATAATTGTGATTGTATGATTGTGATTGTATGATTGTGATTGTATGATTGTGATTGTATGATTGTGATTGTATGATTGTGATTGTATGATTGTGATTGTATGGTAGTAATTTTATGATTGTGATTGTATGATTGTGATTGTATGATTGTGATTGTATGATTGTGATTGTATGATTGTGATTGTATGATTGTGATTGTATGATTGTGATTGTATGATTGTGATTGTATGGTAGTAATTTTATGATTGTGATTGTATGATTGTGATTGTATGATTGTGATTGTATGATTGTGATTGTATGATTGTGATTGTATGATTGCGATTGTATGATTGTGATTGTATGATTGTGATTGTATGATAGTGATTGTATGATAGTGATTGTATGATTGTGATTGTATGATTGTGATTGTATGATTGCGATTGTACGATTATGATTGAATGATTGTGATTGTATGACTGTGATTGTGTGATTGTGATTGTGAGATTGTGATTGTATGATTTTGATTGTATGATGGTGATTGTATGATCGTGATTGTGAGATTGTGATTGTATGATTGTGATTGTATGATTGTGATTGTATGACTGTGATTGTATGATTGTGATTGTATGATTGTGATTGTATGATTGTGATTGTATGATTGTGATTGTATGATTGTGATTGCATGATTGTGATTGCATGATTGTGATTGTATGATTGTGATTGTATGATTGTGATTGTATGATTGTGATTGTATGATTGTGATTGTGTGATAGTGATTGTATGATTGTTTCTGTATGATTGTGATTGTATGATTGCGATTGTATGATTATGATTGTTTGATTGTGATCGTATGATTGTGGTTGTATAATTAAGGTTGTATGATTGTTTCTGTATGATTGTGATTGTATGATTGCGATTGTATGATTGTGATTGTATGATTGTGATTGTGTGATTGTGATTGTATGATTGTGATTGCATGATTGTGATTGTATGATTGGGATTGTATGATTGTGATTGTATGATTGTGATTGTATGATTGTGATTGTATGATTGTGATTGTATGATTGTGATCGCATGATTGTGATTCTTTGATTGCGATTGTATGATTGTGATTGTATGATTGTGATTGTATGATCGTGATTGTGAGATTGTGATTGTGAGATTGTGATTGTATGATTGTGATTGAATGATTGTGATTGTATGATAGTAATTGTATGATTGTGATTGTATGATTGTGATTGTATGATTGCGATTGTATGATTGCGATTGTATGATTATGATTGTATGATTGTGATTGTATGATTGTGATTGTATGATTGTGATTGTATGATTGTGATTGTATGATTGTGGTTGTATAATTAAGGTTGTCTGATTGTTTCTGTATGATTGTGATTGTATGATTGCGATTGTATGATTGTGATTGTATGATTGTGATTGTATGATTGTGATTGTATGATTGTGATTGTATGATTGTGATTGCATGATTGTGATTGTATGATTGCGATTGTATGATTGTGATTGTATGATTGTGATTGTGCGATTGTGATTGTATGATTGTGATTGTATGATTGTGATTGTATGATTGTGATTGTATGATTGTGATTGTATGATTGTGATTGTATGATTATGATTGTATGATTGTGATTGTATGATTGTGATTGTATGATTGTGATTGTATGATTGTGATTGTATGATTGTGATTGTATGATTGTGATCGTATGATTGTGATGGTATGACTGTGATTGTATGATTGTGATTGTATGATTGTGATTGTATGATTGTGATTGTATGATTGTGACTGTATGATTGTGATTGTATGATTGTGATTGTATGATTGTGAATGTATGATTGTGATTGTATGATTGTGATTGTATGATTGTGATTGTATGATTGTGATTGTGTGATAGTGATTGTATGATTGTTTCTGTATGATTGTGATTGTATGATTGTGATTGTATGATTGTGATTGTATGATTGTGATTGTATGATTGTGATCGTATGATTGTGATGGTATGACTGTGATTGTATGATTGTGATTGTATAATTGTGATTGTATGATTGTGATTGTATGATTGTGATTGTATGATTGTGATTGTATGATTGTGATGGTATGATTGTGATTGTATGATTGTGATTGTATGGTAGTAATTTTATGATTGTGATTGTATGATTGTGATTGTATGATTGTGATTGTATGATTGTGATTGTATGATTGTGATTGTATGATTGTGATTGTATGATTGTGATTGTATGATTGTGATTGTATGGTAGTAATTTTATGATTGTGATTGTATGATTGTGATTGTATGATTGTGATTGTATGATTGTGACTGTATGATTGTGATTGTATGATTGTGATTGTATGATTGTGAATGTATGATTGTGATTGTATGATTGTGATTGTATGATTGTGATTGTATGATTGTGATTGTATGATTGTGATTGTATGATTGGGATCGTATGATTGTGATTGTAAGATTGTGATTGTGTGATTCCGATTGTATGATTGTGACTGTATGATTGTGATTGTATGATTGTGATTGTATGATTGTGATTGTATGATTGTGATTCTTTGATTGCGATTGTATGATTGTGATTGTATGATTGTGATTGTATGATTGTGATTATATGATTGTGATTGTATGATTGTGATTGTATGATTGTGATTGTATGATTGTGATTGTATGATTGTGATTGTATGATTGTGATTGTATGATTGTGATTGCATGATTGTGATTGCATGATTGTGATTGTATGATTGTGATTGTATGATTGTGATTGTATGATTGTGATTGTATGATTGTGATTGTGTGATAGTGATTGTATGATTGTTTCTGTATGATTGTGATTGTATGATTGTGATTGTATGATTGTGATTGTATGATTGTGATTGTATGATTGTGATCGTATGATTGTGATGGTATGACTGTGATTGTATGATTGTGATTGTATAATTGTGATTGTATGATTGTGATTGTATGATTGTGATTGTATGATTGTGATTGTATGATTGTGATTGTATGATTGTGATTGTATGATTGTGATTGTATGGTAGTAATTTTATGATTGTGATTGTATGATTGTGATTGTATGATTGTGATTGTATGATTGTGATTGTATGATTGTGATTGTATGATTGTGATTGTATGATTGTGATTGTATGATTGCGATTGTATGATTGTGATTGTATGATTGTGATTGTGCGATTGTGATTGTATGATTGTGATTGTATGATTGTGATTGTATGATTGTGATTGTATGATTGTGATTGTATGATTGTGATTGTATGATTATGATTGTATGATTGTGATTGTATGATTGTGATTGCATGATAGTGATTGTATGATTATGATTGTATGATTGTGATTGTATGATTGCGATTGTATGATTATGATTGAATGATTGTGATTGTATGAATGTGGTTGTGTGATTGTGATTGTGAGATTGTGATTGTATGATTTTGATTGTATGATGGTGATTGTATGATCGTGATTGTGAGATTGTGATTGTATGATTGTGATTGTATGATTGTGATTGTATGATTGTGATTGTATGATTGTGATTGTATGATAGTAATTGTATGATTGTGATTGTATGATTGTGATTGTATGATTGTGATTGTATGATTGTGATTGTATGATTGTGATTGTATGATTGTGATCGTATGATTGTGATGGTATGACTGTGATTGTATGATTGTGATTGTATGATTGTGATTGTATGATTGTGATTGTATGATTGTGACTGTATGATTGTGATTGTATGATTGTGATTGTATGATTGTGAATGTATGATTGTGATTGTATGATTGTGATTGTATGATTGTGATTGTATGATTGTGATTGTGTGATAGTGATTGTATGATTGTTTCTGTATGATTGTGATTGTATGATTGTGATTGTATGATTGTGATTGTATGATTGTGATTGTATGATTGTGATCGTATGATTGTGATGGTATGACTGTGATTGTATGATTGTGATTGTATAATTGTGATTGTATGATTGTGATTGTATGATTGTGATTGTATGATTGTGATTGTATGATTGTGATTGTATGATTGTGATTGTATGATTGTGATTGTATGGTAGTAATTTTATGATTGTGATTGTATGATTGTGATTGTATGATTGTGATTGTATGATTGTGATTGTATGATTGTGATTGTATGATTGTGATTGTATGATTGTGATTGTATGATTGTGATTGTATGATTGTGATTGTATGATTGTGATTGTATGATTGCGATTGTATGATTGTGATTGTATGATTGTGATTGTATGATAGTGATTGTATGATAGTCATTGTATGATTGTGATTGTATGATTGTGATTGTATGATTGCGATTGTACGATTATGATTGAATGATTGTGATTGTATGACTGTGATTGTGTGATTGTGATTGTGAGATTGTGATTGTATGATTTTGATTGTATGATGGTGATTGTATGATCGTGATTGTGAGATTGTGATTGTATGATTGTGATTGTATGATTGTGATTGTATGATTGTGATTGTGTGATAGTGATTGTATGATTGTTTCTGTATGATTGTGATTGTATGATTGTGATTGTATGATTGTGATTGTATGATTGTGATTGTATGATTGTGATCGTATGATTGTGATGGTATGACTGTGATTGTATGATTGTGATTGTATAATTGTGATTGTATGATTGTGATTGTATGATTGTGATTGTATGATTGTGATTGTATGATTGTGATTGTATGATTGTGATTGTATGATTGTGATTGTATGGTAGTAATTTTATGATTGTGATTGTATGATTGTGATTGTATGATTGTGATTGTATGATTGTGATTGTATGATTGTGATTGTATGATTGTGATTGTATGATTGTGATTGTATGATTGTGATTGTATGATTGTGATTGTATGATTGTGATTGTATGATGGTGATTGTATGATCGTGATTGTGAGATTGTGATTGTATGATTGTGATTGTATGATTGTGATTGTATGACTGTGATTGTATGATTGTGATTGTATGATTGTGATTGTATGATTGTGATTGTATGATTGTGATTGTATGATTGTGATTGCATGATTGTGATTGCATGATTGTGATTGTATGATTGTGATTGTATGATTGTGATTGTATGATTGTGATTGTATGATTGTGATTGTATGATTGTGATTGTGTGATAGTGATTGTATGATTGTTTCTGTATGATTGTGATTGTATGATTGCGATTGTATGATTATGATTGTTTGATTGTGATCGTATGATTGTGGTTGTATAATTAAGGTTGTATGATTGTTTCTGTATGATTGTGATTGTATGATTGCGATTGTATGATTGTGATTGTATGATTGTGATTGTGTGATTGTGATTGTATGATTGTGATTGCATGATTGTGATTGTATGATTGTGATTGTATGATTGTGATTGTATGATTGTGATTGTATGATTGTGATTGTATGATTGTGATTGTATGATTGTGATCGCATGATTGTGATTCTTTGATTGCGATTGTATGATTGTGATTGTATGATTGTGATTGTATGATCGTGATTGTGAGATTGTGATTGTGAGATTGTGATTGTATGATTGTGATTGAATGATTGTGATTGTATGATAGTAATTGTATGATTGTGATTGTATGATTGTGATTGTATGATTGCGATTGTATGATTGCGATTGTATGATTGTGATTGTATGATTGTGATTGTATGATTGTGATTGTATGATTGTGATTGTATGATTGTGATTGTATGATTGTGATTGTATGATTGTGGTTGTATAATTAAGGTTGTCTGATTGTTTCTGTATGATTGTGATTGTATGATTGCGATTGTATGATTGTGATTGTATGATTGTGATTGTATGATTGTGATTGTATGATTGTGATTGTATGATTGTGATTGCATGATTGTGATTGTACGATTGTGATTGTATGATTGTGATTGCATGATTGTAATTGTATGATTGTGAATGTATGACTGTGATTGTATGATTGTGATTGTATGATTGTGATTGTATGATTGTGATTGTGCGATTGTGATTGTATGATTGTGATTGTATGATTGTGATTGTATGATTGTGATTGTATGATTGTGATTGTATGATTATGATTGTATGATTGTGATTGTATGATTGTGATTGTATGATAGTGATTGTATGATAGTGATTGTATGATTGTGATTGTATGATTGCGATTGTATGATTATGATTGAATGATTGTGATTGTATGAATGTGGTTGTGTTATTGTGATTGTGAGATTGTGATTGTATGATTTTGATTGTATGATGGTGATTGTATGATCGTGATTGTGAGATTGTGATTGTATGATTGTGATTGTATGATTGTGATTGTATGATTGTGATTGTATGATTGTGATTGTATGATTATGATTGAATGATTGTGATTGTATGAATGTGGTTGTGTGATTGTGATTGTGAGATTGTGATTGTATGATTTTGATTGTATGATGGTGATTGTATGATCGTGATTGTGAGATTGTGATTGTATGATTGTGATTGTATGATTGTGATTGTATGATTGTGATTGTATGATTGTGATTGTATGATTGTGATCGTATGATTGTGATGGTATGACTGTGATTGTATGATTGTGATTGTATGATTGTGATTGTATGATTGTGATTGTATGATTGTGACTGTATGATTGTGATTGTATGATGGTGATTGTATGATCGTGATTGTGAGATTGTGATTGTATGATTGTGATTGTATGATTGTGATTGTATGATTGTGATTGTATGATTGCGATTGTATGATTGTGATTGTATGATTGTGATTGTATGATAGTGATTGTATGATAGTGATTGTATGATTGTGATTGTATGATTGTGATTGTATGATTGCGATTGTACGATTATGATTGAATGATTGTGATTGTATGACTGTGATTGTGTGATTGTGATTGTGAGATTGTGATTGTATGATTTTGATTGTATGATGGTGATTGTATGATCGTGATTGTGAGATTGTGATTGTATGATTGTGATTGTATGATTGTGATTGTATGATTGTGATTGTATGATTGTGATTGTATGATTGTGATTGTATGATTGTGATTGTATGATAGTAATTGTATGACTGTGATTGTATGATTGTGATTGTATGATTGTGATTGTATGATTGTGATTGAATGATTGTGATCGTATGATTGTGATGGTATGACTGTGATTGTACGATTGTGATTGTATAATTGTGATTGTATGATTGTGATTGTATGATTGTGATTGTATGATTGTGATTGTATGATTGTGATTGTATGATTGTGATTGTATGGCAGTAATTTTATGATTGTGATTGTATGATTGTGATTGTATGATTGTGATTGTATGATTGTGATTGTATGATTGTGATTGTATGATTGTGACTGTATGATTGTGATTGTATGATTGTGATTGTATGATTGTGAATGTATGATTGTGATTGTATGATTGTGATTGTATGATTGTGATTGTATGATTGTGATTGTATGATTGTGATTGTATGATTGGGATCGTATGATTGTGATTGTAAGATTGTGATTGTGTGATTGCGATTGTATGATTGTGACTGTATGATTGTGATTGTATGATTGTGATTGTATGATTGTGATTGTATGATTGTGATTGTATGATTGTGATTGTATGATTGTGATTGTATGATTGTGATTGTATGATTGTGATTGTATGATTGTGATTGTATGATTGTGATTGCATGATTGTGATTGCATGATTGTGATTGTATGATTGTGATTGTATGATTGTGATTGTATGATTGTGATTGTATGATTGTGATTGTATGATTGTGATTGTGTGATAGTGATTGTATGATTGTTTCTGTATGATTGTGATTGTATGATTGCGATTGTATGATTATGATTGTTTGATTGTGATCGTATGATTGTGGTTGTATAATTAAGGTTGTATGATTGTTTCTGTATGATTGTGATTGTATGATTGCGATTGTATGATTGTGATTGTATGATTGTGATTGTGTGATTGTGATTGTATGATTGTGATTGCATGATTGTGATTGTATGATTGTGATTGTATGATTGTGATTGTATGATTGTGATTGTATGATTGTGATTGTATGATTGTGATTGTATGATTGTGATCGTGTGATTGTGGTTGTATAATTAAGGTTGTATGATTGTTTCTGTATGATTGTGATTGTATGATTGCGATTGTATGATTGTGATTGAATGATTGTGATTGTATGATTGTGATCGCATGATTGTGATTCTTTGATTGCGATTGTATGATTGTGATTGTATGATTGTGATTGTATGATCGTGATTGTATGATCGTGATTGTGAGATTGTGATTGTGAGATTGTGATTGTATGATTGTGATTGAATGATTGTGATTGTATGATAGTAATTGTATGATTGTGATTGTATGATTGCGATTGTATGATTGTGATTGTATGATTGCGACTGTATGATTGTGATCGTATGATTGTGATTCTTTGATTGCGATTGTATGATTGTGATTGTATGATTGTGATTGTATGATTGTGATTGTATGATTGGGATCGTATGATTGTGATTGTAAGATTGTGATTGTGTGATTGCGATTGTACGATTGTGACTGTATGACTGTGATTGTATGATTGTGATTGTATGATTGTGATTGTATGATTGTGATTGTATGATTGTGATTCTTTGATTGCGATTGTATGATTGCGATTGTATGATTGTGATTGTATGATTGTGATTGTATGATTGTGATTGTATGATTGGGATTGTATGATTGTGATTGTATGATTGTGATTGTATGATTGTGATTGTATGATTGTGATTGTATGATTGCGATTGTATGATTGTGATTGTATGATTGTGATTGCATGATTTTGATTGCATGATTGTGATTGTATGATTGTGATTGTATGATTGTGATTGTATGATTGTGATTGTGTGATAGTGATTGTATGATTGTTTCTGTATGATTGTGATTGTATGATTGCGATTGTATGATTATGATTGTTTGATTGTGATTGTATGATTGTGATTGTGTGATTGTGATTGTGAGATTGTGATTGTATGATCGTGATTGTGAGATTGTGATTGTGAGATTGTGATTGTATGATTGTGATTGAATGATTGTGATTGTATGATAGTAATTGTATGATTGTGATTGTATGATTGCGATTGTATGATTGTGATTGTATGATTGTGATTGTATGATTGTGATCGTATGATTGTGATTCTTTGATTGAGATTGTATGATTGCGATTGTATGATTGTGATTGTATGATTGTGATTGTATGATTGTGGTTGTATGATTGTGATTGTATGATTGTGATTCTTTCATTGCGATTGTATGATTGTGATTGTATGATTGTGATTGTATGATTGTGATTGTATGATTGTGATTGTATGATTGTGATTGTATGATTGTGATTGTATGATTGTGATCGTATGATTGTGGTTGTATAATTAAGGTTGTATGATTGTTTCTGTATGATTGTGATTGTATGATTGCGATTGTATGATTGTGATTGTATGATTGTGATTGTGTGATTGTGATTGTATGATTGTGATTGCATGATTCTGATTGTATGATTGTGATTGTATGATTGTGATTGTATGATTGTGATTGTATGATTGTGATTGTATGATTGTGATCGTATGATTGTGGTTGTATAATTAAGGTTGTATGATTGTTTCTGTATGATTGTGATTGTATGATTGCGATTGTATGATTGTGATTGTATGATTGTGATTGTATGATTGTGATCGCATGATTGTGATTCTTTGATTGCGATTGTGTGATTGTGATTGTATGATTGTGATTGTATGATCGTGATTGTGAGATTGTGATTGTGAGATTGTGATTGTGAGATTGTGATTGTATGATTGTGATTGAATGATTGTGATTGTATGATAGTAATTGTATGATTGTGATTGTATGATTGCGATTGTATGATTGTGATTGTATGATTGCGATTGTATGATTGTGATTCTTTCATTGCGATTGTATGATTGTGATTGTATGATTGTGATTGTATGATTGTGATTGTATGATTGTGATTGTATGATAGTGATCGTATGATTGTGGTTGTATAATTAAGGTTGTATGATTGTTTCTGTATGATTGTGATTGTATGATTGCGATTGTATGATTGTGATTGTATGATTGTGATTGTATGATTGTGATTGTATGATTGTGATTGCCTGATTGTGATTGTATGATTGTGATTGCATGATTGTGATTGTATGATTGTGATTGTATGATTGTGATTGTATGATTGTGATTGTATGATTGTGATTGTATGATTGTGATTGTATGATTGTGATTGTATGATTGCGATCGTATGATTGTGGTTGTATAATTAAGGTTGTCTGATTGTTTCTGTATGATTGTGATTGTATGATTGCGATTGTATGATTGTGATTGTATGATTGTGATTGTATGATTGTGATTGTATAATTGTGATTGTATGATTGTGATTGTATGATTGCGATTGTGTGATTGTGATTGTATGATTGTGATTGTATGATAGTGATTGTATGATAGTGATTGTATGATTGTGATTGAATGATTGTGATTGTATGACTGTGATTGTGTGATTGTGATTGTGAGATTGTGATTGTATGATTTTGATTGTATGATGGTGATTGTATGATCGTGATTGTGAGATTGTGATTGTATGATTGTGATTGTATGATTGTGATTGTATGATTGTGATTGTATGATTGTGATTGTATGATTGTGATTGTATGATTGTGATTGTATGATTGTGATTGTATGATTGTGATTGTATGATTGTGATTGTATGATTGTGATTGTATGATTGTGATTGTATGATTGTGATTGTATGATTGTGATTGTATGATTGTGATTGTATGATTGTGATTGTATGATTGTGATTGTATGATTGTGATTGTATGATTGTGATCGTATGATTGTGATCGTATGATTGTGATCGTATGATTGTGATCGTATGATTGTGATTGTATGATTGTGATCGCATGATTGTGATTCTTTGATTGCGATTGTATGATTGTGATTGTATGATTGTGATTGTATGATCGTGATTGTGAGATTGTGATTGTGAGATTGTGATTGTATGATTGTGATTGAATGATTGTGATTGTATGATTGTGATTGTATGATTGTGATTGTATGATTGCGATTGTATGATTGTGATTGTATGATTGCGATTGTATGATTGTGATCGTATGATTGTGATTCTTTGATTGCGATTGTATGATTGTGATTGTTTGATTGTGATCGTATGATTGTGGTTGTATAATTAAGGTTGTATGATTGTTTCTGTATGATTGTGATTGTATGAGTGCGATTGTATGATTGTGATTGTATGATTGTGATTGTGTGATTGTGATTGTATGATTGTGATTGCATGATTGTGAATGTATGATTGTGATTGTATGATTGTGATTGTATGATTGCGATTGTATGATTGTGATTGTATGATTGCGACTGTATGATTGTGATCGTATGATTGTGATTCTTTGATTGCGATTGTATGATTGTGATTGTATGATTGTGATTGTATGATTGTGATTGTATGATTGGGATCGTATGATTGTGATTGTAAGATTGTGATTGTGTGATTGCGATTGTATGATTGTGACTGTATGACTGTGATTGTATGATTGTGATTGTATGATTGTGATTGTATGATTGTGATTGTATGATTGTGATTCTTTGATTGCGATTGTATGATTGCGATTGTATGATTGTGATTGTATGATTGTGATTGTATGATTGTGATTGTATGATTGGGATTGTATGATTGTGATTGTATGATTGTGATTGTATGATTGTGATTGTATGATTGTGATTGTATGATTGCGATTGTATGATTGTGATTGTATGATTGTGATTGCATGATTGTGATTGCATGATTGTGATTGTATGATTGTGATTGTATGATTGTGATTGTATGATTGTGATTGTGTGATAGTGATTGTATGATTGTTTCTGTATGATTGTGATTGTATGATTGCGATTGTATGATTATGATTGTTTGATTGTGATTGTATGATTGTGATTGTGTGATTGTGATTGTGAGATTGTGATTGTATGATCGTGATTGTGAGATTGTGATTGTGAGATTGTGATTGTATGATTGTGATTGAATGATTGTGATTGTATGATAGTAATTGTATGATTGTGATTGTATGATTGCGATTGTATGATTGTGATTGTATGATTGCGATTGTATGATTGTGATCGTATGATTGTGATTCTTTGATTGCGATTGTATGATTGTGATTGTTTGATTGTGATCGTATGATTGTGGTTGTATAATTAAGGTTGTATGATTGTTTCTGTATGATTGTGATTGTATGAGTGCGATTGTATGATTGTGATTGTATGATTGTGATTGTGTGATTGTGATTGTATGATTGTGATTGCATGATTGTGAATGTATGATTGTGATTGTATGATTGTGATTGTATGATTGCGATTGTATGATTGTGATTGTATGATTGCGACTGTATGATTGTGATCGTATGATTGTGATTCTTTGATTGCGATTGTATGATTGTGATTGTATGATTGTGATTGTATGATTGTGATTGTATGATTGGGATCGTATGATTGTGATTGTAAGATTGTGATTGTGTGATTGCGATTGTATGATTGTGACTGTATGACTGTGATTGTATGATTGTGATTGTATGATTGTGATTGTATGATTGTGATTGTATGATTGTGATTCTTTGATTGCGATTGTATGATTGCGATTGTATGATTGTGATTGTATGATTGTGATTGTATGATTGTGATTGTATGATTGGGATTGTATGATTGTGATTGTATGATTGTGATTGTATGATTGTGATTGTATGATTGTGATTGTATGATTGCGATTGTATGATTGTGATTGTATGATTGTGATTGCATGATTGTGATTGCATGATTGTGATTGTATGATTGTGATTGTATGATTGTGATTGTATGATTGTGATTGTGTGATAGTGATTGTATGATTGTTTCTGTATGATTGTGATTGTATGATTGCGATTGTATGATTATGATTGTTTGATTGTGATTGTATGATTGTGATTGTGTGATTGTGATTGTGAGATTGTGATTGTATGATCGTGATTGTGAGATTGTGATTGTGAGATTGTGATTGTATGATTGTGATTGAATGATTGTGATTGTATGATAGTAATTGTATGATTGTGATTGTATGATTGCGATTGTATGATTGTGATTGTATGATTGTGATTGTATGATTGTGATCGTAAGATTGTGATTCTTTGATTGAGATTGTATGATTGCGATTGTATGATTGTGATTGTATGATTGTGATTGTATGATTGTGGTTGTATGATTGTGATTGTATGATTGTGATTCTTTCATTGCGATTGTATGATTGTGATTGTATGATTGTGATTGTATGATTGTGATTGTATGATTGTGATTGTATGATTGTGATTGTATGATTGTGATCGTATGATTGTGGTTGTATAATTAAGGTTGTATGATTGTTTCTGTATGATTGTGATTGTATGATTGCGATTGTATGATTGTGATTGTATGATTGTGATTGTGTGATTGTGATTGTATGATTGTGATTGCATGATTCTGATTGTATGATTGTGATTGTATGATTGTGATTGTATGATTGTGATTGTATGATTGTGATTGTATGATTGTGATCGTATGATTGTGGTTGTATAATTAAGGTTGTATGATTGTTTCTGTATGATTGTGATTGTATGATTGCGATTGTATGATTGTGATTGTATGATTGTGATTGTATGATTGTGATCGCATGATTGTGATTCTTTGATTGCGATTGTGTGATTGTGATTGTATGATTGTGATTGTATGATCGTGATTGTGAGATTGTGATTGTGAGATTGTGATTGTGAGATTGTGATTGTATGATTGTGATTGAATGATTGTGATTGTATGATAGTAATTGTATGATTGTGATTGTATGATTGCGATTGTATGATTGTGATTGTATGATTGCGATTGTATGATTGTGATTCTTTCATTGCGATTGTATGATTGTGATTGTATGATTGTGATTGTATGATTGTGATTGTATGATTGTGATTGTATGATAGTGATCGTATGATTGTGGTTGTATAATTAAGGTTGTATGATTGTTTCTGTATGATTGTGATTGTATGATTGCGATTGTATGATTGTGATTGTATGATTGTGATTGTATGATTGTGATTGTATGATTGCGATTGTATGATTGTGATTGTATGATTGTGATTGTATGATTGTGATTGCCTGATTGTGATTGTATGATTGTGATTGCATGATTGTGATTGTATGATTGTGATTGTATGATTGTGATTGTATGATTGTGATTGTATGATTGTGATTGTATGATTGTGATTGTATGATTGTGATTGTATGATTGCGATCGTATGATTGTGGTTGTATAATTAAGGTTGTCTGATTGTTTCTGTATGATTGTGATTGTATGATTGCGATTGTATGATTGTGATTGTATGATTGTGATTGTATGATTGTGATTGTATAATTGTGATTGTATGATTGTGATTGTATGATTGCGATTGTGTGATTGTGATTGTATGATTGTGATTGTATGATAGTGATTGTATGATAGTGATTGTATGATTGTGATTGAATGATTGTGATTGTATGACTGTGATTGTGTGATTGTGATTGTGAGATTGTGATTGTATGATTTTGATTGTATGATGGTGATTGTATGATCGTGATTGTGAGATTGTGATTGTATGATTGTGATTGTATGATTGTGATTGTATGATTGTGATTGTATGATTGTGATTGTATGATTGTGATTGTATGATTGTGATTGTATGATTGTGATTGTATGATTGTGATTGTATGATTGTGATTGTATGATTGTGATTGTATGATTGTGATTGTATGATTGTGATTGTATGATTGTGATTGTATGATTGTGATTGTATGATTGTGATTGTATGATTGTGATTGTATGATTGTGATTGTATGATTGTGATTGTATGATTGTGATCGTATGATTGTGATCGTATGATTGTGATCGTATGATTGTGATCGTATGATTGTGATTGTATGATTGTGATCGCATGATTGTGATTCTTTGATTGCGATTGTATGATTGTGATTGTATGATTGTGATTGTATGATCGTGATTGTGAGATTGTGATTGTGAGATTGTGATTGTATGATTGTGATTGAATGATTGTGATTGTATGATTGTGATTGTATGATTGTGATTGTATGATTGCGATTGTATGATTGTGATTGTATGATTGCGATTGTATGATTGTGATCGTATGATTGTGATTCTTTGATTGCGATTGTATGATTGTGATTGTTTGATTGTGATCGTATGATTGTGGTTGTATAATTAAGGTTGTATGATTGTTTCTGTATGATTGTGATTGTATGAGTGCGATTGTATGATTGTGATTGTATGATTGTGATTGTGTGATTGTGATTGTATGATTGTGATTGCATGATTGTGAATGTATGATTGTGATTGTATGATTGTGATTGTATGATTGTGATTGTATGATTGTGATTGTATGATTGTGATCGTGTGATTGTGGTTGTATAATTAAGGTTGTATGATTGTTTCTGTATGATTGTGATTGTATGATTGCGATTGTATGATTGTGATTGAATGATTGTGATTGTATGATTGTGATCGCATGATTGTGATTCTTTGATTGCGATTGTATGATTGTGATTGTATGATTGTGATTGTATGATCGTGATTGTATGATCGTGATTGTGAGATTGTGATTCTTTGATTGCGATTGTATGATTGTGATTGTATGATTGTGATTGTATGATTGTGATTGTATGATTGTGATTGTATGATTGTGATTGTATGATTGTGATTGCATGATTGTGATTGTATGATTGTGATTGTATGATTGTGATTGTATGATTGTGATTGTATGATTGTGATTGTATGATTGTGATTGTATGATTGTGATTGTATGATTGTGATTGCATGATTGTGATTGCATGATTGTGATTGTATGATTGTGATTGTATGATTGTGATTGTATGATTGTGATTGTATGATTGTGATTGTGTGATAGTGATTGTATGATTGTTTCTGTATGATTGTGATTGTATGATTGTGATTGTATGATTGTGATTGTATGATTGTGATTGTATGATTGTGATTGTATGATTGTGATCGTATGATTGTGATGGTATGACTGTGATTGTATGATTGTGATTGTATAATTGTGATTGTATGATTGTGATTGTATGATTGTGATTGTATGATTGTGATTGTATGATTGTGATTGTATGATTGTGATTGTATGATTGTGATTGTATGGTAGTAATTTTATGATTGTGATTGTATGATTGTGATTGTATGATTGTGATTGTATGATTGTGATTGTATGATTGTGATTGTATGATTGTGATTGTATGATTGTGATTGTATGGTAGTAATTTTATGATTGTGATTGTATGATTGTGATTGTATGATTGTGATTGTATGATTGTGATTGTATGATTGTGATTGTATGATTGTGATTGTATGATTGCGATTGTATGATTGTGATTGTATGATTGTGATTGTATGATAGTGATTGTATGATAGTGATTGTATGATTGTGATTGTATGATTGTGATTGTATGATTGCGATTGTACGATTATGATCGTATGATTGTGATCGTATGATTGTGATCGTATGATTGTGATTGTATGATTGTGATCGCATGATTGTGATTCTTTGATTGCGATTGTATGATTGTGATTGTATGATTGTGATTGTATGATCGTGATTGTGAGATTGTGATTGTGAGATTGTGATTGTATGATTGTGATTGAATGATTGTGATTGTATGATTGTGATTGTATGATTGTGATTGTATGATTGCGATTGTATGATTGTGATTGTATGATTGCGATTGTATGATTGTGATCGTATGATTGTGATTCTTTGATTGCGATTGTATGATTGTGATTGTTTGATTGTGATCGTATGATTGTGGTTGTATAATTAAGGTTGTATGATTGTTTCTGTATGATTGTGATTGTATGATTGCGATTGTATGATTGTGATTGTATGATTGTGATTGTGTGATTGTGATTGTATGATTGTGATTGCATGATTGTGATTGTATGATTGTGATTGTATGATTGTGATTGTATGATTGTGATTGTATGATTGTGATTGCATGATTGTGATTGCATGATTGTGATTGTATGATTGTGATTGTATGATTGTGATTGTATGATTGTGATTGTATGATTGTGATTGTATGATTGTGATTGTATGATTGTGATTGTATGATTGTGATTGCATGATTGTGATTGCATGATTGTGATTGTATGATTGTGATTGTATGATTGTGATTGTATGATTGTGATTGTATGATTGTGATTGTGTGATAGTGATTGTATGATTGTTTCTGTATGATTGTGATTGTATGATTGTGATTGTATGATTGTGATTGTATGATTGTGATTGTATGATTGTGATTGTATGATTGTGATCGTATGATTGTGATGGTATGACTGTGATTGTATGATTGTGATTGTATAATTGTGATTGTATGATTGTGATTGTATGATTGTGATTGTATGATTGTGATTGTATGATTGTGATTGTATGATTGTGATTGTATGATTGTGATTGTATGGTAGTAATTTTATGATTGTGATTGTATGATTGTGATTGTATGATTGTGATTGTATGATTGTGATTGTATGATTGTGATTGTATGATTGTGATTGTATGATTGTGATTGTATGGTAGTAATTTTATGATTGTGATTGTATGATTGTGATTGTATGATTGTGATTGTATGATTGTGATTGTATGATTGTGATTGTATGATTGTGATTGTATGATTGCGATTGTATGATTGTGATTGTATGATTGTGATTGTATGATAGTGATTGTATGATAGTGATTGTATGATTGTGATTGTATGATTGTGATTGTATGATTGCGATTGTACGATTATGATCGTATGATTGTGATCGTATGATTGTGATCGTATGATTGTGATTGTATGATTGTGATCGCATGATTGTGATTCTTTGATTGCGATTGTATGATTGTGATTGTATGATTGTGATTGTATGATCGTGATTGTGAGATTGTGATTGTGAGATTGTGATTGTATGATTGTGATTGAATGATTGTGATTGTATGATTGTGATTGTATGATTGTGATTGTATGATTGCGATTGTATGATTGTGATTGTATGATTGCGATTGTATGATTGTGATCGTATGATTGTGATTCTTTGATTGCGATTGTATGATTGTGATTGTTTGATTGTGATCGTATGATTGTGGTTGTATAATTAAGGTTGTATGATTGTTTCTGTATGATTGTGATTGTATGATTGCGATTGTATGATTGTGATTGTATGATTGTGATTGTGTGATTGTGATTGTATGATTGTGATTGCATGATTGTGATTGTATGATTGTGATTGTATGATTGTGATTGTATGATTGTGATTGTATGATTGTGATTGTATGATTGTGATCGTGTGATTGTGGTTGTATAATTAAGGTTGTATGATTGTTTCTGTATGATTGTGATTGTATGATTGCGATTGTATGATTGTGATTGAATGATTGTGATTGTATGATTGTGATCGCATGATTGTGATTCTTTGATTGCGATTGTATGATTGTGATTGTATGATTGTGATTGTATGATCGTGATTGTATGATCGTGATTGTGAGATTGTGATTGTGAGATTGTGATTGTATGATTGTGATTGAATGATTGTGATTGTATGATAGTAATTGTATGATTGTGATTGTATGATTGCGATTGTATGATTGTGATTGTATGATTGCGACTGTATGATTGTGATCGTATGATTGTGATTCTTTGATTGCGATTGTATGATTGTGATTGTATGATTGTGATTGTATGATTGTGATTGTATGATTGGGATCGTATGATTGTGATTGTAAGATTGTGATTGTGTGATTGCGATTGTATGATTGTGACTGTATGACTGTGATTGTATGATTGTGATTGTATGATTGTGATTGTATGATTGTGATTCTTTGATTGCGATTGTATGATTGCGATTGTATGATTGTGATTGTATGATTGTGATTGTATGATTGTGATTGTATGATTGTGATTGTATGATTGGGATTGTATGATTGTGATTGAATGATTGTGATTGTATGATTGTGATTGTATGATTGTGATTGTATGATTGTGATTGTATGATTGTGATTGTATGATTGTGATTGCATGATTGTGATTGCATGATTGTGATTGTATGATTGTGATTGTATGATTGTGATTGTATGATTGTGATTGTGTGATAGTGATTGTATGATTGTTTCTGTATGATTGTGATTGTATGATTGCGATTGTATGATTATGATTGTTTGATTGTGATTGTATGATTGTGATTGTGTGATTGTGATTGTGAGATTGTGATTGTATGATCGTGATTGTGAGATTGTGATTGTGAGATTGTGATTGTATGATTGTGATTGAATGATTGTGATTGTATGATAGTAATTGTATGATTGTGATTGTATGATTGCGATTGTATGATTGTGATTGTATGATTGTGATTGTATGATTGTGATCGTATGATTGTGATTCTTTGATTGCGATTGTATGATTGCGATTGTATGATTGTGATTGTATGATTGTGATTGTATGATTGTGGTTGTATGATTGTGATTGTATGATTGTGATTCTTTGATTGCGATTGTATGATTGTAATTGTATGATTGTGATTGTATGATTGTGATTGTATGATTGTGATTGTATGATTGTGATTGTATGATTGTGATTGTATGATTGTGATTGTATGATTGTGATCGTATGATTGTGGTTGTATAATTAAGGTTGTATGATTGTTTCTGTATGATTGTGATTGTATGATTGCGATTGTATGATTGTGATTGTATGATTGTGATTGTGTGATTGTGATTGTATGATTGTGATTGCATGATTCTGATTGTATGATTGTGATTGTATGATTGTGATTGTATGATTGTGATTGTATGATTGTGATCGTATGATTGTGGTTGTATAATTAAGGTTGTATGATTGTTTCTGTATGATTGTGATTGTATGATTGCGATTGTATGATTGTGATTGTATGATTGTGATTGTATGATAGTAATTGTATGATTGTGATTGTATGATTGCGATTGTATGATTGTGATTGTATGATTGCGATTGTATGATTGTGATTCTTTCATTGCGATTGTATGATTGTGATTGTATGATTGTGATTGTATGATTGTGATTGTATGATTGTGATTGTATGATTGTGATCGTATGATTGTGGTTGTATAATTAAGGTTGTATGATTGTTTCTGTATGATTGTGATTGTATGATTGCGATTGTATGATTGTGATTGTATGATTGTGATTGTATGATTGTGATTGCATGATTGTGATTGCCTGATTGTGATTGTATGATTGTGATTGTATGATTGTGATTGTATGATTGTGATTGTATGATTGTGATTGTATGATTGTGATTGTATGATTGTGATTGTATGATTGTGATTGTATGATTGTGATTGTATGATTGCGATCGTATGATTGTGGTTGTATAATTAAGGTTGTCTGATTGTTTCTGTATGATTGTGATTGTATGATTGCGATTGTATGATTGTGATTGTATGATTGTGATTGTATGATTGTGATTGTATGATTGTGATTGTATGATTGTGATTGTATGATTGCGATTGTGTGATTGTGATTGTATGATTGTGATTGTATGATAGTGATTGTATGATAGTGATTGTATGATTGTGATTGAATGATTGTGATTGTATGACTGTGATTGTGTGACTGTGATTGTGAGATTGTGATTGTATGATTTTGATTGTATGATGGTGATTGTATGATCGTGATTGTGAGATCGTGATTGTATGATTGTGATTGTATGATTGTGATTGTATGATTGTGATTGTATGATTGTGATTGTATGATTGTGATTGTATGATTGTGATTGTATGATTGTGATTGTATGATTGTGATTGTATGATTGTGATTGTATGATTGTGATTGTATGATTGTGATTGTATGATTGTGATTGTATGATTGTGATTGTATGATTGTGATTGTATGATTGTGATTGTATGATTGTGATTGTATGATTGTGATTGTATGATTGTGATTGTATGATTGTGATTGTATGATTGTGATTGTATGATTGTGATTGTATGATTGTGATCGTATGATTGTGATCGTATGATTGTGATCGTATGATTGTGATTGTATGATTGTGATCGCATGATTGTGATTCTTTGATTGCGATTGTATGATTGTGATTGTATGATTGTGATTGTATGATCGTGATTGTGAGATTGTGATTGTGAGATTGTGATTGTATGATTGTGATTGAATGATTGTGATTGTATGATTGTGATTGTTTGATTGTGATTGTATGATTGCGATTGTATGATTGTGATTGTATGATTGCGATTGTATGATTGTGATCGTATGATTGTGATTCTTTGATTGCGATTGTATGATTGTGATTGTATGATTGTGATCGTATGATTGTGGTTGTATAATTAAGGTTGTCTGATTGTTTCTGTATGATTGTGATTGTGTGATTGCGATTGTATGATTGTGATTGTATGATTGTGATTGTATGATTGTGATTGTATGATTGTGATTGTATGATTGTGATTGTATGATTGCGATTGTGTGATTGTGATTGTATGATTGTGATTGTATGATAGTGATTGTATGATAGTGATTGTATGATTGTGATTGTATGATTGCGATTGTATGATTATGATTGAATGCTTGTGATTGTATGACTGTGATTGTGTGATTGTAATTGTGAGATTGTGATTGTATGATTTTGATTGTATGATGGTGATTGTATGATCGTGATTGTGAGATTGTGATTGTATGATTGTGATTGTATGATTGTGATTGTATGATTGTGATTGTATGATTGTGATTGTATGATTGTGATTGTATGATTGTGATTGTATGATTGTGATTGTATGATTGTGATTGTATGATTGGGATCGTATGATTGTGATTGTAAGATTGTGATTGTGTGATTGCGATTGTATGATTGTGACTGTATGATTGTGATTGTATGATTGTGATTGTATGATTGTGATTGTATGATTGTGATTCTTTGATTGCGATTGTATGATTGTGATTGTATGATTGTGATTGTATGATTGTGATTGTATGATTGTGATTGTATGATTGTGATTGTATGATTGTGATTGTATGATTGTGATTGTATGATTGCGATTGTATGATTGTGATCGTATGATTGTGATTCTTTGATTGCGATTGTATGATTGTGATTGTATGATTGTGATTGTATGATTATGGTTGTATGATTGTGATTGTATGATTGTGATTCTTTCATTGCGATTGTATGATTGTGATTGTATGATTGTGATTGTATGATTGTGATTGTATGATTGTGATTGTATGATTGTGATCGTATGATTGTGGTTGTATAATTAAGGTTGTATGATTGTTTCTGTATGATTGTGATTGTATGATTGCGATTGTATGATTGTGATTGTATGATTGTGATTGTATGATTGTGATTGTATGATTGTGATTGCCTGATTGTGATTGTATGATTGTGATTGTATGATTGTGATTGTATGATTGTGATTGTATGATTGTGATTGTATGATTGTGATTGTATGATTGTGATTGTATGATTGTGATTGTATGATTGTGATTGTATGATTGTGATCGTATGATTGTGGTTGTATAATTAAGGTTGTCTGATTGTTTCTGTATGATTGTGATTGTATGATTGCGATTGTATGATTGTGATTGTATGATTGTGATTGTATGATTGTGATTGTATGATTGTGATTGCATGATTGTGATTCTTTGATTGCGATTGCATGATTGTGATTGTATGATTGTGATTGTATGATTGTGATTGTATGATTGTGATTGAATGATTGTGATTGCATGATTGTAATTGTACGATTGTGATTGTATGATTGTGATTGTATGATTGTGATTGTATGATTGTGATTGTATGATAGTGATTGTATGATTGTTTCTGTATGATTGTGATTGTATGATTGCGATTGTATGATTATGATTGTATGATTGTGATTGTATGATTGTGATTGTATGATTGTGATTGAATGATTGTGATTGTATGATAGTAATTGTATGATTGTGATTGTATGATTGTGATTGTATGATTGTGATTGTATGATTGTGATTGTACGATTGTGATTGTATGATTGTGATTGCATGATTGTGATTGTATGATTGTGATCGTATGATTGTGGTTGTATAATTAAGGTTGTCTGATTGTTTCTGTATGATTGTGATTGTATGATTGTGATTGTATGATTGTGATTGTATGATTGCGATTGTATGATTGTGATTGTATGATTGCGATTGTATGATTGTGATCGTATGATTGTGATTCTTTGATTGCGATTGTATGATTGTGATTGTTTGATTGTGATCGTATGATTGTGGTTGTATAATTAAGGTTGTATGATTGTTTCTGTATGATTGTGATTGTATGATTGCGATTGTATGATTGTGATTGTATGATTGTGATTGTGTGATTGTGATTGTATGATTGTGATTGCATGATTGTGATTGTATGATTGTGATTGTATGATTGTGATTGTATGATTGTGATTGTATGATTGTGATTGTATGATTGTGATCGTGTGATTGTGGTTGTATAATTAAGGTTGTATGATTGTTTCTGTATGATTGTGATTGTATGATTGCGATTGTATGATTGTGATTGAATGATTGTGATTGTATGATTGTGATCGCATGATTGTGATTCTTTGATTGCGATTGTATGATTGTGATTGTATGATTGTGATTGTATGATCGTGATTGTATGATCGTGATTGTGAGATTGTGATTGTGAGATTGTGATTGTATGATTGTGATTGAATGATTGTGATTGTATGATAGTAATTGTATGATTGTGATTGTATGATTGCGATTGTATGATTGTGATTGTATGATTGCGACTGTATGATTGTGATCGTATGATTGTGATTCTTTGATTGCGATTGTATGATTGTGATTGTATGATTGTGATTGTATGATTGTGATTGTATGATTGTGATTGTATGATTGGGATCGTATGATTGTGATTGTAAGATTGTGATTGTGTGATTGCGATTGTATGATTGTGACTGTATGACTGTGATTGTATGATTGTGATTGTATGATTGTGATTGTATGATTGTGACTGTATGATTGTGATTGTATGATTGTGATTGTATGATTGTGATTGTATGATTGTGATTGCATGATTGTGATTGCATGATTGTGATTGTATGATTGTGATTGTATGATTGTGATTGTATGATTGTGATTGTGTGATAGTGATTGTATGATTGTTTCTGTATGATTGTGATTGTATGATTGCGATTGTATGATTATGATTGTTTGATTGTGATTGTATGATTGTGATTGTGTGATTGTGATTGTGAGATTGTGATTGAATGATTGTGATTGTATGATAGTAATTGTATGATTGTGATTGTATGATTGCGATTGTATGATTGTGATTGTATGATTGTGATTGTATGATTGTGGTTGTATGATTGTGATTGTATGATTGTGATTCTTTCATTGCGATTGTATGATTGTGATTGTATGATTGTGATTGTATGATTGTGATTGTATGATTGTGATTGTATGATTGTGATTGTATGATTGTGATTGTATGATTGTGATCGTATGATTGTGGTTGTATAATTAAGGTTGTATGATTGTTTCTGTATGATTGTGATTGTATGATTGCGATTGTATGATTGTGATTGTATGATTGTGATTGTGTGATTGTGATTGTATGATTGTGATTGCATGATTCTGATTGTATGATTGTGATTGTATGATTGTGATTGTATGATTGTGATTGTATGATTGTGATCGTATGATTGTGGTTGTATAATTAAGGTTGTATGATTGTTTCTGTATGATTGTGATTGTATGATTGCGATTGTATGATTGTGATTGTATGATTGTGATTGTATGATTGTGATCGCATGATTGTGATTCTTTGATTGCGATTGTGTGATTGTGATTGTATGATTGTGATTGTATGATCGTGATTGTGAGATTGTGATTGTGAGATTGTGATTGTGAGATTGTGATTGTATGATTGTGATTGAATGATTGTGATTGTATGATAGTAATTGTATGATTGTGATTGTATGATTGCGATTGTATGATTGTGATTGTATGATTGCGATTGTATGATTGTGATTCTTTCATTGCGATTGTATGATTGTGATTGTATGATTGTGATTGTATGATTGTGATTGTATGATTGTGATTGTATGATTGTGATCGTATGATTGTGGTTGTATAATTAAGGTTGTATGATTGTTTCTGTATGATTGTGATTGTATGATTGCGATTGTATGATTGTGATTGTATGATTGTGATTGTATGATTGTGATTGTATGATTGTGATTGCCTGATTGTGATTGTATGATTGTGATTGTATGATTGTGATTGTTGAATTGTGATTGTATGATTGTGATTGTATGATTGTGATTGTATGATTGTGATTGTATGATTGTGATTGTATGATTGTGATTGTATGATTGTGATTGTATGATTGTGATTGTATGATTGCGATCGTATGATTGTGGTTGTATAATTAAGGTTGTCTGATTGTTTCTGTATGATTGTGATTGTATGATTGCGATTGTATGATTGTGATTGTATGATTGTGATTGTATGATTGTGATTGTATGATTGTGATTGTATGATTGTGATTGTATGATTGCGATTGTGTGATTGTGATTGTATGATTGTGATTGTATGATAGTGATTGTATGATAGTGATTGTATGATTGTGATTGAATGATTGTGATAGTATGACTGTGATTGTGTGATTGTGATTGTGAGATTGTGATTGTATGATTTTGATTGTATGATGGTGATTGTATGATCGTGATTGTGAGATTGTGATTGTATGATTGTGATTGTATGATTGTGATTGTATGATTGTGATTGTATGATTGTGATTGAATGATTGTGATTGTATGATTGTGATTGTATGATTGTGATTGTATGATTGCGATTGTATGATTGTGATTGTATGATTGCGATTGTATGATTGTGATCGTATGATTGTGATTCTTTGATTGCGATTGTATGATTGTGATTGTATGATTGTGATCGTATGATTGTGGTTGTATAATTAAGGTTGTCTGATTGTTTCTGTATGATTGTGATTGTATGATTGCGATTGTATGATTGTGATTGTATGATTGTGATTGTATGATAGTGATTGTATGATTGTGATTGTATGATTGTGTTTGTATGATTGCGATTGTGTGATTGTGATTGTATGATTGTGATTGTATGATAGTGATTGTATGATAGTGATTGTATGATTGTGATTGTATGATTGCGATTGTATGATTATGATTGAATGCTTGTGATTGTATGACTGTGATTGTGTGATTGTAATTGTGAGATTGTGATTGTATGATTTTGATTGTATGATGGTGATTGTATGATCGTGATTGTGAGATTGTGATTGTATGATTGTGATTGTATGATTGTGATTGTATGATTGTGATTGTATGATTGTGATTGTATGATGGTGATTGTATGATCGTGATTGTGAGATTGTGATTGTATGATTGTGATCGTATGATTGTGATTGTATGATTGTGATTGTATGATTGTGATTGTATGATTGTGATTGTATGATAGTAATTGTATGACTGTGATTGTATGATTGTGATTGTATGATTGTGATTGTATGATTGTGATTGAATGATTGTGATCGTATGATTGTGATGGTATGACTGTGATTGTATGATTGTGATTGTATAATTGTGATTGTATGATTGTGATTGTATGATTGTGATCGTATGATTGTAATTGCATGATTGTGATTGTATGATTGTGATTGTATGATTGTGATTGTATGATTGTGATTGTATGATTGTGATTGTATGATTGTGATTGTATGATTGCGATAGTATGATTGCGATTGTATGACTGTGATTGTATGTTTGTGGTTGTATGATTATGATTGCATGATTGTGATTGAATAATTGTGATTGTATGATTGTGATTGTATGATTGTGATTGTATGATTGTGATTGTATGATTGTGATTGTATGATTGTGATTGTATGATTGTGATTGTATGATTGTGATTGTATGATTGTGATTGTATGATTGTGATTGTATGATTGTGATTGTATGATTGTGATTGTATGATGGTGATTGTATGATCGTGATTGTGAGATTGTGATTGTATGATTGTGATCGTATGATTGTGATTGTATGATTGTGATTGTATGATTGTGATTGTATGATTGTGATTGTATGATAGTAATTGTATGACTGTGATTGTATGATTGTGATTGTATGATTGTGATTGTATGATTGTGATTGAATGATTGTGATCGTATGATTGTGATGGTATGACTGTGATTGTATGATTGTGATTGTATAATTGTGATTGTATGATTGTGATTGTATGATTGTGATCGTATGATTGTAATTGCATGATTGTGATTGTATGATTGTGATTGTATGATTGTGATTGTATGATTGTGATTGTATGATTGTGATTGTATGATTGTGATTGTATGATTGCGATAGTATGATTGCGATTGTATGACTGTGATTGTATGTTTGTGGTTGTATGATTATGATTGCATGATTGTGATTGAATAATTGTGATTGTATGATTGTGATTGTATGATTGTGATTGTATGATTGTGATTGTATGATTGTGATTGTATGATTGTGATTGTATGATTGTGATTGTATGGTAGTAATTTTATGATTGTGATTGTATGATTGTGATTGTATGATTGTGATTGTATGATTGTGATTGTATGATTGTGATTGTATGATTGCGATAGTATGATTGCGATCGTATGACTGTGATTGTATGTTTGTGATTGTATGATTGTGATTGTATGATTGTGATTGTATGATTGTGATTGTATGATTGCGATTGTATGATTGTGATTGTATGATTGTGATTGTATGATTGTGATTGTATGATTGTGATCGTATGATTGTGATTCTTTGATTGCGATTGTATGATTGCGATTGTATGATTGTGATTGTATGATTGTGATTGTATGATTGTGGTTGTATGATTGTGATTGTATGATTGTGATTCTTTCATTGCGATTGTATGATTGTGATTGTATGATTGTGATTGTATGATTGTGATTGTATGATTGTGATCGTATGATTGTGGTTGTATAATTAAGGTTGTATGATTGTTTCTGTATGATTGTGATTGTATGATTGTTTCTGTATGATTGTGATTGTATGATTGCGATTGTATGATTGCGATTGTATGAATGTGATTGTGTGATTGTGATTGTATGATTGTGATTGCATGATTGTGATTGCATGATGGTGATTGTATGATTGTGATTGTATGATTGTGATTGTATGATTGTGATTGTATGATTGTGATTGTATGATTGTGATCGTATGATTGTGGTTGTATAATTAAGGTTGTATGATTGTTTCTGTATGATTGTGATTGTATGATTGTGATTGTATGATCGTGATTATGAGATTGTGATTGTGAGATTGTGATTGTATGATTGTGATTGAATGATTGTGATTGTATGATAGTAATTGTATGATTGTGATTGTATGATTGCGATTGTATGATTGTGATTGTATGATTGCGATTGTATGATTGTGATCGTATGATTGTGATTCCTTGATTGCGATTGTATGATTGTGATTGTATGATTGTGATTGTATGATTGTGATTGTATGATTGTGATTGTATGATTGTGATTGTATGATTGTGATTGTATGATTGTGATTGTATGATTGTGATTGTATGATTGTGATTGTATGATTGTGATTGTATGATTGTGATCGTATGATTGTGATTCTTTGATTGCGATTGTATGATTGTGATTGTATGATTGTGATTGTATGATTGTGATCGTATGATTGTGATTGTATGATTGTGATTGTATGATTGTGATTGTATGATAGTAACTGTATGATTGTGATTGTATGATTGTGATTGTATGATTGTGATTGTATGATTGTGATTGCATGATAGTGATTGTATGATTGTGATTGTATGATTGTGATTGTATGATTGTGATTGTATGATTGTGATTGTATGATTGTGATTGTATGATTGTGATTGTATGATTGTGATTGCATGATAGTGATTGTATGATTGTGATTGTATGATTGTGATTGTATGATTGTGATTGTATGATTGTGATTGTATGATTGTGATTGTATGATTGTGATTGTATGACTGTGATTGTATGACTGTGATTGTATGATTGTGATTGTATGATTGTGATTGTATGATGGTGATTGTATGATCGTGATTGTGAGATTGTGATTGTATGATTGTGATCGTATGATTGTGATTGTATGATTGTGATTGTATGATTGTGATTGTATGATTGTGATTGTATGATAGTAATTGTATGACTGTGATTGTATGATTGTGATTGTATGATTGTGATTGTATGATTGTGATTGAATGATTGTGATCGTATGATTGTGATGGTATGACTGTGATTGTATGATTGTGATTGTATAATTGTGATTGTATGATTGTGATTGTATGATTGTGATTGTATGATTGTGATTGTATGATTGTGATTGTGCGATTGTGATTGTATGATTGTGATTGTATGATTGTGATTGTATGATTGTGATTGTATGATTGTGATTGTATGATTGTGATTGTATGATTATGATTGTATGATTGTGATTGTATGATTGTGATTGTATGATTGTGATTGCATGATTGTAATTGTATGATTGTGATTGTATGACTGTGATTGTATGATTGTGATTGTATGATTGTGATTGTATGATTGTGATTGTGCGATTGTGATTGTATGATTGTGATTGTATGATTGTGATTGTATGATTGTGATTGTATGATTGTGATTGTATGATTATGATTGTATGATTGTGATTGTATGATTGTGATTGTATGATAGTGATTGTATGATAGTGATTGTATGATTGTGATTGTATGATTGCGATTGTATGATTATGATTGAATGATTGTGATTGTATGAATGTGGTTGTGTGATTGTGATTGTGAGATTGTGATTGTATGATTTTGATTGTATGATGGTGATTGTATGATCGTGATTGTGAGATTGTGATTGTATGATTGTGATTGTATGATTGTGATTGTATGATTGTGATTGTATGATTTTGATTGTATGATAGTAATTGTATGATTGTGATTGTATGATTGTGATTGTATGATTGTGATTGTATGATTGTGATTGTATGATTGTGATCGTATGATTGTGATGGTATGACTGTGATTGTATGATTGTGATTGTATGATTGTGATTGTATGATTGTGATTGTATGATTGTGACTGTATGATTGTGATTGTATGATTGTGATTGTATGATTGTGAATGTATGATTGTGATTGTATGATTGTGATTGTATGATTGTGATTGTATGATTGTGATTGTATGATTGTGATTGTATGATTGTGATTGTATGATTGGGATCGTATGATTGTGATTGTAAGATTGTGATTGTGTGATTCCGATTGTATGATTGTGACTGTATGATTGTGATTGTATGATTGTGATTGTATGATTGTGATTGTATGATTGTGATTCTTTGATTGCGATTGTATGATTGTGATTGTATGATTGTGATTGTATGATTGTGATTGTATGATTGTGATTGTATGATTGTGATTGTATGATTGTGATTGTATGATTGTGATTGTATGATTGTGATTGTATGATTGTGATTGTATGATTGTGATTGTATGATTGTGATTGTATGATTGTGATTGTATGATTGTGATTGTATGATTGTGATTGTATGATTGTGATTGCATGATTGTGATTGCATGATTGTGATTGTATGATTGTGATTGTATGATTGGGATCGTATGATTGTGATTGTAAGATTGTGATTGTGTGATTCCGATTGTATGATTGTGACTGTATGATTGTGATTGTATGATTGTGATTGTATGATTGTGATTGTATGATTGTGATTCTTTGATTGCGATTGTATGATTGTGATTGTATGATTGTGATTGTGTGATAGTGATTGTATGATTGTTTCTGTATGATTGTGATTGTATGATTGTGATTGTATGATTGTGATTGTATGATTGTGATTGTATGATTGTGATTGTATGATTGTGATTGTATGATTGTGATCGTATGATTGTGATGGTATGACTGTGATTGTATGATTGTGATTGTATAATTGTGATTGTATGATTGTGATTGTATGATTGTGATTGTATGATTGTGATTGTATGATTGTGATTGTATGATTGTGATTGTATGATTGTGATTGTATGATTGTGATTGTATGGTAGTAATTTTATGATTGTGATTGTATGATTGTGATTGTATGATTGTGATTGTATGATTGTGATTGTATGATTGTGATTGTATGATTGTGATTGTATGGTAGTAATTTTATGATTGTGATTGTATGATTGTGATTGTATGATTGTGATTGTATGATTGTGATTGTATGATTGTGATTGTATGATTGTGATTGTACGATTGTGATTGTATGATTGCGATTGTATGATTGTGATTGTATGATTGTGATTGTATGATAGTGATTGTATGATAGTGATTGTATGATTGTGATTGTATGATTGTGATTGTATGATTGCGATTGTACGATTATGATTGAATGATTGTGATTGTATGACTGTGATTGTGTGATTGTGATTGTGAGATTGTGATTGTATGATTTTGATTGTATGATGGTGATTGTATGATCGTGATTGTGAGATTGTGATTGTATGATTGTGATTGTATGATTGTGATTGTATGATTGTGATTGTATGATTGTGATTGTATGATTGTGATTGTATGATTGTGATTGTATGATAGTAATTGTATGACTGTGATTGTATGATTGTGATTGTATGATTGTGATTGTATGATTGTGATTGAATGATTGTGATCGTATGATTGTGATGGTATGACTGTGATTGTACGATTGTGATTGTAAGATTGTGATCGTGTGATTGCGATTGTATGATTGTGACTGTATGATTGTGATTGTATGATTGTGATTGTATGATTGTGATTGTATGATTGTGATTCTTTGATTGCGATTGTATGATTGTGATTGTATGATTGTGATTGTATGATTGTGATTGTATGATTGTGATTGTATGACTGTGATTGTATGATTGTGATTGTATGATTGTGATTGTATGATTGTGATTGTATGATTGTGATTGTATGATTGTGATTGCATGATTGTGATTGCATGATTGTGATTGTATGATTGTGATTCTATGATTGTGATTGTATGATTGTGATTGTATGATTGTGATTGTGTGATAGTGATTGTATGATTGTTTCTGTATGATTGTGATTGTATGATTGCGATTGTATGATTATGATTGTTTGATTGTGATCGTATGATTGTGGTTGTATAATTAAGGTTGTATGATTGTTTCTGTATGATTGTGATTGTATGATTGCGATTGTATGATTGTGATTGTATGATTGTGATTGTGTGATTGTGATTGTATGATTGTGATTGCATGATTGTGATTGTATGATTGTGATTGTATGATTGTGATTGTATGATTGTGATTGTATGATTGTGATTGTATGATTGTGATTGTATGATTGTGATTGTATGATTGTGATCGTGTGATTGTGGTTGTATAATTAAGGTTGTATGATTGTTTCTGTATGATTGTGATTGTATGATTGCGATTGTATGATTGTGATTGAATGATTGTGATTGTATGATTGTGATCGCATGATTGTGATTCTTTGATTGCGATTGTATGATTGTGATTGTATGATTGTGATTGTATGATCGTGATTGTATGATCGTGATTGTGAGATTGTGATTGTGAGATTGTGATTGTATGATTGTGATTGAATGATTGTGATTGTATGATAGTAATTGTATGATTGTGATTGTATGATTGCGATTGTATGATTGTGATTGTATGATTGCGACTGTATGATTGTGATCGTATGATTGTGATTCTTTGATTGCGATTGTATGATTGTGATTGTATGATTGTGATTGTATGATTGGGATCGTATGATTGTGATTGTAAGATTGTGATTGTGTGATTGCGATTGTATGATTGTGACTGTATGACTGTGATTGTATGATTGTGATTGTATGATTGTGATTGTATGATTGTGATTCTTTGATTGCGATTGTATGATTGCGATTGTATGATTGTGATTGTATGATTGTGATTGTATGATTGTGATTGTATGATTGGGATTGTATGATTGTGATTGTATGATTGTGATTGTATGATTGTGATTGCCTGATTGTGATTGTATGATTGTGATTGTATGATAGTGATTGTATGATAGTGATTGTATGATTGTGATTGAATGATTGTGATTGTATGACTGTGATTGTGTGATTGTGATTGTGAGATTGTGATTGTCTGATTTTGATTGTATGATGGTGATTGTATGATCGTGATTGTGAGATTGTAATTGTATGATTGTGATTGTATGATTGTGATTGTATGATTGTGATTGTATGATTGTGATTGTATGATTGTGATTGTATGATTGTGATTGTATGATTGTGATTGTATGATTGTGATTGTATGATTGTGATTGTATGATTGTGATTGTATGATTGTGATTGTATGATTGTGATTGTATGATTGTGATTGTATGATTGTGATTGTATGATTGTGATTGTATGATTGTGATTGTATGATTGTGATTGTATGATTGTGATCGTATGATTGTGATCGTATGATTGTGATCGTATGATTGTGATCGTATGATTGTGATTGTATGATTGTGATCGCATGATTGTGATTCTTTGATTGCGATTGTATGATTGTGATTGTATGATTGTGATTGTATGATCGTGATTGTGAGATTGTGATTGTGAGATTGTGATTGTATGATTGTGATTGAATGATTGTGATTGTATGATTGTGATTGTATGATTGTGATTGTATGATTGCGATTGTATGATTGTGATTGTATGATTGCGATTGTATGATTGTGATCGTATGATTGTGATTCTTTGATTGCGATTGTATGATTGTGATTGTTTGATTGTGATCGTATGATTGTGGTTGTATAATTAAGGTTGTATGATTGTTTCTGTATGATTGTGATTGTATGTTTGCGATTGTATGATTGTGATTGTATGATTGTGATTGTGTGATTGTGATTGTATGATTGTGATTGCATGATTGTGATTGTATGATTGTGATTGTATGATTGTGATTGTATGATTGTGATTGTATGATTGTGATTGTATGATTGTGATCGTGTGATTGTGGTTGTATAATTAAGGTTGTATGATTGTTTCTGTATGATTGTGATTGTATGATTGCGATTGTATGATTGTGATTGAATGATTGTGATTGTATGATTGTGATCGCATGATTGTGATTCTTTGATTGCGATTGTATGATTGTGATTGTATGATTGTGATTGTATGATCGTGATTGTATGATCGTGATTGTGAGATTGTGATTCTTTGATTGCGATTGTATGATTGTGATTGTATGATTGTGATTGTATGATTGTGATTGTATGATTGTGATTGTATGATTGTGATTGTATGATTGTGATTGTATGATTGTGATTGTATGATTGTGATTGTATGATTGTGATTGTATGATTGTGATTGTATGATTGTGATTGCATGATTGTGATTGCATGATTGTGATTGTATGATTGTGATTGTATGATTGTGATTGTATGATTGTGATTGTATGATTGTGATTGTGTGATAGTGATTGTATGATTGTTTCTGTATGATTGTGATTGTATGATTGTGATTGTATGATTGTGATTGTATGATTGTGATTGTATGATTGTGATCGTATGATTGTGATGGTATGACTGTGATTGTATGATTGTGATTGTATAATTGTGATTGTATGATTGTGATTGTATGATTGTGATTGTATGATTGTGATTGTATGATTGTGATTGTATGATTGTGATTGTATGATTGTGATTGTATGGTAGTAATTTTATGATTGTGATTGTATGATTGTGATTGTATGATTGTGATTGTATGATTGTGATTGTATGATTGTGATTGTATGATTGTGATTGTATGATTGTGATTGTATGGTAGTAATTTTATGATTGTGATTGTATGATTGTGATTGTATGATTGTGATTGTATGATTGTGATTGTATGATTGTGATTGTATGATTGTGATTGTATGATTGCGATTGTATGATTGTGATTGTATGATTGTGATTGTATGATAGTGATTGTATGATAGTGATTGTATGATTGTGATTGTATGATTGTGATTGTATGATTGCGATTGTACGATTATGATTGAATGATTGTGATTGTATGACTGTGATTGTGTGATTGTGATTGTGAGATTGTGATTGTATGATTTTGATTGTATGATGGTGATTGTATGATCGTGATTGTGAGATTGTGATTGTATGATTGTGATTGTATGATTGTGATTGTATGATTGTGATTGTATGATTGTGATTGTATGATTGTGATTGTATGATTGTGATTGTATGATTGTGATTGTATGATAGTAATTGTATGACTGTGATTGTATGATTGTGATTGTATGATTGTGATTGTATGATTGTGATTGAATGATTGTGATCGTATGATTGTGATGGTATGACTGTGATTGTACGATTGTGATTGTATAATTGTGATTGTATGATTGTGATTGTATGATTGTGATTGTATGATTGTGATTGTATGATTGTGATTGTATGATTGTGATTGTATGATTGTGATTGTATGGCAGTAATTTTATGATTGTGATTGTATGATTGTGATTGTATGATTGTGATTGTATGATTGTGATTGTATGATTGTGATTGTATGATTGTGACTGTATGATTGTGATTGTATGATTGTGATTGTATGATTGTGAATGTATGATTGTGATTGTATGATTGTGATTGTATGATTGTGATTGTATGATTGTGATTGTATGATTGTGATTGTATGATTGGGATCGTATGATTGTGATTGTACGATTGTGATTGTATGACTGTGATTGTATGATTGTGATTGTATGATTGTGATTGTATGATTGTGATTGCATGATTGTGATTGCATGATTGTGATTGTATGATTGTGATTGTATGATTGTGATTGTATGATTGTGATTGTATGATTGTGATTGTGTGATAGTGATTGTATGATTGTTTCTGTATGATTGTGATTGTATGATTGCGATTGTATGATTATGATTGTTTGATTGTGATCGTATGATTGTGGTTGTATAATTAAGGTTGTATGATTGTTTCTGTATGATTGTGATTGTATGATTGCGATTGTATGATTGTGATTGTATGATTGTGATTGTGTGATTGTGATTGTATGATTGTGATTGCATGATTGTGATTGTATGATTGTGATTGTATGATTGTGATTGTATGATTGTGATTGTATGATTGTGATTGTATGATTGTGATTGTATGATTGTGATCGTGTGATTGTGGTTGTATAATTAAGGTTGTATGATTGTTTCTGTATGATTGTGATTGTATGATTGCGATTGTATGATTGTGATTGAATGATTGTGATTGTATGATTGTGATCGCATGATTGTGATTCTTTGATTGCGATTGTATGATTGTGATTGTATGATTGTGATTGTATGATCGTGATTGTATGATCGTGATTGTGAGATTGTGATTGTGAGATTGTGATTGTATGATTGTGATTGAATGATTGTGATTGTATGATAGTAATTGTATGATTGTGATTGTATGATTGCGATTGTATGATTGTGATTGTATGATTGCGACTGTATGATTGTGATCGTATGATTGTGATTCTTTGATTGCGATTGTATGATTGTGATTGTATGATTGTGATTGTATGATTGTGATTGTATGATTGGGATCGTATGATTGTGATTGTAAGATTGTGATTGTGTGATTGCGATTGTATGATTGTGACTGTATGACTGTGATTGTATGATTGTGATTGTATGATTGTGATTGTATGATTGTGATTCTTTGATTGCGATTGTATGATTGCGATTGTATGATTGTGATTGTATGATTGTGATTGTATGATTGTGATTGTATGATTGGGATTGTATGATTGTGATTGTATGATTGTGATTGTATGATTGTGATTGCCTGATTGTGATTGTATGATTGTGATTGTATGATAGTGATTGTATGATAGTGATTGTATGATTGTGATTGAATGATTGTGATTGTATGACTGTGATTGTGTGATTGTGATTGTGAGATTGTGATTGTCTGATTTTGATTGTATGATGGTGATTGTATGATCGTGATTGTGAGATTGTAATTTTATGATTGTGATTGTATGATTGTGATTGTATGATTGTGATTGTATGATTGTGATTGTATGATTGTGATTGTATGATTGTGATTGTATGATTGTGATTGTATGATTGTGATTGTATGATTGTGATTGTATGATTGTGATTGTATGATTGTGATTGTATGATTGTGATTGTATGATTGTGATTGTATGATTGTGATTGTATGATTGTGATTGTATGATTGTGATTGTATGATTGTGATCGTATGATTGTGATCGTATGATTGTGATCGTATGATTGTGATCGTATGATTGTGATTGTATGATTGTGATCGCATGATTGTGATTCTTTGATTGCGATTGTATGATTGTGATTGTATGATTGTGATTGTATGATCGTGATTGTGAGATTGTGATTGTGAGATTGTGATTGTATGATTGTGATTGAATGATTGTGATTGTATGATTGTGATTGTATGATTGTGATTGTATGATTGCGATTGTATGATTGTGATTGTATGATTGCGATTGTATGATTGTGATCGTATGATTGTGATTCTTTGATTGCGATTGTATGATTGTGATTGTTTGATTGTGATCGTATGATTGTGGTTGTATAATTAAGGTTGTATGATTGTTTCTGTATGATTGTGATTGTATGTTTGCGATTGTATGATTGTGATTGTATGATTGTGATTGTGTGATTGTGATTGTATGATTGTGATTGCATGATTGTGATTGTATGATTGTGATTGTATGATTGTGATTGTATGATTGTGATTGTATGATTGTGATTGTATGATTGTGATCGTGTGATTGTGGTTGTATAATTAAGGTTGTATGATTGTTTCTGTATGATTGTGATTGTATGATTGCGATTGTATGATTGTGATTGAATGATTGTGATTGTATGATTGTGATCGCATGATTGTGATTCTTTGATTGCGATTGTATGATTGTGATTGTATGATTGTGATTGTATGATCGTGATTGTATGATCGTGATTGTGAGATTGTGATTCTTTGATTGCGATTGTATGATTGTGATTGTATGATTGTGATTGTATGATTGTGATTGTATGATTGTGATTGTATGATTGTGATTGTATGATTGTGATTGTATGATTGTGATTGTATGATTGTGATTGTATGATTGTGATTGTATGATTGTGATTGTATGATTGTGATTGCATGATTGTGATTGCATGATTGTGATTGTATGATTGTGATTGTATGATTGTGATTGTATGATTGTGATTGTATGATTGTGATTGTGTGATAGTGATTGTATGATTGTTTCTGTATGATTGTGATTGTATGATTGTGATTGTATGATTGTGATTGTATGATTGTGATTGTATGATTGTGATTGTATGATTGTGATCGTATGATTGTGATGGTATGACTGTGATTGTATGATTGTGATTGTATAATTGTGATTGTATGATTGTGATTGTATGAGTGTGATTGTATGATTGTGATTGTATGATTGTCATTGTATGATTGTGATTGTATGATTGTGATTGTATGGTAGTAATTTTATGATTGTGATTGTATGATTGTGATTGTATGATTGTGATTGTATGATTGTGATTGTATGATTGTGATTGTATGATTGTGATTGTATGGTAGTAATTTTATGATTGTGATTGTATGATTGTGATTGTATGATTGTGATTGTATGATTGTGATTGTATGATTGTGATTGTATGATTGTGATTGTATGATTGCGATTGTATGATTGTGATTGTATGATTGTGATTGTATGATAGTGATTGTATGATAGTGATTGTATGATTGTGATTGTATGATTGTGATTGTATGATTGCGATTGTACGATTATGATTGAATGATTGTGATTGTATGACTGTGATTGTGTGATTGTGATTGTGAGATTGTGATTGTATGATTTTGATTGTATGATGGTGATTGTATGATCGTGATTGTGAGATTGTGATTGTATGATTGTGATTGTATGATTGTGATTGTATGATTGTGATTGTATGATTGTGATTGTATGATTGTGATTGTATGATTGTGATTGTATGATTGTGATTGTATGATAGTAATTGTATGACTGTGATTGTATGATTGTGATTGTATGATTGTGATTGTATGATTGTGATTGAATGATTGTGATCGTATGATTGTGATGGTATGACTGTGATTGTACGATTGTGATTGTATAATTGTGATTGTATGATTGTGATTGTATGATTGTGATTGTATGATTGTGATTGTATGATTGTGATTGTATGATTGTGATTGTATGGCAGTAATTTTATGATTGTGATTGTATGATTGTGATTGTATGATTGTGATTGTATGATTGTGATTGTATGATTGTGATTGTATGATTGTGACTGTATGATTGTGATTGTATGATTGTGATTGTATGATTGTGAATGTATGATTGTGATTGTATGATTGTGATTGTATGATTGTGATTGTATGATTGTGATTGTATGATTGTGATTGTATGATTGGGATCGTATGATTGTGATTGTATGATTGTGATTGTATGACTGTGATTGTATGATTGTGATTGTATGATTGTGATTGTATGATTGTGATTGTATGATTGTGATTGTATGATTGTGATTGCATGATTGTGATTGCATGATTGTGATTGTATGATTGTGATTGTATGATTGTGATTGTATGATTGTGATTGTATGATTGTGATTGTGTGATAGTGATTGTATGATTGTTTCTGTATGATTGTGATTGTATGATTGCGATTGTATGATTATGATTGTTTGATTGTGATCGTATGATTGTGGTTGTATAATTAAGGTTGTATGATTGTTTCTGTATGATTGTGATTGTATGATTGCGATTGTATGATTGTGATTGTATGATTGTGATTGTGTGATTGTGATTGTATGATTGTGATTGCATGATTGTGATTGTATGATTGTGATTGTATGATTGTGATTGTATGATTGTGATTGTATGATTGTGATTGTATGATTGTGATTGTATGATTGTGATCGTGTGATTGTGGTTGTATAATTAAGGTTGTATGATTGTTTCTGTATGATTGTGATTGTATGATTGCGATTGTATGATTGTGATTGAATGATTGTGATTGTATGATTGTGATCGCATGATTGTGATTCTTTGATTGCGATTGTATGATTGTGATTGTATGATTGTGATTGTATGATCGTGATTGTATGATCGTGATTGTGAGATTGTGATTGTGAGATTGTGATTGTATGATTGTGATTGAATGATTGTGATTGTATGATAGTAATTGTATGATTGTGATTGTATGATTGCGATTGTATGATTGTGATTGTATGATTGCGACTGTATGATTGTGATCGTATGATTGTGATTCTTTGATTGCGATTGTATGATTGTGATTGTATGATTGTGATTGTATGATTGTGATTGTATGATTGGGATCGTATGATTGTGATTGTAAGATTGTGATTGTGTGATTGCGATTGTATGATTGTGACTGTATGACTGTGATTGTATGATTGTGATTGTATGATTGTGATTGTATGATTGTGATTCTTTGATTGCGATTGTATGATTGCGATTGTATGATTGTGATTGTATGATTGTGATTGTATGATTGTGATTGTATGATTGTGATTGTATGATTGGGATTGTATGATTGTGATTGTATGATTGTGATTGTATGATTGTGATTGTATGATTGTGATTGTATGATTGCGATTGTATGATTGTGATTGTATGATTGTGATTGCATGATTGTGATTGCATGATTGTGATTGTATGATTGTGATTGTATGATTGTGATTGTATGATTGTGATTGTGTGATAGTGATTGTATGATTGTTTCTGTATGATTGTGATTGTATGATTGTGATTGTATGATTGTGATTGTATGATTGCGATTGTATGATTGTGATTGTATGATTGTGATTGCATGATTGTGATTGCATGATTGTGATTGTATGATTGTGATTGTATGATTGTGATTGTATGATTGTGATTGTGTGATAGTGATTGTATGATTGTTTCTGTATGATTGTGATTGTATGATTGCGATTGTATGATTATGATTGTTTGATTGTGATTGTATGATTGTGATTGTGTGATTGTGATTGTGAGATTGTGATTGTATGATCGTGATTGTGAGATTGTGATTGTGAGATTGTGATTGTATGATTGTGATTGAATGATTGTGATTGTATGATAGTAATTGTATGATTGTGATTGTATGATTGCGATTGTATGATTGTGATTGTATGATTGTGATTGTATGATTGTGATCGTATGATTGTGATTCTTTGATTGCGATTGTATGATTGCGATTGTATGATTGTGATTGTATGATTGTGATTGTATGATTGTGGTTGTATGATTGTGATTGTATGATTGTGATTCTTTCATTGCGATTGTATGATTGTGATTGTATGATTGTGATTGTATGATTGTGATTGTATGATTGTGATTGTATGATTGTGATTGTATGATTGTGATTGTATGATTGTGATCGTATGATTGTGGTTGTATAATTAAGGTTGTATGATTGTTTCTGTATGATTGTGATTGTATGATTGCGATTGTATGATTGTGATTGTATGATTGTGATTGTGTGATTGTGATTGTATGATTGTGATTGCATGATTCTGATTGTATGATTGTGATTGTATGATTGTGATTGTATGATTGTGATTGTATGATTGTGATTGTATGATTGTGATCGTATGATTGTGGTTGTATAATTAAGGTTGTATGATTGTTTCTGTATGATTGTGATTGTATGATTGCGATTGTATGATTGTGATTGTATGATTGTGATTGTATGATTGTGATCGCATGATTGTGATTCTTTGATTGCGATTGTGTGATTGTGATTGTATGATTGTGATTGTATGATCGTGATTGTGAGATTGTGATTGTGAGATTGTTATTGTGAGATTGTGATTGTATGATTGTGATTGAATGATTGTGATTGTATGATAGTAATTGTATGATTGTGATTGTATGATTGCGATTGTATGATTGTGATTGTATGATTGCGATTGTATGATTGTGATTCTTTCATTGCGATTGTATGATTGTGATTGTATGATTGTGATTGTATGATTGTGATTGTATGATCGTGATCGTATGATTGTGGTTGTATAATTAAGGTTGTATGATTGTTTCTGTATGATTGTGATTGTATGATTGCGATTGTATGATTGTGATTGTATGATTGTGATTGTATGATTGTGATTGTATGATTGTGATTGCCTGATTGTGATTGTATGATTGTGATTGTATGATTGTGATTGTATGATTGTGATTGTATGATTGTGATTGTATGATTGTGATTGTATGATTGTGATTGTATGATTGTGATTGTATGATTGCGATCGTATGATTGTGGTTGTATAATTAAGGTTGTCTGATTGTTTCTGTATGATTGTGATTGTATGATTGCGATTGTATGATTGTGATTGTATGATTGTGATTGTATGATTGTGATTGTATAATTGTGATTGTATGATTGTGATTGTATGATTGCGATTGTGTGATTGTGATTGTATGATTGTGATTGTATGATAGTGATTGTATGATAGTGATTGTATGATTGTGATTGAATGATTGTGATTGTATGACTGTGATTGTGTGATTGTGATTGTGAGATTGTGATTGTATGATTTTGATTGTATGATGGTGATTGTATGATCGTGATTGTGAGATTGTGATTGTATGATTGTGATTGTATGATTGTGATTGTATGATTGTGATTGTATGATTGTGATTGTATGATTGTGATTGTATGATTGTGATTGTATGATTGTGATTGTATGATTGTGATTGTATGATTGTGATTGTATGATTGTGATTGTATGATTGTGATTGTATGATTGTGATTGTATGATTGTGATTGTATGATTGTGATTGTATGATTGTGATTGTATGATTGTGATTGTATGATTGTGATTGTATGATTGTGATTGTATGATTGTGATCGTATGATTGTGATCGTATGATTGTGATCGTATGATTGTGATCGTATGATTGTGATTGTATGATTGTGATCGCATGATTGTGATTCTTTGATTGCGATTGTATGATTGTGATTGTATGATTGTGATTGTATGATCGTGATTGTGAGATTGTGATTGTGAGATTGTGATTGTGAGATTGTGATTGTATGATTGTGATTGAATGATTGTGATTGTATGATTGTGATTGTATGATTGTGATTGTATGATTGCGATTGTATGATTGTGATTGTATGATTGCGATTGTATGATTGTGATCGTATGATTGTGATTCTTTGATTGCGATTGTATGATTGTGAATGTTTGATTGTGATCGTATGATTGTGGTTGTATAATTAAGGTTGTATGATTGTTTCTGTATGATTGTGATTGTATGATTGCGATTGTATGATTGTGATTGTATGATTGTGATTGTGTGATTGTGATTGTATGATTGTGATTGCATGATTGTGATTGTATGATTGTGATTGTATGATTGTGATTGTATGATTGTGATTGTATGATTGTGATTGTATGATTGTGATCGTGTGATTGTGGTTGTATAATTAAGGTTGTATGATTGTTTCTGTATGATTGTGATTGTATGATTGCGATTGTATGATTGTGATTGAATGATTGTGATTGTATGATTGTGATCGCATGATTGTGATTCTTTGATTGCGATTGTATGATTGTGATTGTATGATTGCGACTGTATGATTATGATCGTATGATTGTGATTCTTTGATTGCGATTGTATGATTGTGATTGTATGATAGTGATTGTATGATTGTGATTGTATGATTGGGATCGTATGATTGTGATTGTATGATTGTGATTGTATGATTGTGATTGCATGATTGTGATTGCATGATTGTGATTGTATGATTGTGATTGTATGATTGTGATTGTATGATTGTGATTGTGTGATAGTGATTTTATGATTGTTTCTGTATGATTGTGATTGTATGATTGCGATTGTATGATTATGATTGTTTGATTGTGATTGTATGATTGTGATTGTGTGATTGTGATTGTGAGATTGTGATTGTATGATCGTGATTGTGAGATTGTGATTGTATGATTGTGATTGAATGATTGTGATTGTATGATAGTAATTGTATGATTGTGATTGTATGATTGCGATTGTATGATTGTGATTGTATGATTGTGATTGTATGATTGTGATCGTATGATTGTGATTCTTTGATTGCGATTGTATGATTGCGATTGTATGATTGTGATTGTATGATTGTGATTGTATGATTGTGGTTGTATGATTGTGATTGTATGATTGTGATTCTTTCATTGCGATTGTATGATTGTGATTGTATGATTGTGATTGTATGATTGTGATTGTATGATTGTGATTGTATGATTGTGATTGTATGATTGTGATTGTATGATTGTGATTGTATGATTGTGATCGTATGATTGTGGTTGTATAATTAAGGTTGTATGATTGTTTCTGTATGATTGTGATTGTATGATTGCGATTGTATGATTGTGATTGTATGATTGTGATTGTGTGATTGTGATTGTATGATTGTGATTGCATGATTCTGATTGTATGATTGTGATTGTATGATTGTGATTGTATGATTGTGATTGTATGATTGTGATCGTATGATTGTGGTTGTATAATTAAGGTTGTATGATTGTTTCTGTATGATTGTGATTGTATGATTGCGATTGTATGATTGTGATTGTATGATTGTGATTGTATGATTGTGATCGCATGATTGTGATTCTTTGATTGCGATTGTGTGATTGTGATTGTATGATTGTGATTGTATGATCGTGATTGTGAGATTGTGATTGTGAGATTGTGATTGTGAGATTGTGATTGTATGATTGTGATTGAATGATTGTGATTGTATGATAGTAATTGTATGATTGTGATTGTATGATTGCGATTGTATGATTGTGATTGTATGATTGCGATTGTATGATTGTGATTGTATGATTGTGATTGTATGATTGTGATTGTATGATTGCGATTGTGTGATTGTGATTGTATGATTGTGATTGTATGATAGTGATTGTATGATAGTGATTGTATGATTGTGATTGAATGATTGTGATTGTATGACTGTGATTGTGTGATTGTGATTGTGAGATTGTGATTGTATGATTTTGATTGTATGATGGTGATTGTATGATCGTGATTGTGAGATTGTGATTGTATGATTGTGATTGTATGATTGTGATTGTATGATTGTGATTGTATGATTGTGATTGTATGATTGTGATTGTATGATTGTGATTGTATGATTGTGATTGTATGATTGTGATTGTATGATTGTGATTGTATGATTGTGATCGTATGATTGTGATCGTATGATTGTGATTGTATGATTGTGATCGCATGATTGTGATTCTTTGATTGCGATTGTATGATTGTGATTGTATGATTGTGATTGTATGATCGTGATTGTGAGATTGTGATTGTGAGATTGTGATTGTATGATTGTGATTGAATGATTGTGATTGTATGATTGTGATTGTATGATTGTGATTGTATGATTGCGATTGTATGATTGTGATTGTATGATTGCGATTGTATGATTGTGATCGTATGATTGTGATTCTTTGATTGCGATTGTATGATTGTGATTGTATGATTGTGATCGTATGATTGTGGTTGTATAATTAAGGTTGTCTGATTGTTTCTGTATGATTGTGATTGTATGATTGCGATTGTATGATTGTGATTGTATGATTGTGATTGTATGATTGTGATTGTATGATTGTGATTGTATGATTGTGATTGTATGATTGCGATTGTGTGATTGTGATTGTCTGATTGTGATTGTATGATAGTGATTGTATGATAGTGATTGTATGATTGTGATTGTATGATTGCGATTGTATGATTATGATTGAATGCTTGTGATTGTATGACTGTGATTGTGTGATTGTAATTGTGAGATTGTGATTGTATGATTTTGATTGTATGATGGTGATTGTATGATCGTGATTGTGAGATTGTGATTGTATGATTGTGATTGTATGATTGTGATTGTATGATTGTGATTGTATGATTGTGATTGTATGATTGTGATTGTATGATTGTGATTGTATGATTGTGATTGTATGATTGTGATTGTATGATTGTGATTGTATGATTGTGATTGTGTGATTGTGATTGTGTGATTGTGATTGTATGATTGTGATTGTATGATTGTGATTGTATGATTGTGATCGTATGATTGTGATTGTATGATTGTGATTGTATGATTGTGATTGTATGATAGTAACTGTATGATTGTGATTGTATGATTGTGATTGTATGATTGTGATTGTATGATTGTGATTGTATGATTGTGATTGCATGATAGTGATTGTATGATTGTGATTGTATGATTGTGATTGTATGATAGTGATTGTATGATTGTGATTGTATGATTGTGATTGTATGATTGTGATTGTATGATTGTGATTGTATGATTGTGATTGCATGATAGTGATTGTATGATTGTGATTGTATGATTGTGATTGTATGATTGTGATTGTATGATTGTGATTGTATGATTGTGATTGTATGATTGTGATTGTATGATTGTGATTGTATGATTGTGATTGTATGATTGTGATTGTATGATTGTGATTGTATGATTGGGATCGTATGATTGTGATTGTAAGATTGTGATTGTGTGATTGCGATTGTATGATTGTGACTGTATGATTGTGATTGTATGATTGTGATTGTATGATTGTGATTGTATGATTGTGATTCTTTGATTGCGATTGTATGATTGTGATTGTATGATTGTGATTGTATGATTGTGATTGTATGATTGTGATTGTATGATTGTGATTGTATGATTGTGATTGTATGATTGTGATTGTATGATTGCGATTGTATGATTGTGATCGTATGATTGTGATTCTTTGATTGCGATTGTATGATTGTGATTGTATGATTGTGATTGTATGATTATGGTTGTATGATTGTGATTGTATGATTGTGATTCTTTCATTGCGATTGTATGATCGTGATTGTATGATTGTGATTGTATGATTGTGATTGTATGATTGTGATTGTATGATTGTGATCGTATGATTGTGGTTGTATAATTAAGGTTGTATGATTGTTTCTGTATGATTGTGATTGTATGATTGCGATTGTATGATTGTGATTGTATGATTGTGATTGTATGATTGTGATTGTATGATTGTGATCGTGTGATTGTGGTTGTATAATTAAGGTTGTATGATTGTTTCTGTATGATTGTGATTGTATGATTGCGATTGTATGATTGTGATTGAATGATTGTGATTGTATGATTGTGATCGCATGATTGTGATTCTTTGATTGCGATTGTATGATTGTGATTGTATGATTGTGATTGTATGATCGTGATTGTATGATCGTGATTGTGAGATTGTGATTGTGAGATTGTGATTGTATGATTGTGATTGAATGATTGTGATTGTATGATAGTAATTGTATGATTGTGATTGTATGATTGCGATTGTATGATTGTGATTGTATGATTGCGACTGTATGATTATGATCGTATGATTGTGATTCTTTGATTGCGATTGTATGATTGTGATTGTATGATTGTGATTGTATGATTGTGATTGTATGATTGGGATCGTATGATTGTGATTGTATGATTGTGATTGTATGATTGTGATTGCATGATTGTGATTGCATGATTGTGATTGTATGATTGTGATTGTATGATTGTGATTGTATGATTGTGATTGTGTGATAGTGATTGTATGATTGTTTCTGTATGATTGTGATTGTATGATTGCGATTGTATGATTATGATTGTTTGATTGTGATTGTATGATTGTGATTGTGTGATTGTGATTGTGAGATTGTGATTGTATGATCGTGATTGTGAGATTGTGATTGTATGATTGTGATTGAATGATTGTGATTGTATGATAGTAATTGTATGATTGTGATTGTATGATTGCGATTGTATGATTGTGATTGTATGATTGTGATTGTATGATTGTGATCGTATGATTGTGATTCTTTGATTGCGATTGTATGATTGCGATTGTATGATTGTGATTGTATGATTGTGATTGTATGATTGTGGTTGTATGATTGTGATTGTATGATTGTGATTCTTTCATTGCGATTGTATGATTGTGATTGTATGATTGTGATTGTATGATTGTGATTGTATGATTGTGATTGTATGATTGTGATTGTATGATTGTGATTGTATGATTGTGATCGTATGATTGTGGTTGTATAATTAAGGTTGTATGATTGTTTCTGTATGATTGTGATTGTATGATTGCGATTGTATGATTGTGATTGTATGATTGTGATTGTGTGATTGTGATTGTATGATTGTGATTGCATGATTCTGATTGTATGATTGTGATTGTATGATTGTGATTGTATGATTGTGATTGTATGATTGTGATCGTATGATTGTGGTTGTATAATTAAGGTTGTATGATTGTTTCTGTATGATTGTGATTGTATGATTGCGATTGTATGATTGTGATTGTATGATTGTGATTGTATGATTGTGATCGCATGATTGTGATTCTTTGATTGCGATTGTGTGATTGTGATTGTATGATTGTGATTGTATGATCGTGATTGTGAGATTGTGATTGTGAGATTGTGATTGTGAGATTGTGATTGTATGATTGTGATTGAATGATTGTGATTGTATGATAGTAATTGTATGATTGTGATTGTATGATTGCGATTGTATGATTGTGATTGTATGATTGCGATTGTATGATTGTGATTCTTTCATTGCGATTGTATGATTGTGATTGTATGATTGTGATTGTATGATTGTGATTGTATGATTGTGATTGTATGATTGTGATCGTATGATTGTGGTTGTATAATTAAGGTTGTATGATTGTTTCTGTATGATTGTGATTGTATGATTGCGATTGTATGATTGTGATTGTATGATTGTGATTGTATGATTGTGATTGTATGATTGTGATTGCCTGATTGTGATTGTATGATTGTGATTGTATGATTGTGATTGTATGATTGTGATTGTATGATTGTGATTGTATGATTGTGATTGTATGATTGTGATTGTATGATTGTGATTGTATGATTGCGATTGTATGATTGTGATTGTATGATTGTGATTGTATGATTGCGATTGTGTGATTGTGATTGTATGATTGTGATTGTATGATAGTGATTGTATGATAGTGATTGTATGATTGTGATTGAATGATTGTGATTGTATGACTGTGATTGTGTGATTGTGATTGTGAGATTGTGATTGTATGATTTTGATTGTATGATGGTGATTGTATGATCGTGATTGTGAGATTGTGATTGTATGATTGTGATTGTATGATTGTGATTGTATGATTGTGATTGTATGATTGTGATTGTATGATTGTGATTGTATGATTGTGATTGTATGATTGTGATTGTATGATTGTGATTGTATGATTGTGATTGTATGATTGTGATTGTATGATTGTGATTGTATGATTGTGATTGTATGATTGTGATTGTATGATTGTGATTGTATGATTGTGATTGTATGATTGTGATTGTATGATTGTGATTGTATGATTGTGATTGTATGATTGTGATCGTATGATTGTGATCGTATGATTGTGATTGTATGATTGTGATCGCATGATTGTGATTCTTTGATTGCGATTGTATGATTGTGATTGTATGATTGTGATTGTATGATCGTGATTGTGAGATTGTGATTGTGAGATTGTGATTGTATGATTGTGATTGAATGATTGTGATTGTATGATTGTGATTGTATGATTGTGATTGTATGATTGCGATTGTATGATTGTGATTGTATGATTGCGATTGTATGATTGTGATCGTATGATTGTGATTCTTTGATTGCGATTGTATGATTGTGATTGTATGATTGTGATCGTATGATTGTGGTTGTATAATTAAGGTTGTCTGATTGTTTCTGTATGATTGTGATTGTATGATTGCGATTGTATGATTGTGATTGTATGATTGTGATTGTATGATTGTGATTGTATGATTGTGATTGTATGATTGTGATTGTATGATTGCGATTGTGTGATTGTGATTGTCTGATTGTGATTGTATGATAGTGATTGTATGATAGTGATTGTATGATTGTGATTGTATGATTGCGATTGTATGATTATGATTGAATGCTTGTGATTGTATGACTGTGATTGTGTGATTGTAATTGTGAGATTGTGATTGTATGATTTTGATTGTATGATGGTGATTGTATGATCGTGATTGTGAGATTGTGATTGTATGATTGTGATTGTATGATTGTGATTGTATGATTGTGATTGTATGATTGTGATTGTATGATTGTGATTGTATGATTGTGATTGTATGATTGTGATTGTATGATTGTGATTGTATGATTGTGATTGTATGATTGTGATTGTATGATTGTGATTGTATGATTGTGATTGTATGATTGTGATCGTATGATTGTGATTGTATGATTGTGATTGTATGATTGTGATTGTATGATAGTAACTGTATGATTGTGATTGTATGATTGTGATTGTATGATTGTGATTGTATGATTGTGATTGTATGATTGTGATTGCATGATAGTGATTGTATGATTGTGATTGTATGATTGTGATTGTATGATTGTGATTGTATGATTGTGATTGTATGATTGTGATTGTATGATTGTGATTGTATGATTGTGATTGCATGATAGTGATTGTATGATTGTGATTGTATGATTGTGATTGTATGATTGTGATTGTATGATTGTGATTGTATGATTGTGATTGTATGATTGTGATTGTATGATTGTGATTGTATGATTGTGATTGTATGATTGTGATTGTATGATTGTGATTGTATGATTGGGATCGTATGATTGTGATTGTAAGATTGTGATTGTGTGATTGCGATTGTATGATTGTGACTGTATGATTGTGATTGTATGATTGTGATTGTATGATTGTGATTGTATGATTGTGATTCTTTGATTGCGATTGTATGATTGTGATTGTATGATTGTGATTGTATGATTGTGATTGTATGATTGTGATTGTATGATTGTGATTGTATGATTGTGATTGTATGATTGTGATTGTATGATTGTGATTGTATGATTGCGATTGTATGATTGTGATCGTATGATTGTGATTCTTTGATTGCGATTGTATGATTGTGATTGTATGATTGTGATTGTATGATTATGGTTGTATGATTGTGATTGTATGATTGTGATTCTTTCATTGCGATTGTATGATCGTGATTGTATGATTGTGATTGTATGATTGTGATTGTATGATTGTGATTGTATGATTGTGATCGTATGATTGTGGTTGTATAATTAAGGTTGTATGATTGTTTCTGTATGATTGTGATTGTATGATTGCGATTGTATGATTGTGATTGTATGATTGTGATTGTATGATTGTGATTGTATGATTGTGATTGCCTGATTGTGATTGTATGATTGTGATTGTATGATTGTGATTGTATGATTGTGATTGTATGATTGTGATTGTATGATTGTGATTGTATGATTGTGATTGTATGATTGTGATTGTATGATTGTGATTGTATGATTGTGATTGTATGATTGTGATCGTATGATTGTGGTTGTATAATTAAGGTTGTCTGATTGTTTCTGTATGATTGTGATTGTATGATTGCGATTGTATGATTGTGATTGTATGATTGTGATTGTATGATTGTGATTGTATGATTGTGATTGCATGATTGTGATTCTTTGATTGCGATTGCATGATTGTGATTGTATGATTGTGATTGTATGATTGTGATTGTATGATTGTGATTGTATGATTGTGATTGTATGATTGTGATTGCATGATTGTAATTGTACGATTGTGATTGTATGATTGTGATTGTATGATTGTGATTGTATGATTGTGATTGTATGATAGTGATTGTATGATTGTTTCTGTATGATTGTGATTGTATGATTGCGATTGTATGATTATGATTGTATGATTGTGATTGTATGATTGTGATTGTATGATTGTGATTGAATGATTGTGATTGTATGATAGTAATTGTATGATTGTGATTGTATGATTGCGATTGTATGATTGAGATTGTATGATTGCGATTGTATGATTGTGATCGTAAGATTGTGATTGTATGATTGTGATTGCATGATTGTGATTGTATGATTGTGATTGTACGATTGTGATTGTATGATTGTGATTGTATGATTGTGATTGTATGATTGTGATCGTATGATTGTGGTTGTATAATTAAGGTTGTCTGATTGTTTCTGTATGATTGTGATTGTATGATTGTGATTGTATGATTGCGATTGTATGATTGTGATTGTATGATTGCGATTGTATGATTGTGATCGTATGATTGTGATTCTTTGATTGCGATTGTATGATTGTGATTGTTTGATTGTGATCGTATGATTGTGGTTGTATAATTAAGGTTGTATGATTGTTTCTGTATGATTGTGATTGTATGATTGCGATTGTATGATTGTGATTGTATGATTGTGATTGTGTGATTGTGATTGTATGATTGTGATTGCATGATTGTGATTGTATGATTGTGATTGTATGATTGTGATTGTATGATTGTGATTGTATGATTGTGATTGTATGATTGTGATCGTGTGATTGTGGTTGTATAATTAAGGTTGTATGATTGTTTCTGTATGATTGTGATTGTATGATTGCGATTGTATGATTGCGATTGTATGATTGTGATTGTATGATTGCGATTGTATGATTGTGATCGTATGATTGTGATTCTTTGATTGCGATTGTATGATTGTGATTGTTTGATTGTGATCGTATGATTGTGGTTGTATAATTAAGGTTGTATGATTGTTTCTGTATGATTGTGATTGTATGATTGCGATTGTATGATTGTGATTGTATGATTGTGATTGTGTGATTGTGATTGTATGATTGTGATTGCATGATTGTGATTGTATGATTGTGATTGTATGATTGTGATTGTATGATTGTGATTGTATGATTGTGATTGTATGATTCTGATCGTGTGATTGTGGTTGTATAATTAAGGTTGTATGATTGTTTCTGTATGATTGTGATTGTATGATTGCGATTGTATGATTGTGATTGAATGATTGTGATTGTATGATTGTGATCGCATGATTGTGATTCTTTGATTGCGATTGTATGATTGTGATTGTATGATTGTGATTGTATGATCGTGATTGTATGATCGTGATTGTGAGATTGTGATTGTGAGATTGTGATTGTATGATTGTGATTGAATGATTGTGATTGTATGATAGTAATTGTATGATTGTGATTGTATGATTGCGATTGTATGATTGTGATTGTATGATTGCGACTGTATGATTGTGATCGTATGATTGTGATTCTTTGATTGCGATTGTATGATTGTGATTGTATGATTGTGATTGTATGATTGTGATTGTATGATTGGGATCGTATGATTGTGATTGTAAGATTGTGATTGTGTGATTGCGATTGTATGATTGTGACTGTATGACTGTGATTGTATGATTGTGATTGTATGATTGTGATTGTATGATTGTGATTGTATGATTGTGATTGTATGATTGTGATTGTATGATTGTGATTGTATGATTGTGATTGCATGATTGTGATTGCATGATTGTGATTGTATGATTGTGATTGTATGATTGTGATTGTATGATTGTGATTGTGTGATAGTGATTGTATGATTGTTTCTGTATGATTGTGATTGTATGATTGCGATTGTATGATTATGATTGTTTGATTGTGATTGTATGATTGTGATTGTGTGATTGTGATTGTGAGATTGTGATTGTATGATCGTGATTGTGAGATTGTGATTGTGAGATTGTGATTGTATGATTGTGATTGAATGATTGTGATTGTATGATAGTAATTGTATGATTGTGATTGTATGATTGCGATTGTATGATTGTGATTGTATGATTGTGATTGTATGATTGTGATCGTATGATTGTGATTCTTTGATTGCGATTGTATGATTGCGATTGTATGATTGTGATTGTATGATTGTGATTGTATGATTGTGGTTGTATGATTGTGATTGTATGATTGTGATTCTTTCATTGCGATTGTATGATTGTGATTGTATGATTGTGATTGTATGATTGTGATTGTATGATTGTGATTGTATGATTGTGATCGTATGATTGTGGTTGTATAATTAAGGTTGTATGATTGTTTCTGTATGATTGTGATTGTATGATTGCGATTGTATGATTGTGATTGTATGATTGTGATTGTATGATTGTGATCGCATGATTGTGATTCTTTGATTGCGATTGTGTGATTGTGATTGTATGATTGTGATTGTATGATCGTGATTGTGAGATTGTGATTGTGAGATTGTGATTGTGAGATTGTGATTGTATGATTGTGATTGAATGATTGTGATTGTATGATAGTAATTGTATGATTGTGATTGTATGATTGCGATTGTATGATTGTGATTGTATGATTGCGATTGTATGATTGTGATTCTTTCATTGCGATTGTATGATTGTGATTGTATGATTGTGATTGTATGATTGTGATTGTATGATTGTGATTGTATGATTGTGATCGTATGATTGTGGTTGTATAATTAAGGTTGTATGATTGTTTCTGTATGATTGTGATTGTATGATTGCGATTGTATGATTGTGATTGTATGATTGTGATTGTATGATTGTGATTGTATGATTGTGATTGCCTGATTGTGATTGTATGATTGTGATTGTATGATTGCGATTGTATGATTGTGATTGTATGATTGTGATTGTATGATTGTGATTGTATGATTGTGATTGTATGATTGTGATTGTATGATTGTGATTGTATGATTGTGATTGTATGATTGCGATCGTATGATTGTGGTTGTATAATTAAGGTTGTCTGATTGTTTCTGTATGATTGTGATTGTATGATTGCGATTGTATGATTGTGATTGTATGATTGTGATTGTATGATTGTGATTGTATGATTGTGATTGTATGATTGTGATTGTATGATTGCGATTGTGTGATTGTGATTGTATGATTGTGACTGTATGATAGTGATTGTATGATAGTGATTGTATGATTGTGATTGAATGATTGTGATAGTATGACTGTGATTGTGTGATTGTGATTGTGAGATTGTGATTGTATGATTTTGATTGTATGATGGTGATTGTATGATCGTGATTGTGAGATTGTGATTGTATGATTGTGATTGTATGATTGTGATTGTATGATTGTGATTGTATGATTGTGATTGAATGATTGTGATTGTATGATTGTGATTGTATGATTGTGATTGTATGATTGCGATTGTATGATTGTGATTGTATGATTGCGATTGTATGATTGTGATCGTATGATTGTGATTCTTTGATTGCGATTGTATGATTGTGATTGTATGATTGTGATCGTATGATTGTGGTTGTATAATTAAGGTTGTCTGATTGTTTCTGTATGATTGTGATTGTATGATTGCGATTGTATGATTGTGATTGTATGATTGTGATTGTATGATTGTGATTGTATGATTGTGATTGTATGATTGTGATTGTATGATTGTGATTGTATGATTGTGATTCTTTGATTGCGATTGTATGATTGTGATTGTATGATTGTGATTGTATGATAGTAACTGTATGATTGTGATTGTATGATTGTGATTGTATGATTGTGATTGTATGATTGTGATTGCATGATAGTGATTGTATGATTGTGATTGTATGATTGTGATTGTATGATTGTGATTGTATGATTGTGATTGTATGATTGCGATCGTATGATTGTGGTTGTATAATTAAGGTTGTCTGATTGTTTCTGTATGATTGTGATTGTATGATTGCGATTGTATGATTGTGATTGTATGATTGTGATTGTATGATTGTGATTGTATAATTGTGATTGTATGATTGTGATTGTATGATTGCGATTGTGTGATTGTGATTGTATGATTGTGATTGTATGATAGTGATTGTATGATAGTGATTGTATGATTGTGATTGAATGATTGTGATTGTATGACTGTGATTGTGTGATTGTGATTGTGAGATTGTGATTGTATGATTTTGATTGCATGATGGTGATTGTATGATCGTGATTGTGAGATTGTGATTGTATGATTGTGATTGTATGATTGTGATTGTATGATTGTGATTGTATGATTGTGATTGTATGATTGTGATTGTATGATTGTGATTGTATGATTGTGATTGTATGATTGTGATTGTATGATTGTGATTGTATGATTGTGATTGTATGATTGTGATTGTATGATTGTGATTGTATGATTGTGATTGTATGATTGTGATTGTATGATTGTGATTGTATGATTGTGATTGTATGATTGTGATTGTATGATTGTGATTGTATGATTGTGATTGTATGATTGTGATTGTATGATTGTGATCGTATGATTGTGATCGTATGATTGTGATTGTATGATTGTGATCGCATGATTGTGATTCTTTGATTGCGATTGTATGATTGTGATTGTATGATTGTGATTGTATGATCGTGATTGTGAGATTGTGATTGTGAGATTGTGATTGTATGATTGTGATTGAATGATTGTGATTGTATGATTGTGATTGTATGATCGTGATTGTATGATCGTGATTGTGAGATTGTGATTGTGAGATTGTGATTGTATGATTGTGATTGAATGATTGTGATTGTATGATAGTAATTGTATGATTGTGATTGTATGATTGCGATTGTATGATTGTGATTGTATGATTGCGACTGTATGATTGTGATCGTATGATTGTGATTCTTTGATTGCGATTGTATGATTGTGATTGTATGATTGTGATTGTATGATTGTGATTGTATGATTGGGATCGTATGATTGTGATTGTAAGATTGTGATTGTGTGATTGCTATTGTATGATTGTGACTGTATGACTGTGATTGTATGATTGTGATTTTGTGATTGTGATTGTATGATTGTGATTCTTTGATTGCGATTGTATGACTGCGATTGTATGATTGTGATTGTATGATTGTGATTGTATGATTGTGATTGTATGATTGGGATTGTATGATTGTGATTGTATGATTGTGATTGTATGATTGTGATTGTATGATTGTGATTGTATGATTGTGATTGTATGATTGTGATTGTATGATTGTGATTGCATGATTGTGATTGCATGATTGTGATTGTATGATTGTGATTGTATGATTGTGATTGTATGATTGTGATTGTGTGATAGTGATTGTATGATTGTTTCTGTATGATTGTGATTGTATGATTGCGATTGTATGATTATGATTGTTTGATTGTGATTGTATGATTGTGATTTTGTGATTGTGATTGTGAGATTGTGATTGTATGATCGTGATTGTGAGATTGTGATTGTGAGATTGTGATTGTATGATTGTGATTGAATGATTGTGATTGTATGATAGTAATTGTATGATTGTGATTGTATGATTGCGATTGTATGATTGTGATTGTATGATTGTGATTGTATGATTGTGATTGTATGATTGTGATCGTATGATTGTGATTCTTTGATTGCGATTGTATGATTGCGATTGTATGATTGTGATTGTATGATTGTGATTGTATGATTGTGGTTGTATGATTGTGATTGTATGATTGTGATTCTTTCATTGCGATTGTATGATTGTGATTGTATGATTGTGATTGTATGATTGTGATTGTATGATTGTGATTGTATTATTGTGATTGTATGATTGTGATCGTATGATTGTGGTTGTATAATTAAGGTTGTATGATTGTTTCTGTATGATTGTGATTGTATGATTGCGATTGTATGACTGTGATTGTATGATTGTGATTGTGTGATTGTGATTGTATGATTGTGATTGCATGATTCTGATTGTATGATTGTGATTGTATGATTGTGATTGTATGATTGTGATTGTATGATTGTGATCGTATGATTGTGGTTGTATAATTAAGGTTGTATGATTGTTTCTGTATGATTGAGATTGTATGATTGCGATTGTATGATTGTGATTGTATGATTGTGATTGTATGATTGTGATCGCATGATTGTGATTCTTTGATTGCGATTGTGTGATTGTGATTGTATGATTGTGATTGTATGATCGTGATTGTGAGATTGTGATTGTGAGATTGTGATTGTGAGATTGTGATTGTATGATTGTGATTGAATGATTGTGATTGTATGATAGTAATTGTATGATTGTGATTGTATGATTGCGATTGTATGATTGTGATTGTATGATTGCGATTGTATGATTGTGATTCTTTCATTGCGATTGTATGATTGTGATTGTATGATTGTGATTGTATGATTGTGATTGTATGATTGTGATCGTATGATTGTGGTTGTATAATTAAGGTTGTATGATTGTTTCTGTATGATTGTGATTGTATGATTGCGATTGTATGATTGTGATTGTATGATTGTGATTGTATGATTGTGATTGTATGATTGTGATTGTATGATTGTGATTGTATGATTGCGATTGTGTGATTGTGATTGTATGATTGTGATTGTATGATAGTGATTGTATGATAGTGATTGTATGATTGTGATTGTATGATTGCGATTGTATGATTATGATTGAATGCTTGTGATTGTATGACTGTGATTGTGTGATTGTAATTGTGAGATTGTGATTGTATGATTTTGATTGTATGATGGTGATTGTATGATCGTGATTGTGAGATTGTGATTGTATGATTGTGATTGTATGATTGTGATTGTATGATTGTGATTGTATGATTGTGATTGTATGATTGTGATTGTATGATTGTGATTGTATGATTGTGATTGTATGATTGTGATTGTATGATTGTGATTGTATGATTGTGATTGTATGATTGTGATTGTATGATTGTGATTGTATGATTGTGATTGTATGATTGTGATCGTATGATTGTGATTGTATGATTGTGATTGTATGATTGTGATTGTATGATAGTAACTGTATGATTGTGATTGTATGATTGTGATTGTATGATTGTGATTGTATGATTGTGATTGCATGATAGTGATTGTATGATTGTGATTGTATGATTGTGATTGTATGATTGTGATTGTATGATTTTGATTGTATGATTGTGATTGTATGATTGTGATTGTATGATTGTGATTGTATGATTGTGATTGCATGATAGTGATTGTATGATTGTGATTGTATGATTGTGATTGTATGATTGTGATTGTATGATTGTGATTGTATGATTGTGATTGTATGATTGTGATTGTATGATTGTGATTGTATGATTGTGATTGTATGATTGTGATTGTATGATTGTGATTGTATGATTGGGATCGTATGATTGTGATTGTAAGATTGTGATTGTGTGATTGCGATTGTATGATTGTGACTGTATGATTGTGATTGTATGATTGTGATTGTATGATTGTGATTGTATGATTGTGATTCTTTGATTGCGATTGTATGATTGTGATTGTATGATTGTGATTGTATGATTGTGATTGTATGATTGTGATTGTATGATTGTGATTGTATGATTGTGATTGTATGATTGTGATTGTATGATTGCGATTGTATGATTGTGATCGTATGATTGTGATTCTTTGATTGCGATTGTATGATTGTGATTGTATGATTGTGATTGTATGATTATGGTTGTATGATTGTGATTGTATGATTGTGATTCTTTCATTGCGATTGTGTGATTGTGGTTGTATGATTGTGATTGTATGATTGTGATTGTATGATTGTGATTGTATGATTGTGATTGTATGATTGTGATCGTATGATTGTGGTTGTATAATTAAGGTTGTATGATTGTTTCTGTATGATTGTGATTGTATGATTGCGATTGTATGATTGTGATTGTATGATTGTGATTGTATGATTGTGATTGTATGATTGTGATTGCCTGATTGTGATTGTATGATTGTGATTGTATGATTGTGATTGTATGATTGTGATTGTATGATTGTGATTGTATGATTGTGATTGTATGATTGTGATTGTATGATTGTGATTGTATGATTGTGATTGTATGATTGTGATCGTATGATTGTGGTTGTATAATTAAGGTTGTCTGATTGTTTCTGTATGATTGTGATTGTATGATTGCGATTGTATGATTGTGATTGTATGATTGTGATTGTATGATTGTGATTGTATGATTGTGATTGCATGATTGTGATTCTTTGATTGCGATTGCATGATTGTGATTGTATGATTGTGATTGTATGATTGTGATTGTATGATTGTGATTGTATGATTGTGATTGCATGATTGTAATTGTACGATTGTGATTGTATGATTGTGATTGTATGATTGTGATTGTATGATTGTGATTGTATGATAGTGATTGTATGATTGTTTCTGTATGATTGTGATTGTATGATTGCGATTGTATGATTATGATTGTATGATTGTGATTGTATGATTGTGATTGTATGATTGTGATTGAATGATTGTGATTGTATGATAGTAATTGTATGATTGTGATTGTATGATTGCGATTGTATGATTGAGATTGTATGATTGCGATTGTATGATTGTGATCGTAAGATTGTGATTGTATGATTGTGATTGTATGATTGTGATTGTATGATTGTGATTGTATGATTGTGATTGTATGATTGTGATTGTATGATTGTGATTGTATGATTGTGATCGTATGATTGTGGTTGTATAATTAAGGTTGTCTGATTGTTTCTGTATGATTGTGATTGTATGATTGTGATTGTATGATTGCGATTGTATGATTGTGATTGTATGATTGCGATTGTATGATTGTGATCGTATGATTGTGATTCTTTGATTGCGATTGTATGATTGTGATTGTTTGATTGTGATCGTATGATTGTGGTTGTATAATTAAGGTTGTATGATTGTTTCTGTATGATTGTGATTGTATGATTGCGATTGTATGATTGTGATTGTATGATTGTGATTGTGTGATTGTGATTGTATGATTGTGATTGCATGATTGTGATTGTATGATTGTGATTGTATGATTGTGATCGTATGATTGTGATTGTATGATTGTGATTGTATGATTGTGATCGTGTGATTGTGGTTGTATAATTAAGGTTGTATGATTGTTTCTGTATGATTGTGATTGTATGATTGCGATTGTATGATTGTGATTGAATGATTGTGATTGTATGATTGTGATCGCATGATTGTGATTCTTTGATTGCGATTGTATGATTGTGATTGTATGATTGTGATTGTATGATCGTGATTGTATGATCGTGATTGTGAGATTGTGATTGTGAGATTGTGATTGTATGATTGTGATTGAATGATTGTGATTGTATGATAGTAATTGTATGATTGTGATTGTATGATTGCGATTGTATGATTGTGATTGTATGATTGCGACTGTATGATTGTGATCGTATGATTGTGATTCTTTGATTGCGATTGTATGATTGTGATTGTATGATTGTGATTGTATGATTGTGATTGTATGATTGGGATCGTATGATTGTGATTGTAAGATTGTGATTGTGTGATTGCGATTGTATGATTGTGACTGTATGACTGTGATTGTATGATTGTGATTGTATGATTGTGATTGTATGATTGTGATTGTATGATTGTGATTGTATGATTGTGATTGTATGATTGTGATTGCATGATTGTGATTGCATGATTGTGATTGTATGATTGTGATTGTATGATTGTGATTGTATGATTGTGATTGTGTGATAGTGATTGTATTATTGTTTCTGTATGATTGTGATTGTATGATTGCGATTGTATGATTATGATTGTTTGATTGTGATTGTATGATTGTGATTGTGTGATTGTGATTGTGAGATTGTGATTGTATGATCGTGATTGTGAGATTGTGATTGTGAGATTGTGATTGTATGATTGTGATTGAATGATTGTGATTGTATGATAGTAATTGTATGATTGTGATTGTATGATTGCGATTGTATGATTGTGATTGTATGATTGTGATTGTATGATTGTGATCGTATGATTGTGATTCTTTGATTGCGATTGTATGATTGCGATTGTATGATTGTGATTGTATGATTGTGATTGTATGATTGTGGTTGTATGATTGTGATTGTATGATTGTGATTCTTTCATTGCGATTGTATGATTGTGATTGTATGATTGTGATTGTATGATTGTGATTGTATGATTGTGATTGTATGATTGTGATTGTATGATTGTGATCGTATGATTGTGGTTGTATAATTAAGGTTGTATGATTGTTTCTGTATGATTGTGATTGTATGATTGCGATTGTATGATTGTGATTGTATGATTGTGATTGTGTGATTGTGATTGTATGATTGTGATTGCATGATTCTGATTGTATGATTGTGATTGTATGATTGTGATTGTATGATTGTGATTGTATGATTGTGATCGTATGATTGTGGTTGTATAATTAAGGTTGTATGATTGTTTCTGTATGATTGTGATTGTATGATTGCGATTGTATGATTGTGATTGTATGATTGTGATTGTATGATTGTGATCGCATGATTGTGATTCTTTGATTGCGATTGTGTGATTGTGATTGTATGATTGTGATTGTATGATCGTGATTGTGAGATTGTGATTGTGAGATTGTGATTGTGAGATTGTGATTGTGAGATTGTGATTGTATGATTGTGATTGAATGATTGTGATTGTATGATAGTAATTGTATGATTGTGATTGTATGATTGCGATTGTATGATTGTGATTGTATGATTGCGATTGTATGATTGTGATTCTTTCATTGCGATTGTATGATTGTGATTGTATGATTGTGATTGTATGATTGTGATTGTATGATTGTGATTGTATGATTGTGATTGTATGATTGTGATCGTATGATTGTGGTTGTATAATTAAGGTTGTATGATTGTTTCTGTATGATTGTGATTGTATGATTGCGATTGTATGATTGTGATTGTATGATTGTGATTGTATGATTGTGATTGTATGATTGTGATTGCCTGATTGTGATTGTATGATTGTGATTGTATGATTGTGATTGTATGATTGTGATTGTATGATTGTGATTGTATGATTGTGATTGTATGATTGTGATTGTATGATTGTGATTGTATGATTGTGATTGTATGATTGCGATCGTATGATTGTGGTTGTATAATTAAGGTTGTCTGATTGTTTCTGTATGATTGTGATTGTATGATTGCGATTGTATGATTGTGATTGTATGATTGTGATTGTATGATTGTGATTGTATGATTGTGATTGTATGATTGTGATTGTATGATTGCGATTGTGTGATTGTGATTGTATGATTGTGATTGTATGATAGTGATTGTATGATAGTGATTGTATGATTGTGATTGAATGATTGTGATAGTATGACTGTGATTGTGTGATTGTGATTGTGAGATTGTGATTGTATGATTTTGATTGTATGATGGTGATTGTATGATCGTGATTGTGAGATTGTGATTGTATGATTGTGATTGTATGATTGTGATTGTATGATTGTGGTTGTATGATTGTGATTGAATGATTGTGATTGTATGATTGTGATTGTATGATTGTGATTGTATGATTGCGATTGTATGATTGTGATTGTATGATTGCGATTGTATGATTGTGATCGTATGATTGCGATTCTTTGATTGCGATTGTATGATTGTGATTGTATGATTGTGATCGTATGATTGTGGTTGTATAATTAAGGTTGTCTGATTGTTTCTGTATGATTGTGATTGTATGATTGCGATTGTATGATTGTGATTGTATGATTGCGATTGTATGATTGTGATTGTATGATTGTGATTGTATGATCGTGATTGTGAGATTGTGATTGTATGATTGTGATTGTATGATTGTGATTGTATGATTGTGATTGTATGATTGTGATTGTATGATTGTGATTGTATGATTGTGATTGTATGATTGTGATTGTATGATTGTGATTGTATGATTGTGATTGTATGATTGTGATCGTATGATTGTGATTGTATGATTGTGATTGTATGATTGTGATTGTATGATAGTAACTGTATGATTGTGATTGTATGATTGTGATTGTATGATTGTGATTGTATGATTGTGATTGCATGATAGTGATTGTATGATTGTGATTGTATGATTGTGATTGTATGATTGTGATTGTATGATTGTGATTGTATGATTGTGATTGTATGATTGTGATTGTATGATTGTGATTGTATGATTGTGATTGTATGATTGTGATTGTATGATTGTGATTGCATGATAGTGATTGTATGATTGTGATTGTATGATTGTGATTGTATGATTGTGATTGTATGATTGTGATTGTATGATTGTGATTGTATGATTGTGATTGTATGATTGTGATTGTATGATTGTGATTGTATGATTGTGGTTGTATGATTGGGATCGTATGATTGTGATTGTAAGATTGTGATTGTGTGATTGCGATTGTATGATTGTGACTGTATGATTGTGATTGTATGATTGTGATTGTATGATTGTGATTGTATGATTGTGATTCTTTGATTGCGATTGTATGATTGTGATTGTATGATTGTGATTGTATGATTGTGATTGTATGATTGTGATTGTATGATTGTGATTGTATGATTGTGACTGTATGATTGTGATTGTATGATTGCGATTGTATGATTGTGATCGTATGATTGTGATTCTTTGATTGCGATTGTATGATTGTGATTGTATGATTGTGATTGTATGATTATGGTTGTATGATTGTGATTGTATGATTGTGATTCTTTCATTGCGATTGTATGATTGTGATTGTATGATTGTGATTGTATGATTGTGATTGTATGATTGTGATTGTATGATTGTGATCGTATGATTGTGGTTGTATAATTAAGGTTGTATGATTGTTTCTGTATGATTGTGATTGTATGATTGCGATTGTATGATTGTGATTGTATGATTGTGATTGTATGATTGTGATTGTATGATTGTGATTGCCTGATTGTGATTGTATGATTGTGATTGTATGATTGTGATTGTATGATTGTGATTGTATGATTGTGATTGTATGATTGTGATTGTATGATTGTGATTGTATGATTGTGATTGTATGATTGTGATTGTATGATTGTGATCGTATGATTGTGGTTGTATAATTAAGGTTGTCTGATTGTTTCTGTATGATTGTGATTGTATGATTGCGATTGTATGATTGTGATTGTATGATTGTGATTGTATGATTGTGATTGTATGATTGTGATTGCATGATTGTGATTGTATGATTGTGATTGTATGATTGTGATTGTATGATTGTGGTTGTATGATTGTGATTATATGATTGTGATTCTTTCATTGCGATTGTATGATTGTGATTGTATGATTGTGATTGTATGATTGTGATCGTATGATTGTGGTTGTATAATTAAGGTTGTATGATTGTTTCTGTATGATTGTGATTGTATGATTGCGATTGTATGATTATGATTGTATAATTGTGATTGTATGATTGTGATTGTGTGATTGTGATTGTGTGATTGTGATTGTGACATTTGATTGTATGATCGTGATTGTATGATCGTGATTGTGAGATTGTGATTGTATGATTGTGATTGTATGATTGTGATTGTATGATTGTGATTGCATGATTGTAATTGTACGATTGTGATTGTATGATTGTGATTGTATGATTGTGATTGTGTGATTGTGATTGTATGATTGTGATTGCATGATTCTGATTGTATGATTGTGATTGTATGATTGTGATTGTATGATTGTGATTCTTTGATTGCGATTGCATGATTGTGATTGTATGATTGTGATTGTATGATTGTGATTGTATGATAGTAATTGTATGATTGTGATTGTATGATTGCGATTGTATGATTGCGATTGTATGATTGTGATTGTATGACTGTGATTGAATGATTGTGATTCTTTGATTGCGATTGCATGATTGTGATTGTATGATTGTGATTGTATGATTGTGATTGTATGATTGTGATTGTATGATTGTGATTGCATGATTGTAATTGTACGATTGTGATTGTATGATTGTGATTGTATGATTGTGATTGTATGATTGTGATTGTATGATAGTGATTGTATGATTGTTTCTGTATGATTGTGATTGTATGATTGCGATTGTATGATTATGATTGTATGATTGTGATTGTATGATTGTGATTGTATGATTGTGATTGAATGATTGTGATTGTATGATAGTAATTGTATGATTGTGATTGTATGATTGCGATTGTATGATTGAGATTGTATGATTGCGATTGTATGATTGTGATCGTAAGATTGCGATTGTATGATTGTGATTGTATGATTGTGATTGTATGATTGTGATTGTATGATTGTGATTGTATGATTGTGATTGTATGATTGTGATCGTATGATTGTGGTTGTATAATTAAGGTTGTATGATTGTTTCTGTATGATTGTGATTGTATGATTGCGATTGTATGATTGTGATTGTATGATTGTGATTGTGTGATTGTGATTGTATGATTGTGATTGCATGATTCTGATTGTATGATTGTGATTGTATGATTGTGATTGTATGATTGTGATTGTATGATTGTGATCGTATGATTGTGGTTGTATAATTAAGGTTGTATGATTGTTTCTGTATGATTGTGATTGTATGATTGAGATTGTATGATTGTGATTGTATGATTGTGATTGTATGATTGTGATCGCATGATTGTGATTCTTTGATTGCGATTGTGTGATTGTGATTGTATGATTGTGATTGTATGATCGTGATTGTGAGATTGTGATTGTGAGATTGTGATTGTGAGATTGTGATTGTATGATTGTGATTGAATGATTGTGATTGTATGATAGTAATTGTATGATTGTGATTGTATGATTGCGATTGTATGATTGTGATTGTATGATTGCGATTGTATGATTGTGATTCTTTCATTGCGATTGTATGATTGTGATTGTATGATTGTGATTGTATGATTGTGATTGTATGATTGCGATCGTATGATTGTGGTTGTATAATTAAGGTTGTCTGATTGTTTCTGTATGATTGTGATTGTATGATTGCGATTGTATGATTGTGATTGTATGATTGTGATTGTATGATTGTGATTGTATGATTGTGATTGTATGATTGTAATTGTGTGATTGCGATTGTGTGATTGTGATTGTATGATTGTGATTGTATGATAGTGATTGTATGATAGTGATTGTATGATTGTGATTGTATGATTGCGATTGTATGATTATGATTGAATGCTTGTGATTGTATGACTGTGATTGTGTGATTGTAATTGTGAGATTGTGATTGTATGATTTTGATTGTATGATGGTGATTGTATGATCGTGATTGTGAGATTGTGATTGTATGATTGTGATTGTATGATTGTGATTGTATGATTGTGATTGTATGATTGTGATTGTATGATTGTGATTGTATGATTGTGATTGTATGATTGTGATTGTATGATTGTGATTGTATGATTGTGATTGTATGATTGTGATTGTATGATTGTGATTGTATGATTGTGATCGTATGATTGTGATTGTATGATTGTGATTGTATGATTGTGATTGTATGATAGTAACTGTATGATTGTGATTGTATGATTGTGATTGTATGACTGTGATTGTATGATTGTGATTGCATGATAGTGATTGTATGATTGTGATTGTATGATTGTGATTGTATGATTGTGATTGTATGATTGTGATTGTATGATTGTGATTGTATGATTGTGATTGTATGATTGTGATTGTATGATTGTGATTGCATGATAGTGATTGTATGATTGTGATTGTATGATTGTGATTGTATGATTGTGATTGTATGATTGTGATTGTATGATTGTGATTGTATGATTGGGATCGTATGATTGTGATTGTAAGATTGTGATTGTGTGATTGCGATTGTATGATTGTGACTGTATGATTGTGATTGTATGATTGTGATTGTATGATTGTGATTGTATGATTGTGATTCTTTGATTGCGATTGTATGATTGTGATTGTATGATTGTGATTGTATGATTGTGATTGTATGATTGTGATTGTATGATTGTGATTGTATGATTGTGATTGTTTGATTGTGATTGTATGATTGCGATTGTATGATTGTGATCGTATGATTGTGATTCTTTGATTGCGATTGTATGATTGTGATTGTATGATTGTGATTGTATGATTATGGTTGTATGATTGTGATTGTATGATTGTGATTCTTTCATTGCGATTGTATGATTGTGATTGTATGATTGTGATTGTATGATTGTGATTGTATGATTGTGATTGTATGATTGTGATCGTATGATTGTGGTTGTATAATTAAGGTTGTATGATTGTGATTGTATGATTGCGATTGTATGATTGTGATTGTATGATTGTGATTGTATGATTGTGATTGTATGATTGTGATTGCCTGATTGTGATTGTATGATTGTGATTGTATGATTGTGATTGTATGATTGTGATTGTATGATTGTGATTGTATGATTGTGATTGTATGATTGTGATTGTATGATTGTGATTGTATGATTGTGATTGTATGATTGTGATCGTATGATTGTGGTTGTATAATTAAGGTTGTCTGATTGTTTCTGTATGATTGTGATTGTATGATTGCGATTGTATGATTGTGATTGTATGATTGTGATTGTATGATTGTGATTGTATGATTGTGATTGCATGATTGTGATTGTATGATTGTGATTGTATGATTGTGATTGTATGATTGTGGTTGTATGATTGTGATTATATGATTGTGATTCTTTCATTGCGATTGTATGATTGTGATTGTATGATTGTGATTGTATGATTGTGATCGTATGATTGTGGTTGTATAATTAAGGTTGTATGATTGTTTCTGTATGATTGTGATTGTATGATTGCGATTGTATGATTATGATTGTATAATTGTGATTGTATGATTGTGATTGTGTGATTGTGATTGTGTGATTGTGATTGTGAGATTTGATTGTATGATCGTGATTGTATGATCGTGATTGTGAGATTGTGATTGTATGATTGTGATTGAATGATTGTGATTGTATGATAGTAATTGTATGATTGTGATTGTATGATTGCGATTGTATGATTGCGATTGTATGATTGTGATTGTATGACTGTGATTGAATGATTGTGATTCTTTGATTGCGATTGCACGATTGTGATTGTATGATTGTGATTGTATGATTGTGATTGTATGATTGTGATTGTATGATTGTGATTGCATGATTGTAATTGTACGATTGTGATTGTATGATTGTGATTGTATGATTGTGATTGTATGATTGTGATTGTATGATAGTGATTGTATGATTGTTTCTGTATGATTGTGATTGTATGATTGCGATTGTATGATTATGATTGTATGATTGTGATTGTATGATTGTGATTGTATGATTGTGATTGAATGATTGTGATTGTATGATAGTAATTGTATGATTGTGATTGTATGATTGCGATTGTATGATTGAGATTGTATGATTGCGATTGTATGATTGTGATCGTAAGATTGTGATTGTATGATTGTGATTGTATGATTGTGATTGTATGATTGTGATTGTATGATTGTGATTGTGTGATTGTGATTGTGTGATTGTGATTGTATGATTGTGATTGTATGATTGTGATTGTATGATTGTGATTGTATGATTGTGATTGTATGATTGTGATTGTATGATTGTGATTGTATGATTGTGATCGTATGATTGTGGTTGTATAATTAAGGTTGTCTGATTGTTTCTGTATGATTGTGATTGTATGATTGCGATTGTATGATTGTGATTGTATGATTGTGATTGTATGATTGTGATTGTATGATTGTGATTGTATGATTGTGATTGTATGATTGTGATTGCATGATTGTGATTGTATGATTGTGATTGTGTGATTGTGATTGTGTGATTGTGATTGTATGATTGTGATTGTATGATTGTGATTGTATGATGGTGATTGTATGATTGTGCTTGTATGATTGTGATTGTATGATTGTGATTGTATGATTGTGATTGTATGATTGTGATTGTATGATTGTGATTGTATGATTGTGATTGTATGATTGTGATTGTATGATTGTGATTGTATGATTGTGATTGTATGATTGTGATTGTATGACTGTGATTGTATCACTGTGATTGTATGATTGTGATTGTATGATTGTGATTGTATGATTGTGATTGTATGATTGTGATTGAATGATTGTGATCGTATGATTGTGATCGTATGATTGTGATTGCAAGATTGTGATTGTGCGATTGCGGTTGTATGATTGTGATTGTATGATAGTAATTTTATGATTGTGATTGTATGATTGCGATTGCATGATTGTGATTTTATGATTGTGATTGTATGATTGTGATTGTATGATTGTGATCGAATGATGGTGATTCTTTGATTGCGATTGTAAGATTGTGATTGTAAGATTGTGATTGTGGGATTGCGATTGTATGATTGTGATTGTATGATTGTGATTGTATGATTGTGATTGTATGACTGTGATTGTATCACTGTGATTGTATGATTGTGATTGTATGATTGTGATTGTATGATTGTGATTGTATGATTGTGATTGAATGATTGTGATCGTATGATTGTGATCGTATGATTGTGATTGTAAGATTGTGATTGTGCGATTGCGGTTGTATGATTGTGATTGTATGATAGTAATTTTATGATTGTGATTGTATGATTGCGATTGCATGATTGTGATTTTATGATTGTGATTGTATGATTGTGATTGTATGATTGTGATCGAATGATGGTGATTCTTTGATTGCGATTGTAAGATTGTGATTGTAAGATTGTGATTGTGGGATTGCGATTGTATGATTGTGATTGTATGATTGTGATTGTATGATTGTGATTGTATGATTGTGATTGTATGATAGTAATTGTATGATTGTGATCGTATGATTGTGATTGTATGATTGTGATTGTATGATTGTGATCGTATGATTGTGGTTGTATAATTCAGGTTGTATGATTATTTCTGTGTGATTGTGATTGTATGATTGCGATTGTATGATTGTGATTGTATGATTGTGATTGTATGATTGTGATCGTATGATTGTGATTCTTTGATTGCGATGGTATGATTGCGATTGTATGATCGTGATTGTATGATCGTGATTGTATGATCGTGATTGTATGATCGTGATTGTATGATAGTAATTGTATGATTGTGATTGTATGATTGCGATTGTATGATTGTGATTGTATGATTGTGATTGTATGATTGTGATTGTATGATTGTGATTGTATGATTGTGATTGTATGATTGTGATTGTATGATTGTGATTGTATGATTGTGATTGTATGACTGTGATTGTATCACTGTGATTGTATGATTGTGATTGTATGATTGTGATTGTATGATTGTGATTGTATGATTGTGATTGAATGATTGTGATCGTATGATTGTGATCGTATGATTGTGATTGTAAGATTGTGATTGTGCGATTGCGGTTGTATGATTGTGATTGTATGATAGTAATTTTATGATTGTGATTGTATGATTGCGATTGCATGATTGTGATTTTATGATTGTGATTGTATGATTGTGATTGTATGATTGTGATCGAATGATGGTGATTCTTTGATTGCGATTGTAAGATTGTGATTGTAAGATTGTGATTGTGGGATTGCGATTGTATGATTGTGATTGTATGATTGTGATTGTATGATTGTGATTGTATGATTGTGATTGTATGATAGTAATTGTATGATTGTGATCGTATGATTGTGATTGTATGATTGTGATTGTATGATTGTGATCGTATGATTGTGGTTGTATAATTCAGGTTGTATGATTATTTCTGTGTGATTGTGATTGTGTGATTGCGATTGTATGATTGTGATTGTATGATTGTGATTGTATGATTGTGATCGTATGATTGTGGTTGTATAATTAAGGTTGTATGATTGTTTCTGTATGATTGTGATTGTATGATTGAGATTGTATGATTGTGATTGTATGATTGTGATTGTATGATTGTGATCGCATGATTGTGATTCTTTGATTGCGATTGTGTGATTGTGATTGTATGATTGTGATTGTATGATCGTGATTGTGAGATTGTGATTGTGAGATTGTGATTGTGAGATTGTGATTGTGAGATTGTGATTGTATGATTGTGATTGAATGATTGTGATTGTATGATAGTAATTGTATGATTGTGATTGTATGATTGCGATTGTATGATTGTGATTGTATGATTGCGATTGTATGATTGTGATTCTTTCATTGCGATTGTATGATTGTGATTGTATGATTGTGATTGTATGATTGTGATTGTATGATTGCGATCGTATGATTGTGGTTGTATAATTAAGGTTGTCTGATTGTTTCTGTATGATTGTGATTGTATGATTGCGATTGTATGATTGTGATTGTATGATTGTGATTGTATGATTGTGATTGTATGATTGTGATTGTATGATTGTAATTGTATGATTGCGATTGTGTGATTGTGATTGTATGATTGTGATTGTATGATAGTGATTGTATGATAGTGATTGTATGATTGTGATTGTATGATTGCGATTGTATGATTATGATTGAATGCTTGTGATTGTATGACTGTGATTGTGTGATTGTAATTGTGAGATTGTGATTGTATGATTTTGATTGTATGATGGTGATTGTATGATCGTGATTGTGAGATTGTGATTGTATGATTGTGATTGTATGATTGTGATTGTATGATTGTGATTGTATGATTGTGATTGTATGATTGTGATTGTATGATTGTGATTGTATGATTGTGATTGTATGATTGTGATTGTATGATTGTGATTGTATGATTGTGATTGTATGATTGTGATTGTATGATTGTGATCGTATGATTGTGATTGTATGATTGTGATTGTATGATTGTGATTGTATGATAGTAACTGTATGATTGTGATTGTATGATTGTGATTGTATGACTGTGATTGTATGATTGTGATTGCATGATAGTGATTGTATGATTGTGATTGTATGATTGTGATTGTATGATTGTGATTGTATGATTGTGATTGTATGATTGTGATTGTATGATTGTGATTGTATGATTGTGATTGTATGATTGTGATTGTATGATTGTGATTGCATGATAGTGATTGTATGATTGTGATTGTATGATTGTGATTGTATGATTGTGATTGTATGATTGTGATTGTATGATTGTGATTGTATGATTGTGATTGTATGATTGTGATTGTATGATTGTGATTGTATGATTGTGATTGTATGATTGGGATCGTATGATTGTGATTGTAAGATTGTGATTGTGTGATTGCGATTGTATGATTGTGACTGTATGATTGTGATTGTATGATTGTGATTGTATGATTGTGATTGTATGATTGTGATTCTTTGATTGCGATTGTATGATTGTGATTGTATGATTGTGATTGTATGATTGTGATTGTATGATTGTGATTGTATGATTGTGATTGTATGATTGTGATTGTTTGATTGTGATTGTATGATTGCGATTGTATGATTGTGATCGTATGATTGTGATTCTTTGATTGCGATTGTATGATTGTGATTGTATGATTGTGATTGTATGATTATGGTTGTATGATTGTGATTGTATGATTGTGATTCTTTCATTGCGATTGTATGATTGTGATTGTATGATTGTGATTGTATGATTGTGATTGTATGATTGTGATTGTATGATTGTGATCGTATGATTGTGGTTGTATAATTAAGGTTGTATGATTGTTTCTGTATGATTGTGATTGTATGATTGCGATTGTATGATTGTGATTGTATGATTGTGATTGTATGATTGTGATTGTATGATTGTGATTGCCTGATTGTGATTGTATGATTGTGATTGTATGATTGTGATTGTATGATTGTGATTGTATGATTGTGATTGTATGATTGTGATTGTATGATTGTGATTGTATGATTGTGATTGTATGATTGTGATTGTATGATTGTGATCGTATGATTGTGGTTGTATAATTAAGGTTGTCTGATTGTTTCTGTATGATTGTGATTGTATGATTGCGATTGTATGATTGTGATTGTATGATTGTGATTGTATGATTGTGATTGTATGATTGTGATTGCATGATTGTGATTGTATGATTGTGATTGTATGATTGTGATTGTATGATTGTGGTTGTATGATTGTGATTATATGATTGTGATTCTTTCATTGCGATTGTATGATTGTGATTGTATGATTGTGATTGTATGATTGTGATCGTATGATTGTGGTTGTATAATTAAGGTTGTATGATTGTTTCTGTATGATTGTGATTGTATGATTGCGATTGTATGATTATGATTGTATAATTGTGATTGTATGATTGTGATTGTGTGATTGTGATTGTGTGATTGTGATTGTGAGATTTGATTGTATGATCGTGATTGTATGATCGTGATTGTGAGATTGTGATTGTATGATTGTGATTGAATGATTGTGATTGTATGATAGTAATTGTATGATTGTGATTGTATGATTGCGATTGTATGATTGCGATTGTATGATTGTGATTGTATGACTGTGATTGAATGATTGTGATTCTTTGATTGCGATTGCACGATTGTGATTGTATGATTGTGATTGTATGATTGTGATTGTATGATTGTGATTGTATGATTGTGATTGCATGATTGTAATTGTACGATTGTGATTGTATGATTGTGATTGTATGATTGTGATTGTATGATTGTGATTGTATGATAGTGATTGTATGATTGTTTCTGTATGATTGTGATTGTATGATTGCGATTGTATGATTATGATTGTATGATTGTGATTGTATGATTGTGATTGTATGATTGTGATTGAATGATTGTGATTGTATGATAGTAATTGTATGATTGTGATTGTATGATTGCGATTGTATGATTGAGATTGTATGATTGCGATTGTATGAATGTGATCGTAAGATTGTGATTGTATGATTGTGATTGTATGATTGTGATTGTATGATTGTGATTGTATGATTGTGATTGTGTGATTGTGATTGTGTGATTGTGATTGTATGATTGTGATTGTATGATTGTGATTGTATGATTGTGATTGTATGATTGTGATTGTATGATTGTGATTGTATGATTGTGATTGTATGATTGTGATCGTATGATTGTGGTTGTATAATTAAGGTTGTCTGATTGTTTCTGTATGATTGTGATTGTATGATTGCGATTGTATGATTGTGATTGTATGATTGTGATTGTATGATTGTGATTGTATGATTGTGATTGTATGATTGTGATTGTATGATTGTGATTGCATGATTGTGATTGTATGATTGTGATTGTGTGATTGTGATTGTGTGATTGTGATTGTATGATTGTGATTGTATGATTGTGATTGTATGATGGTGATTGTATGATTGTGCTTGTATGATTGTGATTGTATGATTGTGATTGTATGATTGTGATTGTATGATTGTGATTGTATGATTGTGATTGTATGATTGTGATTGTATGATTGTGATTGTATGATTGTGATTGTATGATTGTGATTGTATGATTGTGATTGTATGACTGTGATTGTATCACTGTGATTGTATGATTGTGATTGTATGATTGTGATTGTATGATTGTGATTGTATGATTGTGATTGAATGATTGTGATCGTATGATTGTGATCGTATGATTGTGATTGTAAGATTGTGATTGTGCGATTGCGGTTGTATGATTGTGATTGTATGATAGTAATTTTATGATTGTGATTGTATGATTGCGATTGCATGATTGTGATTTTATGACTGTGATTGTATGATTGTGATTGTATGATTGTGATCGAATGATGGTGATTCTTTGATTGCGATTGTAAGATTGTGATTGTAAGATTGTGATTGTGGGATTGCGATTGTATGATTGTGATTGTATGATTGTGATTGTATGATTGTGATTGTATGATTGTGATTGTATGATAGTAATTGTATGATTGTGATCGTATGATTGTGATTGTATGATTGTGATTGTATGATTGTGATCGTATGATTGTGGTTGTATAATTCAGGTTGTATGATTATTTCTGTGTGATTGTGATTGTATGATTGCGATTGTATGATTGTGATTGTATGATTGTGATTGTATGATTGTGATCGTATGATTGTGATTCTTTGATTGCGATGGTATGATTGCGATTGTATGATCGTGATTGTATGATCGTGATTGTATGATCGTGATTGTATGATCGTGATTGTATGATAGTAATTGTATGATTGTGATTGTATGATTGCGATTGTATGATTGTGATTTTATGATTGCGATTGAATGATTGTGATCGTATGATTGTGATTCTTTGATTGCGATTGTATGATTGTGATTGTATGATTGTGATTGTATGATTGTGATTGTATGATTGTGATTGTATGATTGTGATTGTATGATTGTGATTGTATGATTGTGGTTGTATGATTGTGATTGTATGATTGTGATTCTTTCATTGCGATTGTATGATTGTGATTGTATGATTGTGATTGTATGATTGTGATTGTATGATTGTGATTGTATGATTGCGATTGTATGATTGTGATTGTATGATTGTGATTGTATGATAGTGATTGTATGATAGTGATTGTATGATTGTGATTGTATGATTGTGATTGTATGATTGCGATTGTATGATTATGATTGAATGATTGTGATTGTATGACTGTGATTGTGTGATTGTGATTGTGAGATTGTGATTGTATGATTTTGATTGTATGATGGTGATTGTATGATCGTGATTGTGAGATTGTGATTGTATGATTGTGATTGTATGATTGTGATTGTATGATTGTGATTGTATGATTGTGATTGTATGATTGTGATTGTATGATTGTGATTGTATGATAGTAATTGTATGACTGTGATTGTATGATTGTGATTGTATGATTGTGATTGTATGATTGTGATTGAATGATTGTGATCGTATGATTGTGATGGTATGACTGTGATTGTATGATTGTGATTGTATGATTGTGATTGTGTGATTGTGATTGTATGATTGTGACTGTATGATTGTGATTGTATGATTGTGATTGTATGATTGTGAATGTATGATTGTGATTGTATGATTGTGATTGTATGATTGTGATTGTATGATTGTGATTGTATGATTGGGATCGTATGATTGTGATTGTAAGATTGTGATTGTGTGATTGCGATTGTATGATTGTGACTGTATGATTGTGATTGTATGATTGTGATTGTATGATTGTGATTGTATGATTGTGATTCTTTGATTGCGATTGTATGATTGTGATTGTATGATTGTGATTGTATGATTGTGATTGTATGATTGTGATTGTATGATTGTGATTGTATGATTGTGATTGTATGACTGTGATTGTATGATTGTGATTGTATGATTGTGATTGTATGATTGTGATTGTATGATTGTGATTGTATGTTTGTGATTGCATGATTGTGATTGCATGATTGTGATTGTATGATTGTGATTGTATGATTGTGATTGTATGATTGTGATTGTATGATTGTGATTGTATGATTGTGATTGTGTGATAGTGATTGTATGATTGTTTCTGTATGATTGTGATTGTATGATTGCGATGTTATGATTATGATTGTTTGATTGTGATCGTATGATTGTGGTTGTATAATTAAGGTTGTATGATTGTTTCTGTATGATTGTGATTGTATGATTGCGATTGTATGATTGTGATTGTATGATTGTGATTGTGTGATTGTGATTGTATGATTGTGATTGCATGATTGTGATTGTATGATTGTGATTGTATGATTGTGATTGTATGATTGTGATTGTATGATTGTGATTGTATGATTGTGATTGTATGATTGTGATTGTATGATTGTGATTGTATGATTGTGATTGTATGATTGTGATTGTATGATTGTGATTGTATGATTGTGATTGTGTGATTGTGATTGTATGATTGTGATTGCATGATTGTGATTGTATGATTGTGATTGTATGATTGTGATTGTATGATTGTGATTGTATGATTGTGATTGTGTGATAGTGATTGTATGATTGTTTCTGTATGATTGTGATTGTATGATTGCGATTGTATGATTATGATTGTTTGATTGTGATTGTATGATTGTGATTGTGTGATTGTGATTGTGAGATTGTGATTGTATGATCGTGATTGTGAGATTGTGATTGTGAGATTGTGATTGTATGATTGTGATTGAATGATTGTGATTGTATGATAGTAATTGTATGATTGTGATTGTATGATTGCGATTGTATGATTGTGATTGTATGATTGTGATTGTATGATTGTGATCGTATGATTGTGATTCTTTGATTGCGATTGTATGATTGCGATTTTATGATTGTGATTGTATGATTGTGATTGTATGATTGTGGTTGTATGATTGTGATTGTATGATTGTGATTCTTTCATTGCGATTGTGTGATTGTGATTGTATGATTGTAATTGTATGATTGTGATTGTATGATTGTGATTGTATGATTGTGATTGTATGATTGTGATCGTATGATTGTGGTTGTATAATTAAGGTTGTATGATTGTTTCTGTATGATTGTGATTGTATGATTGCGATTGTATGATTGTGATTGTATGATTGTGATTGTGTGATTGTGATTGTATGATTGTGAATGCATGATTCTGATTGTATGATTGTGATTGTATGATTGCGATTGTATGATTGTGATTGTATGATTGCGATTGTATGTTTGTGATCGTATGATTGTGATTCTTTGATTGCGATTGTATGATTGTGATTGTATGATTGTGATCGTATGATTGTGGTTGTATAGTTAAGGTTGTCTGATTGTTTCTGTATGATTGTGATTGTATGATTGCGATTGTATGATTGTGATTGTATGATTGTGATTGTATGATTGTGATTGTATGATTGTGATTGTGAGATTGTGATTGTATGATTGTGATTGTATGATTGTGATTGTATGATTGTGATTGTATGATTGTGATTGTATGATTGTGATTGTATGATTGTGATTGTATGACTGTGATTGTATGACTGTGATTGTATGATTGTGATTGTATGATTGTGATTGTATGATTGTGATTGTATGATTGTGATTGTATGATTGTGATTGAATGATTGTGATCGTATGATTGTGATCGTATGATTGTGATCGTATGATTGTGATTGTAAGATTGTGATTGTGCGATTGCGGTTGTATGATTGTGATTGTATGATAGTAATTGTATGATTGTGATTGTATGATTGCGATTGTATGATTGTGATTTTATGATTGTGATTGTATGATTGTGATTGTATGATTGTGATTGTATGATTGTGATCGAATGATGGTGATTCTTTGATTGCGATTGTAAGATTGTGATTGTAAGATTGTGATTGTGGGATTGCGATTGTATGATTGTGATTGTATGATTGTGATTGTATGATTGTGATTGTATGATAGTAATTGTATGATTGTGATCGTATGATTGTGATTGTATGATTGTGATTGTATGATTGTGATCGTATGATTGTGGTTGTATAATTCAGGTTGTATGATTATTTCTGTGTGATTGTGATTGTATGATTGCGATTGTATGATTGTGATTGTATGATTGTGATTGTATGATTGTGATCGTATGATTGTGATTCTTTGATTGCGATTGTATGATTGCGATTGTATGATCGTGATTGTATGATCGTGATTGTATGATCGTGATTGTATGATCGTGATTGTATGATCGTGATTGTATGATAGTAATTGTATGATTGTGATTGTATGATTGCGATTGTATGATTGTGATTTTATGATTGCGATTGAATGATTGTGATCGTATGATTGTGATTCTTTGATTGCGATTGTATGATTGTGATTGTATGATTGTGATTGTATGATTGTGGTTGTATGATTGTGATTGTATGATTGTGATTGTATGATTGTGGTTGTATGATTGTGATTGTATGATTGTGATTCTTTCATTGCGATTGTATGATTGTGATTGTATGATTGTGATTGTATGATTGTGATTGTATGATTGTGATTGTATGATTGTGATTGTATGATTGTGATTGTATGATTGCGATTGTATGATTGTGATTGTATGATTGTGATTGTATGATAGTGATTGTATGATAGTGATTGTATGATTGTGATTGTATGATTGTGATTGTATGATTGCGATTGTATGATTATGATTGAATGATTGTGATAGTATGACTGTGATTGTGTGATTGTGATTGTGAGATTGTGATTGTATGATTTTGATTGTATGATGGTGATTGTATGATCGTAATTGTGAGATTGTGATTGTATGATTGTGATTGTATGATTGTGATTGTATGATTGTGATTGTATGATTGTGATTGTATGATTGTGGTTGTATGATTGTGATTGTATGATTGTGATTCTTTCATTGCGATTGTATGATTGTGATTGTATGATTGTGATTGTATGATTGTGATTGTATGATTGTGATTGTATGATTGCGATTGTATGATTGTGATTGTATGATTGTGATTGTATGATAGTGATTGTATGATAGTGATTGTATGATTGTGATTGTATGATTGTGATTGTATGATTGCGATTGTATGATTATGATTGAATGATTGTGATAGTATGACTGTGATTGTGTGATTGTGATTGTGAGATTGTGATTGTATGATTTTGATTGTATGATGGTGATTGTATGATCGTGATTGTGAGATTGTGATTGTATGATTGTGATTGTATGATTGTGATTGTATGATTGTGATTGTATGATTGTGATTGTATGATTGTGATTGTATGATTGTGATTGTATGATAGTAATTGTATGACTGTGATTGTATGATTGTGATTGTATGATTGTGATTGTATGATTGTGATTGAATGATTGTGATCGTATGATTGTGATGGTATGACTGTGATTGTATGATTGTGATTGTATAATTGTGATTGTATGATTGTGATTGTATGATTGTGATTGTCTGATTGTGATTGTATGATTGTGATTGTATGATTGTGATTGTATGGTAGTAATTTTATGATTGTGATTGTATGATTGTGATTGTATGATTGTGATTGTATGATTGTGATTGTATGATTGTGATTGTATGATTGTGATTGTATGATTGTGATTGTATGATTGTGATTGTATGATTGTGACTGTATGATTGTGATTGTATGATTGTGATTGTATGATTGTGAATGTATGATTGTGATTGTATGATTGTGATTGTATGATTGTGATTGTATGATTGTGATTGTATGATTGTGATTGTATGATTGGGATCGTATGATTGTGATTGTAAGATTGTGATTGTGTGATTGCGATTGTATGATTGTGACTGTATGATTGTGATTGTATGATTGTGATTGTATGATTGTGGTTGTATAATTAAGGTTGTATGATTGTTTCTGTATGATTGTGATTGTATGATTGCGATTGTATGATTGTGATTGTATGATTGTGGTTGTATAATTAAGGTTGTATGATTGTTTCTGTATGATTGTGATTGAATGATTGTGATTGTATGATAGTAATTGTATGATTGTGATTGTATGATTGTGATTGTATGATTGTGATCGTATGATTGCGATTCTTTGATTGCGATTGTATGATTGCGATTGTATGATCGTGATTGTATGATCGTGATTGTATGATCGTGATTGTATGATCGTGATTGTATGATCGTGATTGTATGATAGTAATTGTATGATTGTGATTGTATGATTGCGATTGTATGATTGTGATTTTATGATTGCGATTGAATGATTGTGATCGTATGATTGTGATTCTTTGATTGCGATTGTATGATTGTGATTGTATGATTGTGATTGTATGATTGTGGTTGTATGATTGTGATTGTATGATTGTGATTGTATGATTGTGGTTGTATGATTGTGATTGTATGATTGTGATTCTTTCATTGCGATTGTATGATTGTGATTGTATGATTGTGATTGTATGATTGTGATTGTATGATTGTGATTGTATGATTGTGATTGTATGATTGCGATTGTATGATGGTGATTGTATGATTGTGATTGTATGATAGTGATTGTATGATAGTGATTGTATGATTGTGATTGTATGATTGTGATTGTATGATTGCGATTGTATGATTATGATTGAATGATTGTGATAGTATGACTGTGATTGTGTGATTGTGATTGTGAGATTGTGATTGTATGATTTTGATTGTATGATGGTGATTGTATGATCGTGATTGTGAGATTGTGATTGTATGATTGTGATTGTATGATTGTGATTGTATGATTGTGATTGTATGATTGTGGTTGTATGATTGTGATTGTATGATTGTGATTCTTTCATTGCGATTGTATGATTGTGATTGTATGATTGTGATTGTATGATTGTGATTGTATGATTGTGATTGTATGATTGTGATTGTATGATTGCGATTGTATGATTGTGATTGTATGATTGTGATTGTATGATAGTGATTGTATGATAATGATTGTATGATTGTGATTGTATGATTGTGATTGTATGATTGCGATTGTATGATTATGATTGAATGATTGTGATAGTATGACTGTGATTGTGTGATTGTGATTGTGAGATTGTGATTGTATGATTTTGATTGTATGATGGTGATTGTATGATCGTGATTGTGAGATTGTGATTGTATGATTGTGATTGTATGATTGTGATTGTATGATTGTGATTGTATGATTGTGATTGTATGATTGTGATCGTATGATTGTGGTTGTATAATTAAGGTTGTATGATTGTTTCTGTATGATTGTGATTGTATGATTGCGATTGTATGATTGTGATTGTACGATTGTGATTGTGTGATTGTGATTGTATGATTGTGAATGCATGATTCTGATTGTATGATTGTGATTGTATGATTGCGATTGTATGATTGTGATTGTATGATTGCGATTGTATGTTTGTGATCGTATGATTGTGATTCTTTGATTGCGATTGTATGATTGTGATTGTATGATTGTGATCGTATGATTGTGGTTGTATAGTTAAGGTTGTCTGATTGTTTCTGTATGATTGTGATTGTATGATTGCGATTGTATGATTGTGATTGTATGATTGTGATTGTATGATTGTGATTGTATGATTGTGATTGTGAGATTGTGATTGTATGATTGTGATTGTATGATTGTGATTGTATGATTGTGATTGTATGATTGTGATTGTATGATTGTGATTGTATGATTGTGATTGTATGACTGTGATTGTATGACTGTGATTGTATGATTGTGATTGTATGATTGTGATTGTATGATTGTGATTGTATGATTGTGATTGTATGATTGTGATTGAATGATTGTGATCGTATGATTGTGATCGTATGATTGTGATCGTATGATTGTGATTGTAAGATTGTGATTGTGCGATTGCGGTTGTATGATTGTGATTGTATGATAGTAATTGTATGATTGTGATTGTATGATTGCGATTGTATGATTGTGATTTTATGATTGTGATTGTATGATTGTGATTGTATGATTGTGATTGTATGATTGTGATCGAATGATGGTGATTCTTTGATTGCGATTGTAAGATTGTGATTGTAAGATTGTGATTGTGGGATTGCGATTGTATGATTGTGATTGTATGATTGTGATTGTATGATTGTGATTGTATGATAGTAATTGTATGATTGTGATCGTATGATTGTGATTGTATGATTGTGATTGTATGATTGTGATCGTATGATTGTGGTTGTATAATTCAGGTTGTATGATTATTTCTGTGTGATTGTGATTGTATGATTGCGATTGTATGATTGTGATTGTATGATTGTGATTGTATGATTGTGATCGTATGATTGTGATTCTTTGATTGCGATTGTATGATTGCGATTGTATGATCGTGATTGTATGATCGTGATTGTATGATCGTGATTGTATGATCGTGATTGTATGATCGTGATTGTATGATTGTGATTGTATGATTGTGATTGTATGATTGCGATTGTATGATTATGATTGAATGATTGTGATAGTATGACTGTGATTGTGTGATTGTGATTGTGAGATTGTGATTGTATGATTTTGATTGTATGATGGTGATTGTATGATCGTAATTGTGAGATTGTGATTGTATGATTGTGATTGTATGATTGTGATTGTATGATTGTGATTGTATGATTGTGGTTGTATGATTGTGATTGTATGATTGTGATTCTTTCATTGCGATTGTATGATTGTGATTGTATGATTGTGATTGTATGATTGTGATTGTATGATTGTGATTGTATGATTGTGATTGTATGATTGCGATTGTATGATTGTGATTGTATGATTGTGATTGTATGATAGTGATTGTATGATAGTGATTGTATGATTGTGATTGTATGATTGTGATTGTATGATTGCGATTGTATGATTATGATTGAATGATTGTGATAGTATGACTGTGATTGTGTGATTGTGATTGTGAGATTGTGATTGTATGATTTTGATTGTATGATGGTGATTGTATGATCGTGATTGTGAGATTGTGATTGTATGATTGTGATTGTATGATTGTGATTGTATGATTGTGATTGTATGATTGTGATTGTATGATTGTGATTGTATGATAGTAATTGTATGACTGTGATTGTATGATTGTGATTGTATGATTGTGATTGTATGATTGTGATTGAATGATTGTGATCGTATGATTGTGATGGTATGACTGTGATTGTATGATTGTGATTGTATAATTGTGATTGTATGATTGTGATTGTATGATTGTGATTGTCTGATTGTGATTGTATGATTGTGATTGTATGATTGTGATTGTATGGTAGTAATTTTATGATTGTGATTGTATGATTGTGATTGTATGATTGTGATTGTATGATTGTGATTGTATGATTGTGATTGTATGATTGTGATTGTATGATTGTGATTGTATGATTGTGATTGTATGATTGTGACTGTATGATTGTGATTGTATGATTGTGATTGTATGATTGTGAATGTATGATTGTGATTGTATGATTGTGATTGTATGATTGTGATTGTATGATTGTGATTGTACGATTGTGATTGTATGATTGGGATCGTATGATTGTGATTGTAAGATTGTGATTGTGTGATTGCGATTGTATGATTGTGACTGTATGATTGTGATTGTATGATTGTGATTGTATGATTGTGGTTGTATAATTAAGGTTGTATGATTGTTTCTGTATGATTGTGATTGTATGATTGCGATTGTATGATTGTGATTGTATGATTGTGGTTGTATAATTAAGGTTGTATGATTGTTTCTGTATGATTGTGATTGAATGATTGTGATTGTATGATAGTAATTGTATGATTGTGATTGTATGATTGCGATTGTATGATTGTGATTGTATGATTGCGACTGTATGATTGTGATCGTATGATTGTGATTCTTTGATTGCGATTGTATGATTGTGATTGTATGATTGTGATTGTATGATTGTGATTGTATGATTGGGATCGTATGATTGTGATTGTAAGATTGTGATTGTGTGATTGCGATTGTATGATTGTGACTGTATGACTGTGATTGTATGACTGTGATCTTATGATTGTGATTGTATGATTGTGATTGTATGATTGTGATCGTATGATTGTGGTTGTATGATTCAGGTTGTATGATTATTTCTGTGTGATTGTGATTGTATGATTGCGATTGTATGATTGTGATTGTATGATTGTGATCGTATGATTGTGATTCTTTGATTGCGATTGTATGATTGCGATTGTATGATCGTGATTGTATGATCGTGATTGTATGATCGTGATTGTATGATCGTGATTGTATGATCGTGATTGTATGATCGTGATTGTATGATAGTAATTGTATAATTGTGATTGTATGATTGCGATTGTATGATTGTGATTTTATGATTGCGATTGAATGATTGTGATCGTATGATTGTGATTCTTTGATTGCGATTGTATGATTGTGATTGTATGATTGTGATTGTATGATTGTGATTGTATGATTGTGATTGTATGATTGTGATTGTATGATTGTGGTTGTATGATTGTGATTGTATGATTGTGATTCTTTCATTGCGATTGTATGATTGTGATTGTATGATTGTGATTGTATGATTGTGATTGTATGATTGTGATTGTATGATTGTGATTGTATGATTGCGATTGTATGATTGTGATTGTATGATTGTGATTGTATGATAGTGATTGTATGATAGTGATTGTATGATTGTGATTGTATGATTGTGATTGTATGATTGCGATTGTATGATTATGATTGAATGATTGTGATAGTATGACTGTGATTGTGTGATTGTGATTGTGAGATTGTGATTGTATGATTTTGATTGTATGATGGTGATTGTATGATCGTGATTGTGAGATTGTGATTGTATGATTGTGATTGTATGATTGTGATTGTATGATTGTGATTGTATGATTGTGATTGTATGATTGTGGTTGTATGATTGTGATTGTATGATTGTGATTCTTTCATTGCGATTGTATGATTGTGATTGTATGATTGTGATTGTATGATTGTGATTGTATGATTGTGATTGTATGATTGTGATTGTATGATTGCGATTGTATGATTGTGATTGTATGATTGTGATTGTATGATAGTGATTGTATGATAATGATTGTATGATTGTGATTGTATGATTGTGATTGTATGATTGCGATTGTATGATTATGATTGAATGATTGTGATAGTATGACTGTGATTGTGTGATTGTGATTGTGAGATTGTGATTGTATGATTTTGATTGTATGATGGTGATTGTATGATCGTGATTGTGAGATTGTGATTGTATGATTGTGATTGTATGATTGTGATTGTATGATTGTGATTGTATGATTGTGATTGTATGATTGTGATTGTATGATAGTAATTGTATGACTGTGATTGTATGATTGTGATTGTATGATTGTGATTGTATGATTGTGATTGAATGATTGTGATCGTATGATTGTGATGGTATGACTGTGATTGTATGATTGTGATTGTATAATTGTGATTGTATGATAGTGATTGTATGATAGTGATTGTATGATTGTGATTGTATGATTGTGATTGTATGATTGCGATTGTATGATTATGATTGAATGATTGTGATAGTATGACTGTGATTGTGTGATTGTGATTGTGAGATTGTGATTGTATGATTTTGATTGTATGATGGTGATTGTATGATTGTGATCGAATGATGGTGATTCTTTGATTGCGATTGTAAGATTGTGATTGTAAGATTGTGATTGTGGGATTGCGATTGTATGATTGTGATTGTATGATTGTGATTGTATGATTGTGATTGTATGATAGTAATTGTATGATTGTGATCGTATGATTGTGATTGTATGATTGTGATTGTATGATTGTGATCGTATGATTGTGGTTGTATAATTCAGGTTGTATGATTATTTCTGTGTGATTGTGATTGTATGATTGCGATTGTATGATTGTGATTGTATGATTGTGATTGTATGATTGTGATCGTATGATTGTGATTCTTTGATTGCGATTGTATGATTGCGATTGTATGATCGTGATTGTATGATCGTGATTGTATGATCGTGATTGTATGATCGTGATTGTATGATCGTGATTGTATGATAGTAATTGTATGATTGTGATTGTATGATTGCGATTGTATGATTGTGATTTTATGATTGCGATTGAATGATTGTGATCGTATGATTGTGATTCTTTGATTGCGATTGTATGATTGTGATTGTATGATTGTGATTGTATGATTGTGGTTGTATGATTGTGATTGTATGATTGTGATTGTATGATTGTGGTTGTATGATTGTGATTGTATGATTGTGATTCTTTCATTGCGATTGTATGATTGTGATTGTATGATTGTGATTGTATGATTGTGATTGTATGATTGTGATTGTATGATTGTGATTGTATGATTGTGATTGTATGATTGCGATTGTATGATTGTGATTGTATGATTGTGATTGTATGATAGTGATTGTATGATAGTGATTGTATGATTGTGATTGTATGATTGTGATTGTATGATTGCGATTGTATGATTATGATTGAATGATTGTGATAGTATGACTGTGATTGTGTGATTGTGATTGTGAGATTGTGATTGTATGATTTTGATTGTATGATGGTGATTGTATGATCGTAATTGTGAGATTGTGATTGTATGATTGTGATTGTATGATTGTGATTGTATGATTGTGATTGTATGATTGTGATTGTATGATTGTGGTTGTATGATTGTGATTGTATGATTGTGATTCTTTCATTGCGATTGTATGATTGTGATTGTATGATTGTGATTGTATGATTGTGATTGTATGATTGTGATTGTATGATTGCGATTGTATGATTGTGATTGTATGATTGTGATTGTATGATAGTGATTGTATGATAGTGATTGTATGATTGTGATTGTATGATTGTGATTGTATGATTGCGATTGTATGATTATGATTGAATGATTGTGATAGTATGACTGTGATTGTGTGATTGTGATTGTGAGATTGTGATTGTATGATTTTGATTGTATGATGGTGATTGTATGATCGTGATTGTGAGATTGTGATTGTATGATTGTGATTGTATGATTGTGATTGTATGATTGTGATTGTATGATTGTGATTGTATGATTGTGATTGTATGATTGTGATTGTATGATTGTGATTGTATGATAGTAATTGTATGACTGTGATTGTATGATTGTGATTGTATGATTGTGATTGTATGATTGTGATTGAATGATTGTGATCGTATGATTGTGATGGTATGACTGTGATTGTATGATTGTGATTGTATAATTGTGATTGTATGATTGTGATTGTATGATTGTGATTGTCTGATTGTGATTGTATGATTGTGATTGTATGATTGTGATTGTATGGTAGTAATTTTATGATTGTGATTGTATGATTGTGATTGTATGATTGTGATTGTATGATTGTGATTGTATGATTGTGATTGTATGATTGTGATTGTATGATTGTGATTGTATGATTGTGATTGTATGATTGTGACTGTATGATTGTGATTGTATGATTGTGATTGTATGATTGTGAATGTATGATTGTGATTGTATGATTGTGATTGTATGATTGTGATTGTATGATTGTGATTGTATGATTGTGATTGTATGATTGGGATCGTATGATTGTGATTGTAAGATTGTGATTGTGTGATTGCGATTGTATGATTGTGACTGTATGATTGTGATTGTATGATTGTGATTGTATGATTGTGGTTGTATAATTAAGGTTGTATGATTGTTTCTGTATGATTGTGATTGTATGATTGCGATTGTATGATTGTGATTGTATGATTGTGGTTGTATAATTAAGGTTGTATGATTGTTTCTGTATGATTGTGATTGAATGATTGTGATTGTATGATAGTAATTGTATGATTGTGATTGTATGATTGTGATTGTATGATTGTGATCGTATGATTGCGATTCTTTGATTGCGATTGTATGATTGCGATTGTATGATCGTGATTGTATGATCGTGATTGTATGATCGTGATTGTATGATCGTGATTGTATGATCGTGATTGTATGATAGTAATTGTATGATTGTGATTGTATGATTGCGATTGTATGATTGTGATTTTATGATTGCGATTGAATGATTGTGATCGTATGATTGTGATTCTTTGATTGCGATTGTATGATTGTGATTGTATGATTGTGATTGTATGATTGTGGTTGTATGATTGTGATTGTATGATTGTGATTGTATGATTGTGGTTGTATGATTGTGATTGTATGATTGTGATTCTTTCATTGCGATTGTATGATTGTGATTGTATGATTGTGATTGTATGATTGTGATTGTATGATTGTGATTGTATGATTGTGATTGTATGATTGCGATTGTATGATTGTGATTGTATGATTGTGATTGTATGATAGTGATTGTATGATAGTGATTGTATGATTGTGATTGTATGATTGTGATTGTATGATTGCGATTGTATGATTATGATTGAATGATTGTGATAGTATGACTGTGATTGTGTGATTGTGATTGTGAGATTGTGATTGTATGATTTTGATTGTATGATGGTGATTGTATGATCGTGATTGTGAGATTGTGATTGTATGATTGTGATTGTATGATTGTGATTGTATGATTGTGATTGTATGATTGTGGTTGTATGATTGTGATTGTATGATTGTGATTCTTTCATTGCGATTGTATGATTGTGATTGTATGATTGTGATTGTATGATTGTGATTGTATGATTGTGATTGTATGATTGTGATTGTATGATTGCGATTGTATGATTGTGATTGTATGATTGTGATTGTATGATAGTGATTGTATGATAATGATTGTATGATTGTGATTGTATGATTGTGATTGTATGATTGCGATTGTATGATTATGATTGAATGATTGTGATAGTATGACTGTGATTGTGTGATTGTGATTGTGAGATTGTGATTGTATGATTTTGATTGTATGATGGTGATTGTATGATCGTGATTGTGAGATTGTGATTGTATGATTGTGATTGTATGATTGTGATTGTATGATTGTGATTGTATGATTGTGATTGTATGATTGTGATCGTATGATTGTGGTTGTATAATTAAGGTTGTATGATTGTTTCTGTATGATTGTGATTGTATGATTGCGATTGTATGATTGTGATTGTATGATTGTGATTGTGTGATTGTGATTGTATGATTGTGAATGCATGATTCTGATTGTATGATTGTGATTGTATGATTGCGATTGTATGATTGTGATTGTATGATTGCGATTGTATGTTTGTGATCGTATGATTGTGATTCTTTGATTGCGATTGTATGATTGTGATTGTATGATTGTGATCGTATGATTGTGGTTGTATAGTTAAGGTTGTCTGATTGTTTCTGTATGATTGTGATTGTATGATTGCGATTGTATGATTGTGATTGTATGATTGTGATTGTATGATTGTGATTGTATGATTGTGATTGTGAGATTGTGATTGTATGATTGTGATTGTATGATTGTGATTGTATGATTGTGATTGTATGATTGTGATTGTATGATTGTGATTGTATGATTGTGATTGTATGACTGTGATTGTATGACTGTGATTGTATGATTGTGATTGTATGATTGTGATTGTATGATTGTGATTGTATGATTGTGATTGTATGATTGTGATTGAATGATTGTGATCGTATGATTGTGATCGTATGATTGTGATCGTATGATTGTGATTGTAAGATTGTGATTGTGCGATTGCGGTTGTATGATTGTGATTGTATGATAGTAATTGTATGATTGTGATTGTATGATTGCGATTGTATGATTGTGATTTTATGATTGTGATTGTATGATTGTGATTGTATGATTGTGATTGTATGATTGTGATCGAATGATGGTGATTCTTTGATTGCGATTGTAAGATTGTGATTGTAAGATTGTGATTGTGGGATTGCGATTGTATGATTGTGATTGTATGATTGTGATTGTATGATTGTGATTGTATGATAGTAATTGTATGATTGTGATCGTATGATTGTGATTGTATGATTGTGATTGTATGATTGTGATCGTATGATTGTGGTTGTATAATTCAGGTTGTATGATTATTTCTGTGTGATTGTGATTGTATGATTGCGATTGTATGATTGTGATTGTATGATTGTGATTGTATGATTGTGATCGTATGATTGTGATTCTTTGATTGCGATTGTATGATTGCGATTGTATGATCGTGATTGTATGATCGTGATTGTATGATCGTGATTGTATGATCGTGATTGTATGATCGTGATTGTATGATAGTAATTGTATGATTGTGATTGTATGATTGCGATTGTATGATTGTGATTTTATGATTGCGATTGAATGATTGTGATCGTATGATTGTGATTCTTTGATTGCGATTGTATGATTGTGATTGTATGATTGTGATTGTATGATTGTGGTTGTATGATTGTGATTGTATGATTGTGATTGTATGATTGTGGTTGTATGATTGTGATTGTATGATTGTGATTCTTTCATTGCGATTGTATGATTGTGATTGTATGATTGTGATTGTATGATTGTGATTGTATGATTGTGATTGTATGATTGTGATTGTATGATTGCGATTGTATGATTGTGATTGTATGATTGTGATTGTATGATAGTGATTGTATGATAGTGATTGTATGATTGTGATTGTATGATTGTGATTGTATGATTGCGATTGTATGATTATGATTGAATGATTGTGATAGTATGACTGTGATTGTGTGATTGTGATTGTGAGATTGTGATTGTATGATTTTGATTGTATGATGGTGATTGTATGATCGTAATTGTGAGATTGTGATTGTATGATTGTGATTGTATGATTGTGATTGTATGATTGTGATTGTATGATTGTGGTTGTATGATTGTGATTGTATGATTGTGATTCTTTCATTGCGATTGTATGATTGTGATTGTATGATTGTGATTGTATGATTGTGATTGTATGATTGTGATTGTATGATTGCGATTGTATGATTGTGATTGTATGATTGTGATTGTATGATAGTGATTGTATGATAGTGATTGTATGATTGTGATTGTATGATTGTGATTGTATGATTGCGATTGTATGATTATGATTGAATGATTGTGATAGTATGACTGTGATTGTGTGATTGTGATTGTGAGATTGTGATTGTATGATTTTGATTGTATGATGGTGATTGTATGATCGTGATTGTGAGATTGTGATTGTATGATTGTGATTGTATGATTGTGATTGTATGATTGTGATTGTATGATTGTGATTGTATGATTGTGATTGTATGATAGTAATTGTATGACTGTGATTGTATGATTGTGATTGTATGATTGTGATTGTATGATTGTGATTGAATGATTGTGATCGTATGATTGTGATGGTATGACTGTGATTGTATGATTGTGATTGTATAATTGTGATTGTATGATTGTGATTGTATGATTGTGATTGTCTGATTGTGATTGTATGATTGTGATTGTATGATTGTGATTGTATGGTAGTAATTTTATGATTGTGATTGTATGATTGTGATTGTATGATTGTGATTGTATGATTGTGATTGTATGATTGTGATTGTATGATTGTGATTGTATGATTGTGATTGTATGATTGTGATTGTATGATTGTGACTGTATGATTGTGATTGTATGATTGTGATTGTATGATTGTGAATGTATGATTGTGATTGTATGATTGTGATTGTATGATTGTGATTGTATGATTGTGATTGTATGATTGTGATTGTATGATTGGGATCGTATGATTGTGATTGTAAGATTGTGATTGTGTGATTGCGATTGTATGATTGTGACTGTATGATTGTGATTGTATGATTGTGATTGTATGATTGTGGTTGTATAATTAAGGTTGTATGATTGTTTCTGTATGATTGTGATTGTATGATTGCGATTGTATGATTGTGATTGTATGATTGTGGTTGTATAATTAAGGTTGTATGATTGTTTCTGTATGATTGTGATTGAATGATTGTGATTGTATGATAGTAATTGTATGATTGTGATTGTATGATTGCGATTGTATGATTGTGATTGTATGATTGCGACTGTATGATTGTGATCGTATGATTGTGATTCTTTGATTGCGATTGTATGATTGTGATTGTATGATTGTGATTGTATGATTGTGATTGTATGATTGGGATCGTATGATTGTGATTGTAAGATTGTGATTGTGTGATTGCGATTGTATGATTGTGACTGTATGACTGTGATTGTATGACTGTGATCTTATGATTGTGATTGTATGATTGTGATTGTATGATTGTGATCGTATGATTGTGGTTGTATGATTCAGGTTGTATGATTATTTCTGTGTGATTGTGATTGTATGATTGCGATTGTATGATTGTGATTGTATGATTGTGATCGTATGATTGTGATTCTTTGATTGCGATTGTATGATTGCGATTGTATGATCGTGATTGTATGATCGTGATTGTATGATCGTGATTGTATGATCGTGATTGTATGATCGTGATTGTATGATCGTGATTGTATGATAGTAATTGTATAATTGTGATTGTATGATTGCGATTGTATGATTGTGATTTTATGATTGCGATTGAATGATTGTGATCGTATGATTGTGATTCTTTGATTGCGATTGTATGATTGTGATTGTATGATTGTGATTGTATGATTGTGATTGTATGATTGTGATTGTATGATTGTGATTGTATGATTGTGGTTGTATGATTGTGATTGTATGATTGTGATTCTTTCATTGCGATTGTATGATTGTGATTGTATGATTGTGATTGTATGATTGTGATTGTATGATTGTGATTGTATGATTGTGATTGTATGATTGCGATTGTATGATTGTGATTGTATGATTGTGATTGTATGATAGTGATTGTATGATAGTGATTGTATGATTGTGATTGTATGATTGTGATTGTATGATTGCGATTGTATGATTATGATTGAATGATTGTGATAGTATGACTGTGATTGTGTGATTGTGATTGTGAGATTGTGATTGTATGATTTTGATTGTATGATGGTGATTGTATGATCGTGATTGTGAGATTGTGATTGTATGATTGTGATTGTATGATTGTGATTGTATGATTGTGATTGTATGATTGTGATTGTATGATTGTGGTTGTATGATTGTGATTGTATGATTGTGATTCTTTCATTGCGATTGTATGATTGTGATTGTATGATTGTGATTGTATGATTGTGATTGTATGATTGTGATTGTATGATTGTGATTGTATGATTGCGATTGTATGATTGTGATTGTATGATTGTGATTGTATGATAGTGATTGTATGATAATGATTGTATGATTGTGATTGTATGATTGTGATTGTATGATTGCGATTGTATGATTATGATTGAATGATTGTGATAGTATGACTGTGATTGTGTGATTGTGATTGTGAGATTGTGATTGTATGATTTTGATTGTATGATGGTGATTGTATGATCGTGATTGTGAGATTGTGATTGTATGATTGTGATTGTATGATTGTGATTGTATGATTGTGATTGTATGATTGTGATTGTATGATTGTGATTGTATGATAGTAATTGTATGACTGTGATTGTATGATTGTGATTGTATGATTGTGATTGTATGATTGTGATTGAATGATTGTGATCGTATGATTGTGATGGTATGACTGTGATTGTATGATTGTGATTGTATAATTGTGATTGTATGATTGTGATTGTATGATTGTGATTGTATGATTGTGATTGTATGATTGTGATTGTATGTTTGTGATTGTATGGTAGTAATTTTATGATTGTGATTGTATGATTGTGATTGTATGATTGTGATTGTATGATTGTGATTGTATGATTGTGATTGTATGATTGTGATTGTATGATTGTGATTGTATGATTGTGATTGTATGATTGTGATTGTATGATTGTGACTGTATGATTGTGATTGTATGATTGTGATTGTATGATTGTGAATGTATGATTGTGATTGTATGATTGTGATTGTATGATTGTGATTGTATGATTGTGATTGTATGATTGTGATTGTATGATTGGGATCGTATGATTGTGATTGTAAGATTGTGATTGTGTGATTGCGCTTGTATGATTGTGACTGTATGATTGTGATTGTATGATTGTGATTGTATGATTGTGGTTGTATAATTAAGGTTGTATGATTGTTTCTGTATGATTGTGATTGTATGATTGCGATTGTATGATTGTGATTGTATGATTGTGGTTGTATGATTGTGATTGTATGAGTGTGATTCTTTCATTGCGATTGTATGATTGTGATTGTATGATTGTGATTGTATGATTGTGATTGTATGATTGTGATTGTATGATTGCGATTGTATGATTGTGATTGTATGATTTTGATTGTATGATAGTGATTGTATGATAGTGATTGTATGATTGTGATTGTATGATTGTGATTGTATGATTGCGATTGTATGACTATGATTGAATGATTGTGATAGTATGACTGTGATTGTGTGATTGTGATTGTGAGATTGTGATTGTATGATTTTGATTGTATGATGGTGATTGTATGATCGTGATTGTGAGATTGTGATTGTATGATTGTGATTGTATGATTGTGATTGTATGATTGTGATTGTATGATTGTGATTGTATGATTGTGACTGTATGATTGTGATTGTATGATTGTGATTGTATGATTGTGAATGTATGATTGTGATTGTATGATTGTGATTGTATGATTGTGATTGTATGATTGTGATTGTATGATTGTGATTGTATGATTGGGATCGTATGATTGTGATTGTAAGATTGTGATTGTGTGATTGCGATTGTATGATTGTGACTGTATGATTGTGATTGTATGATTGTGATTGTATGATTGTGGTTGTATAATTAAGGTTGTATGATTGTTTCTGTATGATTGTGATTGTATGATTGCGATTGTATGATTGTGATTATATGATTGTGATTGTGTGATTGTGATTGTATGATTGTGATTGCATGATTGTGATTGTATGATTGTGATTGTATGATTGTGATTGTATGATTGTGATTGTATGATTGTGATTGTATGATTGTGATTGTATGATTGTGATTGTATGATTGTGATTGTATGATTGTGATTGTATGATTGTGATTGTATGATTGTGATTGTATGATTGTGATTGTATGATTGTGACTGTATGATTGTGATTGTATGATTGTGATTGTATGATTGTGATTGTATGATTGTGATTGTATGATTGTGATTGTATGATTGTGATTGTATGATTGTGATTGTATGATTGTGATTGTATGATTGTGATTGTATGATTGTGATTGTATGATTGTGATCGTATGATTGTGATTGTATGATTGTGATTGTATGATTGTGATTGTATGATAGTAACTGTATGATTGTGATTGTATGATTGTGATTGTATGATTGTGATTGTATGATTGTGATTGTATGATTGTGATTGCATGATAGTGATTGTATGATTGTGATTGTATGATTGTGATTGTATGATTGTGATTGTATGATTGTGATTGTATGATTGTGATTGTATGATTGTGATTGTATGATTGTGATTGTATGATTGTGATTGCATGATAGTGATTGTATGATTGTGATTGTATGATTGTGATTGTATGATTGTGATTGTATGATTGTGATTGTATGATTGTGATTGTATGATTGTGATTGTATGATTGTGATTGTATGATTGTGATTGTATGATTGTGATTGTATGATTGGGATCGTATGATTGTGATTGTAAGATTGTGATTGTGTGATTGCGATTGTATGATTGTGACTGTATGATTGTGATTGTATGATTGTGATTGTATGATTGTGATTGTATGATTGTGATTCTTTGATTGCGATTGTATGATTGTGATTGTATGATTGTGATTGTATGATTGTGATTGTATGATTGTGATTGTATGATTGTGATTGTATGATTGTGATTGTATGATTGTGATTGTATGATTGTGATTGTATGATTGCGATTGTATGATTGTGATCGTATGATTGTGATTCTTTGATTGCGATTGTATGATTGTGATTGTATGATTGTGATTGTATGATTATGGTTGTATGATTGTGATTGTATGATTGTGATTCTTTCATTGCGATTGTATGATTGTGATTGTATGATTGTGATTGTATGATTGTGATTGTATGATTGTGATTGTATGATTGTGATCGTATGATTGTGGTTGTATAATTAAGGTTGTATGATTGTTTCTGTATGATTGTGATTGTATGATTGCGATTGTATGATTGTGATTGTATGATTGTGATTGTATGATTGTGATTGTATGATTGTGATTGCCTGATTGTGATTGTATGATTGTGATTGTATGATTGTGATTGTATGATTGTGATTGTATGATTGTGATTGTATGATTGTGATTGTATGATTGTGATTGTATGATTGTGATTGTATGATTGTGATTGTATGATTGTGATCGTATGATTGTGGTTGTATAATTAAGGTTGTCTGATTGTTTCTGTATGATTGTGATTGTATGATTGCGATTGTATGATTGTGATTGTATGATTGTGATTGTATGATTGTGATTGTATGATTGTGATTGCATGATTGTGATTGTATGATTGTGATTGTATGATTGTGATTGTATGATTGTGGTTGTATGATTGTGATTATATGATTGTGATTCTTTCATTGCGATTGTATGATTGTGATTGTATGATTGTGATTGTATGATTGTGATCGTATGATTGTGGTTGTATAATTAAGGTTGTATGATTGTTTCTGTATGATTGTGATTGTATGATTGCGATTGTATGATTATGATTGTATAATTGTGATTGTATGATTGTGATTGTGTGATTGTGATTGTGTGATTGTGATTGTGAGATTTGATTGTATGATCGTGATTGTATGATCGTGATTGTGAGATTGTGATTGTATGATTGTGATTGAATGATTGTGATTGTATGATAGTAATTGTATGATTGTGATTGTATGATTGCGATTGTATGATTGCGATTGTATGATTGTGATTGTATGACTGTGATTGAATGATTGTGATTCTTTGATTGCGATTGCATGATTGTGATTGTATGATTGTGATTGTATGATTGTGATTGTATGATTGTGATTGTATGATTGTGATTGCATGATTGTAATTGTACGATTGTGATTGTATGATTGTGATTGTATGATTGTGATTGTATGATTGTGATTGTATGATAGTGATTGTATGATTGTTTCTGTATGATTGTGATTGTATGATTGCGATTGTATGATTATGATTGTATGATTGTGATTGTATGATTGTGATTGTATGATTGTGATTGAATGATTGTGATTGTATGATAGTAATTGTATGATTGCGATTGTATGATTGAGATTGTATGATTGCGATTGTATGATTGTGATCGTAAGATTGTGATTGTATGATTGTGATTGTATGATTGTGATTGTATGATTGTGATTGTATGATTGTGATTGTATGATTGTGATTGTATGATTGTGATTGTATGATTGTGATCGTATGATTGTGGTTGTATAATTAAGGTTGTCTGATTGTTTCTGTATGATTGTGATTGTATGATTGCGATTGTATGATTGTGATTGTATGATTGTGATTGTATGATTGTGATTGTATGATTGTGATTGTATGATTGTGATTGTATGATTGTGATTGCATGATTGTGATTGTATGATTGTGATTGTGTGATTGTGATTGTGTGATTGTGATTGTATGATTGTGATTGTATGATTGTGATTGTATGATGGTGATTGTATGATTGTGCTTGTATGATTGTGATTGTATGATTGTGATTGTATGATTGTGATTGTATGATTGTGATTGTATGATTGTGATTGTATGATTGTGATTGTATGATTGTGATTGTATGATTGTGATTGTATGATTGTGATTGTGTGATTGTGATTGTATGATTGTGATTGTATGATTGTGATTGTATGATTGTGATTGTATGATTGTGATTGTATGATTGTGCTTGTATGATTGTGATTGTATGATTGTGATTGTATGATTGTGATTGTATGATTGTGATTGTATGATTGTGATTGTATGATTGTGATTGTGAGATTGTGATTGTATGATTGTGATTGTATGATTGTGATTGTATGATTGTGATTGTATGATTGTGATTGTATGATTGTGATTGTATGATTGTGATTGTATGATTGTGATTGTATGACTGTGATTGTATCACTGTGATTGTATGATTGTGATTGTATGATTGTGATTGTATGATTGTGATTGTATGATTGTGATTGAATGATTGTGATCGTATGATTGTGATTGTAAGATTGTGATTGTGCGATTGCGGTTGTATGATTGTGATTGTATGATAGTAATTTTATGATTGTGATTGTATGATTGCGATTGCATGATTGTGATTTTATGATTGTGATTGTATGATTGTGATTGTATGATTGTGATCGAATGATGGTGATTCTTTGATTGCGATTGTAAGATTGTGATTGTAAGATTGTGATTGTGGGATTGCGATTGTATGATTGTGATTGTATGATTGTGATTGTATGATTGTGATTGTATGATAGTAATTGTATGATTGTGATCGTATGATTGTGATTGTATGATTGTGATTGTATGATTGTGATCGTATGATTGTGGTTGTATAATTCAGGTTGTATGATTATTTCTGTGTGATTGTGATTGTATGATTGCGATTGTATGATTGTGATTGTATGATTGTGATTGTATGATTGTGATCGTATGATTGTGATTCTTTGATTGCGATGGTATGATTGCGATTGTATGATCGTGATTGTATGATCGTGATTGTATGATCGTGATTGTATGATCGTGATTGTATGATAGTAATTGTATGATTGTGATTGTATGATTGCGATTGTATGATTGTGATTTTGTGATTGCGATTGAATGATTGTGATCGTATGATTGTGATTCTTTGATTGCGATTGTATGATTGTGATTGTATGATTGTGATTGTATGATTGTGATTGTATGATTGTGATTGTATGATTGTGATTGTATGATTGTGATTGTATGATTGTGGTTGTATGATTGTGATTGTATGATTGTGATTCTTTCATTGCGATTGTATGATTGTGATTGTATGATTGTGATTGTATGATTGTGATTGTATGATTGTGATTGTATGATTGCGATTGTATGATTGTGATTGTATGACTGTGATTGTATGATAGTGATTGTATGATAGTGATTGTATGATTGTGATTGTATGATTGTGATTCTATGATTGCGATTGTATGATTATGATTGAATGATTGTGATTGTGCGATTGCGGTTGTATGATTGTGATTGTATGATAGTAATTTTATGATTGTGATTGTATGATTGCGATTGCATGATTGTGATTTTATGATTGTGATTGTATGATTGTGATTGTATGATTGTGATCGAATGATGGTGATTCTTTGATTGCGATTGTAAGATTGTGATTGTAAGATTGTGATTGTGGGATTGCGATTGTATGATTGTGATTGTATGATTGTGATTGTATGATTGTGATTGTATGATAGTAATTGTATGATTGTGATCGTATGATTGTGATTGTATGATTGTGATTGTATGATTGTGATCGTATGATTGTGGTTGTATAATTAAGGTTGTATGATTGTTTCTGTATGATTGTGATTGTATGATTGCGATTGTATGATTGTGATTGTATGATTGTGGTTGTATGATTGTGATTGTATGATTGTGATTCTTTCATTGCGATTGTATGATTGTGATTGTATGATTGTGATTGTATGATTGTGATTGTATGATTGTGATTGTATGATTGCGATTGTATGATTGTGATTGTATGATTGTGATTGTATGATAGTGATTGTATGATAGTGATTGTATGATTGTGATTGTATGATTGTGATTGTATGATTGCGATTGTATGATTATGATTGAATGATTGTGATAGTATGACTGTGATTGTGTGATTGTGATTGTGAGATTGTGATTGTATGATTTTGATTGTATGATGGTGATTGTATGATCGTGATTGTGAGATTGTGATTGTATGATTGTGATTGTATGATTGTGATTGTATGATTGTGATTGTATGATTGTAATTGTATGATTGTGATTGTATGATAGTAATTGTATGACTGTGATTGTATGATTGTGATTGTATGATTGTGATTGTATGATTGTGATTGAATGATTGTGATCGTATGATTGTGATGGTATGACTGTGATTGTATGATTGTGATTGTATAATTGTGATTGTATGATTGTGATTGTATGATTGTGATTGTATGATTGTGATTGTATGATTGTGATTGTATGATTGTGATTGTATGGTAGTAATTTTATGATTGTGATTGTATGATTGTGATTGTATGATTGTGATTGTATGATTGTGATTGTATGATTGTGATTGTATGATTGTGATTGTATGATTGTGATTGTATGATTGTGATTGTATGATTGTGACTGTATGATTGTGATTGTATGATTGTGATTGTATGATTGTGAATGTATGATTGTGATTGTATGATTGTGATTGTATGATTGTGATTGTATGATTGTGATTGTATGATTGTGATTGTATGATTGGGATCGTATGATTGTGATTGTAAGATTGTGATTGTGTGATTGCGATTGTATGATTGTGACTGTATGATTGTGATTGTATGATTGTGATTGTATGATTGTGGTTGTATAATTAAGGTTGTATGATTGTTTCTGTATGATTGTGATTGTATGATTGCGATTGTATGATTGTGATTATATGATTGTGATTGTGTGATTGTGATTGTATGATTGTGATTGCATGATTGTGATTGTATGATTGTGATTGTATGATTGTGATTGTATGATTGTGATTGTATGATTGTGATTGTATGATTGTGATTGTATGATTGTGATTGTATGATTGTGATTGTATGATTGTGATTGTATGATTGTGATTGTATGATTGTGATTGTATGATTGTGATTGTATGATTGTGATTGTATGATTGTGACTGTATGATTGTGATTGTATGATTGTGATTGTATGATTGTGATTGTATGATTGTGATTGTATGATTGTGATTGTATGATTGTGATTGTATGATTGTGATTGTATGATTGGGATCGTATGATTGTGATTGTAAGATTGTGATTGTGTGATTGCGATTGTATGATTGTGACTGTATGATTGTGATTGTATGATTGTAATTGTATGATTGTGATTGTATGATTGTGATTCTTTGATTGCGATTGTATGATTGTGATTGTATGATTGTGATTGTATGATTGTGATTGTATGATTGTGATTGTATGATTGTGATTGTATGATTGTGATTGTATGATTGTGATTGTATGATTGCGATTGTATGATTGTGATCGTATGATTGTGATTCTTTGATTGCGATTGTATGATTGTGATTGTATGATTGTGATTGTATGATTATGGTTGTATGATTGTGATTGTATGATTGTGATTCTTTCATTGCGATTGTATGATTGTGATTGTATGATTGTGATTGTATGATTGTGATTGTATGATTGTGATTGTATGATTGTGATTGTATGATTGTGATCGTATGATTGTGGTTGTATAATTAAGGTTGTATGATTGTTTCTGTATGATTGTGATTGTATGATTGCGATTGTATGATTGTGATTGTATGATTGTGATTGTATGATTGTGATTGTATGATTGTGATTGCCTGATTGTGATTGTATGATTGTGATTGTATGATTGTGATTGTATGATTGTGATTGTATGATTGTGATTGTATGATTGTGATTGTATGATTGTGATTGTATGATTGTGATTGTATGATTGTGATTGTATGATTGTGATCGTATGATTGTGGTTGTATAATTAAGGTTGTCTGATTGTTTCTGTATGATTGTGATTGTATGATTGCGATTGTATGATTGTGATTGTATGATTGTGATTGTATGATTGTGATTGTATGATTGTGATTGCATGATTGTGATTGTATGATTGTGATTGTATGATTGTGATTGTATGATTGTGGTTGTATGATTGTGATTATATGATTGTGATTCTTTCATTGCGATTGTATGATTGTGATTGTATGATTGTGATTGTATGATTGTGATCGTATGATTGTGGTTGTATAATTAAGGTTGTATGATTGTTTCTGTATGATTGTGATTGTATGATTGCGATTGTATGATTATGATTGTATAATTGTGATTGTATGATTGTGATTGTGTGATTGTGATTGTGTGATTGTGATTGTGAGATTTGATTGTATGATCGTGATTGTATGATCGTGATTGTGAGATTGTGATTGTATGATTGTGATTGAATGATTGTGATTGTATGATAGTAATTGTATGATTGTGATTGTATGATTGCGATTGTATGATTGCGATTGTATGATTGTGATTGTATGACTGTGATTGAATGATTGTGATTCTTTGATTGCGATTGCATGATTGTGATTGTATGATTGTGATTGTATGATTGTGATTGTATGATTGTGATTGTATGATTGTGATTGTATGATTGTGATTGCATGATTGTAATTGTACGATTGTGATTGTATGATTGTGATTGTATGATTGTGATTGTATGATTGTGATTGTATGATAGTGATTGTATGATTGTTTCTGTATGATTGTGATTGTATGATTGCGATTGTATGATTATGATTGTATGATTGTGATTGTATGATTGTGATTGTATGATTGTGATTGAATGATTGTCATTGTATGATAGTAATTGTATGATTGTGATTGTATGATTGCGATTGTATGATTGAGATTGTATGATTGCGATTGTATGATTGTGATCGTAAGATTGTGATTGTATGATTGTGATTGTATGATTGTGATTGTATGATTGTGATTGTATGATTGTGATTGTATGATTGTGATTGTATGATTGTGATTGTATGATTGTGATCGTATGATTGTGGTTGTATAATTAAGGTTGTCTGATTGTTTCTGTATGATTGTGATTGTATGATTGCGATTGTATGATTGTGATTGTATGATTGTGATTGTATCATTGTGATTGTATGATTGTGATTGTATGATTGTGATTGTATGATTGTGATTGCATGATTGTGATTGTATGATTGTGATTGTGTGATTGTGATTGTGTGATTGTGATTGTATGATTGTGATTGTATGATTGTGATTGTATGATGGTGATTGTATGATTGTGCTTGTATGATTGTGATTGTATGATTGTGATTGTATGATTGTGATTGTATGATTGTGATTGTATGATTGTGATTGTATGATTGTGATTGTATGATTGTGATTGTATGATTGTGATTGTATGATTGTGATTGTGTGATTGTGATTGTATGATTGTGATTGTATGATTGTGATTGTATGATTGTGATTGTATGATTGTGATTGTATGATTGTGCTTGTATGATTGTGATTGTATGATTGTGATTGTATGATTGTGATTGTATGATTGTGATTGTATGATTGTGATTGTATGATTGTGATTGTGAGATTGTGATTGTATGATTGTGATTGTATGATTGTGATTGTATGATTGTGATTGTATGATTGTGATTGTATGATTGTGATTATATGATTGTGATTGTATGATTGTGATTGTATGACTGTGATTGTATCACTGTGATTGTATGATTGTGATTGTATGATTGTGATTGTATGATTGTGATTGTATGATTGTGATTGAATGATTGTGATCGTATGATTGTGATCGTATGATTGTGATTGTAAGATTGTGATTGTGCGATTGCGGTTGTATGATTGTGATTGTATGATAGTAATTTTATGATTGTGATTGTATGATTGCGATTGCATGATTGTGATTTTATGATTGTGATTGTATGATTGTGATTGTATGATTGTGATCGAATGATGGTGATTCTTTGATTGCGATTGTAAGATTGTGATTGTAAGATTGTGATTGTGGGATTGCGATTGTATGATTGTGATTGTATGATTGTGATTGTATGATTGTGATAGTATGATAGTAATTGTATGATTGTGATCGTATGATTGTGATTGTATGATTGTGATTGTATGATTGTGATCGTATGATTGTGGTTGTATAATTCAGGTTGTATGATTATTTCTGTGTGATTGTGATTGTATGATTGCGATTGTATGATTGTGATTGTATGATTGTGATTGTATGATTGTGATCGTATGATTGTGATTCTTTGATTGCGATGGTATGATTGCGATTGTATGATCGTGATTGTATGATCGTGATTGTATGATCGTGATTGTATGATCGTGATTGTATGATAGTAATTGTATGATTGTGATTGTATGATTGCGATTGTATGATTGTGATTTTATGATTGCGATTGAATGATTGTGATCGTATGATTGTGATTCTTTGATTGCGATTGTATGATTGTGATTGTATGATTGTGATTGTATGATTGTGATTGTATGATTGTGATTGTATGATTGTGATTGTATGATTGTGATTGTATGATTGTGATTGTATGATTGTGGTTGTATGATTGTGATTGTATGATTGTGATTCTTTCATTGCGATTGTATGATTGTGATTGTATGATTGTGATTGTATGATTGTGATTGTATGATTGTGATTGTATGATTGCGATTGTATGATTGTGATTGTATGATTGTGATTGTATGATAGTGATTGTATGATAGTGATTGTATGATTGTGATTGTATGATTGTGATTGTATGATTGCGATTGTATGATTATGATTGAATGATTGTGATTGTATGACTGTGATTGTGTGATTGTGATTGTGAGATTGTGATTGTATGATTTTGATTGTATGATGGTGATTGTATGATCGTGATTGTGAGATTGTGATTGTATGATTGTGATTGTATGATTGTGATTGTATGATTGTGATTGTATGATTGTGATTGTATGATTGTGATTGTATGATTGTGATTGTATGATAGTAATTGTATGACTGTGATTGTATGATTGTGATTGTATGATTGTGATTGTACGATTGTGATTGAATGATTGTGATCGTATGATTGTGATGGTATGACTGTGATTGTATGATTGTGATTGTATGATTGTGATTGTATGATTGTGATTGTATGATTGTGACTGTATGATTGTGATTGTATGATTGTGATTGTATGATTGTGAATGTATGATTGTGATTGTATGATTGTGATTGTATGATTGTGATTGTATGATTGTGATTGTATGATTGGGATCGTATGATTGTGATTGTAAGATTGTGATTGTGTGATTGCGATTGTATGATTGTGACTGTATGATTGTGATTGTATGATTGTGATTGTATGATTGTGATTGTATGATTGTGATTCTTTGATTGCGATTGTATGATTGTGATTGTATGATTGTGATTGTATGATTGTGATTGTATGATTGTGATTGTATGATTGTGATTGTATGATTGTGATTGTATGATTGTGATTGTATGACTGGGATTGTATGATTGTGATTGTATGATTGTGATTGTATGATTGTGATTGTATGATTGTGATTGTATGTTTGTGATTGCATGATTGTGATTGCATGATTGTGATTGTATGATTGTGATTGTATGATTGTGATTGTATGATTGTGATTGTATGATTGTGATTGTGTGATAGTGATTGTATGATTGTTTCTGTATGATTGTGATTGTATGATTGCGATTGTATGATTATGATTGTTTGATTGTGATCGTATGATTGTGGATGTATAATTAAGGTTGTATGATTGTTTCTGTATGATTGTGATTGTATGATTGCGATTGTATGATTGTGATTGTATGATTGTGATTGTGTGATTGTGATTGTATGATTGTGATTGCATGATTGTGATTGTATGATTGTGATTGTATGATTGTGATTGTATGATTGTGATTGTATGATTGTGATTGTATGATTGTGATTGTATGATTGTGATTGCATGATTGTGATTGTATGATTGTGATTGTATGATTGTGATTGTATGATTGTGATTGTATGATTGTGATTGTGTGATAGTGATTGTATGATTGTTTCTGTATGATTGTGATTGTATGATTGCGATTGTATGATTATGATTGTTTGATTGTGATTGTATGATTGTGATTGTGTGATTGTGATTGTGAGATTGTGATTGTATGATCGTGATTGTGAGATTGTGATTGTGAGATTGTGATTGTATGATTGTGATTGAATGATTGTGATCGTATGATTGTGATGGTATGACTGTGATTGTATGATTGTGATTGTATGATTGTGATTGTATGATTGTGATTGTATGATTGTGACTGTATGATTGTGATTGTATGATTGTGATTGTATGATTGTGAATGTATGATTGTGATTGTATGATTGTGATTGTATGATTGTGATTGTATGATTGTGATTGTATGATTGGGATCGTATGATTGTGATTGTAAGATTGTGATTGTGTGATTGCGATTGTATGATTGTGACTGTATGATTGTGATTGTATGATTGTGATTGTATGATTGTGATTGTATGATTGTGATTCTTTGATTGCGATTGTATGATTGTGATTGTATGATTGTGATTGTATGATTGTGATTGTATGATTGTGATTGTATGATTGTGATTGTATGATTGTGATTGTATGATTGTGATTGTATGATTGTGATTGTATGACTGTGATTGTATGATTGTGATTGTATGATTGTGATTGTATGATTGTGATTGTATGATTGTGATTGTATGTTTGTGATTGCATGATTGTGATTGCATGATTGTGATTGTATGATTGTGATTGTATGATTGTGATTGTATGATTGTGATTGTATGATTGTGATTGTGTGATAGTGATTGTATGATTGTTTCTGTATGATTGTGATTGTATGATTGCGATTGTATGATTATGATTGTTTGATTGTGATCGTATGATTGTGGATGTATAATTAAGGTTGTATGATTGTTTCTGTATGATTGTGATTGTATGATTGCGATTGTATGATTGTGATTGTATGATTGTGATTGTGTGATTGTGATTGTATGATTGTGATTGCTTGATTGTGATTGTATGATTGTGATTGTATGATTGTGATTGTATGATTGTGATTGTATGATTGTGATTGTATGATTGTGATTGTATGATTGTGATTGCATGATTGTGATTGTATGATTGTGATTGTATGATTGTGATTGTATGATTGTGATTGTATGATTGTGATTGTGTGATAGTGATTGTATGATTGTTTCTGTATGATTGTGATTGTATGATTGCGATTGTATGATTATGATTGTTTGATTGTGATTGTATGATTGTGATTGTGTGATTGTGATTGTGAGATTGTGATTGTATGATCGTGATTGTGAGATTGTGATTGTGAGATTGTGATTGTATGATTGTGATTGAATGATTGTGATTGTATGATAGTAATTGTATGATTGTGATTGTATGATTGCGATTGTATGATTGTGATTGTATGATTGTGATTGTATGATTGTGATCGTATGATTGTGATTCTTTGATTGCGATTGTATGATTGCGATTTTATGATTGTGATTGTATGATTGTGATTGTATGATTGTGGTTGTATGATTGTGATTGTATGATTGTGATTCTTTCATTGCGATTGTGTGATTGTGATTGTATGATTGTGATTCTTTCATTGCGATTGTGTGATTGTGATTGTATGATTGTGATTGTATGATTGTGATTGTATGACTGTGATTGAATGATTGTGATTGTATGATAGTAATTGTATGATTGTGATTGTATGATTGCGATTGTATGACTGTGATTGTATGATTGTGATCGTATGATTGTGATTGTATGATTGTGATTGTATGATTGTGATCGTATGATTGTGGTTGTATAATTCAGGTTGTATGATTATTTCTGTGTGATTGTGATTGTATGATTGCGATTGTATGATTGTGATTGTATGATTGTGATCGTATGATTGTGATTCTTTGATTGCGATTGTATGATTGTGATTGTATGATTGTGATTGTATGATTGTGATCGTATGATTGTGGTTGTATAATTAAGGTTGTATGATTGTTTCTGTATGATTGTGATTGTATGATTGCGATTGTATGATTATGATTGTATAATTGTGATTGTATGATTGTGATTGTGTGATTGTGATTGTGTGATTGTGATTGTGAGATTTGATTGTATGATCGTGATTGTATGATCGTGATTGTGAGATTGTGATTGTATGATTGTGATTGAATGATTGTGATTGTATGATAGTAATTGTATGATTGTGATTGTATGATTGCGATTGTATGATTGCGATTGTATGATTGTGATTGTATGACTGTGATTGAATGATTGTGATTCTTTGATTGCGATTGCATGATTGTGATTGTATGATTGTGATTGTATGATTGTGATTGTATGATTGTGATTGTATGATTGTGATTGCATGATTGTAATTGTACGATTGTGATTGTATGATTGTGATTGTATGATTGTGATTGTATGATTGTGATTGTATGATTGTGATTGTATGATAGTGATTGTATGATTGTTTCTGTATGATTGCGATTGTATGATTGCGATTGTATGATTATGATTGTATGATTGTGATTGTATGATTGTGATTGTATGATTGTGATTGAATGATTGTGATTGTATGATAGTAATTGTATGATTGTGATTGTATGATTGCGATTGTATGATTGAGATTGTATGATTGCGATTGTATGATTGTGATCGTAAGATTGTGATTGTATGATTGTGATTGTATGATTGTGATTGTATGATTGTGATTGTATGATTGTGATTGTATGATTGTGATTGTATGATTGTGATTGTATGATTGTGATTGTATGATTGTGATCGTATGATTGTGGTTGTATAATTAAGGTTGTCTGATTGTTTCTGTATGATTGTGATTGTATGATTGCGATTGTATGATTGTGATTGTATGATTGTGATTGTATGATTGTGATTGTATGATTGTGATTGTATGATTGTGATTGTATGATTGTGATTGCATGATTGTGATTGTATGATTGTGATTGTGTGATTGTGATTGTGTGATTGTGATTGTATGATTGTGATTGTATGATGGTGATTGTATGATTGTGCTTGTATGATTGTGATTGTATGATTGTGATTGTATGATTGTGATTGTATGATTGTGATTGTATGATTGTGATTGTATGATTGTGATTGTATGATTGTGATTGTATGATTGTGATTGTATGATTGTGATTGTGTGATTGTGATTGTGTGATTGTGATTGTATGATTGTGATTGTATGATTGTGATTGTATGATTGTGATTGTATGATTGTGCTTGTATGATTGTGATTGTATGATTGTGATTGTATGATTGTGATTGTATGATTGTGATTGTATGATTGTGATTGTATGATTGTGATTGTGAGATTGTGATTGTATGATTGTGATTGTATGATTGTGATTGTATGATTGTGATTGTATGATTGTGATTGTATGATTGTGATTGTATGATTGTGATTGTATGATTGTGATTGTATGATTGTGATTGTATGACTGTGATTGTATCACTGTGATTGTATGATTGTGATTGTATGATTGTGATTGTATGATTGTGATTGTATGATTGTGATTGAATGATTGTGATCGTATGATTGTGATCGTATGATTGTGATTGTAAGATTGTGATTGTGCGATTGCGGTTGTATGATTGTGATTGTATGATAGTAATTTTATGATTGTGATTGTATGATTGCGATTGCATGATTGTGATTTTATGATTGTGATTGTATGATTGTGATTGTATGATTGTGATTGTATGATTGTGATTGTATGATTGTGATTGTATGATTGTGATTGTATGATTGTGGTTGTATGATTGTGATTGTATGATTGCGATTGTATGATTGTGATTGTATGACTGTGATTGTATGATAGTGATTGTATGATAGTGATTGTATGATTGTGATTGTATGATTGTGATTGTATGATTGCGATTGTATGATTATGATTGAATGATTGTGATTGTGCGATTGCGGTTGTATGATTGTGATTGTATGATAGTAATTTTATGATTGTGATTGTATGATTGCGATTGCATGATTGTGATTTTATGATTGTGATTGTATGATTGTGATTGTATGATTGTGATCGAATGATGGTGATTCTTTGATTGCGATTGTAAGATTGTGATTGTAAGATTGTGATTGTGGGATTGCGATTGTATGATTGTGATTGTATGATTGTGATTGTATGATTGTGATTGTATGATTGTGATTGTATGATAGTAATTGTATGATTGTGATCGTATGATTGTGATTGTATGATTGTGATTGTATGATTGTGATCGTATGATTGTGGTTGTATAATTAAGGTTGTATGATTGTTTCTGTATGATTGTGATTGTATGATTGCGATTGTATGATTGTGATTGTATGATTGTGGTTGTATGATTGTGATTGTATGATTGTGATTCTTTCATTGCGATTGTATGATTGTGATTGTATGATTGTGATTGTATGATTGTGATTGTATGATTGTGATTGTATGATTGTGATTGTATGATTGCGATTGTATGATTGTGATTGTATGATTGTGATTGTATGATAGTGATTGTATGATAGTGATTGTATGATTGTGATTGTATGATTGTGATTGTATGATTGCGATTGTATGATTATGATTGAATGATTGTGATAGTATGACTGTGATTGTGTGATTGTGATTGTGAGATTGTGATTGTATGATTTTGATTGTATGATGGTGATTGTATGATCGTGATTGTGAGATTGTGATTGTATGATTGTGATTGTATGATTGTGATTGTATGATTGTGATTGTATGATTGTAATTGTATGATTGTGATTGTATGATAGTAATTGTATGACTGTGATTGTATGATTGTGATTGTATGATTGTGATTGTATGATTGTGATTGAATGATTGTGATCGTATGATTGTGATGGTATGACTGTGATTGTATGATTGTGATTGTATAATTGTGATTGTATGATTGTGATTGTATGATTGTGATTGTATGATTGTGATTGTATGATTGTGATTGTATGATTGTGATTGTATGATTGTGATTGTATGATTGTGATTGTATGGTAGTAATTTTATGATTGTGATTGTATGATTGTGATTGTATGATTGTGATTGTATGATTGTGATTGTATGATTGTGATTGTATGATTGTGATTGTATGATTGTGATTGTATGATTGTGACTGTATGATTGTGATTGTATGATTGTGATTGTATGATTGTGAATGTATGATTGTGATTGTATGATTGTGATTGTATGATTGTGATTGTATGATTGTGATTGTATGATTGTGATTGTATGATTGGGATCGTATGATTGTGATTGTAAGATTGTGATTGTGTGATTGCGATTGTATGATTGTGACTGTATGATTGTGATTGTGTGATTGTGATTGTGAGATTTGATTGTATGATCGTGATTGTATGATCGTGATTGTGAGATTGTGATTGTATGATTGTGATTGAATGATTGTGATTGTATGATAGTAATTGTATGATTGTGATTGTATGATTGCGATTGTATGATTGCGATTGTATGATTGTGATTGTATGACTGTGATTGAATGATTGTGATTCTTTGATTGCGATTGCATGATTGTGATTGTATGATTGTGATTGTATGATTGTGATTGTATGATTGTGATTGTATGATTGTGATTGTATGATTGTGATTGCATGATTGTAATTGTACGATTGTGATTGTATGATTGTGATTGTATGATTGTGATTGTATGATTGTGATTGTATGATAGTGATTGTATGATTGTTTCTGTATGATTGTGATTGTATGATTGCGATTGTATGATTATGATTGTATGATTGTGATTGTATGATTGTGATTGTATGATTGTGATTGAATGATTGTCATTGTATGATAGTAATTGTATGATTGTGATTGTATGATTGCGATTGTATGATTGAGATTGTATGATTGCGATTGTATGATTGTGATCGTAAGATTGTGATTGTATGATTGTGATTGTATGATTGTGATTGTATGATTGTGATTGTATGATTGTGATTGTATGATTGTGATTGTATGATTGTGATTGTATGATTGTGATCGTATGATTGTGGTTGTATAATTAAGGTTGTCTGATTGTTTCTGTATGATTGTGATTGTATGATTGCGATTGTATGATTGTGATTGTATGATTGTGATTGTATCATTGTGATTGTATGATTGTGATTGTATGATTGTGATTGTATGATTGTGATTGCATGATTGTGATTGTATGATTGTGATTGTGTGATTGTGATTGTGTGTTTGTGATTGTATGATTGTGATTGTATGATTGTGATTGTATGATGGTGATTGTATGATTGTGCTTGTATGATTGTGATTGTATGATTGTGATTGTATGATTGTGATTGTATGATTGTGATTGTATGATTGTGATTGTATGATTGTGATTGTATGATTGTGATTGTATGATTGTGATTGTATGATTGTGATTGTGTGATTGTGATTGTATGATTGTGATTGTATGATTGTGATTGTATGATTGTGATTGTATGATTGTGATTGTATGATTGTGCTTGTATGATTGTGATTGTATGATTGTGATTGTATGATTGTGATTGTATGATTGTGATTGTATGATTGTGATTGTATGATTGTGATTGTGAGATTGTGATTGTATGATTGTGATTGTATGATTGTGATTGTATGATTGTGATTGTATGATTGTGATTGTATGATTGTGATTGTATGATTGTGATTGTATGATTGTGATTGTATGACTGTGATTGTATCACTGTGATTGTATGATTGTGATTGTATGATTGTGATTGTATGATTGTGATTGTATGATTGTGATTGAATGATTGTGATCGTATGATTGTGATCGTATGATTGTGATTGTAAGATTGTGATTGTGCGATTGCGGTTGTATGATTGTGATTGTATGATAGTAATTTTATGATTGTGATTGTATGATTGCGATTGCATGATTGTGATTTTATGATTGTGATTGTATGATTGTGATTGTATGATTGTGATCGAATGATGGTGATTCTTTGATTGCGATTGTAAGATTGTGATTGTAAGATTGTGATTGTGGGATTGCGATTGTATGATTGTGATTGTATGATTGTGATTGTATGATTGTGATTGTATGATAGTAATTGTATGATTGTGATCGTATGATTGTGATTGTATGATTGTGATTGTATGATTGTGATCGTATGATTGTGGTTGTATAATTCAGGTTGTATGATTATTTCTGTGTGATTGTGATTGTATGATTGCGATTGTATGATTGTGATTGTATGATTGTGATTGTATGATTGTGATCGTATGATTGTGATTCTTTGATTGCGATGGTATGATTGCGATTGTATGATCGTGATTGTATGATCGTGATTGTATGATCGTGATTGTATGATAGTAATTGTATGATTGTGATTGTATGATTGCGATTGTATGATTGTGATTTTATGATTGCGATTGAATGATTGTGATCGTATGATTGTGATTCTTTGATTGCGATTGTATGATTGTGATTGTATGATTGTGATTGTATGATTGTGATTGTATGATTGTGATTGTATGATTGTGATTGTATGATTGTGATTGTATGATTGTGATTGTATGATTGTGATTGTATGATTGTGGTTGTATGATTGTGATTGTATGATTGTGATTCTTTCATTGCGATTGTATGATTGTGATTGTATGATTGTGATTGTATGATTGTGATTGTATGATTGTGATTGTATGATTGCGATTGTATGATTGTGATTGTATGATTGTGATTGTATGATAGTGATTGTATGACAGTGATTGTATGATTGTGATTGTATGATTGTGATTGTATGATTGCGATTGTAGGATTATGATTGAATGATTGTGATTGTATGACTGTGATTGTGTGATTGTGATTGTGAGATTGTGATTGTATGATTTTGATTGTATGATGGTGATTGTATGATCGTGATTGTGAGATTGTGATTGTATGATTGTGATTGTATGATTGTGATTGTATGATTGTGATTGTATGATTGTGATTGTATGATTGTGATTGTATGATTGTGATTGTATGATAGTAATTGTATGACTGTGATTGTATGATTGTGATTGTATGATTGTGATTGTACGATTGTGATTGAATGATTGTGATCGTATGATTGTGATGGTATGACTGTGATTGTATGATTGTGATTGTATGATTGTGATTGTATGATTGTGATTGTATGATTGTGACTGTATGATTGTGATTGTATGATTGTGATTGTATGATTGTGAATGTATGATTGTGATTGTATGATTGTGATTGTATGATTGTGATTGTATGATTGTGATTGTATGATTGGGATCGTATGATTGTGATTGTAAGATTGTGATTGTGTGATTGCGATTGTATGATTGTGACTGTATGATTGTGATTGTATGATTGTGATTGTATGATTGTGATTGTATGATTGTGATTCTTTGATTGCGATTGTATGATTGTGATTGTATGATTGTGATTGTATGATTGTGATTGTATGATTGTGATTGTATGATTGTGATTGTATGATTGTGATTGTATGACTGTGATTGTATGATTGTGATTGTATGATTGTGATTGTATGATTGTGATTGTATGATTGTGATTGTATGTTTGTGATTGCATGATTGTGATTGCATGATTGTGATTGTATGATTGTGATTGTATGATTGTGATTGTATGATTGTGATTGTATGATTGTGATTGTGTGATAGTGATTGTATGATTGTTTCTGTATGATTGTGATTGTATGATTGCGATTGTATGATTATGATTGTTTGATTGTGATCGTATGATTGTGGATGTATAATTAAGGTTGTATGATTGTTTCTGTATGATTGTGATTGTATGATTGCGATTGTATGATTGTGACTGTATGATTGTGATTGTGTGATTGTGATTGTATGATTGTGATTGCATGATTGTGATTGTATGATTGTGATTGTATGATTGTGATTGTATGATTGTGATTGTATGATTGTGATTGTATGATTGTGATTGTATGATTGTGATTGCATGATTGTGATTGTATGATTGTGAGTGTATGATTGTGATTGTATGATTGTGATTGTATGATTGTGATTGTGTGATAGTGATTGTATGATTGTTTCTGTATGATTGTGATTGTATGATTGCGATTGTATGATTATGATTGTTTGATTGTGATTGTATGATTGTGATTGTGTGATTGTGATTGTGAGATTGTGATTGTATGATCGTGATTGTGAGATTGTGATTGTGAGATTGTGATTGTATGATTGTGATTGAATGATTGTGATTGTATGATAGTAATTGTATGATTGTGATTGTATGATTGCGATTGTATGATTGTGATTGTATGATTGTGATTGTATGATTGTGATCGTATGATTGTGATTCTTTGATTGCGATTGTATGATTGCGATTTTATGATTGTGATTGTATGATTGTGATTGTATGATTGTGGTTGTATGATTGTGATTGTATGATTGTGATTCTTTCATTGCGATTGTGTGATTGTGATTGTATGATTGTGATTCTTTCATTGCGATTGTGTGATTGTGATTGTATGATTGTGATTGTATGATTGTGATTGTATGACTGTGATTGAATGATTGTGATTGTATGATAGTAATTGTATGATTGTGATTGTATGATTGCGATTGTATGACTGTGATTGTATGACTGTGATCGTATGATTGTGATTGTATGATTGTGATTGTATGATTGTGATCGTATGATTGTGGTTGTATAATTCAGGTTGTATGATTATTTCTGTGTGATTGTGATTGTATGATTGCGATTGTATGATTGTGATTGTATGATTGTGATTGTATGATTGTGATCGTATGATTGTGATTCTTTGATTGCGATTGTATGATTGTGATTGTATGATTGTGATTGTATGATTGTGATCGTATGATTGTGGTTGTATAATTAAGGTTGTATGATTGTTTCTGTATGATTGTGATTGTATGATTGCGATTGTATGATTATGATTGTATAATTGTGATTGTATGATTGTGATTGTGTGATTGTGATTGTATGATTGTGATTGTATGATTGTGATTGTATGATTGTGATTGTATGATTGTGATTGCATGATTGTAATTGTACGATTGTGATTGTATGATTGTGATTGTATGATTGTGATTGTATGATTGTGATTGTATGATAGTGATTGTATGATTGTTTCTGTATGATTGCGATTGTATGATTGCGATTGTATGATTATGATTGTATGATTGTGATTGTATGATTGTGATTGTATGATTGTGATTGAATGATTGTGATTGTATGATAGTAATTGTATGATTGTGATTGTATGATTGCGATTGTATGATTGAGATTGTATGATTGCGATTGTATGATTGTGATCGTAAGATTGTGATTGTATGATTGTGATTGTATGATTGTGATTGTATGATTGTGATTGTATGATTGTGATTGTATGATTGTGATTGTATGATTGTGATTGTATGATTGTGATTGTATGATTGTGATCGTATGATTGTGGTTGTATAATTAAGGTTGTCTGATTGTTTCTGTATGATTGTGATTGTATGATTGCGATTGTATGATTGTGATTGTATGATTGTGATTGTATGATTGTGATTGTATGATTGTGATTGTATGATTGTGATTGTATGATTGTGATTGCATGATTGTGATTGTATGATTGTGATTGTGTGATTGTGATTGTGTGATTGTGATTGTATGATTGTGATTGTATGATGGTGATTGTATGATTGTGCTTGTATGATTGTGATTGTATGATTGTGATTGTATGATTGTGATTGTATGATTGTGATTGTATGATTGTGATTGTATGATTGTGATTGTATGATTGTGATTGTATGATTGTGATTGTATGATTGTGATTGTATGATTGTGATTGTGTGATTGTGATTGTGTGATTGTGATTGTATGATTGTGATTGTATGATTGAGATTGTATGATTGTGATTGTATGATTGTGATTGTATGATTGTGCTTGTATGATTGTGATTGTATGATTGTGATTGTATGATTGTGATTGTATGATTGTGATTGTATGATTGTGATTGTATGATTGTGATTGTGAGATTGTGATTGTATGATTGTGATTGTATGATTGTGATTGTATGATTGTGATTGTATGATTGTGATTGTATGATTGTGATTGTATGATTGTGATTGTATGATTGTGATTGTATGACTGTGATTGTATCACTGTGATTGTATGATTGTGATTGTATGATTGTGATTGTATGATTGTGATTGTATGATTGTGATTGAATGATTGTGATCGTATGATTGTGATCGTATGATTGTGATTGTAAGATTGTGATTGTGCGATTGCGGTTGTATGATTGTGATTGTATGATAGTAATTTTATGATTGTGATTGTATGATTGCGATTGCATGATTGTGATTTTATGATTGTGATTGTATGATTGTGATTGTATGATTGTGATTGTATGATTGTGATTGTATGATTGTGATTGTATGATTGTGATTGTATGATTGTGGTTGTATGATTGTGATTGTATGATTGCGATTGTATGATTGTGATTGTATGACTGTGATTGTATGATAGTGATTGTATGATAGTGATTGTATGATTGTGATTGTATGATTGTGATTGTATGATTGCGATTGTATGATTATGATTGAATGATTGTGATTGTGCGATTGCGGTTGTATGATTGTGATTGTATGATAGTAATTTTATGATTGTGATTGTATGATTGCGATTGCATGATTGTGATTTTATGATTGTGATTGTATGATTGTGATTGTATGATTGTGATCGAATGATGGTGATTCTTTGATTGCGATTGTAAGATTGTGATTGTAAGATTGTGATTGTGGGATTGCGATTGTATGATTGTGATTGTATGATTGTGATTGTATGATTGTGATTGTATGATTGTGATTGTATGATAGTAATTGTATGATTGTGATCGTATGATTGTGATTGTATGATTGTGATTGTATGATTGTGATCGTATGATTGTGGTTGTATAATTAAGGTTGTATGATTGTTTCTGTATGATTGTGATTGTATGATTGCGATTGTATGATTGTGATTGTATGATTGTGGTTGTATGATTGTGATTGTATGATTGTGATTCTTTCATTGCGATTGTATGATAGTGATTGTATGATTGTGATTGTATGATTGTGATTGTATGATTGTGATTGTATGATTGCGATTGTATGATTGTGATTGTATGATTGTGATTGTATGATAGTGATTGTATGATAGTGATTGTATGATTGTGATTGTATGATTGTGATTGTATGATTGCGATTGTATGATTATGATTGAATGATTGTGATAGTATGACTGTGATTGTGTGATTGTGATTGTGAGATTGTGATTGTATGATTTTGATTGTATGATGGTGATTGTATGATCGTGATTGTGAGATTGTGATTGTATGATTGTGATTGTATGATTGTGATTGTATGATTGTGATTGTATGATTGTAATTGTATGATTGTGATTGTATGATAGTAATTGTATGACTGTGATTGTATGATTGTGATTGTATGATTGTGATTGTATGATTGTGATTGAATGATTGTGATCGTATGATTGTGATGGTATGACTGTGATTGTATGATTGTGATTGTATAATTGTGATTGTATGATTGTGATTGTATGATTGTGATTGTATGATTGTGATTGTATGATTGTGATTGTATGATTGTGATTGTATGATTGTGATTGTATGATTGTGATTGTATGGTAGTAATTTTATGATTGTGATTGTATGATTGTGATTGTATGATTGTGATTGTATGATTGTGATTGTATGATTGTGATTGTATGATTGTGATTGTATGATTGTGATTGTATGATTGTGACTGTATGATTGTGATTGTATGATTGTGATTGTATGATTGTGAATGTATGATTGTGATTGTATGATTGTGATTGTATGATTGTGATTGTATGATTGTGATTGTATGATTGTGATTGTATGATTGGGATCGTATGATTGTGATTGTAAGATTGTGATTGTGTGATTGCGATTGTATGATTGTGACTGTATGATTGTGATTGTATGATTGTGATTGTATGATTGTGGTTGTATAATTAAGGTTGTATGATTGTTTCTGTATGATTGTGATTGTATGATTGCGATTGTATGATTGTGATTATATGATTGTGATTGTGTGATTGTGATTGTATGATTGTGATTGCATGATTGTGATTGTATGATTGTGATTGTATGATTGTGATTGTATGATTGTGATTGTATGATTGTGATTGTATGATTGTGATTGTATGATTGTGATTGTATGATTGTGATTGTATGATTGTGATTGTATGATTGTGATTGTATGATTGTGATTGTATGATTGTGATTGTATGATTGTGATTGTATGATTGTGATTGTATGATTGTGACTGTATGATTGTGATTGTATGATTGTGATTGTATGATTGTGATTGTATGATTGTGATTGTATGATTGTGATTGTATGATTGTGATTGTATGATTGTGATTGTATGATTGTGATTGTATGATTGTGATTGTATGATTGTGATTGTATGATTGTGATCGTATGATTGTGATTGTATGATTGTGATTGTATGATTGTGATTGTATGATAGTAACTGTATGATTGTGATTGTATGATTGTGATTGTATGATTGTGATTGTATGATTGTGATTGCATGATAGTGATTGTATGATTGTGATTGTATGATTGTGATTGTATGATTGTGATTGTATGATTGTGATTGTATGATTGTGATTGTATGATTGTGATTGTATGATTGTGATTGTATGATTGTGATTGTATGATTGTGATTGCATGATAGTGATTGTATGATTGTGATTGTATGATTGTGATTGTATGATTGTGATTGTATGATTGTGATTGTATGATTGTGATTGTATGATTGTGATTGTATGATTGTGATTGTATGATTGTGATTGTATGATTGTGATTGTATGATTGGGATCGTATGATTGTGATTGTAAGATTGTGATTGTGTGATTGCGATTGTATGATTGTGACTGTATGATTGTGATTGTATGATTGTGATTGTATGATTGTGATTGTATGATTGTGATTCTTTGATTGCGATTGTATGATTGTGATTGTATGATTGTGATTGTATGATTGTGATTGTATGATTGTGATTGTATGATTGTGATTGTATGATTGTGATTGTATGATTGCGATTGTATGATTGTGATCGTATGATTGTGATTCTTTGATTGCGATTGTATGATTGTGATTGTATGATTGTGATTGTATGATTATGGTTGTATGATTGTGATTGTATGATTGTGATTCTTTCATTGCGATTGTATGATTGTGATTGTATGATTGTGATTGTATGATTGTGATTGTATGATTGTGATTGTATGATTGTGATTGTATGATTGTGATTGTATGATTGTGATCGTATGATTGTGGTTGTATAATTAAGGTTGTATGATTGTTTCTGTATGATTGTGATTGTATGATTGCGATTGTATGATTGTGATTGTATGATTGTGATTGTATGATTGTGATTGTATGATTGTGATTGCCTGATTGTGATTGTATGATTGTGATTGTATGATTGTGATTGTATGATTGTGATTGTATGATTGTGATTGTATGATTGTGATTGTATGATTGTGATTGTATGATTGTGATTGTATGATTGTGATTGTATGATTGTGATCGTATGATTGTGGTTGTATAATTAAGGTTGTCTGATTGTTTCTGTATGATTGTGATTGTATGATTGCGATTGTATGATTGTGATTGTATGATTGTGATTGTATGATTGTGATTGTATGATTGTGATTGCATGATTGTGATTGTATGATTGTGATTGTATGATTGTGATTGTATGATTGTGGTTGTATGATTGTGATTATATGATTGTGATTCTTTCATTGCGATTGTATGATTGTGATTGTATGATTGTGATTGTATGATTGTGATCGTATGATTGTGGTTGTATAATTGAGGTTGTATGATTGTTTCTGTATGATTGTGATTGTATGATTGCGATTGTATGATTATGATTGTATAATTGTGATTGTATGATTGTGATTGTGTGATTGTGATTGTGTGATTGTGATTGTGAGATTTGATTGTATGATCGTGATTGTATGATCGTGATTGTGAGATTGTGATTGTATGATTGTGATTGAATGATTGTGATTGTATGATAGTAATTGTATGATTGTGATTGTATGATTGCGATTGTATGATTGCGATTGTATGATTGTGATTGTATGACTGTGATTGAATGATTGTGATTCTTTGATTGCGATTGCATGATTGTGATTGTATGATTGTGATTGTATGATTGTGATTGTATGATTGTGATTGTATGATTGTGATTGCATGATTGTAATTGTACGATTGTGATTGTATGATTGTGATTGTATGATTGTGATTGTATGATTGTGATTGTATGATAGTGATTGTATGATTGTTTCTGTATGATTGTGATTGTATGATTGCGATTGTATGATTATGATTGTATGATTGTGATTGTATGATTGTGATTGTATGATTGTGATTGAATGATTGTGATTGTATGATAGTAATTGTATGATTGTGATTGTATGATTGCGATTGTATGATTGAGATTGTATGATTGCGATTGTATGATTGTGATCGTAAGATTGTGATTGTATGATTGTGATTGTATGATTGTGATTGTATGATTGTGATTGTATGATTGTGATTGTATGATTGTGATTGTATGATTGTGATTGTATGATTGTGATTGTATGATTGTGATCGTATGATTGTGGTTGTATAATTAAGGTTGTCTGATTGTTTCTGTATGATTGTGATTGTATGATTGCGATTGTATGATTGTGATTGTATGATTGTGATTGTATGATTGTGATTGTATGATTGTGATTGTATGATTGTGATTGTATGATTGTGATTGCATGATTGTGATTGTATGATTGTGATTGTGTGATTGTGATTGTGTGATTGTGATTGTATGATTGTGATTGTATGATTGTGATTGTATGATGGTGATTGTATGATTGTGCTTGTATGATTGTGATTGTATGATTGTGATTGTATGATTGTGATTGTATGATTGTGATTGTATGATTGTGATTGTATGATTGTGATTGTATGATTGTGATTGTATGATTGTGATTGTATGATTGTGATTGTGTGATTGTGATTGTATGATTGTGATTGTATGATTGTGATTGTATGATTGTGATTGTATGATTGTGCTTGTATGATTGTGATTGTATGATTGTGATTGTATGGTTGTGATTGTATGATTGTGATTGTATGATTGTGATTGTGAGATTGTGATTGTATGATTGTGATTGTATGATTGTGATTGTATGATTGTGATTGTATGATTGTGATTGTATGATTGTGATTGTATGATTGTGATTGTATGATTGTGATTGTATGACTGTGATTGTATCACTGTGATTGTATGATTGTGATTGTATGATTGTGATTGTATGATTGTGATTGTATGATTGTGATTGAATGATTGTGATCGTATGATTGTGATCGTATGATTGTGATTGTAAGATTGTGATTGTGCGATTGCGGTTGTATGATTGTGATTGTATGATAGTAATTTTATGATTGTGATTGTATGATTGCGATTGCATGATTGTGATTTTATGATTGTGATTGTATGATTGTGATTGTATGATTGTGATCGAATGATGGTGATTCTTTGATTGCGATTGTAAGATTGTGATTGTAAGATTGTGATTGTGGGATTGCGATTGTATGATTGTGATTGTATGATTGTGATTGTATGATTGTGATTGTATGATAGTAATTGTATGATTGTGATCGTATGATTGTGATTGTATGATTGTGATTGTATGATTGTGATCGTATGATTGTGGTTGTATAATTCAGGTTGTATGATTATTTCTGTGTGATTGTGATTGTATGATTGCGATTGTATGATTGTGATTGTATGATTGTGATTGTATGATTGTGATCGTATGATTGTGATTCTTTGATTGCGATGGTATGATTGCGATTGTATGATCGTGATTGTATGATCGTGATTGTATGATCGTGATTGTATGATCGTGATTGTATGATAGTAATTGTATGATTGTGATTGTATGATTGCGATTGTATGATTGTGATTTTATGATTGCGATTGAATGATTGTGATCGTATGATTGTGATTCTTTGATTGCGATTGTATGATTGTGATTGTATGATTGTGATTGTATGATTGTGATTGTATGATTGTGATTGTATGATTGTGATTGTATGATTGTGATTGTATGATTGTGGTTGTATGATTGTGATTGTATGATTGTGATTCTTTCATTGCGATTGTATGATTGTGATTGTATGATTGTGATTGTATGATTGTGATTGTATGATTGTGATTGTATGATTGCGATTGTATGATTGTGATTGTATGATTGTGATTGTATGATAGTGATTGTATGATAGTGATTGTATGATTGTGATTGTATGATTGTGATTGTATGATTGCGATTGTATGATTATGATTGAATGATTGTGATTGTATGACTGTGATTGTGTGATTGTGATTGTGAGATTGTGATTGTATGATTTTGATTGTATGATGGTGATTGTATGATCGTGATTGTGAGATTGTGATTGTATGATTGTGATTGTATGATTGTGATTGTATGATTGTGATTGTATGATTGTGATTGTATGATTGTGATTGTATGATTGTGATTGTATGATAGTAATTGTATGACTGTGATTGTATGATTGTGATTGTATGATTGTGATTGTACGATTGTGATTGAATGATTGTGATCGTATGATTGTGATGGTATGACTGTGATTGTATGATTGTGATTGTATGATTGTGATTGTATGATTGTGATTGTATGATTGTGACTGTATGATTGTGATTGTATGATTGTGATTGTATGATTGTGAATGTATGATTGTGATTGTATGATTGTGATCGTATGATTGTGATTGTATGATTGTGATTGTATGATTGGGATCGTATGATTGTGATTGTAAGATTGTGATTGTGTGATTGCGATTGTATGATTGTGACTGTATGATTGTGATTGTATGATTGTGATTGTATGATTGTGATTGTATGATTGTGATTCTTTGATTGCGATTGTATGATTGTGATTGTATGATTGTGATTGTATGATTGTGATTGTATGATTGTGATTGTATGATTGTGATTGTATGATTGTGATTGTATGACTGTGATTGTATGATTGTGATTGTATGATTGTGATTGTATGATTGTGATTGTATGATTGTGATTGTATGTTTGTGATTGCATGATTGTGATTGCATGATTGTGATTGTATGATTGTGATTGTATGATTGTGATTGTATGATTGTGATTGTGTGATAGTGATTGTATGATTGTTTCTGTATGATTGTGATTGTATGATTGCGATTGTATGATTATGATTGTTTGATTGTGATCGTATGATTGTGGTTGTATAATTAAGGTTGTATGATTGTTTCTGTATGATTGTGATTGTATGATTGCGATTGTATGATTGTGATTGTATGATTGTGATTGTGTGATTGTGATTGTATGATTGTGATTGCATGATTGTGATTGTATGATTGTGATTGTATGATTGTGATTGTATGATTGTGATTGTATGATTGTGATTGTATGATTGTGATTGTATGATTGTGATTGCATGATTGTGATTGTATGATTGTGATTGTATGATTGTGATTGTATGATTGTGATTGTATGATTGTGATTGTGTGATAGTGATTGTATGATTGTTTCTGTATGATTGTGATTGTATGATTGCGATTGTATGATTATGATTGTTTGATTGTGATTGTATGATTGTGATTGTGTGATTGTGATTGTGAGATTGTGATTGTATGATCGTGATTGTGAGATTGTGATTGTGAGATTGTGATTGTATGATTGTGATTGAATGATTGTGATTGTATGATAGTAATTGTATGATTGTGATTGTATGATTGCGATTGTATGATTGTGATTGTATGATTGTGATCGTATGATTGTGATTCTTTGATTGCGATTGTATGATTGCGATTTTATGATTGTGATTGTATGATTGTGATTGTATGATTGTGGTTGTATGATTGTGATTGTATGATTGTGATTCTTTCATTGCGATTGTGTGATTGTGATTGTATGATTGTGATTGTATGATTGTGATTGTATGATTGTGATTGTATGATTGTGATCGTATGATTGTGGTTGTATAATTAAGGTTGTATGATTGTTTCTGTATGATTGTGATTGTATGATTGCGATTGTATGATTGTGATTGTATGATTGTGATTGTGTGATTGTGATTGTATGATTGTGAATGCATGATTCTGATTGTATGATTGTGATTGTATGATTGCGATTGTATGATTGTGATTGTATGATTGCGATTGTATGTTTATGATCGTATGATTGTGATTCTTTGATTGCGATTGTATGATTGTGATTGTATGATTGTGATCGTATGATTGTGGTTGTATAGTTAAGGTTGTCTGATTGTTTCTGTATGATTGTGATTGTATGATTGCGATTGTATGATTGTGATTGTATGATTGTGATTGTATGATTGTGATTGTATGATTGTGATTGTATGATTGTGATTGTATGATTGTGCTTGTATGATTGTGCTTGTATGATTGTGATTGTATGATTGTGATTGTATGATTGTGATTGTATGATTGTGATTGTATGATTGTGATTGTGAGATTGTGATTGTATGATTGTGATTGTATGATTGTGATTGTATGATTGTGATTGTATGATTGTGATTGTATGATTGTGATTGTATGATTGTGATTGTATGACTGTGATTGTATGACTGTGATTGTATGATTGTGATTGTATGATTGTGATTGTATGATTGTGATTGTATGATTGTGATTGAATGATTGTGATCGTATGATTGTGATCGTATGATTGTGATCGTATGATTGTGATTGTAAGATTGTGATTGTGCGATTGCGGTTGTATGATTGTGATTGTATGATAGTAATTGTATGATTGTGATTGTATGATTGCGATTGTATGATTGTGATTTTATGATTGTGATTGTATGATTGTGATTGTATGATTGTGATTGTATGATTGTGATCGAATGATGGTGATTCTTTGATTGCGATTGTAAGATTGTGATTGTAAGATTGTGATTGTGGGATTGCGATTGTATGATTGTGATTGTATGATTGTGATTGTATGATTGTGATTGTATGATAGTAATTGTATGATTGTGATCGTATGATTGTGATTGTATGATTGTGATTGTATGATTGTGATCGTATGATTGTGGTTGTATAATTCAGGTTGTATGATTATTTCTGTGTGATTGTGATTGTATGATTGCGATTGTATGATTGTGATTGTATGATTGTGATTGTATGATTGTGATCGTATGATTGTGATTCTTTGATTGCGATTGTATGATTGCGATTGTATGATCGTGATTGTATGATCGTGATTGTATGATCGTGATTGTATGATCGTGATTGTATGATCGTGATTGTATGATCGTGATTGTATGATAGTAATTGTATGATTGTGATTGTATGATTGCGATTGTATGATTGTGATTTTATGATTGCGATTGAATGATTGTGATCGTATGATTGTGATTCTTTGATTGCGATTGTATGATTGTGATTGTATGATTGTGATTGTATGATTGTGGTTGTATGATTGTGATTGTATGATTGTGATTGTATGATTGTGGTTGTATGATTGTGATTGTATGATTGTGATTCTTTCATTGCGATTGTATGATTGTGATTGTATGATTGTGATTGTATGATTGTGATTGTATGATTGTGATTGTATGATTGCGATTGTATGATTGTGATTGTATGATTGTGATTGTATGATAGTGATTGTATGATAGTGATTGTATGATTGTGATTGTATGATTGTGATGGTATGATTGCGATTGTATGATTATGATTGAATGATTGTGATAGTATGACTGTGATAGTGTGATTGTGATTGTGAGATTGTGATTGTATGATTTTGATTGTATGATGGTGATTGTATGATCGTGATTGTGAGATTGTGATTGTATGATTGTGATTGTATGATTGTGATTGTATGATTGTGATTGTATGATTGTGGTTGTATGATTGTGATTGTATGATTGTGATTCTTTCATTGCGATTGTATGATTGTGATTGTATGATTGTGATTGTATGATTGTGATTGTATGATTGTGATTGTATGATTGTGATTGTATGATTGCGATTGTATGATTGTGATTGTATGATTGTGATTGTATGATAGTGATTGTATGATAGTGATTGTATGATTGTGATTGTATGATTGTGATTGTATGATTGCGATTGTATGATTATGATTGAATGATTGTGATAGTATGACTGTGATTGTGTGATTGTGATTGTGAGATTGTGATTGTATGGTTTTGATTGTATGATGGTGATTGTATGATCGTGATTGTGAGATTGTGATTGTATGATTGTGATTGTATGATTGTGATTGTATGATTGTGATTGTATGATTGTGATTGTATGATTGTGATTGTATGATTGTGATTGTATGATTGTGATTGTATGATAGTAATTGTATGACTGTGATTGTATGATTGTGATTGTATGATTGTGATTGTATGATTGTGATTGAATGATTGTGATCGTATGATTGTGATGGTATGACTGTGATTGTATGATTGTGATTGTATAATTGTGATTGTATGATTGTGATTGTATGATTGTGATTGTCTGATTGTGATTGTATGATTGTGATTGTATGATTGTGATTGTATGGTAGTAATTTTATGATTGTGATTGTATGATTGTGATTGTATGATTGTGATTGTATGATTGTGATTGTATGGTAGTAATTTTATGATTGTGATTGTATGATTGTGATTGTATGATTGTGATTGTATGATTGTGATTGTATGGTAGTAATTTTATGATTGTGATTGTAAGATTGTGATTGTGTGATTGCGATTGTATGATTGTGACTGTATGATTGTGATTGTATGATTGTGATTGTATGATTGTGGTTGTATAATTAAGGTTGTATGATTGTTTCTGTATGATTGTGATTGTATGATTGCGATTGTATGATTGTGATTGTATGATTGTGGTTGTATGATTGTGATTGTATGATTGTGATTCTTTCATTGCGATTGTATGATTGTGATTGTATGATTGTGATTGTATGATTGTGATTGTATGATTGTGATTGTATGATTGCGATTGTATGATTGTGATTGTATGATTGTGATTGTATGATAGTGATTGTATGATAGTGATTGTATGATTGTGATTGTATGATTGTGATTGTATGATTGCGATTGTATGATTATGATTGAATGATTGTGATAGTATGACTGTGATTGTGTGATTGTGATTGTGAGATTGTGATTGTATGATTTTGATTGTATGATGGTGATTGTATGATCGTGATTGTGAGATTGTGATTGTATGATTGTGATTGTATGATTGCGATTGTATGATTGTGATTGTATGATTGTGATTGTATGATTGTGATTGTATGATTGTGATTGTATGATTGTGATTGTATGATTGTGATTGTATGATTGTGATTGTATGATTGTGATTGTATGATTGTGATTGTATGATTGTGATTGTATGGTAGTAATTTTTTGATTGTGATTGTATGATTGTGATTGTATGATTGTGATTGTATGATTGTGATTGTATGATTGTGATTGTATGATTGTGATTGTATGATTGTGATTGTATGATTGTGACTGTATGATTGTGATTGAATGATTGTGATTGTATGATAGTGAATGTATGATTGTGATTGTATGATTGTGATTGTATGATTGTGATTGTATGATTGTGATTGTATGATTGTGATTGTATGATTGGGATCGTATGATTGTGATTGTAAGATTGTGATTGTGTGATTGCGATTGTATGATTGTGACTGTATGATTGTGATTGTATGATTGTGATTGTATGATTGTGGTTGTATAATTAAGGTTGTATGATTGTTTCTGTATGATTGTGATTGTGAGATTGTGATTGTATGATTGTGATTGTATGATTGTGATTGTATGATTGTGATTGTATGATTGTGATTGTATGATTGTGATTGTATGATTGTGATTGTATGATTGTGATTGTATGACTGTGATTGTATCACTGTGATTGTATGATTGTGATTGTATGATTGTGATTGTATGATTGTGATTGTATGATTGTGATTGAATGATTGTGATCGTATGATTGTGATCGTATGATTGTGATTGTAAGATTGTGATTGTGCGATTGCGGTTGTATGATTGTGATTGTATGATAGTAATTTTATGATTGTGATTGTATGATTGCGATTGCATGATTGTGATTTTATGATTGTGATTGTATGATTGTGATTGTATGATTGTGATCGAATGATGGTGATTCTTTGATTGCGATTGTAAGATTGTGATTGTAAGATTGTGATTGTGGGATTGCGATTGTATGATTGTGATTGTATGATTGTGATTGTATGATTGTGATTGTATGATAGTAATTGTATGATTGTGATCGTATGATTGTGATTGTATGATTGTGATTGTATGATTGTGATCGTATGATTGTGGTTGTATAATTCAGGTTGTATGATTATTTCTGTGTGATTGTGGTTGTATGATTGCGATTGTATGATTGTGATTGTATGATTGTGATTGTATGATTGTGATCGTATGATTGTGATTCTTTGATTGCGATGGTATGATTGCGATTGTATGATCGTGATTGTATGATCGTGATTGTATGATCGTGATTGTATGATCGTGATTGTATGATAGTAATTGTATGATTGTGATTGTATGATTGCGATTGTATGATTGTGATTTTATGATTGCGATTGAATGATTGTGATCGTATGATTGTGATTCTTTGATTGCGATTGTATGATTGTGATTGTATGATTGTGATTGTATGATTGTGATTGTATGATTGTGATTGTATGATTGTGATTGTATGATTGTGATTGTATGATTGTGATTGTATGATTGTGGTTGTATGATTGTGATTGTATGATTGTGATTCTTTCATTGCGATTGTATGATTGTGATTGTATGATTGTGATTGTATGATTGTGATTGTATGATTGTGATTGTATGATTGCGATTGTATGATTGTGATTGTATGATTGTGATTGTATGATAGTGATTGTATGATAGTGATTGTATGATTGTGATTGTATGATTGTGATTGTATGATTGCGATTGTATGATTATGATTGAATGATTGTGATTGTATGACTGTGATTGTGTGATTGTGATTGTGAGATTGTGATTGTATGATTTTGATTGTATGATGGTGATTGTATGATCGTGATTGTGAGATTGTGATTGTATGATTGTGATTGTATGATTGTGATTGTATGATTGTGATTGTATGATTGTGATTGTATGATTGTGATTGTATGATTGTGATTGTATGATAGTAATTGTATGACTGTGATTGTATGATTGTGATTGTATGATTGTGATTGTATGATTGTGATTGAATGATTGTGATCGTATGATTGTGATGGTATGACTGTGATTGTATGATTGTGATTGTATGATTGTGATTGTATGATTGTGATTGTATGATTGTGACTGTATGATTGTGATTGTATGATTGTGATTGTATGATTGTGAATGTATGATTGTGATTGTATGATTGTGATTGTATGATTGTGATTGTATGATTGTGATTGTATGATTGGGATCGTATGATTGTGATTGTAAGATTGTGATTGTGTGATTGCGATTGTATGATTGTGACTGTATGATTGTGATTGTATGATTGTGATTGTATGATTGTGATTGTATGATTGTGATTCTTTGATTGCGATTGTATGATTGTGATTGTATGATTGTGATTGTATGATTGTGATTGTATGATTGTGATTGTATGATTGTGATTGTATGATTGTGATTGTATGATTGTGATTGTATGACTGTGATTGTATGATTGTGATTGTATGATTGTGATTGTATGATTGTGATTGTATGATTGTGATTGTATGTTTGTGATTGCATGATTGTGATTGCATGATTGTGATTGTATGATTGTGATTGTATGATTGTGATTGTATGATTGTGATTGTATGATTGTGATTGTGTGATAGTGATTGTATGATTGTTTCTGTATGATTGTGATTGTATGATTGCGATTGTATGATTATGATTGTTTGATTGTGATCGTATGATTGTGGTTGTATAATTAAGGTTGTATGATTGTTTCTGTATGATTGTGATTGTATGATTGCGATTGTATGATTGTGATTGTATGATTGTGATTGTGTGATTGTGATTGTATGATTGTGATTGCATGATTGTGATTGTATGATTGTGATTGTATGATTGTGACTGTATGATTGTGATTGTATGATTGTGATTGTATGATTGTGATTGTATGATTGTGATTGCATGATTGTGATTGTATGATTGTGATTGTATGATTGTGATTGTATGATTGTGATTGTATGATTGTGATTGTGTGATAGTGATTGTATGATTGTTTCTGTATGATTGTGATTGTATGATTGCGATTGTATGATTATGATTGTTTGATTGTGATTGTATGATTGTGATTGTGTGATTGTGATTGTGAGATTGTGATTGTATGATCGTGATTGTGAGATTGTGATTGTGAGATTGTGATTGTATGATTGTGATTGAATGATTGTGATTGTATGATAGTAATTGTATGATTGTGATTGTATGATTGCGATTGTATGATTGTGATTGTATGATTGTGATTGTATGATTGTGATCGTATGATTGTGATTCTTTGATTGCGATTGTATGATTGCGATTTTATGATTGTGATTGTATGATTGTGATTGTATGATTGTGGTTGTATGATTGTGATTGTATGATTGTGATTCTTTCATTGCGATTGTGTGATTGTGATTGTATGATTGTGATTGTATGATTGTGATTGTATGATTGTGATTGTATGATTGTGATTGTATGATTGTGATCGTATGATTGTGGTTGTATAATTAAGGTTGTATGATTGTTTCTGTATGATTGTGATTGTATGATTGCGATTGTATGATTGTGATTGTATGATTGTGATTGTGTGATTGTGATTGTATGATTGTGAATGCATGATTCTGATTGTATGATTGTGATTGTATGATTGCGATTGTATGATTGTGATTGTATGATTGCGATTGTATGTTTGTGATCGTATGATTGTGATTCTTTGATTGCGATTGTATGATTGTGATTGTATGATTGTGATCGTATGATTGTGGTTGTATAGTTAAGGTTGTCTGATTGTTTCTGTATGATTGTGATTGTATGATTGCGATTGTATGATTGTGATTGTATGATTGTGATTGTATGATTGTGATTGTATGATTGTGATTGTATGATTGTGATTGTATGATTGTGCTTGTATGATTGTGCTTGTATGATTGTGATTGTATGATTGTGATTGTATGATTGTGATTGTATGATTGTGATCGAATGATGGTGATTCTTTGATTGCGATTGTAAGATTGTGATTGTAAGATTGTGATTGTGGGATTGCGATTGTATGATTGTGATTGTATGATTGTGATTGTATGATTGTGATTGTATGATAGTAATTGTATGATTGTGATCGTATGATTGTGATTGTATGATTGTGATTGTATGATTGTGATCGTATGATTGTGGTTGTATAATTCAGGTTGTATGATTATTTCTGTGTGATTGTGGTTGTATGATTGCGATTGTATGATTGTGATTGTATGATTGTGATTGTATGATTGTGATCGTATGATTGTGATTCTTTGATTGCGATGGTATGATTGCGATTGTATGATCGTGATTGTATGATCGTGATTGTATGATCGTGATTGTATGATCGTGATTGTATGATAGTAATTGTATGATTGTGATTGTATGATTGCGATTGTATGATTGTGATTTTATGATTGCGATTGAATGATTGTGATCGTATGATTGTGATTCTTTGATTGCGATTGTATGATTGTGATTGTATGATTGTGATTGTATGATTGTGATTGTATGATTGTGATTGTATGATTGTGATTGTATGATTGTGATTGTATGATTGTGATTGTATGATTGTGGTTGTATGATTGTGATTGTATGATTGTGATTCTTTCATTGCGATTGTATGATTGTGATTGTATGATTGTGATTGTATGATTGTGATTGTATGATTGTGATTGTATGATTGCGATTGTATGATTGTGATTGTATGATTGTGATTGTATGATAGTGATTGTATGATAGTGATTGTATGATTGTGATTGTATGATTGTGATTGTATGATTGCGATTGTATGATTATGATTGAATGATTGTGATTGTATGACTGTGATTGTGTGATTGTGATTGTGAGATTGTGATTGTATGATTTTGATTGTATGATGGTGATTGTATGATCGTGATTGTGAGATTGTGATTGTATGATTGTGATTGTATGATTGTGATTGTATGATTGTGATTGTATGATTGTGATTGTATGATTGTGATTGTATGATTGTGATTGTATGATAGTAATTGTATGACTGTGATTGTATGATTGTGATTGTATGATTGTGATTGTATGATTGTGATTGAATGATTGTGATCGTATGATTGTGATGGTATGACTGTGATTGTATGATTGTGATTGTATGATTGTGATTGTATGATTGTGATTGTATGATTGTGACTGTATGATTGTGATTGTATGATTGTGATTGTATGATTGTGAATGTATGATTGTGATTGTATGATTGTGATTGTATGATTGTGATTGTATGATTGTGATTGTATGATTGGGATCGTATGATTGTGATTGTAAGATTGTGATTGTGTGATTGCGATTGTATGATTGTGACTGTATGATTGTGATTGTATGATTGTGATTGTATGATTGTGATTGTATGATTGTGATTCTTTGATTGCGATTGTATGATTGTGATTGTATGATTGTGATTGTATGATTGTGATTGTATGATTGTGATTGTATGATTGTGATTGTATGATTGTGATTGTATGATTGTGATTGTATGACTGTGATTGTATGATTGTGATTGTATGATTGTGATTGTATGATTGTGATTGTATGATTGTGATTGTATGTTTGTGATTGCATGATTGTGATTGCATGATTGTGATTGTATGATTGTGATTGTATGATTGTGATTGTATGATTGTGATTGTATGATTGTGATTGTGTGATAGTGATTGTATGATTGTTTCTGTATGATTGTGATTGTATGATTGCGATTGTATGATTATGATTGTTTGATTGTGATCGTATGATTGTGGTTGTATAATTAAGGTTGTATGATTGTTTCTGTATGATTGTGATTGTATGATTGCGATTGTATGATTGTGATTGTATGATTGTGATTGTGTGATTGTGATTGTATGATTGTGATTGCATGATTGTGATTGTATGATTGTGATTGTATGATTGTGACTGTATGATTGTGATTGTATGATTGTGATTGTATGATTGTGATTGTATGATTGTGATTGCATGATTGTGATTGTATGATTGTGATTGTATGATTGTGATTGTATGATTGTGATTGTATGATTGTGATTGTGTGATAGTGATTGTATGATTGTTTCTGTATGATTGTGATTGTATGATTGCGATTGTATGATTATGATTGTTTGATTGTGATTGTATGATTGTGATTGTGTGATTGTGATTGTGAGATTGTGATTGTATGATCGTGATTGTGAGATTGTGATTGTGAGATTGTGATTGTATGATTGTGATTGAATGATTGTGATTGTATGATAGTAATTGTATGATTGTGATTGTATGATTGCGATTGTATGATTGTGATTGTATGATTGTGATTGTATGATTGTGATCGTATGATTGTGATTCTTTGATTGCGATTGTATGATTGCGATTTTATGATTGTGATTGTATGATTGTGATTGTATGATTGTGGTTGTATGATTGTGATTGTATGATTGTGATTCTTTCATTGCGATTGTGTGATTGTGATTGTATGATTGTGATTGTATGATTGTGATTGTATGATTGTGATTGTATGATTGTGATTGTATGATTGTGATCGTATGATTGTGGTTGTATAATTAAGGTTGTATGATTGTTTCTGTATGATTGTGATTGTATGATTGCGATTGTATGATTGTGATTGTATGATTGTGATTGTGTGATTGTGATTGTATGATTGTGAATGCATGATTCTGATTGTATGATTGTGATTGTATGATTGCGATTGTATGATTGTGATTGTATGATTGCGATTGTATGTTTGTGATCGTATGATTGTGATTCTTTGATTGCGATTGTATGATTGTGATTGTATGATTGTGATCGTATGATTGTGGTTGTATAGTTAAGGTTGTCTGATTGTTTCTGTATGATTGTGATTGTATGATTGCGATTGTATGATTGTGATTGTATGATTGTGATTGTATGATTGTGATTGTATGATTGTGATTGTATGATTGTGATTGTATGATTGTGCTTGTATGATTGTGCTTGTATGATTGTGATTGTATGATTGTGATTGTATGATTGTGATTGTATGATTGTGATTGTATGATTGTGATTGTGAGATTGTGATTGTATGATTGTGATTGTATGATTGTGATTGTATGATTGTGATTGTATGATTGTGATTGTATGATTGTGATTGTATGATTGTGATTGTATGACTGTGATTGTATGACTGTGATTGTATGATTGTGATTGTATGATTGTGATTGTATGATTGTGATTGTATGATTGTGATTGAATGATTGTGATCGTATGATTGTGATCGTATGATTGTGATCGTATGATTGTGATTGTAAGATTGTGATTGTGCGATTGCGGTTGTATGATTGTGATTGTATGATAGTAATTGTATGATTGTGATTGTATGATTGCGATTGTATGATTGTGATTTTATGATTGTGATTGTATGATTGTGATTGTATGATTGTGATTGTATGATTGTGATCGAATGATGGTGATTCTTTGATTGCGATTGTAAGATTGTGATTGTAAGATTGTGATTGTAAGATTGTGATTGTAAGATTGTGATGGTGGGATTGCGATTGTATGATTGTGATTGTATGATTGTGATTGTATGATTGTGATTGTATGATAGTAATTGTATGATTGTGATCGTATGATTGTGATTGTATGATTGTGATTGTATGATTGTGACTGTATGATTGTGATTGTATGATTGTGATTGTATGATTGTGATGGTATGACTGTGATTGTATGATTGTGATTGTATAATTGTGATTGTATGATTGTGATTGTATGATTGTGATTGTCTGATTGTGATTGTATGATTGTGATTGTATGATTGTGATTGTATGGTAGTAATTTTATGATTGTGATTGTATGATTGTGATTGTATGATTGTGATTGTATGATTGTGATTGTATGATTGTGATTGTATGATTGTGATTGTATGATTGTGATTGTATGATTGTGATTGTATGATTGTGACTGTATGATTGTGATTGTATGATTGTGATTGTATGATTGTGATTGTATGATTGTGATTGTATGATTGGGATCGTATGATTGTGATTGTAAGATTGTGATTGTGTGATTGCGATTGTATGATTGTGACTGTATGATTGTGATTGTATGATTGTGATTGTATGATTGTGGTTGTATAATTAAGGTTGTATGATTGTTTCTGTATGATTGTGATTGTATGATTGCGATTGTATGATTGTGATTGTATGATTGTGGTTGTATGATTGTGATTGTATGATTGTGATTCTTTCATTGCGATTGTATGATTGTGATTGTATGATTGTGATTGTATGATTGTGATTGTATGATTGTGATTGTATGATTGTGATTGTATGATTGTGATTGTATGATTGCGATTGTATGATTGTGATTGTATGATTGTGATTGTATGATAGTGATTGTATGATAGTGATTGTATGATTGTGATTGTATGATTGTGATTGTATGATTGCGATTGTATGATTATGATTGAATGATTGTGATAGTATGACTGTGATTGTGTGATTGTGATTGTGAGATTGTGATTGTATGATTTTGATTGTATGATGGTGATTGTATGATCGTGATTGTGAGATTGTGATTGTATGATTGTGATTGTATGATTGCGATTGTATGATTGTGATTGTATGATTGTGATTGTATGATTGTGATTGTATGATTGTGATTGTATGATTGTGATTGTATGATTGTGATTGTATGATTGGGATCGTATGATTGTGATTGTAAGATTGTGATTGTGTGATTGCGATTGTATGATTGTGACTGTATGATTGTGATTGTATGATTGTGATTGTATGATTGTGGTTGTATAATTAAGGTTGTATGATTGTTTCTGTATGATTGTGATTGTATGATTGCGATTGTATGATTGTGATTGTATGATTATGGTTGTATGATTGTGATTGTATGATTGTGATTCTTTCATTGCGATTGTATGATTGTGATTGTATGATTGTGATTGTATGATTGTGATTGTATGATTGTGATTGTATGATTGTGATTGTATGATTGTGATTGTATGATTGCGATTGTATGATTGTGATTGTATGATTGTGATTGTATGATAGTGATTGTATGATAGTGATTGTATGATTGTGATTGTATGATTGTGATTGTATGATTGCGATTGTATGATTATGATTGAATGATTGTGATAGTATGACTGTGATTGTGTGATTGTGATTGTGAGATTGTGATTGTATGATTTTGATTGTATGATGGTGATTGTATGATCGTGATTGTGAGATTGTGATTGTATGATTGTGATTGTATGATTGCGATTGTATGATTGCGATTGTATGATTGTGATTGTATGATTGTGATTGTATGATTGTGATTGTATGATTGTGATTGTATGATTGTGATTGTATGATTGTGATTGTATGATTGTGATTGTATGATTGTGATTGTATGGTAGTAATTTTATGATTGTGATTGTATGATTGTGATTGTATGATTGTGATTCTTTCATTGCGATTGTATGATTGTGATTGTATGATTGTGATTGTATGATTGTGATTGTATGATTGTGATTGTATGATTGTGATTGTATGATTGTGATTGTATGATTGCGATTGTATGATTGTGATTGTATGATTGTGATTGTATGATTGGGATCGTATGATTGTGATTGTAAGATTGTGATTGTGTGATTGCGATTGTATGATTGTGACTGTATGATTGTGATTGTATGATTGTGATTGTATGATTGTGGTTGTATAATTAAGGTTGTATGATTGTTTCTGTATGATTGTGATTGTATGATTGCGATTGTATGATTGTGATTATATGATTGTGATTGTGTGATTGTGATTGTATGATTGTGATTGCATGATTGTGATTGTATGATTGTGATTGTATGATTGTGATTGTATGATTGTGATTGTATGATTGTGATTGTATGATTGTGATTGTATGATTGTGATCGTATGATTGTGGTTGTATAATTAAGGTTGTATGATTGTTTCTGTATGATTGTGATTGTATGATTGTGATTGTATGATTGTGATTGTATGATTGTGATCGCATGATTGTGATTCTTTGATTGCGATTGTATGATTGTGATTGTATGATTGTGATTGTATGATCGTGATTGTGAGATTGTGATTGTGAGATTGTGATTGTATGATTGTGATTGAATGATTGTGATTGTATGATAGTAATTGTATGATTGTGATTGTATGATTGCGATTGTATGATTGTGATTGTATGATTGCGACTGTATGATTGTGATCGTATGATTGTGATTCTTTGATTGCGATTGTATGATTGTGATTGTATGATTGTGATTGTATGATTGTGATTGTATGATTGGGATCGTATGATTGTGATTGTAAGATTGTGATTGTGTGATTGCGATTGTATGATTGTGACTGTATGACTGTGATTGTATGACTGTGATCTTATGATTGTGATTGTATGATTGTGATTGTATGATTGTGATCGTATGATTGTGGTTGTATGATTCAGGTTGTATGATTATTTCTGTGTGATTGTGATTGTATGATTGCGATTGTATGATTGTGATTGTATGATTGTGATCGTATGATTGTGATTCTTTGATTGCGATTGTATGATTGCGATTGTATGATCGTGATTGTATGATCGTGATTGTATGATCGTGATTGTATGATCGTGATTGTATGATCGTGATTGTATGATCGTGATTGTATGATAGTAATTGTATAATTGTGATTGTATGATTGCGATTGTATGATTGTGATTTTATGATTGCGATTGAATGATTGTGATCGTATGATTGTGATTCTTTGATTGCGATTGTATGATTGTGATTGTATGATTGTGATTGTATGATTGTGATTGTATGATTGTGATTGTATGATTGTGATTGTATGATTGTGATTGTATGATTGTGATTGTATGATTGTGGTTGTATGATTGTGATTGTATGATTGTGATTCTTTCATTGCGATTGTATGATTGTGATTGTATGATTGTGATTGTATGATTGTGATTGTATGATAGTAATTGTATGATTGTGATCGTATGATTGTGATTGTATGATTGTGATTGTATGATTGTGATCGTATGATTGTGGTTGTATAATTCAGGTTGAATGATTATTTCTGTGTGATTGTGATTGTATGATTGCGATTGTATGATTGTGATTGTATGATTGTGATTGTATGATTGTGATCGTATGATTGTGATTCTTTGATTGCGATTGTATGATTGCGATTGTATGATCGTGATTGTATGATCGTGATTGTATGATCGTGATTGTATGATCGTGATTGTATGATCGTGATTGTATGATAGTAATTGTATGATTGTGATTGTATGATTGCGATTGTATGATTGTGATTTTATGATTGCGATTGAATGATTGTGATCGTATGATTGTGATTCTTTGATTGCGATTGTATGATTGTGATTGTATGATTGTGATTGTATGATTGTGGTTGTATGATTGTGATTGTATGATTGTGATTGTATGATTGTGGTTGTATGATTGTGATTGTATGATTGTGATTCTTTCATTGCGATTGTATGATTGTGATTGTATGATTGTGATTGTATGATTGTGATTGTATGATTGTGATTGTATGATTGTGATTGTATGATTGCGATTGTATGATTGTGATTGTATGATTGTGATTGTATGATAGTGATTGTATGATAGTGATTGTATGATTGTGATTGTATGATTGTGATTGTATGATTGCGATTGTATGATTATGATTGAATGATTGTGATAGTATGACTGTGATTGTGTGATTGTGATTGTGAGATTGTGATTGTATGATTTTGATTGTATGATGGTGATTGTATGATCGTGATTGTGAGATTGTGATTGTATGATTGTGATTGTATGATTGTGATTGTATGATTGTGATTGTATGATTGTGGTTGTATGATTGTGATTGTATGATTGTGATTCTTTCATTGCGATTGTATGATTGTGATTGTATGATTGTGATTGTATGATTGTGATTGTATGATTGTGATTGTATGATTGTGATTGTATGATTGCGATTGTATGATTGTGATTGTATGATAGTGATTGTATGATAGTGATTGTATGATTGTGATTGTATGATTGTGATTGTATGATTGCGATTGTATGATTATGATTGAATGATTGTGATAGTATGACTGTGATTGTGTGATTGTGATTGTGAGATTGTGATTGTATGATTTTGATTGTATGATGGTGATTGTATGATCGTGATTGTGAGATTGTGATTGTATGATTGTGATTGTATGATTGTGATTGTATGATTGTGATTGTATGATTGTGGTTGTATGATTGTGATTGTATGATTGTGATTCTTTCATTGCGATTGTATGATTGTGATTGTATGATTGTGATTGTATGATTGTGATTGTATGATTGTGATTGTATGATTGCGATTGTATGATTGTGATTGTATGATTGTGATTGTATGATAGTGATTGTATGATAATGATTGTATGATTGTGATTGTATGATTGTGATTGTATGATTGCGATTGTATGATTATGATTGAATGATTGTGATAGTATGACTGTGATTGTGTGATTGTGATTGTGAGATTGTGATTGTATGATTTTGATTGTATGATGGTGATTGTATGATCGTGATTGTGAGATTGTGATTGTATGATTGTGATTGTATGATTGTGATTGTATGATTGTGATTGTATGATTGTGATTGTATGATTGTGATTGTATGATAGTAATTGTATGACTGTGATTGTATGATTGTGATTGTATGATTGTGATTGTATGATTGTGATTGAATGATTGTGATCGTATGATTGTGATGGTATGACTGTGATTGTATGATTGTGATTGTATGATTGTGATTGTATGATTGTGATTGTATGATTGTGATTGTATGATTGTGATTGTATGATTGTGATTGTATGATTGTGATTGTATGATTGTGGTTGTATAATTAAGGTTGTATGATTGTTTCTGTATGATTGTGATTGTATGATTGCGATTGTATGATTGTGATTATATGATTGTGATTGTGTGATTGTGATTGTATGATTGTGATTGCATGATTGTGATTGTATGATTGTGATTGTATGATTGTGATTGTATGATTGTGATTGTATGATTGTGATTGTATGATTGTGATTGTATGATTGTGATCGTATGATTGTGGTTGTATAATTAAGGTTGTATGATTGTTTCTGTATGATTGTGATTGTATGATTGTGATTGTATGATTGTGATTGTATGATTGTGATTTTATGATTGTGATTGTATGATTGTGATCGCATGATTGTGATTCTTTGATTGCGATTGTATGATTGTGATTGTATGATTGTGATTGTATGATCGTGATTGTGAGATTGTGATTGTGAGATTGTGATTGTATGATTGTGATTGAATGATTGTGATTGTATGATAGTAATTGTATGATTGTGATTGTATGATTGCGATTGTATGATTGTGATTGTATGATTGCGACTGTATGATTGTGATCGTATGATTGTGATTCTTTGATTGCGATTGTATGATTGTGATTGTATGATTGTGATTGTATGATTGTGATTGTATGATTGGGATCGTATGATTGTGATTGTAAGATTGTGATTGTGTGATTGCGATTGTATGATTGTGACTGTATGACTGTGATTGTATGACTGTGATCTTATGATTGTGATTGTATGATTGTGATTGTATGATTGTGATCGTATGATTGTGGTTGTATGATTCAGGTTGTATGATTATTTCTGTGTGATTGTGATTGTATGATTGCGATTGTATGATTGTGATTGTATGATTGTGATCGTATGATTGTGATTCTTTGATTGCGATTGTATGATTGCGATTGTATGATCGTGATTGTATGATCGTGATTGTATGATCGTGATTGTATGATCGTGATTGTATGATCGTGATTGTATGATCGTGATTGTATGATAGTAATTGTATAATTGTGATTGTATGATTGCGATTGTATGATTGTGATTTTATGATTGCGATTGAATGATTGTGATCGTATGATTGTGATTCTTTGATTGCGATTGTATGATTGTGATTGTATGATTGTGATTGTATGATTGTGATTGTATGATTGTGATTGTATGATTGTGATTGTATGATTGTGGTTGTATGATTGTGATTGTATGATTGTGATTCTTTCATTGCGATTGTATGATTGTGATTGTATGATTGTGATTGTATGATTGTGATTGTATGATTGTGATTGTATGATAGTAATTGTATGATTGTGATCGTATGATTGTGATTGTATGATTGTGATTGTATGATTGTGATCGTATGATTGTGGTTGTATAATTCAGGTTGTATGATTATTTCTCTGTGATTGTGATTGTATGATTGCGATTGTATGATTGTGATTGTATGATTGTGATTGTATGATTGTGATCGTATGATTGTGATTCTTTGATTGCGATTGTATGATTGCGATTGTATGATCGTGATTGTATGATCGTGATTGTATGATCGTGATTGTATGATCGTGATTGTATGATCGTGATTGTATGATAGTAATTGTATGATTGTGATTGTATGATTGCGATTGTATGATTGTGATTTTATGATTGCGATTGAATGATTGTGATCGTATGATTGTGATTCTTTGATTGCGATTGTATGATTGTGATTGTATGATTGTGATTGTATGATTGTGGTTGTATGATTGTGATTGTATGATTGTGATTGTATGATTGTGGTTGTATGATTGTGATTGTATGATTGTGATTCTTTCATTGCGATTGTATGATTGTGATTGTATGATTGTGATTGTATGATTGTGATTGTATGATTGTGATTGTATGATTGTGATTGTATGATTGCGATTGTATGATTGTGATTGTATGATTGTGATTGTATGATAGTGATTGTATGATAGTGATTGTATGATTGTGATTGTATGATTGTGATTGTATGATTGCGATTGTATGATTATGATTGAATGATTGTGATAGTATGACTGTGATTGAGTGATTGTGATTGTGAGATTGTGATTGTATGATTTTGATTGTATGATGGTGATTGTATGATCGTGATTGTGAGATTGTGATTGTATGATTGTGATTGTATGATTGTGATTGTATGATTGTGATTGTATGATTGTGGTTGTATGATTGTGATTGTATGATTGTGATTCTTTCATTGCGATTGTATGATTGTGATTGTATGATTGTGATTGTATGATTGTGATTGTATGATTGTGATTGTATGATTGCGATTGTATGATTGTGATTGTATGATTGTGATTGTATGATAGTGATTGTATGATAATGATTGTATGATTGTGATTGTATGATTGTGATTGTATGATTGCGATTGTATGATTATGATTGAATGATTGTGATAGTATGACTGTGATTGTGTGATTGTGATTGTGAGATTGTGATTGTATGATTTTGATTGTATGATGGTGATTGTATGATCGTGATTGTGAGATTGTGATTGTATGATTGTGATTGTATGATTGTGATTGTATGATTGTGATTGTATGATTGTGATTGTATGATAGTAATTGTATGACTGTGATTGTATGATTGTGATTGTATGATTGTGATTGTATGATTGTGATTGAATGATTGTGATCGTATGATTGTGATGGTATGACTGTGATTGTATGATTGTGATTGTATAATTGTGATTGTATGATTGTGATTGTATGATTGTGATTGTATGATTGTGATTGTATGATTGTGATTGTATGATTGTGATTGTATGGTAGTAATTTTATGATTGTGATTGTATGATTGTGATTGTATGATTGTGATTGTATGATTGTGATTGTATGATTGTGATTGTATGATTGTGATTGTATGATTGTGATTGTATGATTGTGACTGTATGATTGTGATTGTATGATTGTGATTGTATGATTGTGAATGTATGATTGTGATTGTATGATTGTGATTGTATGATTGTGATTGTATGATTGTGATTGTATGATTGTGATCGTATGATTGTGGTTGTATAATTAAGGTTGTATGATTGTTTCTGTATGATTGTGATTGTATGATTGCGATTGTATGATTGTGATTGTATGATTGTGATTGTATGATTGTGATCGCATGATTGTGATTCTTTGATTGCGATTGTATGATTGTGATTGTATGATTGTGATTGTATGATTGTGATTGTATGATCGTGATTGTGAGATTGTGATTGTGAGATTGTGATTGTATGATTGTGATTGAATGATTGTGATTGAATGATTGTGATTGTATGATAGTAATTGTATGATTGTGATTGTATGATTGCGATTGTATGATTGTGATTGTATGATTGCGACTGTATGATTGTGATCGTATGATTGTGATTCTTTGATTGCGATTGTATGATTGTGATTGTATGATTGTGATTGTATGATTGTGATTGTATGATTGGGATCGTATGATTGTGATTGTAAGATTGTGATTGTGTGATTGCGATTGTATGATTGTGACTGTATGACTGTGATTGTATGACTGTGATCTTATGATTGTGATTGTATGATTGTGATTGTATGATTGTGATCGTATGATTGTGGTTGTATGATTCAGGTTGTATGATTATTTCTGTGTGATTGTGATTGTATGATTGCGATTGTATGATTGTGATTGTATGATTGTGATCGTATGATTGTGATTCTTTGATTGCGATTGTATGATTGCGATTGTATGATCGTGATTGTATGATCGTGATTGTATGATCGTGATTGTATGATCGTGATTGTATGATCGTGATTGTATGATAGTAATTGTATAATTGTGATTGTATGATTGCGATTGTATGATTGTGATTTTATGATTGCGATTGAATGATTGTGATCGTATGATTGTGATTCTTTGATTGCGATTGTATGATTGTGATTGTATGATTGTGATTGTATGATTGTGATTGTATGATTGTGATTGTATGATTGTGATTGTATGATTGTGATTGTATGATTGTGGTTGTATGATTGTGATTGTATGATTGTGATTCTTTCATTGCGATTGTATGATTGTGATTGTATGATTGTGATTGTATGATTGTGATTGTATGATTGTGATTGTATGATTTTGATTGTATGATTGTGATTGTATGATTGCGATTGTATGATTGTGATTGTATGATTGTGATTGTATGATAGTGATTGTATGATAGTGATTGTATGATTGTGATTGTATGATTGTGATTGTATGATTGCGATTGTATAATTATGATTGAATGATTGTGATTGTATGACTGTGATTGTGTGATTGTGATTGTGAGATTGTGATTGTATGATTTTGATTGTATGATGGTGATTGTATGATCGTGATTGTGAGATTGTGATTGTATGATTGTGATAGTATGATTGTGATTGTATGATTGTGATTGTATGATTGTGATTGTATGATTGTGATTGTATGATTGTGATTGTATGATTGTGATTGTATGATTGTGATTGTATGATTGTGACTGTATGATTGTGATTGTATGATTGTGATTGTATGATTGTGAATGTATGATTGTGATTGTATGATTGTGATTGTATGATTGTGATTGTATGATTGTGATTGTATGATTGTGATTGTATGATTGGGATCGTATGATTGTGATTGTAAGATTGTGATTGTGTGATTGCGATTGTATGATTGTGACTGTATGATTGTGATTGTATGATTGTGATTGTATGATCATGATTGTGAGATTGTGATTGTGAGATTGTGATTGTATGATTGTGATTGAATGATTGTGATTGTATGATAGTAATTGTATGATTGTGATTGTATGACTGCGATTGTATGATTGTGATTGTATGATTGCGACTGTATGATTGTGATCGTATGATTGTGATTCTTTGATTGCGATTGTATGATTGTGATTGTATGATTGTGATTGTATGATTGTGATTGTATGATTGGGATCGTATGATTGTGATTGTACGATTGTGATTGTGTGATTGCGATTGTATGATTGTGACTGTATGACTGTGATTGTATGATTTTGATTGTATGATTGTGATTGTATGATTGTGATTCTTTGATTGCGATTGTATGATTGCGATTGCATGATTGTGATTGTATGATTGTGATTGTATGATTGTGATTGTATGATTGTGATTGTATGATTGTGATTGAATGATTGTGATTGTATGATAGTAATTGTATGATTGTGATTGTATGATTGTGATTGTATGACTGTGATTGTATGATTGTGATTGTATGATTGTGATTGTATGATTGTGATCGTATGATTGTGGTTGTATAATTAAGGTTGTCTGATTGTTTCTGTATGATTGTGATTGTATGATTGCGATTGTATGATTGTGATTGAATGATTGTGATTGTATGATTGTGATTGCATGATTGTAATTGTACGATTGTGATTGTATGATTGTGATTGTATGATTGTGATTGTATGATTGTGATTGTATGATTGTGATTGTATGATTGTGATCGTATGATTGTGATTCTTTGATTGCGATTGTATGATTGCGATTGTATGATCGTGATTGTATGATCGTGATTGTACGATCGTGATTGTATGATCGTGATTGTATGATCGTGATTGTATGATAGTAATTGTATGATTGTGATTGTATGATTGCGATTGTATGATTGTGATTTTATGATTGCGATTGAATGATTGTGATCGTATGATTGTGATTCTTTGATTGCGATTGTATGATTGTGATTGTATGATTGTGATTGTATGATTGTGGTTGTATGATTGTGATTGTATGATTGTGATTCTTTCATTGCGATTGTATGATTGTGATTGTATGATTGTGATTGTATGATTGTGATTGTATGATTGTGATTGTATGATTGCGATTGTATGATTGTGATTGTATGATTGTGATTGTATGATAGTGATTGTATGATAGTGATTGTATGATTGTGATTGTATGATTGTGATTGTATGATTGCGATTGTATGATTATGATTGAATGATTGTGATAGTATGACTGTGATTGTGTGATTGTGATTGTGAGATTGTGATTGTATGATTTTGATTGTATGATGGTGATTGTATGATCGTGATTGTGAGATTGTGATTGTATGATTGTGATTGTATGATTGTGATTGTATGATTGTGATTGTATGATTGTGGTTGTATGATTGTGATTGTATGATTGTGATTCTTTCATTGCGATTGTATGATTGTGATTGTATGATTGTGATTGTATGATTGTGATTGTATGATTGTGATTGTATGATTGCGATTGTATGATTGTGATTGTATGATTGTGATTGTATGATAGTGATTGTATGATAATGATTGTATGATTGTGATTGTATGATTGTGATTGTATGATTGCGATTGTATGATTGTGATTGTATGATTGTGATTGTATGATTGTGAATGTATGATTGTGATTGTATGATTGTGATTGTATGATTGTGATTGTATGATTGTGATTGTATGATTGTGATTGTATGATTGGGATCGTATGATTGTGATTGTATGATTGTGATTGTATGATTGTGATTGTATGATTGTGAATGTATGATTGTGATTGTATGATTGTGATTGTATGATTGTGATTGTATGATTGTGATTGTATGATTGTGATTGTATGATTGGGATCGTATGATTGTGATTGTAAGATTGTGATTGTGTGATTGCGATTGTATGATTGTGACTGTATGATTGTGATTGTATGATTGTGATTGTATGATTGTGGTTGTATAATTAAGGTTGTATGATTGTTTCTGTATGATTGTGATTGTATGATTGCGATTGTATGATTGTGATTATATGATTGTGATTGTGTGATTGTGATTGTATGATTGTGATTGCATGATTGTGATTGTATGATTGTGATTGTATGATTGTGATTGTATGATTGTGATTGTATGATTGTGATTGTATGATTGTGATTGTATGATTGGGATCGTATGATTGTGATTGTAAGATTGTGATTGTGTGATTGCGATTGTATGATTGTGACTGTATGACTGTGATTGTATGACTGTGATCTTATGATTGTGATTGTATGATTGTGATTGTATGATTGTGATCGTATGATTGTGGTTGTATGATTCAGGTTGTATGATTATTTCTGTGTGATTGTGATTGTATGATTGCGATTGTATGATTGTGATTGTATGATTGTGATCGTATGATTGTGATTCTTTGATTGCGATTGTATGATTGCGATTGTATGATCGTGATTGTATGATCGTGATTGTATGATCGTGATTGTATGATCGTGATTGTATGATCGTGATTGTATGATCGTGATTGTATGATAGTAATTGTATAATTGTGATTGTATGATTGCGATTGTATGATTGTGATTTTATGATTGCGATTGAATGATTGTGATCGTATGATTGTGATTCTTTGATTGCGATTGTATGATTGTGATTGTATGATTGTGATTGTATGATTGTGATTGTATGATTGTGATTGTATGATTGTGATTGTATGATTGTGGTTGTATGATTGTGATTGTATGATTGTGATTCTTTCATTGCGATTGTATGATTGTGATTGTATGATTGTGATTGTATGATTGTGATTGTATGATAGTAATTGTATGATTGTGATCGTATGATTGTGATTGTATGATTGTGATTGTATGATTGTGATCGTATGATTGTGGTTGTATAATTCAGGTTGTATGATTATTTCTGTGTGATTGTGATTGTATGATTGCGATTGTATGATTGTGATTGTATGATTGTGATTGTATGATTGTGATCGTATGATTGTGATTCTTTGATTGCGATTGTATGATTGCGATTGTATGATCGTGATTGTATGATCGTGATTGTATGATCGTGATTGTATGATCGTGATTGTATGATCGTGATTGTATGATAGTAATTGTATGATTGTGATTGTATGATTGCGATTGTATGATTGTGATTTTATGATTGCGATTGAATGATTGTGATCGTATGATTGTGATTCTTTGATTGCGATTGTATGATTGTGATTGTATGATTGTGATTGTATGATTGTGATTGTATGATTGTGGTTGTATGATTGTGATTGTATGATTGTGATTGTATGATTGTGGTTGTATGATTGTGATTGTATGATTGTGATTCTTTCATTGCGATTGTATGATTGTGATTGTATGATTGTGATTGTATGATTGTGATTGTATGATTGTGATTGTATGATTGTGATTGTATGATTGTGATTGTATGATTGCGATTGTATGATTGTGATTGTATGATTGTGATTGTATGATAGTGATTGTATGATAGTGATTGTATGATTGTGATTGTATGATTGTGATTGTATGATTGCGATTGTATGATTATGATTGAATGATTGTGATAGTATGACTGTGATTGTGTGATTGTGATTGTGAGATTGTGATTGTATGATTTTGATTGTATGATGGTGATTGTATGATCGTGATTGTGAGATTGTGATTGTATGATTGTGATTGTATGATTGTGATTGTATGATTGTGATTGTATGATTGTGGTTGTATGATTGTGATTGTATGATTGTGATTCTTTCATTGCGATTGTATGATTGTGATTGTATGATTGTGATTGTATGATTGTGATTGTATGATTGTGATTGTATGATTGCGATTGTATGATTGTGATTGTATGATTGTGATTGTATGATAGTGATTGTATGATAATGATTGTATGATTGTGATTGTATGATTGTGATTGTATGATTGCGATTGTATGATTATGATTGAATGATTGTGATAGTATGACTGTGATTGTGTGATTGTGATTGTGAGATTGTGATTGTATGATTTTGATTGTATGATGGTGATTGTATGATCGTGATTGTGAGATTGTGATTGTATGATTGTGATTGTATGATTGTGATTGTATGATTGTGATTGTATGATTGTGATTGTATGATTGTGATTGTATGATAGTAATTGTATGACTGTGATTGTATGATTGTGATTGTATGATTGTGATTGTATGATTGTGATTGAATGATTGTGATCGTATGATTGTGATGGTATGACTGTGATTGTATGATTGTGATTGTATAATTGTGATTGTATGATTGTGATTGTATGATTGTGATTGTATGATTGTGATTGTATGATTGTGATTGTATGATTGTGATTGTATGGTAGTAATTTTATGATTGTGATTGTATGATTGTGATTGTATGATTGTGATTGTATGATTGTGATTGTATGATTGTGATTGTATGATTGTGATTGTATGATTGTGATTGTATGATTGTGATTGTATGATTGTGATTGTATGATTGTGATTGTATGATTGTGACTGTATGATTGTGATTGTATGATTGTGATTGTATGATTGTGAATGTATGATTGTGATTGTATGATTGTGATTGTATGATTGTGATTGTATGATTGTGATTGTATGATTGTGATTGTATGATTGGGATCGTATGATTGTGATTGTAAGATTGTGATTGTGTGATTGCGATTGTATGATTGTGACTGTGTGATTGTGATTGTATGATTGTGATTGTATGATTGTGGTTGTATAATTAAGGTTGTATGATTGTTTCTGTATGATTGTGATTGTATGATTGCGATTGTATGATTGTGATTGTATGATTGTGGTTGTATGATTGTGATTGTATGATTGTGATTCTTTCATTGCGATTGTATGATTGTGATTGTATGATTGTGATTGTATGATTGTGATTGTATGATTGTGATTGTATGATTGCGATTGTATGATTGTGATTGTATGATTGTGATTGTATGATAGTGATTGTATGATAGTGATTGTATGATTGTGATTGTATGATTGTGATTGTATGATTGCGATTGTATGATTATGATTGAATGATTGTGATAGTATGACTGTGATTGTGTGATTGTGATTGTGAGATTGTGATTGTATGATTTTGATTGTATGATGGTGATTGTATGATCGTGATTGTGAGATTGTGATTGTATGATTGTGATTGTATGATTGTGATTGTATGATTGTGATTGTATGATTGTGATTGTATGATTGTGATTGTATGATAGTAATTGTATGACTGTGATTGTATGATTGTGATTGTATGATTGTGATTGTATGATTGTGATTGTATGATTGTGACTGTATGATTGTGATTGTATGATTGTGATTGTATGATTGTGGTTGTATAATTAAGGTTGTATGATTGTTTCTGTATGATTGTGATTGTATGATTGCGATTGTATGATTGTGATTGTATGATTGTGATTGTATGATTGTGATCGCATGATTGTGATTCTTTGATTGCGATTGTATGATTGTGATTGTATGATTGTGATTGTATGATTGTGATTGTATGATCGTGATTGTGAGATTGTGATTGTGAGATTGTGATTGTATGATTGTGATTGAATGATTGTGATTGTATGATAGTAATTGTATGATTGTGATTGTATGATTGCGATTGTATGATTGTGATTGTATGATTGCGACTGTATGATTGTGATCGTATGATTGTGATTCTTTGATTGCGATTGTATGATTGTGATTGTATGATTGTGATTGTATGATTGTGATTGTATGATTGGGATCGTATGATTGTGATTGTAAGATTGTGATTGTGTGATTGCGATTGTATGATTGTGACTGTATGACTGTGATTGTATGACTGTGATCTTATGATTGTGATTGTATGATTGTGATTGTATGATTGTGATCGTATGATTGTGGTTGTATGATTCAGGTTGTATGATTATTTCTGTGTGATTGTGATTGTATGATTGCGATTGTATGATTGTGATTGTATGATTGTGATCGTATGATTGTGATTCTTTGATTGCGATTGTATGATTGCGATTGTATGATCGTGATTGTATGATCGTGATTGTATGATCGTGATTGTATGATCGTGATTGTATGATCGTGATTGTATGATAGTAATTGTATAATTGTGATTGTATGATTGCGATTGTATGATTGTGATTTTATGATTGCGATTGAATGATTGTGATCGTATGATTGTGATTCTTTGATTGCGATTGTATGATTGTGATTGTATGATTGTGATTGTATGATTGTGATTGTATGATTGTGATTGTATGATTGTGATTGTATGATTGTGATTGTATGATTGTGGTTGTATGATTGTGATTGTATGATTGTGATTCTTTCATTGCGATTGTATGATTGTGATTGTATGATTGTGATTGTATGATTGTGATTGTATGATTGTGATTGTATGATTTTGATTGTATGATTGTGATTGTATGATTGCGATTGTATGATTGTGATTGTATGATTGTGATTGTATGATAGTGATTGTATGATAGTGATTGTATGATTGTGATTGTATGATTGCGATTGTATGATTATGATTGAATGATTGTGATTGTATGACTGTGATTGTGTGATTGTGATTGTGAGATTGTGATTGTATGATTTTGATTGTATGATGGTGATTGTATGATCGTGATTGTGAGATTGTGATTGTATGATTGTGATAGTATGATTGTGATTGTATGATTGTGATTGTATGATTGTGATTGTATGATTGTGATTGTATGATTGTGATTGTATGATTGTGATTGTATGATTGTGATTGTATGATTGTGACTGTATGATTGTGATTGTATGATTGTGATTGTATGATTGTGAATGTATGATTGTGATTGTATGATTGTGATTGTATGATTGTGATTGTATGATTGTGATTGTATGATTGTGATTGTATGATTGGGATCGTATGATTGTGATTGTAAGATTGTGATTGTGTGATTGCGATTGTATGATTGTGACTGTATGATTGTGATTGTATGATTGTGATTGTATGATCATGATTGTGAGATTGTGATTGTGAGATTGTGATTGTATGATTGTGATTGAATGATTGTGATTGTATGATAGTAATTGTATGATTGTGATTGTATGACTGCGATTGTATGATTGTGATTGTATGATTGCGACTGTATGATTGTGATCGTATGATTGTGATTCTTTGATTGCGATTGTATGATTGTGATTGTATGATTGTGATTGTATGATTGTGATTGTATGATTGGGATCGTATGATTGTGATTGTAAGATTGTGATTGTGTGATTGTGACTGTATGATTGTGATTGTATGATTGTGATTGTATGATTGTGAATGTATGATTGTGATTGTATGATTGTGATTGTATGATTGTGATTGTATGATTGTGATTGTATGATTGTGATTGTATGATTGTGATTGTATGATTGTGATTGTATGGTAGTAATTTTATGATTGTGATTGTATGATTGTGATTGTATGATTGTGATTGTATGATTGTGATTGTATGATTGTGATTGTATGATTGTGATTGTATGATTGTGATTGTATGATTGTGACTGTATGATTGTGATTGTATGATTGTGATTGTATGATTGTGAATGTATGATTGTGATTGTATGATTGTGATTGTATGATTGTGATTGTATGATTGTGATTGTATGATTGTGATTGTATGATTGGGATCGTATGATTGTGATTGTAAGATTGTGATTGTGCGATTGCGATTGTATGATTGTGACTGTATGATTGTGATTGTATGATTGTGATTGTATGATTGTGGTTGTATAATTAAGGTTGTATGATTGTTTCTGTATGATTGTGATTGTATGATTGCGATTGTATGATTGTGATTATATGATTGTGATTGTGTGATTGTGATTGTATGATTGTGATTGCATGATTGTGATTGTATGATTGTGATTGTATGATTGTGATTGTTTGATTGTGATTGTATGATTGTGATTGTATGATGGTGATTGTATGATTGTGATCGTATGATTGTGGTTGTATAATTAAGGTTGTATTATTGTTTCTGTATGATTGTGATTGTATGATTGCGATTGTATGATTGTGATTGTATGATTGTGATTGTATGATTGTGATCGCATGATTGTGATTCTCTGATTGCGATTGTATGATTGTGATTGTATGATTGTGATTGTATGATTGTGATTGTATGATCGTGATTGTGAGATTGTGATTGTGAGATTGTGATTGTATGATTGTGATTGAATGATTGTGATTGTATGATAGTAATTGTATGATTGTGATTGTATGATTGCGATTGTATGATTGTGATTGTATGATTGCGACTGTATGATTGTGATCGTATGATTGTGATTCTTTGATTGCGATTGTATGATTGTGATTGTATGATTGTGATTGTATGATTGTGATTGTATGATTGGGATCGTATGATTGTGATTGTAAGATTGTGATTGTGTGATTGCGATTGTATGATTGTGACTGTATGACTGTGATTGTATGACTGTGATCTTATGATTGTGATTGTATGATTGTGATTGTATGATTGTGATCGTATGATTGTGGTTGTATGATTCAGGTTGTATGATTATTTCTGTGTGATTGTGATTGTATGATTGCGATTGTATGATTGTGATTGTATGATTGTGATCGTATGATTGTGATTCTTTGATTGCGATTGTATGATTGCGATTGTATGATCGTGATTGTATGATCGTGATTGTATGATCGTGATTGTATGATCGTGATTGTATGATCGTGATTGTATGATAGTAATTGTATAATTGTGATTGTATGATTGCGATTGTATGATTGTGATTTTATGATTGCGATTGAATGATTGTGATCGTATGATTGTGATTCTTTGATTGCGATTGTATGATTGTGATTGTATGATTGTGGTTGTATGATTGTGATTGTATGATTGTGATTCTTTCATTGCGATTGTATGATTGTGATTGTATGATTGTGATTGTATGATTGTGATTGTATGATTGTGATTGTATGATTGTGATTGTATGATTTTGATTGTATGATTGTGATTGTATGATTGCGATTGTATGATTGTGATTGTATGATTGTGATTGTATGATAGTGATTGTATGATAGTGATTGTATGATTGTGATTGTATGATTGTGATTGTATGATTGCGATTGTATGATTATGATTGAATGATTGTGATTGTATGACTGTGATTGTGTGATTGTGATTGTGAGATTGTGATTGTATGATTTTGATTGTATGATGGTGATTGTATGATCGTGATTGTGAGATTGTGATTGTATGATTGTGATTGTATGATTGTGATTGTATGATTGTGATTGTATGATTGGGATCGTATGATTGTGATTGTAAGATTGTGATTGTGTGATTGCGATTGTATGATTGTGACTGTATGATTGTGATTGTATGATTGTGATTGTATGATTGTGGTTGTATAATTAAGGTTGTATGATTGTTTCTGTATGATTGTGATTGTATGATTGCGATTGTATGATTGTGATTATATGATTGTGATTGTGTGATTGTGATTGTATGATTGTGATTGCATGATTGCGATTGTATGATTGTGATTGTATGATTGTGATTGTATGATTGTGATTGTATGATTGTGATTGTATGATTGTGATTGTATGATTGTGATCGTATGATTGTGGTTGTATAATTAAGGTTGTATGATTGTTTCTGTATGATTGTGATTGTATGATTGCGATTGTATGATTGTGATTGTATGATTGTGATTGTATGATTGTGATCGCATGATTGTGATTCTTTGATTGCGATTGTATGATTGTGATTGTATGATTGTGATTGTATGATTGTGATTGTATGATCGTGATTGTGAGATTGTGATTGTGAGATTGTGATTGTATGATTGTGATTGAATGATTGTGATTGTATGATAGTAATTGTATGATTGTGATTGTATGATTGCGATTGTATGATTGTGATTGTATGATTGCGACTGTATGATTGTGATCGTATGATTGTGATTCTTTGATTGCGATTGTATGATTGTGATTGTATGATTGTGATTGTATGATTGTGATTGTATGATTGGGATCGTATGATTGTGATTGTAAGATTGTGATTGTGTGATTGCGATTGTATGATTGTGACTGTATGACTGTGATTGTATGACTGTGATCTTATGATTGTGATTGTATGATTGTGATTGTATGATTGTGATCGTATGATTGTGGTTGTATGATTCAGGTTGTATGATTATTTCTGTGTGATTGTGATTGTATGATTGCGATTGTATGATTGTGATTGTATGATTGTGATCGTATGATTGTGATTCTTTGATTGCGATTGTATGATTGCGATTGTATGATCGTGATTGTATGATCGTGATTGTATGATCGTGATTGTATGATCGTGATTGTATGATCGTGATTGTATGATAGTAATTGTATAATTGTGATTGTATGATTGCGATTGTATGATTGTGATTTTATGATTGCGATTGAATGATTGTGATCGTATGATTGTGATTCTTTGATTGCGATTGTATGATTGTGATTGTATGATTGTGATTGTATGATTGTGATTGTATGATTGTGATTGTATGATTGTGATTGTATGATTGTGATTGTATGATTGTGATTGTATGATTGTGGTTGTATGATTGTGATTGTATGATTGTGATTCTTTCATTGCGATTGTATGATTGTGATTGTATGATTGTGATTGTATGATTGTGATTGTATGATTGTGATTGTATGATTTTGATTGTATGATTGTGATTGTATGATTGCGATTGTATGATTGTGATTGTATGATTGTGATTGTATGATAGTGATTGTATGATAGTGATTGTATGATTGTGATTGTATGATTGTGATTGTATGATTGCGATTGTATGATTATGATTGAATGATTGTGATTGTATGACTGTGATTGTGTGATTGTGATTGTGAGATTGTGATTGTATGATTTTGATTGTATGATGGTGATTGTATGATCGTGATTGTGAGATTGTGATTGTATGATTGTGATAGTATGATTGTGATTGTATGATTGTGATTGTATGATTGTGATTGTATGATTGTGATTGTATGATTGTGATTGTATGATTGTGATTGTATGATTGTGATTGTATGATTGTGACTGTATGATTGTGATTGTATGATTGTGATTGTATGATTGTGAATGTATGATTGTGATTGTATGATTGTGATTGTATGATTGTGATTGTATGATTGTGATTGTATGATTGTGATTGTATGATTGGGATCGTATGATTGTGATTGTAAGATTGTGATTGTGTGATTGCGATTGTATGATTGTGACTGTATGATTGTGATTGTATGATTGTGATTGTATGATCATGATTGTGAGATTGTGATTGTGAGATTGTGATTGTATGATTGTGATTGAATGATTGTGATTGTATGATAGTAATTGTATGATTGTGATTGTATGACTGCGATTGTATGATTGTGATTGTATGATTGCGACTGTATGATTGTGATCGTATGATTGTGATTCTTTGATTGCGATTGTATGATTGTGATTGTATGATTGTGATTGTATGATTGTGATTGTATGATTGGGATCGTATGATTGTGATTGTAAGATTGTGATTGTGTGATTGTGACTGTATGATTGTGATTGTATGATTGTGATTGTATGATTGTGAATGTATGATTGTGATTGTATGATTGTGATTGTATGATTGTGATTGTATGATTGTGATTGTATGATTGTGATTGTATGATTGTGATTGTATGATTGTGATTGTATGGTAGTAATTTTATGATTGTGATTGTATGATTGTGATTGTATGATTGTGATTGTATGATTGTGATTGTATGATTGTGATTGTATGATTGTGATTGTATGATTGTGATTGTATGATTGTGACTGTATGATTGTGATTGTATGATTGTGATTGTATGATTGTGAATGTATGATTGTGATTGTATGATTGTGATTGTATGATTGTGATTGTATGATTGTGATTGTATGATTGTGATTGTATGATTGGGATCGTATGATTGTGATTGTAAGATTGTGATTGTGTGATTGCGATTGTATGATTGTGACTGTATGATTGTGATTGTATGATTGTGATTGTATGATTGTGGTTGTATAATTAAGGTTGTATGATTGTTTCTGTATGATTGTGATTGTATGATTGCGATTGTATGATTGTGATTATATGATTGTGATTGTGTGATTGTGATTGTATGATTGTGATTGCATGATTGTGATTGTATGATTGTGATTGTATGATTGTGATTGTATGATTGTGATTGTATGATTGTGATTGTATGGTTGTGATTGTATGATTGTGATCGCATGATTGTGATTCTTTGATTGCGATTGTATGATTGTGATTGTATGATTGTGATTGTATGATTGTGATTGTATGATCGTGATTGTGAGATTGTGATTGTGAGATTGTGATTGTATGATTGTGATTGAATGATTGTGATTGTATGATAGTAATTGTATGATTGTGATTGTATGATTGCGATTGTATGATTGTGATTGTATGATTGCGACTGTATGATTGTGATCGTATGATTGTGATTCTTTGATTGCGATTGTATGATTGTGATTGTATGATTGTGATTGTATCATTGTGATTGTATGATTGGGATCGTATGATTGTGATTGTAAGATTGTGATTGTGTGATTGCGATTGTATGATTGTGACTGTATGACTGTGATTGTATGACTGTGATCTTATGATTGTGATTGTATGATTGTGATTGTATGATTGTGATCGTATGATTGTGGTTGTATGATTCAGGTTGTATGATTATTTCTGTGTGATTGTGATTGTATGATTGCGATTGTATGATTGTGATTGTATGATTGTGATCGTATGATTGTGATTCTTTGATTGCGATTGTATGATTGCGATTGTATGATCGTGATTGTATGATCGTGATTGTATGATCGTGATTGTATGATCGTGATTGTATGATCGTGATTGTATGATAGTAATTGTATAATTGTGATTGTATGATTGCGATTGTATGATTGTGATTTTATGATTGCGATTGAATGATTGTGATCGTATGATTGTGATTCTTTGATTGCGATTGTATGATTGTGATTGTATGATTGTGATTGTATGATTGTGATTGTATGATTGTGATTGTATGATTGTGATTGTATGATTGTGATTGTATGATTGTGGTTGTATGATTGTGATTGTATGATTGTGATTGTATGATTGTGATTGTATGATTGTGATTGTATGATTGTGATTGTATGATTGGGATCGTATGATTGTGATTGTAAGATTGTGATTGTGTGATTGCGATTGTATGATTGTGACTGTGTGATTGTGATTGTATGATTGTGATTGTATGATTGTGGTTGTATAATTAAGGTTGTATGATTGTTTCTGTATGATTGTGATTGTATGATTGCGATTGTATGATTGTGATTGTATGATTGTGGTTGTATGATTGTGATTGTATGATTGTGATTCTTTCATTGCGATTGTATGATTGTGATTGTATGATTGTGATTGTATGATTGTGATTGTATGATTGTGATTGTATGATTGCGATTGTATGATTGTGATTGTATGATAGTGATTGTATGATAGTGATTGTATGATTGTGATTGTATGATTGTGATTGTATGATTGCGATTGTATGATTATGATTGAATGATTGTGATAGTATGACTGTGATTGTGTGATTGTGATTGTGAGATTGTGATTGTATGATTTTGATTGTATGATGGTGATTGTATGATCGTGATTGTGAGATTGTGATTGTATGATTGTGATTGTATGATTGTGATTGTATGATTGTGATTGTATGATTGTGATTGTATGATTGTGATTGTATGATAGTAATTGTATGACTGTGATTGTATGATTGTGATTGTATGATTGTGATTGTATGATTGTGATTGTATGATTGTGACTGTATGATTGTGATTGTATGATTGTGATTGTATGATTGTGGTTGTATAATTAAGGTTGTATGATTGTTTCTGTATGATTGTGATTGTATGATTGCGATTGTATGATTGTGATTGTATGATTGTGATTGTATGATTGTGATCGCATGATTGTGATTCTTTGATTGCGATTGTATGATTGTGATTGTATGATTGTGATTGTATGATTGTGATTGTATGATCGTGATTGTGAGATTGTGATTGTGAGATTGTGATTGTATGATTGTGATTGAATGATTGTGATTGTATGATAGTAATTGTATGATTGTGATTGTATGATTGCGATTGTATGATTGTGATTGTATGATTGCGACTGTATGATTGTGATCGTATGATTGTGATTCTTTGATTGCGATTGTATGATTGTGATTGTATGATTGTGATTGTATGATTGTGATTGTATGATTGGGATCGTATGATTGTGATTGTAAGATTGTGATTGTGTGATTGCGATTGTATGATTGTGACTGTATGACTGTGATTGTATGACTGTGATCTTATGATTGTGATTGTATGATTGTGATTGTATGATTGTGATCGTATGATTGTGGTTGTATGATTCAGGTTGTATGATTATTTCTGTGTGATTGTGATTGTATGATTGCGATTGTATGATTGTGATTGTATGATTGTGATCGTATGATTGTGATTCTTTGATTGCGATTGTATGATTGCGATTGTATGATCGTGATTGTATGATCGTGATTGTATGATCGTGATTGTATGATCGTGATTGTATGATCGTGATTGTATGATAGTAATTGTATAATTGTGATTGTATGATTGCGATTGTATGATTGTGATTTTATGATTGCGATTGAATGATTGTGATCGTATGATTGTGATTCTTTGATTGCGATTGTATGATTGTGATTGTATGATTGTGATTGTATGATTGTGATTGTATGATTGTGATTGTATGATTGTGATTGTATGATTGTGATTGTATGATTGTGGTTGTATGATTGTGATTGTATGATTGTGATTCTTTCATTGCGATTGTATGATTGTGATTGTATGATTGTGATTGTATGATTGTGATTGTATGATTGTGATTGTATGATTGTGATTGTATGATTTTGATTGTATGATTGTGATTGTATGATTGCGATTGTATGATTGTGATTGTATGATTGTGATTGTATGATAGTGATTGTATGATAGTGATTGTATGATTGTGATTGTATGATTGCGATTGTATGATTATGATTGAATGATTGTGATTGTATGACTGTGATTGTGTGATTGTGATTGTGAGATTGTGATTGTATGATTTTGATTGTATGATGGTGATTGTATGATCGTGATTGTGAGATTGTGATTGTATGATTGTGATAGTATGATTGTGATTGTATGATTGTGATTGTATGATTGTGATTGTATGATTGTGATTGTATGATTGTGATTGTATGATTGTGATTGTATGATTGTGATTGTATGATTGTGACTGTATGATTGTGATTGTATGATTGTGATTGTATGATTGTGAATGTATGATTGTGATTGTATGATTGTGATTGTATGATTGTGATTGTATGATTGTGATTGTATGATTGTGATTGTATGATTGGGATCGTATGATTGTGATTGTAAGATTGTGATTGTGTGATTGCGATTGTATGATTGTGACTGTATGATTGTGATTGTATGATTGTGATTGTATGATCATGATTGTGAGATTGTGATTGTGAGATTGTGATTGTATGATTGTGATTGAATGATTGTGATTGTATGATAGTAATTGTATGATTGTGATTGTATGACTGCGATTGTATGATTGTGATTGTATGATTGCGACTGTATGATTGTGATCGTATGATTGTGATTCTTTGATTGCGATTGTATGATTGTGATTGTATGATTGTGATTGTATGATTGTGATTGTATGATTGGGATCGTATGATTGTGATTGTAAGATTGTGATTGTGTGATTGTGACTGTATGATTGTGATTGTATGATTGTGATTGTATGATTGTGAATGTATGATTGTGATTGTATGATTGTGATTGTATGATTGTGATTGTATGATTGTGATTGTATGATTGTGATTGTATGATTGTGATTGTATGATTGTGATTGTATGATTGTGATTGTATGGTAGTAATTTTATGATTGTGATTGTATGATTGTGATTGTATGATTGTGATTGTATGATTGTGATTGTATGATTGTGATTGTATGATTGTGATTGTATGATTGTGATTGTATGATTGTGACTGTATGATTGTGATTGTATGATTGTGATTGTATGATTGTGAATGTATGATTGTGATTGTATGATTGTGATTGTATGATTGTGATTGTATGATTGTGATTGTATGATTGTGATTGTATGATTGGGATCGTATGATTGTGATTGTAAGATTGTGATTGTGCGATTGCGATTGTATGATTGTGACTGTATGATTGTGATTGTATGATTGTGATTGTATGATTGTGGTTGTATAATTAAGGTTGTATGATTGTTTCTGTATGATTGTGATTGTATGATTGCGATTGTATGATTGTGATTATATGATTGTGATTGTGTGATTGTGATTGTATGATTGTGATTGCATGATTGTGATTGTATGATTGTGATTGTATGATTGTGATTGTTTGATTGTGATTGTATGATTGTGATTGTATGATGGTGATTGTATGATTGTGATCGTATGATTGTGGTTGTATAATTAAGGTTGTATTATTGTTTCTGTATGATTGTGATTGTATGATTGCGATTGTATGATTGTGATTGTATGATTGTGATTGTATGATTGTGATCGCATGATTGTGATTCTCTGATTGCGATTGTATGATTGTGATTGTATGATTGTGATTGTATGATTGTGATTGTATGATCGTGATTGTGAGATTGTGATTGTGAGATTGTGATTGTATGATTGTGATTGAATGATTGTGATTGTATGATAGTAATTGTATGATTGTGATTGTATGATTGCGATTGTATGATTGTGATTGTATGATTGCGACTGTATGATTGTGATCGTATGATTGTGATTCTTTGATTGCGATTGTATGATTGTGATTGTATGATTGTGATTGTATGATTGTGATTGTATGATTGGGATCGTATGATTGTGATTGTAAGATTGTGATTGTGTGATTGCGATTGTATGATTGTGACTGTATGACTGTGATTGTATGACTGTGATCTTATGATTGTGATTGTATGATTGTGATTGTATGATTGTGATCGTATGATTGTGGTTGTATGATTCAGGTTGTATGATTATTTCTGTGTGATTGTGATTGTATGATTGCGATTGTATGATTGTGATTGTATGATTGTGATCGTATGATTGTGATTCTTTGATTGCGATTGTATGATTGCGATTGTATGATCGTGATTGTATGATCGTGATTGTATGATCGTGATTGTATGATCGTGATTGTATGATCGTGATTGTATGATAGTAATTGTATAATTGTGATTGTATGATTGCGATTGTATGATTGTGATTTTATGATTGCGATTGAATGATTGTGATCGTATGATTGTGATTCTTTGATTGCGATTGTATGATTGTGATTGTATGATTGTGGTTGTATGATTGTGATTGTATGATTGTGATTCTTTCATTGCGATTGTATGATTGTGATTGTATGATTGTGATTGTATGATTGTGATTGTATGATTGTGATTGTATGATTTTGATTGTATGATTGTGATTGTATGATTGCGATTGTATGATTGTGATTGTATGATTGTGATTGTATGATAGTGATTGTATGATAGTGATTGTATGATTGTGATTGTATGATTGTGATTGTATGATTGCGATTGTATGATTATGATTGAATGATTGTGATTGTATGACTGTGATTGTGTGATTGTGATTGTGAGATTGTGATTGTATGATTTTGATTGTATGATGGTGATTGTATGATCGTGATTGTGAGATTGTGATTGTATGATTGTGATTGTATGATTGTGATTGTATGATTGTGATTGTATGATTGGGATCGTATGATTGTGATTGTAAGATTGTGATTGTGTGATTGCGATTGTATGATTGTGACTGTATGATTGTGATTGCATGATTGTGATTGTATGATTGTGGTTGTATAATTAAGGTTGTATGATTGTTTCTGTATGATTGTGATTGTATGATTGCGATTGTATGATTGTGATTATATGATTGTGATTGTGTGATTGTGATTGTATGATTGTGATTGCATGATTGCGATTGTATGATTGTGATTGTATGATTGTGATTGTATGATTGTGATTGTATGATTGTGATTGTATGATTGTGATTGTATGATTGTGATCGTATGATTGTGGTTGTATAATTAAGGTTGTATGATTGTTTCTGTATGATTGTGATTGTATGATTGCGATTGTATGATTGTGATTGTATGATTGTGATTGTATGATTGTGATCGCATGATTGTGATTCTTTGATTGCGATTGTATGATTGTGATTGTATGATTGTGATTGTATGATTGTGATTGTATGATCGTGATTGTGAGATTGTGATTGTGAGATTGTGATTGTATGATTGTGATTGAATGATTGTGATTGTATGATAGTAATTGTATGATTGTGATTGTATGATTGCGATTGTATGATTGTGATTGTATGATTGCGACTGTATGATTGTGATCGTATGATTGTGATTCTTTGATTGCGATTGTATGATTGTGATTGTATGATTGTGATTGTATGATTGTGATTGTATGATTGGGATCGTATGATTGTGATTGTAAGATTGTGATTGTGTGATTGCGATTGTATGATTGTGACTGTATGACTGTGATTGTATGACTGTGATCTTATGATTGTGATTGTATGATTGTGATTGTATGATTGTGATCGTATGATTGTGGTTGTATGATTCAGGTTGTATGATTATTTCTGTGTGATTGTGATTGTATGATTGCGATTGTATGATTGTGATTGTATGATTGTGATCGTATGATTGTGATTCTTTGATTGCGATTGTATGATTGCGATTGTATGATCGTGATTGTATGATCGTGATTGTATGATCGTGATTGTATGATCGTGATTGTATGATCGTGATTGTATGATAGTAATTGTATAATTGTGATTGTATGATTGCGATTGTATGATTGTGATTTTATGATTGCGATTGAATGATTGTGATCGTATGATTGTGATTCTTTGATTGCGATTGTATGATTGTGATTGTATGATTGTGATTGTATGATTGTGATTGTATGATTGTGATTGTATGATTGTGATTGTATGATTGTGATTGTATGATTGTGATTGTATGATTGTGGTTGTATGATTGTGATTGTATGATTGTGATTCTTTCATTGCGATTGTATGATTGTGATTGTATGATTGTGATTGTATGATTGTGATTGTATGATTGTGATTGTATGATTTTGATTGTATGATTGTGATTGTATGATTGCGATTGTATGATTGTGATTGTATGATTGTGATTGTATGATAGTGATTGTATGATAGTGATTGTATGATTGTGATTGTATGATTGTGATTGTATGATTGCGATTGTATGATTATGATTGAATGATTGTGATTGTATGACTGTGATTGTGTGATTGTGATTGTGAGATTGTGATTGTATGATTTTGATTGTATGATGGTGATTGTATGATCGTGATTGTGAGATTGTGATTGTATGATTGTGATAGTATGATTGTGATTGTATGATTGTGATTGTATGATTGTGATTGTATGATTGTGATTGTATGATTGTGATTGTATGATTGTGATTGTATGATTGTGATTGTATGATTGTGACTGTATGATTGTGATTGTATGATTGTGATTGTATGATTGTGAATGTATGATTGTGATTGTATGATTGTGATTGTATGATTGTGATTGTATGATTGTGATTGTATGATTGTGATTGTATGATTGGGATCGTATGATTGTGATTGTAAGATTGTGATTGTGTGATTGCGATTGTATGATTGTGACTGTATGATTGTGATTGTATGATTGTGATTGTATGATCATGATTGTGAGATTGTGATTGTGAGATTGTGATTGTATGATTGTGATTGAATGATTGTGATTGTATGATAGTAATTGTATGATTGTGATTGTATGACTGCGATTGTATGATTGTGATTGTATGATTGCGACTGTATGATTGTGATCGTATGATTGTGATTCTTTGATTGCGATTGTATGATTGTGATTGTATGATTGTGATTGTATGATTGTGATTGTATGATTGGGATCGTATGATTGTGATTGTAAGATTGTGATTGTGTGATTGTGACTGTATGATTGTGATTGTATGATTGTGATTGTATGATTGTGAATGTATGATTGTGATTGTATGATTGTGATTGTATGATTGTGATTGTATGATTGTGATTGTATGATTGTGATTGTATGATTGTGATTGTATGATTGTGATTGTATGGTAGTAATTTTATGATTGTGATTGTATGATTGTGATTGTATGATTGTGATTGTATGATTGTGATTGTATGATTGTGATTGTATGATTGTGATTGTATGATTGTGATTGTATGATTGTGACTGTATGATTGTGATTGTATGATTGTGATTGTATGATTGTGAATGTATGATTGTGATTGTATGATTGTGATTGTATGATTGTGATTGTATGATTGTGATTGTATGATTGTGATTGTATGATTGGGATCGTATGATTGTGATTGTAAGATTGTGATTGTGTGATTGCGATTGTATGATTGTGACTGTATGATTGTGATTGTATGATTGTGATTGTATGATTGTGGTTGTATAATTAAGGTTGTATGATTGTTTCTGTATGATTGTGATTGTATGATTGCGATTGTATGATTGTGATTATATGATTGTGATTGTGTGATTGTGATTGTATGATTGTGATTGCATGATTGTGATTGTATGATTGTGATTGTATGATTGTGATTGTATGATTGTGATTGTATGATTGTGATTGTATGATTGTGATTGTATGATTGTGATCGTATGATTGTGGTTGTATAATTAAGGTTGTATGATTGTTTCTGTATGATTGTGATTGTATGATTGCGATTGTATGATTGTGATTGTATGGTTGTGATTGTATGATTGTGATCGCATGATTGTGATTCTTTGATTGCGATTGTATGATTGTGATTGTATGATTGTGATTGTATGATTGTGATTGTATGATCGTGATTGTGAGATTGTGATTGTGAGATTGTGATTGTGAGATTGTGATTGTATGATTGTGATTGAATGATTGTGATTGTATGATAGTAATTGTATGATTGTGATTGTATGATTGCGATTGTATGATTGTGATTGTATGATTGCGACTGTATGATTGTGATCGTATGATTGTGATTCTTTGATTGCGATTGTATGATTGTGATTGTATGATTGTGATTGTATCATTGTGATTGTATGATTGGGATCGTATGATTGTGATTGTAAGATTGTGATTGTGTGATTGCGATTGTATGATTGTGACTGTATGACTGTGATTGTATGACTGTGATCTTATGATTGTGATTGTATGATTGTGATTGTATGATTGTGATCGTATGATTGTGGTTGTATGATTCAGGTTGTATGATTATTTCTGTGTGATTGTGATTGTATGATTGCGATTGTATGATTGTGATTGTATGATTGTGATCGTATGATTGTGATTCTTTGATTGCGATTGTATGATTGCGATTGTATGATCGTGATTGTATGATCGTGATTGTATGATCGTGATTGTATGATCGTGATTGTATGATCGTGATTGTATGATAGTAATTGTATAATTGTGATTGTATGATTGCGATTGTATGATTGTGATTTTATGATTGCGATTGAATGATTGTGATCGTATGATTGTGATTCTTTGATTGCGATTGTATGATTGTGATTGTATGATTGTGATTGTATGATTGTGATTGTATGATTGTGATTGTATGATTGTGATTGTATGATTGTGATTGTATGATTGTGGTTGTATGATTGTGATTGTATGATTGTGATTGTATGATTGTGATTGTATGATTGTGATTGTATGATTGCGATTGTATGATTATGATTGAATGATTGTGATTGTATGACTGTGATTGTGTGATTGTGATTGTGAGATTGTGATTGTATGATTTTGATTGTATGATGGTGATTGTATGATCGTGATTGTGAGATTGTGATTGTATGATTGTGATAGTATGATTGTGATTGAATGATTGTGATTGTATGATAGTAATTGTATGATTGTGATTGTATGACTGCGATTGTATGATTGTGATTGTATGATTGCGACTGTATGATTGTGATCGTATGATTGTGATTCTTTGATTGCGATTGTATGATTGTGATTGTATGATTGTGATTGTATGATTGTGATTGTATGATTGGGATCGTATGATTGTGATTGTAAGATTGTGATTGTGTGATTGCGATTGTATGATTGTGACTGTATGACTGTGATTGTATGATTGTGATTGTATGATTGTGATTGTATGATTGTGATTCTTTGATTGCGATTGTATGATTGCGATTGCATGATTGTGATTGTATGATTGTGATTGTATGATTGTGATTGTATGATTGTGATTGTATGATTGTGATTGAATGATTGTGATTGTATGATAGTAATTGTATGATTGTGATTGTATGATTGTGATTGTATGACTGTGATTGTATGATTGTGATTGTATGATTGTGATTGTATGATTGTGATCGTATGATTGTGGTTGTATAATTAAGGTTGTCTGATTGTTTCTGTATGATTGTGATTGTATGATTGCGATTGTATGATTGTGATTGTATGATTGTGATTGTATGATTGTGATTGCATGATTGTAATTGTACGATTGTGATTGTATGATTGTGATTGTATGATTGTGATTGTATGATTGTGATGAGTATGATTGTGATTGTATGATTGTGATCGTATGATTGTGATTCTTTGATTGCGATTGTATGATTGCGATTGTATGATCGTGATTGTATGATCGTGATTGTACGATCGTGATTGTATGATCGTGATTGTATGATCGTGATTGTATGATAGTAATTGTATGATTGTGATTGTATGATTGCGATTGTATGATTGTGATTTTATGATTGCGATTGAATGATTGTGATCGTATGATTGTGATTCTTTGATTGCGATTGTATGATTGTGATTGTATGATTGTGATTGTATGATTGTGGTTGTATGATTGTGATTGTATGATTGTGATTGTATGATTGTGGTTGTATGATTGTGATTGTATGATTGTGATTCTTTCATTGCGATTGTATGACTGTGATTGTATGATTGTGATTGTATGATTGTGATTGTATGATTGTGATTGTATGATTGCGATTGTATGATTGTGATTGTATGATTGTGATTGTATGATAGTGATTGTATGATAGTGATTGTATGATTGTGATTGTATGATTGTGATTGTATGATTGCGATTGTATGATTATGATTGAATGATTGTGATAGTATGACTGTGATTGTGTGATTGTGATTGTGAGATTGTGATTGTATGATTTTGATTGTATGATGGTGATTGTATGATCGTGATTGTGAGATTGTGATTGTATGATTGTGATTGTATGATTGTGATTGTATGATTGTGATTGTATGATTGTGGTTGTATGATTGTGATTGTATGATTGTGATTCTTTCATTGCGATTGTATGATTGTGATTGTATGATTGTGATTGTATGATTGTGATTGTATGATTGTGATTGTATGATTGCGATTGTATGATTGTGATTGTATGATTGTGATTGTATGATAGTGATTGTATGATAATGATTGTATGATTGTGATTGTATGATTGTGATTGTATGATTGCGATTGTATGATTATGATTGAATGATTGTGATAGTATGACTGTGATTGTGTGATTGTGATTGTGAGATTGTGATTGTATGATTTTGATTGTATGATGGTGATTGTATGATCGTGATTGTGAGATTGTGATTGTATGATTGTGATTGTATGATTGTGATTGTATGATTGTGATTGTGTGATTGTGATTGTGTGATTGTGATTGTATGATTGTGATTGTATGATTGTGATTGTATGATGGTGATTGTATGATTGTGCTTGTATGATTGTGATTGTATGATTGTGATTGTATGATTGTGATTGTATGATTGTTAATGTATGATTGTGATTGTATGATTGTGATTGTATGATTTTGATTGTATGATTGTGATTGTATGATTGCGATTGTATGATTGTGATTGTATGATTGTGATTGTATGATAGTGATTGTATGATAGTGATTGTATGATTGTGATTGTATGATTGTGATTGTATGATTGCGATTGTATGATTATGATTGAATGATTGTGATTGTATGACTGTGATTGTGTGATTGTGATTGTGAGATTGTGATTGTATGATTTTGATTGTATGATGGTGATTGTATGATCGTGATTGTGAGATTGTGATTGTATGATTGTGATAGTATGATTGTGATTGTATGATTGTGATTGTATGATTGTGATTGTATGATTGTGATTGTATGATTGTGATTGTATGATTGTGATTGTATGATTGTGATTGTATGATTGTGACTGTATGATTGTGATTGTATGATTGTGATTGTATGATTGTGAATGTATGATTGTGATTGTATGATTGTGATTGTATGATTGTGATTGTATGATTGTGATTGTATGATTGTGATTGTATGATTGGGATCGTATGATTGTGATTGTAAGATTGTGATTGTGTGATTGCGATTGTATGATTGTGACTGTATGATTGTGATTGTATGATTGTGATTGTATGATAGTAATTGTATGATTGTGATTGTATGATTGCGATTGTATGATTGAGATTGTATGATTGCGATTGTATGTTTGTGATAGTAAGATTGTGATTGTATGATTGTGATTGTATGATTGTGATTGTATGATTGTGATTGTATGATTGTGATTGTATGACTGTGATTGTATGATTGTGATTGTATGATTGTGATTGTATGATTGTGATCGTATGATTGTGGTTGTATAATTAAGGTTGACTGATTGTTTCTGTATGATTGTGATTGTATGATTGCGATTGTATGATTGTGATTGTATGATTGTGATTGTATGATTGTGATTGTATGATTGTGATTGTATGATTGTGATTGTATGATTGTGATTGTATGATTGTGATTGCATGATTGTGATTGTATGATTGTGATTGTGTGATTGTGATTGTGTGATTGTGATTGTATGATTGTGATTGTATGATTGTGATTGTATGATGGTGATTGTATGATTGTGCTTGTATGATTGTGATTGTATGATTGTGATTGTATGATTGTGATTGTATGATTGTGATTGTATGATTGTGATTGTATGATTGTGATTGTATGATTGTGATTGTATGATTGTGATTGTGTGATTGTGATTGTGTGATTGTGATTGTATGATTGTGATTGTATGATTGTGATTGTATGATTGTGATTGTATGATTGTGATTGTATGATTGTGCTTGTATGATTGTGATTGTATGATTGTGATTGTATGATTGTGATTGTATGATTGTGATTGTATGATTGTGATTGTGAGATTGTGATTGTATGATTGTGGTTGTATGATTGTGATTGTATGATTGTGATTGTATGATTGTGATTGTATGATTGTGATTGTATGATTGCGATTGTATGATTGCGATTGTATGATTGTGATTGTATGATAGTGATTGTATGATAGTGATTGTATGATTGTGATTGTATGATTGTGATTGTATGATTGCGATTGTATGATTATGATTGAATGATTGTGATGGTATGACTGTGATTGTGTGATTGTGATTGTGAGATTGTGATTGTATGATTTTGATTGTATGATGGTGATTGTATGATCGTGATTGAGAGATTGTGATTGTATGATTGTGATTGTATGATTGTGATTGTATGATTGTGATTGTATGATTGTGATTGTATGATTGTGATTGTATGATAGTAATTGTATGACTGTGATTGTATGATTGTGATTGTATGATTGTGATTGTATGATTGTGATTGAATGATTGTGATCGTATGATTGTGATGGTATGACTGTGATTGTATGATTGTGATTGTATGATTGTGATTGTATGATTGTGATTGTATGATTGTGACTGTATGATTGTGATTGTATGATTGTGATTGTATGATTGTGAATGTATGATTGTGATTGTATGATTGTGATTGTATGATTGTGATTGTATGATTGTGATTGTATGATTGGGATCGTATGATTGTGATTGTAAGATTGTGATTGTGTGATTGCGATTGTATGATTGTGACTGTATGATTGTGATTGTATGATTGTGATTGTATGATTGAGATTGTATGATTGTGATTCTTTGATTGCGATTGTATGATTGTGATTGTATGATTGTGATTGTATGATTGTGATTGTATGATTGTGATTGTATGATTGCGATTGTATGATTGTGATTGTATGATTGTGATTGTATGACTGTGATTGTATGATTGTGATTGTATGACTGTGATTGTATGACTGTGATTGTATGATTGGGATTGTATGATTGTGATTGTATGATTGTGATTGTATGATTGTGATTGAATGATTGTGATCGTATGATTGTGATCGTATGATTGTGATCGTATGATTGTGATTGTAAGATTGTGATTGTGCGATTGCGGTTGTATGATTGTGATTGTATGATAGTAATTGTATGATTGTGATTGTATGATTGCGATTGTATGATTGTGATTTTATGATTGTGATTGTATGATTGTGATTGTATGATTGTGATTGTATGATTGTGATCGAATGATGGTGATTCTTTGATTGCGATTGTAAGATTGTGATTGTAAGATTGTGATTGTGGGATTGCGATTGTATGATTGTGATTGTATGATTGTGATTGTATGATTGTGATTGTATGATAGTAATTGTATGATTGTGATCGTATGATTGTGATTGTATGATTGTGATTGTATGATTGTGATCGTATGATTGTGGTTGTATAATTCAGGTTGTATGATTATTTCTGTGTGATTGTGATTGTATGATTGCGATTGTATGATTGTGATTGTATGATTGTGATTGTATGACTGTGATCGTATGATTGTGATTCTTTGATTGCGATTGTATGATTGCGATTGTATGATCGTGATTGTATGATCGTGATTGTATGATCGTGATTGTATGATCGTGATTGTATGATCGTGATTGTATGATAGTAATTGTATGATTGTGATTGTATGATTGCGATTGTATGATTGTGATTTTATGATTGCGATTGAATGATTGTGATCGTATGATTGTGATTCTTTGATTGCGATTGTATGATTGTGATTGTATGATTGTGATTGTATGATTGTGGTTGTATGATTGTGATTGTATGATTGTGGTTGTATGATTGTGATTGAATGATTGCGATTGTATGATTGTGATTGTATGATTGTGATTGTATGATAGTGATTGTATGATAGTGATTGTATGATTGTGATTGTATGATTGTGATTGTATGATTGCGATTGTATGATTATGATTGAATGATTGTGATTGTATGACTGTGATTGTGTGACTGTGATTGTGTGATTGTGATTGTGAGATTGTGATTGTATGATTTTGATTGTATGATGGTGATTGTATGATCGTGATTGTGAGATTGTGATTGTATGATTGTGATTGTATGATTGTGATTGTATGATTGTGATTGTATGATTGTGATTGTATGATTGTGATTGTATGATTGTGATTGTATGATAGTAATTGTATGACTGTGATTGTATGATTGTGATTGTATGATTGTGATTGTATGATTGTGATTGAATGATTGTGATCGTATGATTGTGATGGTATGACTGTGATTGTATGATTGTGATTGTATAATTGTGATTGTATGATTGTGTTTGTATGATTGTGATTGTATGATTGTGATTGTATGATTGTGATTGTATAATTGTGATTGTATGGTAGTAATTTTATGATTGTGATTGTATGATTGTGATTGTATGATTGTGATTGTATGATTGTGATTGTATGATTGTGATTGTATGATTGTGATTGTATGATTGTGATTGTGTGATTGTGATTGTGTGATTGTGATTGTATGATTGTGATTGTATGATTGTGATTGTATGATTGTGATTGTATGATTGTGATTGTATGATTGTGCTTGTATGATTGTGATTGTATGATTGTGATTGTATGATTGTGATTGTATGATTGTGATTGTATGATTGTGATTGTATGATTGTGATTGTATGATTGTGATTGTATGATTGTGATTGTATGATTGTGATTGTATGATTGTGATTGCATGATTGTGATTGTATGATTGTGATTGTGTGATTGTGATTGTGTGATTGTGATTGTATGATTGTGATTGTATGATTGTGATTGTATGATGGTGATTGTATGATTGTGCTTGTATGATTGTGATTGTATGATTGTGATTGTATGATTGTGATTCTTTGATTGCGATTGTATGATTGTGATTGTATGATTGTGATTGTATGATTGTGATTGTATGATTGTGATTGTATGATTGTGATTGTATGACTGTGATTGTATGATTGTGATTGTATGACTGTGATTGTATGACTGTGATTGTATGATTGTGATTGTATGATTGTGATTGTATGATTGTGATTGTATGATTGTGATTGAATGATTGTGATCGTATGATTGTGATCGTATGATTATGATCGTATGATTGTGATTGTAAGATTGTGATTGTGCGATTGCGGTTGTATGATTGTGATTGTATGATAGTAATTGTATGATTGTGATTGTATGATTGCGATTGTATGATTGTGATTTTATGATTGTGATTGTATGATTGTGATTGTATGATTGTGATTGTATGATTGTGATCGAATGATGGTGATTCTTTGATTGCGATTGTAAGATTGTGATTTTAAGATTGTGATTGTGGGATTGCGATTGTATGATTGTGATTGTATGATTGTGATTGTATGATTGTGATTGTATGATAGTAATTGTATGATTGTGATCGTATGATTGTGATTGTATGATTGTGATTGTATGATTGTGATCGTATGATTGTGGTTGTATAATTCAGGTTGTATGATTATTTCTGTGTGATTGTGATTGTATGATTGCGATTGTATGATTGTGATTGTATGATTGTGATTGTATGACTGTGATCGTATGATTGTGATTCTTTGATTGCGATTGTATGATTGCGATTGTATGATCGTGATTGTATGATCGTGATTGTATGATCGTGATTGTATGATCGTGATTGTATGATCGTGATTGTATGATAGTAATTGTATGATTGTGATTGTATGATTGCGATTGTATGATTGTGATTTTATGATTGCGATTGAATGATTGTGATCGTATGATTGTGATTCTTTGATTGCGATTGTATGATTGTGATTGTATGATTGTGATTGTATGATTGTGGTTGTATGATTGTGATTGTATGATTGTGGTTGTATGATTGTGGTTGTATGATTGTGATTGTATGATTGTGATTCTTTCATTGCGATTGTATGATTGTGATTGTATGATTGTGATTGTATGATTGTGATTGTATGATTGCGATTGTATGATTGTGATTGTATGATTGTGATTGTATGATAGTGATTGTATGATAGTGATTGTATGATTGTGATTGTATGATTGTGATTGTATGATTGCGATTGTATGATTATGATTGAATGATTGTGATTGTATGACTGTGATTGTGTGACTGTGATTGTGTGATTGTGATTGTGAGATTGTGATTGTATGATTTTGATTGTATGATGGTGATTGTATGATCGTGATTGTGAGATTGTGATTGTATGATTGTGATTGTATGATTGTGATTGTATGATTGTGATTGTATGATTGTGATTGTATGATTGTGATTGTATGATTGTGATTGTATGATAGTAATTGTATGACTGTGATTGTATGATTGTGATTGTATGATTGTGATTGTATGATTGTGATTGAATGATTGTGATCGTATGATTGTGATGGTATGACTGTGATTGTATGATTGTGATTGTATAATTGTGATTGTATGATTGTGATTGTATGATTGTGATTGTATGATTGTGATTGTATGATTGTGATTGTATGATTGTGATTGTATGGTAGTAATTTTATGATTGTGATTGTATGATTGTGATTGTATGATTGTGATTGTATGATTGTGATTGTATGATTGTGATTGTATGATTGTGACTGTATGATTGTGATTGTATGATTGTGATTGTATGATTGTGAATGTATGATTGTGATTGTATGATTGTGATTGTATGATTGTGATTGTATGATTGTGATTGTATGTTTGTGATTGTATGATTGGGATCGTATGATTGTGATTGTAAGATTGTGATTGTGTGATTGCGATTGTATGATTGTGACTGTATGATTGTGATTGTATGATTGTGATTGTATGATTGTAGTTGTATAATTAAGGTTGTATGATTGTTTCTGTATGATTGTGATTGTATGATTGCGATTGTATGATTGTGATTGTATGATTGTGATTGTGTGATTGTGATTGTATGATTGTGATTGCATGATTGTGATTGTATGATTGTGATTGTATGATTGTGATTGTATGATTGTGATTGTATGATTGTGATTGTATGATTGTGATTGTATGATTGTGATCGTATGATTGTGGTTGTATAATTAAGGTTGTATGATTGTTTCTGTATGATTGTGATTGTATGATTGCGATTGTATGATTGTGATTGTATGATTGTGATTGTATGATTGTGATCGCATGATTGTGATTCTTTGATTGCGATTGTATGATTGTGATTGTATGATTGTGATTGTATGATCGTGATTGTGAGATTGTGATTGTGAGATTGTGATTGTATGATTGTGATTGAATGATTGTGATTGTATGATAGTAATTGTATGATTGTGATTGTATGATTGCGATTGTATGATTGTGATTGTATGATTGCGACTCGATGATTGTGATCGTATGATTGTGATTCTTTGATTGCGATTGTATGATTGTGATTGTATGATTGTGATTGTATGATTGTGATTGTATGATTGGGATCGTATGATTGTGATTGTAAGGTTGTGATTGTGTGATTGCGATTGTATGATTGTGACTGTATGACTGTGATTGTATGACTGTGATCGTATGATTGTGATTGTATGATTGTGATTGTATGATTGTGATCGTATGATTGTGGTTGTATGATTCAGGTTGTATGATTATTTCTGTGTGATTGTGATTGTATGATTGCGATTGTATGATTGTGATTGTATGATTGTGATCGTATGATTGTGATTCTTTGATTGCGATTGTATGATTGCGATTGTATGATCGTGATTGTATGATCGTGATTGTATAATCGTGATTGTATGATCGTGATTGTATGATCGTGATTGTATGATAGTAATTGTATAATTGTGATTGTATGATTGCGATTGTATGATTGTGATTTTATGATTGCGATTGAATGATTGTGATCGTATGATTGTGATTCTTTGGTTGCGATTGTATGATTGTGATTGTATGATTGTGATTGTATGATTGTGATTGTATGATTGTGATTGTATGATTGTGATTGTATGATTGTGATTGTATGATTGTGATTGTATGATTGTGGTTGTATGATTGTGATTGTATGATTGTGATTCTTTCATTGCGATTGTATGATTGTGATTGTATGATTGTGATTGTATGATTGTGATTGTATGATTGTGATTGTATGATTGTGATTGTATGATTGTGATTGTATGATTGCGATTGTATGATTGTGATTGTATGATTGTGATTGTATGATAGTGATTGTATGATAGTGATTGTATGATTGTGATTGTATGATTGTGATTGTATGATTGCGATTGTATGATTATGATTGAATGATTGCGATTGTATGACTGTGATTGTGTGATTGTGATTGTGAGATTGTGATTGTATGATTTTGATTGTATGATGGTGAATGTATGATCGTGATTGTGAGATTGTGATTGTATGATTGTGATAGTATGATTGTGATTGTATGATTGTGATTGTATGATTGTGATTGTATGATTGTGATTGTATGATTGTGATTGTATGATTGTGATTGTATGATTGTGATTGTATGATTGTGACTGTATGATTGTGATTGTATGATTGTGATTGTATGATTGTGAATGTATGATTGTGATTGTATGATTGTGATTGTATGATTGTGATTGTATGATTGTGATTGTATGATTGTGATTGTATGATTGGGATCGTATGATTGTGATTGTAAGATTGTGATTGTGTGATTGCGATTGTATGATTGTGACTGTATGATTGTGATTGTATGATTGTGATTGTATGATTGTGATTGTATGATTGTGATTCTTTGATTGCGATTGTATGATTGTGATTGTATGATTGTGATTGTATGATTGTGATTGTATGATTGTGATTGTATGACTGTGATTGTATGATTGTGATTGTATGATTGTGATTGTATGATTGTGATTGTATGATTGTGATTGTATGATTGTGATTGCATGATTGTGATTGCATGATTGTGATTGTATGATTGTGATTGTATGATTGTGATTGTATGATTGTGATTGTATGATTGTGATTGTGTGATAGTGATTGTATGATTGTTTCTGTATGATTGTGATTGTATGATTGCGATTGTATGATTATGATTGTTTGATTGTGATCGTATGATTGTGGTTGTATAATTAAGGTTGTATGATTGTTTCTGTATGATTGTGATTGTATGATTGCGATTGTATGATTGTGATTGTATGATTGTGATTGTGTGATTGTGATTGTATGATTGTGATTGCATGATTGTGATTGTATGATTGTGATTGTATGATTGTGATTGTATGATTGTGATTGTATGATTGTGATTGTATGATTGTGATTGTATGATTGTGATCGTATGATTGTGGTTGTATAATTAAGGTTGTATGATTGTTTCTGCATGATTGTGATTGTATGATTGCGATTGTATGATTGTGATTGTATGATTGTGGTTGTATGATTGTGATCGCATGATTGTGATTCTTTGATTGCGATTGTATGATTGTGATTGTATGATTGTGATTGTATGATCGTGATTGTGAGATTGTGATTGTGAGATTGTGATTGTATGATTGTGATTGAATGATTGTGATTGTATGATAGTAATTGTATGATTGTGATTGTATGATTGCGATTGTATGATTGTGATTGTATGATTGCGACTGTATGATTGTGATCGTATGATTGTGATTCTTTGATTGCGATTGTATGATTGTGATTGTATGATTGTGATTGTATGATTGTGATTGTATGATTGGGATCGTATGATTGTGGTTGTAAGATTGTGATTGTGTGATTGCGATTGTATGATTGTGACTGTATGACTGTGATTGTATGATTGTGATTGTATGATTGTGATTGTATGATTGTGATTCTTTGATTGCGATTGTATGATTGCGATTGTATGATTGTGATTGTATGATTGTGATTGTATGATTGTGATTGTATGATTGTGATTGTATGATTGTGATTGTATGATTGTGATTGTATGATTGTGATTGTAAGATTGTGATTGTATGATTGTGATTGTATGATTGTGATTGCATGATTGTGATTGTATGATTGTGATTGTATGATTGTGATTGTATGATTGTGATTGTATGATTGTGATTGTATGATTGTGATTGTGTGATAGTGATTGTATGATTGTTTCTGTATGATTGTGATTGTATGATTGCGATTGTATGATTATGATTGTTTGATTGTGATTGTATGATTGTGATTGTGTGATTGTGATTGTGAGATTGTGATTGTATGATCGTGATTGTGAGATTGTGATTGTGAGATTGTGATTGTATGATTGGGATTGAATGATTGTGATTGTATGATAGTAATTGTATGATTGTGATTGTATGATTGCGATTGTATGATTGTGATTGTATGATTGTGATTGTATGATTGTGATCGTATGATTGTGATTCTTTGATTGCGATTGTATGATTGCGATTGTATGATTGTGATTGTATGATTGTGATTGTATGATTGTGGTTGTATGATTGTGATTGTATGATTGTGATTCTTTCATTGCGATTGTATGATTGTGATTGTATGATTGTGATTGTATGATTGTGATTGTATGTTTGTGATTGTATGATTGGGATCGTATGATTGTGATTGTAAGATTGTGATTGTGTGATTGCGATTGTATGATTGTGACTGTATGATTGTGATTGTATGATTGTGATTGTATGATTGTAGTTGTATAATTAAGGTTGTATGATTGTTTCTGTATGATTGTGATTGTATGATTGCGATTGTATGATTGTGATTGTATGATTGTGATTGTGTGATTGTGATTGTATGATTGTGATTGCATGATTGTGATTGTATGATTGTGATTGTATGATTGTGATTGTATGATTGTGATTGTATGATTGTGATTGTATGATTGTGATTGTATGATTGTGATCGTATGATTGTGGTTGTATAATTAAGGTTGTATGATTGTTTCTGTATGATTGTGATTGTATGATTGCGATTGTATGATTGCGATTGTATGATTGTGATTGTATGATTGCGACTCGATGATTGTGATCGTATGATTGTGATTCTTTGATTGCGATTGTATGATTGTGATTGTATGATTGTGATTGTATGATTGTGATTGTATGATTGGGATCGTATGATTGTGATTGTAAGATTGTGATTGTGTGATTGCGATTGTATGATTGTGACTGTATGACTGTGATTGTATGACTGTGATCGTATGATTGTGATTGTATGATTGTGATTGTATGATTGTGATCGTATGATTGTGGTTGTATGATTCAGGTTGTATGATTATTTCTGTGTGATTGTGATTGTATGATTGCGATTGTATGATTGTGATTGTATGATTGTGATCGTATGATTGTGATTCTTTGATTGCGATTGTATGATTGCGATTGTATGATCGTGATTGTATGATCGTGATTGTATAATCGTGATTGTATGATCGTGATTGTATGATCGTGATTGTATGATAGTAATTGTATAATTGTGATTGTATGATTGCGATTGTATGATTGTGATTTTATGATTGCGATTGAATGATTGTGATCGTATGATTGTGATTCTTTGATTGCGATTGTATGATTGTGATTGTATGATTGTGATTGTATGATTGTGATTGTATGATTGTGATTGTATGATTGTGATTGTATGATTGTGATTGTATGATTGTGGTTGTATGATTGTGATTGTATGGTTGTGATTCTTTCATTGCGATTGTATGATTGTGATTGTATGATTGTGATTGTATGATTGTGATTGTATGATTGTGATTGTATGATTGTGATTGTATGATTGCGATTGTATGATTGTGATTGTATGATTGTGATTGTATGATAGTGATTGTATGATAGTGATTGTATGATTGTGATTGTATGATTGTGATTGTATGATTGCGATTGTATGATTATGATTGAATGATTGTGATTGTATGACTGTGATTGTGTGATTGTGATTGTGAGATTGTGATTGTATGATGTTGATTGTATGATGGTGAATGTATGATCGTGATTGTGAGATTGTGATTGTATGATTGTGATAGTATGATTGTGATTGTATGATTGTGATTGTATGATTGTGATTGTATGATTGTGATTGTATGATTGTGATTGTATGATTGTGATTGTATGATTGTGATTGTATGATTGTGACTGTATGATTGTGATTGTATGATTGTGATTGTATGATTGTGAATGTATGATTGTGATTGTATGATTGTGATTGTATGATTGTGATTGTATGATTGTGATTGTATGATTGTGATTGTATGATTGGGATCGTATGATTGTGATTGTAAGATTGTGATTGTGTGATTGCGATTGTATGATTGTGACTGTATGATTGTGATTGTATGATTGTGATTGTATGATTGTGATTGTATGATTGTGATTCTTTGATTGCGATTGTATGATTGTGATTGTATGATTGTGATTGTATGATTGTGATTGTATGATTGTGATTGTATGACTGTGATTGTATGATTGTGATTGTATGATTGTGATTGTATGATTGTGATTGTATGATTGTGATTGTATGATTGTGATTGCATGATTGTGATTGCATGATTGTGATTGTATGATTGTGATTGTATGATTGTGATTGTATGATTGTGATTGTATGATTGTGATTGTGTGATAGTGATTGTATGATTGTTTCTGTATGATTGTGATTGTATGATTGCGATTGTATGATTATGATTGTTTGATTGTGATCGTATGATTGTGGTTGTATAATTAAGGTTGTATGATTGTTTCTGTATGATTGTGATTGTATGATTGCGATTGTATGATTGTGATTGTATGATTGTGATTGTGTGATTGTGATTGTATGATTGTGATTGCATGATTGTGATTGTATGATTGTGATTGTATGATTGTGATTGTATGATTGTGAATGTATGATTGTGATTGTATGATTGTGATTGTATGATTGTGATCGTATGATTGTGGTTGTATAATTAAGGTTGTATGATTGTTTCTGCATGATTGTGATTGTATGATTGCGATTGTATGATTGTGATTGTATGATTGTGGTTGTATGATTGTGATCGCATGATTGTGATTCTTTGATTGCGATTGTATGATTGTGATTGTATGATTGTGATTGTATGATCGTGATTGTGAGATTGTGATTGTGAGATTGTGATTGTATGATTGTGATTGAATGATTGTGATTGTATGATAGTAATTGTATGATTGTGATTGTATGATTGCGATTGTATGATTGTGATTGTATGATTGCGACTGTATGATTGTGATCGTATGATTGTGATTCTTTGATTGCGATTGTATGATTGTGATTGTATGATTGTGATTGTATGATTGTGATTGTATGATTGGGATCGTATGATTGTGATTGTAAGATTGTGATTGTGTGATTGCGATTGTATGATTGTGACTGTATGACTGTGATTGTATGATTGTGATTGTATGATTGTGATTGTATGATTGTGATTCTTTGATTGCGATTGTATGATTGCGATTGTATGATTGTGATTGTGTGATAGTGATTGTATGATTGTTTCTGTATGATTGTGATTGTATGATTGCGATTGTATGATTATGATTGTTTGATTGTGATTGTATGATTGTGATTGTGTGATTGTGATTGTGAGATTGTGATTGTATGATCGTGATTGTGAGATTGTGATTGTGAGATTGTGATTGTATGATTGTGATTGAATGATTGTGATTGTATGATAGTAATTGTATGATTGTGATTGTATGATTGCGATTGTATGATTGTGATTGTATGATTGTGATTGTATGATTGTGATCGTATGATTGTGATTCTTTGATTGCGATTGTATGATTGCGATTGTATGATTGTGATTGTATGATTGTGATTGTATGATTGTGGTTGTATGATTGTGATTGTATGATTGTGATTCTTTCATTGCGATTGTATGATTGTGATTGTATGATTGTGATTGTATGATTGTGATTGTATGATTGTGATTGTATGATTGTGATTGTATGATTGTGATTGTATGATTGTGATCGTATGATTGTGGTTGTATAATTAAGGTTGTATGATTGTTTCTGTATGATTGTGATTGTATGATTGCGATTGTATGATTGTGATTGTATGATTGTGATTGTGTGATTGTGATTGTATGATTGTGATTGCATGATTCTGATTGTATGATTGTGATTGTATGATTGTGATTGTATGATTGTGATTGTATGATTGTGATTGTATGATTGTGATCGTATGATTGTGGTTGTATAATTAAGGTTGTATGATTGCGATTGTATGATTGTGATTGTATGATTGTGATTGTATGATTGTGATCGCATGATTGTGATTCTTTGATTGCGATTGTGTGATTGTGATTGTATGATTGTGATTGTATGATCGTGATTGTGAGATTGTGATTGTGAGATTGTGATTGTATGATTGTGATTGAATGATTGTGATTGTATGATAGTAATTGTATGATTGTGATTGTATGATTGCGATTGTATGATTGTGATTGTATGATTGCGATTGTATGATTGTGATTCCTTCATTGCGATTGTATGATTGTGATTGTATGATTGTGATTGTATGATTGTGATTGTATGATTGTGATCGTATGATTGTGGTTGTATAATTAAGGTTGTATGATTGTTTCTGTATGATTGTGATTGTATGATTGCGATTGTATGATTGTGATTGTATGATTGTGATTGTATGATTGTGATTGTATGATTGTGATTGCCTGATTGTGATTGTATGATTGTGATTGTATGATTGTGATTGTATGATTGTGATTGTATGATTGTGATTGTATGATTGTGATTGTATGATTGTGATTGTATGATTGTGATTGTATGATTGTGATTGTATGATTGTGATCGTATGATTGTGGTTGTATAATTAAGGTTGTATGATTGTTTCTGTATGATTGTGATTGTATGATTGCGATTGTATGATTGTGATTGTATGATTGTGATTGTATGATTGTGATTGTATGATTGTGATTGCCTGATTGTGATTGTATGATTGTGATTGTATGATTGTGATTGTATGATTGTGATTGTATGATTGTGATTGTATGATTGTGATTGTATGATTGTGATTGTATGATTGTGATTGTATGATTGTGATTGTATGATTGTGATTGTATGATTGCGATCGTATGATTGTGGTTGTATAATTAAGGTTGTCTGATTGTTTCTGTATGATTGTGATTGTATGATTGCGATTGTATGATTGTGATTGTATGATTGTGATTGTATGATTGTGATTGTATGATTGTGATTGTATGATTGTGATTGTATGATTGCGATTGTGTGATTGTGATTGTATGATTGTGATTGTATGATAGTGATTGTATGATTGTGATTGTATGATTGTGATTGAATGATTGTGATTGTATGACTGTGATTGTGTGATTGTGATTGTGAGATTGTGATTGTATGATTTTGATTGTATGATGGTGATTGTATGATCGTGATTGTGAGATTGTGATTGTATGATTGTGATTGTATGATTGTGATTGTATGATTGTGATTGTATGATTGTGATTGTATGATTGTGATTGTATGATTGTGATTGTATGATTGTGATTGTATGATTGTGATTGTATGATTGTGATTGTATGATTGTGATTGTATGATTGTGATCGTATGATTGTGGTCGTATGATTGTGATTGTATGATTGTGATCGCATGATTGTGATTCTTTGATTGCGATTGTATGATTGTGATTGTATGATTGTGATCGTATGATTGTGGTTGTATAATTAAGGTTGTCTGATTGTTTCTGTATGATTGTGATTGTATGATTGCGATTGTATGATTGTGATTGTATGATTGTGATTGTATGATTGTGATTGTATGATTGTGATTGTATGATTGCGATTGTGTGATTGTGATTGTATGATTGTGATTGTATGATAGTGATTGTATGATAGTGATTGTATGATTGTGATTGTATGATTGCGATTGTATGATTATGATTGAATGCTTGTGATTGTATGACTGTGATTGTGTGATTGTAATTGTGAGATTGTGATTGTATGATTTTGATTGTATGATGGTGATTGTATGATCGTGATTGTGAGATTGTGATTGTATGATTGTGATTGTATGATTGTGATTGTATGATTGTGATTGTATGATTGTGATTGTATGATTGTGATTGTATGATTGTGATTGTATGATTGTGATTGTATGATTGTGATTGTATGATTGTGATTGTATGATTGTGATTGTATGATTGTGATTGTATGATTGTGATTGTATGATTGTGATTGTATGATTGTGATTGTATGATTGTGATTGTATGATTGTGATCGTATGATTGTGATCGTATGATTGTGATTGTATGATTGTGATTGTATGATAGTAACTGTATGATTGTGATTGTATGATTGTGATTGTATGATTGTGATTGTATGATTGTGATTGTATGATTGTGATTCTTTGATTGCGACTGTATGATTGTGATTGTATGATTGTGATTGTATGATTGTGATTGTATGATTGTGATTGTATGATTGTGATTGTATGATTGTGATTGTATGATTGTGATTGTATGATTGTGATTGTATGATTGTGATTGTATGATTGTGATTGTATGATTGTGATTGTATGATTGTGATTGTATGATTGTGATTGTATGATTGTGATTGTATGATTGTGATTGCATGATTGTGATTGTATGATTGTGATTGTATGATTGTGATTGTATGATTGTGATTGTATGATTGTGATTGTATGATTGTGATTGTGTGATAGTGATTGTATGATTGTTTCTGTATGATTGTGATTGTATGATTGCGATTGTATGATTATGATTGTTTGATTGTGATTGTGTGATAGTGATTGTATGATTGTTTCTGTATGATTGTGATTGTATGATTGCGATTGTATGATTATGATTGTTTGATTGTGATTGTATGATTGTGATTGTGTGATTGTGATTGTGAGATTGTGATTGTATGATCGTGATTGTGAGATTGTGATTGTGAGATTGTGATTGTATGATTGTGATTGAATGATTGGGATTGTATGATAGTAATTGTATGATTGTGATTGTATGATTGCGATTGTATGATTGTGATTGTATGATTGTGATTGTATGATTGTGATCGTATGATTGTGATTCTTTGATTGCGATTGTATGATTGCGATTGTATGATTGTGATTGTACGATTGTGATTGTATGATTGTGGTTGTATGATTGTGATTGTATGATTGTGATTCTTTCATTGCGATTGTATGATTGTGATTTTATGATTGTGATTGTATGATTGTGATTGTATGATTGTGATCGTATGATTGTGGTTGTATAATTAAGCTTGTATGATTGTTTCTGTATGGTTGTGATTGTATGATTGCGATTGTATGATTGTGATTGTATGATTGTGATTGTGTGATTGTGATTGTATGATTGAGATTGCATGATTGTGATTGTATGATTGTGATTGTATGATTGCGATTGTATGATTGTGATCGTATGATTGTGATTCTTTGTTTGCGATTGTATGATTGTGATTGTATGATTGTGATTGTATGATTATGGTTGTATGATTGTGATTGTATGATTGTGATTCTTTCATTGCGATTGTATGATTGTGATTGTATGATTGTGATTGTATGATTGTGATTGTATGATTGTGATTGTATGATTGTGATTGTATGATTGTGATTGTATGATTGTGATTGTATGATTGTGATCGTATGATTGTGGTTGTATAATTAAGGTTGTATGATTGTTTCTGTATGATTGTGATTGTATGATTGCGATTGTATGATTGCGATTGTATGATTGTGATTGTATGATTGTGATTGTATGATTGTGATTGCCTGATTGTGATTGTATGATTGTGATTGTATGATTGTGATTGTATGATTGTGATTGTATGATTGTGATTGTATGATTGTGATTGTATGATTGTGATCGTATGATTGTTGTTGTATAATTAAGGTTGTATGATTGTTTCTGTATGATTGTGATTGTATGATTGCGATTGTATGATTGTGATTGTATGATTGTGATTGTATGATTGTGATTGTATGATTGTGATTGCCTGATTGTGATTGTATGATTGTGATCGTATGATTGTGGTTGTATAATTAAGGTTGTATGATTGTTTCTGTATGATTGTGATTGTATGATTGCGATTGTATGATTATGATTGTATAATTGTGATTGTATGATTGTGATTGTGTGATTGTGATTGTGTGATTGTGATTGTGAGATTTGATTGTATGATCGTGATTGTATGATCGTGATTGTGAGATTGTGATTGTATGATTGTGATTGAATGATTGTGATTGTATGATTGTGATTGTATGATTGTGATTGCCTGATTGTGATTGTATGATTGTGATTGTATGACTGTGATTGAATGATTGTGATTCTTTGATTGCGATTGCATGATTGTGATTGTATGATTGTGATTGTATGATTGTGATTGTATGATTGTGATTGCATGATTGTAATTGTACGATTGTGATTGTATGATTGTGATTGTATGATTGTGATTGTATGATTGTGATTGTATGATAGTGATTGTATGATTGTTTCTGTATGATTGTGATTGTATGATTGCGATTGTATGATTATGATTGTATGATTGTGATTGTATGATTGTGATTGTGTGATTGCGATTGTGTGATTGTGATTGTATGATTGTGATTGTATGATAGTAATTGTATGATTGTGATAGTATGATTGCGATTGTATGATTGTGATTGTATGATTGTGATTGTATGATTGTGATTGTATGATTGTAATCGTATGATTGTGATTCTTTCATTGCGATTGTATGATTGTGATTGTATGATTGTGATTGTATGATTGTGATTGTATGATTGTGATTGTATGATTGTGATTGTATGATTGTGATTGTATGATTGTGATTGTATGATTGTGATTGTATGATTGTGATTGTATGATTGTGATTGTGTGATTGTGATTGTATGATTGTGATTGTATGATTATGATTGTATGATTGTGATTGCATGATAGTGATTGTATGATTGTGATTGTATGATTGTGATTGTATGATTGTGACTGTATGATTGCGATTGTGTGATTGTGATTGTATGATAGTGATTGTATGATAGTGATTGTATGATAGTGATTGTATGATTGTGATTGTATGATTGCGATTGTATGATTATGATTGAATGATTGTGATTGTATGACTGTGATTGTGTGATTGTGATTGTGAGATTGTGATTGTATGATTTTGATTGTATGATGGTGATTGTATGATCGTGATTGTGAGATTGTGATTGTATGATTGTGATTGTATGATTGTGATTGTATGAGTGTGATTGTATGATTGTGATTGTATGATTGTGATTGTATGATTGTGATTGTGTGATAGTAATTGTATGATTGTGATTGTATGATTGTGATTGTATGATTGTGATTGTATGATTGTGATTGTATGATTGTGATCGTATGATTGTGATGGTATGACTGTGATTGTATGATTGTGATTGTATAATTGTGATTGTATGATTGTGATTGTATGGTTGTGATTGTATGATTGTGATTGAATGATTGTGATTGTATGATTGTGATTGTATGGTAGTAATTTTATGATTGTGATTGTATGATTGTGATTGTATGATTGCGATTGTATGATTGTGATTGTATGATTGTGATTGTATGATTGTGATTGTATGATTGTGATTGTATGATAGTAATTGTATGACTGTGATTGTATGATTGTGATTGTATGATTGTGATTGTATGATTGTGATTGAATGATTGTGATCGTATGATTGTGATGGTATGACTGTGATTGTATGATTGTGATTGTATAATTGTGATTGTATGATTGTGATTGTATGATTGTGATTGTATGATTGTGATTGTATGATTGTGATTGTATGATTGTGATTGTATGGTAGTAATTTTATGATTGTGATTGTATGATTGTGATTGTATGATTGTGATTGTATGATTGTGATTGTATGATTGTGATTGTATGATTGTGACTGTATGATTGTGATTGTATGATTGTGATTGTATGATTGTGAATGTATGATTGTGATTGTATGATTGTGATTGTATGATTGTGATTGTATGATTGTGATTGTATGTTTGTGATTGTATGATTGGGATCGTATGATTGTGATTGTAAGATTGTGATTGTGTGATTGCGATTGTATGATTGTGACTGTATGATTGTGATTGTATGATTGTGATTGTATGATTGTAGTTGTATAATTAAGGTTGTATGATTGTTTCTGTATGATTGTGATTGTATGATTGCGATTGTATGATTGTGATTGTATGATTGTGATTGTGTGATTGTGATTGTATGATTGTGATTGCATGATTGTGATTGTATGATTGTGATTGTATGATTGTGATTGTATGATTGTGATTGTATGATTGTGATTGTATGATTGTGATTGTATGATTGTGATCGTATGATTGTGGTTGTATAATTAAGGTTGTATGATTGTTTCTGTATGATTGTGATTGTATGATTGCGATTGTATGATTGTGATTGTATGATTGTGATTGTATGATTGTGATCGCATGATTGTGATTCTTTGATTGCGATTGTATGATTGTGATTGTATGATTGTGATTGTATGATCGTGATTGTGAGATTGTGATTGTGAGATTGTGATTGTATGATTGTGATTGAATGATTGTGATTGTATGATAGTAATTGTATGATTGTGATTGTATGATTGCGATTGTATGATTGTGATTGTATGATTGCGACTCGATGATTGTGATCGTATGATTGTGATTCTTTGATTGCGATTGTATGATTGTGATTGTATGATTGTGATTGTATGATTGTGATTGTATGATTGGGATCGTATGATTGTGATTGTAAGATTGTGATTGTGTGATTGCGATTGTATGATTGTGACTGTATGACTGTGATTGTATGACTGTGATCGTATGATTGTGATTGTATGATTGTGATTGTATGATTGTGATCGTATGATTGTGGTTGTATGATTCAGGTTGTATGATTATTTCTGTGTGATTGTGATTGTATGATTGCGATTGTATGATTGTGATTGTATGATTGTGATCGTATGATTGTGATTCTTTGATTGCGATTGTATGATTGCGATTGTATGATCGTGATTGTATGATCGTGATTGTATAATCGTGATTGTATGATCGTGATTGTATGATCGTGATTGTATGATAGTAATTGTATAATTGTGATTGTATGATTGCGATTGTATGATTATGATTTTATGATTGCGATTGAATGATTGTGATCGTATGATTGTGATTCTTTGGTTGCGATTGTATGATTGTGATTGTATGATTGTGATTGTATGATTGTGATTGTATGATTGTGATTGTATGATTGTGATTGTATGATTGTGATTGTATGATTGTGGTTGTATGATTGTGATTGTATGATTGTGATTCTTTCATTGCGATTGTATGATTGTGATTGTATGATTGTGATTGTATGATTGTGATTGTATGATTGTGATTGTATGATTGCGATTGTATGATTGTGATTGTATGATTGTGATTGTATGATAGTGATTGTATGATAGTGATTGTATGATTGTGATTGTATGATTGTGATTGTATGATTGCGATTGTATGATTATGATTGAATGATTGCGATTGTATGACTGTGATTGTGTGATTGTGATTGTGAGATTGTGATTGTATGATTTTGATTGTATGATGGTGAATGTATGATCGTGATTGTGAGATTGTGATTGTATGATTGTGATAGTATGATTGTGATTGTATGATTGTGAATGTATGATTGTGATTGTATGATTGTGATTGTATGATTGTGATTGTATGATTGTGATTGTATGATTGTGATTGTATGATTGTGACTGTATGATTGTGATTGTATGATTGTGATTGTATGATTGTGAATGTATGATTGTGATTGTATGATTGTGATTGTATGATTGTGATTGTATGATTGTGATTGTATGATTGTGATTGTATGATTGGGATCGTATGATTGTGATTGTAAGATTGTGATTGTGTGATTGCGATTGTATGATTGTGACTGTATGATTGTGATTGTATGATTGTGATTGTATGATTGTGATTGTATGATTGTGATTCTTTGATTGCGATTGTATGATTGTGATTGTATGATTGTGATTGTATGATTGTGATTGTATGATTGTGATTGTATGATTGTGATTGTATGACTGTGATTGTATGATTGTGATTGTATGATTGTGATTGTATGATTGTGATTGTATGATTGTGATTGTATGATTGTGATTGCATGATTGTGATTGCATGATTGTGATTGTATGATTGTGATTGTATGATTGTGATTGTATGATTGTGATTGTGTGATAGTGATTGTATGATTGTTTCTGTATGATTGTGATTGTATGATTGCGATTGTATGATTATGATTGTTTGATTGTGATCGTATGATTGTGGTTGTATAATTAAGGTTGTATGATTGTTTCTGTATGATTGTGATTGTATGATTGCGATTGTATGATTGTGATTGTATGATTGTGATTGTGTGATTGTGATTGTATGATTGTGATTGCATGATTGTGATTGTATGATTGTGATTGTATGATTGTGATTGTATGATTGTGATTGTATGATTGTGATTGTATGATTGTGATTGTATGATTGTGATCGTATGATTGTGGTTGTATAATTAAGGTTGTATGATTGTTTCTGCATGATTGTGATTGTATGATTGCGATTGTATGATTGTGATTGTATGATTGTGGTTGTATGATTGTGATCGCATGATTGTGATTCTTTGATTGCGATTGTATGATTGTGATTGTATGATTGTGATTGTATGATCGTGATTGTGAGATTGTGATTGTGAGATTGTGATTGTATGATTGTGATTGAATGATTGTGATTGTATGATAGTAATTGTATGATTGTGATTGTATGATTGCGATTGTATGATTGTGATTGTATGATTGCGACTGTATGATTGTGATCGTATGATTGTGATTCTTTGATTGCGATTGTATGATTGTGATTGTATGATTGTGATTGTATGATTGTGATTGTATGATTGGGATCGTATGATTGTGATTGTAAGATTGTGATTGTGTGATTGCGATTGTATGATTGTGACTGTATGACTGTGATTGTATGATTGTGATTGTATGATTGTGATTGTATGATTGTGATTCTTTGATTGCGATTGTATGATTGCGATTGTATGATTGTGATTGTATGATTGTGATTGCATGATTGTGATTGTATGATTGTGATTGTATGATTGTGATTGTATGATTGTGATTGTATGATTGTGATTGTAAGATTGTGATTGTATGATTGTGATTGTATGATTGTGATTGCATGATTGTGATTGTATGATTGTGATTGTATGATTGTGATTGTATGATTGTGATTGTATGATTGTGATTGTATGATTGTGATTGTGTGATAGTGATTGTATGATTGTTTCTGTATGATTGTGATTGTATGATTGCGATTGTATGATTATGATTGTTTGATTGTGATTGTATGATTGTGATTGTGTGATTGTGATTGTGAGATTGTGATTGTATGATCGTGATTGTGAGATTGTGATTGTGAGATTGTGATTGTATGATTGGGATTGAATGATTGTGATTGTATGATAGTAATTGTATGATTGTGATTGTATGATTGCGATTGTATGATTGTGATTGTATGATTGTGATTGTATGATTGTGATCGTATGATTGTGATTCTTTGATTGCGATTGTATGATTGCGATTGTATGATTGTGATTGTATGATTGTGATTGTATGATTGTGGTTGTATGATTGTGATTGTATGATTGTGATTCTTTCATTGCGATTGTATGATTGTGATTGTATGATTGTGATTGTATGATTGTGATTGTATGTTTGTGATTGTATGATTGGGATCGTATGATTGTGATTGTAAGATTGTAATTGTGTGATTGCGATTGTATGATTGTGACTGTATGATTGTGATTGTATGATTGTGATTGTATGATTGTAGTTGTATAATTAAGGTTGTATGATTGTTTCTGTATGATTGTGATTGTATGATTGCGATTGTATGATTGTGATTGTATGATTGTGATTGTGTGATTGTGATTGTATGATTGTGATTGCATGATTGTGATTGTATGATTGTGATTGTATGATTGTGATTGTATGATTGTGATTGTATGATTGTGATTGTATGATTGTGATTGTATGATTGTGATCGTATGATTGTGGTTGTATAATTAAGGTTGTATGATTGTTTCTGTATGATTGTGATTGTATGATTGCGATTGTATGATTGTGATTGTATGATTGTGATTGTATGATTGTGATCGCATGATTGTGATTCTTTGATTGCGATTGTATGATTGTGATTGTATGATTGTGATTGTATGATCGTGATTGTGAGATTGTGATTGTGAGATTGTGATTGTATGATTGTGATTGAATGATTGTGATTGTATGATAGTAATTGTATGATTGTGATTGTATGATTGCGATTGTATGATTGTGATTGTATGATTGCGACTCGATGATTGTGATCGTATGATTGTGATTCTTTGATTGCGATTGTATGATTGTGATTGTATGATTGTGATTGTATGATTGTGATTGTATGATTGGGATCGTATGATTGTGATTGTAAGATTGTGATTGTGTGATTGCGATTGTATGATTGTGACTGTATGACTGTGATTGTATGACTGTGATCGTATGATTGTGATTGTATGATTGTGATTGTATGATTGTGATCGTATGATTGTGGTTGTATGATTCAGGTTGTATGATTATTTCTGTGTGATTGTGATTGTATGATTGCGATTGAATGATTGTGATTGTATGATTGTGATCGTATGATTGTGATTCTTTGATTGCGATTGTATGATTGCGATTGTATGATCGTGATTGTATGATCGTGATTGTATAATCGTGATTGTATGATCGTGATTGTATGATCGTGATTGTATGATAGTAATTGTATAATTGTGATTGTATGATTGCGATTGTATGATTGTGATTTTATGATTGCGATTGAATGATTGTGATCGTATGATTGTGATTCTTTGATTGCGATTGTATGATTGTGATTGTATGATTGTGATTGTATGATTGTGATTGTATGATTGTGATTGTATGATTGTGATTGTATGATTGTGATTGTATGATTGTGGTTGTATGATTGTGATTGTATGGTTGTGATTCTTTCATTGCGATTGTATGATTGTGATTGTATGATTGTGATTGTATGATTGTGATTGTATGATTGTGATTGTATGATTGTGATTGTATGATTGCGATTGTATGATTGTGATTGTATGATTGTGATTGTATGATAGTGATTGTATGATAGTGATTGTATGATTGTGATTGTATGATTGTGATTGTATGATTGCGATTGTATGATTATGATTGAATGATTGTGATTGTATGACTGTGATTGTGTGATTGTGATTGTGAGATTGTGATTGTATGATGTTGATTGTATGATGGTGAATGTATGATCGTGATTGTGAGATTGTGATTGTATGATTGTGATAGTATGATTGTGATTGTATGATTGTGATTGTATGATTGTGATTGTATGATTGTGATTGTATGATAGTGATTGTATGATAGTGATTGTATGATTGTGATTGTATGATTGTGATTGTATGATTGCGATTGTATGATTATGATTGAATGATTGTGATTGTATGACTGTGATTGTGTGATTGTGATTGTGAGATTGTGATTGTATGATGTTGATTGTATGATGGTGAATGTATGATCGTGATTGTGAGATTGTGATTGTATGATTGTGATAGTATGATTGTGATTGTATGATTGTGATTGTATGACTGTGATTGTATGATTGTGATTGTATGATTGTGATTGTATGATTGTGATTGTATGATTGTGATTGTATGATTGTGATTGCATGATTGTGATTGCATGATTGTGATTGTATGATTGTGATTGTATGATTGTGATTGTATGATTGCGATTGTATGATTATGATTGTTTGATTGTGATCGTATGATTGTGGTTGTATAATTAAGGTTGTATGATTGTTTCTGTATGATTGTGATTGCATGATTGCGATTGTATGATTGTGATTGTATGATTGTGATTGTGTGATTGTGATTGTATGATTGTGATTGCATGATTGTGATTGTATGATTGTGATTGTATGTTTGTGATTGTATGATTGGGATCGTATGATTGTGATTGTAAGATTGTGATTGTGTGATTGCGATTGTATGATTGTGACTGTATGATTGTGATTGTATGATTGTGATTGTATGATTGTAGTTGTATAATTAAGGTTGTATGATTGTTTCTGTATGATTGTGATTGTATGATTGCGATTGTATGATTGTGATTGTATGATTGTGATTGTGTGATTGTGATTGTATGATTGTGATTGCATGATTGTGATTGTATGATTGTGATTGTATGATTGTGATTGTATGATTGTGATTGTATGATTGTGATTGTATGATTGTGATTGTATGATTGTGATCGTATGATTGTGGTTGTATAATTAAGGTTGTATGATTGTTTCTGTATGATTGTGATTGTATGATTGCGATTGTATGATTGTGATTGTATGATTGTGATTGTATGATTGTGATCGCATGATTGTGATTCTTTGATTGCGATTGTATGATTGTGATTGTATGATTGTGATTGTATGATCGTGATTGTGAGATTGTGATTGTGAGATTGTGATTGTATGATTGTGATTGAATGATTGTGATTGTATGATAGTAATTGTATGATTGTGATTGTATGATTGCGATTGTATGATTGTGATTGTATGATTGCGACTCGATGATTGTGATCGTATGATTGTGATTCTTTGATTGCGATTGTATGATTGTGATTGTATGATTGTGATTGTATGATTGTGATTGTATGATTGGGATCGTATGATTGTGATTGTAAGATTGTGATTGTGTGATTGCGATTGTATGATTGTGACTGTATGACTGTGATTGTATGACTGTGATCGTATGATTGTGATTGTATGATTGTGATTGTATGATTGTGATCGTATGATTGTGGTTGTATGATTCAGGTTGTATGATTATTTCTGTGTGATTGTGATTGTATGATTGCGATTGTATGATTGTGATTGTATGATTGTGATCGTATGATTGTGATTCTTTGATTGCGATTGTATGATTGCGATTGTATGATCGTGATTGTATGATCGTGATTGTATAATCGTGATTGTATGATCGTGATTGTATGATCGTGATTGTATGATAGTAATTGTATAATTGTGATTGTATGATTGCGATTGTATGATTGTGATTTTATGATTGCGATTGAATGATTGTGATCGTATGATTGTGATTCTTTGATTGCGATTGTATGATTGTGATTGTATGATTGTGATTGTATGATTGTGATTGTATGATTGTGATTGTATGATTGTGATTGTATGATTGTGATTGTATGATTGTGATTGTATGATTGTGGTTGTATGATTGTGATTGTATGGTTGTGATTCTTTCATTGCGATTGTATGATTGTGATTGTATGATTGTGATTGTATGATTGTGATTGTATGATTGTGATTGTATGATTGTGATTGTATGATTGCGATTGTATGATTGTGATTGTATGATTGTGATTGTATGATAGTGATTGTATGATAGTGATTGTATGATTGTGATTGTATGATTGTGATTGTATGATTGCGATTGTATGATTATGATTGAATGATTGTGATTGTATGACTGTGATTGTGTGATTGTGATTGTGAGATTGTGATTGTATGATGTTGATTGTATGATGGTGAATGTATGATCGTGATTGTGAGATTGTGATTGTATGATTGTGATAGTATGATTGTGATTGTATGATTGTGATTGTATGATTGTGATTGTATGATTGTGATTGTATGATTGTGATTGTATGATTGTGATTGTATGATTGTGATTGTATGATTGTGACTGTATGATTGTGATTGTATGATTGTGATTGTATGATTGTGAATGTATGATTGTGATTGTATGATTGTGATTGTATGATTGTGATTGTATGATTGTGATTGTATGATTGTGATTGTATGATTGGGATCGTATGATTGTGATTGTAAGATTGTGATTGTGTGATTGCGATTGTATGATTGTGACTGTATGATTGTGATTGTATGATTGTGATTGTATGATTGGGATCGTATGATTGTGATTGTAAGATTGTGATTGTGTGATTGCGATTGTATGATTGTGACTGTATGATTGTGATTGTATGATTGTGATTGTATGATTGTGATTGTATGATTGTGATTCTTTGATTGCGATTGTATGATTGTGATTGTATGATTGTGATTGTATGATTGTGATTGTATGATTGTGATTGTATGATTGTGATTGTATGACTGTGATTGTATGATTGTGATTGTATGATTGTGATTGTATGATTGTGATTGTATGATTGTGATTGTATGATTGTGATTGCATGATTGTGATTGCATGATTGTGATTGTATGATTGTGATTGTATGATTGTGATTGTATGATTGTGATTGTATGATTGTGATTGTGTGATAGTGATTGTATGATTGTTTCTGTATGATTGTGATTGTATGATTGCGATTGTATGATTATGATTGTTTGATTGTGATCGTATGATTGTGGTTGTATAATTAAGGTTGTATGATTGTTTCTGTATGATTGTGATTGTATGATTGCGATTGTATGATTGTGATTGTATGATTGTGATTGTGTGATTGTGATTGTATGATTGTGATTGCATGATTGTGATTGTATGATTGTGATTGTATGATTGTGATTGTATGATTGTGAATGTATGATTGTGATTGTATGATTGTGACTGTATGATTGTGATCGTATGATTGTGGTTGTATAATTAAGGTTGTATGATTGTTTCTGCATGATTGTGATTGTATGATTGCGATTGTATGATTGTGATTGTATGATTGTGGTTGTATGATTGTGATCGCATGATTGTGATTCTTTGATTGCGATTGTATGATTGTGATTGTATGATTGTGATTGTATGATCGTGATTGTGAGATTGTGATTGTGAGATTGTGATTGTATGATTGTGATTGAATGATTGTGATTGTATGATAGTAATTGTATGATTGTGATTGTATGATTGCGATTGTATGATTGTGATTGTATGATTGCGACTGTATGATTGTGATCGTATGATTGTGATTCTTTGATTGCGATTGTATGATTGCGATTGTATGATTGTGATTGTGTGATAGTGATTGTATGATTGTTTCTGTATGATTGTGATTGTATGATTGCGATTGTATGATTATGATTGTTTGATTGTGATTGTATGATTGTGATTGTGTGATTGTGATTGTGAGATTGTGATTGTATGATCGTGATTGTGAGATTGTGATTGTGAGATTGTGATTGTATGATTGTGATTGAATGATTGTGATTGTATGATAGTAATTGTATGATTGTGATTGTATGATTGCGATTGTATGATTGTGATTGTATGATTGTGATTGTATGATTGTGATCGTATGATTGTGATTCTTTGATTGCGATTGTATGATTGCGATTGTATGATTGTGATTGTATGATTGTGATTGTATGATTGTGGTTGTATGATTGTGATTGTATGATTGTGATTCTTTCATTGCGATTGTATGATTGTGATTGTATGATTGTGATTGTATGATTGTGATTGTATGATTGTGATTGTATGATTGTGATTGTATGATTGTGATTGTATGATTGTGATCGTATGATTGTGGTTGTATAATTAAGGTTGTATGATTGTTTCTGTATGATTGTGATTGTATGATTGCGATTGTATGATTGTGATTGTATGATTGTGATTGTGTGATTGTGATTGTATGATTGTGATTGCATGATTCTGATTGTATGATTGTGATTGTATGATTGTGATTGTATGATTGTGATTGTATGATTGTGATTGTATGATTGTGATCGTATGATTGTGGTTGTATAATTAAGGTTGTATGATTGCGATTGTATGATTGTGATTGTATGATTGTGATTGTATGATTGTGATCGCATGATTGTGATTCTTTGATTGCGATTGTGTGATTGTGATTGTATGATTGTGATTGTATGATCGTGATTGTGAGATTGTGATTGTGAGATTGTGATTGTATGATTGTGATTGAATGATTGTGATTGTATGATAGTAATTGTATGATTGTGATTGTATGATTGCGATTGTATGATTGTGATTGTATGATTGCGATTGTATGATTGTGATTCCTTCATTGCGATTGTATGATTGTGATTGTATGATTGTGATTGTATGATTGTGATTGTATGATTGTGATCGTATGATTGTGGTTGTATAATTAAGGTTGTATGATTGTTTCTGTATGATTGTGATTGTATGATTGCGATTGTATGATTGTGATTGTATGATTGTGATTGTATGATTGTGATTGTATGATTGTGATTGCCTGATTGTGATTGTATGATTGTGATTGTATGATTGTGATTGTATGATTGTGATTGTATGATTGTGATTGTATGATTGTGATTGTATGATTGTGATTGTATGATTGTGATTGTATGATTGTGATTGTATGATTGTGATCGTATGATTGTGGTTGTATAATTAAGGTTGTATGATTGTTTCTGTATGATTGTGATTGTATGATTGCGATTGTATGATTGTGATTGTATGATTGTGATTGTATGATTGTGATTGTATGATTGTGATTGCCTGATTGTGATTGTATGATTGTGATTGTATGATTGTGATTGTATGATTGTGATTGTATGATTGTGATTGTATGATTGTGATTGTATGATTGTGATTGTATGATTGTGATTGTATGATTGTGATTGTATGATTGTGATTGTATGATTGCGATCGTATGATTGTGGTTGTATAATTAAGGTTGTCTGATTGTTTCTGTATGATTGTGATTGTATGATTGCGATTGTATGATTGTGATTGTATGATTGTGATTGTATGATTGTGATTGTATGATTGTGATTGTATGATTGTGATTGTATGATTGCGATTGTGTGATTGTGATTGTATGATTGTGATTGTATGATAGTGATTGTATGATTGTGATTGTATGATTGTGATTGAATGATTGTGATTGTATGACTGTGATTGTGTGATTGTGATTGTGAGATTGTGATTGTATGATTTTGATTGTATGATGGTGATTGTATGATCGTGATTGTGAGATTGTGATTGTATGATTGTGATTGTATGATTGTGATTGTATGATTGTGATCGTATGATTGTGATTCTTTGATTGCGATTGTATGATTGTGATTGTATGATTGTGATTGTATGATTGTGATTGTATGATTGGGATCGTATGATTGTGATTGTAAGATTGTGATTGTGTGATTGCGATTGTATGATTGTGACTGTATGACTGTGATTGTATGATTGTGATTGTATGATTGTGATTGTATGATTGTGATTCTTTGATTGCGATTGTATGATTGCGATTGTATGATTGTGATTGTGTGATAGTGATTGTATGATTGTTTCTGTATGATTGTGATTGTATGATTGCGATTGTATGATTATGATTGTTTGATTGTGATTGTATGATTGTGATTGTGTGATTGTGATTGTGAGATTGTGATTGTATGATCGTGATTGTGAGATTGTGATTGTGAGATTGTGATTGTATGATTGTGATTGAATGATTGTGATTGTATGATAGTAATTGTATGATTGTGATTGTATGATTGCGATTGTATGATTGTGATTGTATGATTGTGATTGTATGATTGTGATCGTATGATTGTGATTCTTTGATTGCGATTGTATGATTGCGATTGTATGATTGTGATTGTATGATTGTGATTGTATGATTGTGGTTGTATGATTGTGATTGTATGATTGTGATTCTTTCATTGCGATTGTATGATTGTGATTGTATGATTGTGATTGTATGATTGTGATTGTATGATTGTGATTGTATGATTGTGATTGTATGATTGTGATTGTATGATTGTGATCGTATGATTGTGGTTGTATAATTAAGGTTGTATGATTGTTTCTGTATGATTGTGATTGTATGATTGCGATTGTATGATTGTGATTGTATGATTGTGATTGTGTGATTGTGATTGTATGATTGTGATTGCATGATTCTGATTGTATGATTGTGATTGTATGATTGTGATTGTATGATTGTGATTGTATGATTGTGATTGTATGATTGTGATCGTATGATTGTGGTTGTATAATTAAGGTTGTATGATTGCGATTGTATGATTGTGATTGTATGATTGTGATTGTATGATTGTGATCGCATGATTGTGATTCTTTGATTGCGATTGTGTGATTGTGATTGTATGATTGTGATTGTATGATCGTGATTGTGAGATTGTGATTGTGAGATTGTGATTGTATGATTGTGATTGAATGATTGTGATTGTATGATAGTAATTGTATGATTGTGATTGTATGATTGCGATTGTATGATTGTGATTGTATGATTGCGATTGTATGATTGTGATTCCTTCATTGCGATTGTATGATTGTGATTGTATGATTGTGATTGTATGATTGTGATTGTATGATTGTGATCGTATGATTGTGGTTGTATAATTAAGGTTGTATGATTGTTTCTGTATGATTGTGATTGTATGATTGCGATTGTATGATTGTGATTGTATGATTGTGATTGTATGATTGTGATTGTATGATTGTGATTGCCTGATTGTGATTGTATGATTGTGATTGTATGATTGTGATTGTATGATTGTGATTGTATGATTGTGATTGTATGATTGTGATTGTATGATTGTGATTGTATGATTGTGATTGTATGATTGTGATTGTATGATTGTGATCGTATGATTGTGGTTGTATAATTAAGGTTGTATGATTGTTTCTGTATGATTGTGATTGTATGATTGCGATTGTATGATTGTGATTGTATGATTGTGATTGTATGATTGTGATTGTATGATTGTGATTGCCTGATTGTGATTGTATGATTGTGATTGTATGATTGTGATTGTATGATTGTGATTGTATGATTGTGATTGTATGATTGTGATTGTATGATTGTGATTGTATGATTGTGATTGTATGATTGTGATTGTATGATTGTGATTGTATGATTGTGATTGTATGATTGCGATCGTATGATTGTGGTTGTATAATTAAGGTTGTCTGATTGTTTCTGTATGATTGTGATTGTATGATTGCGATTGTATGATTGTGATTGTATGATTGTGATTGTATGATTGTGATTGTATGATTGTGATTGTATGATTGTGATTGTATGATTGCGATTGTGTGATTGTGATTGTATGATTGTGATTGTATGATAGTGATTGTATGATTGTGATTGTATGATTGTGATTGAATGATTGTGATTGTATGACTGTGATTGTGTGATTGTGATTGTGAGATTGTGATTGTATGATTTTGATTGTATGATGGTGATTGTATGATCGTGATTGTGAGATTGTGATTGTATGATTGTGATTGTATGATTGTGATTGTATGATTGTGATTGTATGATTGTGATTGTATGATTGTGATTGTATGATTGTGATTGTATGATTGTGATTGTATGATTGTGATTGTATGATTGTGATTGTATGATTGTGATCGTATGATTGTGGTCGTATGATTGTGATTGTATGATTGTGATCGCATGATTGTGATTCTTTGATTGCGATTGTATGATTGTGATTGTATGATTGTGATCGTATGATTGTGGTTGTATAATTAAGGTTGTCTGATTGTTTCTGTATGATTGTGATTGTATGATTGCGATTGTATGATTGTGATTGTATGATTGTGATTGTATGATTGTGATTGTATGATTGTGATTGTATGATTGCGATTGTGTGATTGTGATTGTATGATTGTGATTGTATGATAGTGATTGTATGATAGTGATTGTATGATTGTGATTGTATGATTGCGATTGTATGATTATGATTGAATGCTTGTGATTGTATGACTGTGATTGTGTGATTGTAATTGTGAGATTGTGATTGTATGATTTTGATTGTATGATGGTGATTGTATGATCGTGATTGTGAGATTGTGATTGTATGATTGTGATTGTATGATTGTGATTGTATGATTGTGATTGTATGATTGTGATTGTATGATTGTGATTGTATGATTGTGATTGTATGATTGTGATTGTATGATTGTGATTGTATGATTGTGATTGTATGATTGTGATTGTATGATTGTGATTGTATGATTGTGATTGTATGATTGTGATTGTATGATTGTGATTGTATGATTGTGATTGTATGATTGTGATTGTATGATTGTGATCGTATGATTGTGATCGTATGATTGTGATTGTATGATTGTGATTGTATGATAGTAACTGTATGATTGTGATTGTATGATTGTGATTGTATGATTGTGATTGTATGATTGTGATTGTATGATTGTGATTCTTTGATTGCGACTGTATGATTGTGATTGTATGATTGTGATTGTATGATTGTGATTGTATGATTGTGATTGTATGATTGTGATTGTATGATTGTGATTGTATGATTGTGATTGTATGATTGTGATTGTATGATTGTGATTGTATGATTGTGATTGTATGATTGTGATTGTATGATTGTGATTGTATGATTGTGATTGTATGATTGTGATTGTATGATTGTGATTGTATGATTGTGATTGCATGATTGTGATTGTATGATTGTGATTGTATGATTGTGATTGTATGATTGTGATTGTATGATTGTGATTGTATGATTGTGATTGTGTGATAGTGATTGTATTATTGTTTCTGTATGATTGTGATTGTATGATTGCGATTGTATGATTATGATTGTTTGATTGTGATTGTGTGATAGTGATTGTATGATTGTTTCTGTATGATTGTGATTGTATGATTGCGATTGTATGATTATGATTGTTTGATTGTGATTGTATGATTGTGATTGTGTGATTGTGATTGTGAGATTGTGATTGTATGATCGTGATTGTGAGATTGTGATTGTGAGATTGTGATTGTATGATTGTGATTGAATGATTGGGATTGTATGATAGTAATTGTATGATTGTGATTGTATGATTGCGATTGTATGATTGTGATTGTATGATTGTGATTGTATGATTGTGATCGTATGATTGTGATTCTTTGATTGCGATTGTATGATTGCGATTGTATGATTGTGATTGTACGATTGTGATTGTATGATTGTGGTTGTATGATTGTGATTGTATGATTGTGATTCTTTCATTGCGATTGTATGATTGTGATTTTATGATTGTGATTGTATGATTGTGATTGTATGATTGTGATCGTATGATTGTGGTTGTATAATTAAGCTTGTATGATTGTTTCTGTATGGTTGTGATTGTATGATTGCGATTGTATGATTGTGATTGTATGATTGTGATTGTGTGATTGTGATTGTATGATTGAGATTGCATGATTGTGATTGTATGATTGTGATTGTATGATTGCGATTGTATGATTGTGATCGTATGATTGTGATTCTTTGTTTGCGATTGTATGATTGTGATTGTATGATTGTGATTGTATGATTATGGTTGTATGATTGTGATTGTATGATTGTGATTCTTTCATTGCGATTGTATGATTGTGATTGTATGATTGTGATTGTATGATTGTGATTGTATGATTGTGATTGTATGATTGTGATTGTATGATTGTGATTGTATGATTGTGATCGTATGATTGTGGTTGTATAATTAAGGTTGTATGATTGTTTCTGTATGATTGTGATTGTATGATTGCGATTGTATGATTGCGATTGTATGATTGTGACTGTATGATTGTGATTGTATGATTGTGATTGCCTGATTGTGATTGTATGATTGTGATTGTATGATTGTGATTGTATGATTGTGATTGTATGATTGTGATTGTATGATTGTGATTGTATGATTGTGATCGTATGATTGTTGTTGTATAATTAAGGTTGTATGATTGTTTCTGTATGATTGTGATTGTATGATTGCGATTGTATGATTATGATTGTATAATTGTGATTGTATGATTGTGATTGTGTGATTGTGATTGTGTGATTGTGATTGTGAGATTTGATTGTATGATCGTGATTGTATGATCGTGATTGTGAGATTGTGATTGTATGATTGTGATTGAATGATTGTGATTGTATGATTGTGATTGTATGATTGTGATTGCCTGATTGTGATTGTATGATTGTGATTGTATGACTGTGATTGAATGATTGTGATTCTTTGATTGCGATTGCATGATTGTGATTGTATGATTGTGATTGTATGATTGTGATTGTATGATTGTGATTGCATGATTGTAATTGTACGATTGTGATTGTATGATTGTGATTGTATGATTGTGATTGTATGATTGTTATTGTATGATAGTGATTGTATGATTGTTTCTGTATGATTGTGATTGTATGATTGCGATTGTATGATTATGATTGTATGATTGTGATTGTATGATTGTGATTGTGTGATTGCGATTGTGTGATTGTGATTGTATGATTGTGATTGTATGATAGTAATTGTATGATTGTGATAGTATGATTGCGATTGTATGATTGTGATTGTATGATTGTGATTGTATGATTGTGATTGTATGATTGTAATCGTATGATTGTGATTCTTTCATTGCGATTGTATGATTGTGATTGTATGATTGTGATTGTATGATTGTGATTGTATGATTGTGATTGTATGATTGTGATTGTATGATTGTGATTGTATGATTGTGATTGTATGATTGTGATTGTATGATTGTGATTGTATGATTGTGATTGTGTGATTGTGATTGTATGATTGTGATTGTATGATTATGATTGTATGATTGTGATTGCATGATAGTGATTGTATGATTGTGATTGTATGATTGTGATTGTATGATTGTGACTGTATGATTGCGATTGTGTGATTGTGACTGTATGATAGTGATTGTATGATAGTGATTGTATGATAGTGATTGTATGATTGTGATTGTATGATTGCGATTGTATGATTATGATTGAATGATTGTGATTGTATGACTGTGATTGTGTGATTGTGATTGTGAGATTGTGATTGTATGATTTTGATTGTATGATGGTGATTGTATGATCGTGATTGTGAGATTGTGATTGTATGATTGTGATTGTATGATTGTGATTGTATGAGTGTGATTGTATGATTGTGATTGTATGATTGTGATTGTATGATTGTGATTGTGTGATAGTAATTGTATGATTGTGATTGTATGATTGTGATTGTATGATTGTGATTGTATGATTGTGATTGTATGATTGTGATCGTATGATTGTGATGGTATGACTGTGATTGTATGATTGTGATTGTATAATTGTGATTGTATGATTGTGATTGTATGGTTGTGATTGTATGATTGTGATTGAATGATTGTGATTGTATGATTGTGATTGTATGGTAGTAATTTTATGATTGTGATTGTATGATTGTGATTGTATGATTGTGATTGTATGATTGTGATTGTATGATTGTGATTGTATGATTGTGATTGTATGATTGTGATTGTATGATTGTGATTGTATGATTGGGATCGTATGATTGTGATTGTAAGATTGTGATTGTGTGATTGCGATTGTATGATCGTGACTGTATGATTGTGATTGTATGATTGTGATTGTATGATTGTGATTGTATGATTGTGATTCTTTGATTGCGATTGTATGATTGTGATTGTATGATTGTGATTGTATGATTGTGATTGTATGATTGTGATTGTATGACTGTGATTGTATGATTGTGATTGTATGATTGTGATTGTATGATTGTGATTGTATGATTGTGATTGTATGATTGTGATTCTATGATTGTGATTGCATGATTGTGATTGTATGATTGTGATTGTATGATTGTGATTGTATGATTGTGATTGTATGATTGTTATTGTGTGATAGTGATTGTATGATTGTTTCTGTATGATTGTGATTGTATGATTGCGATTGTATGATTATGATTGTTTGATTGTGATTGTATGATTGTGATTGTGTGATTGTGATTGTGAGATTGTGATTGTATGATCGTGATTGTGAGATTGTGATTGTGAGATTGTGATTGTGTGATTGTGATTGAATGATTGTGATTGCATGATAGTAATTGTATGATTGTGATCGTATGATTGTGGTTGTATAATTAAGGTTGTATGATTGTTTCTGTATGATTGTGATTGTATGATTGCGATTGTATGATTGTGATTGTATGATTGTGATTGTATGATTGTGATTGTGTGATTGTGATTGTATGATTGTGATTGCATGATTGTGATTGTATGATTGTGATTGTATGATTGTGATTGTATGATTGTGATTGTATGATTGTGATTGTATGATTGTGATTGTATGATTGTGATTGTATGATTGTGATTGTATGATTGTGATTGTATGACTGTGATCCTATGATTGTGATTCTTTGATTGCGATTGTATGATTGTGATTGTATGATTGTGATTGTATGATTGTGATTGTATGATTGTGATTCTTTGATTGCGATTGTATGATGGTGATCGTATGATTGTGATCGTATAATTGTGATTGTATGATTGTGATTGTATGATTGTGATTGTATGATTGTGATTTTATGATTGTGATTGTGAGATTGTGATTGTATGATTGTGATTGTATGATTGTGGTTGTATGATTGTGGTTGTATGATTGTGATTGTATGATTGTGATGGTATGGTTGTGATTGTATGATTGTGATTGTATGATTGTGACTGTATGATTGTGATTGTATGACTGTCATTGTATGATTGTGATTGTATGATTATGATTGTATGGTTGTGATTGTATGATCGTGATTGTATGATTGCGATTATATGATTGCGATTGTATGATTGTGATTGTATGATTGTGATTGTATGATTGTGATTGCCTGATTGTGATTGTATGATTGTGATTGTATGATTGTGATTGTATGATTGTGATTGTATGATTGTGATTGTATGATTGTGATTGTATGATTGTGATTGTATGATTGTGATCGTATGATTGTTGTTGTATAATTAAGGTTGTATGATTGTTTCTGTATGATTGTGATTGTATGATTGCGATTGTATGATTGTGATTGTATGATTGTGATTGTATGATTGTGATTGTATGATTGTGATTGCCTGATTGTGATCGTATGATTGTGATCGTATGATTGTGGTTGTATAATTAAGGTTGTATGATTGTTTCTGTATGATTGTGATTGTATGATTGCGATTGTATGATTATGATTGTATAATTGTGATTGTATGATTGTGATTGTGTGATTGTGATTGTGTGATTGTGATTGTGAGATTTGATTGTATGATCGTGATTGTATGATCGTGATTGTGAGATTGTGATTGTATGATTGTGATTGAATGATTGTGATTGTATGATAGTAATTGTATGATTGTGATTGTATGATTGCGATTGTATGATTGTGATTGTATGATTGTGATTGTATGACTGTGATTGAATGATTGTGATTCTTTGATTGCGATTGCATGATTGTGATTGTATGATTGTGATTGTATGATTGTGATTGTATGACTGTGATTGCATGATTGTAATTGTACGATTGTGATTGTATGATTGTGATTGTATGATTGTGATTGTATGATTGTGATTGTATGATAGTGATTGTATGATTGTTTCTGTATGATTGTGATTGTATGATTGCGATTGTATGATTATGATTGTATGATAGTGATTGTATGATTGTTTCTGTATGATTGTGATTGTATGATTGCGATTGTATGATTATGATTGTATGATTGTGATTGTATGATTGTGATTGTGTGATTGCGATTGTGTGATTGTGATTGTATGATTGTGATTGTATGATAGTAATTGTATGATTGTGATAGTATGATTGCGATTGTATGATTGTGATTGTATGATTGTGATTGTATGATTGTCATTGTATGATTGTGATTGTATGATTGTGATTGTATGATTGTGATTGTATGATTGTGATTGTATGATTGTGATTGTATGATTGTGATTGTATGATTGTGATTGTATGATTGTGATTGTGTGATTGTGATTGTATGATTGTGATTGTATGATTATGATTGTATGATTGTGATTGCATGATAGTGATTGTATGATTGTGATTGTATGATTGTGATTGTATGATTGTGACTGTATGATTGCGATTGTGTGATTGTGATTGTATGATTGTGATTGTATGATTGGGATCGTATGATTGTGATTGTAAGATTGTGATTGTGTGATTGCGATTGTATGATTGTGACTGTATGATTGTGATTGTATGATTGTGATTGTATGATTGTGATTGTATGATTGTGATTCTTTGATTGCGATTGTATGATTGTGATTGTATGATTGTGATTGTATGATTGTGATTGTATGATTGTGATTGTATGATTGTGATTGTATGATTGTGATTGTATGACTGTGATTGTATGATTGTGATTGTATGATTGTGATTGTATGATTGTGATTGTATGATTGTGATTGTATGATTGTGATTCTATGATTGTGATTGCATGATTGTGATTGTATGATTGTGATTGTATGATTGTGATTGTATGATTGTGATTGTATGATTGTTATTGTGTGATAGTGATTGTATGATTGTTTCTGTATGATTGTGATTGTATGATTGCGATTGTATGATTATGATTGTTTGATTGTGATTGTATGATTGTGATTGTGTGATTGTGATTGTGAGATTGTGATTGTATGATCGTGATTGTGAGATTGTGATTGTGAGATTGTGATTGTGTGATTGTGATTGAATGATTGTGATTGTATGATAGTAATTGTATGATTGTGATCGTATGATTGTGGTTGTATAATTAAGGTTGTATGATTGTTTCTGTATGATTGTGATTGTATGATTGCGATTGTATGATTGTGATTGTATGATTGTGATTGTATGATTGTGATTGTGTGATTGTGATTGTATGATTGTGATTGCATGATTGTGATTGTATGATTGTGATTGTATGATTGTGATTGTATGATTGTGATTGTATGATTGTGATTGTATGATTGTGATTGTATGATTGTGATTGTATGATTGTGATTGTATGATTGTGATTGTATGACTGTGATCCTATGATTGTGATTCTTTGATTGCGATTGTATGATTGTGATTGTATGATTGTGATTGTATGATTGTGATTGTATGATTGTGATTCTTTGATTGCGATTGTATGATGGTGATCGTATGATTGTGATCGTATAATTGTGATTGTATGATTGTGATTGTATGATTGTGATTGTATGATTGTGATTTTATGATTGTGATTGTGTGATTGCGATTGTGTGATTGTGATTGTATGATTGTGATTGTATGATAGTAATTGTATGATTGTGATAGTATGATTGCGATTGTATGATTGTGATTGTATGATTGTGATTGTATGATTGTGATTGTATGATTGTGATCGTATGATTGTGATTCTTTCATTGCGATTGTATGATTGTGATTATATGATTGTGATTGTATGATTGTGATTGTATGATTGTGATTGTATGATTGTGATTGTATGATTGTGATTGTATGATTGTGATTGTATGATTGTGATTGTGTGATTGTGATTGTATGATTGTGATTGTATGATTATGATTGTATGATTGTGATTGCATGATAGTGATTGTATGATTGTGATTGTATGATTGTGATTGTATGATTGTGACTGTATGATTGCGATTGTGTGATTGTGATTGTATGATTGTGATTGTATGATAGTGATTGTATGATAGTGATTGTATGATTGTGATTGTATGATTGCGATTGTATGATTATGATTGAATGATTGTGATTGTATGACTGTGATTGTGTGATTGTGATTGTGAGATTGTGATTGTATGATTTTGATTGTATGATGGTGATTGTATGATCGTGATTGTGAGATTGTGATTGTATGATTGTGATTGTATGATTGTGATTGTATGATTGTGATTGTATGATTGTGATTGTATGATTGTGATTGTATGATTGTGATTGTGTGATAGTAATTGTATGATTGTGATTGTATGATTGTGATTGTATGATTGTGATTGTATGATTGTGATTGTATGATTGTGATCGTATGATTGTGATGGTATGACTGTGATTGTATGATTGTGATTGTATAATTGTGATTGTATGATTGTGATTGTATGGTTGTGATTGTATGATTGTGATTGAATGATTGTGATTGTATGATTGTGATTGTATGGTAGTAATTTTATGATTGTGATTGTATGATTGTGATTGTATGATTGTGATTGTATGATTGTGATTGTATGATTGTGATTGTATGATTGTGATTGTATGATTGTGATTGTATGATTGTGATTGTATGATTGTGATTGTATGATTGGGATCGTATGATTGTGATTGTAAGATTGTGATTGTGTGATTGCGATTGTATGATTGTGACTGTATGATTGTGATTGTATGATTGTGATTGTATGATTGTGATTGTATGATTGTGATTCTTTGATTGCGATTGTATGATTGTGATTGTATGATTGTGATTGTATGATTGTGATTGTATGATTGTGATTGTATGATTGTGATTGCATGATTGTGATTGTATGACTGTGATTGTATGATTGTGATTGTATGATTGTGATTGTATGATTGTGATTGTATGATTGTGATTCTATGATTGTGATTGCATGATTGTGATTGTATGATTGTGATTGTATGATTGTGATTGTATGATTGTGATTGTATGATTGTTATTGTGTGATAGTGATTGTATGATTGTTTCTGTATGATTGTGATTGTATGATTGCGATTGTATGATTATGATTGTTTGATTGTGATTGTATGATTGTGATTGTGTGATTGTGATTGTGAGATTGTGATTGTATGATCGTGATTGTGAGATTGTGATTGTGAGATTGTGATTGTGTGATTGTGATTGAATGATTGTGATTGTATGATAGTAATTGTATGATTGTGATCGTATGATTGTGGTTGTATAATTAAGGTTGTATGATTGTTTCTGTATGATTGTGATTGTATGATTGCGATTGTATGATTGTGATTGTATGATTGTGATTGTGTGATTGTGATTGTATGATTGTGATTGCATGATTGTGATTGTATGATTGTGATTGTATGATTGTGATTGTATGATTGTGATTGTATGATTGTGATTGTATGATTGTGATTGTATGATTGTGATTGTATGATTGTGATTGTATGATTGTGATTGTATGACTGTGATCCTATGATTGTGATTCTTTGCTTGCGATTGTATGATTGTGATTGTATGATTGTGATCGTATGATTGTGATTGTATGATTGTGATTGTATGATTGTGATTGTATGATTGTGATTGTATGATTGTGATTGTATGATTGTGATTGTATGATTGTGATTGTATGATTGTGATCGTATGATTGTGGTTGTATAATTAAGGTTGTATGATTGTTTCTGTATGATTGTGATTGTATGATTGCGATTGTATGATTGCGATTGTATGATTGTGATTGTATGATTGTGATTGTATGATTGTGATTGCCTGATTGTGATTGTATGATTGTGATTGTATGATTGTGATTGTATGATTGTGATTGTATGATTGTGATTGTATGATTGTGATTGTATGATTGTGATCGTATGATTGTTGTTGTATAATTAAGGTTGTATGATTGTTTGTGTATGATTGTGATTGTATGATTGCGATTGTATGATTGTGATCGTATGATTGTGATTGTATGATTGTGATTGTATGATTGTGATTGCCTGATTGTGATTGTATGATTGTGATCGTATGATTGTGGTTGTATAATTAAGGTTGTATGATTGTTTCTGTATGATTGTGATTGTATGATTGCGATTGTATGATTATGATTGTATAATTGTGATTGTATGATTGTGATTGTGTGATTGTGATTGTGTGATTGTGATTGTGAGATTTGATTGTATGATCGTGATTGTATGATCGTGATTGTGAGATTGTGATTGTATGATTGTGATTGAATGATTGTGATTGTATGATTGTGATTGTATGATTGTGATTGCCTGATTGTGATTGTATGATTGTGATTGTATGACTGTGATTGAATGATTGTGATTCTTTGATTGCGATTGCATGATTGTGATTGTATGATTGTGATTGTATGATTGTGATTGTATGATTGTGATTGCATGATTGTAATTGTACGATTGTGATTGTATGATTGTGATTGTATGATTGTGATTGTATGATAGTGATTGTATGATTGTTTCTGTATGATTGTGATTGTATGATTGCGATTGTATGATTATGATTGTATGATTGTGATTGTATGATTGTGATTGTGTGATTGCGATTGTGTGATTGTGATTGTATGATTGTGATTGTATGATAGTAATTGTATGATTGTGATAGTATGATTGCGATTGTATGATTGTGATTGTATGATTGTGATTGTATGATTGTGATTGTATGATTGTAATCGTATGATTGTGATTCTTTCATTGCGATTGTATGATTGTGATTGTATGATTGTGATTGTATGATTGTGATTGTATGATTGTGATTGTATGATTGTGATTGTATGATTGTGATTGTATGATTGTGATTGTATGATTGTGATTGTATGATTGTGATTGTATGATTGTGATTGTATGATTGTGATTGTATGATTGTGATTGTGTGATTGTGATTGTATGATTGTGATTGTATGATTATGATTGTATGATTGTGATTGCATGATAGTGATTGTATGATTGTGATTGTATGATTGTGATTGTATGATTGTGACTGTATGATTGCGATTGTGTGATTGTGATTGTATGATAGTGATTGTATGATAGTCATTGTATGATAGTGATTGTATGATTGTGATTGTATGATTGCGATTGTATGATTATGATTGAATGATTGTGATTGTATGACTGTGATTGTGTGATTGTGATTGTGAGATTGTGATTGTATGATTTTGATTGTATGATGGTGATTGTATGATCGTGATTGTGAGATTGTGATTGTATGATTGTGATTGTATGATTGTGATTGTATGAGTGTGATTGTATGATTGTGATTGTATGATTGTGATTGTATGATTGTGATTGTGTGATAGTAATTGTATGATTGTGATTGTATGATTGTGATTGTATGATTGTGATTGTATGATTGTGATTGTATGATTGTGATCGTATGATTGTGATGGTATGACTGTGATTGTATGATTGTGATTGTATAATTGTGATTGTATGATTGTGATTGTATGGTTGTGATTGTATGATTGTGATTGAATGATTGTGATTGTATGATTGTGATTGTATGGTAGTAATTTTATGATTGTGATTGTATGATTGTGATTGTATGATTGTGATTGTATGATTGTGATTGTATGATTGTGATTGTATGATTGTGATTGTATGATTGTGATTGTATGATTGTGATTGTATGATTGTGATTGTATGATTGTGATTGTATGATTGGGATCGTATGATTGTGATTGTAAGATTGTGATTGTGTGATTGCGATTGTATGATTGTGACTGTATGATTGTGATTGTATGATTGTGATTGTATGATTGTGATTGTATGATTGTGATTCTTTGATTGCGATTGTATGATTGTGATTGTATGATTGTGATTGTATGATTGTGATTGTATGATTGTGATTGTATGACTGTGATTGTATGATTGTGATTGTATGATTGTGATTGTATGATTGTGATTGTATGATTGTGATTGTATGATTGTGATTGTATGATTGTGATTCTATGATTGTGATTGCATGATTGTGATTGTATGATTGTGATTGTATGATTGTGATTGTATGATTGTGATTGTATGATTGTTATTGTGTGATAGTGATTGTATGATTGTTTCTGTATGATTGTGATTGTATGATTGCGATTGTATGATTATGATTGTTTGATTGTGATTGTATGATTGTGATTGTGTGATTGTGATTGTGAGATTGTGATTGTATGATCGTGATTGTGAGATTGTGATTGTGAGATTGTGATTGTGTGATTGTGATTGAATGATTGTGATTGCATGATAGTAATTGTATGATTGTGATCGTATGATTGTGGTTGTATAATTAAGGTTGTATGATTGTTTCTGTATGATTGTGATTGTATGATTGCGATTGTATGATTGTGATTGTATGATTGTGATTGTATGATTGTGATTGTGTGATTGTGATTGTATGATTGTGATTGCATGATTGTGATTGTATGATTGTGATTGTATGATTGTGATTGTATGATTGTGATTGTATGATTGTGATTGTATGATTGTGATTGTATGATTGTGATTGTATGATTGTGATTGTATGATTGTGATTGTGTGACTGTGATCCTATGATTGTGATTCTTTGATTGCGATTGTATGATTGTGATTGTATGATTGTGATTGTATGATTGTGATTGTATGATTGTGATTCTTTGATTGCGATTGTATGATGGTGATCGTATGATTGTGATCGTATAATTGTGATTGTATGATTGTGATTGTATGATTGTGATTGTATGATTGTGATTTTATGATTGTGATTGTGAGATTGTGATTGTATGATTGTGATTGTATGATTGTGATTGTATGATTGTGGTTGTATGATTGTGATTGTATGATTGTGATGGTATGGTTGTGATTGTATGATTGTGATTGTATGATTGTGACTGTATGATTGTGATTGTATGACTGTCATTGTATGATTGTGATTGTATGATTATGATTGTATGGTTGTGATTGTATGATCGTGATTGTATGATTGCGATTATATGATTGCGATTGTATGATTGTGATTGTATGATTGTGATTGTATGATTGTGATTGCCTGATTGTGATTGTATGATTGTGATTGTATGATTGTGATTGTATGATTGTGATTGTATGATTGTGATTGTATGATTGTGATTGTATGATTGTGATTGTATGATTGTGATCGTATGATTGTTGTTGTATAATTAAGGTTGTATGATTGTTTCTGTATGATTGTGATTGTATGATTGCGATTGTATGATTGTGATTGTATGATTGTGATTGTATGATTGTGATTGTATGATTGTGATTGCCTGATTGTGATTGTATGATTGTGATCGTATGATTGTGGTTGTATAATTAAGGTTGTATGATTGTTTCTGTATGATTGTGATTGTATGATTGCGATTGTATGATTATGATTGTATAATTGTGATTGTATGATTGTGATTGTGTGATTGTGATTGTGTGATTGTGATTGTGAGATTTGATTGTATGATCGTGATTGTATGATCGTGATTGTGAGATTGTGATTGTATGATTGTGATTGAATGATTGTGATTGTATGATAGTAATTGTATGATTGTGATTGTATGATTGCGATTGTATGATTGTGATTGTATGATTGTGATTGTATGACTGTGATTGAATGATTGTGATTCTTTGATTGCGATTGCATGATTGTGATTGTATGATTGTGATTGTATGATTGTGATTGTATGACTGTGATTGCATGATTGTAATTGTACGATTGTGATTGTATGATTGTGATTGTATGATTGTGATTGTATGATTGTGATTGTATGATAGTGATTGTATGATTGTTTCTGTATGATTGTGATTGTATGATTGCGATTGTATGATTATGATTGTATGATTGTGATTGTATGATTGTGATTGTGTGATTGCGATTGTGTGATTGTGATTGTATGATTGTGATTGTATGATAGTAATTGTATGATTGTGATAGTATGATTGCGATTGTATGATTGTGATTGTATGGCTGTGATTGTATGATTGTGATTGTATGATTGTGATCGTATGATTGTGATTCTTTCATTGCGATTGTATGATTGTGATTGTATGATTGTCATTGTATGATTGTGATTGTATGATTGTGATTGTATGATTGTGATTGTATGATTGTGATTGTATGATTGTGATTGTATGATTGTGATTGTATGATTGTGATTGTATGATTGTGATTGTGTGATTGTGATTGTATGATTGTGATTGTATGATTATGATTGTATGATTGTGATTGCATGATAGTGATTGTATGATTGTGATTGTATGATTGTGATTGTATGATTGTGACTGTATGATTGCGATTGTGTGATTGTGATTGTATGATTGTGATTGTATGATTGGGATCGTATGATTGTGATTGTAAGATTGTGATTGTGTGATTGCGATTGTATGATTGTGATTGTATGATTGTGATTGTATGATTGTGATTGTATGATTGTGATTGTATGATTGTGATTGTATGATTGTGATTGTATGACTGTGATTGTATGATTGTGATTGTATGATTGTGATTGTATGATTGTGATTGTATGATTGTGATTGTATGATTGTGATTCTATGATTGTGATTGCATGATTGTGATTGTATGATTGTGATTGTATGATTGTGATTGTATGATTGTGATTGTATGATTGTTATTGTGTGATAGTGATTGTATGATTGTTTCTGTATGATTGTGATTGTATGATTGCGATTGTATGATTATGATTGTTTGATTGTGATTGTATGATTGTGATTGTGTGATTGTGATTGTGAGATTGTGATTGTATGATCGTGATTGTGAGATTGTGATTGTGAGATTGTGATTGTGTGATTGTGATTGAATGATTGTGATTGTATGATAGTAATTGTATGATTGTGATCGTATGATTGTGGTTGTATAATTAAGGTTGTATGATTGTTTCTGTATGATTGTGATTGTATGATTGCGATTGTATGATTGTGATTGTATGATTGTGATTGTGTGATTGTGATTGTATGATTGTGATTGCATGATTGTGATTGTATGATTGTGATTGTATGATTGTGATTGTATGATTGTGATTGTATGATTGTGATTGTATGATTGTGATTGTATGATTGTGATTGTATGATTGTGATTGTATGATTGTGGATGTATGACTGTGATCCTATGATTGTGATTCTTTGATTGCGATTGTATGATTGTGATTGTATGATTGTGATTGTATGATTGTGATTGTATGATTGTGATTGTATGATTGTGATTCTTTGATTGCGATTGTATGATGGTGATCGTATGATTGTGATCGTATAATTGTGATTGTATGATTGTGATTGTATGATTGTGATTGTATGATTGTGATTTTATGATTGTGATTGTGTGATTGCGATTGTGTGATTGTGATTGTATGATTGTGATTGTATGATAGTAATTGTATGATTGTGATAGTATGATTGCGATTGTATGATTGTGATTGTATGATTGTGATTGTATGATTGTGATTGTATGATTGTGATCGTATGATTGTGATTCTTTCATTTCGATTGTATGATTGTGATTATATGATTGTGATTGTATGATTGTGATTGTATGATTGTGATTGTATGATTGTGATTGTATGATTGTGATTGTATGATTGTGATTGTATGATTGTGATTGTGTGATTGTGATTGTATGATTGTGATTGTATGATTATGATTGTATGATTGTGATTGCATGATAGTGATTGTATGATTGTGATTGTATGATTGTGATTGTATGATTGTGACTGTATGATTGCGATTGTGTGATTGTGATTGTATGATTGTGATTGTATGATAGTGATTGTATGATAGTGATTGTATGATTGTGATTGTATGATTGCGATTGTATGATTATGATTGAATGATTGTGATTGTATGACTGTGATTGTGTGATTGTGATTGTGAGATTGTGATTGTATGATTTTGATTGTATGATGGTGATTGTATGATCGTGATTGTGAGATTGTGATTGTATGATTGTGATTGTATGATTGTGATTGTATGATTGTGATTGTATGATTGTGATTGTATGATTGTGATTGTATGATTGTGATTGTGTGATAGTAATTGTATGATTGTGATTGTATGATTGTGATTGTATGATTGTGATTGTATGATTGTGATTGTATGATTGTGATTGTATGATTGTGATTGTATGATTGTGATTGTATGATTGGGATCGTATGATTGTGATTGTAAGATTGTGATTGTGTGATTGCGATTGTATGATTGTGACTGTATGATTGTGATTGTATGATTGTGATTGTATGATTGTGATTGTATGATTGTGATTCTTTGATTGCGATTGTATGATTGTGATTGTATGATTGTGATTGTATGATTGTGATTGTATGATTGTGATTGCATGATTGTGATTGTATGACTGTGATTGTATGATTGTGATTGTATGATTGTGATTGTATGATTGTGATTGTATGATTGTGATTCTATGATTGTGATTGCATGATTGTGATTGTATGATTGTGATTGTATGATTGTGATTGTATGATTGTGATTGTATGATTGTTATTGTGTGATAGTGATTGTATGATTGTTTCTGTATGATTGTGATTGTATGATTGCGATTGTATGATTATGATTGTTTGATTGTGATTGTATGATTGTGATTGTGTGATTGTGATTGTGAGATTGTGATTGTATGATCGTGATTGTGAGATTGTGATTGTGAGATTGTGATTGTGTGATTGTGATTGAATGATTGTGATTGTATGATAGTAATTGTATGATTGTGGTCGTATGATTGTGGTTGTATAATTAAGGTTGTATGATTGTTTCTGTATGATTGTGATTGTATGATTGCGATTGTATGATTGTGATTGTATGATTGTGATTGTGTGATTGTGATTGTATGATTGTGATTGCATGATTGTGATTGTATGATTGTGATTGTATGATTGTGATTGTATGATTGTGATTGTATGATTGTGATTGTATGATTGTGATTGTATGATTGTGATTGTATGATTGTGATTGTATGATTGTGATTGTATGACTGTGATCCTATGATTGTGATTCTTTGCTTGCGATTGTATGATTGTGATTGTATGATTGTGATTGTATGATTGTGATTGTATGATTGTGATTCTTTGATTGCGATTGTATGATGGTGATCGTATGATTGTGATCGTATAATTGTGATTGTATGATTGTGATTGTATGATTGTGATTGTATGATTGTGATTTTATGATTGTGATTGCGAGATTGTGATTGTATGATTGTGATTGTATGATTGTGATTGTATGATTGTGGTTGTATGATTGTGATTGTATGATTGTGATTGTATGGTTGTGATTGTATGATTGTGATTGTATGATTGTGACTGTATGATTGTGATTGTATGACTGTCATTGTATGATTGTGATTGTATGATTATGATTGTATGGTTGTGATTGTATGATCGTGATTGTATGATCGTGATTGTGAGATTGTGATTGTATCATTGTGATTGTATGATTGTGATTGTATGATTGTGATTGTAAGATTGTGATTGTGCGATTGCGATTGTATGATTGTGACTGTATAATTGTGATTGTATGATTGTGTTTGTATGATTGTGATTGTATGATTGTGATTGTATGATTGTGATCGTATGATTGTGATCGTATAATTGTGATCGTATGATTGTGATCGTATGATTGTGATTGTATGATTGTGATTGTATGATTGTGATTGAATGATTGTGATTGCATGATTGTAATTGTATGATTGTGATTGTATGATTGTGATTGTATGATTGTGATTGTATGATTGTGATTGTATGATAGTTATTGTATGATTGTTTCTGTATGATTGTGATTGTATGATTATGATTGTATGATTGTGATTGTATGATTGTGATTGTGTGATTGCGATTGTGAGATTGCGATTGTATGATCGTGATTGTATGATCGTGATTGTGAGATTGTGGTTGTATGATTGTGATTGTATGATTGTGATTGTATGATAGTAATTGTATGATTGTGATAGTATGATTGCGATAGTATGATTGCGATTGTATGATTGTGATTGTATGATTGTGATTGTATGATTGTGATCGTATGATTGTGATTCTTTGATTGCGATTGTATGATTGCGATTGTATGATTGTGATTGTATGATTGTGATTGTATGATTGTGATTGTATGATTGTGATTGTATGATTGTGATTGTATGATTATGATTGTATGATTGTGATTGCATGATAGTGATTGTATGATTGTGATTGTATGATTGTGATTGTATGATTGTGATTGTATGATTGCGATTGTGTGATTGTGATTGCATGATTGTGATTGTATGATAGTGATTGTATGATAGTGATTGTATGATTGTGATTGTATGATTGCGATTGTATGATTATGATTGAATGATTGTGATTGTATGACTGTGATTGTGTGATTGTGATTGTGAGATTGTGATTGTATGATTTTGATTGTATGATGGTGATTGTATGATCGTGGTTGTGAGATTGTGATTGTATGATTGTGATTGTATGATTGTGATTGTATGATTGTGATTGTATGATTGTGATTGTATGATTGTGATTGTATGATTGTGATCGTATGATTGTGGTTGTATAATTAAGGTTGTATGATTGTTTCTGTATGATTGTGATTGTATGATTGCGATTGTATGATCGTGATTGTGAGATTGTGATTGTGAGATTGTGATCGTATGATTGTGATCGTATAATTGTGATCGTATGATTGTGATCGTATGATTGTGATTGTATGATTGTGATTGTATGATTGTGATTGGATGATTGTGATTGTATGATAGTAATTGTATGATTGTGATTGTATGATCGTGATTGTGAGATTGTGATTGTGTGATTGTGATTGTATGATTGTGATTGTATGATTGTGATTGTATGACTGTGATTGTATGATTGTGGTTGTATGATTGTGATCGTATGATTGTGGTTGTATAATTAAGGTTGTATGATTGTTTCTGTATGATTGTGATTGTATGATTGCGATTGTATGATTGTGATTGTATGATTGTGATTGTATGATTGTGGTTGTATGATCGTGATTGCCTGATTGTGATTGTATGATTGTGATTGTATGATTGCGATTGTATGATTGTGATTGTATGATTGTGATTGTATGATTGTGATTGTATGATTGTGATTGCATGATTGTGATTGTATGATTGTGATTGTATGATTGTGATTGTATGATTGTGGTTGTATGATTGTGATTCTTTCATTGCGATTGTATGATTGTGATTGTATGATTGTGATTGTATGATTGTGATTGTATGATTGTGATCGTATGATTGTGGTTGTATAATTAAGGTTGTATGATTGTTTCTGTATGATTGTGATTGTATGATTGCGATTGTATGATCGTGATTGTGAGATTGTGATTGTGAGATTGTGATTGTATGATTGTGATTGAATGATTGTGATTGTGTGATAGTAATTGTATGATTGCGATTGTATGATTGTGATTGTATGATTGTGATTGTATGACTGTGATTGAATGATTGTGATTCTTTGATTGCGATTGCATGATTGTGATTGTATGATTGTGATTGTATGATTGTGATTGTATGACTGTGATTGCATGATTGTAATTGTGTGATTGTGATTGTATGATTGTGATTGTATGATTGTGATTGTATGATAGTGATTGTATGATTGTTTCTGTATGATTGTGATTGTATGATTGCGATTGTATGATTATGATTGTATGATTGTGATTGTATGATTGTGATTGTGTGATTGCGATTGTGTGATTGTGATTGTATGATTGTGATTGTATGATAGTAATTGTATGATTGTGATAGTATGATTGTGATTGTATGATTGTGATTGTATGATTGTGATTGTATGATTGTGATCGTATGATTGTGATTCTTTCATTGCGATTGTATGATTGTGATTGTATGATTGTGATTGTATGATTGTGATTGTATGATTGTGATTGTATGATTATGATTGTATGATTGTGATTGCATGATAGTGATTGTATGATTGTGATTGTATGATTGTGATTGTATGATTGTGACTGTATGATTGCGATTGTGTGATTGTGATTGTATGATTGTGATTGTATGATAGTGATTGTATGATAGTGATTGTATGATTGTGATTGTATGATTGCGATTGTATGATTATGATTGAATGATTGTGATTGTATGACTGTGATTGTGTGATTGTGATTGTGAGATTGTGATTGTATGATTTTGATTGTATGATGGTGATTGTATGATCGTGATTGTGAGATTGTGATTGTATGATTGTGATTGTATGATTGTGATTGTATGATTGTGATTGTATGATTGTGATTGTATGATTGTGATTGTATGATTGTGATTGTGTGATAGTAATTGTATGATTGTGATTGTATGATTGTGATTGTATGATTGTGATTGTATGATTGTGATTGTATGATTGTGATCGTATGATTGTGATGGTATGACTGTGATTGTATGATTGTGATTGTATAATTGTGATTGTATGATTGTGATTGTATGGTTGTGATTGTATGATTGTGATTGAATGATTGTGATTGTATGATTGTGATTGTATGGTAGTAATTGTATGATTGTGATTGTATGATTGTGATTGTATGATTGTGATTGTATGATTGTGATTGTATGATTGTGATTGTGTGATTGTGATTGTGAGATTGTGATTGTATAATTGTGATTGTATGATTGTGATTGTATGATTGTGATTGTATGATTGTGATTTTATGATTGTGATTGTGAGATTGTGATTGTATGATTGTGGTTGTATGATTGTGATTGTATGATTGTGATTGTATGGTTGTGATTGTATGATTGTGATTGTATGATTGTGACTGTATGATTGTGATTGTATGACTGTCATTGTATGATTGTGATTGTATGATTATGATTGTATGGTTGTGATTGTATGATCGTGATTGTATGATTGCGATTGTATGATTGCGATTGTATGATTGTGATTGTATGATTGTGATTGTATGATTGTGATTGCCTGATTGTGATTGTATGATTGTGATTGTATGATTGTGATTGTATGATTGTGATTGTATGATTGTGATTGTATGATTGTGATTGTATGATTGTGATTGTATGATTGTGATCGTATGATTGTTGTTGTATAATTAAGGTTGTATGATTGTTTCTGTATGATTGTGATTGTATGATAGCGATTGTATGATTGTGATTGTATGATTGTGATTGTATGATTGTGATTGTATGATTGTGATTGCCTGATTGTGATTGTATGATTGTGATCGTATGATTGTGGTTGTATAATTAAGGTTGTATGATTGTTTCTGTATGATTGTGATTGTATGATTGCGATTGTATGATTATGATTGTATAATTGTGATTGTATGATTGTGATTGTGTGATTGTGATTGTGTGATTGTGATTGTGAGATTTGATTGTATGATCGTGATTGTATGATCGTGATTGTGAGATTGTGATTGTATGATTGTGATTGAATGATTGTGATTGTATGATAGTAATTGTATGATTGTGATTGTATGATTGCGATTGTATGATTGTGATTGTATGATTGTGATTGTATGACTGTGATTGAATGATTGTGATTCTTTGATTGCGATTGCATGATTGTGATTGTATGATTGTGATTGTATGATTGTGATTGTATGACTGTGATTGCATGATTGTAATTGTGTGATTGTGATTGTATGATTGTGATTGTATGATTGTGATTGTATGATAGTGATTGTATGATTGTTTCTGTATGATTGTGATTGTATGATTGCGATTGTATGATTATGATTGTATGATTGTGATTGTATGATTGTGATTGTGTGATTGCGATTGTGTGATTGTGATTGTATGATTGTGATTGTATGATAGTAATTGTATGATTGTGATAGTATGATTGCGATTGTATGATTGTGATTGTATGATTGTGATTGTATGATTGTGATTGTATGATTGTGATCGTATGATTGTGATTCTTTCATTGCGATTGTATGATTGTGATTGTATGATTGTGATTGTATGATTGTGATTGTATGATTGTGATTGTATGATTGTGATTGTATGATTGTGATTGTATGATTGTGATTGTATGATTGTGATTGTATGATTGTGATTGTGTGATTGTGATTGTATGATTGTGATTGTATGATTATGATTGTATGATTGTGATTGCATGATAGTGATTGTATGATTGTGATTGTATGATTGTGATTGTATGATTGTGACTGTATGATTGCGATTGTGTGATTGTGATTGTATGATTGTGATTGTATGATAGTGATTGTATGATAGTGATTGTATGATTGTGATTGTATGATTGCGATTGTATGATTATGATTGAATGATTGTGATTGTATGACTGTGATTGTGTGATTGTGATTGTGAGATTGTGATTGTATGATTTTGATTGTATGATGGTGATTGTATGATCGTGATTGTGAGATTGTGATTGTATGATTGTGATTGTATGATTGTGATTGTATGATTGTGATTGTATGATTGTGATTGTATGATTGTGATTGTATGATTGTGATTGTGTGATAGTAATTGTATGATTGTGATTGTATGATTGTGATTGTATGATTGTGATTGTATGATTGTGATTGTATGATTGTGATCGTATGATTGTGATGGTATGACTGTGATTGTATGATTGTGATTGTATAATTGTGATTGTATGATTGTGATTGTATGGTTGTGATTGTATGATTGTGATTGAATGATTGTGATTGTATGATTGTGATTGTATGGTAGTAATTTTATGATTGTGATTGTATGATTGCGATTGTATGATTGTGATTGTATGATTGTGATTGTATGATTGTGATTGTATGATTGTGATTGTATGATTGTGATTGTATGATTGTGATTGTATGATTGGGATCGTATGATTGTGATTGTAAGATTGTGATTGTGTGATTGCGATTGTATGATTGTGACTGTATGATTGTGATTGTATGATTGTGATTGTATGATTGTGATTCTATGATTGTGATTCTTTGATTGCGATTGTATGATTGTGATTGTATGATTGTGATTGTATGATTGTGATTGTATGATTGTGATTGTATGATTGTGATTGTATGATTGTGATTGTATGACTGTGATTGTTTGATTGTGATTGTATGATTGTGATTGTGTGATTGTGATTGTGAGATTGTGATTGTATGATCGTGATTGTGAGATTGTGATTGTGAGATTGTGATTGTGTGATTGTGATTGAATGATTGTGATTGTATGATAGTAATTGTATAATTGTGATCGTATGATTGTGGTTGTATAATTAAGGTTGTATGATTGTTTCTGTATGATTGTGATTGTATGATTGCGATTGTATGATTGTGATTGTATGATTGTGATTGTGTGATTGTGATTGTATGATTGTGATTGCATGATTGTAATTGTACGATTGTGATTGTATGATTGTGATTGTATGATTGTGATTGTATGATTTTGATTGTATGATGGTGATTGTATGATCGTGGTTGTGAGATTGTGATTGTATGATTGTGATTGTATGATTGTGATTGTATGATTGTGATTGTATGATTGTGATTGTATGATTGTGATTGTATGACTGTGATTGAATGATTGTGATTCTTTGATTGCGATTGCATGATTGTGATTGTATGATTGTGATTGTATGATTGTGATTGTATGATTGTGATTGCATGATTGTAATTGTACGATTGTGATTGTATGATTGTGATTGTATGATTGTGATTGTATGATTGTGATTGTATGATAGTGATTGTATGATTGCTTCTGTATGATTGTGATTGTATGATTGCGATTGTATGATTATGATTGTATGATTGTGATTGTATGATTGTGATTGTGTGATTGCGATTGTGTGATTGTGATTGTATGATTGTGATTGTATGATAGTAATTGTATGATTGTGATAGTATGATTGCGATTGTATGATTGCGATTGTATGATTGTGATTGTATGATTGTGATCGTATGATTGTGATTCTTTCATTGCGATTGTATGATTGTGATTGTATGATTGTGATTGTATGATTGTGATTGTATGATTGTGATTGTATGATTGTGATTGTATGATTGTGATTGTATGATTGTGATTGTATGATTGTGATTGTATGATTGTGATTGTATGATTGTGATTGTATGATTGTGATTGTATGATTGTGATTGTGTGATTGTGATTGTATGATTGTGATTGTATGATTATGATTGTATGATTGTGATTGCATGATAGTGATTGTATGATTGTGATTGTATGATTGTGATTGTATGATTGTGACTGTATGATTGCGATTGTGTGATTGTGATTGTATGATTGTGATTGTATGATAGTGATTGTATGATAGTGATTGTATGATTGTGATTGTATGATTGCGATTGTATGATTATGATTGAATGATTGTGATTGTATGACTGTGATTGTGTGATTGTGATTGTGAGATTGTGATTGTATGATTTTGATTGTATGATGGTGATTGTATGATCGTGATTGTGAGATTGTGATTGTATGATTGTGATTGTATGATTGTGATTGTATGATTGTGATTGTATGATTGTGATTGTATGATTGTGATTGTATGATTGTGATTGTATGATTGTGATTGTGTGATAGTAATTGTATGATTGTGATTGTATGATTGTGATTGTATGATTGTGATTGTATGATTGTGATTGTATGATTGTGATCGTATGATTGTGATGGTATGACTGTGATTGTATGATTGTGATTGTATAATTGTGATTGTATGATTGTGATTGTATGGTTGTGATTGTATGATTGTGATTGAATGATTGTGATTGTATGATTGTGATTGTATGGTAGTAATTTTATGATTGTGATTGTATGATTGTGATTGTATGATTGTGATTGTATGATTGTGATTGTATGATTGGGATCGTATGATTGTGATTGTAAGATTGTGATTGTGTGATTGCGATTGTATGATTGTGACTGTATGATTGTGATTGTATGATTGTGATTGTATGATTGTGATTGTATGATTGTGATTCTTTGATTGCGATTGTATGATTGTGATTGTATGATTGTGATTGTATGATTGTGATTGTATGATTGTGATTGTATGACTGTGATTGTATGATTGTGATTGTATGATTGTGATTGTATGATTGTGATTGTATGATTGTGATTGTATGATTGTGATTGTATGATTGTGGTTGTATGATCGTGATTGCCTGATTGTGATTGTATGATTGTGATTGTATGATTGCGATTGTATGATTGTGATTGTATGATTGTGATTGTATGATTGTGATTGTATGATTGTGATTGCATGATTGTGATTGTATGATTGTGATTGTATGATTGTGATTGTATGATTGTGGTTGTATGATTGTGATTCTTTCATTGCGATTGTATGATTGTGATTGTATGATTGTGATTGTATGATTGTGATTGTATGATTGTGATCGTATGATTGTGGTTGTATAATTAAGGTTGTATGATTGTTTCTGTATGATTGTGATTGTATGATTGCGATTGTATGATCGTGATTGTGAGATTGTGATTGTGAGATTGTGATTGTATGATTGTGATTGAATGATTGTGATTGTGTGATAGTAATTGTATGATTGCGATTGTATGATTGTGATTGTATGATTGTGATTGTATGACTGTGATTGAATGATTGTGATTCTTTGATTGCGATTGCATGATTGTGATTGTATGATTGTGATTGTATGATTGTGATTGTATGACTGTGATTGCATGATTGTAATTGTGTGATTGTGATTGTATGATTGTGATTGTATGATTGTGATTGTATGATAGTGATTGTATGATTGTTTCTGTATGATTGTGATTGTATGATTGCGATTGTATGATTATGATTGTATGATTGTGATTGTATGATTGTGATTGTGTGATTGCGATTGTGTGATTGTGATTGTATGATTGTGATTGTATGATAGTAATTGTATGATTGTGATAGTATGATTGCGATTGTATGATTGTGATTGTATGATTGTGATTGTATGATTGTGATTGTATGATTGTGATCGTATGATTGTGATTCTTTCATTGCGATTGTATGATTGTGATTGTATGATTGTGATTGTATGATTGTGATTGTATGATTGTGATTGTATGATTGTGATTGTATGATTGTGATTGTATGATTGTGATTGTATGATTGTGATTGTATGATTGTGATTGTGTGATTGTGATTGTATGATTGTGATTGTATGATTATGATTGTATGATTGTGATTGCATGATAGTGATTGTATGATTGTGATTGTATGATTGTGATTGTATGATTGTGACTGTATGATTGCGATTGTGTGATTGTGATTGTATGATTGTGATTGTATGATAGTGATTGTATGATAGTGATTGTATGATTGTGATTGTATGATTGTGATTGTGTGATTGTGATTGTGAGATTGTGATTGTATAATTGTGATTGTATGATTGTGATTGTATGATTGTGATTGTATGATTGTGATTTTATGATTGTGATTGTATGATTGTGATCGTATGATTGTTGTTGTATAATTAAGGTTGTATGATTGTTTCTGTATGATTGTGATTGTATGATAGCGATTGTATGATTGTGATTGTATGATTGTGATTGTATGATTGTGATTGTATGATTGCGATTGTATGATTGTGATTGTATGATTGCGATTGTATGATTGTGATTCCTTCATTGCGATTGTATGATTGTGATTGTATGATTGTGATTGTATGATTGTGATTGTATGATTGTGATCGTATGATTGTGGTTGTATAATTAAGGTTGTATGATTGTTTCTGTATGATTGTGATTGTATGATTGCGATTGTATGATTGTGATTGTATGATTGTGATTGTATGATTGTGATTGTATGATTGTGATTGCCTGATTGTGATTGTATGATTGTGATTGTATGATTGTGATTGTATGATTGTGATTGTATGATTGTGATTGTATGATTGTGATTGTATGATTGTGATTGTATGATTGTGATTGTATGATTGTGATTGTATGATTGTGATCGTATGATTGTGGTTGTATAATTAAGGTTGTATGATTGTTTCTGTATGATTGTGATTGTATGATTGCGATTGTATGATTGTGATTGTATGATTGTGATTGTATGATTGTGATTGTATGATTGTGATTGCCTGATTGTGATTGTATGATTGTGATTGTATGATTGTGATTGTATGATTGTGATTGTATGATTGTGATTGTATGATTGTGATTGTATGATTGTGATTGTATGATTGTGATTGTATGATTGTGATTGTATGATTGTGATTGTATGATTGCGATCGTATGATTGTGGTTGTATAATTAAGGTTGTCTGATTGTTTCTGTATGATTGTGATTGTATGATTGCGATTGTATGATTGTGATTGTATGATTGTGATTGTATGATTGTGATTGTATGATTGTGATTGTATGATTGTGATTGTATGATTGCGATTGTGTGATTGTGATTGTATGATTGTGATTGTATGATAGTGATTGTATGATTGTGATTGTATGATTGTGATTGAATGATTGTGATTGTATGACTGTGATTGTGTGATTGTGATTGTGAGATTGTGATTGTATGATTTTGATTGTATGATGGTGATTGTATGATCGTGATTGTGAGATTGTGATTGTATGATTGTGATTGTATGATTGTGATTGTATGATTGTGATTGTATGACTGTGATTGTATGATTGTGATTGTATGATTGTGATTGTATGATTGTGATTGTATGATTGTGATTGTATGATTGTGATTGTATGATTGTGATTGTATGATTGTGATCGTATGATTGTGGTCGTATGATTGTGATTGTATGATTGTGATCGCATGATTGTGATTCTTTGATTGCGATTGTATGATTGTGATTGTATGATTGTGATCGTATGATTGTGGTTGTATAATTAAGGTTGTCTGATTGTTTCTGTATGATTGTGATTGTATGATTGCGATTGTATGATTGTGATTGTATGATTGTGATTGTATGATTGTGATTGTATGATTGTGATTGTATGATTGCGATTGTGTGATTGTGATTGTATGATTGTGATTGTATGATAGTGATTGTATGATAGTGATTGTATGATTGTGATTGTATGATTGCGATTGTATGATTATGATTGAATGCTTGTGATTGTATGACTGTGATTGTGTGATTGTAATTGTGAGATTGTGATTGTATGATTTTGATTGTATGATGGTGATTGTATGATCGTGATTGTGAGATTGTGATTGTATGATTGTGATTGTATGATTGTGATTGTATGATTGTGATTGTATGATTGTGATTGTATGATTGTGATTGTATGATTGTGATTGTATGATTGTGATTGTATGATTGTGATTGTATGATTGTGATTGTATGATTGTGATTGTATGATTGTGATTGTATGATTGTGATTGTATGGTTGTGATTGTATGATTGTGATTGTATGATTGTGATTGTATGATTGTGATTGTATGATTGTGATCGTATGATTGTGATCGTATGATTGTGATTGTATGATTGTGATTGTATGATAGTAACTGTATGATTGTGATTGTATGATTGTGATTGTATGATTGTGATTGTATGATTGTGATTGTATGATTGTGATTGTATGATTGTGATTCTTTGATTGCGACTGTATGATTGTGATTGTATGATTGTGATTGTATGATTGTGATTGTATGATTGTGATTGTATGATTGTGATTGTATGATTGTGATTGTATGATTGTGATTGTATGATTGTGATTGTATGATTGTGATTGTATGATTGTGATTGTATGATTGTGATTGTATGATTGTGATTGTATGATTGTGATTGTATGATTGTGATTGTATGATTGTGATTGTATGATTGTGATTGTATGATTGTGATTGCATGATTGTGATTGTATGATTGTGATTGTATGATTGTGATTGTATGATTGTGATTGTATGATTGTGATTGTATGATTGTGATTGTGTGATAGTGATTGTATTATTGTTTCTGTATGATTGTGATTGTATGATTGCGATTGTATGATTATGATTGTTTGATTGTGATTGTGTGATAGTGATTGTATGATTGTTTCTGTATGATTGTGATTGTATGATTGCGATTGTATGATTATGATTGTTTGATTGTGATTGTATGATTGTGATTGTGTGATTGTGATTGTGAGATTGTGATTGTATGATCGTGATTGTGAGATTGTGATTGTGAGATTGTGATTGTATGATTGTGATTGAATGATTGGGATTGTATGATAGTAATTGTATGATTGTGATTGTATGATTGCGATTGTATGATTGTGATTGTATGATTGTGATTGTATGATTGTGATCGTATGATTGTGATTCTTTGATTGCGATTGTATGATTGCGATTGTATGATTGTGATTGTACGATTGTGATTGTATGATTGTGGTTGTATGATTGTGATTGTATGATTGTGATTCTTTCATTGCGATTGTATGATTGTGATTTTATGATTGTGATTGTATGATTGTGATTGTATGATTGTGATCGTATGATTGTGGTTGTATAATTAAGCTTGTATGATTGTTTCTGTATGGTTGTGATTGTATGATTGCGATTGTATGATTGTGATTGTATGATTGTGATTGTGTGATTGTGATTGTATGATTGAGATTGCATGATTGTGATTGTATGATTGTGATTGTATGATTGCGATTGTATGATTGTGATCGTATGATTGTGATTCTTTGTTTGCGATTGTATGATTGTGATTGTATGATTGTGATTGTATGATTATGGTTGTATGATTGTGATTGTATGATTGTGATTCTTTCATTGCGATTGTATGATTGTGATTGTATGATTGTGATTGTATGATTGTGATTGTATGATTGTGATTGTATGATTGTGATTGTATGATTGTGATTGTATGATTGTGATCGTATGATTGTGGTTGTATAATTAAGGTTGTATGATTGTTTCTGTATGATTGTGATTGTATGATTGCGATTGTATGATTGCGATTGTATGATTGTGATTGTATGATTGTGATTGTATGATTGTGATTGCCTGATTGTGATTGTATGATTGTGATTGTATGATTGTGATTGTATGATTGTGATTGTATGATTGTGATTGTATGATTGTGATTGTATGATTGTGATCGTATGATTGTTGTTGTATAATTAAGGTTGTATGATTGTTTCTGTATGATTGTGATTGTATGATTGCGATTGTATGATTGTGATTGTATGATTGTGATTGTATGATTGTGATTGTATGATTGTGATTGCCTGATTGTGATTGTATGATTGTGATCGTATGATTGTGGTTGTATAATTAAGGTTGTATGATTGTTTCTGTATGATTGTGATTGTATGATTGCGATTGTATGATTATGATTGTATAATTGTGATTGTATGATTGTGATTGTGTGATTGTGATTGTGTGATTGTGATTGTGAGATTTGATTGTATGATCGTGATTGTATGATCGTGATTGTGAGATTGTGATTGTATGATTGTGATTGAATGATTGTGATTGTATGATTGTGATTGTATGATTGTGATTGCCTGATTGTGATTGTATGATTGTGATTGTATGACTGTGATTGAATGATTGTGATTCTTTGATTGCGATTGCATGATTGTGATTGTATGATTGTGATTGTATGATTGTGATTGTATGATTGTGATTGCATGATTGTAATTGTACGATTGTGATTGTATGATTGTGATTGTATGATTGTGATTGTATGATTGTTATTGTATGATAGTGATTGTATGATTGTTTCTGTATGATTGTGATTGTATGATTGCGATTGTATGATTATGATTGTATGATTGTGATTGTATGATTGTGATTGTGTGATTGCGATTGTGTGATTGTGATTGTATGATTGTGATTGTATGATAGTAATTGTATGATTGTGATAGTATGATTGCGATTGTATGATTGTGATTGTATGATTGTGATTGTATGATTGTGATTGTATGATTGTAATCGTATGATTGTGATTCTTTCATTGCGATTGTATGATTGTGATTGTATGATTGTGATTGTATGATTGTGATTGTATGATTGTGATTGTATGATTGTGATTGTATGATTGTGATTGTATGATTGTGATTGTATGATTGTGATTGTATGATTGTGATTGTATGATTGTGATTGTGTGATTGTGATTGTATGATTGTGATTGTATGATTATGATTGTATGATTGTGATTGCATGATAGTGATTGTATGATTGTGATTGTATGATTGTGATTGTATGATTGTGACTGTATGATTGCGATTGTGTGATTGTGATTGTATGATAGTGATTGTATGATAGTGATTGTGTGATAGTGATTGTATGATTGTGATTGTATGATTGCGATTGTATGATTATGATTGAATGATTGTGATTGTATGACTGTGATTGTGTGATTGTGATTGTGAGATTGTGATTGTATGATTTTGATTGTATGATGGTGATTGTATGATCGTGATTGTGAGATTGTGATTGTATGATTGTGATTGTATGATTGTGATTGTATGAGTGTGATTGTATGATTGTGATTGTATGATTGTGATTGTATGATTGTGATTGTGTGATAGTAATTGTATGATTGTGATTGTATGATTGTGATTGTATGATTGTGATTGTATGATTGTGATTGTATGATTGTGATCGTATGATTGTGATGGTATGACTGTGATTGTATGATTGTGATTGTATAATTGTGATTGTATGATTGTGATTGTATGGTTGTGATTGTATGATTGTGATTGAATGATTGTGATTGTATGATTGTGATTGTATGGTAGTAATTTTATGATTGTGATTGTATGATTGTGATTGTATGATTGTGATTGTATGATTGTGATTGTATGATTGTGATTGTATGATTGTGATTGTATGATTGTGATTGTATGATTGTGATTGTATGATTGGGATCGTATGATTGTGATTGTAAGATTGTGATTGTGTGATTGCGATTGTATGATCGTGACTGTATGATTGTGATTGTATGATTGTGATTGTATGATTGTGATTGTATGATTGTGATTCTTTGATTGCGATTGTATGATTGTGATTGTATGATTGTGATTGTATGATTGTGATTGTATGATTGTGATTGTATGACTGTGATTGTATGATTGTGATTGTATGATTGTGATTGTATGATTGTGATTGTATGATTGTGATTGTATGATTGTGATTCTATGATTGTGATTGCATGATTGTGATTGTATGATTGTGATTGTATGATTGTGATTGTATGATTGTGATTGTATGATTGTTATTGTGTGATAGTGATTGTATGATTGTTTCTGTATGATTGTGATTGTATGATTGCGATTGTATGATTATGATTGTTTGATTGTGATTGTATGATTGTGATTGTGTGATTGTGATTGTGAGATTGTGATTGTATGATCGTGATTGTGAGATTGTGATTGTGAGATTGTGATTGTGAGATTGTGATTGTGTGATTGTGATTGAATGATTGTGATTGCATGATAGTAATTGTATGATTGTGATCGTATGATTGTGGTTGTATAATTAAGGTTGTATGATTGTTTCTGTATGATTGTGATTGTATGATTGCGATTGTATGATTGTGATTGTATGATTGTGATTGTATGATTGTGATTGTGTGATTGTGATTGTATGATTGTGATTGCATGATTGTGATTGTATGATTGTGATTGTATGATTGTGATTGTATGATTGTGATTGTATGATTGTGATTGTATGATTGTGATTGTATGATTGTGATTGTATGATTGTGATTGTATGACTGTGATCCTATGATTGTGATTCTTTGATTGCGATTGTATGATTGTGATTGTATGATTGTGATTGTATGATTGTGATTGTATGATTGTGATTCTTTGATTGCGATTGTATGATGGTGATCGTATGATTGTGATCGTATAATTGTGATTGTATGATTGTGATTGTATGATTGTGATTGTATGATTGTGATTTTATGATTGTGATTGTGAGATTGTGATTGTATGATTGTGATTGTATGATTGTGGTTGTATGATTGTGGTTGTATGATTGTGATTGTATGATTGTGATGGTATGGTTGTGATTGTATGATTGTGATTGTATGATTGTGACTGTATGATTGTGATTGTATGACTGTCATTGTATGATTGTGATTGTATGATTATGATTGTATGGTTGTGATTGTATGATCGTGATTGTATGATTGCGATTATATGATTGCGATTGTATGATTGTGATTGTATGATTGTGATTGTATGATTGTGATTGCCTGATTGTGATTGTATGATTGTGATTGTATGATTGTGATTGTATGATTGTGATTGTATGATTGTGATTGTATGATTGTGATTGTATGATTGTGATTGTATGATTGTGATCGTATGATTGTTGTTGTATAATTAAGGTTGTATGATTGTTTCTGTATGATTGTGATTGTATGATTGCGATTGTATGATTGTGATTGTATGATTGTGATTGTATGATTGTGATTGTATGATTGTGATTGCCTGATTGTGATTGTATGATTGTGATCGTATGATTGTGGTTGTATAATTAAGGTTGTATGATTGTTTCTGTATGATTGTGATTGTATGATTGCGATTGTATGATTATGATTGTATAATTGTGATTGTATGATTGTGATTGTGTGATTGTGATTGTGTGATTGTGATTGTGAGATTTGATTGTATGATCGTGATTGTATGATCGTGATTGTGAGATTGTGATTGTATGATTGTGATTGAATGATTGTGATTGTATGATAGTAATTGTATGATTGTGATTGTATGATTGCGATTGTATGATTGTGATTGTATGATTGTGATTGTATGACTGTGATTGAATGATTGTGATTCTTTGATTGCGATTGCATGATTGTGATTGTATGATTGTGATTGTATGATTGTGATTGTATGACTGTGATTGCATGATTGTAATTGTACGATTGTGATTGTATGATTGTGATTGTATGATTGTGATTGTATGATTGTGATTGTATGATAGTGATTGTATGATTGTTTCTGTATGATTGTGATTGTATGATTGCGATTGTATGATTATGATTGTATGATAGTGATTGTATGATTGTTTCTGTATGATTGTGATTGTATGATTGCGATTGTATGATTATGATTGTATGATTGTGATTGTATGATTGTGATTGTGTGATTGCGATTGTGTGATTGTGATTGTATGATTGTGATTGTATGATAGTAATTGTATGATTGTGATAGTATGATTGCGATTGTATGATTGTGATTGTATGATTGTGATTGTATGATTGTCATTGTATGATTGTGATTGTATGATTGTGATTGTATGATTGTGATTGTATGATTGTGATTGTATGATTGTGATTGTATGATTGTGATTGTATGATTGTGATTGTATGATTGTGATTGTGTGATTGTGATTGTATGATTGTGATTGTATGATTATGATTGTATGATTGTGATTGCATGATAGTGATTGTATGATTGTGATTGTATGATTGTGATTGTATGATTGTGACTGTATGATTGCGATTGTGTGATTGTGATTGTATGATTGTGATTGTATGATTGGGATCGTATGATTGTGATTGTAAGATTGTGATTGTGTGATTGCGATTGTATGATTGTGACTGTATGATTGTGATTGTATGATTGTGATTGTATGATTGTGATTGTATGATTGTGATTCTTTGATTGCGATTGTATGATTGTGATTGTATGATTGTGATTGTATGATTGTGATTGTATGATTGTGATTGTATGATTGTGATTGTATGATTGTGATTGTATGACTGTGATTGTATGATTGTGATTGTATGATTGTGATTGTATGATTGTGATTGTATGATTGTGATTGTATGATTGTGATTCTATGATTGTGATTGCATGATTGTGATTGTATGATTGTGATTGTATGATTGTGATTGTATGATTGTGATTGTATGATTGTTATTGTGTGATAGTGATTGTATGATTGTTTCTGTATGATTGTGATTGTATGATTGCGATTGTATGATTATGATTGTTTGATTGTGATTGTATGATTGTGATTGTGTGATTGTGATTGTGAGATTGTGATTGTATGATCGTGATTGTGAGATTGTGATTGTGAGATTGTGATTGTGTGATTGTGATTGAATGATTGTGATTGTATGATAGTAATTGTATGATTGTGATCGTATGATTGTGGTTGTATAATTAAGGTTGTATGATTGTTTCTGTATGATTGTGATTGTATGATTGCGATTGTATGATTGTGATTGTATGATTGTGATTGTGTGATTGTGATTGTATGATTGTGATTGCATGATTGTGATTGTATGATTGTGATTGTATGATTGTGATTGTATGATTGTGATTGTATGATTGTGATTGTATGATTGTGATTGTATGATTGTGATTGTATGATTGTGATTGTATGACTGTGATCCTATGATTGTGATTCTTTGATTGCGATTGTATGATTGTGATTGTATGATTGTGATTGTATGATTGTGATTGTATGATTGTGATTCTTTGATTGCGATTGTATGATGGTGATCGTATGATTGTGATCGTATAATTGTGATTGTATGATTGTGATTGTATGATTGTGATTGTATGATTGTGATTTTATGATTGTGATTGTGTGATTGCGATTGTGTGATTGTGATTGTATGATTGTGATTGTATGATAGTAATTGTATGATTGTGATAGTATGATTGCGATTGTATGATTGTGATTGTATGATTGTGATTGTATGATTGTGATTGTATGATTGTGATCGTATGATTGTGATTCTTTCATTGCGATTGTATGATTGTGATTATATGATTGTGATTGTATGATTGTGATTGTATGATTGTGATTGTATGATTGTGATTGTATGATTGTGATTGTATGATTGTGATTGTATGATTGTGATTGTGTGATTGTGATTGTATGATTGTGATTGTATGATTATGATTGTATGATTGTGATTGCATGATAGTGATTGTATGATTGTGATTGTATGATTGTGATTGTATGATTGTGACTGTATGATTGCGATTGTGTGATTGTGATTGTATGATTGTGATTGTATGATAGTGATTGTATGATAGTGATTGTATGATTGTGATTGTATGATTGCGATTGTATGATTATGATTGAATGATTGTGATTGTATGACTGTGATTGTGTGATTGTGATTGTGAGATTGTGATTGTATGATTTTGATTGTATGATGGTGATTGTATGATCGTGATTGTGAGATTGTGATTGTATGATTGTGATTGTATGATTGTGATTGTATGATTGTGATTGTATGATTGTGATTGTATGATTGTGATTGTATGATTGTGATTGTGTGATAGTAATTGTATGATTGTGATTGTATGATTGTGATTGTATGATTGTGATTGTATGATTGTGATTGTATGATTGTGATCGTATGATTGTGATGGTATGACTGTGATTGTATGATTGTGATTGTATAATTGTGATTGTATGATTGTGATTGTATGGTTGTGATTGTATGATTGTGATTGAATGATTGTGATTGTATGATTGTGATTGTATGGTAGTAATTTTATGATTGTGATTGTATGATTGTGATTGTATGATTGTGATTGTATGATTGTGATTGTATGATTGTGATTGTATGATTGTGATTGTATGATTGTGATTGTATGATTGTGATTGTATGATTGAGATTGTATGATTGGGATCGTATGATTGTGATTGTAAGATTGTGATTGTGTGATTGCGATTGTATGATTGTGACTGTATGATTGTGATTGTATGATTGTGATTGTATGATTGTGATTGTATGATTGTGATTCTTTGATTGCGATTGTATGATTGTGATTGTATGATTGTGATTGTATGATTGTGATTGTATGATTGTGATTGTATGATTGTGATTGCATGATTGTGATTGTATGACTGTGATTGTATGATTGTGATTGTATGATTGTGATTGTATGATTGTGATTGTATGATTGTGATTCTATGATTGTGATTGCATGATTGTGATTGTATGATTGTGATTGTATGATTGTGATTGTATGATTGTGATTGTATGATTGTTATTGTGTGATAGTGATTGTATGATTGTTTCTGTATGATTGTGATTGTATGATTGCGATTGTATGATTATGATTGTTTGATTGTGATTGTATGATTGTGATTGTGTGATTGTGATTGTGAGATTGTGATTGTATGATCGTGATTGTGAGATTGTGATTGTGAGATTGTGATTGTGTGATTGTGATTGAATGATTGTGATTGTATGATAGTAATTGTATGATTGTGATCGTATGATTGTGGTTGTATAATTAAGGTTGTATGATTGTTTCTGTATGATTGTGATTGTATGATTGCGATTGTATGATTGTGATTGTATGATTGTGATTGTGTGATTGTGATTGTATGATTGTGATTGCATGATTGTGATTGTATGATTGTGATTGTATGATTGTGATTGTATGATTGTGATTGTATGATTGTGATTGTATGATTGTGATTGTATGATTGTGATTGTATGATTGTGATTGTATGATTGTGATTGTATGACTGTGATCCTATGATTGTGATTCTTTGCTTGCGATTGTATGATTGTGATTGTATGATTGTGATCGTATGATTGTGATGGTATGACTGTGATTGTATGATTGTGATTGTATAATTGTGATTGTATGATTGTGATTGTATGGTTGTGATTGTATGATTGTGATTGCATGATTGTGATTGTATGATTGTGATTGTATGATTGTGATTGTATGATTGTGATTGTATGATTGTGATTGTATGATTGTGATTGTGTGATAGTGATTGTATGATTGTTTCTGTATGATTGTGATTGTATGATTGCGATTGTATGATTATGATTGTTTGATTGTGATTGTGTGATAGTGATTGTATGATTGTTTCTGTATGATTGTGATTGTATGATTGCGATTGTATGATTATGATTGTTTGATTGTGATTGTATGATTGTGATTGTGTGATTGTGATTGTGAGATTGTGATTGTATGATCGTGATTGTGAGATTGTGATTGTGAGATTGTGATTGTATGATTGTGATTGAATGATTGGGATTGTATGATAGTAATTGTATGATTGTGATTGTATGATTGCGATTGTATGATTGTGATTGTATGATTGTGATTGTATGATTGTGATCGTATGATTGTGATTCTTTGATTGCGATTGTATGATTGCGATTGTATGATTGTGATTGTACGATTGTGATTGTATGATTGTGGTTGTATGATTGTGATTGTATGATTGTGATTCTTTCATTGCGATTGTATGATTGTGATTTTATGATTGTGATTGTATGATTGTGATTGTATGATTGTGATCGTATGATTGTGGTTGTATAATTAAGCTTGTATGATTGTTTCTGTATGGTTGTGATTGTATGATTGCGATTGTATGATTGTGATTGTATGATTGTGATTGTGTGATTGTGATTGTATGATTGAGATTGCATGATTGTGATTGTATGATTGTGATTGTATGATTGCGATTGTATGATTGTGATCGTATGATTGTGATTCTTTGTTTGCGATTGTATGATTGTGATTGTATGATTGTGATTGTATGATTATGGTTGTATGATTGTGATTGTATGATTGTGATTCTTTCATTGCGATTGTATGATTGTGATTGTATGATTGTGATTGTATGATTGTGATTGTATGATTGTGATTGCCTGATTGTGATTGTATGATTGTGATTGTATGATTGTGATTGTATGATTGTGATTGTATGATTGTGATTGTATGATTGTGATTGTATGATTGTGATCGTATGATTGTGGTTGTATAATTAAGGTTGTATGATTGTTTCTGTATGATTGTGATTGTATGATTGTGATTGCCTGATTGTGATTGTATGATTGTGATCGTATGATTGTGGTTGTATAATTAAGGTTGTATGATTGTTTCTGTATGATTGTGATTGTATGATTGCGATTGTATGATTATGATTGTATAATTGTGATTGTATGATTGTGATTGTGTGATTGTGATTGTGTGATTGTGATTGTGAGATTTGATTGTATGATCGTGATTGTATGATCGTGATTGTGAGATTGTGATTGTATGATTGTGATTGAATGATTGTGATTGTATGATTGTGATTGTATGATTGTGATTGCCTGATTGTGATTGTATGATTGTGATTGTATGACTGTGATTGAATGATTGTGATTCTTTGATTGCGATTGCATGATTGTGATTGTATGATTGTGATTGTATGATTGTGATTGTATGATTGTGATTGCATGATTGTAATTGTACGATTGTGATTGTATGATTGTGATTGTATGATTGTGATTGTATGATAGTGATTGTATGATTGTTTCTGTATGATTGTGATTGTATGATTGCGATTGTATGATTATGATTGTATGATTGTGATTGTATGATTGTGATTGTGTGATTGCGATTGTGTGATTGTGATTGTATGATTGTGATTGTATGATAGTAATTGTATGATTGTGATAGTATGATTGCGATTGTATGATTGTGATTGTATGATTGTGATTGTATGATTGTGATTGTATGATTGTAATCGTATGATTGTGATTCTTTCATTGCGATTGTATGATTGTGATTGTATGATTGTGATTGTATGATTGTGATTGTATGATTGTGATTGTATGATTGTGATTGTATGATTGTGATTGTATGATTGTGATTGTATGATTGTGATTGTATGATTGTGATTGTATGATTGTGATTGTATGATTGTGATTGTGTGATTGTGATTGTATGATTGTGATTGTATGATTATGATTGTATGATTGTGATTGCATGATAGTGATTGTATGATTGTGATTGTATGATTGTGATTGTATGATTGTGACTGTATGATTGCGATTGTGTGATTGTGATTGTATGATAGTGATTGTATGATAGTCATTGTATGATAGTGATTGTATGATTGTGATTGTATGATTGCGATTGTATGATTATGATTGAATGATTGTGATTGTATGACTGTGATTGTGTGATTGTGATTGTGAGATTGTGATTGTATGATTTTGATTGTATGATGGTGATTGTATGATCGTGATTGTGAGATTGTGATTGTATGATTGTGATTGTATGATTGTGATTGTATGAGTGTGATTGTATGATTGTGATTGTATGATTGTGATTGTATGATTGTGATTGTGTGATAGTAATTGTATGATTGTGATTGTATGATTGTGATTGTATGATTGTGATTGTATGATTGTGATTGTATGATTGTGATCGTATGATTGTGATGGTATGACTGTGATTGTATGATTGTGATTGTATAATTGTGATTGTATGATTGTGATTGTATGGTTGTGATTGTATGATTGTGATTGAATGATTGTGATTGTATGATTGTGATTGTATGGTAGTAATTTTATGATTGTGATTGTATGATTGTGATTGTATGATTGTGATTGTATGATTGTGATTGTATGATTGTGATTGTATGATTGTGATTGTATGATTGTGATTGTATGATTGTGATTGTATGATTGTGATTGTATGATTGGGATCGTATGATTGTGATTGTAAGATTGTGATTGTGTGATTGCGATTGTATGATTGTGACTGTATGATTGTGATTGTATGATTGTGATTGTATGATTGTGATTGTATGATTGTGATTCTTTGATTGCGATTGTATGATTGTGATTGTATGATTGTGATTGTATGATTGTGATTGTATGATTGTGATTGTATGACTGTGATTGTATGATTGTGATTGTATGATTGTGATTGTATGATTGTGATTGTATGATTGTGATTGTATGATTGTGATTCTATGATTGTGATTCTATGATTGTGATTGCATGATTGTGATTGTATGATTGTGATTGTATGATTGTGATTGTATGATTGTGATTGTATGATTGTTATTGTGTGATAGTGATTGTATGATTGTTTCTGTATGATTGTGATTGTATGATTGCGATTGTATGATTATGATTGTTTGATTGTGATTGTATGATTGTGATTGTGTGATTGTGATTGTGAGATTGTGATTGTATGATCGTGATTGTGAGATTGTGATTGTGAGATTGTGATTGTGTGATTGTGATTGAATGATTGTGATTGCATGATAGTAATTGTATGATTGTGATCGTATGATTGTGGTTGTATAATTAAGGTTGTATGATTGTTTCTGTATGATTGTGATTGTATGATTGCGATTGTATGATTGTGATTGTATGATTGTGATTGTATGATTGTGATTGTGTGATTGTGATTGTATGATTGTGATTGCATGATTGTGATTGTATGATTGTGATTGTATGATTGTGATTGTATGATTGTGATTGTATGATTGTGATTGTATGATTGTGATTGTATGATTGTGATTGTATGATTGTGATTGTATGATTGTGATTGTGTGACTGTGATCCTATGATTGTGATTCTTTGATTGCGATTGTATGATTGTGATTGTATGATTGTGATTGTATGATTGTGATTGTATGATTGTGATTCTTTGATTGCGATTGTATGATGGTGATCGTATGATTGTGATCGTATAATTGTGATTGTATGATTGTGATTGTATGATTGTGATTGTATGATTGTGATTTTATGATTGTGATTGTGAGATTGTGATTGTATGATTGTGATTGTATGATTGTGATTGTATGATTGTGGTTGTATGATTGTGATTGTATGATTGTGATGGTATGGTTGTGATTGTATGATTGTGATTGTATGATTGTGACTGTATGATTGTGATTGTATGACTGTCATTGTATGATTGTGATTGTATGATTATGATTGTATGGTTGTGATTGTATGATCGTGATTGTATGATTGCGATTATATGATTGCGATTGTATGATTGTGATTGTATGATTGTGATTGTATGATTGTGATTGCCTGATTGTGATTGTATGATTGTGATTGTATGATTGTGATTGTATGATTGTGATTGTATGATTGTGATTGTATGATTGTGATTGTATGATTGTGATTGTATGATTGTGATTGTATGATTGTGATTGTATGATTGTGATCGTATGATTGTTGTTGTATAATTAAGGTTGTATGATTGTTTCTGTATGATTGTGATTGTATGATTGCGATTGTATGATTGTGATTGTATGATTGTGATTGTATGATTGTGATTGTATGATTGTGATTGCCTGATTGTGATTGTATGATTGTGATCGTATGATTGTGGTTGTATAATTAAGGTTGTATGATTGTTTCTGTATGATTGTGATTGTATGATTGCGATTGTATGATTATGATTGTATAATTGTGATTGTATGATTGTGATTGTGTGATTGTGATTGTGTGATTGTGATTGTGAGATTTGATTGTATGATCGTGATTGTATGATCGTGATTGTGAGATTGTGATTGTATGATTGTGATTGAATGATTGTGATTGTATGATAGTAATTGTATGATTGTGATTGTATGATTGCGATTGTATGATTGTGATTGTATGATTGTGATTGTATGACTGTGATTGAATGATTGTGATTCTTTGATTGCGATTGCATGATTGTGATTGTATGATTGTGATTGTATGATTGAGATTGTATGACTGTGATTGCATGATTGTAATTGTACGATTGTGATTGTATGATTGTGATTGTATGATTGTGATTGTATGATTGTGATTGTATGATAGTGATTGTATGATTGTTTCTGTATGATTGTGATTGTATGATTGCGATTGTATGATTATGATTGTATGATTGTGATTGTATGATTGTGATTGTGTGATTGCGATTGTGTGATTGTGATTGTATGATTGTGATTGTATGATAGTAATTGTATGATTGTGATAGTATGATTGCGATTGTATGATTGTGATTGTATGGCTGTGATTGTATGATTGTGATTGTATGATTGTGATCGTATGATTGTGATTCTTTCATTGCGATTGTATGATTGTGATTGTATGATTGTCATTGTATGATTGTGATTGTATGATTGTGATTGTATGATTGTGATTGTATGATTGTGATTGTATGATTGTGATTGTATGATTGTGATTGTATGATTGTGATTGTATGATTGTGATTGTGTGATTGTGATTGTATGATTGTGATTGTATGATTATGATTGTATGATTGTGATTGCATGATAGTGATTGTATGATTGTGATTGTATGATTGTGATTGTATGATTGTGACTGTATGATTGCGATTGTGTGATTGTGATTGTATGATTGTGATTGTATGATTGGGATCGTATGATTGTGATTGTAAGATTGTGATTGTGTGATTGCGATTGTATGATTGTGATTGTATGATTGTGATTGTATGATTGTGATTGTATGATTGTGATTGTATGATTGTGATTGTATGACTGTGATTGTATGATTGTGATTGTATGATTGTGATTGTATGATTGTGATTGTATGATTGTGATTGTATGATTGTGATTCTATGATTGTGATTGCATGATTGTGATTGTATGATTGTGATTGTATGATTGTGATTGTATGATTGTGATTGTATGATTGTTATTGTGTGATAGTGATTGTATGATTGTTTCTGTATGATTGTGATTGTATGATTGCGATTGTATGATTATGATTGTTTGATTGTGATTGTATGATTGTGATTGTGTGATTGTGATTGTGAGATTGTGATTGTATGATCGTGATTGTGAGATTGTGATTGTGAGATTGTGATTGTGTGATTGTGATTGAATGATTGTGATTGTATGATAGTAATTGTATGATTGTGATCGTATGATTGTGGTTGTATAATTAAGGTTGTATGATTGTTTCTGTATGATTGTGATTGTATGATTGCGATTGTATGATTGTGATTGTATGATTGTGATTGTGTGATTGTGATTGTATGATTGTGATTGCATGATTGTGATTGTATGATTGTGATTGTATGATTGTGATTGTATGATTGTGATTGTATGATTGTGATTGTATGATTGTGATTGTATGATTGTGATTGTATGATTGTGATTGTATGATTGTGGATGTATGACTGTGATCCTATGATTGTGATTCTTTGATTGCGATTGTATGATTGTGATTGTATGATTGTGATTGTATGATTGTGATTGTATGATTGTGATTCTTTGATTGCGATTGTATGATGGTGATCGTATGATTGTGATCGTATAATTGTGATTGTATGATTGTGATTGTATGATTGTGATTGTATGATTGTGATTTTATGATTGTGATTGTGTGATTGCGATTGTGTGATTGTGATTGTATGATTGTGATTGTATGATAGTAATTGTATGATTGTGATAGTATGATTGCGATTGTATGATTGTGATTGTATGATTGTGATTGTATGATTGTGATTGTATGATTGTGATCGTATGATTGTGATTCTTTCATTGCGATTGTATGATTGTGATTATATGATTGTGATTGTATGATTGTGATTGTATGATTGTGATTGTATGATTGTGATTGTATGATTGTGATTGTATGATTGTGATTGTATGATTGTGATTGTGTGATTGTGATTGTATGATTGTGATTGTATGATTATGATTGTATGATTGTGATTGCATGATAGTGATTGTATGATTGTGATTGTATGATTGTGATTGTATGATTGTGACTGTATGATTGCGATTGTGTGATTGTGATTGTATGATTGTGATTGTATGATAGTGATTGTATGATAGTGATTGTATGATTGTGATTGTATGATTGCGATTGTATGATTATGATTGAATGATTGTGATTGTATGACTGTGATTGTGTGATTGTGATTGTGAGATTGTGATTGTATGATTTTGATTGTATGATGGTGATTGTATGATCGTGATTGTGAGATTGTGATTGTATGATTGTGATTGTATGATTGTGATTGTATGATTGTGATTGTATGATTGTGATTGTATGATTGTGATTGTATGATTGTGATTGTGTGATAGTAATTGTATGATTGTGATTGTATGATTGTGATTGTATGATTGTGATTGTATGATTGTGATTGTATGATTGTGATCGTATGATTGTGATGGTATGACTGTGATTGTATGATTGTGATTGTATAATTGTGATTGTATGATTGTGATTGTATGGTTGTGATTGTATGATTGTGATTGAATGATTGTGATTGTATGATTGTGATTGTATGGTAGTAATTTTATGATTGTGATTGTATGATTGTGATTGTATGATTGTGATTGTATGATTGTGATTGTATGATTGTGATTGTATGATTGTGATTGTATGATTGTGATTGTATGATTGTGATTGTATGATTGTGATTGTATGATTGGGATCGTATGATTGTGATTGTAAGATTGTGATTGTGTGATTGCGATTGTATGATTGTGACTGTATGATTGTGATTGTATGATTGTGATTGTATGATTGTGATTGTATGATTGTGATTCTTTGATTGCGATTGTATGATTGTGATTGTATGATTGTGATTGTATGATTGTGATTGTATGATTGTGATTGCATGATTGTGATTGTATGACTGTGATTGTATGATTGTGATTGTATGATTGTGATTGTATGATTGTGATTGTATGATTGTGATTCTATGATTGTGATTGCATGATTGTGATTGTATGATTGTGATTGTATGATTGTGATTGTATGATTGTGATTGTATGATTGTGATTGTATGATTGTTATTGTGTGATAGTGATTGTATGATTGTTTCTGTATGATTGTGATTGTATGATTGCGATTGTATGATTATGATTGTTTGATTGTGATTGTATGATTGTGATTGTGTGATTGTGATTGTGAGATTGTGATTGTATGATCGTGATTGTGAGATTGTGATTGTGAGATTGTGATTGTGTGATTGTGATTGAATGATTGTGATTGTATGATAGTAATTGTATGATTGTGATCGTATGATTGTGGTTGTATAATTAAGGTTGTATGATTGTTTCTGTATGATTGTGATTGTATGATTGCGATTGTATGATTGTGATTGTATGATTGTGATTGTGTGATTGTGATTGTATGATTGTGATTGCATGATTGTGATTGTATGATTGTGATTGTATGATTGTGATTGTATGATTGTGATTGTATGATTGTGATTGTATGATTGTGATTGTATGATTGTGATTGTATGATTGTGATTGTATGATTGTGATTGTATGACTGTGATCCTATGATTGTGATTCTTTGCTTGCGATTGTATGATTGTGATTGTATGATTGTGATTGTATGATTGTGATTGTATGATTGTGATTCTTTGATTGCGATTGTATGATGGTGATCGTATGATTGTGATCGTATAATTGTGATTGTATGATTGTGATTGTATGATTGTGATTGTATGATTGTGATTTTATGATTGTGATTGCGAGATTGTGATTGTATGATTGTGATTGTATGATTGTGATTGTATGATTGTGGTTGTATGATTGTGATTGTATGATTGTGATTGTATGGTTGTGATTGTATGATTGTGATTGTATGATTGTGACTGTATGATTGTGATTGTATGACTGTCATTGTATGATTGTGATTGTATGATTATGATTGTATGGTTGTGATTGTATGATCGTGATTGTATGATCGTGATTGTGAGATTGTGATTGTATCATTGTGATTGTATGATTGTGATTGTATGATTGTGATTGTAAGATTGTGATTGTGCGATTGCGATTGTATGATTGTGACTGTATAATTGTGATTGTATGATTGTGTTTGTATGATTGTGATTGTATGATTGTGATTGTATGATTGTGATCGTATGATTGTGATCGTATAATTGTGATCGTATGATTGTGATCGTATGATTGTGATTGTATGATTGTGATTGTATGATTGTGATTGAATGATTGTGATTGCATGATTGTAATTGTATGATTGTGATTGTATGATTGTGATTGTATGATTGTGATTGTATGATTGTGATTGTATGATAGTTATTGTATGATTGTTTCTGTATGATTGTGATTGTATGATTATGATTGTATGATTGTGATTGTATGATTGTGATTGTGTGATTGCGATTGTGAGATTGCGATTGTATGATCGTGATTGTATGATCGTGATTGTGAGATTGTGGTTGTATGATTGTGATTGTATGATTGTGATTGTATGATAGTAATTGTATGATTGTGATAGTATGATTGCGATAGTATGATTGCGATTGTATGATTGTGATTGTATGATTGTGATTGTATGATTGTGATCGTATGATTGTGATTCTTTGATTGCGATTGTATGATTGCGATTGTATGATTGTGATTGTATGATTGTGATTGTATGATTGTGATTGTATGATTGTGATTGTATGATTGTGATTGTATGATTATGATTGTATGATTGTGATTGCATGATAGTGATTGTATGATTGTGATTGTATGATTGTGATTGTATGATTGTGATTGTATGATTGCGATTGTGTGATTGTGATTGCATGATTGTGATTGTATGATAGTGATTGTATGATAGTGATTGTATGATTGTGATTGTATGATTGCGATTGTATGATTATGATTGAATGATTGTGATTGTATGACTGTGATTGTGTGATTGTGATTGTGAGATTGTGATTGTATGATTTTGATTGTATGATGGTGATTGTATGATCGTGGTTGTGAGATTGTGATTGTATGATTGTGATTGTATGATTGTGATTGTATGATTGTGATTGTATGATTGTGATTGTATGATTGTGATTGTATGATTGTGATTGTATGATTGTGATCGTATGATTGTGGTTGTATAATTAAGGTTGTATGATTGTTTCTGTATGATTGTGATTGTATGATTGCGATTGTATGATCGTGATTGTGAGATTGTGATTGTGAGATTGTGATCGTATGATTGTGATCGTATAATTGTGATCGTATGATTGTGATCGTATGATTGTGATTGTATGATTGTGATTGTATGATTGTGATTGGATGATTGTGATTGTATGATAGTAATTGTATGATTGTGATTGTATGATCGTGATTGTGAGATTGTGATTGTGTGATTGTGATTGTATGATTGTGATTGTATGATTGTGATTGTATGACTGTGATTGTATGATTGTGGTTGTATGATTGTGATCGTATGATTGTGGTTGTATAATTAAGGTTGTATGATTGTTTCTGTATGATTGTGATTGTATGATTGCGATTGTATGATTGTGATTGTATGATTGTGATTGTATGATTGTGGTTGTATGATCGTGATTGCCTGATTGTGATTGTATGATTGTGATTGTATGATTGCGATTGTATGATTGTGATTGTATGATTGTGATTGTATGATTGTGATTGTATGATTGTGATTGCATCATTGTGATTGTATGATTGTGATTGTATGATTGTGATTGTATGATTGTGGTTGTATGATTGTGATTCTTTCATTGCGATTGTATGATTGTGATTGTATGATTGTGATTGTATGATTGTGATTGTATGATTGTGATCGTATGATTGTGGTTGTATAATTAAGGTTGTATGATTGTTTCTGTATGATTGTGATTGTATGATTGCGATTGTATGATCGTGATTGTGAGATTGTGATTGTGAGATTGTGATTGTATGATTGTGATTGAATGATTGTGATTGTGTGATAGTAATTGTATGATTGCGATTGTATGATTGTGATTGTATGATTGTGATTGTATGACTGTGATTGAATGATTGTGATTCTTTGATTGCGATTGCATGATTGTGATTGTATGATTGTGATTGTATGATTGTGATTGTATGACTGTGATTGCGTGATTGTAATTGTGTGATTGTGATTGTATGATTGTGATTGTATGATTGTGATTGTATGATAGTGATTGTATGATTGTTTCTGTATGATTGTGATTGTATGATTGCGATTGTATGATTATGATTGTATGATTGTGATTGTATGATTGTGATTGTGTGATTGCGATTGTGTGATTGTGATTGTATGATTGTGATTGTATGATAGTAATTGTATGATTGTGATAGTATGATTGTGATTGTATGATTGTGATTGTATGATTGTGATTGTATGATTGTGATCGTATGATTGTGATTCTTTCATTGCGATTGTATGATTGTGATTGTATGATTGTGATTGTATGATTGTGATTGTATGATTGTGATTGTATGATTATGATTGTATGATTGTGATTGCATGATAGTGATTGTATGATTGTGATTGTATGATTGTGATTGTATGATTGTGACTGTATGATTGCGATTGTGTGATTGTGATTGTATGATTGTGATTGTATGATAGTGATTGTATGATAGTGATTGTATGATTGTGATTGTATGATTGCGATTGTATGATTATGATTGAATGATTGTGATTGTATGACTGTGATTGTGTGATTGTGATTGTGAGATTGTGATTGTATGATTTTGATTGTATGATGGTGATTGTATGATCGTGATTGTGAGATTGTGATTGTATGATTGTGATTGTATGATTGTGATTGTATGATTGTGATTGTATGATTGTGATTGTATGATTGTGATTGTATGATTGTGATTGTGTGATAGTAATTGTATGATTGTGATTGTATGATTGTGATTGTATGATTGTGATTGTATGATTGTGATTGTATGATTGTGATCGTATGATTGTGATGGTATGACTGTGATTGTATGATTGTGATTGTATAATTGTGATTGTATGATTGTGATTGTATGGTTGTGATTGTATGATTGTGATTGAATGATTGTGATTGTATGATTGTGATTGTATGGTAGTAATTGTATGATTGTGATTGTATGATCGTGATTGTATGATTGTGATTGTATGATTGTGATTGTATGATTGTGATTGTGTGATTGTGATTGTGAGATTGTGATTGTATAATTGTGATTGTATGATTGTGATTGTATGATTGTGATTGTATGATTGTGATTTTATGATTGTGATTGTGAGATTGTGATTGTATGATTGTGGTTGTATGATTGTGATTGTATGATTGTGATTGTATGGTTGTGATTGTATGATTGTGATTGTATGATTGTGACTGTATGATTGTGATTGTATGACTGTCATTGTATGATTGTGATTGTATGATTATGATTGTATGGTTGTGATTGTATGATCGTGATTGTATGATTGCGATTGTATGATTGCGATTGTATGATTGTGATTGTATGATTGTGATTGTATGATTGTGATTGCCTGATTGTGATTGTATGATTGTGATTGTATGATTGTGATTGTATGATTGTGATTGTATGATTGTGATTGTATGATTGTGATTGTATGATTGTGATTGTATGATTGTGATCGTATGATTGTTGTTGTATAATTAAGGTTGTATGATTGTTTCTGTATGATTGTGATTGTATGATAGCGATTGTATGATTGTGATTGTATGATTGTGATTGTATGATTGTGATTGTATGATTGTGATTGCCTGATTGTGATTGTATGATTGTGATCGTATGATTGTGGTTGTATAATTAAGGTTGTATGATTGTTTCTGTATGATTGTGATTGTATGATTGCGATTGTATGATTATGATTGTATAATTGTGATTGTATGATTGTGATTGTGTGATTGTGATTGTGTGATTGTGATTGTGAGATTTGATTGTATGATCGTGATTGTATGATCGTGATTGTGAGATTGTGATTGTATGATTGTGATTGAATGATTGTGATTGTATGATAGTAATTGTATGATTGTGATTGTATGATTGCGATTGTATGATTGTGATTGTATGATTGTGATTGTATGACTGTGATTGAATGATTGTGATTCTTTGATTGCGATTGCATGATTGTGATTGTATGATTGTGATTGTATGATTGTGATTGTATGACTGTGATTGCATGATTGTAATTGTGTGATTGTGATTGTATGATTGTGATTGTATGATTGTGATTGTATGATAGTGATTGTATGATTGTTTCTGTATGATTGTGATTGTATGATTGCGATTGTATGATTATGATTGTATGATTGTGATTGTATGATTGTGATTGTGTGATTGCGATTGTGTGATTGTGATTGTATGATTGTGATTGTATGATAGTAATTGTATGATTGTGATAGTATGATTGCGATTGTATGATTGTGATTGTATGATTGTGATTGTATGATTGTGATTGTATGATTGTGATCGTATGATTGTGATTCTTTCATTGCGATTGTATGATTGTGATTGTATGATTGTGATTGTATGATTGTGATTGTATGATTGTGATTGTATGATTGTGATTGTATGATTGTGATTGTATGATTGTGATTGTATGATTGTGATTGTATGATTGTGATTGTGTGATTGTGATTGTATGATTGTGATTGTATGATTATGATTGTATGATTGTGATTGCATGATAGTGATTGTATGATTGTGATTGTATGATTGTGATTGTATGATTGTGACTGTATGATTGCGATTGTGTGATTGTGATTGTATGATTGTGATTGTATGATAGTGATTGTATGATAGTGATTGTATGATTGTGATTGTATGATTGCGATTGTATGATTATGATTGAATGATTGTGATTGTATGACTGTGATTGTGTGATTGTGATTGTGAGATTGTGATTGTATGATTTTGATTGTATGATGGTGATTGTATGATCGTGATTGTGAGATTGTGATTGTATGATTGTGATTGTATGATTGTGATTGTATGATTGTGATTGTATGATTGTGATTGTATGATTGTGATTGTATGATTGTGATTGTGTGATAGTAATTGTATGATTGTGATTGTATGATTGTGATTGTATGATTGTGATTGTATGATTGTGATTGTATGATTGTGATCGTATGATTGTGATGGTATGACTGTGATTGTATGATTGTGATTGTATAATTGTGATTGTATGATTGTGATTGTATGGTTGTGATTGTATGATTGTGATTGAATGATTGTGATTGTATGATTGTGATTGTATGGTAGTAATTTTATGATTGTGATTGTATGATTGCGATTGTATGATTGTGATTGTATGATTGTGATTGTATGATTGTGATTGTATGATTGTGATTGTATGATTGTGATTGTATGATTGTGATTGTATGATTGGGATCGTATGATTGTGATTGTAAGATTGTGATTGTGTGATTGCGATTGTATGATTGTGACTGTATGATTGTGATTGTATGATTGTGATTGTATGATTGTGATTCTATGATTGTGATTCTTTGATTGCGATTGTATGATTGTGATTGTATGATTGTGATTGTATGATTGTGATTGTATGATTGTGATTGTATGATTGTGATTGTATGATTGTGATTGTATGACTGTGATTGTATGATTGTGATTGTATGATTGTGATTGTATGATTGTGATTGTATGATTGTGATTGTATGATTGTTATTGTGTGATAGTGATTGTATGATTGTTTCTGTATGATTGTGATTGTATGATTGCGATTGTATGATTATGATTGTTTGATTGTGATTGTATGATTGTGATTGTGTGATTGTGATTGTGAGATTGTGATTGTATGATCGTGATTGTGAGATTGTGATTGTGAGATTGTGATTGTGTGATTGTGATTGAATGATTGTGATTGTATGATAGTAATTGTATAATTGTGATCGTATGATTGTGGTTGTATAATTAAGGTTGTATGATTGTTTCTGTATGATTGTGATTGTATGATTGCGATTGTATGATTGTGATTGTATGATTGTGATTGTGTGATTGTGATTGTATGATTGTGATTGTATGATAGTAATTGTATGATTGTGATAGTATGATTGCGATTGTATGATTGTGATTGTATGATTGTGATTGTATGATTGTGATCGTATGATTGTGATTCTTTGATTGCGATTGTATGATTGCGATTGTATGATTGTGATTGTATGATTGTGATTGTATGATTGTGATTGTATGATTGTGATTGTATGATTGTGATTGTATGATTATGATTGTATGATTGTGATTGCATGATAGTGATTGTATGATTGTGATTGTATGATTGTGATTGTATGATTGTGATTGTATGATTGCGATTGTGTGATTGTGATTGCATGATTGTGATTGTATGATAGTGATTGTATGATAGTGATTGTATGATTGTGATTGTATGATTGCGATTGTATGATTATGATTGAATGATTGTGATTGTATGACTGTGATTGTGTGATTGTGATTGTGAGATTGTGATTGTATGATTTTGATTGTATGATGGTGATTGTATGATCGTGGTTGTGAGATTGTGATTGTATGATTGTGATTGTATGATTGTGATTGTATGATTGTGATTGTATGATTGTGATTGTATGATTGTGATTGTATGACTGTGATTGAATGATTGTGATTCTTTGATTGCGATTGCATGATTGTGATTGTATGATTGTGATTGTATGATTGTGATTGTATGATTGTGATTGCATGATTGTAATTGTACGATTGTGATTGTATGATTGTGATTGTATGATTGTGATTGTATGATTGTGATTGTATGATAGTGATTGTATGATTGCTTCTGTATGATTGTGATTGTATGATTGCGATTGTATGATTATGATTGTATGATTGTGATTGTATGATTGTGATTGTGTGATTGCGATTGTGTGATTGTGATTGTATGATTGTGATTGTATGATAGTAATTGTATGATTGTGATAGTATGATTGCGATTGTATGATTGTGATTGTATGATTGTGATTGTATGATTGTGATCGTATGATTGTGATTCTTTCATTGCGATTGTATGATTGTGATTGTATGATTGTGATTGTATGATTGTGATTGTATGATTGTGATTGTATGATTGTGATTGTATGATTGTGATTGTATGATTGTGATTGTATGATTGTGATTGTATGATTGTGATTGTATGATTGTGATTGTATGATTGTGATTGTATGATTGTGATTGTGTGATTGTGATTGTATGATTGTGATTGTATGATTATGATTGTATGATTGTGATTGCATGATAGTGATTGTATGATTGTGATTGTATGATTGTGATTGTATGATTGTGACTGTATGATTGCGATTGTGTGATTGTGATTGTATGATTGTGATTGTATGATAGTGATTGTATGATAGTGATTGTATGATTGTGATTGTATGATTGCGATTGTATGATTATGATTGAATGATTGTGATTGTATGACTGTGATTGTGTGATTGTGATTGTGAGATTGTGATTGTATGATTTTGATTGTATGATGGTGATTGTATGATCGTGATTGTGAGATTGTGATTGTATGATTGTGATTGTATGATTGTGATTGTATGATTGTGATTGTATGATTGTGATTGTATGATTGTGATTGTATGATTGTGATTGTATGATTGTGATTGTGTGATAGTAATTGTATGATTGTGATTGTATGATTGTGATTGTATGATTGTGATTGTATGATTGTGATTGTATGATTGTGATCGTATGATTGTGATGGTATGACTGTGATTGTATGATTGTGATTGTATAATTGTGATTGTATGATTGTGATTGTATGGTTGTGATTGTATGATTGTGATTGAATGATTGTGATTGTATGATTGTGATTGTATGGTAGTAATTTTATGATTGTGATTGTATGATTGTGATTGTATGATTGTGATTGTATGATTGTGATTGTATGATTGGGATCGTATGATTGTGATTGTAAGATTGTGATTGTGTGATTGCGATTGTATGATTGTGACTGTATGATTGTGATTGTATGATTGTGATTGTATGATTGTGATTGTATGATTGTGATTCTTTGATTGCGATTGTATGATTGTGATTGTATGATTGTGATTGTATGATTGTGATTGTATGATTGTGATTGTATGACTGTGATTGTATGATTGTGATTGTATGATTGTGATTGTATGATTGTGATTGTATGATTGTGATTGTATGATTGTGATTGTATGATTGTGGTTGTATGATCGTGATTGCCTGATTGTGATTGTATGATTGTGATTGTATGATTGCGATTGTATGATTGTGATTGTATGATTGTGATTGTATGATTGTGATTGTATGATTGTGATTGCATGATTGTGATTGTATGATTGTGATTGTATGATTGTGATTGTATGATTGTGGTTGTATGATTGTGATTCTTTCATTGCGATTGTATGATTGTGATTGTATGATTGTGATTGTATGATTGTGATTGTATGATTGTGATCGTATGATTGTGGTTGTATAATTAAGGTTGTATGATTGTTTCTGTATGATTGTGATTGTATGATTGCGATTGTATGATCGTGATTGTGAGATTGTGATTGTGAGATTGTGATTGTATGATTGTGATTGAATGATTGTGATTGTGTGATAGTAATTGTACGATTGCGATTGTATGATTGTGATTGTATGATTGTGATTGTATGACTGTGATTGAATGATTGTGATTCTTTGATTGCGATTGCATGATTGTGATTGTATGATTGTGATTGTATGATTGTGATTGTATGACTGTGATTGCATGATTGTAATTGTGTGATTGTGATTGTATGATTGTGATTGTATGATTGTGATTGTATGATAGTGATTGTATGATTGTTTCTGTATGATTGTGATTGTATGATTGCGATTGTATGATTATGATTGTATGATTGTGATTGTATGATTGTGATTGTGTGATTGCGATTGTGTGATTGTGATTGTATGATTGTGATTGTATGATAGTAATTGTATGATTGTGATAGTATGATTGCGATTGTATGATTGTGATTGTATGATTGTGATTGTATGATTGTGATTGTATGATTGTGATCGTATGATTGTGATTCTTTCATTGCGATTGTATGATTGTGATTGTATGATTGTGATTGTATGATTGTGATTGTATGATTGTGATTGTATGATTGTGATTGTATGATTGTGATTGTATGATTGTGATTGTATGATTGTGATTGTATGATTGTGATTGTGTGATTGTGATTGTATGATTGTGATTGTATGATTATGATTGTATGATTGTGATTGCATGATAGTGATTGTATGATTGTGATTGTATGATTGTGATTGTATGATTGTGACTGTATGATTGCGATTGTGTGATTGTGATTGTATGATTGTGATTGTATGATAGTGATTGTATGATAGTGATTGTATGATTGTGATTGTATGATTGTGATTGTGTGATTGTGATTGTGAGATTGTGATTGTATAATTGTGATTGTATGATTGTGATTGTATGATTGTGATTGTATGATTGTGATTTTATGATTGTGATTGTATGATTGTGATCGTATGATTGTTGTTGTATAATTAAGGTTGTATGATTGTTTCTGTATGATTGTGATTGTATGATAGCGATTGTATGATTGTGATTGTATGATTGTGATTGTATGATTGTGATTGTATGATTGTGATTGCCTGATTGTGATTGTATGATTGTGATCGTATGATTGTGTTTGTATAATTAAGGTTGTATGATTGTTTCTGTATGATTGTGATTGTATGATTGCGATTGTATGATTATGATTGTATAATTGTGATTGTATGATTGTGATTGTGTGATTGTGATTGTGTGATTGTGATTGTGAGATTTGATTGTATGATCGTGATTGTATGATCGTGATTGTGAGATTGTGATTGTATGATTGTGATTGTATGATAGCGATTGTATGATTGTGATTGTATGATTATGATTGTATAATTGTGATTGTATGATTGTGATTGTGTGATTGTGATTGTGTGATTGTGATTGTGAGATTTGATTGTATGATCGTGATTGTATGATCGTGATTGTGAGATTGTGATTGTATGATTGTGATTGAATGATTGTGATTGTATGATAGTAATTGTATGATTGTGATTGTATGATTGCGATTGTATGATTGTGATTGTATGATTGTGATTGTATGACTGTGATTGAATGATTGTGATTCTTTGATTGCGATTGCATGATTGTGATTGTATGATTGTGATTGTATGATTGTGATTGTATGACTGTGATTGCATGATTGTAATTGTGTGATTGTGATTGTATGATTGTGATTGTATGATTGTGATTGTATGATAGTGATTGTATGATTGTTTCTGTATGATTGTGATTGTATGATTGCGATTGTATGATTATGATTGTATGATTGTGATTGTATGATTGTGATTGTGTGATTGCGATTGTGTGATTGTGATTGTATGATTGTGATTGTATGATAGTAATTGTATGATTGTGATAGTATGATTGCGATTGTATGATTGTGATTGTATGATTGTGATTGTATGATTGTGATTGTATGATTGTGATCGTATGATTGTGATTCTTTCATTGCGATTGTATGATTGTGATTGTATGATTGTGATTGTATGATTGTGATTGTATGATTGTGATTGTATGATTGTGATTGTATGATTGTGATTGTATGATTGTGATTGTATGATTGTGATTGTATGATTGTGATTGTATGATTGTGATTGTGTGATTGTGATTGTATGATTGTGATTGTATGATTATGATTGTATGATTGTGATTGCATGATAGTGATTGTATGATTGTGATTGTATGATTGTGATTGTATGATTGTGACTGTATGATTGCGATTGTGTGATTGTGATTGTATGATTGTGATTGTATGATAGTGATTGTATGATAGTGATTGTATGATTGTGATTGTATGATTGCGATTGTATGATTATGATTGAATGATTGTGATTGTATGACTGTGATTGTGTGATTGTGATTGTGAGATTGTGATTGTATGATTTTGATTGTATGATGGTGATTGTATGATCGTGATTGTGAGATTGTGATTGTATGATTGTGATTGTATGATTGTGATTGTATGATTGTGATTGTATGATTGTGATTGTATGATTGTGATTGTATGATTGTGATTGTGTGATAGTAATTGTATGATTGTGATTGTATGATTGTGATTGTATGATTGTGATTGTATGATTGTGATTGTATGATTGTGATCGTATGATTGTGATGGTATGACTGTGATTGTATGATTGTGATTGTATAATTGTGATTGTATGATTGTGATTGTATGGTTGTGATTGTATGATTGTGATTGAATGATTGTGATTGTATGATTGTGATTGTATGGTAGTAATTTTATGATTGTGATTGTATGATTGTGATTGTATGATTGTGATTGTATGATTGTGATTGTATGATTGTGATTGTATGATTGTGATTGTATGATTGTGATTGTATGATTGTGATTGTATGATTGGGATCGTATGATTGTGATTGTAAGATTGTGATTGTGTGATTGCGATTGTATGATTGTGACTGTATGATTGTGATTGTATGATTGTGATTGTATGATTGTGATTCTATGATTGTGATTCTTTGATTGCGATTGTATGATTGTGATTGTATGATTGTGATTGTATGATTGTGATTGTATGATTGTGATTGTATGATTGTGATTGTATGATTGTGATTGTATGACTGTGATTGTATGATTGTGATTGTATGATTGTGATTGTATGATTGTGATTGTATGATTGTGATTGTATGATTGTTATTGTGTGATAGTGATTGTATGATTGTTTCTGTATGATTGTGATTGTATGATTGCGATTGTATGATTATGATTGTTTGATTGTGATTGTATGATTGTGATTGTGTGATTGTGATTGTGAGATTGTGATTGTATGATCGTGATTGTGAGATTGTGATTGTGAGATTGTGATTGTGTGATTGTGATTGAATGATTGTGATTGTATGATAGTAATTGTATAATTGTGATCGTATGATTGTGGTTGTATAATTAAGGTTGTATGATTGTTTCTGTATGATTGTGATTGTATGATTGCGATTGTATGATTGTGATTGTATGATTGTGATTGTGTGATTGTGATTGTATGATTGTGATTGTATGATAGTAATTGTATGATTGTGATAGTATGATTGCGATTGTATGATTGTGATTGTATGATTGTGATTGTATGATTGTGATCGTATGATTGTGATTCTTTGATTGCGATTGTATGATTGCGATTGTATGATTGTGATTGTATGATTGTGATTGTATGATTGTGATTGTATGATTGTGATTGTATGATTGTGATTGTATGATTATGATTGTATGATTGTGATTGCATGATAGTGATTGTATGATTGTGATTGTATGATTGTGATTGTATGATTGTGATTGTATGATTGCGATTGTGTGATTGTGATTGCATGATTGTGATTGTATGATAGTGATTGTATGATAGTGATTGTATGATTGTGATTGTATGATTGCGATTGTATGATTATGATTGAATGATTGTGATTGTATGACTGTGATTGTGTGATTGTGATTGTGAGATTGTGATTGTATGATTTTGATTGTATGATGGTGATTGTATGATCGTGGTTGTGAGATTGTGATTGTATGATTGTGATTGTATGATTGTGATTGTATGATTGTGATTGTATGATTGTGATTGTATGATTGTGATTGTATGACTGTGATTGAATGATTGTGATTCTTTGATTGCGATTGCATGATTGTGATTGTATGATTGTGATTGTATGATTGTGATTGTATGATTGTGATTGCATGATTGTAATTGTACGATTGTGATTGTATGATTGTGATTGTATGATTGTGATTGTATGATTGTGATTGTATGATAGTGATTGTATGATTGCTTCTGTATGATTGTGATTGTATGATTGCGATTGTATGATTATGATTGTATGATTGTGATTGTATGATTGTGATTGTGTGATTGCGATTGTGTGATTGTGATTGTATGATTGTGATTGTATGATAGTAATTGTATGATTGTGATAGTATGATTGCGATTGTATGATTGTGATTGTATGATTGTGATTGTATGATTGTGATTGTATGATTGTGATCGTATGATTGTGATTCTTTCATTGCGATTGTATGATTGTGATTGTATGATTGTGATTGTATGATTGTGATTGTATGATTGTGATTGTATGATTGTGATTGTATGATTGTGATTGTATGATTGTGATTGTATGATTGTGATTGTATGATTGTGATTGTATGATTGTGATTGTATGATTGTGATTGTGTGATTGTGATTGTATGATTGTGATTGTATGATTATGATTGTATGATTGTGATTGCATGATAGTGATTGTATGATTGTGATTGTATGATTGTGATTGTATGATTGTGACTGTATGATTGCGATTGTGTGATTGTGATTGTATGATTGTGATTGTATGATAGTGATTGTATGATAGTGATTGTATGATTGTGATTGTATGATTGCGATTGTATGATTATGATTGAATGATTGTGATTGTATGACTGTGATTGTGTGATTGTGATTGTGAGATTGTGATTGTATGATTTTGATTGTATGATGGTGATTGTATGATCGTGATTGTGAGATTGTGATTGTATGATTGTGATTGTATGATTGTGATTGTATGATTGTGATTGTATGATTGTGATTGTATGATTGTGATTGTATGATTGTGATTGTATGATTGTGATTGTGTGATAGTAATTGTATGATTGTGATTGTATGATTGTGATTGTATGATTGTGATTGTATGATTGTGATTGTATGATTGTGATCGTATGATTGTGATGGTATGACTGTGATTGTATGATTGTGATTGTATAATTGTGATTGTATGATTGTGATTGTATGGTTGTGATTGTATGATTGTGATTGAATGATTGTGATTGTATGATTGTGATTGTATGGTAGTAATTTTATGATTGTGATTGTATGATTGTGATTGTATGATTGTGATTGTATGATTGTGATTGTATGATTGTGATTGTATGATTGTGATTGTATGATTGTGATTGTATGATTGTGATTGTATGATTGTGATTGTATGATTGGGATCGTATGATTGTGATTGTAAGATTGTGATTGTGTGATTGCGATTGTATGATTGTGACTGTATGATTGTGATTGTATGATTGTGATTGTATGATTGTGATTCTTTGATTGCGATTGTATGATTGTGATTGTATGATTGTGATTGTATGATTGTGATTGTATGATTGTGATTGTATGACTGTGATTGTATGATTGTGATTGTATGATTGTGATTGTATGATTGTGATTGTATGATTGTGATTCTATGATTGTGATTGCATGATTGTGATTGTATGATTGTGATTGTATGATTGTGATTGTATGATTGTGATTGTATGATTGTTATTGTGTGATAGTGATTGTATGATTGTTTCTGTATGATTGTGATTGTATGATTGCGATTGTATGATTATGATTGTTTGATTGTGATTGTATGATTGTGATTGTGTGATTGTGATTGTGAGATTGTGATTGTATGATCGTGATTGTGAGATTGTGATTGTGAGATTGTGATTGTGTGATTGTGATTGAATGATTGTGATTGTATGATAGTAATTGTATGATTGTGATCGTATGATTGTGGTTGTATAATTAAGGTTGTATGATTGTTTCTGTATGATTGTGATTGTATGATTGCGATTGTATGATTGTGATTGTATGATTGTGATTGTGTGATTGTGATTGTATGATTGTGATTGCATGATTGTGATTGTATGATTGTGATTGTATGATTGTGATTGTATGATTGTGATTGTATGATTGTGATTGTATGATTGTGATTGTATGATTGTGATTGTATGATTGTGATTGTATGACTGTGATCCTATGATTGTGATTCTTTGATTGCGATTGTATGATTGTGATTGTATGATTGTGATTGTATGATTGTGATTGTATGATTGTGATTCTTTGATTGCGATTGTATGATGGTGATCGTATGATTGTGATCGTATAATTGTGATTGTATGATTGTGATTGTATGATTGTGATTGTATGATTGTGATTTTATGATTGTGATTGTGAGATTGTGATTGTATGATTGTGATTGTATGATTGTGATTGTATGATTGTGGTTGTATGATTGTGATTGTATGATTGTGATTGTATGGTTGTGATTGTATGATTGTGATTGTATGATTGTGACTGTATGATTGTGATTGTATGACTGTCGTTGTATGATTGCGATTGTATGATTATGATTGTATGGTTGTGATTGTATGATCGTGATTGTATGATCGTGATTGTGAGATTGTGATTGTATCATTGTGATTGTATGATTGTGATTGTATGATTGTGATTGTAAGATTGTGATTGTGCGATTGCGATTGTATGATTGTGACTGTATAATTGTGATTGTATGATTGTGTTTGTATGATTGTGATTGTATGATTGTGATTGTATGATTGTGATCGTATGATTGTGATCGTATAATTGTGATCGTATGATTGTGATCGTATGATTGTGATTGTATGATTGTGATTGTATGATTGTGATTGAATGATTGTGATTGCATGATTGTAATTGTATGATTGTGATTGTATGATTGTGATTGTATGATTGTGATTGTATGATTGTGATTGTATGATAGTTATTGTATGATTGTTTCTGTATGATTGTGATTGTATGATTATGATTGTATGATTGTGATTGTATGATTGTGATTGTGTGATTGCGATTGTGAGATTGCGATTGTATGATCGTGATTGTATGATCGTGATTGTGAGATTGTGGTTGTATGATTGTGCTTGTATGATTGTGATTGTATGATAATAATTGTATGATTGTGATAGTATGATTGCGATTGTATGATTGTGATTGTATGATTGTGATTGTATGATTGTGATCGTATGATTGTGATTCTTTGATTGCGATTGTATGATTGCGATTGTATGATTGTGATTGTATGATTGTGATTGTATGATTGTGATTGTATGATTGTGATTGTATGATTGTGATTGTATGATTATGATTGTATGATTGTGATTGCATGATAGTGATTGTATGATTGTGATTGTATGATTGTGATTGTATGATTGTGATTGTATGATTGCGATTGTGTGATTGTGATTGCATGATTGTGATTGTATGATAGTGATTGTATGATAGTGATTGTATGATTGTGATTGTATGATTGCGATTGTATGATTATGATTGAATGATTGTGATTGTATGACTGTGATTGTGTGATTGTGATTGTGAGATTGTGATTGTGAGATTGTGATTGTATGATTTTGATTGTATGATGGTGATTGTATGATCGTGGTTGTGAGATTGTGATTGTATGATTGTGATTGTATGATTGTGATTGTATGATTGTGATTGTATGATTGTGATTGTATGATTGTGATTGTATGATTGTGATTGTATGATTGTGATTGTATGATTGTGATCGTATGATTGTGGTTGTATAATTAAGGTTGTATGATTGTTTCTGTATGATTGTGATTGTATGATTGCGATTGTATGATCGTGATTGTGAGATTGTGATTGTGAGACTGTGATCGTATGATTGTGATCGTATAATTGTGATCGTATGATTGTGATCGTATGATTGTGATTGTATGATTGTGATTGTATGATTGTGATTGTATGATTGTGATTGTATGATAGTAATTGTATGATTGTGATTGTATGATCGTGATTGTGAGATTGTGATTGTGTGATTGTGATTGTATGATTGTGATTGTATGATTGTGATTGTATGACTGTGATTGTAAGATTGTGATTGTGTGATTGCGATTGTATGATTGTGACTGTATAATTGTGATTGTATGATTGTGATTGTATGATTGTGATTGTATGATTGTGATCGTATGATTGTGGTTGTATAATTAAGGTTGTATGATTGTTTCTGTATGATTGTGATTGTATGATTGCGATTGTATGATTGTGATTGTATGATTGTGATTGTGTGATTGTGATTGTATGATTGTGATTGTATGATAGTAATTGTATGATTGTGATAGTATGATTGCGATTGTATGATTGTGATTGTATGATTGTGATTGTATGATTGTGATCGTATGATTGTGATTCTTTGATTGCGATTGCATGATTGTGATTGTATGATTGTGATTGTATGATTGTGATTGTATGATTGTGATTGCATGATTGTAATTGTACGATTGTGATTGTATGATTGTGATTGTATGATTGTGATTGTATGATTGTGATTGTATGATAGTGATTGTATGATTGCTTCTGTATGATTGTGATTGTATGATTGCGATTGTATGATTATGATTGTATGATTGTGATTGTATGATTGTGATTGTGTGATTGCGATTGTGTGATTGTGATTGTATGATTGTGATTGTATGATAGTAATTGTATGATTGTGATAGTATGATTGCGATTGTATGATTGTGATTGTATGATTGTGATTGTATGATTGTGATTGTATGATTGTGATCGTATGATTGTGATTCTTTCATTGCGATTGTATGATTGTGATTGTATGATTGTGATTGTATGATTGTGATTGTATGATTGTGATTGTATGATTGTGATTGTATGATTGTGATTGTATGATTGTGATTGTATGATTGTGATTGTATGATTGTGATTGTATGATTGTGATTGTATGATTGTGATTGTGTGATTGTGATTGTATGATTGTGATTGTATGATTATGATTGTATGATTGTGATTGCATGATAGTGATTGTATGATTGTGATTGTATGATTGTGATTGTATGATTGTGACTGTATGATTGCGATTGTGTGATTGTGATTGTATGATTCTGATTGTATGATAGTGATTGTGTGATAGTGATTGTATGATTGTGATTGTATGATTGCGATTGTATGATTATGATTGAATGATTGTGATTGTATGACTGTGATTGTGTGATTGTGATTGTGAGATTGTGATTGTATGATTTTGATTGTATGATGGTGATTGTATGATCGTGATTGTGAGATTGTGATTGTATGATTGTGATTGTATGATTGTGATTGTATGATTGTGATTGTATGATTGTGATTGTATGATTGTGATTGTATGATTGTGATTGTGTGATAGTAATTGTATGATTGTGATTGTATGATTGTGATTGTATGATTGTGATTGTATGATTGTGATTGTATGATTGTGATCGTATGATTGTGATGGTATGACTGTGATTGTATGATTGTGATTGTATAATTGTGATTGTATGATTGTGATTGTATGGTTGTGATTGTATGATTGTGATTGAATGATTGTGATTGTATGATTGTGATTGTATGGTAGTAATTTTATGATTGTGATTGTATGATTGTGATTGTATGATTGTGATTGTATGATTGTGATTGTATGATTGTGATTGTATGATTGTGATTGTATGATTGTGATTGTATGATTGTGATTGTATGATTGGGATCGTATGATTGTGATTGTAAGATTGTGATTGTGTGATTGCGATTGTATGATTGTGACTGTATGATTGTGATTGTATGATTGTGATTGTATGATTGTGATTGTATGATTGTGATTCTTTGATTGCGATTGTATGATTGTGATTGTATGATTGTGATTGTATGATTGTGATTGTATGATTGTGATTGTATGACTGTGATTGTATGATTGTGATTGTATGATTGTGATTGTATGATTGTGATTGTATGATTGTGATTCTATGATTGTGATTGCATGATTGTGATTGTATGATTGTGATTGTATGATTGTGATTGTATGATTGTGATTGTATGATTGTTATTGTGTGATAGTGATTGTATGATTGTTTCTGTATGATTGTGATTGTATGATTGCGATTGTATGATTATGATTGTTTGATTGTGATTGTATGATTGTGATTGTGTGATTGTGATTGTGAGATTGTGATTGTATGATCGTGATTGTGAGATTGTGATTGTGAGATTGTGATTGTGTGATTGTGATTGAATGATTGTGATTGTATGATAGTAATTGTACGATTGTGATCGTATGATTGTGGTTGTATAATTAAGGTTGTATGATTGTTTCTGTATGATTGTGATTGTATGATTGCGATTGTATGATTGTGATTGTATGATTGTGATTGTGTGATTGTGATTGTATGATTGTGATTGCATGATTGTGATTGTATGATTGTGATTGTATGATTGTGATTGTATGATTGTGATTGTATGATTGTGATTGTATGATTGTGATTGTATGATTGTGATTGTATGATTGTGATTGTATGACTGTGATCCTATGATTGTGATTCTTTGATTGCGATTGTATGATTGTGATTGTATGATTGTGATTGTATGATTGTGATTGTATGATTGTGATTGTATGATTGTGATTGTATGATTGTGATTCTTTGATTGCGATTGTATGATGGTGATCGTATGATTGTGATCGTATAATTGTGATTGTATGATTGTGATTGTATGATTGTGATTGTATGATTGTGATTTTATGATTGTGATTGTGAGATTGTGATTGTATGATTGTGATTGTATGATTGTGATTGTATGATTGTGGTTGTATGATTGTGATTGTATGATTGTGATTGTATGGTTGTGATTGTATGATTGTGATTGTATGATTGTGACTGTATGATTGTGATTGTATGACTGTCATTGTATGATTGCGATTGTATGATTATGATTGTATGGTTGTGATTGTATGATCGTGATTGTATGATCGTGATTGTGAGATTGTGATTGTATCATTGTGATTGTATGATTGTGATTGTATGATTGTGATTGTAAGATTGTGATTGTGCGATTGCGATTGTATGATTGTGACTGTATAATTGTGATTGTATGATTGTGTTTGTATGATTGTGATTGTATGATTGTGATTGTATGATTGTGATCGTATGATTGTGATCGTATAATTGTGATCGTATGATTGTGATCGTATGATTGTGATTGTATGATTGTGATTGTATGATTGTGATTGAATGATTGTGATTGCATGATTGTAATTGTATGATTGTGATTGTATGATTGTGATTGTATGATTGTGATTGTATGATTGTGATTGTATGATAGTTATTGTATGATTGTTTCTGTATGATTGTGATTGTATGATTATGATTGTATGATTGTGATTGTATGATTGTGATTGTGTGATTGCGATTGTGAGATTGCGATTGTATGATCGTGATTGTATGATCGTGATTGTGAGATTGTGGTTGTATGATTGTGCTTGTATGATTGTGATTGTATGATAATAATTGTATGATTGTGATAGTATGATTGCGATTGTATGATTGTGATTGTATGATTGTGATTGTATGATTGTGATCGTATGATTGTGATTCTTTGATTGCGATTGTATGATTGCGATTGTATGATTGTGATTGTATGATTGTGATTGTATGATTGTGATTGTATGATTGTGATTGTATGATTGTGATTGTATGATTATGATTGTATGATTGTGATTGCATGATAGTGATTGTATGATTGTGATTGTATGATTGTGATTGTATGATTGTGATTGTATGATTGCGATTGTGTGATTGTGATTGCATGATTGTGATTGTATGATAGTGATTGTATGATAGTGATTGTATGATTGTGATTGTATGATTGCGATTGTATGATTATGATTGAATGATTGTGATTGTATGACTGTGATTGTGTGATTGTGATTGTGAGATTGTGATTGTATGATTTTGATTGTATGATGGTGATTGTATGATCGTGGTTGTGAGATTGTGATTGTATGATTGTGATTGTATGATTGTGATTGTATGATTGTGATTGTATGATTGTGATTGTATGATTGTGATTGTATGATTGTGATTGTATGATTGTGATTGTATGATTGTGATCGTATGATTGTGGTTGTATAATTAAGGTTGTATGATTGTTTCTGTATGATTGTGATTGTATGATTGCGATTGTATGATCGTGATTGTGAGATTGTGATTGTGAGATTGTGATCGTATGATTGTGATCGTATAATTGTGATCGTATGATTGTGATCGTATGATTGTGATTGTATGATTGTGATTGTATGATTGTGATTGTATGATTGTGATTGTATGATAGTAATTGTATGATTGTGATTGTATGATCGTGATTGTGAGATTGTGATTGTGTGATTGTGATTGTATGATTGTGATTGTATGATTGTGATTGTATGACTGTGATTGTAAGATTGTGATTGTGTGATTGCGATTGTATGATTGTGACTGTATAATTGTGATTGTATGATTGTGATTGTATGATTGTGATTGTATGATTGTGATCGTATGATTGTGGTTGTATAATTAAGGTTGTATGATTGTTTCTGTATGATTGTGATTGTATGATTGCGATTGTATGATTGTGATTGTATGATTGTGATTGTATGATTGTGGTTGTATGATCGTGATTGCCTGATTGTGATTGTATGATTGTGATTGTATGATTGCGATTGTATGATTGTGATTGTATGATTGTGATTGTATGATTGTGATTGTATGATTGTGATTGCATGATTGTGATTGTATGATTGTGATTGTATGATTGTGATTGTATGATTGTGGTTGTATGATTGTGATTCTTTCATTGTGATTGTATGATTGTGATTGTATGATTGTTATTGTGTGATAGTGATTGTATGATTGTTTCTGTATGATTGTGATTGTATGATTGCGATTGTATGATTATGATTGTTTGATTGTGATTGTATGATTGTGATTGTGTGATTGTGATTGTGAGATTGTGATTGTATGATCGTGATTGTGAGATTGTGATTGTGAGATTGTGATTGTGTGATTGTGATTGAATGATTGTGATTGTATGATAGTAATTGTATGATTGTGATCGTATGATTGTGGTTGTATAATTAAGGTTGTATGATTGTTTCTGTATGATTGTGATTGTATGATTGCGATTGTATGATTGTGATTGTATGATTGTGATTGTGTGATTGTGATTGTATGATTGTGATTGCATGATTGTGATTGTATGATTGTGATTGTATGATTGTGATTGTATGATTGTGATTGTATGATTGTGATTGTATGATTGTGATTGTATGATTGTGATTGTATGATTGTGATTGTATGACTGTGATCCTATGATTGTGATTCTTTGATTGCGATTGTATGATTGTGATTGTATGATTGTGATTGTATGATTGTGATTGTATGATTGTGATTTTTTGATTGCGATTGTATGATGGTGATCGTATGATTGTGATCGTGTAATTGTGATTGTATGATTGTGATTGTATGATTGTGATTGTATGATTGTGATTTTATGATTGTGATTGTGAGATTGTGATTGTATGATTGTGATTGTATGATTGTGATTGTATGATTGTGGTTGTATGATTGTGATTGTATGATTGTGATTGTATGGTTGTGATTGTATGATTGTGATTGTATGATTGTGACTGTATGATTGTGATTGTATGACTGTCATTGTATGATTGTGATTGTATGATTATGATTGTATGGTTGTGATTGTATGATCGTGATTGTATGATCGTGATTGTGAGATTGTGATTGTATCATTGTGATTGTATGATTGTGATTGTATGATTGTGATTGTAAGATTGTGATTGTGCGATTGCGATTGTATGATTGTGACTGTATAATTGTGATTGTATGATTGTGTTTGTATGATTGTGATTGTATGATTGTGATTGTATGATTGTGATCGTATGATTGTGATCGTATAATTGTGATCGTATGATTGTGATCGTATGATTGTGATTGTATGATTGTGATTGTATGATTGTGATTGAATGTATTGTGATTGCATGATTGTAATTGTATGATTGTGATTGTATGATTGTGATTGTATGATTGTGATTGTATGATTGTGATTGTATGATTGTGATTGTATGATTGTGATTGTATGATAGTTATTGTATGATTGTTTCTGTATGATTGTGATTGTATGATTATGATTGTATGATTGTGATTGTATGATTGTGTTTGTGTGATTGCGATTGTGAGATTGCGATTGTATGATCGTGATTGTATGATCGTGATTGTGAGATTGTGGTTGTATGATTGTGATTGTATGATTGTGATTGTATGATAGTAATTGTATGATTGTGATAGTATGATTGCGATTGTATGATTGTGATTGTATGATTGTGATTGTATGATTGTGATTGTATGATTGTGATCGTATGATTGTGATTCTTTGATTGCGATTGTATGATTGCGATTGTATGATTGTGATTGTATGATTGTGATTGTATGATTGTGATTGTATGATTGTGATTGTATGATTGTGATTGTATGATTATGATTGTATGATTGTGATTGCATGATAGTGATTGTATGATTGTGATTGTATGATTGTGATTGTATGATTGTGATTGTATGATTGTGATTGTATGATTGTGATTGTATGATTGTGATTGTATGACTGTGATTGTATGATTGTGATTGTGTGATAGTAATTGTATGATTGTGATTGTATGATTGTGATTGTATGATTGTGATTGTATGATTGTGATTGTATGATTGTGATTGTATGATTGTGATCGTATGATTGTGATGGTATGACTGTGATTGTATGATTGTGATTGTATAATTGTGATTGTATGATTGTGATTGTATGGTTGTGATTGTATGATTGTGATTGAATGATTGTGATTGTATGATTGTGATTGTATGGTAGTAATTTTATGATTGTGATTGTATGATTGTGATTGTATGATTGTGATTGTATGATTGTGATTGTATGATTGTGATTGTATGATTGTGATTGTATGATTGTGATTGTATGATTGTGATTGTATGATTGGGATCGTATGATTGTGATTGTAAGATTGTGATTGTGTGATTGCGATTGTATGATTGTGACTGTATGATTGTGATTGTATGATTGTGATTGTATGATTGTGATTGTATGATTGTGATTCTTTGATTGCGATTGTATGATTGTGATTGTATGATTGTGATTGTATGATTGTGATTGTATGATTGTGATTGTATGATTGTGATTGTATGACTGTGATTGTATGATTGTGATTGTATGATTGTGATTGTATGATTGTGATTGTATGATTGTGATTCTATGATTGTGATTGCATGATTGTGATTGTATGATTGTGATTGTATGATTGTGATTGTATGATTGTGATTGTATGATTGTTATTGTGTGATAGTGATTGTATGATTGTTTCTGTATGATTGTGATTGTATGATTGCGATTGTATGATTATGATTGTTTGATTGTGATTGTATGATTGTGATTGTGTGATTGTGATTGTGAGATTGTGATTGTATGATCGTGATTGTGAGATTGTGATTGTGAGATTGTGATTGTGTGATTGTGATTGAATGATTGTGATTGTATGATAGTAATTGTATGATTGTGATCGTATGATTGTGGTTGTATAATTAAGGTTGTATGATTGTTTCTGTATGATTGTGATTGTATGATTGCGATTGTATGATTGTGATTGTATGATTGTGATTGTGTGATTGTGATTGTATGATTGTGATTGCATGATTGTGATTGTATGATTGTGATTGTATGATTGTGATTGTATGATTGTGATTGTATGATTGTGATTGTATGATTGTGATTGTATGATTGTGATTGTATGATTGTGATTGTATGACTGTGATCCTATGATTGTGATTCTTTGATTGCGATTGTATGATTGTGATTGTATGATTGTGATTGTATGATTGTGATTGTATGATTGTGATTGTATGATTGTGATTCTTTGATTGCGATTGTATGATGGTGATCGTATGATTGTGATCGTGTAATTGTGATTGTATGATTGTGATTGTATGATTGTGATTGTATGATTGTGATTTTATGATTGTGATTGTGAGATTGTGATTGTATGATTGTGATTGTATGATTGTGATTGTATGATTGTGGTTGTATGATTGTGATTGTATGATTGTGATTGTATGGTTGTGATTGTATGATTGTGATTGTATGATTGTGACTGTATGATTGTGATTGTATGACTGTCATTGTATGATTGTGATTGTATGATTATGATTGTATGGTTGTGATTGTATGATCGTGATTGTATGATCGTGATTGTGAGATTGTGATTGTATCATTGTGATTGTATGATTGTGATTGTATGATTGTGATTGTAAGATTGTGATTGTGCGATTGCGATTGTATGATTGTGACTGTATAATTGTGATTGTATGATTGTGTTTGTATGATTGTGATTGTATGATTGTGATTGTATGATTGTGATCGTATGATTGTGATCGTATAATTGTGATCGTATGATTGTGATCGTATGATTGTGATTGTATGATTGTGATTGTATGATTGTGATTGAATGTATTGTGATTGCATGATTGTAATTGTATGATTGTGATTGTATGATTGTGATTGTATGATTGTGATTGTATGATTGTGATTGTATGATTGTGATTGTATGATTGTGATTGTATGATTGTGATTGTATGATAGTTATTGTATGATTGTTTCTGTATGATTGTGATTGTATGATTATGATTGTATGATTGTGATTGTATGATTGTGTTTGTGTGATTGCGATTGTGAGATTGCGATTGTATGATCGTGATTGTATGATCGTGATTGTGAGATTGTGGTTGTATGATTGTGATTGTATGATTGTGATTGTATGATAGTAATTGTATGATTGTGATAGTATGATTGCGATTGTATGATTGTGATTGTATGATTGTGATTGTATGATTGTGATTGTATGATTGTGATCGTATGATTGTGATTCTTTGATTGCGATTGTATGATTGCGATTGTATGATTGTGATTGTATGATTGTGATTGTATGATTGTGATTGTATGATTGTGATTGTATGATTGTGATTGTATGATTATGATTGTATGATTGTGATTGCATGATAGTGATTGTATGATTGTGATTGTATGATTGTGATTGTATGATTGTGATTGTATGATTGCGATTGTGTGATTGTGATTGCATGATTGTGATTGTATGATAGTGATTGTATGATAGTGATTGTATGATTGTGATTGTATGATTGCGATTGTATGATTATGATTGAATGATTGTGATTGTATGACTGTGATTGTGTGATTGTGATTGTGAGATTGTGATTGTATGATTTTGATTGTATGATGGTGATTGTATGATCGTGGTTGTGAGATTGTGATTGTATGATTGTGATTGTATGATTGTGATTGTATGATTGTGATTGTATGATTGTGATTGTATGATTGTGATTGTATGATTGTGATTGTATGATTGTGATTGCATGATTGTGATTGTATGATTGTGATTGTATGATTGTGATTGTATGATTGTGATTGTATGATTGTGATTGTATGATTATGATTGTATGATTGTGATTGCATGATAGTGATTGTATGATTGTGATTGTATGATTGTGATTGTATGATTGTGATTGTCTGATTGTGATTGTATGATTGCGATTGTGTGATTGTGATTGTATGATTGTGATTGTATGATTGCGATTGTATGATTGTGATCGTATGATTGTGATTCCTTGATTGCGATTGTATGATTGTGATTGTATGATTGTGATTGTATGATTGTGATTGTATGATTGTGATTGTATGATTATGGTTGTATGATTGTGATTGTATGATTGTGATTCTTTCATTGCGATTGTATGATTGTGATTGTATGATTGTGATTGTATGATTGTGATCGTATGATTGTGGTTGTATAATTAAGGTTGTATGATTGTTTCTGTATGATTGTGATTGTATGATTGCGATTGTATGATTGTGATTGTGTGATTGTGATTGTGTGATTGTGATTGTATGATTGTGATTGCATGATTGTGATTGTATGATTGTGATTGTATGATTGTGATTGTATGATTGTGATTGCATGATTGTGATTGTATGATTGTGATTGTATGATTGTGATTGCATGATAGTGATTGTATGATTGTGATTGTAGGATTGTGATTGTATGATTGCGATTGTATGATTGTGATTGTATGATTGTGATTGTATGATAGTGATTGTATGATAGTGATTGTATGATTGTGATTGTATGATTGCGATTGTATGATTATGATTGAATGATTGTGATTGTATGACTGTGATTGTGTGATTGTGATTGTGAGATTGTGATTGTATGATTTTGATTGTATGATGGTGATTGTATGATCGTGATTGTGAGATTGTGATTGTATGATTGTGATTGTATGATTGTGATTGTATGATTGGGATCGTATGATTGTGATTGTAAGATTGTGATTGTGTGATTGCGATTGCATGATTGTGACTGTATGATTGTGATTGTATGATTGTGATTGTATGATTGTGATTGTATGATTGTGATTCTTTGATTGCGATTGTATGATTGTGATTGTATGATTGTGATTGTATGATTGTGATTGTATGATTGTGATTGTATGATTGTGATTGTATGATTGTGATTGTATGATTGTGATTGTATGATTGTGATTGAATGATTGTGATTGTATGATTGTGATTGTATGATTGTGATTGTATGATTGTGATTGTATGATTGTGATTGAATGATTGTGATTGAATGATTGTGATTGTTTGATTGTGACTGTATGATTGTGATTGTGTGATTGTGATTGTGAGATTGTGATTGTATGATCGTGATTGTGAGATTGTGATTGTATGATTGTGATTGAATGATTGTGATTGTATGATAGTAATTGTATGATTGTGATTGTATGATTGCGATTGTATGATTATGATTGAATGATTGTGATTGTATGACTGTGATTGTGTGATTGTGATTGTGAGATTGTGATTGTATGATTTTGATTGTATGATGGTGATTGTATGATCGTGATTGTGAGATTGTGATTGTATGATTGTGATTGTGTGATTGTGATTGTATGATTGGGATCGTATGATTGTGATTGTAAGATTGTGATTGTGTGATTGCGATTGCATGATTGTGACTGTATGATTGTGATTGTATGATTGTGATTGTATGATTGTGATTGTATGATTGTGATTCTTTGATTGCGATTGTATGATTGTGATTGTATGATTGTGATTGTATGATTGCGATTGTATGATTGTGATTGTATGATTGTGATTGTATGATTGTGATCGCATGATTGTGATTCTTTGATTGCGATTGTATGATTGTTATTGTATGATTGTGATTGTATGATCGTGATTGTGAGATTGTGATTGTGAGATTGTGATTGTATGATTGTGATTAAATGATTGTGATTGTATGATAGTAATTGTATGATTGTGATTGTATGATTGGGATTTTATGATTGTGATTGTATGATTGCGATTGTATGATTGTGATCGTATGATTGTGATTCTTTGATTGCGATTGTATGATTGTGATTGTATGATTGTGATTGTATGATTGTGATTGTATGATTGTGATTGTATGATTGTGATTGTATGATTATGGTTGTATGATTGTGATTGTATGATTGTGATTCTTTCATTGCGATTGCATGATTGTGATTGTATGATTGTGATTGTATGATTGTGATTGTATGATTGTGATCGCATGATTGTGGTTGTATAATTAAGGTTGTATGATTGTTTCTGTATGATTGTGATTGTATGATTGCGATTGTATGATTGTGATTGTATGATTGTGATTGTATGATTGTGGTTGTATGATCGTGATTGCCTGATTGTGATTGTATGATTGTGATTGTATGATTGTGATTGTATGATTGTGATTGTATGATTGTGATTGTATGATTGTGATTGTATGATTGTGATTGTATGATTTTGATTGTATGATTGTGATTGTATGATTGTGACTGTATGATTGTGATTGTATGATTGTGATTGTATGATTGTGATCGTATGATTGTGGTTGTATAATTAAGGTTGTATGATTGTTTCTGTATGATTGTGATTGTATGATTGCGATTGTATGATCGTGATTGTGAGATTGTGATTGTGAGATTGTGATCGTATGATTGTGATCGTATAATTGTGATCGTATGATTGTGATCGTATGATTGTGATTGTATGATTGTGATTGTATGATTGTGATTGTATGATTGTGATTGTATGATAGTAATTGTATGATTGTGATTGTATGATCGTGATTGTGAGATTGTGATTGTGTGATTGTGATTGTATGATTGTGATTGTATGATTGTGATTGTATGATTGTGATTGTATGATTGTGATTGTATGATTGTGATCGTATGATTGTGGTTGTATAATTAAGGTTGTATGATTGTTTCTGTATGATTGTGATTGTATGATTGCGATTGTATGATTGTGATTGTATGATTGTGATTGTATGATTGTGGTTGTATGATCGTGATTGCCTGATTGTGATTGTATGATCGTGATTGTGAGATTGTGATTGTATGATTGTGATTGAATGATTGTGATTGTATGATAGTAATTGTATGATTGTGATTGTATGATTGCGATTGTATGATTATGATTGAATGATTGTGATTGTATGACTGTGATTGTGTGATTGTGATTGTGAGATTGTGATTGTATGATTTTGATTGTATGATGGTGATTGTATGATCGTGATTGTGAGATTGTGATTGTATGATTGTGATTGTGTGATTGTGATTGTATGATTGGGATCGTATGATTGTGATTGTAAGATTGTGATTGTGTGATTGCGATTGCATGATTGTGACTGTATGATCGTGATTGTATGATTGTGATTGTATGATTGTGATTGTATGATTGTGATTCTTTGATTGCGATTGTATGATTGTGATTGTATGATTGTGATTGTATGATTGCGATTGTATGATTGTGATTGTATGATTGTGATTGTATGATTGTGATCGCATGATTGTGATTCTTTGATTGCGATTGTATGATTGTTATTGTATGATTGTGATTGTATGATCGTGATTGTGAGATTGTGATTGTGAGATTGTGATTGTATGATTGTGATTAAATGATTGTGATTGTATGATAGTAATTGTATGATTGTGATTGTATGATTGGGATTTTATGATTGTGATTGTATGATTGCGATTGTATGATTGTGATCGTATGATTGTGATTCTTTGATTGCGATTGTATGATTGTGATTGTATGATTGTGATTGTATGATTGTGATTGTATGATTGTGATTGTATGATTATGGTTGTATGATTGTGATTGTATGATTGTGATTCTTTCATTGCGATTGCATGATTGTGATTGTATGATTGTGATTGTATGATTGTGATTGTATGATTGTGATCGCATGATTGTGGTTGTATAATTAAGGTTGTATGATTGTTTCTGTATGATTGTGATTGTATGATTGCGATTGTATGATTGTGATTGTATGATTGTGATTGTATGATTGTGGTTGTATGATCGTGATTGCCTGATTGTGATTGTATGATTGTGATTGTATGATTGTGATTGTATGATTGTGATTGTATGATTGTGATTGTATGATTGTGATTGTATGATTGTGATTGTATGATTTTGATTGTATGATTGTGATTGTATGATTGTGACTGTATGATTGTGATTGTATGATTGTGATTGTATGATTGTGATCGTATGATTGTGGTTGTATAATTAAGGTTGTATGATTGTTTCTGTATGATTGTGATTGTATGATTGCGATTGTATGATCGTGATTGTGAGATTGTGATTGTGAGATTGTGATCGTATGATTGTGATCGTATAATTGTGATCGTATGATTCTGATTGTATGATTGTGATTGTACGATTGTGATTGTATGATTGTGATTGTATGATTGTGATTCTTTCATTGCGATTGTATGATTGTGATTGTATGATTGTGATTGTATGATTGTGATTGTATGATTGTGATCGTATGATTGTGGTTGTATAATTAAGGTTGTATGATTATTTCTGTATGATTGTGATTGTATGATTGCGGTTGTATGATTGTGATTGTATGATTGTGATGGTATGATTGTGATCGTATGATTGTGAATCTTTGATTGCGATTGTATGATTGCGATTGTATGATTGTGATTGTATGATTGTGATTGTATGATTGTGATTGTATGATTGTGATTGTATGATTGTGATTGTATGATTGTGATTGTATGATTGTGATTGTATGATTGTGATTGTATGATTGTGATTGTATGATTGTGATTGTATGATTGTGATTGTATGATTGTGATTGTATGATTGCGATTGTATGATTGTGATTGTATGATTGTGATTGTATGATTGTGATTGTATGATAGTGATTGTATGATTGTTTCTGTATGATTGTGATTGTATGATTGCGATTGTATGATTATGATTGTATAATTGTGATTGTATGATTGTGATTGTGTGATTGTATGATTGTGATTGAATGATTGTGATTGTATGATAGTAATTGTATGATTGTGATTGTATGATTGCGATTGTATGATTGTGATAGTATGATTGCGATTGTATGGTTGTGATTGTATGATTGCGATTGTATGATTGTGATCGTATGATTGTGATTCTTTCATTGCGATTGTATGATTGAGATTGTATGATTGTGATTGTATGATTGTGATTGTATGATTGTGATTGTATGATTGTGATTGTATGATAGTAATTGTATGATTGTGATTGTATGATTGCGATTGTATGATTGTGATTGTATGATTGTGATTGTATGACTGTGATCGTATTTTTGTGATCCTTTGATTGCGATTGTATGATTGTGATTGTATGATTGTGATTGTATGATTGTGATTGTATGATTGTGATTGCATGATTGTGATTGTATGATTGTGATTGTATGATTGTGATTGCATGATAGTGATTGTATGATTGTGATTGTAGGATTGTGATTGTATGATTGCGATTGTATGATTGTGATTGTATGATTGTGATTGTATGATAGTGATTGTATGATAGTGATTGTATGATTGTGATTGTATGATTGCGATTGTATGATTATGATTGAATGATTGTGATTGTATGACTGTGATTGTGTGATTGTGATTGTGAGATTGTGATTGTATGATTTTGATTGTATGATGGTGATTGTATGATCGTGATTGTGAGATTGTGATTGTATGATTGTGATTGTATGATTGTGATTGTATGATTGGGATCGTATGATTGTGATTGTAAGATTGTGATTGTGTGATTGCGATTGCATGATTGTGACTGTATGATTGTGATTGTATGATTGTGATTGTATGATTGTGATTGTATGATTGTGATTCTTTGATTGCGATTGTATGATTGTGATTGTATGATTGTGATTGTATGATTGTGATTGTATGATTGTGATTGTATGATTGTGATTGTATGATTGTGATTGTATGATTCTGATTGAATGATTGTGATTGTATGATTGTGATTGTATGATTGTGATTGTATGATTGTGATTGTATGATTGTGATTGAATGATTGTGATTGAATGATTGTGATTGTTTGATTGTGATTGTATGATTGTGATTGTGTGATTGTGATTGTGAGATTGTGATTGTATGATCGTGATTGTGAGATTGTGATTGTATGATTGTGATTGAATGATTGTGATTGTATGATAGTAATTGTATGATTGTGATTGTATGATTGCGATTGTATGATTATGATTGAATGATTGTGATTGTATGACTGTGATTGTGTGATTGTGATTGTGAGATTGTGATTGTATGATTTTGATTGTATGATGGTGATTGTATGATCGTGATTGTGAGATTGTGATTGTATGATTGTGATTGTATGATTGGGATCGTATGATTGTGATTGTAAGATTGTGATTGTGTGATTGCGATTGCATGATTGTGACTGTATGATTGTGATTGTATGATTGTGATTGTATGATTGTGATTGTATGATTGTGATTCTTTGATTGCGATTGTATGATTGTGATTGTATGATTGTGATTGTATGATTGCGATTGTATGATTGTGATTGTATGATTGTGATTGTATGATTGTGATCGCATGATTGTGATTCTTTGATTGCGATTGTATGATTGTTATTGTATGATTGTGATTGTATGATCGTGATTGTGAGATTGTGATTGTGAGATTGTGATTGTATGATTGTGATTAAATGATTGTGATTGTATGATAGTAATTGTATGATTGTGATTGTATGATTGGGATTTTATGATTGTGATTGTATGATTGCGATTGTATGATTGTGATCGTATGATTGTGATTCTTTGATTGCGATTGTATGATTGTGATTGTATGATTGTGATTGTATGATTGTGATTGTATGATTGTGATTGTATGATTATGGTTGTATGATTGTGATTGTATGATTGTGATTCTTTCATTGCGATTGTATGATTGTGATTGTATGATTGTGATTGTATGATTGTGATCGCATGATTGTGGTTGTATAATTAAGGTTGTATGATTGTTTCTGTATGATTGTGATTGTATGATTGCGATTGTATGATTGTGATTGTATGATTGTGATTGTATGATTGTGGTTGTATGATCGTGATTGCCTGATTGTGATTGTATGATTGTGATTGTATGATTGTGATTGTATGATTGTGATTGTATGATTGTGATTGTATGATTGTGATTGTATGATTTTGATTGTATGATTGTGATTGTATGATTGTGACTGTATGATTGTGATTGTATGATTGTGATTGTATGATTGTGATCGTATGATTGTGGTTGTATAATTAAGGTTGTATGATTGTTTCTGTATGATTGTGATTGTATGATTGCGATTGTATGATCGTGATTGTGAGATTGTGATTGTGAGATTGTGATCGTATGATTGTGATCGTATAATTGTGATCGTATGATTGTGATCGTATGATTGTGATTGTATGATTGTGATTGTATGATTGTGATTGTATGATTGTGATTGTATGATAGTGATTGTATGATTGTGATTGTATGATTGCGATTGTATGATTATGATTGAATGATTGTGATTGTATGACTGTGATTGTGTGATCGTGATTGTGAGATTGTGATTGTATGATTTTGATTGTATGATGGTGATTGTATGATCGTGATTGTATGATTGTGATTGTATGATTGTGATCGTATGATTGTGGTTGTATAATTAAGGTTGTCTGATTGTTTCTGTATGATTGTGATTGTATGATTGCGATTGTATGATTGTGATTGTATGATTGCGATTGTATGATCGTGATTGCCTGATTGTGATTGTATGATTGTGATTGTATGATTGCGATTGTATGATTGTGATTGTATGATTGTGATTGCATGATTGTGATTGTATGATTGTGATTGTATGATTGTGATTGTATGATTGTGATTGTATGATTGTGATTGTATGATTGTGATTGCATGATTGTGATTGTATGATTGTGATTGTATGGTTGTGATTGTATGATTGTGGTTGTATGATTGTGATTGTATGATTGTGATTCTTTCATTGCGATTGTATGATTGTGATTGTATGATTGGGATTGTATGATTGTGATTGTATGATTGTGATCGTATGATTGTGGTTGTATAATTAAGGTTGTATGATTGTTTCTGTATGATTGTGATTGTATGATTGCGATTGTATGATCGTGATTGTGAGATTGTGATTGTGAGATTGTGATTGTATGATTGTGATTGAATGATTGTGATTGTGTGATAGTAATTGTATGATTGTGATTGTGTGATTGTGATTGTATGATTGTGATTGTATGATTGTGATTGTATGATTGTGATTGTATGATAGTAATTGTATGATTGTGATTGTATGATCGTGATTGTGAGATTGTGATTGTATGATTGCGATTGTATGATTGTGATTGTATGATTGTGATTGTATGACTGTGATTGTAAGATTGTGATTGTGTGATTGCGATTGTATGATTGTGACTGTATAATTGTGATTGTATGATTGTGTTTGTATGATTGTGATTGTATGATTGTGATTGTATGATTGTGATCGTATGATTGTGATCGTATAATTGTGATCGTATGATTGTGATCGTATGATTGTGATTGTATGATTGTGATTGTATGATTGTAATTGTATGATTGTGATTGTATGATTGTGATTGTATGATTGTGACTGTTTGATTGTGATTGTATGATTGTGATTCTATGATTGTGATTGTTTGATTCTGATTGTATGATTGTTATTGTATGATCCTGATTGTATGATTGTGATTGTATGATTGTGATTCTTTCATTGCGATTGTATGATTGTGATTGTATGATTGTGATTGTATGATTTTGATTGTATGATTGTGATCGTATGATTGTGGTTGTATAATTAAGGTTGTATGATTATTTCTGTATGATTGTGATTGTATGATTGCGGTTGTATGATTGTGATTGTATGATTGTGATTGTATGATTGTGATCGTATGATTGTGAATCTTTGATTGCGATTGTATGATTGTGATTGTATGATTGTGATTGAATGATTGTGATTGTATGATTGTGATTGTATGATTGTGATTGTAGGATTGTGATTGTATGATTGTGATTGTATGATTGTGATTGTATGATTGTGATTGTATGATTGTGATTGTCTGATTGTGATTGTGAGATTGTGATTGTATGATCGTGATTGTATGATCGTGATTGTGAGATTGTGGTTGTATGATTGTGATTGTATGATTGTGATTGTATGATAGTAATTGTATGATTGTGATTGTATGATTGTGATTGTATGATTGTGATTGTATGATAGTGATTGTATGATTGTTTCTGTATGATTGTGATTGTATGATTGCGATTGTATGATTATGATTGTATGATTGTGATTGCATGATAGTGATTGTATGATTGTGATTGTATGATTGTGATTGTATGATTGTGATTGTATGATTGTGATTGTATGATTGCGATTGTGTGATTGTGATTGTATGATTGTGATTGTATGATAGTGATTGTATGATAGTGATTGTATGATTGTGATTGTATGATTGCGATTGTATGATTATGATTGAATGATTGTGATTGTATGACTGTGATTGTGTGATCGTGATTGTGAGATTGTGATTGTATGATTTTGATTGTATGATTGTGATTGTATGATCGTGATTGTGAGATTGTGATTGTGTGATTGTGATTGTATGATTGTGATTGTATGATTGTGATTGTATGATTGTGATTGTATGATTGTGATTGTATGATTGTGATCGTATGATTGTGGTTGTATAATTAAGGTTGTATGATTGTTTCTGTATGATTGTGATTGTATGATTGCGATTGTATGATTGTGATTGTATGATTGTGATTGTATGATTGTGGTTGTATGATCGTGATTGCCTGATTGTGATTGTATGATTGTGATTGTATGATTATGATTGTATGATTGTGATTGTATGATTGTGATTGTATGATTGTGATTGTATGATTGTGATTGCATGATTGTGATTGTATGATTGTGATTGTATGATTGTGATTGTATGATTGTGGTTGTATGATTGTGATTCTTTCATTGCGATTGTATGATTGTGATTGTATGATTGTGATTGTATGATTGTGATTGTATGATTGTGATTGTATGATTGTGATTGTATGATTGTGATCGTATGATTGTGGTTGTATAATTAAGGTTGTATGATTGTTTCTGTATGATTGTGATTGTATGATTGCGATTGTATGATCGTGATTGTGAGATTGTGATTGTGAGATTGTGATTGTAGGATTGTGATTGAATGATTGTGATTGTGTGATAGTAATTGTATGATAGTAATTGTATGATTGTGATTGTATGATCGTGATTGTGAGATTGTGATTGTGTGATTGTGATTGTATGATTGTGATTGTATGATTGTGATTGTATGACTGTGATTGTAAGATTGTGATTGTGTGATTGCGATTGTATGATTGTGACTGTATAATTGTGATTGTATGATTGTGTTTGTATGATTGTGATTGTATGATTGTGATTGTATGATTGTGATCGTATGATTGTGATCGTATAATTGTGATCGTATGATTGTGATCGTATGATTGTGATCGTATGATTGTGATCGTATGATTGTGATTGTATGATTGTGATTTTATGATTGTGATTGTGAGATTGTGATTGTATGATTGTGATTGTATGATTGTGATTGTATGATTGTGGTTGTATGATTGTGATTGTATGATTGTGATTGTATGGTTGTGATTGTATGATTGTGATTGTATGATTGTGACTGTATGATTGTGATTGTATGACTGTCATTGTATGATTGTGATTGTATGATTATGATTGTATGGTTGTGATTGTATGATCGTGATTGTATGATCGTGATTGTGAGATTGTGATTGTATCATTGTGATTGTATGATTGTGATTGTATGATTGTGATTGTAAGATTGTGATTGTGCGATTGCGATTGTATGATTGTGACTGTATAATTGTGATTGTATGATTGTGTTTGTATGATTGTGATTGTATGATTGTGATTGTATGATTGTGATCGTATGATTGTGATCGTATAATTGTGATCGTATGATTGTGATCGTATGATTGTGATTGTATGATTGTGATTGTATGATTGTGATTGAATGTATTGTGATTGCATGATTGTAATTGTATGATTGTGATTGTATGATTGTGATTGTATGATTGTGATTGTATGATTGTGATTGTATGATTGTGATTGTATGATTGTGATTGTATGATTGTGATTGTATGATAGTTATTGTATGATTGTTTCTGTATGATTGTGATTGTATGATTATGATTGTATGATTGTGATTGTATGATTGTGTTTGTGTGATTGCGATTGTGAGATTGCGATTGTATGATCGTGATTGTATGATCGTGATTGTGAGATTGTGGTTGTATGATTGTGATTGTATGATTGTGATTGTATGATAGTAATTGTATGATTGTGATAGTATGATTGCGATTGTATGATTGTGATTGTATGATTGTGATTGTATGATTGTGATTGTATGATTGTGATCGTATGATTGTGATTCTTTGATTGCGATTGTATGATTGCGATTGTATGATTGTGATTGTATGATTGTGATTGTATGATTGTGATTGTATGATTGTGATTGTATGATTGTGATTGTATGATTATGATTGTATGATTGTGATTGCATGATAGTGATTGTATGATTGTGATTGTATGATTGTGATTGTATGATTGTGATTGTATGATTGCGATTGTGTGATTGTGATTGCATGATTGTGATTGTATGATAGTGATTGTATGATAGTGATTGTATGATTGTGATTGTATGATTGCGATTGTATGATTATGATTGAATGATTGTGATTGTATGACTGTGATTGTGTGATTGTGATTGTGTGATTGTGATTGTATGATTTTGATTGTATGATGGTGATTGTATGATCGTGGTTGTGAGATTGTGATTGTATGATTGTGATTGTATGATTGTGATTGTATGATTGTGATTGTATGATTGTGATTGTATGATTGTGATTGTATGATTGTGATTGCATGATTGTGATTGTATGATTGTGATTGTATGATTGTGATTGTATGATTGTGATTGTATGATTGTGATTGTATGATTATGATTGTATGATTGTGATTGCATGATAGTGATTGTATGATTGTGATTGTATGATTGTGATTGTATGATTGTGATTGTCTGATTGTGATTGTATGATTGCGATTGTGTGATTGTGATTGTATGATTGTGATTGTATGATTGCGATTGTATGATTGTGATCGTATGATTGTGATTCCTTGATTGCGATTGTATGATTGTGATTGTATGATTGTGATTGTATGATTGTGATTGTATGATTGTGATTGTATGATTGTGATTGTATGATTATGGTTGTATGATTGTGATTGTATGATTGTGATTCTTTCATTGCGATTGTATGATTGTGATTGTATGATTGTGATTGTATGATTGTGATCGTATGATTGTGGTTGTATAATTAAGGTTGTATGATTGTTTCTGTATGATTGTGATTGTATGATTGCGATTGTATGATTGTGATTGTATGATTGTGATTGTATGATTATGATTGTTTGATTGTGATTGTATGATTGTGATTGTGTGATTGTGATTGTGTGATTGTGATTGTATGATTGTGATTGCATGATTGTGATTGTATGATTGTGATTGTATGATTGTGATTGTATGATTGTGATTGCATGATTGTGATTGTATGATTGTGATTGTATGATTGTGATTGCATGATAGTGATTGTATGATTGTGATTGTAGGATTGTGATTGTATGATTGCGATTGTATGATTGTGATTGTATGATTGTGATTGTATGATAGTGATTGTATGATAGTGATTGTATGATTGTGATTGTATGATTGCGATTGTATGATTATGATTGAATGATTGTGATTGTATGACTGTGATTGTGTGATTGTGATTGTGAGATTGTGATTGTATGATTTTGATTGTATGATGGTGATTGTATGATCGTGATTGTGAGATTGTGATTGTATGATTGTGATTGTATGATTGTGATTGTATGATTGGGATCGTATGATTGTGATTGTAAGATTGTGATTGTGTGATTGCGATTGCATGATTGTGACTGTATGATTGTGATTGTATGATTGTGATTGTATGATTGTGATTGTATGATTGTGATTCTTTGATTGCGATTGTATGATTGTGATTGTATGATTGTGATTGTATGATTGTGATTGTATGATTGTGATTGTATGATTGTGATTGTATGATTGTGATTGTATGATTGTGATTGTATGATTGTGATTGAATGATTGTGATTGTATGATTGTGATTGTATGATTGTGATTGTATGATTGTGATTGTATGATTGTGATTGAATGATTGTGATTGAATGATTGTGATTGTATGATTGTGATTGTATGATTGTGATTGTATGATTGTGATTGTATGATTGTGATTGAATGATTGTGATTGAATGATTGTGATTGTTTGATTGTGATTGTATGATTGTGATTGTGTGATTGTGATTGTATGATTGTGATTGTATGATTGTGATTGTATGATTGTGATTGTATGATTGTGATCGTATGATTGTGGTTGTATAATTAAGGTTGTATGATTGTTTCTGTATGATTGTGATTGTATGATTGCGATTGTATGATTGTGATTGTATGATTGTGATTGTATGATTGTGGTTGTATGATCGTGATTGCCTGATTGTGATTGTATGATTGTGATTGTATGATTATGATTGTATGATTGTGATTGTATGATTGTGATTGTATGATTGTGATTGTATGATTGTGATTGCATGATTGTGATTGTATGATTGTGATTGTATGATTGTGATTGTATGATTGTGGTTGTATGATTGTGATTCTTTCATTGCGATTGTATGATTGTGATTGTATGATTGTGATTGTATGATTGTGATTGTATGATTGTGATTGTATGATTGTGATTGTATGATTGTGATTGTATGATTGTGATTGTATGATTGTGATTGTATGATTGTGATTGTATGATTGTGATTGTATGATTGCGATTGTATGATTGTGATTGTATGATTGTGATTGTATGATTGTGATTGTATGATAGTGATTGTATGATTGTTTCTGTATGATTGTGATTGTATGATTGCGATTGTATGATTATGATTGTATAATTGTGATTGTATGATTGTGATTGTGTGATTGTATGATTGTGATTGAATGATTGTGATTGTATGATAGTAATTGTATGATTGTGATTGTATGATTGCGATTGTATGATTGTGATAGTATGATTGCGATTGTATGGTTGTGATTGTATGATTGCGATTGTATGATTGTGATCGTATGATTGTGATTCTTTCATTGCGATTGTATGATTGAGATTGTATGATTGTGATTGTATGATTGTGATTGTATGATTGTGATTGTATGATTGTGATTGTATGATAGTAATTGTATGATTGTGATTGTATGATTGCGATTGTATGATTGTGATTGTATGATTGTGATTGTATGACTGTGATCGTATTTTTGTGATCCTTTGATTGCGATTGTATGATTGTGATTGTATGATTGGGATCGTATGATTGTGATTGTAAGATTGTGATTGTGTGATTGCGATTGCATGATTGTGACTGTATGATTGTGATTGTATGATTGTGATTGTATGATTGTGATTGTATGATTGTGATTGTATGATTGTGATTGTATGATTGTGATTGAATGATTGTGATTGAATGATTGTGATTGTATGATTGTGATTGTATGATTGTGATTGTATGATTGTGATTGTATGATTGTGATTGAATGATTGTGATTGAATGATTGTGATTGTTTGATTGTGATTGTATGATTGTGATTGTGTGATTGTGATTGTGAGATTGTGATTGTATGATCGTGATTGTGAGATTGTGATTGTATGATTGTGATTGTATGATTGTGATTGTATGATTGTGATTGTATGATTGTGATTGTATGATTGTGATTGAATGATTGTGATTGTATGATTGTGATTGTATGATTGTGATTGTATGATTGTGATTGTATGATTGTGATTGAATGATTGTGATTGAATGATTGTGATTGTTTGATTGTGATTGTATGATTGTGATTGTGTGATTGTGATTGTGAGATTGTGATTGTATGATCGTGATTGTGAGATTGTGATTGTATGATTGTGATTGAATGATTGTGATTGTATGATAGTAATTGTATGATTGTGATTGTATGATTGCGATTGTATGATTATGATTGAATGATTGTGATTGTATGACTGTGATTGTGTGATTGTGATTGTGAGATTGTGATTGTATGATTTTGATTGTATGATGGTGATTGTATGATCGTGATTGTGAGATTGTGATTGTATGATTGTGATTGTATGATTGGGATCGTATGATTGTGATTGTAAGATTGTGATTGTGTGATTGCGATTGCATGATTGTGACTGTATGATTGTGATTGTATGATTGTGATTGTATGATTGTGATTGTATGATTGTGATTCTTTGATTGCGATTGTATGATTGTGATTGTATGATTGTGATTGTATGATTGCGATTGTATGATTGTGATTGTATGATTGTGATTGTATGATTGTGATCGCATGATTGTGATTCTTTGATTGCGATTGTATGATTGTTATTGTATGATTGTGATTGTATGATCGTGATTGTGAGATTGTGATTGTGAGATTGTGATTGTATGATTGTGATTAAATGATTGTGATTGTATGATAGTAATTGTATGATTGTGATTGTATGATTGGGATTTTATGATTGTGATTGTATGATTGCGATTGTATGATTGTGATCGTATGATTGTGATTCTTTGATTGCGATTGTATGATTGTGATTGTATGATTGTGATTGTATGATTGTGATTGTATGATTGTGATTGTATGATTATGGTTGTATGATTGTGATTGTATGATTGTGATTCTTTCATTGCGATTGTATGATTGTGATTGTATGATTGTGATTGTATGATTGTGATCGCATGATTGTGGTTGTATAATTAAGGTTGTATGATTGTTTCTGTATGATTGTGATTGTATGATTGCGATTGTATGATTGTGATTGTATGATTGTGATTGTATGATTGTGGTTGTATGATCGTGATTGCCTGATTGTGATTGTATGATTGTGATTGTATGATTGTGATTGTATGATTGTGATTGTATGATTGTGATTGTATGATTGTGATTGTATGATTTTGATTGTATGATTGTGATTGTATGATTGTGACTGTATGATTGTGATTGTATGATTGTGATTGTATGATTGTGATCGTATGATTGTGGTTGTATAATTAAGGTTGTATGATTGTTTCTGTATGATTGTGATTGTATGATTGCGATTGTATGATCGTGATTGTGAGATTGTGATTGTGAGATTGTGATCGTATGATTGTGATCGTATAATTGTGATCGTATGATTGTGATCGTATGATTGTGATTGTATGATTGTGATTGTATGATTGTGATTGTATGATTGTGATTGTATGATAGTGATTGTATGATTGTGATTGTATGATTGCGATTGTATGATTATGATTGAATGATTGTGATTGTATGACTGTGATTGTGTGATCGTGATTGTGAGATTGTGATTGTATGATTTTGATTGTATGATGGTGATTGTATGATCGTGATTGTATGATTGTGATTGTATGATTGTGATCGTATGATTGTGGTTGTATAATTAAGGTTGTCTGATTGTTTCTGTATGATTGTGATTGTATGATTGCGATTGTATGATTGTGATTGTATGATTGCGATTGTATGATCGTGATTGCCTGATTGTGATTGTATGATTGTGATTGTATGATTGCGATTGTATGATTGTGATTGTATGATTGTGATTGCATGATTGTGATTGTATGATTGTGATTGTATGATTGTGATTGTATGATTGTGATTGTATGATTGTGATTGTATGATTGTGATTGCATGATTGTGATTGTATGATTGTGATTGTATGGTTGTGATTGTATGATTGTGGTTGTATGATTGTGATTGTATGATTGTGATTCTTTCATTGCGATTGTATGATTGTGATTGTATGATTGGGATTGTATGATTGTGATTGTATGATTGTGATCGTATGATTGTGGTTGTATAATTAAGGTTGTATGATTGTTTCTGTATGATTGTGATTGTATGATTGCGATTGTATGATCGTGATTGTGAGATTGTGATTGTGAGATTGTGATTGTATGATTGTGATTGAATGATTGTGATTGTGTGATAGTAATTGTATGATTGTGATTGTGTGATTGTGATTGTATGATTGTGATTGTATGATTGTGATTGTATGATTGTGATTGTATGATAGTAATTGTATGATTGTGATTGTATGATCGTGATTGTGAGATTGTGATTGTATGATTGCGATTGTATGATTGTGATTGTATGATTGTGATTGTATGACTGTGATTGTAAGATTGTGATTGTGTGATTGCGATTGTATGATTGTGACTGTATAATTGTGATTGTATGATTGTGTTTGTATGATTGTGATTGTATGATTGTGATTGTATGATTGTGATCGTATGATTGTGATCGTATAATTGTGATCGTATGATTGTGATCGTATGATTGTGATTGTATGATTGTGATTGTATGATTGTAATTGTATGATTGTGATTGTATGATTGTGATTGTATGATTGTGACTGTTTGATTGTGATTGTATGATTGTGATTCTATGATTGTGATTGTTTGATTCTGATTGTATGATTGTTATTGTATGATCCTGATTGTATGATTGTGATTGTATGATTGTGATTCTTTCATTGCGATTGTATGATTGTGATTGTATGATTGTGATTGTATGATTTTGATTGTATGATTGTGATCGTATGATTGTGGTTGTATAATTAAGGTTGTATGATTATTTCTGTATGATTGTGATTGTATGATTGCGGTTGTATGATTGTGATTGTATGATTGTGATTGTATGATTGTGATCGTATGATTGTGAATCTTTGATTGCGATTGTATGATTGTGATTGTATGATTGTGATTGAATGATTGTGATTGTATGATTGTGATTGTATGATTGTGATTGTAGGATTGTGATTGTATGATTGTGATTGTATGATTGTGATTGTATGATTGTGATTGTATGATTGTGATTGTGTGATTGTGATTGTGAGATTGTGATTGTATGATCGTGATTGTATGATCGTGATTGTGAGATTGTGGTTGTATGATTGTGATTGTATGATTGTGATTGTATGATAGTAATTGTATGATTGTGATTGTATGATTGTGATTGTATGATTGTGATTGTATGATAGTGATTGTATGATTGTTTCTGTATGATTGTGATTGTATGATTGCGATTGTATGATTATGATTGTATGATTGTGATTGTATGATTGTGATTGTGTGATTGTGATTGTGAGATTGTGATTGTATGATCGTGATTGTATGATCGTGATTGTGAGATTGTGGTTGTATGATTGTGATTGTATGATTGTGATTGTATGATAGTAATTGTATGATTGTGATTGTATGATTGTGATTGTATGATAGTAATTGTATGATTGTGATTGTATGATTGTGATTGTATGATCGTGATTGTATGATTGTGATTGTATGATTGTGATTGTATGATTATGATTGTATGATTGTGATTGCATGATAGTGATTGTATGATTGTGATTGTATGATTGTGATTGTATGATTGTGATTGTATGATTGTGATTGTATGATTGCGATTGTGTGATTGTGATTGTATGATTGTGATTGTATGATAGTGATTTTATGATAGTGATTGTATGATTGTGATTGTATGATTGCGATTGTATGATTATGATTGAATGATTGTGATTGTATGACTGTGATTGTGTGATCGTGATTGTGAGATTGTGATTGTATGATTTTGATTGTATGATTGTGATTGTATGATCGTGATTGTGAGATTGTGATTGTGTGATTGTGATTGTATGATTGTGATTGTATGATTGTGATTGTATGATTGTGATTGTATGATTGTGATTGTATGATTGTGATCGTATGATTGTGGTTGTATAATTAAGGTTGTATGATTGTTTCTGTATGATTGTGATTGTATGATTGCGATTGTATGATTGTGATTGTATGATTGTGATTGTATGATTGTGGTTGTATGATCGTGATTGCCTGATTGTGATTGTATGATTGTGATTGTATGATTATGATTGTATGATTGTGATTGTATGATTGTGATTGTATGATTGTGATTGTATGATTGTGATTGCATGATTGTGATTGTATGATTGTGATTGTATGATTGTGATTGTATGATTGTGGTTGTATGATTGTGATTCTTTCATTGCGATTGTATGATTGTGATTGTATGATTGTGATTGTATGATTGTGATTGTATGATTGTGATTGTATGATTGTGATTGTATGATTGTGATCGTATGATTGTGGTTGTATAATTAAGGTTGTATGATTGTTTCTGTATGATTGTGATTGTATGATTGCGATTGTATGATCGTGATTGTGAGATTGTGATTGTGAGATTGTGATTGTAGGATTGTGATTGAATGATTGTGATTGTGTGATAGTAATTGTATGATAGTAATTGTATGATTGTGATTGTATGATCGTGATTGTGAGATTGTGATTGTGTGATTGTGATTGTATGATTGTGATTGTATGATTGTGATTGTATGACTGTGATTGTAAGATTGTGATTGTGTGATTGCGATTGTATGATTGTGACTGTATAATTGTGATTGTATGATTGTGTTTGTATGATTGTGATTGTATGATTGTGATTGTATGATTGTGATCGTATGATTGTGATCGTATAATTGTGATCGTATGATTGTGATCGTATGATTGTGATCGTATGATTGTGATCGTATGATTGTGATTGTATGATTGTGATTGTATGATTGTGATTGTATGATTGTGATTGTATGATTGTGATTGTTTGATTGTGATTGTATGATTGTGATTCTATGATTGTGATTGTTTGATTCTGATTGTATGATTGTTATTGTATGATTCTGATTGTATGATTGTGATTGTATGATTGTGATTGTATGATTGTGATTGTATGATTGTGATTCTTTCATTGCGATTGTATGATTGTGATTGTATGATTGTGATTGTATGATTGTGATTGTATGATTGTGATCGTATGATTGTGGTTGTATAATTAAGGTTGTATGATTATTTCTGTATGATTGTGATTGTATGATTGCGGTTGTATGATTGTGATTGTATGATTGTGATGGTATGATTGTGATCGTATGATTGTGAATCTTTGATTGCGATTGTATGATTGTGATTGTATGATTGTGATTGTATGATTGTGATTGTATGATTGTGATTGTATGATTGTGATTGTATGATTGTGATTGTATGATTGTGATTGTATGATTGTGATTGTATGATTGTGATTGTATGATTGTGATTGTATGATTGTGATTGTATGATTGTGATTGTATGATTGTGATTGTATGATTGTGATTGTATGATTGTGATTGTATGATTGTGATTGTATGATTGCGATTGTATGATTGTGATTGTATGATTGTGATTGTATGATTGTGATTGTATGATAGTGATTGTATGATTGTTTCTGTATGATTGTGATTGTATGATTGCGATTGTATGATTATGATTGTATAATTGTGATTGTATGATTGTGATTGTGTGATTGTATGATTGTGATTGAATGATTGTGATTGTATGATAGTAATTGTATGATTGTGATTGTATGATTGCGATTGTATGATTGTGATTGTATGATTGTGATTGTATGACTGTGATCGTATGATTGTGATTCTTTGATTGCGATTGTATGATTGTGATTGCATGATAGTGATTGTATGATTGTGATTGTATGATTGTGATCGTATGATTGTGATTGTATGATTGTGATTGTATGATTGCGATTGTGTGATTGTGATTGTATGATTGTGATTGTATGATTGTGATTGTATGATTGTGATTGTATGATTGTGATTGCATGATAGTGATTGTATGATTGTGATTGTATGATAGTGATTGTATGATTGTGATTGTATGATTGCGATTGTATGATTATGATTGAATGATTGTGATTGTATGACTGTGATTGTGTGATCGTGATTGTGAGATTGTGATTGTATGATTTTGATTGTATGATGGTGATTGTATGATCGTGATTGTATGATTGTGATTGTATGATTGTGATCGTATGATTGTGGTTGTATAATTAAGGTTGTCTGATTGTTTCTGTATGATTGTGATTGTATGATTGTGATTGTATGATTGTGATTGAATGATTGTGATTGTATGATTGTGATTGTATGATTGTGATTGTATGATTGTGATTGTATGATTGTGATTGTATGATTGTGATTGTATGATTGTGATTGTATGATTGTGATTGTGTGATTGTGATTGTGAGATTGTGATTGTATGATCGTGATTGTATGATCGTGATTGTGAGATTGTGGTTGTATGATTGTGATTGTATGATTGTGATTGTATGATAGTAATTGTATGATTGTGATTGTATGATTGTGATTGTATGATTGTGATTGTATGATAGTGATTGTATGATTGTTTCTGTATGATTGTGATTGTATGATTGCGATTGTATGATTATGATCGTATGATTGTGGTTGTATAATTAAGGTTGTATGATTGTTTCTGTATGATTGTGATTGTATGATTGCGATTGTATGATCGTGATTGTGAGATTGTGATTGTGAGATTGTGATTGTATGATTGCGATTGTATGATTGTGATTGTATGATTGTGACTGTTTGATTGTGATTGTATGATTGTGATTCTATGATTGTGATTGTTTGATTCTGATTGTATGATTGTTATTGTATGATCCTGATTGTATGATTGTGATTGTATGATTGTGATTCTTTCATTGCGATTGTATGATTGTGATTGTATGATTGTGATTGTATGATTTTGATTGTATGATTGTGATCGTATGATTGTGGTTGTATAATTAAGGTTGTATGATTATTTCTGTATGATTGTGATTGTATGATTGCGGTTGTATGATTGTGATTGTATGATTGTGATTGTATGATTGTGATCGTATGATTGTGAATCTTTGATTGCGATTGTATGATTGTGATTGTATGATTGTGATTGAATGATTGTGATTGTATGATTGTGATTGTATGATTGTGATTGTAGGATTGTGATTGTATGATTGTGATTGTATGATTGTGATTGTATGATTGTGATTGTATGATTGTGATTGTGTGATTGTGATTGTGAGATTGTGATTGTATGATCGTGATTGTATGATCGTGATTGTGAGATTGTGGTTGTATGATTGTGATTGTATGATTGTGATTGTATGATAGTAATTGTATGATTGTGATTGTATGATTGTGATTGTATGATTGTGATTGTATGATAGTGATTGTATGATTGTTTCTGTATGATTGTGATTGTATGATTGCGATTGTATGATTATGATTGTATGATTGTGATTGTATGATTGTGATTGTGTGATTGTGATTGTGAGATTGTGATTGTATGATCGTGATTGTATGATCGTGATTGTGAGATTGTGGTTGTATGATTGTGATTGTATGATTGTGATTGTATGATAGTAATTGTATGATTGTGATTGTATGATTGTGATTGTATGATAGTAATTGTATGATTGTGATTGTATGATTGTGATTGTATGATTGTGATTGTATGATTGTGATTGTATGATTGTGATTGTATGATTATGATTGTATGATTGTGATTGCATGATAGTGATTGTATGATTGTGATTGTATGATTGTGATTGTATGATTGTGATTGTATGATTGTGATTGTATGATTGCGATTGTGTGATTGTGATTGTATGATTGTGATTGTATGATAGTGATTGTATGATAGTGATTGTATGATTGTGATTGTATGATTGCGATTGTATGATTATGATTGAATGATTGTGATTGTATGACTGTGATTGTGTGATCGTGATTGTGAGATTGTGATTGTATGATTTTGATTGTATGATTGTGATTGTATGATCGTGATTGTGAGATTGTGATTGTGTGATTGTGATTGTATGATTGTGATTGTATGATTGTGATTGTATGATTGTGATTGTATGATTGTGATTGTATGATTGTGATCGTATGATTGTGGTTGTATAATTAAGGTTGTATGATTGTTTCTGTATGTTTGTGATTGTATGATTGCGATTGTATGATTGTGATTGTATGATTGTGATTGTATGATTGTGGTTGTATGATCGTGATTGCCTGATTGTGATTGTATGATTGTGATTGTATGATTATGATTGTATGATTGTGATTGTATGATTGTGATTGTATGATTGTGATTGTATGATTGTGATTGCATGATTGTGATTGTATGATTGTGATTGTATGATTGTGATTGTATGATTGTGGTTGTATGATTGTGATTCTTTCATTGCGATTGTATGATTGTGATTGTATGATTGTGATTGTATGATTGTGATTGTATGATTGTGATTGTATGATTGTGATCGTATGATTGTGGTTGTATAATTAAGGTTGTATGATTGTTTCTGTATGATTGTGATTGTATGATTGCGATTGTATGATCGTGATTGTGAGATTGTGATTGTGAGATTGTGATTGTAGGATTGTGATTGAATGATTGTGATTGTGTGATAGTAATTGTATGATAGTAATTGTATGATTGTGATTGTATGATCGTGATTGTGAGATTGTGATTGTGTGATTGTGATTGTATGATTGTGATTGTATGATTGTGATTGTATGACTGTGATTGTAAGATTGTGATTGTGTGATTGCGATTGTATGATTGTGACTGTATAATTGTGATTGTATGATTGTGTTTGTATGATTGTGATTGTATGATTGTGATTGTATGATTGTGATCGTATGATTGTGATCGTATAATTGTGATCGTATGATTGTGATCGTATGATTGTGATCGTATGATTGTGATCGTATGATTGTGATTGTATGATTGTGATTGTATGATTGTGATTGTATGATTGTGATTGTATGATTGTGATTGTTTGATTGTGATTGTATGATTGTGATTCTATGATTGTGATTGTTTGATTCTGATTGTATGATTGTTATTGTATGATTCTGATTGTATGATTGTGATTGTATGATTGTGATTGTATGATTGTGATTGTATGATTGTGATTCTTTCATTGCGATTGTATGATTGTGATTGTATGATTGTGATTGTATGATTGTGATTGTATGATTGTGATCGTATGATTGTGGTTGTATAATTAAGGTTGTATGATTATTTCTGTATGATTGTGATTGTATGATTGCGGTTGTATGATTGTGATTGTATGATTGTGATGGTATGATTGTGATCGTATGATTGTGAATCTTTGATTGCGATTGTATGATTGTGATTGTATGATTGTGATTGTATGATTGTGATTGTATGATTGTGATTGTATGATTGTGATTGTATGATTGTGATTGTATGATTGTGATTGTATGATTGTGATTGTATGATTGTGATTGTATGATTGTGATTGTATGATTGTGATTGTATGATTGTGATTGTATGATTGTGATTGTATGATTGCGATTGTATGATTGTGATTGTATGATTGTGATTGTATGATTGTGATTGTATGATAGTGATTGTATGATTGTTTCTGTATGATTGTGATTGTATGATTGCGATTGTATGATTATGATTGTATAATTGTGATTGTATGATTGTGATTGTGTGATTGTATGATTGTGATTGAATGATTGTGATTGTATGATAGTAATTGTATGATTGTGATTGTATGATTGCGATTGTATGATTGTGATTGTATGATTGTGATTGTATGACTGTGATCGTATGATTGTGATTCTTTGATTGCGATTGTATGATTGTGATTGCATGATAGTGATTGTATGATTGTGATTGTATGATTGTGATCGTATGATTGTGATTGTATGATTGTGATTGTATGATTGCGATTGTGTGATTGTGATTGTATGATTGTGATTGTATGATTGTGATTGTATGATTGTGATTGTATGATTGTGATTGCATGATAGTGATTGTATGATTGTGATTGTATGATAGTGATTGTATGATTGTGATTGTATGATTGCGATTGTATGATTATGATTGAATGATTGTGATTGTATGACTGTGATTGTGTGATCGTGATTGTATGATTGTGATTGTATGATTGTGATCGTATGATTGTGGTTGTATAATTAAGGTTGTCTGATTGTTTCTGTATGATTGTGATTGTATGATTGTGATTGTATGATTGTGATTGAATGATTGTGATTGTATGATTGTGATTGTATGATTGTGATTGTATGATTGTGATTGTATGATTGTGATTGTATGATTGTGATTGTATGATTGTGATTGTATGATTGTGATTGTGTGATTGTGATTGTGAGATTGTGATTGTATGATCGTGATTGTATGATCGTGATTGTGAGATTGTGGTTGTATGATTGTGATTGTATGATTGTGATTGTATGATAGTAATTGTATGATTGTGATTGTATGATTGTGATTGTATGATTGTGATTGTATGATAGTGATTGTATGATTGTTTCTGTATGATTGTGATTGTATGATTGCGATTGTATGATTATGATCGTATGATTGTGGTTGTATAATTAAGGTTGTATGATTGTTTCTGTATGATTGTGATTGTATGATTGCGATTGTATGATCGTGATTGTGAGATTGTGATTGTGAGATTGTGATTGTATGATTGTGATTGTATGATTGTGATTGTATGATTGTGACTGTTTGATTGTGATTGTATGATTGTGATTCTATGATTGTGATTGTTTGATTCTGATTGTATGATTGTTATTGTATGATCCTGATTGTATGATTGTGATTGTATGATTGTGATTCTTTCATTGCGATTGTATGATTGTGATTGTATGATTGTGATTGTATGATTTTGATTGTATGATTGTGATCGTATGATTGTGGTTGTATAATTAAGGTTGTATGATTATTTCTGTATGATTGTGATTGTATGATTGCGGTTGTATGATTGTGATTGTATGATTGTGATTGTATGATTGTGATCGTATGATTGTGAATCTTTGATTGCGATTGTATGATTGTGATTGTATGATTGTGATTGAATGATTGTGATTGTATGATTGTGATTGTATGATTGTGATTGTATGATTGTGATTGTATGATTGTTATTGTATGATTGTGATTGTATGATTGTGATTGTATGATTGTGATTGTGTGATTGTGATTGTGAGATTGTGATTGTATGATCGTGATTGTATGATCGTGATTGTGAGATTGTGGTTGTATGATTGTGATTGTATGATTGTGATTGTATGATAGTAATTGTATGATTGTGATTGTATGATTGTGATTGTATGATTGTGATTGTATGATAGTGATTGTATGATTGTTTCTGTATGATTGTGATTGTATGATTGCGATTGTATGATTATGATTGTATGATTGTGATTGTATGATTGTGATTGTGTGATTGTGATTGTGAGATTGTGATTGTATGATCGTGATTGTATGATCGTGATTGTGAGATTGTGGTTGTATGATTGTGATTGTATGATTGTGATTGTATGATAGTAATTGTATGATTGTGATTGTATGATTGTGATTGTATGATAGTAATTGTATGATTGTGATTGTATGATTGTGATTGTATGATTGTGATTGTATGATAGTGATTGTATGATTGTTTCTGTATGATTGTGATTGTATGATTGCGATTGTGTGATTGTGATTGTATGATTGTGATTGTATGATAGTGATTGTATGATAGTGATTGTATGATTGTGATTGTATGATTGCGATTGTATGATTATGATTGTATGATTGTGATTGTATGATTGTGATTGTATGATTGTGGTTGTATGATCGTGATTGCCTGATTGTGATTGTATGATTGTGATTGTATGATTGTGATTGTATGATTGTGATTGTATGACTGTGATTGTATGATTGTGATTGTATGATTGTGATTGTATGATTGTGATTGTGAGATTGTGGTTGTATGATTGTGATTGTATGATTGTGATTGTATGATAGTAATTGTATGATTGTGATTGTATGATTGTGATTGTATGATTGTGATTGTATGATAGTGATTGTATGATTGTTTCTGTATGATTGTGATTGTATGATTGCGATTGTGTGATTGTGATTGTATGATTGTGATTGTATGATAGTGATTGTATGATAGTGATTGTATGATTGTGATTGTATGATTGCGATTGTATGATTATGATTGAATGATTGTGATTGTATGACTGTGATTGTGTGATCGTGATTGTGAGATTGTGATTGTATGATTTTGATTGTATGATGGTGATTGTATGATCGTGATTGTGAGATTGTGATTGTGAGATTGTGATTGTATGATTGTGATTCAATGATTGTGATTGTATGATAGTAATTGTATGATTGTGATTGTATGATTGCGATTGTATGATCGTGATTGCCTGATTGTGATTGTATGATTGTGATTGTATGATTGCGATTGTATGATTGTGATCGTATGATTGTGATTCCTTGATTGCGATTGTATGATTGTCATTGTATGATTGTGATTGTATGATTGCGATTGTATGATTATGGTTGTATGATTGTGATTGTATGATTGTGATTCTTTCATTGCGATTGTATGATTGTGATTGTATGATTGTGATTGTATGATTGTGATTGTATGATTGTGATTGTATGATTGTGATCGTATGATTGTGGTTGTATAATAAAGGTTGTATGATTGTTTCTGTATGATTGTGATTGTATGATTGCGATTGTATGATTGTGATTGTATGATTGTGATTGTATGATTGTGGTTGTATGATCGTGATTGCCTGATTGTGATTGTATGATTGTGATTGTATGATTGTGATTGTATGATTGTGATTGTATGACTGTGATTGTATGATTGTGATTGTATGATTGTGATTGTATGATTGTGATTGTATAATTGTGATCGTATGATTGTGGTTGTATAATTATGGTTGTCTGATTGTTTCTGTATGATTGTGATTGTATGATTGCGATTGTATGATTGTGATTGTATGACTGTGATTGTATGATTGTGATTGTATGATTGTGATTGCATGATTGTGATTGCATGATTGTGATTGTATGATTGTGATTGTATGATTGTGGTTGTATGATTGTGATTGTATGATTGTGATTCTTTCATTGCGATTGTATGATTGTGATTGTATGATTGTGATTGTATGATTGTGATTGTATGATTGTGATCGTATGATTGTGGTTGTATAATTAAGGTTGTATGATTGTTTCTGTATGATTGTGATTGTATGATTGCGATTGTATGATCGTGATTGTGAGATTGTGATTGTGAGATTGTGATTGTATGATTGTGATTGAATGATTGTGATTGTGTGATAGTAATTGTATGATTGTGATTGTATGATTGTGATTGTATGATTGTGATTGTATGATTGTGATTGTATGATAGTAATTGTATGATTGTGATTGTATGATCGTGATTGTGAGATTGTGATTGTATGATTGCGATTGTATGATTGTGATTGTATGATTGTGATTGTATGACTGTGATTGTAAGATTGTGATTGTGTGATTGCGATTGTATGATTGTGACTGTATAATTGTGATTGTATGATTGTGTTTGTATGATTGTGATTGTATGATTGTGATCGTATGATTGTGATCGTATAATTGTGATCGTATGATTGTGATCGTATGATTGTGATTGTATGATTGTGATTGTATGATTGTAATTGTATGATTGTGATTGTATGATTGTGATTGTATGGTTGTGATTGTTTGATTGTGATTGTATGATTGTGATTCTATGATTGTGATTGTTTGATTCTGATTGTATGATTGTTATTGTATGATCCTGATTGTATGATTGTGATTGTATGATTGTGATTGTATGATTGTGATTGTATGATTGTGATTTTATGATTGTGATTCTTTCATTGCGATTGTATGATTGTGATTGTATGATTGTGATTGTATGATTGTGATTGTATGATTGTGATTGTATGATTGTGATCGTATGATTGTGGTTGTATAATTAAGGTTGTATGATTATTTCTGTATGATTGTGATTGTATGATAGTGATTGTATGATTGTGATTGTATGATTGTGATTGTATGATTGCGATTGTATGATTATGATTGAATGATTGTGATTGTATGACTGTGATTGTGTGATTGTGATTGTGAGATTGTGATCGTATGATTGTGATTCCTTGATTGCGATTGTATGATTGTGATTGTATGATTGTGATTGTATGATTGCGATTGTATGATTATGGTTGTATGATTGTGATTGTATGATTGTGATTCTTTCATTGCGATTGTATGATTGTGATTGTATGATTGTGATTGTATGATTGTGATTGTATGATTGTGATCGTATGATTGTGGTTGTATAATTAAGGTTGTATGATTGTTTCTGTATGATTGTGATTGTATGATTGCGATTGTATGATTGTGATTGTATGACTGTGATTGTATGATTGTGGTTGTATGATCGTGATTGCCTGATTGTGATTGTATGATTGTGATTGTATGATTGTGATTGTATGATTGTGATTGTATGACTGTGATTGTATGATTGTGATTGTATGATTGTGATTGTATGATTGCGATTGTATGATTGTGATTGTATGATTGTGATTGTATGATTGTGATTGTATGATTGTGATTGTATGATTGTGATTGTATGATTGTGATTGTATGATTGTGATCGTATGATTGTGATTCTTTGATTGCGATTGTATGATTGCGATTGTGTGATTGTGATTGTATGATTGTGATTGTATGATTGTGGTTGTATGATTGTGATTGTATGATTGTGATTCTTTCATTGCGATTGTATGATTGTGATTTTATGATTGTGATTGTATGATTGTGATTGTATGATTGTGATCGTATGATTGTGGTTGTATAATTAAGCTTGTATGATTGTTTCTGTATGGTTGTGATTGTATGATTGCGATTGTATGATTGTGATTGTATGATTGTGATTGTGTGATTGTGATTGTATGACTGAGATTGCATGATTGTGATTGTATGATTGTGATTGTATGATTGCGATTGTATCATTGTGATCGTATGATTGTGATTCTTTGATTGCGATTGTATGATTGTGATTGTATGATTGTGATTGTAGGATTATGGTTGTATGATTGTGATTGTATGATTGTGATTCTTTCATTGCGATTGTATGATTGTGATTGTATGATTGTGATTGTATGATTGTGATTGTATGATTGTGATTGTATGATTGTGATTGTATGATTGTGATCGTATGATTGTGGTTGTATAATTAAGGTTGTATGATTGTTTCTGTATGATTGTGATTGTATGATTGCGATTGTATGATTGCGATTGTATGATTGTGATTGTATGATTGTGATTGTATGATTGTGATTGCCTGATTGTGATTGTATGATTGTGATTGTATGATTGTGATTGTATGATTGTGATTGTATGATTGTGATTGTATGATTGTGATTGTATGATTGTGATCGTATGATTGTTGTTGTATAATTAAGGTTGTATGATTGTTTCTGTATGATTGTGATTGTATGATTGCGATTGTATGATTGTGATTGTATGATTGTGATTGTATGATTGTGATTGTATGATTGTGATTGCCTGATTGTGATTGTATGATTGTGATCGTATGATTGTGGTTGTATAATTAAGGTTGTATGATTGTTTCTGTATGATTGTGATTGTATGATTGCGATTGTATGATTATGATTGTATAATTGTGATTGTATGATTGTGATTGTGTGATGGTGATTGTGTGATTGTGATTGTGAGATTTGATTGTATGATTGTGATTGTATGATTGTGATTGTATGACTGTGATTGAATGATTGTGATTCTTTGATTGCGATTGCATGATTGTGATTGTATGATTGTGATTGTATGATTGTGATTGTATGATTGTGATTGCATGATTGTAATTGTACGATTGTGATTGTATGATTGTGATTGTATGATTGTGATTGTATGATTGTGATTGTATGATAGTGATTGTATGATTGTTTCTGTATGATTGTGATTGTATGATTGCGATTGTATGATTATGATTGTATGATTGTGATTGTATGATTGTGATTGTGAGATTGCGATTGTGTGATTGTGATTGTATGATTGTGATTGTATGATAGTAATTGTATGATTGTGATAGTATGATTGCGATTGTATGATTGTGATTGTATGATTGTGATTGTATGACTGTGATTGTATGATTGTGATCGTATGATTGTGATTCTTTCATTGCGATTGTATGATTGTGATTGTATGATTGTGATTTTATGATTGTGATTGTATGATTGTGATTGTATGATTGTGATTGTATGATTGTGATTGTATGATTGTGATTGTATGATTGTGATTGTGTGATTGTGATTGTATGATTGTGATTGTATCATTATGATTGTATGATTGTGATTGCATGATAGTGATTGTATGATTGTGATTGTATGATTGTGATTGTATGATTGTGACTGTATGATTGCGATTGTGTGATTGTGATTGTATGATTGTGATTGTATGATAGTGATTGTATGATAGTGATTGTATGATTGTGATTGTATGATTGCGATTGTATGATTATGATTGAATGATTGTGATTGTATGACTGTGATTGTGTGATTGTGATTGTGAGATTGTGATTGTATGATTTTGATTGTATGATGGTGATTGTATCATCGTGATTGTGAGATTGTGATTGTATGATTGTGATTGTATGATTGTGATTGTATGATTGTGATTGTATGATTGTGATTGTATGATTGTGATTGTATGATTGTGATTGTATGATTGTGATTGTATGATTGTGATTGTATGATTGTGATTGTGTGATAGTAATTGTATGATTGTGATTGTATGATTGTGATTGTATGATTGTGATTGTATGATTGTGATTGTATGATTGTGATTGTATGATTGTGATTGTATGATTGTGATTGTATGATTGTGATCGTATGATTGTGATGGTATGACTGTGATTGTATGATTGTGATTGTATAATTGTGATTGTATGATTGTGATTGTATGGTTGTGATTGTATGATTGTGATTGAATGATTGTGATTGTATGATTGTGATTGTATGGTAGTAATTTTATGATTGTGATTGTATGATTGTGATTGTATGATTGTGATTGTATGATTGTGATTGTATGATTGTGATTGTATGATTGTGATTGTGTGATTGTGATTGTATGATTGTGATTGTATGATTGGGATCGTATGATTGTGATTGTAAGATTGTGATTGTGTGATTGCGATTGTATGATTGTGACTGTATGATTGTGATTGTATGATTGTGATTGTATGATTGTGATTGTATGATTGTGATTCTTTGATTGCGATTGTATGATTGTGATTGTATGATTGTGATTGTATGATTGTGCTTGTATGATTGTGATTGTATGACTGTGATTGTATGATTGTGATTGTATGATTGTGATTGTATGATTGTGATTGTATGATTGTGATTGTATGATTGTGATTCTATGATTGTGATTGCATGATTGTGATTGTATGATTGTGATTGTATGATTGTGATTGTATGATTGTGATTGCATGATTGTTATTGTGTGATAGTGATTGTATGATTGTTTCTGTATGATTGTGATTGTATGATTGCGATTGTATGATTATGATTGTTTGATTGTGATTGTATGATTGTGATTGTGTGATTGTGATTGTGAGATTGTGATTGTATGATCGTGATTGTGAGATTGTGATTGTGAGATTGTGATTGTGTGATTGTGATTGAATGATTGTGATTGTATGATAGTAATTGTATGATTGTGATCGTATGATTGTGGTTGTATAATTAAGGTTGTATGATTGTTTCTGTATGATTGTGATTGTATGATTGCGATTGTATGATTGTGATTGTATGGTTGTGATTGTGTGATTGTGATTGTATGATTGTGATTGCATGATTGTGATTGTATGACTGTGATTGTATGATAGTAATTGTATGATTGTGATAGTATGATTGTGATTGTATGATTGTGATTGTATGATTGTGATTGTATGATTGTGATTGTATGATTGTGATTGTATGACTGTGATTGTATGATTGTGATTGTATGATTGTGATTGTATGATTGTGATTGTATAATTGTGATCGTATGATTGTGGTTGTATAATTATGGTTGTCTGATTGTTTCTGTATGATTGTGATTGTATGATTGCGATTGTATGATTGTGATTGTATGACTGTGATTGTATGATTGTGATTGTATGATTGTGATTGCATGATTGTGATTGCATGATTGTGATTGTATGATTGTGATTGTATGATTGTGGTTGTATGATTGTGATTGTATGATTGTGATTCTTTCATTGCGATTGTATGATTGTGATTGTATGATTGTGATTGTATGATTGTGATTGTATGATTGTGATCGTATGATTGTGGTTGTATAATTAAGGTTGTATGATTGTTTCTGTATGATTGTGATTGTATGATTGCGATTGTATGATCGTGATTGTGAGATTGTGATTGTGAGATTGTGATTGTATGATTGTGATTGAATGATTGTGATTGTGTGATAGTAATTGTATGATTGTGATTGTATGATTGTGATTGTATGATTGTGATTGTATGATTGTGATTGTATGATAGTAATTGTATGATTGTGATTGTATGATCGTGATTGTGAGATTGTGATTGTATGATTGCGATTGTATGATTGTGATTGTATGATTGTGATTGTATGACTGTGATTGTAAGATTGTGATTGTGTGATTGCGATTGTATGATTGTGACTGTATAATTGTGATTGTATGATTGTGTTTGTATGATTGTGATTGTATGATTGTGATCGTATGATTGTGATCGTATAATTGTGATCGTATGATTGTGATCGTATGATTGTGATTGTATGATTGTGATTGTATGATTGTAATTGTATGATTGTGATTGTATGATTGTGATTGTATGGTTGTGATTGTTTGATTGTGATTGTATGATTGTGATTCTATGATTGTGATTGTTTGATTCTGATTGTATGATTGTTATTGTATGATCCTGATTGTATGATTGTGATTGTATGATTGTGATTGTATGATTGTGATTTTATGATTGTGATTCTTTCATTGCGATTGTATGATTGTGATTGTATGATTGTGATTGTATGATTGTGATTGTATGATTGTGATCGTATGATTGTGGTTGTATAATTAAGGTTGTATGATTATTTCTGTATGATTGTGATTGTATGATAGTGATTGTATGATTGTGATTGTATGATTGTGATTGTATGATTGCGATTGTATGATTATGATTGAATGATTGTGATTGTATGACTGTGATTGTGTGATTGTGATTGTGAGATTGTGATCGTATGATTGTGATTCCTTGATTGCGATTGTATGATTGTGATTGTATGATTGTGATTGTATGATTGCGATTGTATGATTATGGTTGTATGATTGTGATTGTATGATTGTGATTCTTTCATTGCGATTGTATGATTGTGATTGTATGATTGTGATTGTATGATTGTGATTGTATGATTGTGATCGTATGATTGTGGTTGTATAATTAAGGTTGTATGATTGTTTCTGTATGATTGTGATTGTATGATTGCGATTGTATGATTGTGATTGTATGACTGTGATTGTATGATTGTGGTTGTATGATCGTGATTGCCTGATTGTGATTGTATGATTGTGATTGTATGATTGTGATTGTATGATTGTGATTGTATGACTGTGATTGTATGATTGTGATTGTATGATTGTGATTGTATGATTGCGATTGTATGATTGTGATTGTATGATTGTGATTGTATGATTGTGATTGTATGATTGTGATTGTATGATTGTGATTGTATGATTGTGATTGTATGATTGTGATCGTATGATTGTGATTCTTTGATTGCGATTGTATGATTGCGATTGTATGATTGTGATTGTATGATTGTGATTGTATGATTGTGGTTGTATGATTGTGATTGTATGATTGTGATTCTTTCATTGCGATTGTATGATTGTGATTTTATGATTGTGATTGTATGATTGTGATTGTATGATTGTGATCGTATGATTGTGGTTGTATAATTAAGCTTGTATGATTGTTTCTGTATGGTTGTGATTGTATGATTGCGATTGTATGATTGTGATTGTATGATTGTGATTGTGTGATTGTGATTGTATGACTGAGATTGCATGATTGTGATTGTATGATTGTGATTGTATGATTGCGATTGTATCATTGTGATCGTATGATTGTGATTCTTTGATTGCGATTGTATGATTGTGATTGTATGATTGTGATTGTAGGATTATGGTTGTATGATTGTGATTGTATGATTGTGATTCTTTCATTGCGATTGTATGATTGTGATTGTATGATTGTGATTGTATGATTGTGATTGTATGATTGTGATTGTATGATTGTGATTGTATGATTGTGATCGTATGATTGTGGTTGTATAATTAAGGTTGTATGATTGTTTCTGTATGATTGTGATTGTATGATTGCGATTGTATGATTGCGATTGTATGATTGTGATTGTATGATTGTGATTGTATGATTGTGATTGCCTGATTGTGATTGTATGATTGTGATTGTATGATTGTGATTGTATGATTGTGATTGTATGATTGTGATTGTATGATTGTGATTGTATGATTGTGATCGTATGATTGTTGTTGTATAATTAAGGTTGTATGATTGTTTCTGTATGATTGTGATTGTATGATTGCGATTGTATGATTGTGATTGTATGATTGTGATTGTATGATTGTGATTGTATGATTGTGATTGCCTGATTGTGATTGTATGATTGTGATCGTATGATTGTGGTTGTATAATTAAGGTTGTATGATTGTTTCTGTATGATTGTGATTGTATGATTGCGATTGTATGATTATGATTGTATAATTGTGATTGTATGATTGTGATTGTGTGATGGTGATTGTGTGATTGTGATTGTGAGATTTGATTGTATGATTGTGATTGTATGATTGTGATTGTATGACTGTGATTGAATGATTGTGATTCTTTGATTGCGATTGCATGATTGTGATTGTATGATTGTGATTGTATGATTGTGATTGTATGATTGTGATTGCATGATTGTAATTGTACGATTGTGATTGTATGATTGTGATTGTATGATTGTGATTGTATGATTGTGATTGTATGATAGTGATTGTATGATTGTTTCTGTATGATTGTGATTGTATGATTGCGATTGTATGATTATGATTGTATGATTGTGATTGTATGATTGTGATTGTGAGATTGCGATTGTGTGATTGTGATTGTATGATTGTGATTGTATGATAGTAATTGTATGATTGTGATAGTATGATTGCGATTGTATGATTGTGATTGTATGATTGTGATTGTATGACTGTGATTGTATGATTGTGATCGTATGATTGTGATTCTTTCATTGCGATTGTATGATTGTGATTGTATGATTGTGATTTTATGATTGTGATTGTATGATTGTGATTGTATGATTGTGATTGTATGATTGTGATTGTATGATTGTGATTGTATGATTGTGATTGTGTGATTGTGATTGTATGATTGTGATTGTATCATTATGATTGTATGATTGTGATTGCATGATAGTGATTGTATGATTGTGATTGTATGATTGTGATTGTATGATTGTGACTGTATGATTGCGATTGTGTGATTGTGATTGTATGATTGTGATTGTATGATAGTGATTGTATGATAGTGATTGTATGATTGTGATTGTATGATTGCGATTGTATGATTATGATTGAATGATTGTGATTGTATGACTGTGATTGTGTGATTGTGATTGTGAGATTGTGATTGTATGATTTTGATTGTATGATGGTGATTGTATCATCGTGATTGTGAGATTGTGATTGTATGATTGTGATTGTATGATTGTGATTGTATGATTGTGATTGTATGATTGTGATTGTATGATTGTGATTGTATGATTGTGATTGTATGATTGTGATTGTATGATTGTGATTGTATGATTGTGATTGTGTGATAGTAATTGTATGATTGTGATTGTATGATTGTGATTGTATGATTGTGATTGTATGATTGTGATTGTATGATTGTGATTGTATGATTGTGATTGTATGATTGTGATTGTATGATTGTGATCGTATGATTGTGATGGTATGACTGTGATTGTATGATTGTGATTGTATAATTGTGATTGTATGATTGTGATTGTATGGTTGTGATTGTATGATTGTGATTGAATGATTGTGATTGTATGATTGTGATTGTATGGTAGTAATTTTATGATTGTGATTGTATGATTGTGATTGTATGATTGTGATTGTATGATTGTGATTGTATGATTGTGATTGTATGATTGTGATTGTGTGATTGTGATTGTATGATTGTGATTGTATGATTGGGATCGTATGATTGTGATTGTAAGATTGTGATTGTGTGATTGCGATTGTATGATTGTGACTGTATGATTGTGATTGTATGATTGTGATTGTATGATTGTGATTGTATGATTGTGATTCTTTGATTGCGATTGTATGATTGTGATTGTATGATTGTGATTGTATGATTGTGCTTGTATGACTGTGATTGTATGACTGTGATTGTATGATTGTGATTGTATGATTGTGATTGTATGATTGTGATTGTATGATTGTGATTGTATGATTGTGATTCTATGATTGTGATTGCATGATTGTGATTGTATGATTGTGATTGTATGATTGTGATTGTATGATTGTGATTGCATGATTGTTATTGTGTGATAGTGATTGTATGATTGTTTCTGTATGATTGTGATTGTATGATTGCGATTGTATGATTATGATTGTTTGATTGTGATTGTATGATTGTGATTGTGTGATTGTGATTGTGAGATTGTGATTGTATGATCGTGATTGTGAGATTGTGATTGTGAGATTGTGATTGTGTGATTGTGATTGAATGATTGTGATTGTATGATAGTAATTGTATGATTGTGATCGTATGATTGTGGTTGTATAATTAAGGTTGTATGATTGTTTCTGTATGATTGTGATTGTATGATTGCGATTGTATGATTGTGATTGTATGATTGTGATTGTGTGATTGTGATTGTATGATTGTGATTGCATGATTGTGATTGTATGACTGTGATTGTATGATAGTAATTGTATGATTGTGATAGTATGATTGCGATTGTATGATTGTGATTGTATGATTGTGATTGTATAATTGTGATCGTATGATTGTGATCGTATGATTGTGATTCTTTGATTGCGATTGTATGATTGCGATTGTATGATTGTGATTGTATGATTGTGATTGTATGATTGTGATTGTATGATTGTGATTGTATGATTGTGATTGTATGATTATGATTGTATGATTGTGATTGCATGATAGTGATTGTATGATTGTGATTGTATGATTGTGATTGTATGATTGCGATTGTGTGATTGTGATTGCATGATTGTGATTGTATGATAGTGATTGTATGATAGTGATTGTATGATTGTGATTGTATGATTGCGATTGTATGATTATGATTGAATGATTGTGATAGTATGACTGTGATTGTGTGATTGTGATTGTGAGATTGAGATTGTATGATTTTGATTGTATGATGGTGATTGTATGATCGTGGTTGTGAGATTGTGATTGTATGATTGTGATTGTATGATTGTGATTGTATGATTGTGATTGTATGATTGGGATCGTATGATTGTGATTGTAAGATTGTGATTGTGTGATTGCGATTGTATGATTGTGACTGTATGATTGTGATTGTATGATTGTGATTGTATGATTGTGATTGTATGATTGTGATTCTTTGATTGCGATTGTATGATTGTGATTGTATGATTGTGATTGTAAGATTGTGATCGTGCGATTGCGATTGCATGATTGTGACTGTATAATTGTGATTGTATGATTGTGTTTGTATGATTGTGATTGTATGATTGTGATTGTATGATTGTGATCGTATGATTGTGATCGTATAATTGTGATCGTATGATTGTGATCGTATGATTGTGATTGTATGATTGTGATTGTATGATTGTGATTGAATGATTGTGATTGCATGATTGTAATTGTATGATTGTGATTGTATGATTGTGATTGTTTGATTGTGATTGCATGATTGTGATTGTATGATAGTTATTGTATGATTGTTTCTGTATGATTGTGATTGTATGATTATGATTGTATGATTGTGATTGTATGATTGTGATTTTGTGATTGCGATTGTGAGATTGCGATTGTATGATCGTGATTGTATGATCGTGATTGTGAGATTGTGGTTGAATGATTGTGATTGTATGATTGCGATTGTATGATTGTGATTGTATGATTGCGATTGTATGATTGTGATCGTATGATTGTGATTCTTTGATTGCGATTGTATGATTGTGATTGTATGATTGTGATTGTATGATTGTGATTGTATGATTGTGATTGTATGATTGCGATTGTATGATTGTGATTGTATGATTGTGATTGTATGATTGTGATCGCATGATTGTGATTCTTTGATTGCGATTGTATGATTGTGATTGTATGATTGTGATTGTATGATTGTGATTGTATGATTGTGATTGTATGATTGTGATTGTATGATTGTGATTGTATGATTATGGTTGTATGATTGTGATTGTATGATTGTGATTCTTTCATTGCGATTGTATGATTGTGATTGTATGATTGTGATTGTATGATTGTGATTGTATGATTGTGATCGCATGATTGTGGTTGTATAATTAAGGTTGTATGATTGTTTCTGTATGATTGTGATTGTATGATTGCGATTGTATGATTGCGATTGTATGATTGTGATTGTATGATTGTGGTTGTATGATCGTGATTGCCTGATTGTGATTGTATGATTGTGATTGTATGATTGTGATTGTATGATTGTGATTGTATGATTGTGATTGTATGATTGTGATCGTATGATTGTGGTTGTATAATTAAGGTTGTATGATTGTTTCTGTATGATTGTGATTGTATGATTGCGATTGTATGATCGTGATTGTGAGATTGTGATTGTGAGATTGTGATCGTATGATTGTGATCGTATAATTGTGATCGTATGATTGTGATCGTATGATTGTGATTGTATGATAGTAATTGTATGATTGTGATTGTATGATCGTGATTGTGAGATTGTGATTGTGTGATTGTGATTGTATGATTGTGATTGTATGATTGTGATTGTATGACTGTGATTGTAAGATTGTGATTGTGTGATTGCGATTGTATGATTGTGACTGTATAATTGTGATTGTATGATTGTGATTGTATGATTGTGATTGTATGATTGTGATCGTATGATTGTGGTTGTATAATTAAGGTTGTATGATTGTTTCTGTATGATTGTGATTGTATGATTGCGATTGTATGATTGTGATTGTATGATTGTGATTGTATGATTGTGGTTGTATGATTGTGATTGCCTGATTGTGATTGTATGATTGTGATTGTATGATTGCGATTGTATGATTGTGATTGTATGATTGTGATTGTATGATTGTGATTGTATGATTGTGATTGCATGATTGTGATTGTATGATTGTGATTGTATGATTGTGATTGTATGATTGTGGTTGTATGATTGTGATTCTTTCATTGCGATTGTATGATTGTGATTGTATGATTGTGATTGTATGATTGTGATTGTATGATTGTGATTGTATGATTGTGATCGTATGATTGTGGTTGTATAATTAAGGTTGTATGATTGTTTCTGTATGATTGTGATTGTATGATTGCGATTGTATGATCGTGATTGTGAGATTGTGATTGTGAGATTGTGATTGTATGATTGTGATTGAATGATTGTGATTGTGTGATAGTAATTGTATGATTGTGATTGTATGATTGTGATTGTATGATTGTGATTGTATGATTGTGATTGTATGATTGTGATTGTATGATTGTGATTGTGTGATTGTGATTGTGAGATTGTGATTGTATGATCGTGATTGTGAGATTGTGATTGTATGATTGTGATTGAATGATTGTGATTGTATGATAGTAATTGTATGATTGTGATTGTATGATTGCGATTGTATGATTGTGATTGTATGATTGTGATTGTATGATTATGATCGTATGATTGTGATTCTTTGATTGCGATTGTATGATTGCGATTGTATGATTGTGATTGTATGATTGTGATTGTATGATTGTGGTTGTATGATTGTGATTGTATGATTGTGATTCTTTCATTGCGATTGTATGATTGTGATTGTATGATTGTGATTGTATGATTGTGATTGTTTGATTGTGATTGTATGATTGTGATTCTATGATTGTGATTGTTTGATTCTGATTGTATGATTGTTATTGTATGATTCTGATTGTATGATTGTGATTGCATGATTGTGATTGTATGATTGTGATTGTATGATTGTGATTCTTTCATTGCGATTGTATGATTGTGATTGTATGATTGTGAATGTATGATTGTGATTGTATGATTGTGATTGTATGATTGTGATTGTATGATTGTGATTGTATGATTGTGATTGTATGATTGTGATTGTATGATTGTGATTGTATGATTGTGATTGTATGATAGTGATTGTATGATTGTTACTGTATGATTGTGATTGTATGATTGCGATTGTATGATTATGATTGTATAATTGTGATTGTATGATTGTGATTGTGTGATTGTGATTGTGAGATTTGATTGTTTGATCGTGATTGCATGATCGTGATTGTGAGATTGTGATTGTATGATTGTGATTGAATGATTGTGATTGTATGATAGTAATTGTATGATTGTGATTGTATGATTGCGATTGTATGATTGTGATTGTATGATTGTGATTGTATGACTGTGATCGTATGATTGTGATTCTTTGATTGCGATTGTATGATTGTGATTGTATGATTGTGATTGTATGATTGTGATTGTATGATTGTGATTGCATGATTGTAATTGTATGATTGTGATTGTATGACTGTGATTGTATGATTGTGATTGTATGATTGTGATTGTATGATTGTGATTGTATGATAGTGATTGTATGATTGTTTCTGTATGATTGTGATTGTATGATTGCGATTGTATGATTATGATTGTTTGATTGTGATTGTATGATTGTGATTGTGTGATTGTGATTGTGAGATTGTGATTGTATGATCGTGATTGTATGATCGTGATTGTGAGATTGTGGTTGTATGATTGTGATTGTATGATTGTGATTGTATGATAGTAATTGTATGATTGTGATAGTATGATTGCGATTGTATGATTGTGATTGTATGATTGCGATTGTATGATTGTGATCGTATGATTGTGATTCTTTCATTGCGATTGTACGATTGAGATTGTATGATTGTGATTGTATGATTGTGATTGTATGATTGTGATTGTATGATTGTGATTGTATGATAGTAATTGTATGATTGTGATTGTATGATTGCGATTGTATGATTGTGATTGTATGATTGTGATTGTATGACTGTGATCGTATGATTGTGATTCTTTGATTGCGATTGTATGATTGTGATTGTATGATTGTGATTGTATGATTGTGATTGTATGATTGTGATTGTATGATTGTGATTGTATGATTGTGATTGCATGATTGTAATTGTATGATTGTGATTGTATGACTGTGATTGTATGATTGTGATTGTATGATTGTGATTGTATGATTGTGATTGTATGATTGTGATTGTATGATAGTGATTGTATGATTGTTTCTGTATGATTGTGATTGTATGATTGCGATTGTATGATTATGATTGTATGATTGTGATTGTATGATTGTGATTGTGTGATTGTGATTGTGAGATTGTGATTGTATGATCGTGATTGTATGATCGTGATTGTGAGATTGTGGTTGTATGATTGTGATTGTATGATTGTGATTGTATGATAGTAATTGTATGATTGTGATTGTATGATTGTGATTGTATGATTGTGATTGTATGATTGTGATTGTATGATTGTGATTGTATGATTGTGATTGTGTGATTGTGATTGTATGATTATGATTGTATGATTGTGATTGCATGATAGTGATTGTATGATTGTGATTGTATGATTGTGATTGTATGATTGTGATTGTATGATTGTGATTGTATGATTGCGATTGTGTGATTGTGATTGTATGATTGTGATTGTATGATAGTGATTGTATGATAGTGATTGTATGATTGTGATTGTATGATTGCGATTGTATGATTATGATTGAATGATTGTGATTGTATGACTGTGATTGTGTGATCGTGATTGTGAGATTGTGATTGTATGATTTTGATTGTATGATGGTGATTGTATGATCGTGATTGTGAGATTGTGATTGTGAGATTGTGATTGTGAGATTGTGATTGTATGATTGTGATTCAATGATTGTGATTGTATGATAGTAATTGTATGATTGTGATTGTATGATTGCGATTGTATGATCGTGATTGCCTGATTGTGATTGTATGATTGTGATTGTATGATTGCGATTGTATGATTGTGATCGTATGATTGTGATTCCTTGATTGCGATTGTATGATTGTGATTGTATGATTGTGATTGTATGATTGTGATTGTATGATTATGGTTGTATGATTGTGATTGTATGATTGTGATTCTTTCATTGCGATTGTATGATTGTGATTGTATGATTGTGATTGTATGATTGTGATCGTATGATTGTGGTTGTATAATTAAGGTTGTATGATTGTTTCTGTATGATTGTGATTGTATGATTGCGATTGTATGATTGTGATTGCATGATTGTAATTGTATGATTGTGATTGTATGACTGTGATTGTAGGATTGCGATTGTATGATTGTGATTGTATGATTGTGATTGTATGACTGTGATCGTATGATTGTGATTCTTTGATTGCGATTGTATGATTGTGATTGTATGATTGTGATTGTATGATTGTGATTGTATGATTGTGATTGTATGATTGTGATTGTATGATTGTGATTGCATGATTGTAATTGTATGATTGTGATTGTATGACTGTGATTGTATGATTGTGATTGTATGATTGTGATTGTATGATTGTGATTGTATGATAGTGATTGTATGATTGTTTCTGTATGATTGTGATTGTATGATTGCGATTGTATGATTGTGATTGTATGACTGTGATTGTATGATTGTGATTGTATGATTGTGATTGTATGATTGTGATTGTATGATAGTGATTGTATGATTGTTTCTGTATGATTGTGATTGTATGATTGCGATTGTATGATTATGATTGTATGATTGTGATTGTATGATTGTGATTGTGTGATTGTGATTGTGAGATTGTGATTGTATGATCGTGATTGTATGATCGTGATTGTGAGATTGTGGTTGTATGATTGTGATTGTATGATTGTGATTGTATGATAGTAATTGTATGATTGTGATTGTATGATTGTGATTGTATGATTGTGATTGTATGATTGTGATTGTATGATTGTGATTGTATGATTATGATTGTATGATTGTGATTGCATGATAGTGATTGTATGATTGTGATTGTATGATTGTGATTGTATGATTGTGATTGTATGATTGTGATTGTATGATTGCGATTGTGTGATTGTGATTGTATGATAGTGATTGTATGATAGTGATTGTATGATTGTGATTGTATGATTGCGATTGTATGATTATGATTGAATGATTGTGATTGTATGACTGTGATTGTGTGATCGTGATTGTGAGATTGTGATTGTATGATTTTGATTGTATGATGGTGATTGTATGATCGTGATTGTGAGATTGTGATTGTGAGATTGTGATTGTATGATTGTGATTCAATGATTGTGATTGTATGATAGTAATTGTATGATTGTGATTGTATGATTGCGATTGTATGATCGTGATTGCCTGATTGTGATTGTATGATTGTGATTGTATGATTGTGATTGTATGATTATGATTGTTTGATTGTGATTGTATGATTGTGATTGTGTGATTGTGATTGTGAGATTGTGATTGTATGATCGTGATTGTGAGATTGTGATTGTATGATTGTGATTGAATGATTGTGATTGTATGATAGTAATTGTATGATTGTGATTGTATGATTGCGATTGTATGATCGTGATTGCCTGATTGTGATTGTATGATTGTGATTGTATGATTGCGATTGTATGATTGTGATCGTATGATTGTGATTCCTTGATTGCGATTGTATGATTGTGATTGTATGATTGTGATTGTATGATTGTGATTGTATGATTATGGTTGTATGATTGTGATTGTATGATTGTGATTCTTTCATTGCGATTGTATGATTGTGATTGTATGATTGTGATTGTATGATTGTGATCGTATGATTGTGGTTGTATAATTAAGGTTGTATGATTGTTTCTGTATGATTGTGATTGTATGATTGCGATTGTATGATTGTGATTGTATGATTGTGATTGTATGATTATGATTGTTTGATTGTGATTGTATGATTGTGATTGTGTGATTGTGATTGTGAGATTGTGATTGTATGATCGTGATTGTGAGATTGTGATTGTATGATTGTGATTGAATGATTGTGATTGTATGATAGTAATTGTATGATTGTGATTGTATGATTGCGATTGTATGATTGTGATTGTATGATTGTGATTGTATGATTGTGATCGTATGATTGTGATTCTTTGATTGCGATTGTATGATTGCGATTGTATGATTGTGATTGTATGATTGTGATTGTATGAGTGTGGTTGTATGATTGTGATTGTATGATTGTGATTCTTTCATTGCGATTGTATGATTGTGATTGTATGATTGTGATTGTATGATTGTGATCGTATGATTGTGGTTGTATAATTAAGGTTGTATGATTGTTTCTGTATGATTGTGATTGTATGATTGCGATTGTATGATTGTGATTGTACGATTGTGATTGTGTGATTGTGATTGTATGATTGTGATTGCATGATTGTGATTGTATGATTGTGATTGTATGATTGTGATTGTATGATTGTGATTGCATGATTGTGATTGTATGATTGTGATTGTATGATTGTGATTGCATGATAGTGATTGTATGATTGTGATTGTAGGATTGTGATTGTATGATTGCGATTGTATGATTGTGATTGTATGATTGTGATTGTATGATAGTGATTGTATGATAGTGATTGTATGATTGTGATTGTATGATTGCGATTGTATGATTATGATTGAATGATTGTGATTGTATGACTGTGATTGTGTGATTGTGATTGTGAGATTGTGATTGTATGATTTTGATTGTATGATGGTGATTGTATGATCGTGATTGTGAGATTGTGATTGTATGATTGTGATTGTATGATTGTGATTGTATGATTGGGATCGTATGATTGTGATTGTAAGATTGTGATTGTGTGATTGCGATTGCATGATTGTGACTGTATGATTGTGATTGTATGATTGTGATTGTATGATTGTGATTCTTTGATTGCGATTGTATGATTGTGATTGTATGATTGTGATTGTATGATTGTGATTGTATGATTGTGATTGTATGATTGTGATTGTATGATTGTGATTGTATGATTGTGATTGTATGATTGTGATTGTATGATTGTGATTGTATGATTGTGATAGTATGATTGTGATTGTATGATTGTGATTGTATGATTGTGATTGTATGATTGTGATTGTATGATTGTGATTGTATGATTGTGATTGTATGATTGTGATTGTATGATTGTGATTGTATGATTGTGATTGCATGATTGTGATTGTATGATTGTGATTGCATGATTGTGATTGTATGATTGTGATTGTATGATTGTGATTGTATGATTGTGATTGTATGATTGTGATTGTGTGATAGTGATTGTATGATTGTTTCTGTATGATTGTGATTGTATGATTGTTTCTGTATGATTGTGATTGTATGATTGCGATTGTATGATTATGATTGTTTGATTGTGATCGTATGATTGTGATTGTGTGATTGTGATTGTGAGATTGTGATTGTATGATCGTGAATGTGAGATTGTGATTGTATGATTGTCATTGAATGATTGTGATTGTATGATAGTAATTGTATGATTGTGATTGTATGATTGCGATTGCATGATTGTGATTGTATGATTGTGATTGTATGATTGTGATCGTATGATTGTGATTCTTTGATTGCGATTGTATGATTGCGATTGTATGATTGTGATTGTATGATTGTGATTGTATGATTGTGGTTGTATGATTGTGATTGTATGATTGTGATTCTTTCATTGCGATTGTATGATTGTGATTGTATGATTGTGATTGTATGATTGTGATCGTATGATTGTGGTTGTATAATTAAGGTTGTATGATTGTTTCTGTATGATTGTGATTGTATGATTGCGATTGTATGATTGTGATTGTACGATTGTGATTGTGTGATTGTGATTGTATGATTGTGATTGCATGATTGTGATTGTATGATTGTGATTGAATGATTGTGGTAGTATGATTGCGATTGTATGATTGTGATTGTATGATTGTGATTGTATGATTGTGATTGTATGATTGTGATTGTATGATTGTGATCGTATGATTGTGGTTGTATAATTAAGGTTGTATGATTGTTTCTGTATGATTGTGATTGTATGATTGCGATTGTATGATTGTGATTGTATGATTGTGATTGTATGATTGTGATCGCATGATTGTGATTCTTTGATTGCGATTGTATGATTGTTACTGTATGATTGTGATTGTATGATCGTGATTGTGAGATTGTGATTGTGAGATTGTGATTGTATGATTGTGATTAAATGATTGTGATTGTATGATAGTAATTGTATGATTGTGATTGTATGATTGGGATTTTATGATTGTGATTGTATGATTGCGATTGTATGATTGTGATCGTATGATTGTGATTCTTTGATTGCGATTGTATGATTGTGATTGTATGATTGTGATTGTATGATTGTGATTGTATGATTGTGATTGTATGATTATGGTTGTATGATTGTGATTGTATGATTGTGATTCTTTCATTGCGATTGTATGATTGTGATTGTATGATTGTGATTGTATGATTGTGATTGCATGATTGTGATTGTATGATTGTGATTGTATGATTGTGATTGTATGATTGTGGTTGTATGATTGTGATTCTTTCATTGCGATTGTATGATTGTGATTGTATGATTGTGATTGTATGATTGTGATTGTATGATTGTGATCGTATGATTGTGGTTGTATAATTAAGGTTGTATGATTGTTTCTGTATGATTGTGATTGTATGATTGCGATTGTATGATCGTGATTGTGAGATTGTGATTGTGAGATTGTGATTGTGAGATTGTGATTGTATGATTGTGATTGAATGATTGTGATTGTGTGATAGTAATTGTATGATAGTAATTGTATGATTGTGATTGTATGATCGTGATTGTGAGATTGTGATTGTGTGATTGTGATTGTATGATTGTGATTGTATGATTGTGATTGTATGACTGTGATTGTAAGATTGTGATTGTGTGATTGCGATTGTATGATTGTGACTGTATAATTGTGATTGTATGATTGTGATTGTATGATTGTGATCGTATGATTGTGATCGTATAATTGTGATCGTATGATTGTGATCGTATGATTGTGATTGTATGATTGTGATTGTATGATTGTGATTGTATGATTGTGATTGTATGATTGTGATTGTTTGATTGTGATTGTATGATTGTGATTCTATGATTGTGATTGTTTGATTCTGATTGTATGATTGTTATTGTATGATTCTGATTGTATGATTGTGATTGTATGATTGTGATTGTATGATTGTGATTGTATGATTGTGATTGTATGATAGTGATTGTATGATTGTTTCTGTATGATTGTGATTGTATGATTGCGATTGTATGATTATGATTGTATGATTGTGATTGTATGATTGTGATTGTGTGATTGTGATTGTGAGATTGTGATTGTATGATCGTGATTGTATGATCGTGATTGTGAGATTGTGGTTGTATGATTGTGATTGTATGATTGTGATTGTATGATAGTAATTGTATGATTGTGATAGTATGATTGCGATTGTATGATTGTGATTGTATGATTGCGATTGTATGATTGTGATCGTATGATTGTGATTCTTTCATTGCGATTGTATGATTGAGATTGTATGATTGTGATTGTATGATTGTGATTGTATGATTGTGATTGTATGATTGTGATTGTATGATTGTGATTGTATGATAGTAATTGTATGATTGTGATTGTATGATTGCGATTGTATGATTGTGATTGTATGATTGTGATTGTATGACTGTGATCGTATGATTGTGATTCTTTGATTGCGATTGTATGATTGTGATTGTATGATTGTGATTGTATGATTGTGATTGTATGATTGTGATTGTATGATTGTGATTGTATGATTGTGATTGCATGATTGTAATTGTATGATTGTGATTGTATGACTGTGATTGTATGATTGTGATTGTATGATTGTGATTGTATGATTGTGATTGTATGATAGTGGTTGTATGATTGTTTCTGTATGATTGTGATTGTATGATTGCGATTGTATGATTATGATTGTATGATTGTGATTGTATGATTGTGATTGTGTGATTGTGATTGTGAGATTGTGATTGTATGATTCTGATTGTATGATCGTGATTGTGAGATTGTGGTTGTATGATTGTGATTGTATGATTGTGATTGTATGATAGTAATTGTATGATTGTGATTGTATGATTGTGATTGTATGATTGTGATTGTATGATTGTGATTGTATGATTGTGATTGTATGATTATGATTGTATGATTGTGATTGCATGATAGTGATTGTATGATTGTGATTGTATGATTGTGATTGTATGATTGTGATTGTATGATTGTGATTGTATGATTGCGATTGTGTGATTGTGATTGTATGATTGTGATTGTATGATTGTGATTGTATGATTGTGATTGTATGATTGTGATTGTATGGTTGTGATTGTATGATTGTGGTTGTATGATTGTGATTGTATGATTGTGATTCTTTCATTGCGATTGTATGATTGTGATTGTATGATTGTGATTGTATGATTGTGATTGTATGATTGTGATCGTATGATTGTGGTTGTATAATTAAGGTTGTATGATTGTTTCTGTATGATTGTGATTGTATGATTGCGATTGTATGATCGTGATTGTGAGATTGTGATTGTGAGATTGTGATTGTATGATTGTGACTGAATGATTGTGATTGTGTGATAGTAATTGTATGATTGTGATTGTATGATTGTGATTGTATGATTGTGATTGTATGATAGTAATTGTATGATTGTGATTGTATGATCGTGATTGTGAGATTGTGATTGTATGATTGCGATTGTATGATTGTGATTGTATGATTGTGATTGTATGACTGTGATTGTAAGATTGTGATTGTGTGATTGCGATTGTATGATTGTGACTGTATAATTGTGATTGCATGATTGTGTTTGTATGATTGTGATTGTATGATTGTGATTGTATGATTGTGATCGTATGATTGTGATCGTATAATTGTGATCGTATGATTGTGATCGTATGATTGTAATTGTATGATTGTGATTGTATGATTGTGATTGTATGATTGTGACTGTTTGATTGTGATTGTATGATTGTGATTCTATGATTGTGATTGTTTGATTCTGATTGTATGATTGTGATTGTATGATTGTGATTGCATGATTGTGATTGTATGATTGTGATTGTATGATTGCGATTGTATGATCGTGATTGTGAGATTGTGATTGTGAGATTGTGATTGTATGATTGTGATTGAATGATTGTGATTGTGTGATAGTAATTGTATGATTGTGATTGTATGATTGTGATTGTATGATTGTGATTGTATGATAGTAATTGTATGATTGTGATTGTATGATCGTGATTGTGAGATTGTGATTGTATGATTGCGATTGTATGATTGTGAATGTATGATTGTGATTGTATGACTGTGATTGTAAGATTGTGATTGTGTGATTGCGATTGTATGATTGTGACTGTATAATTGTGATTGCATGATTGTGTTTGTATGATTGTGATTGTATGATTGTGATTGTATGATTGTGATCGTATGATTGTGATCGTATAATTGTGATCGTATGATTGTGATCGTATGATTGTGATCGTATGATTGTGATTGTATGATTGTGATTGTATGATTGTAATTGTATGATTGTGATTGTATGATTGTGATTGTATGATTGTGACTGTTTGATTGTGATTGTATGATTGTGATTCTATGATTGTGATTGTTTGATTCTGATTGTATGATTGTTATTGTATGATCCTGATTGTATGATTGTGATTGTATGATTGTGATTCTTTCATTGCGATTGTATGATTGTGATTGTATGATTGTGATTGTATGATTGTGATTGTATGATTGTGATTGTATGATTGTGATTGTATGATTGTGATCGTATGATTGTGGTTGTATAATTAAGGTTGTATGATTATTTCTGTATGATTGTGATTGTATGATTGCGGTTGTATGATTGTGATTGTATGATTGTGATTGTATGATTGTGATTGTATGATTGTGATCGTATGATTGTGAATCTTTGATTGCGATTGTATGATTGTGATTGTATGATTGTGATTGTATGATTGTGATTGTATGATTGTGATTGTATGATTGTGATTGTATGATTGTGATTGTATGATTGTGATTGTATGATTGTGATTGTATGATTGTGATTGTATGATTGTGATTGAATGATTGTGATTGTATGATTGTGATTGTATGATTGTGATTGTATGATTGTGATTGTATGATTGTGATTGTATGATTGTGATTGTATGATTGTGATTGTATGATTGTGATTGTGTGATTGTGATTGTGAGATTGTGATTGTATGATCGTGATTGTATGATCGTGATTGTGAGATTGTGGTTGTATGATTGTGATTGTATGATTGTGATTGTATGATAGTAATTGTATGATTGTGATTGTATGATTGTGATTGTATGATTGTGATTGTATGATAGTGATTGTATGATTGTTTCTGTATGATTGTGATTGTATGATTGCGATTGTATGATTATGATTGTATGATTGTGATTGTATGATTGTGATTGTGTGATTGTGATTGTGAGATTGTGATTGTATGATCGTGATTGTATGATCGTGATTGTATGATCGTGATTGTGAGATTGTGGTTGTATGATTGTGATTGTATGATTGTGATTGTATGATAGTAATTGTATGATTGTGATTGTATGATTGTGATTGTATGATTGTGATTGTATGATTGTGATTGTATGATTGTGATTGTATGATTATGATTGTATGATTGTGATTGCATGATAGTGATTGTATGATTGTGATTGTATGATTGTGATTGTATGATTGTGATTGTATGATTGTGATTGTATGATTGCGATTGTGTGATTGTGATTGTATGATTGTGATTGTATGATAATGATTGTATGATAGTGATTGTATGATTGTGATTGTATGATTGCGATTGTATGATTATGATTGAATGATTGTGATTGTATGACTGTGATTGTGTGATCGTGATTGTGAGATTGTGATTGTATGATTTTGATTGTATGATGGTGATTGTATGATCGTGATTGTGAGATTGTGATTGTGAGATTGTGATTGTATGATTGTGATTCAATGATTGTGATTGTATGATAGTAATTGTATGATTGTGATTGTATGATTGCGATTGTATGATCGTGATTGCCTGATTGTGATTGTATGATTGTGATTGTATGATTGCGATTGTATGATTGTGATCGTATGATTGTGATTCCTTGATTGCGATTGTATGATTGTGATTGTATGATTGTGATTGTATGATTGCGATTGTATGATTATGGTTGTATGATTGTGATTGTATGATTGTGATTCTTTCATTGCGATTGTATGATTGTGATTGTATGATTGTGATTGTATGATTGTGATTGTATGATTGTGATCGTATGATTGTGGTTGTATAATAAAGGTTGTATGATTGTTTCTGTATGATTGTGATTGTATGATTGCGATTGTATGATTGTGATTGTATGATTGTGATTGTATGATTGTGGTTGTATGATCGTGATTGCCTGATTGTGATTGTATGATTGTGATTGTATGATTGTGATTGTATGATTGTGATTGTATGATTGTGATTGTATGACTGTGATTGTATGATTGTGATTGTATGATTGTGATTGTATGATTGTGATTGTATGATTGTGATCGTATGATTGTGGTTGTATAATTATGGTTGTCTGATTGTTTCTGTATGATTGTGATTGTATGATTGCGATTGTATGATTGTGATTGTATGATTGTGATTGTATGATTGTGATTGTATGATTGTGATTGCATGATTGTGATTGCATGATTGTGATTGTATGATTGTGATTGTATGATTGTGGTTGTATGATTGTGATTGTATGATTGTGATTCTTTCATTGCGATTGTATGATTGTGATTGTATGATTGTGATTGTATGATTGTGATTGTATGATTGTGATCGTATGATTGTGGTTGTATAATTAAGGTTGTATGATTGTTTCTGTATGATTGTGATTGTATGATTGCGATTGTATGATCGTGATTGTGAGATTGTGATTGTGAGATTGTGATTGTATGATTGTGATTGAATGATTGTGATTGTGTGATAGTAATTGTATGATTGTGATTGTATGATTGTGATTGTATGATTGTGATTGTATGATTGTGATTGTATGATAGTAATTGTATGATTGTGATTGTATGATCGTGATTGTGAGATTGTGATTGTATGATTGCGATTGTATGATTGTGATTGTATGATTGTGATTGTATGACTGTGATTGTAAGATTGTGATTGTGTGATTGCGATTGTATGATTGTGACTGTATAATTGTGATTGTATGATTGTGTTTGTATGATTGTGATTGTATGATTGTGATCGTATGATTGTGATCGTATAATTGTGATCGTATGATTGTGATCGTATGATTGTGATTGTATGATTGTGATTGTATGATTGTAATTGTATGATTGTGATTGTATGATTGTGATTGTATGATTGTGATTGTTTGATTGTGATTGTATGATTGTGATTCTATGATTGTGATTGTTTGATTCTGATTGTATGATTGTTATTGTATGATCCTGATTGTATGATTGTGATTGTATGATTGTGATTGTATGATTGTGATTGTATGATTGTGATTTTATGATTGTGATTCTTTCATTGCGATTGTATGATTGTGATTGTATGATTGTGATTGTATGATTGTGATTGTATGATTGTGATCGTATGATTGTGGTTGTATAATTAAGGTTGTATGATTATTTCTGTATGATTGTGATTGTATGATAGTGATTGTATGATTGTGATTGTATGATTGTGATTGTATGATTGCGATTGTATGATTATGATTGAATGATTGTGATTGTATGACTGTGATTGTGTGATTGTGATTGTGAGATTGTGATCGTATGATTGTGATTCCTTGATTGCGATTGTATGATTGTGATTGTATGATTGTGATTGTATGATTGCGATTGTATGATTATGGTTGTATGATTGTGATTGTATGATTGTGATTCTTTCATTGCGATTGTATGATTGTGATTGTATGATTGTGATTGTATGATTGTGATTGTATGATTGTGATTGTATGATTGTGATCGTATGATTGTGGTTGTATAATTAAGGTTGTATGATTGTTTCTGTATGATTGTGATTGTATGATTGCGATTGTATGATTGTGATTGTATGATTGTGATTGTATGATTGTGGTTGTATGATCGTGATTGCCTGATTGTGATTGTATGATTGTGATTGTATGATTGTGATTGTATGATTGTGATTGTATGACTGTGATTGTATGATTGTGATTGTATGATTGTGATTGTATGATTGTGATTGTATGATTGTGATCGTATGATTGTGGTTGTATAATTATGGTTGTCTGATTGTTTCTGTATGATTGTGATTGTATGATTGCGATTGTATGATTGTGATTGTATGATTGTGATTGTATGATTGTGATTGTATGATTGTGATCGTATGATTGTGGTTGTATAATTATGGTTGTCTGATTGTTTCTGTATGATTGTGATTGTATGATTGCGATTGTATGATCGTGATTGTGAGATTGTGATTGTGAGATTGTGATTGTATGATTGTGATTGAATGATTGTGATTGTGTGATAGTAATTGTATGATTGTGATTGTATGATTGTGATTGTATGATAGTAATTGTATGATTGTGATTGTATGATCGTGATTGTGAGATTGTGATTGTATGATTGCGATTGTATGATTGTGATTGTATGATTGTGATTGTATGACTGTGATTGTAAGATTGTGATTGTGTGATTATGATTGAATGATTGTGATTGTATGACTGTGATTGTGTGATTGTGATTGTGAGATTGTGATCGTATGATTGTGATTCCTTGATTGCGATTGTATGATTGTGATTGTATGATTGTGATTGTATGATTGCGATTGTATGATTATGGTTGTATGATTGTGATTGTATGATTGTGATTCTTTCATTGCGATTGTATGATTGTGATTGTATGATTGTGATTGTATGATTGTGATTGTATGATTGTGATCGTATGATTGTGGTTGTATAATTAAGGTTGTATGATTGTTTCTGTATGATTGTGATTGTATGATTGCGATTGTATGATTGTGATTGTATGATTGTGATTGTATGATTGTGGTTGTATGATCGTGATTGCCTGATTGTGATTGTATGATTGTGATTGTATGATTGTGATTGTATGATTGTGATTGTATGACTGTGATTGTATGATTGTGATTGTATGATTGTGATTGTATGATTGTGATTGTATGATTGTGATCGTATGATTGTGGTTGTATAATTATGGTTGTCTGATTGTTTCTGTATGATTGTGATTGTATGATTGCGATTGTATGATTGTGATTGTATGATTGTGATTGTATGATTGTGATTGTATGATTGTGATCGTATGATTGTGGTTGTATAATTATGGTTGTCTGATTGTTTCTGTATGATTGTGATTGTATGATTGCGATTGTATGATCGTGATTGTGAGATTGTGATTGTGAGATTGTGATTGTATGATTGTGATTGAATGATTGTGATTGTGTGATAGTAATTGTATGATTGTGATTGTATGATTGTGATTGTATGATAGTAATTGTATGATTGTGATTGTATGATCGTGATTGTGAGATTGTGATTGTATGATTGCGATTGTATGATTGTGATTGTATGATTGTGATTGTATGACTGTGATTGTAAGATTGTGATTGTGTGATTGCGATTGTATGATTGTGACTGTATAATTGTGATTGTTGATTGTGTTTGTATGATTGTGATTGTATGATTGTGATTGTATGATTGTGATCGTATGATTGTGATCGTATAATTGTGATCGTATGATTGTGATCGTATGATTGTGATTGTATGATTGTAATTGTATGATTGTGATTGTATGATTGTGATTGTATGATTGTGACTGTTTGATTGTGATTGTATGATTGTGATTCTATGATTGTGATTGTTTGATTCTGATTGTATGATTGTTATTGTATGATCCTGATTGTATGATTGTGATTGTATGATTGTGATTGTATGATTGTGATTGTATGATTGTGATTTTATGATTGTGATTCTTTCATTGCGATTTTATGATTGTGATTGTATGATTGTGATTGTATGATTGTGATTGTATGATTGTGATCGTATGATTGTGGTTGTATAATTAAGGTTGTATGATTATTTCTGTATGATTGTGATTGTATGATTGCGGTTGTATGATTGTGATTGTATGATTGTGATTGTATGATTGTGATTGTATGATTGTGATTGTATGATTGTGATTGTATGATTGTGATTGTATGATTGTGATTGTATGATTGTGATTGTATGATTGTGATTGTATGATTGTGATTGTATGATAGTGATTGTATGATTATGATTGAATGATTGTGATTGTATGACTGTGATTGTGTGATCGTGATTGTGAGATTGTGATTGTATGATCTTGATTGTATGATGGTGATTGTATGATCGTGATTGTGAGATTGTGATTGTATGATTGTGATTGTATGATTGTGATTGTATGATTGTGATTGTATGATTGTGATTGTATGATTGTGATTGTATGATTGTGATTGTATGATTGCGATTGTATGATTGTGATTGTATGATTGTGATTGTATGATATTGATTGTATGATAGTGATTGTATGATTGTGATTGTATGATTGTGATTGTATGATTGCGATTGTATGATTGTGATCGTATGATTGTGATTCTTTGATTGCGATTGTATGATTGCGATTGTATGATTGTGATTTTATGATTGTGATTGTATGATTGTGATTGTATGATTATGGTTGTATGATTGTGATTGTATGATTGTGATTCTTTCATTGCGATTGTATGATTGTGATTGTATGATTGTGATTGTATGATTGTGATTGCATGATTGTGATTGTATGATTGTGATTGTATGATTGTGATTGTATGATTGTGGTTGTATGATTGTGATTCTTTCATTGCGATTGTATGATTGTGATTGTATGATTGTGATTGTATGATTGTGGTTGTATGATCGTGATTGCCTGATTGTGATTGTATGATTGTGATTGTATGATTGTGATTGTATGATTGTGATTGTATGACTGTGATTGTATGATTGTGATTGTATGATTGTGATTGTATGATTGTGATCGTATGATTGTGGTTGTATAAATAAGGTTGTATGATTGTTTCTGTATGATTGTGATTGTATGATTGCGATTGTATGATTATGATTGTATAATTGTGATTGTATGATTGTGATTGTGTGATTGTGATTGTGAGATTTGATTGTATGATCGTGATTGCATGATCGTGATTGTGAGATTGTGATTGTATGATTGTGATTGAATGATTGTGATTGTATGATTGCGATTGTATGATTGTGATTGTATGATTGTGATTGTATGATAGTGATTGTATGATAGTGATTGTATGATAGTGATTGTATGATTGTGATTGTATGATTGTGATTGTATGATTGTGGTTGTATGATTGTGATTGTATGATTGTGATTGTATGATAGTGATTGTATGATTGTGATTGTATGATTGTGATTGTATGATTGTGGTTGTATGATTGTGATTGTATGATTGTGATTGTATGATTGTGATTGTATGACTGTGATTGTAAGATTGTGATTGTGTGATTGCGATTGTATGATTGTGACTGTATAATTGTGATTGTATGATTGTGTTTGTATGATTGTGATTGTATGATTGTGATTGTATGATTGTGATCGTATGATTGTGATCGTATAATTGTGATCGTATGATTGTGATCGTATGATTGTGATTGTATGATTGTGATTGTATGATTGTGATTGTATGATTGTGATTGTATGATTGTGATTGTATGATTGTGATTGTTTGATTGTGATTGTATGATTGTGATTGTTTGATTCTGATTGTATGATTGTTATTGTATGATTCTGATTGTATGATTGTGATTGTATGATTGTGATTGTATGATTGTGATTGTATGATTGTGATTCTTTCATTGCGATTGTATGATTGTGATTGTATGATTGTGATTGTATGATTGTGATTGTATGATTGTGATTGAATGATTGTGATTGTATGATAGTAATTGTATGATTGTGATTGTATGATTGCGATTGTATGATTGTGATTGTATGATTGTGATTGTATGATTGTGATTGTATGACTGTGATCGTATGATTGTGATTCTTTGATTGCGATTGTATGATTGTGATTGTATGATTGTGATTGTATGATTGTGATTGTATGATTGTGATTGTATGATTGTGATTGTATGATTGTGATTGTATGATTGTGATTGTATGATTGTGATTGCATGATTGTAATTGTATGATTGTGATTGTATGACTGTGATTGTATGATTGTGATTGTATTATTGTGATTGTATGATTGTGATTTTATGATAGTGATTGTATGATTGTTTCTGTATGATTGTGATTGTATGATTGCGATTGTATGATTATGATTGTATGATTTTGATTGTATGATTGTGATTGTGTGATTGTGATTGTGAGATTGTGATTGTATGATCGTGATTGTATGATCGTGATTGTGAGATTGTGGTTGTATGATTGTGATTGTATGATTGTGATTGTATGATAGTAATTGTATGATTGTGATAGTATGATTGCGATTGTATGATTGTGATTGTATGATTGCGATTGTATGATTATGATTGTATGATTGTGATTGTGTGATTGTGATTGTGAGATTGTGATTGTATGATCGTGATTGTATGATCGTGATTGTGAGATTGTGGTTGTATGATTGTGATTGTATGATTGTGATTGTATGATAGTAATTGTATGATTGTGATAGTATGATTGCGATTGTATGATTGTGATTGTATGATTGCGATTGTATGATTGTGATCGTATGATTGTGATTCTTTCATTGCGATTGTATGATTGTGATTGTATGATCGTGATTGTGAGATTGTGATTGTGGGATTGTGATTGTATGATTGTGATTCAATGATTGTGATTGTATGATAGTAATTGTATGATTGTGATTGTATGATTGCGATTGTATGATCGTGATTGCCTGATTGTGATTGTATGATTGTGATTGTATGATTGTGATTGTATGATTGTGATTGTATGATTGTGATTGTATGATTGCGATTGTGTGATTGTGATTGTATGATTGTGATTGTATGATAGTGATTGTATGATTGTGATTGTATGATTGCGATTGTATGATTGTGATTGTATGATTGTGATTGTATGATAGTGATTGTATGATAGTGATTGTATGATTGTGATTGTATGATTGTGATTGTATGATTGCGATTGTATGATTATGATTGAATGATTGTGATTGTATGACAGTGATTGTGTGATTGTGATTGTGAGATTGTGATTGTATGATTTTGATTGTATGATGGTGATTGTATGATCGTGATTGTGAGATTGTGATTGTGGGATTGTGATTGTATGATTGTGATTCAATGATTGTGATTGTATGATAGTAATTGTATGATTGTGATTGTATGATTGCGATTGTATGATCGTGATTGCCTGATTGTGATTGTATGATTGTGATTGTATGATTGCGATTGTATGATTGTGATCGTATGATTGTGATTCTTTGATTGCGATTGTATGATTGTGATTGTATGATTGTGATTGTATGATTGTGATTGTATGATTGTGATTGTATGATTATGGTTGTATGATTGTGATTGTATGATTGTGATTCTTTCATTGCGATTGTATGATTGTGATTGTATGATTGTGATTGTATGATTGTGATTGTATGATTGTGATTGTATGATTGTGATCGTATGATTGTGGTTGTATAATTAAGGTTGTATGATTGTTTCTGTATGATTGTGATTGTATGATTGCGATTGTATGATTGTGATTGTATGATTGTGATTGTATGATTGTGGTGGTATGATCGTGATTTCCTGATTGTGATTGTATGATTGTGATTGTATGATTGTGATTGTATGATTGCGATTGTATGATTATGATTGTATGATTGTGATTGTATGATTGTGATTGTGTGATTGTGATTGTGAGATTGTGATTGTATGATCGTGATTGTATGATCGTGATTGTGAGATTGTGGTTGTATGATTGTGATTGTATGATTGTGATTGTATGATAGTAATTGTATGATTGTGATTGTATGATTGCGATTGTATGATTGTGATTGTATGATTGTGATTGTATGATTGTGGTGGTATGATCGTGATTTCCTGATTGTGATTGTATGATTGTGATTGTATGATTGTGATTGTATGATTGTGATTGTATGACTGTGATTGTATGATTGTGATTGTATGATTGTGATTGTATGATTGTGATTGTATAATTGTGATTGTATGATTGTGATCGTATGATTGTGGTTGTATAATTAAGGTTGTCTGATTGTTTCTGTATGATTGTGATTGTATGATTGCGATTGTATGATTGTGATTGTATGATTGTGATTGTATGATTGTGATTGTATGATTGTGATTGTATGATTGTGATTGCATGATTGTGATTGTATGATTGTGATTGTATGATTGTGATTGTATGATTGTGGTTGTATGATTGTGATTGTATGATTGTGATTCTTTCATTGCGATTGTATGATTGTGATTGTATGATTGTGACTGTATGATTGTGATCGTATGATTGTGGTTGTATAATTAAGGTTGTATGATTGTTTCTGTATGATTGTGATTGTATGATTGTGATTGTATGACTGTGATCGTATGATTGTGATTCTTTGATTGCGATTGTATGATTATGATTGTATGATTGTGATTGTATGATTGTGATTGTATGATTGTGATTGTATGATTGTGATTGTACGATTGTGATTGTATGATTGTGATTGCATGATTGTAATTGTATGATTGTGATTGTATGACTGTGATTGTATGATTGTGATTGTATAATGTGATTGTATGATTGTGATTTTATGATAGTGATTGTATGATTGTTTCTGTATGATTGTGATTGTATGATTGCGATTGTATGATTATGATTGTATGATTTTGATTGTATGATTGTGATTGTGTGATTGTGATTGTGAGATTGTGATTGTATGATCGTGATTGTATGATCGTGATTGTGAGATTGTGGTTGTATGATTGTGATTGTATGATTGTGATTGTATGATAGTAATTGTATGATTGTGATAGTATGATTGCGATTGTATGATTGTGATTGTATGATTGCGATTGTATGATTATGATTGTATGATTGTGATTGTGTGATTGTGATTGTGAGATTGTGATTGTATGATCGTGATTGTATGATCGTGATTGTGAGATTGTGGTTGTATGATTGTGATTGTATGATTGTGATTGTATGATAGTAATTGTATGATTGTGATAGTATGATTGCGATTGTATGATTGTGATTGTATGATTGTGATCGTATGATTGTGGTTGTATAATTAAGGTTGTCTGATTGTTTCTGTATGATTGTGATTGTATGATTGCGATTGTATGATTGTGATTGTATGATTGTGATTGTATGATTGTGATTGTATGATTGTGATTGTATGATTGTGATTGTATGATAGTAATTGTATGATTGTGATTGTATGATCGTGATTGTGAGATTGTGATTGTATGATTGCGATTGTATGATTGTGATTGTATGATTGTGATTGTATGACTGTGATTGTAAGATTGTGATTGTGTGATTGCGATTGTATGATTGTGACTGTATAATTGTGATTGTATGATTGTGTTTGTATGATTGTGATTGTATGATTGTGATCGTATGATTGTGATCGTATAATTGTGATCGTATGATTGTGATCGTATGATTGTGATTGTATGATTGTGATTGTATGATTGTAATTGTATGATTGTGATTGTATGATTGTGATTGTATGATTGTGATTGTTTGATTGTGATTGTATGATTGTGATTCTATGATTGTGATTGTTTGATTCTGATTGTATGATTGTTATTGTATGATCCTGATTGTATGATTGTGATTGTATGATTGTGATTGTATGATTGTGATTGTATGATTGTGATTTTATGATTGTGATTCTTTCATTGCGATTGTATGATTGTGATTGTATGATTGTGATTGTATGATTGTGATTCTTTCATTGCGATTGTATGATTGTGATTGTATGATCGTGATTGTGAGATTGTGATTGTGGGATTGTGATTGTATGATTGTGATTCAATGATTGTGATTGTATGATAGTAATTGTATGATTGTGATTGTATGATTGCGATTGTATGATCGTGATTGCCTGATTGTGATTGTATGATTGTGATTGTATGATTGTGATTGTATGATTGTGATTGTATGATTGTGATTGTATGATTGCGATTGTGTGATTGTGATTGTATGATTGTGATTGTATGATAGTGATTGTATGATTGTGATTGTATGATTGCGATTGTATGATTGTGATTGTATGATTGTGATTGTATGATAGTGATTGTATGATAGTGATTGTATGATTGTGATTGTATGATTGTGATTGTATGATTGCGATTGTATGATTATGATTGAATGATTGTGATTGTATGACAGTGATTGTGTGATTGTGATTGTGAGATTGTGATTGTATGATTTTGATTGTATGATGGTGATTGTATGATCGTGATTGTGAGATTGTGATTGTGGGATTGTGATTGTATGATTGTGATTCAATGATTGTGATTGTATGATAGTAATTGTATGATTGTGATTGTATGATTGCGATTGTATGATCGTGATTGCCTGATTGTGATTGTATGATTGTGATTGTATGATTGCGATTGTATGATTGTGATCGTATGATTGTGATTCTTTGATTGCGATTGTATGATTGTGATTGTATGATTGTGATTGTATGATTGTGATTGTATGATTGTGATTGTATGATTATGGTTGTATGATTGTGATTGTATGATTGTGATTCTTTCATTGCGATTGTATGATTGTGATTGTATGATTGTGATTGTATGATTGTGATTGTATGATTGTGATTGTATGATTGTGATCGTATGATTGTGGTTGTATAATTAAGGTTGTATGATTGTTTCTGTATGATTGTGATTGTATGATTGCGATTGTATGATTGTGATTGTATGATTGTGATTGTATGATTGTGGTGGTATGATCGTGATTTCCTGATTGTGATTGTATGATTGTGATTGTATGATTGTGATTGTATGATTGCGATTGTATGATTATGATTGTATGATTGTGATTGTATGATTGTGATTGTGTGATTGTGATTGTGAGATTGTGATTGTATGATCGTGATTGTATGATCGTGATTGTGAGATTGTGGTTGTATGATTGTGATTGTATGATTGTGATTGTATGATAGTAATTGTATGATTGTGATTGTATGATTGCGATTGTATGATTGTGATTGTATGATTGTGATTGTATGATTGTGGTGGTATGATCGTGATTTCCTGATTGTGATTGTATGATTGTGATTGTATGATTGTGATTGTATGATTGTGATTGTATGACTGTGATTGTATGATTGTGATTGTATGATTGTGATTGTATGATTGTGATTGTATAATTGTGATTGTATGATTGTGATCGTATGATTGTGGTTGTATAATTAAGGTTGTCTGATTGTTTCTGTATGATTGTGATTGTATGATTGCGATTGTATGATTGTGATTGTATGATTGTGATTGTATGATTGTGATTGTATGATTGTGATTGTATGATTGTGATTGCATGATTGTGATTGTATGATTGTGATTGTATGATTGTGATTGTATGATTGTGGTTGTATGATTGTGATTGTATGATTGTGATTCTTTCATTGCGATTGTATGATTGTGATTGTATGATTGTGACTGTATGATTGTGATCGTATGATTGTGGTTGTATAATTAAGGTTGTATGATTGTTTCTGTATGATTGTGATTGTATGATTGTGATTGTATGACTGTGATCGTATGATTGTGATTCTTTGATTGCGATTGTATGATTATGATTGTATGATTGTGATTGTATGATTGTGATTGTATGATTGTGATTGTATGATTGTGATTGTACGATTGTGATTGTATGATTGTGATTGCATGATTGTAATTGTATGATTGTGATTGTATGACTGTGATTGTATGATTGTGATTGTATAATGTGATTGTATGATTGTGATTTTATGATAGTGATTGTATGATTGTTTCTGTATGATTGTGATTGTATGATTGCGATTGTATGATTATGATTGTATGATTTTGATTGTATGATTGTGATTGTGTGATTGTGATTGTGAGATTGTGATTGTATGATCGTGATTGTATGATCGTGATTGTGAGATTGTGGTTGTATGATTGTGATTGTATGATTGTGATTGTATGATAGTAATTGTATGATTGTGATAGTATGATTGCGATTGTATGATTGTGATTGTATGATTGCGATTGTATGATTATGATTGTATGATTGTGATTGTGTGATTGTGATTGTGAGATTGTGATTGTATGATCGTGATTGTATGATCGTGATTGTGAGATTGTGGTTGTATGATTGTGATTGTATGATTGTGATTGTATGATAGTAATTGTATGATTGTGATAGTATGATTGCGATTGTATGATTGTGATTGTATGATTGTGATCGTATGATTGTGGTTGTATAATTAAGGTTGTCTGATTGTTTCTGTATGATTGTGATTGTATGATTGCGATTGTATGATTGTGATTGTATGATTGTGATTGTATGATTGTGATTGTATGATTGTGATTGTATGATTGTGATTGTATGATAGTAATTGTATGATTGTGATTGTATGATCGTGATTGTGAGATTGTGATTGTATGATTGCGATTGTATGATTGTGATTGTATGATTGTGATTGTATGACTGTGATTGTAAGATTGTGATTGTGTGATTGCGATTGTATGATTGTGACTGTATAATTGTGATTGTATGATTGTGTTTGTATGATTGTGATTGTATGATTGTGATCGTATGATTGTGATCGTATAATTGTGATCGTATGATTGTGATCGTATGATTGTGATTGTATGATTGTGATTGTATGATTGTAATTGTATGATTGTGATTGTATGATTGTGATTGTATGATTGTGATTGTTTGATTGTGATTGTATGATTGTGATTCTATGATTGTGATTGTTTGATTCTGATTGTATGATTGTTATTGTATGATCCTGATTGTATGATTGTGATTGTATGATTGTGATTGTATGATTGTGATTGTATGATTGTGATTTTATGATTGTGATTCTTTCATTGCGATTGTATGATTGTGATTGTATGATTGTGATTGTATGATTGTGATTGTATGATTGTGATCGTATGATTGTGGTTGTATAATTAAGGTTGTATGATTATTTCTGTATGATTGTGATTGTATGATAGTGATTGTATGATTGTGATTGTATGATTGTGATTGTATGATTGCGATTGTATGATTATGATTGAATGATTGTGATTGTATGACTGTGATTGTGTGATTGTGATTGTGAGATTGTGATCGTATGATTGTGATTCCTTGATTGCGATTGTATGATTGTGATTGTATGATTGTGATTGTATGATTGCGATTGTATGATTATGGTTGTATGATTGTGATTGTATGATTGTGATTCTTTCATTGCGATTGTATGATTGTGATTGTATGATTGTGATTGTATGATTGTGATTGTATGATTGTGATCGTATGATTGTGGTTGTATAATTAAGGTTGTATGATTGTTTCTGTATGATTGTGATTGTATGATTGCGATTGTATGATTGTGATTGTATGATTGTGATTGTATGATTGTGGTTGTATGATCGTGATTGCCTGATTGTGATTGTATGATTGTGATTGTATGATTGTGATTGTATGATTGTGATTGTATGACTGTGATTGTATGATTGTGATTGTATGATTGTGATTGTATGATTGTGATTGTATGATTGTGATCGTATGATTGTGGTTGTATAATTATGGTTGTCTGATTGTTTCTGTATGATTGTGATTGTATGATTGCGATTGTATGATTGTGATTGTATGATTGTGATTGTATGATTGTGATTGTATGATTGTGATTGTATGATTGTGATCGTATGATTGTGGTTGTATAATTATGGTTGTCTGATTGTTTCTGTATGATTGTGATTGTATGATTGCGATTGTATGATCGTGATTGTGAGATTGTGATTGTGAGATTGTGATTGTATGATTGTGATTGAATGATTGTGATTGTGTGATAGTAATTGTATGATTGTGATTGTATGATTGTGATTGTATGATAGTAATTGTATGATTGTGATTGTATGATCGTGATTGTGAGATTGTGATTGTATGATTGCGATTGTATGATTGTGATTGTATGATTGTGATTGTATGACTGTGATTGTAAGATTGTGATTGTGTGATTATGATTGAATGATTGTGATTGTATGACTGTGATTGTGTGATTGTGATTGTGAGATTGTGATCGTATGATTGTGATTCCTTGATTGCGATTGTATGATTGTGATTGTATGATTGTGATTGTATGATTGCGATTGTATGATTATGGTTGTATGATTGTGATTGTATGATTGTGATTCTTTCATTGCGATTGTATGATTGTGATTGTATGATTGTGATTGTATGATTGTGATCGTATGATTGTGGTTGTATAATTAAGGTTGTATGATTGTTTCTGTATGATTGTGATTGTATGATTGCGATTGTATGATTGTGATTGTATGATTGTGATTGTATGATTGTGGTTGTATGATCGTAATTGCCTGATTGTGATTGTATGATTGTGATTGTATGATTGTGATTGTATGATTGTGATTGTATGACTGTGATTGTATGATTGTGATTGTATGATTGTGATTGTATGATTGTGATTGTATGATTGTGATCGTATGATTGTGGTTGTATAATTATGGTTGTCTGATTGTTTCTGTATGATTGTGATTGTATGATTGCGATTGTATGATTGTGATTGTATGATTGTGATTGTATGATTGTGATTGTATGATTGTGATCGTATGATTGTGGTTGTATAATTATGGTTGTCTGATTGTTTCTGTATGATTGTGATTGTATGATTGCGATTGTATGATCGTGATTGTGAGATTGTGATTGTGAGATTGTGATTGTATGATTGTGATTGAATGATTGTGATTGTGTGATAGTAATTGTATGATTGTGATTGTATGATTGTGATTGTATGATAGTAATTGTATGATTGTGATTGTATGATCGTGATTGTGAGATTGTGATTGTATGATTGCGATTGTATGATTGTGATTGTATGATTGTGATTGTATGACTGTGATTGTAAGATTGTGATTGTGTGATTGCGATTGTATGATTGTGACTGTATAATTGTGATTGTATGATTGTGTTTGTATGATTGTGATTGTATGATTGTGATTGTATGATTGTGATCGTATGATTGTGATCGTATAATTGTGATCGTATGATTGTGATCGTATGATTGTGATTGTATGATTGTGATTGTATGATTGTAATTGTATGATTGTGATTGTATGATTGTGATTGTATGATTGTGACTGTTTGATTGTGATTGTATGATTGTGATTCTATGATTGTGATTGTTTGATTCTGATTGTATGATTGTTATTGTATGATCCTGATTGTATGATTGTGATTGTATGATTGTGATTGTATGATTGTGATTGTATGATTGTGATTTTATGATTGTGATTCTTTCATTGCGATTGTATGATTGTGATTGTATGATTGTGATTGTATGATTGTGATCGTATGATTGTGGTTGTATAATTAAGGTTGTATGATTATTTCTGTATGATTGTGATTGTATGATTGCGGTTGTATGATTGTGATTGTATGATTGAGATTGTATGATTGTGATCGTATGATTGTGAATCTTTGATTGCGATTGTATGATTGTGATTGTATGATTGTGATTGTATGATTGTGATTGTATGATTGTGATTGTATGATTGTGATTGTATGATTGTGATTGTATGATTGTGATTGTATGATTGTGATTGTATGATTGTGATTGTATGATAGTGATTGTATGATTATGATTGAATGATTGTGATTGTATGACTGTGATTGTGTGATCGTGATTGTGAGATTGTGATTGTATGATTTTGATTGTATGATGGTGATTGTATGATCGTGATTGTGAGATTGTGATTGTATGATTGTGATTGTATGATTGTGATTGTATGATTGTGATTGTATGATTGTGATTGTATGATTGTGATTGTATGATTGTGATTGTATGATTGCGATTGTATGATTGTGATTGTATGATTGTGATTGTATGATATTGATTGTATGATAGTGATTGTATGATTGTGATTGTATGATTGTGATTGTATGATTGCGATTGTATGATTGTGATCGTATGATTGTGATTCTTTGATTGCGATTGTATGATTGTGATTGTATGATTGTGATTGTATGATTGTGATTGTATGATTGTGATTGTATGATTGTGATTGTATGATTATGGTTGTATGATTGTGATTGTATGATTGTGATTCTTTCATTGCGATTGTATGATTGTGATTGTATGATTGTGATTGTATGATTGTGATTGCATGATTGTGATTGTATGATTGTGATTGTATGATTGTGATTGTATGATTGTGATTGTATGATTGTGATTGTATGACTGTGATTGTATGATTGTGATTGTATGATTGTGATTGTATGATTGTGATCGTATGATTGTGGTTGTATAAATAAGGTTGTATGATTGTTTCTGTATGATTGTGATTGTATGATTGCGATTGTATGATTATGATTGTATAATTGTGATTGTATGATTGTGATTGTGTGATTGTGATTGTGAGATTTGATTGTATGATCGTGATTGCATGATCGTGATTGTGAGATTGTGATTGTATGATTGTGATTGAATGATTGTGATTGTATGATTGCGATTGTATGATTGTGATTGTATGATTGTGATTGTATGATAGTGATTGTATGATAGTGATTGTATGATAGTGATTGTATGATTGTGATTGTATGATTGTGATTGTATGATTGTGGTTGTATGATTGTGATTGTATGATTGTGATTGTATGATAGTGATTGTATGATTGTGATTGTATGATTGTGATTGTATGATTGTGGTTGTATGATTGTGATTGTATGATTGTGATTGTATGATTGTGATTGTATGACTGTGATTGTAAGATTGTGATTGTGTGATTGCGATTGTATGATTGTGACTGTATAATTGTGATTGTATGATTGTGTTTGTATGATTGTGATTGTATGATTGTGATTGTATGATTGTGATCGTATGATTGTGATCGTATAATTGTGATCGTATGATTGTGATCGTATGATTGTGATCGTATGATTGTGATTGTATGATTGTGATTGTATGATTGTGATTGTATGATTGTGATTGTATGATTGTGATTGTTTGATTGTGATTGTATGATTGTGATTGTTTGATTCTGATTGTATGATTGTTATTGTATGATTCTGATTGTATGATTGTGATTGTATGATTGTGATTGTATGATTGTGATTGTATGATTGTGATTCTTTCATTGCGATTGTATGATTGTGATTGTATGATTGTGATTGTATGATTGTGATTGTATGATTGTGATTGAATGATTGTGATTGTATGATAGTAATTGTATGATTGTGATTGTATGATTGCGATTGTATGATTGTGATTGTATGATTGTGATTGTATGATTGTGATTGTATGACTGTGATCGTATGATTGTGATTCTTTGATTGCGATTGTATGATTGTGATTGTATGATTGTGATTGTATGATTGTGATTGTATGATTGTGATTGTATGATTGTGATTGTATGATTGTGATTGTATGATTGTGATTGTGTGATTGTGATTGTATGATTGTGATTGCATGATTGTAATTGTATGATTGTGATTGTATGACTGTGATTGTATGATTGTGATTGTATTATTGTGATTGTATGATTGTGATTTTATGATAGTGATTGTATGATTGTTTCTGTATGATTGTGATTGTATGATTGCGATTGTATGATTATGATTGTATGATTTTGATTGTATGATTGTGATTGTGTGATTGTGATTGTGAGATTGTGATTGTATGATCGTGATTGTATGATCGTGATTGTGAGATTGTGGTTGTATGATTGTGATTGTATGATTGTGATTGTATGATAGTAATTGTATGATTGTGATAGTATGATTGCGATTGTATGATTGTGATTGTATGATTGCGATTGTATGATTATGATTGTATGATTGTGATTGTGTGATTGTGATTGTGAGATTGTGATTGTATGATCGTGATTGTATGATCGTGATTGTGAGATTGTGGTTGTATGATTGTGATTGTATGATTGTGATTGTATGATAGTAATTGTATGATTGTGATAGTATGATTGCGATTGTATGATTGTGATTGTATGATTGCGATTGTATGATTGTGATCGTATGATTGTGATTCTTTCATTGCGATTGTATGATTGTGATTGTATGATTGTGATTGTATGATTGTGATTGTATGATTGTGATTGTATGATTGTGATTGTATGATTGTGATTGTATGATTGTGATTGTATGATTGTGATTGTATGATTGTGATTGTATGATTGTGATTGCATGATAGTGATTGTATGATTGTGATTGTATGATTGTGATTGTATGATTGTGATTGTATGATTGTGATTGTATGATTGCGATTGTGTGATTGTGATTGTATGATTGTGATTGTATGATAGTGATTGTATGATTGTGATTGTATGATTGCGATTGTATGATTGTGATTGTATGATTGTGATTGTATGATAGTGATTGTATGATAGTGATTGTATGATTGTGATTGTATGATTGTGATTGTATGATTGCGATTGTATGATTATGATTGAATGATTGTGATTGTATGACAGTGATTGTGTGATTGTGATTGTGAGATTGTGATTGTATGATTTTGATTGTATGATGGTGATTGTATGATCGTGATTGTGAGATTGTGATTGTGGGATTGTGATTGTATGATTGTGATTCAATGATTGTGATTGTATGATAGTAATTGTATGATTGTGATTGTATGATTGCGATTGTATGATCGTGATTGCCTGATTGTGATTGTATGATTGTGATTGTATGATTGCGATTGTATGATTGTGATCGTATGATTGTGATTCTTTGATTGCGATTGTATGATTGTGATTGTATGATTGTGATTGTATGATTGTGATTGTATGATTATGGTTGTATGATTGTGATTGTATGATTGTGATTCTTTCATTGCGATTGTATGATTGTGATTGTATGATTGTGATTGTATGATTGTGATTGTATGATTGTGATTGTATGATTGTGATCGTATGATTGTGGTTGTATAATTAAGGTTGTATGATTGTTTCTGTATGATTGTGATTGTATGATTGCGATTGTATGATTGTGATTGTATGATTGTGATTGTATGATTGTGGTGGTATGATCGTGATTTCCTGATTGTGATTGTATGATTGTGATTGTATGATTGTGATTGTATGATTGTGATTGTATGACTGTGATTGTATGATTGTGATTGTATGATTGTGATTGTATGATTGTGATTGTATGATTGTGATTGTATGATTGTGATCGTATGATTGTGGTTGTATAATTAAGGTTGTCTGATTGTTTCTGTATGATTGTGATTGTATGATTGCGATTGTATGATTGTGATTGTATGATTGTGATTGTATGATTGTGATTGTATGATTGTGATTGTATGATTGTGATTGCATGATTGTGATTGTATGATTGTGATTGTATGATTGTGATTGTATGATTGTGGTTGTATGATTGTGATTGTATGATTGTGATTCTTTCATTGCGATTGTATGATTGTGATTGTATGATTGTGACTGTATGATTGTGATCGTATGATTGTGGTTGTATAATTAAGGTTGTATGATTGTTTCTGTATGATTGTGATTGTATGATTGTGATTGTATGACTGTGATCGTATGATTGTGATTCTTTGATTGCGATTGTATGATTATGATTGTATGATTGTGATTGTATGATTGTGATTGTATGATTGTGATTGTATGATTGTGATTGTATGATTGTGATTGTATGATTGTGATTGCATGATTGTAATTGTATGATTGTGATTGTATGACTGTGATTGTATGATTGTGATTGTATAATGTGATTGTATGATTGTGATTTTATGATAGTGATTGTATGATTGTTTCTGTATGATTGTGATTGTATGATTGCGATTGTATGATTATGATTATATGATTTTGATTGTATGATTGTGATTGTGTGATTGTGATTGTGAGATTGTGATTGTATGATCGTGATTGTATGATCGTGATTGTGAGATTGTGGTTGTATGATTGTGATTGTATGATTGTGATTGTATGATAGTAATTGTATGATTGTGATAGTATGATTGCGATTGTATGATTGTGATTGTATGATTGCGATTGTATGATTATGATTGTATGATTGTGATTGTGTGATTGTGATTGTGAGATTGTGATTGTATGATCGTGATTGTATGATCGTGATTGTGAGATTGTGGTTGTATGATTGTGATTGTATGATTGTGATTGTATGATAGTAATTGTATGATTGTGATAGTATGATTGCGATTGTATGATTGTGATTGTATGATTGCGATTGTATGATTGTGATCGTATGATTGTGATTCTTTCATTGCGATTGTATGATTGTGATTGTATGATTGTGATTGTATGATTGTGATTGTATGATTGTGATTGTATGATTGTGATTGTATGATTGTGATTGTATGATTGTGATTGTATGATTGTGATTGTATGATTGTGATTGTATGATTGTGATTGTATGATTGTGATTGCATGATAGTGATTGTATGATTGTGATTGTATGATTGTGATTGTATGATTGTGATTGTATGATTGTGATTGTATGATTGCGATTGTGTGATTGTGATTGTATGATTGTGATTGTATGATAGTGATTGTATGATTGTGATTGTATGATTGCGATTGTATGATTGTGATTGTATGATTGTGATTGTATGATAGTGATTGTATGATAGTGATTGTATGATTGTGATTGTATGATTGTGATTGTATGATTGCGATTGTATGATTATGATTGAATGATTGTGATTGTATGACTGTGATTGTGTGATTGTGATTGTGACATTGTGATTGTATGATTTCGATTGTATGATGGTGATTGTATGATCGTGATTGTGAGATTGTGATTGTGGGATTGTGATTGTATGATTGTGATTCAATGATTGTGATTGTATGATAGTAATTGTATGATTGTGATTGTATGATTGCGATTGTATGATCGTGATTGCCTGATTGTGATTGTATGATTGTGATTGTATGATTGCGATTGTATGATTGTGATCGTATGATTGTGATTCTTTGATTGCGATTGTATGATTGTGATTGTATGATTGTGATTGTATGATTGTGATTGTATGATTATGGTTGTATGATTGTGATTGTATGATTGTGATTCTTTCATTGCGATTGTATGATTGTGATTGTATGATTGTGATTGTATGATTGTGATTGTATGATTGTGATTGTATGATTGTGATCGTATGATTGTGGTTGTATAATTAAGGTTGTATGATTGTTTCTGTATGATTGTGATTGTATGATTGCGATTGTATGATTGTGATTGTATGATTGTGATTGTATGATTGTGGTGGTATGATCGTGATTGCCTGATTGTGATTGTATGATTGTGATTGTATGATTGTGATTGTATGATTGTGATTGTATGACTGTGATTGTATGATTGTGATTGTATGATTGTGATTGTATGATTGTGATTGTATGATTGTGATTGTATGATTGTGATCGTATGATTGTGGTTGTATAATTAAGGTTGTCTGATTGTTTCTGTATGATTGTGATTGTATGATTGCGATTGTATGATTGTGATTGTATGATTGTGATTGTATGATTGTGATTGTATGACTGTGATTGTATGATTGTGATTGCATGATTGTGATTGTATGATTGTGATTGTATGATTGTGATTGTATGATTGTGGTTGTATGATTGTGATTGTATGATTGTGATTCTTTCATTGCGATTGTATGATTGTGATTGTATGATTGTGATTGTATGATTGTGATCGTATGATTGTGGTTGTATAATTAAGGTTGTATGATTGTTTCTGTATGATTGTGATTGTATGATTGCGATTGTATGATCGTGATTGTGAGATTGTGATTGTGAGATTGTGATTGTATGATTGTGATTGAATGATTGTGATTGTGTGATAGTAATTGTATGATTGTGATTGTATGATTGTGATTGTATGATTGTGATTGTATGATAGTAATTGTATGATTGTGATTGTATGATCGTGATTGTGAGATTGTGATTGTATGATTGCGATTGTATGATTGTGATTGTATGATTGTGATTGTATGACTGTGATCGTATGATTGTGGTTGTATAATTATGGTTGTATGATTATTTCTGTATGATTGTGATTGTATGATTGCGGTTTTATGATTGTGATTGTATGATTGAGATTGTATGATTGTGATCGTATGATTGTGAATCTTTGATTGCGATTGTATGATTGTGATTGTATGATTGTGATTGTATGATTGTGATTGTATGATTGTGATTGTATGATTGTGATTGTATGATTGTGATTGTATGATTGTGATTGTATGATTGTGATTGTATGATAGTGATTGTATGATTGTTTCTGTATGATTGTGATTGTATGATTGCGATTGTATGATTATGATTGTATAATTGTGATTGTATGATTGTGATTGTGTGATTGTGATTGTGAGATTGTGATTGTATGACCGTGATTGTATGATCGTGATTGTGAGATTGTGGTTGTATGATTGTGATTGTATGATTGTGATCGTATGATAGTAATTGTATGATTGTGATAGTATGATTGCGATTGTATGATTGTGATTGTATGATTGTGATTGTATGATTGTGATCGTATGATTGTGATTCTTTCATCGCGATTGTATGATTGTGATTGTATGATTGTGATTGTATGATTGTGATTGTATGATTGTGATTGTATGATTGTGATTGTATGATTATGATTGTATGACTGTGATTGCATGATAGTGATTGTATGATTGTGATTGTATGATTGTGATTGTATGATTGTGATTGTATGATTGCGATTGTGTGATTGTGATTGTATGATTGTGATTGTATGATAGTGATTGTATGATAGTGATCGTATGATTGTGATTGTATGATTGCGATTGTATGATTATGATTGAATGATTGTGATTGTATGACTGTGATTGTGTGATCGTGATTGTGAGATTGTGATTGTATGATTTTGATTGTATGATGGTGATTGTATGATCGTGATTGTGAGATTGTGATTGTATGATTGTGATTGTATGATTGTGATTGTATGATTGTGATTGTATGATTGTGATTGTATGATTGTGATTGTATGATTGTGATTGTATGATTGCGATTGTATGATTGTGATTGTATGATTGTGATTGTATGATAGTGATTGTATGATAGTGATTGTATGATTGTGATTGTATGATTGTGATTGTATGATTGCGATTGTATGATTATGATTGAACGATTGTGATTGTATGACTGTGATTGTGTGATTGTGATTGTGAGATTGTGATTGTATGATTGTGATTCTTTCATTGCGATTGTATGATTGTGATTGTATGATTGTGATTGTATGATTGTGATTGTATGATTGTGATTGTATGATTATGATTGAATGATTGTGATTGTATGACAGTGATTGTGTGATTGTGATTGTGAGATTGTGATTGTATGATTTTGATTGTATGATGGTGATTGTATGATCGTGATTGTGAGATTGTGATTGTGGGATTGTGATTGTATGATTGTGATTCAATGATTGTGATTGTATGATAGTAATTGTATGATTGTGATTGTATGATTGCGATTGTATGATCGTGATTGCCTGATTGTGATTGTATGATAGTGATTGTATGATAGTGATTGTATGATTGTGATTGTATGATTGTGATTGTATGATTGCGATTGTATGATTATGATTGAATGATTGTGATTGTATGACAGTGATTGTGTGATTGTGATTGTGAGATTGTGATTGTATGATTTTGATTGTATGATGGTGATTGTATGATCGTGATTGTGAGATTGTGATTGTGGGATTGTGATTGTATGATTGTGATTCAATGATTGTGATTGTATGATAGTAATTGTATGATTGTGATTGTATGATTGCGATTGTATGATCGTGATTGCCTGATTGTGATTGTATGATTGTGATTGTATGATTGCGATTGTATGATTGTGATCGTATGATTGTGATTCTTTGATTGCGATTGTATGATTGTGATTGTATGATTGTGATTGTATGATTGTGATTGTATGATTATGGTTGTATGATTGTGATTGTATGATTGTGATTCTTTCATTGCGATTGTATGATTGTGATTGTATGATTGTGGTGGTATGATCGTGATTGCCTGATTGTGATTGTATGATTGTGATTGTATGATTGTGATTGTATGATTGTGATTGTATGACTGTGATTGTATGATTGTGATTGTATGATTGTGATTGTATGATTGTGATTGTATGATTGTGATTGTATGATTGTGATCGTATGATTGTGGTTGTATAATTAAGGTTGTCTGATTGTTTCTGTATGATTGTGATTGTATGATTGCGATTGTATGATTGTGATTGTATGATTGTGATTGTATGATTGTGATTGTATGACTGTGATTGTATGATCGTGATTGTGAGATTGTGATTGTGAGATTGTGATTGTATGATTGTGATTGAATGATTGTGATTGTGTGATAGTAATTGTATGATTGTGATTGTATGATTGTGATTGTATGATTGTGATTGTATGATAGTAATTGTATGATTGTGATTGTATGATCGTGATTGTGAGATTGTGATTGTATGATTGCGATTGTATGATTGTGATTGTATGATTGTGATTGTATGACTGTGATTGTAAGATTGTGATTGTGTGATTGCGATTGTATGATTGTGACTGTATAATTGTGATTGTATGATTGTGTTTGTATGATTGTGATTGTATGATTGTGATTGTATGATTGTGATCGTATGATTGTGATCGTATAATTGTGATCGTATGATTGTGATCGTATGATTGTGATTGTATGATTGTGATTGTATGATTGTAATTGTATGATTGTGATTGTATGATTGTGATTGTATGATTGTGACTGTTTGATTGTGATTGTATGATTGTGATTCTATGATTGTGATTGTTTGATTCTGATTGTATGATTGTTATTGTATGATCCTGATTGTATGATTGTGATTGTATGATTGCGATTGTATGATTGTGATTCTTTCATTGCGATTGTATGATTGTGATTGTATGATTGTGATTGTATGATTGTGATTGTATGATTGTGATCGTATGATTGTGGTTGTATAATTATGGTTGTATGATTATTTCTGTATGATTGTGATTGTATGATTGCGGTTTTATGATTGTGATTGTATGATTGAGATTGTATGATTGTGATCGTATGATTGTGAATCTTTGATTGCGATTGTATGATTGTGATTGTATGATTGTGATTGTATGATTGTGATTGTATGATTGTGATTGTATGATTGTGATTGTATGATTGTGATTGTATGATTGTGATTGTATGATTGTGATTGTATGATAGTGATTGTATGATTGTTTCTGTATGATTGTGATTGTATGATTGCGATTGTATGATTATGATTGTATAATTGTGATTGTATGATTGTGATTGTGTGATTGTGATTGTGAGATTGTGATTGTATGACCGTGATTGTATGATCGTGATTGTGAGATTGTGGTTGTATGATTGTGATTGTATGATTGTGATCGTATGATAGTAATTGTATGATTGTGATAGTATGATTGCGATTGTATGATTGTGATTGTATGATTGTGATTGTATGATTGTGATCGTATGATTGTGATTCTTTCATCGCGATTGTATGATTGTGATTGTATGATTGTGATTGTATGATTGTGATTGTATGATTGTGATTGTATGATTGTGATTGTATGATTATGATTGTATGACTGTGATTGCATGATAGTGATTGTATGATTGTGATTGTATGATTGTGATTGTATGATTGTGATTGTATGATTGCGATTGTGTGATTGTGATTGTATGATTGTGATTGTATGATAGTGATTGTATGATAGTGATCGTATGATTGTGATTGTATGATTGCGATTGTATGATTATGATTGAATGATTGTGATTGTATGACTGTGATTGTGTGATCGTGATTGTGAGATTGTGATTGTATGATTTTGATTGTATGATGGTGATTGTATGATCGTGATTGTGAGATTGTGATTGTATGATTGTGATTGTATGATTGTGATTGTATGATTGTGATTGTATGATTGTGATTGTATGATTGTGATTGTATGATTGTGATTGTATGATTGCGATTGTATGATTGTGATTGTATGATTGTGATTGTATGATAGTGATTGTATGATAGTGATTGTATGATTGTGATTGTATGATTGTGATTGTATGATTGCGATTGTATGATTATGATTGAACGATTGTGATTGTATGACTGTGATTGTGTGATTGTGATTGTGAGATTGTGATTGTATGATTGTGATTCTTTCATTGCGATTGTATGATTGTGATTGTATGATTGTGATTGTATGATTGTGATTGTATGATTGTGATTGTATGATTGTGATTGTATGATTGTGATTGTATGATTGTGATCGTATGATTGTGGTTGTATAATTAAGGTTGAATGATTGTTTCTGTATGATTGTGATTGTATGATTGCGATTGTATGATTGTGATTGTATGATTGTGATTGTATGATTGTGATTGTATGATTGTGGTTGTATGATCGTGATTGCCTGATTGTGATTGTATGATTGTGATTGTATGATTGTGATTGTATGATTGTGATTGTATGATTGTGATTGTATGACTGTGATTGTATGATTGTGATTGTATGATTGTGATTGTATGATTGTGATTGTATGACTGTGATTGTATGATTGTGATTGTATGATTGTGATTGTATGATTGTGATTGTGTGATAGTGATTGTATGATTGTTTCTGTATGATTGTGATTGTATGATTGGGATTGTATGATTATGATTGTATGATTACGATTGTATGATTGTGATTGTGTGATTGTGATTGTGAGATTGTGATTGTATGATCGTGATTGTATGATCGTGATTGTGAGATTGTGGTTGTATGATTGTGATTGTATGATTGTGATTGTATGATTTTGATTGTATGATTGTGATCGTATGATTGTGATTCTTTCATTGCGATTGTATGATTGTGATTGTATGATTGTGATTGTATGATTGTGATTGTATGATTGTGATTGTATGATTGTGATTGTATGATTGTGATCGTATGATTGTGATTCTTTCATTGCGATTGTATGATTGTGATTGTATGATTGTGATTGTATGATTGTGATTGTATGATTGTGATTGTATGATTGTGATTGTATGATTGTGATTGTATGATTGTGATTGTATGATTGTGATTGTATGATTGTGATTGTATGATTGTGATTGTATGATTGTGATTGTATGATTGTGATTGTATGATTATGATTGTATGATTGTGATTGCATGATAGTGATTGTATGATTGTGATTGTATGATTGTGATTGTATGATTGTGATTGTATGAATGTGATTGTATGATTGCGATTGTGTGATTGTGATTGTATGATTGTGATTGTATGATAGTGATTGTATGATAGTGATTGTATGATTGTGATTGCATGATTGCGATTGTATGATTATGATTGAATGATTGTGATTGTATGACTGTGATTGTGTGATCGTGATTGTGAGATTGTGATTGTATGATTTTGATTGTATGATGGTGATTGTATGATCGTGATTGTGAGATTGTGATTGTATGATTCTGATTGTATGATTGTGATTGTATGATTGTGATTGTATGATTGCGATTGTATGATTGTGATTGTATGATTGTGATTGTATGATAGTGATTGTATGATAGTGATTGTATGATTGTGATTGTATGATTGTGATTGTATGACTGCGATTGTATGATTATGATTGAATGATTGTGATTGTATGACTGTGATTGTGTGATTGTGATTGTGAGATTGTGATTGTATGATTTTGATTGTATGATGGTGATTGTATGATCGTGATTGTGAGATTGTGATTATGAGATTGTGATTGTATGATTGTGATTCAATGATTGTGATTGTATGATAGTAATTGTATGATTGTGATTGTATGATTGCGATTGTATGATCGTGATTGCCTGATTGTGATTGTGTGATTGTGATTGTATGATTGCGATTGTATGATTGTGATCGTATGATTGTGATTCTTTGATTGCGATTGTATGATTGTGATTGTATGATTGCGATTGTATGATTGTGATTGTATGATTGTGATTGTATGATTGTGATTGTATGATTGTGATCGTATGATTGTGGTTGTATAATTAAGGTTGTATGATTGTTTCTGTATGATTGTGATTGTATGTTTGCGGTTGTATGATTGTGATTGTATGATTGAGATTGTATGATTGTGATCGTATGATTGTGAATCTTTGATTGCGATTGAATGATTGTGATTGTATGATTGTGATTGTATGATTGTGATTGTATGATTGTGATTCTTTCATTGCGATTGTATGATTGTGATTGTATGATTGTGATTGTATGATTGTGATTGTATGATTGTGATCGTATGATTGTGGTTGTGTAATTAAGGTTGTATGATTATTTCTGTATGATTGTGATTGTATGTTTGCGGTTGTATGATTGTGATTGTATGATTGAGATTGTATGATTGTGATCGTATGATTGTGAATCTTTGATTGCGATTGAATGATTGTGATTGTATGATTGTGATTGTATGATTGTGATTGTATGATTGTGATTGTATGATTGTGATTGTATGATTGTGATTGTATGATTGTGATTGTATGATTGTGATTGTATGATTGTGATTGTATGATTGTGATTGTATGATAGTGATTGTATGATTGTTTCTGTATGATTGTGATTGTATGATTGCGATTGTATGATTATGATTGTATAATTGTGATTGTATGATTGTGATTGTGTGATTGTGATTGTGAGATTTGATTGTATAATCGTGATTGTATGATCGTGATTGTGAGATTGTGATTGTATGATTGTGATTGTATGATAGTGATTGTATGATAGTGATTGTATGATTGTGATTGTATGATTGCGATTGTATGATTATGATTGAATGATTGTGATTGTATGACTGTGATTGTGTGATCGTGATTGTGAGATTGTGATTGTATGATTTTGATTGTATGATGGTGATTGTATGATCGTGATTGTGAGATTGTGATTGTGAGATTGTGATTGTATGATTGTGATTCAATGATTGTGATTGTATGATAGTAATTGTATGATTGTGATTGTATGATTGTGATCGTATGATTGTGGTTGTATAATTAAGGTTGTATGATTGTTTCTGTATGATTGTGATTGTATGATTGCGATTGTATGATTGTGATTGTATGATTGTGATTGTATGATTGTGGTTGTATGATCGTGATTGCCTGATTGTGATTGTATGATTGTGATTGTATGATTGTGATTGTATGATTGTGATTGTATGACTGTGATTGTATGATTGTGATTGTATGATTGTGATTGTATGATTGTGATTGTATGATTGTGATTGTATGATTGTGATCGTATGATTGTGGTTGTATAATTATGGTTGTCTGATTGTTTCTGTATGATTGTGATTGTATGATTGCGATTGTATGATTGTGATTGTATGATTGTGACAGTATTATTGTGATTGTATGATTGTGATTGCATGATTGTGATTGTATGATTGTGATTGTATGATTGTGATTGTATGATTGTGGTTGTATGATTGTGATTGTATGATTGTGATTCTTTCATTGCGATTGTATGATTGTGATTGTATGATTGTGATTGTATGATTGTGATTGTATGATTGTGATTGTATGATTGTGATCGTATGATTGTGGTTGTATAATTAAGGTTGTATGATTGTTTCTGTATGATTGTGATTGTATGATTGCGATTGTATGATCGTGATTGTGAGATTGTGATTGTGAGATTGTGATTGTATGATTGTGATTGAATGATTGTGATTGTGTGATAGTAATGGTATGATTGTGATTGTATGATTGTGATTGTATGATTGTGATTGTATGATAGTAATTGTATGATTGTGATTGTATGATCGTGATTGTGAGATTGTGATTGTATGATTGCGATTGTATGATTGTGATTGTATGATTGTGATTGTATGACTGTGATTGTAAGATTGTGATTGTGTGATTGCGATTGTATGATTGTGACTGTATAATTGTGATTGTATGATTGTGATTCTATGATTGTGATTGTTTGATTCTGATTGTATGATTGTTATTGTATGATCCTGATTGTATGATTGTGATTGTATGATTGTGATTGTATGATTGTGATTTTATGATTGTGATTCTTTCATTGCGATTGTATGATTGTGATTGTATGATTGTGATTGTATGATTGTGATTGTATGATTGTGATTGTATGATTGTGATCGTATGATTGTGGTTGTATAATTAAGGTTGTATGATTATTTCTGTATGATTGTGATTGTATGATTGCGGTTGTATGATTGTGATTGTATGATTGAGATTGTATGATTGTGATCGTATGATTGTGAATCTTTGATTGCGATTGTATGATTGTGATTGTATGATTGTGATTGTATGATTGTGATTGTATGATTGTGATTGTATGATTGTGATTGTATGATTGTGATTGTATGATTGTGATTGTATGATTGTGATTGTATGATTGTGATTGTATGATAGTGATTGTATGATTGTTTCTGTATGATTGTGATTGTATGATTGCGATTGTATGATTGCGATTGTATGATTATGATTGAATGATTGTGATTGTATGACTGTGATTGTGTGATCGTGATTGTGAGATTGTGATTGTATGATTTTGATTGTATGATGGTGATTGTATGATCGTGATTGTGAGATTGTGATTGTATGATTGTGATTGTATGATTGTGATTGTATGATTGTGATTGTATGATTGTGATTGTATGATTGTGATTGTATGATTGTGATTGTATGATTGCAATTGTATGATTGTGATTGTATGATTGTGATTGTATGATAGTGATTGTATGATAGTGATTGTATGATTGTGATTGTATGATTGTGATTGTATGATTGCGATTGTATGATTATGATTGAATGATTGTGATTGTATGACTGTGATTGTGTGATTGTGATTGTGAGATTGTGATCGTATGATTGTGATTCCTTGATTGCGATTGTATGATTGTGATTGTATGATTGTGATTGTATGATTGCGATTGTATGATTATGGTTGTATGATTGTGATTGTATGATTGTGATTCTTTCATTGCGATTGTATGATTGTGATTGTATGATTGTGATTGTATGATTGTGATTGTATGATTGTGATCGTATGATTGTGGTTGTATAATTAAGGTTGTATGATTGTTTCTGTATGATTGTGATTGTATGATTGCGATTGTATGATTGTGATTGTATGATTGTGATTGTATGATTGTGGTTGTATGATCGTGATTGCCTGATTGTGATTGTATGATTGTGATTGTATGATTGTGATTGTATGATTGTGATTGTATGACTGTGATTGTATGATTGTGGTTGTATGATTGTGATTGTATGATTGTGATTGTATGATTGTGATCGTATGATTGTGGTTGTATAATTATGGTTGTCTGATTGTTTCTGTATGATTGTGATTGTATGATTGCGATTGTATGATTGTGATTGTATGATTGTGATTGTATGATTGTGATTGTATGATTGTGATTGTATGATTGTGATTGCATGATTGTGATTGTATGATTGTGATTGTATGATTGTGATTGTATGATTGTGGTTGTATGATTGTGATTGTATGATTGTGATTCTTTCATTGCGATTGTATGATTGTGATTGTATGATTGTGATTGTATGATTGTGATTGTATGATTGTGATCGTATGATTGTGGTTGTATAATTAAGGTTGTGTGATTGTTTCTGTATGATTGTGATTGTATGATTGCGATTGTATGATCGTGATTGTGAGATTGTGATTGTGAGATTGTGATTGTATGATTGTGATTGAATGATTGTGATTGTGTGATAGTAATTGTATGATTGTGATTGTATGATTGTGATTGTATGATTGTGATTGTATGATAGTAATTGTATGATTGTGATTGTATGATCGTGATTGTGAGATTGTGATTGTATGATTGCGATTGTATGATTGTGATTGTATGATTGTGATTGTATGACTGTGATTGTAAGATTGTGATTGTGTGATTGCGATTGTATGATTGTGACTGTATAATTGTGATTGTATGATTGTGTTTGTATGATTGTGATTGTATGATTGTGATTGTATGATTGTGATCGTATGATTGTGATCGTATAATTGTGATCGTATGATTGTGATCGTATGATTGTGATTGTATGATTGTGATTGTATGATTGTAATTGTATGATTGTGATTGTATGATTGTGATTGTATGATTGTGACTGTTTGATTGTGATTGTATGATTGTGATTCTATGATTGTGATTGTTTGATTCTGATTGTATGATTGTTATTGTATGATCCTGATTGTATGATTGTGATTGTATGATTGTGATTGTATGATTGTGATTTTATGATTGTGATTCTTTCATTGCGATTGTATGATTGTGATTGTATGATTGTGATTGTATGATTGTGATTGTATGATTGTGATCGTATGATTGTGGTTGTATAATTAAGGTTGTATGATTATTTCTGTATGATTGTGATTGTATGATTGCGGTTGTATGATTGTGATTGTATGATTGAGATTGTATGATTGTGATCCTATGATTGTGAATCTTTGATTGCGATTGTATGATTGTGATTGTATGATTGTGATTGTATGATTGTGATTGTATGATTGTGATTGTATGATAGTGATTGTATGATTGTTTCTGTATGATTGTGATTGTATGATTGCGATTGTATGATTGCGATTGTATGATTATGATTGAATGATTGTGATTGTATGACTGTGATTGTGTGATCGTAATTGTGAGATTGTGATTGTATGATTTTGATTGTATGATGGTGATTGTATGATCGTGATTGTGAGATTGTGATTGTATGATTGTGATTGCATGATTGTGATTGTATGATTGTGATTGTATGATTGTGATTGTATGATTGCGATTGTATGATTGTGATTGTATGATTGTGATTGTATGATAGTGATTGTATGATAGTGATTGTATGATTGTGATTGTATGATTGTGATTGTATGATTGCGATTGTATGATTATGATTGAATGATTGTGATTGTATGACTGTGATTGTGTGATTGTGATTGTGAGATTGTGATTGTATGATTGTGATTCTTTCATTGCGATTGTATGATTGTGATTGTATGATTGTGATTGTATGATTGTGATTGTATGATTGTGATCGTATGATTGTGGTTGTATAATTAAGGTTGTATGATTGTTTCTGTATGATTGTGATTGTATGATTGCGATTGTATGATTGTGATTGTATGATTGTGATTGTATGATTGTGGTTGTATGATCGTGATTGCCTGATTGTGATTGTATGATTGTGATTGTATAATTGTGATTGTATGATTGTGATTGTATGACTGTGATTGTATGATTGTGATTGTATGATTGTGATTGTATGATTGTGATCGTATGATTGTGGTTGTATAAATAAGGTTGTATGATTGTTTCTGTATGATTGTGATTGTATGATTGCGATTGTATGATTGTGATTGTATGATTGTGATTGTATGATTGTGGTTGTATGATCGTGATTGCCCGATTGTGATTGTATGATTGTGATTGTATGATAGTGATTGTATGATTGTTTCTGTATGATTGTGATTGTATGATTGCGATTGTATGATTATGATTGTATAATTGTGATTGTATGATTGTGATTGTGTGATTGTGATTGTGAGATTTGATTGTATGATCGTGATTGCATGATCGTGATTGCATGATCGTGATTGTGAGATTGTGATTGTATGATTGTGATTGAATGATTGTGATTGTATGATTGCGATTGTATGATTGTGATTGTATGATTGTGATTGTATGATAGTGATTGTATGATAGTGATTGTATGATAGTGATTGTATGATTGTGATTGTATGATTGTGATTGTATGATTGTGGTTGTATGATTGTGATTGTATGATTGTGATTGTATGATAGTGATTGTATGATTGTGATTGTATGATTGTGATTGTATGATTGTGGTTGTATGATTGTGATTGTATGATTGTGATTGTATGATTGTGATTGTATGACTGTGATTGTAAGATTGTGATTGTGTGATTGCGATTGTATGATTGTGACTGTATAATTGTGGTTGTATGATTGTGTTTGTATGATTGTGATTGTATGATTGTGATTGTATGATTGTGATCGTATGATTGTGATCGTATAATTGTGATCGTATGATTGTGATCGTATGATTGTGATTGTATGATTGTGATTGTATGATTGTGATTGTATGATTGTGATTGTATGATTGTGATTGTTTGATTGTGATTGTATGATTGTGATTGTATGATTGTGATTGTATGATTGTGATTGTATGATAGTGAATGTATGATAGTGATTGTATGATTGTGATTGTATGATTGTGATTGTATGATTGCGATTGTATGATTATGATTGAATGATTGTGATTGTATGACTATGATTGTGTGATTGTGATTGTGAGATTGTGATTGTATGATTTTGATTGTATGATGGTGATTGTGAGATTGTGATTGTATGATTGCGATTGTATGATTGTGATTGTATGATTGTGATTGTATGACTGTGATTGTAAGATTGTGATTGTGTGATTGCGATTGTATGATTGTGACTGTATAATTGTGATTGTATGATTGTGTTTGTATGATTGTGATTGTATGATTGTGATTGTATGATTGTGATCGTATGATTGTGATCGTATAATTGTGATCGTATGATTGTGATCGTATGATTGTGATTGTATGATTGTGATTGTATGATTGTAATTGTATGATTGTGATTGTATGATTGTGATTGTATGATTGTGACTGTTTGATTGTGATTGTATGATTGTGATTCTATGATTGTGATTGTTTGATTCTGATTGTATGATTGTTATTGTATGATCCTGATTGTATGATTGTGATTGTATGATTGCGATTGTATGATTGTGATTCTTTCATTGCGATTGTATGATTGTGATTGTATGATTGTGATTGTATGATTGTGATTGTATGATTGTGATCGTATGATTGTGGTTGTATAATTATGGTTGTATGATTATTTCTGTATGATTGTGATTGTATGATTGCGGTTGTATGATTGTGATTGTATGATTGAGATTGTATGATTGTGATCGTATGATTGTGAATCTTTGATTGCGATTGTATGATTGTGATTGTATGATTGCGGTTGTATGATTGTGATTGTATGATTGAGATTGTATGATTGTGATCGTATGATTGTGAATCTTTGATTGCGATTGTATGATTGTGATTGTATGATTGTGATTGTATGATTGTGATTGTATGATTGTGATTGTATGATTGTGATTGTATGATTGTGATTGTATGATTGTGATTGTATGATTGTGATTGTATGATTGTGATTGTATGATTGTGATTGTATGATTGTGATTGTATGATTGTGATTGTATGATTGTGATTGTATGATTGTGATTGTATGATAGTGATTGTATGATTGTTTCTGTATGATTGTGATTGTATGATTGCGATTGTATGATTACGATTGTATAATTGTGATTGTATGATTGTGATTGTGTGATTGTGATTGCGAGATTTGATTGTATGATCGTGATTGTATGATCGTGATTGTGAGATTGTGATTGTATGATTGTGATTGAATGATTGTGATTGTATGATAGTAATTGTATGATTGTGAATGTATGATTGCGATTGTATGATTGTGATTGTATGATTGTGATTGTATGACTGTGATCGTATGATTGTGATTCTTTGATTGCGATTGTATGATTGTGAATGTATGATTGTGATTGTATGATTGTGATTGTATGATTGTGATTGTATGATTGTGATTGTATGATTGTGATTGCATTATTGTAATTGTATGATAGTGATTGTATGATTGTTTCTGTATGATTGTGATTGTATGATAGTAATTGTATGATTGTGATTGTATGATTGCGATTGTATGATTGTGATTGTATGATTGTGATTGTATGACTGTGATCGTATGATTGTGATTCTTTGATTGCGATTGTATGATTGTGATTGTATGATTGTGATTGTATGATTGTGACTGCATGATTGTAATTGTATGATTGTGATTGTATGACTGTGATTGTATGATTGTGATTGTATGATAGTGATTGTATGATAGTGATTGTATGATTGTGATTGTATGATTGTGATTGTATGATTGCGATTGTATGATTATGATTGAATGATTGTGATTGTATGACTGTGATTGTGTGATTGTGATTGTGAGATTGTGATTGTATGATTGTGATTCTTTCATTGCGATTGTATGATTGTGATTGTATGATTGTGATTGTATGATTGTGATTGTATGATTGTGATTGTATGATTGTGATCGTATGATTGTGGTTGTATAATTAAGGTTGAATGATTGTTTCTGTATGATTGTGATTGTATGATTGCGATTGTATGATTGTGATTGTATGATTGTGATTGTATGATTGTGATTGTATGATTGTGGTTGTATGATCGTGATTGCCTGATTGTGATTGTATGATTGTGATTGTATGATTGTGATTGTATGATTGTGATTGTATGACTGTGATTGTATGATTGTGATTGTATGATTGTGATTGTATGATTGTGATTGTATGACTGTGATTGTATGATTGTGATTGTATGATTGTGATTGTATGATTGTGATTGTGTGATAGTGATTGTATGATTGTTTCTGTATGATTGTGATTGTATGATTGGGATTGTATGATTATGATTGTATGATTGTGATTGTATGATTGTGATTGTGTGATTGTGATTGTGAGATTGTGATTGTATGATCGTGATTGTATGATCGTGATTGTGAGATTGTGGTTGTATGATTGTGATTGTATGATTGTGATTGTATGATTTTGATTGTATGATTGTGATCGTATGATTGTGATTCTTTCATTGCGATTGTATGATTGTGATTGTATGATTGTGATTGTATGATTGTGATTGTATGATTGTGATTGTATGATTGTGATCGTATGATTGTGATTCTTTCATTGCGATTGTATGATTGTGATTGTATGATTGTGATTGTATGATTGTGATTGTATGATTGTGATTGTATGATTGTGATTGTATGATTGTGATTGTATGATTGTGATTGTATGATTGTGATTGTATGATTGTGATTGTATGATTGTGATTGTATGATTGTGATTGTATGATTGTGATTGTATGATTGTGATTGTATGATTGTGATTGTATGATTGTGATTGTATGATTGTGATTGTATGATTATGATTGTATGATTGTGATTGCATGATAGTGATTGTATGATTGTGATTGTATGATTGTGATTGTATGATTGTGATTGTATGAATGTGATTGTATGATTGCGATTGTGTGATTGTGATTGTATGATTGTGATTGTATGATAGTGATTGTATGATAGTGATTGTATGATTGTGATTGCATGATTGCGATTGTATGATTATGATTGAATGATTGTGATTGTATGACTGTGATTGTGTGATCGTGATTGTGAGATTGTGATTGTATGATTTTGATTGTATGATGGTGATTGTATGATCGTGATTGTGAGATTGTGATTGTATGATTCTGATTGTATGATTGTGATTGTATGATTGTGATTGTATGATTGCGATTGTATGATTGTGATTGTATGATTGTGATTGTATGATAGTGATTGTATGATAGTGATTGTATGATTGTGATTGTATGATTGTGATTGTATGATTGCGATTGTATGATTATGATTGAATGATTGTGATTGTATGACTGTGATTGTGTGATTGTGATTGTGAGATTGTGATTGTATGATTTTGATTGTATGATGGTGATTGTATGATCGTGATTGTGAGATTGTGATTGTGAGATTGTGATTGTATGATTGTGATTCAATGATTGTGATTGTATGATAGTAATTGTATGATTGTGATTGTATGATTGCGATTGTATGATCGTGATTGCCTGATTGTGATTGTGTGATTGTGATTGTATGATTGCGATTGTATGATTGTGATCGTATGATTGTGATTCTTTGATTGCGATTGTATGATTGCGATTGTATGATTGTGATTGTATGATTGTGATTGTATGATTGTGATTGTATGATTGTGATTGTATGATTGTGATCGTATGATTGTGGTTGTATAATTAAGGTTGTATGATTGTTTCTGTATGATTGTGATTGTATGTTTGCGGTTGTATGATTGTGATTGTATGATTGAGATTGTATGATTGTGATCGTATGATTGTGAATCTTTGATTGCGATTGAATGATTGTGATTGTATGATTGTGATTGTATGATTGTGATTGTATGATTGTGATTCTTTCATTGCGATTGTATGATTGTGATTGTATGATTGTGATTGTATGATTGTGATTGTATGATTGTGATCGTATGATTGTGGTTGTGTAATTAAGGTTGTATGATTATTTCTGTATGATTGTGATTGTATGTTTGCGGTTGTATGATTGTGATTGTATGATTGAGATTGTATGATTGTGATCGTATGATTGTGAATCTTTGATTGCGATTGAATGATTGTGATTGTATGATTGTGATTGTATGATTGTGATTGTATGATTGTGATTGTATGATTGTGATTGTATGATTGTGATTGTATGATTGTGATTGTATGATAGTGATTGTATGATTGTTTCTGTATGATTGTGATTGTATGATTGCGATTGTATGATTATGATTGTATAATTGTGATTGTATGATTGTGATTGTGTGATTGTGATTGTGAGATTTGATTGTATAATCGTGATTGTATGATCGTGATTGTGAGATTGTGATTGTATGATTGTGATTGTATGATTGTGATTGTATGATTGCGATTGTATGATTGTGATTGTATGATTGTGATTGTATGATTGTGGTTGTATGATCGTGATTGCCTGATTGTGATTGTATGATTGTGATTGTATGATTGTGATTGTATGATTGTGATTGTATGACTGTGATTGTATGATTGTGATTGTATGATTGTGATTGTATGATTGTGATTGTATGATTGTGATTGTATGATTGTGATCGTATGATTGTGGTTGTATAATTATGGTTGTCTGATTGTTTCTGTATGATTGTGATTGTATGATTGCGATTGTATGATTGTGATTGTATGATTGTGATTGTATGATTGTGATTGCATGATTGTGATTGTATGATTGTGATTGTATGATTGTGATTGTATGATTGTGGTTGTATGATTGTGATTGTATGATTGTGATTCTTTCATTGCGATTGTATGATTGTGATTGTATGATTGTGATTGTATGATTGTGATTGTATGATTGTGATTGTATGATTGTGATCGTATGATTGTGGTTGTATAATTAAGGTTGTATGATTGTTTCTGTATGATTGTGATTGTATGATTGCGATTGTATGATCGTGATTGTGAGATTGTGATTGTGAGATTGTGATTGTATGATTGTGATTGAATGATTGTGATTGTGTGATAGTAATTGTATGATTGTGATTGTATGATTGTGATTGTATGATTGTGATTGTATGATAGTAATTGTATGATTGTGATTGTATGATCGTGATTGTGAGATTGTGATTGTATGATTGCGATTGTATGATTGTGATTGTATGATTGTGATTGTATGACTGTGATTGTAAGATTGTGATTGTGTGATTGCGATTGTATGATTGTGACTGTATAATTGTGATTGTATGATTGTGATTCTATGATTGTGATTGTTTGATTCTGATTGTATGATTGTTATTGTATGATCCTGATTGTATGATTGTGATTGTATGATTGTGATTGTATGATTGTGATTTTATGATTGTGATTCTTTCATTGCGATTGTATGATTGTGATTGTATGATTGTGATTGTATGATTGTGATTGTATGATTGTGATTGTATGATTGTGATCGTATGATTGTGGTTGTATAATTAAGGTTGTATGATTATTTCTGTATGATTGTGATTGTATGATTGCGGTTGTATGATTGTGATTGTATGATTGAGATTGTATGATTGTGATCGTATGATTGTGAATCTTTGATTGCGATTGTATGATTGTGATTGTATGATTGTGATTGTATGATTGTGATTGTATGATTGTGATTGTATGATTGTGATTGTATGATTGTGATTGTATGATTGTGATTGTATGATAGTGATTGTATGATTGTTTCTGTATGATTGTGATTGTATGATTGCGATTGTATGATTGCGATTGTATGATTATGATTGAATCATTGTGATTGTATGACTGTGATTGTGTGATCGTGATTGTGAGATTGTGATTGTATGATTTTGATTGTATGATGGTGATTGTATGATCGTGATTGTGAGATTGTGATTGTATGATTGTGATTGTATGATTGTGATTGTATGATTGTGATTGTATGATTGTGATTGTATGATTGTGATTGTATGATTGTGATTGTATGATTGCGATTGTATGATTGTGATTGTATGATTGTGATTGTATGATAGTGATTGTATGATAGTGATTGTATGATTGTGATTGTATGATTGTGATTGTATGATTGCGATTGTATGATTATGATTGAATGATTGTGATTGTATGACTGTGATTGTGTGATTGTGATTGTGAGATTGTGATCGTATGATTGTGATTCCTTGATTGCGATTGTATGATTGTGATTGTATGATTGTGATTGTATGATTGCGATTGTATGATTATGGTTGTATGATTGTGATTGTATGATTGTGATTCTTTCATTGCGATTGTATGATTGTGATTGTATGATTGTGATTGTATGATTGTGATTGTATGATTGTGATCGTATGATTGTGGTTGTATAATTAAGGTTGTATGATTGTTTCTGTATGATTGTGATTGTATGATTGCGATTGTATGATTGTGATTGTATGATTGTGATTGTATGATTGTGGTTGTATGATCGTGATTGCCTGATTGTGATTGTATGATTGTGATTGTATGATTGTGATTGTATGATTGTGATTGTATGACTGTGATTGTATGATTGTGGTTGTATGATTGTGATTGTATGATTGTGATTGTATGATTGTGATCGTATGATTGTGGTTGTATAATTATGGTTGTCTGATTGTTTCTGTATGATTGTGATTGTATGATTGCGATTGTATGATTGTGATTGTATGATTGTGATTGTATGATTGTGATTGTATGATTGTGATTGTATGATTGTGATTGCATGATTGTGATTGTATGATTGTGATTGTATGATTGTGATTGTATGATTGTGGTTGTATGATTGTGATTGTATGATTGTGATTCTTTCATTGCGATTGTATGATTGTGATTGTATGATTGTGATTGTATGATTGTGATTGTATGATTGTGATCGTATGATTGTGGTTGTATAATTAAGGTTGTGTGATTGTTTCTGTATGATTGTGATTGTATGATTGCGATTGTATGATCGTGATTGTGAGATTGTGATTGTGAGATTGTGATTGTATGATTGTGATTGAATGATTGTGATTGTGTGATAGTAATTGTATGATTGTGATTGTATGATTGTGATTGTATGATTGTGATTGTATGATTGTGATTGTATGATAGTAATTGTATGATTGTGATTGTATGATCGTGATTGTATGATTGTGACTGTATAATTGTGATTGTATGATTGTGTTTGTATGATTGTGATTGTATGATTGTGATTGTATGATTGTGATCGTATGATTGTGATCGTATAATTGTGATCGTATGATTGTGATCGTATGATTGTGATTGTATGATTGTGATTGTATGATTGTAATTGTATGATTGTGATTGTATGATTGTGATTGTATGATTGTGACTGTTTGATTGTGATTGTATGATTGTGATTCTATGATTGTGATTGTTTGATTCTGATTGTATGATTGTTATTGTATGATCCTGATTGTATGATTGTGATTGTATGATTGTGATTGTATGATTGTGATTTTATGATTGTGATTCTTTCATTGCGATTGTATGATTGTGATTGTATGATTGTGATTGTATGATTGTGATTGTATGATTGTGATCGTATGATTGTGGTTGTATAATTAAGGTTGTATGATTATTTCTGTATGATTGTGATTGTATGATTGCGGTTGTATGATTGTGATTGTGTGATTGTGATTGTATGACAGTGATTGTATGACTGTGATTGTGTGATCGTAATTGTGAGATTGTGATTGTATGATTTTGATTGTATGATGGTGATTGTATGATCGTGATTGTGAGATTGTGATTGTATGATTGTGATTGTATGATTGTGATTGTATGATTGTGATTGTATGATTGTGATTGTATGATTGTGATTGTATGATTGCGATTGTATGATTGTGATTGTATGATTGTGATTGTATGATAGTGATTGTATGATAGTGATTGTATGATTGTGATTGTATGATTGTGATTGTATGATTGCGATTGTATGATTATGATTGAATGATTGTGATTGTATGACTGTGATTGTGTGATTGTGATTGTGAGATTGTGATTGTATGATTGTGATTCTTTCATTGCGATTGTATGATTGTGATTGTGTGATTGTGATTGTATGATTGTGATTGTATGATTGTGATTGTATGATTGTGATCGTATGATTGTGGTTGTATAATTAAGGTTGTATGATTGTTTCTGTATGATTGTGATTGTATGATTGCGATTGTATGATTGTGATTGTATGATTGTGATTGTATGATTGTGGTTGTATGATCGTGATTGCCTGATTGTGATTGTATGATTGTGATTGTATGATTGTGATTGTATGATTGTGATTGTATGACTGTGATTTTATGATTGTGATTGTATGATTGTGATTGTATGATTGTGATCGTATGATTGTGGTTGTATAAATAAGGTTGTATGATTGTTTCTGTATGATTGTGATTGTATGATTGCGATTGTATGATTGTGATTGTATGATTGTGATTGTATGATTGTGGTTGTATGAACGTGATTGCCCGATTGTGATTGTATGATTGTGATTGTATGATAGTGATTGTATGATTGTTTCTGTATGATTGTGATTGTATGATTGCGATTGTATGATTATGATTGTATAATTGTGATTGTATGATTGTGATTGTGTGATTGTGATTGTGAGATTTGATTGTATGATCGTGATTGCATGATCGTGATTGTGAGATTGTGATTGTATGATTGTGATTGAATGATTGTGATTGTATGATTGCGATTGTATGATTGTGATTGTATGATTGTGATTGTATGATAGTGATTGTATGATAGTGATTGTATGATAGTGATTGTATGATTGTGATTGTATGATTGTGATTGTATGATTGTGGTTGTATGATTGTGATTGTATGATTGTGATTGTATGATAGTGATTGTATGATTGTGATTGTATGATTGTGATTGTATGATTGTGGTTGTATGATTGTGATTGTATGATTGTGATTGTATGATTGTGATTGTATGACTGTGATTGTAAGATTGTGATTGTGTGATTGCGATTGTATGATTGTGACTGTATAATTGTGATTGTATGATTGTGTTTGTATGATTGTGATCGTATAATTGTGATCGTATGATTGTGATCGTATGATTGTGATTGTATGATTGTGATTGTATGATTGTGATTGTATGATTGTGATTGTATGATTGTGATTGTATGATTGTGATTGTATGATTGTGATTGTATGATTGTGATTGTATGATTGTGATTGTATGATAGTGATTGTATGATTGTTTCTGTATGATTGTGATTGTATGATTGCGATTGTATGATTATGATTGTATAATTGTGATTGTATGATTGTGATTGTGTGATTGTGATTGTGAGATTTGATTGTATAATCGTGATTGTATGATCGTGATTGTGAGATTGTGATTGTATGATTGTGATTGTATGATTGTGATTGTATGATTGCGATTGTATGATTGTGATTGTATGATAGTGAATGTATGATAGTGATTGTATGATTGTGATTGTATGATTGTGATTGTATGATTGCGATTGTATGATTATGATTGAATGATTGTGATTGTATGACTATGATTGTGTGATTGTGATTGTGAGATTGTGATTGTATGATTTTGATTGTATGATGGTGATTGTGAGATTGTGATTGTATGATTGCGATTGTATGATTGTGATTGTATGATTGTGATTGTATGACTGTGATTGTATGATAGTGATTGTATGATTGTGATTGTATGATTGTGATTGTATGATTGTGGTTGTATGATTGTGATTGTATGATTGTGATTGTATGATAGTGATTGTATGATTGTGATTGTATGATTGTGATTGTATGATTGTGGTTGTATGATTGTGATTGTATGATTGTGATTGTATGATTGTGATTGTATGACTGTGATTGTAAGATTGTGATTGTGTGATTGCGATTGTATGATTGTGACTGTATAATTGTGGTTGTATGATTGTGTTTGTATGATTGTGATTGTATGATTGTGATTGTATGATTGTGATCGTATGATTGTGATCGTATGATTGTGATTGTATGATTGTGATTGTATGATAGTGAATGTATGATAGTGATTGTATGATTGTGATTGTATGATTGTGATTGTATGATTGCGATTGTATGATTATGATTGAATGATTGTGATTGTATGACTATGATTGTAAGATTGTGATTGTGTGATTGCGATTGTATGATTGTGACTGTATAATTGTGGTTGTATGATTGTGATTGTGTGATTGTGATTGTGAGATTTGATTGTATGATCGTGATTGCATGATCGTGATTGCATGATCGTGATTGTGAGATTGTGATTGTATGATTGTGATTGAATGATTGTGATTGTATGATTGCGATTGTATGATTGTGATTGTATGATTGTGATTGTATGATAGTGATTGTATGATAGTGATTGTATGATAGTGATTGTATGATTGTGATTGTATGATTGTGATTGTATGATTGTGGTTGTATGATTGTGATTGTATGATTGTGATTGTATGATAGTGATTGTATGATTGTGATTGTATGATTGTGATTGTATGATTGTGGTTGTATGATTGTGATTGTATGATTGTGATTGTATGATTGTGATTGTATGACTGTGATTGTAAGATTGTGATTGTGTGATTGCGATTGTATGATTGTGACTGTATAATTGTGGTTGTATGATTGTGTTTGTATGATTGTGATTGTATGATTGTGATTGTATGATTGTGATCGTATGATTGTGATCGTATAATTGTGATCGTATGATTGTGATCGTATGATTGTGATTGTATGATTGTGATTGTATGATTGTGATTGTATGATTGTGATTGTATGATTGTGATTGTTTGATTGTGATTGTATGATTGTGATTGTATGATTGTGATTGTATGATTGTGATTGTATGATAGTGAATGTATGATAGTGATTGTATGATTGTGATTGTATGATTGTGATTGTATGATTGCGATTGTATGATTATGATTGAATGATTGTGATTGTATGACTATGATTGTGTGATTGTGATTGTGAGATTGTGATTGTATGATTTTGATTGTATGATGGTGATTGTGAGATTGTGATTGTATGATTGCGATTGTATGATTGTGATTGTATGATTGTGATTGTATGACTGTGATTGTAAGATTGTGATTGTGTGATTGCGATTGTATGATTGTGACTGTATAATTGTGATTGTATGATTGTGTTTGTATGATTGTGATTGTATGATTGTGATTGTATGATTGTGATCGTATGATTGTGATCGTATAATTGTGATCGTATGATTGTGATCGTATGATTGTGATTGTATGATTGTGATTGTATGATTGTAATTGTATGATTGTGATTGTATGATTGTGATTGTATGATTGTGACTGTTTGATTGTGATTGTATGATTGTGATTCTATGATTGTGATTGTTTGATTCTGATTGTATGATTGTTATTGTATGATCCTGATTGTATGATTGTGATTGTATGATTGCGATTGTATGATTGTGATTCTTTCATTGCGATTGTATGATTGTGATTGTATGATTGTGATTGTATGATTGTGATTGTATGATTGTGATCGTATGATTGTGGTTGTATAATTATGGTTGTATGATTATTTCTGTATGATTGTGATTGTATGATTGCGGTTGTATGATTGTGATTGTATGATTGAGATTGTATGATTGTGATCGTATGATTGTGAATCTTTGATTGCGATTGTATGATTGTGATTGTATGATTGTGATTGTATGATTGTGATTGTATGATTGTGATTGTATGATTGTGATTGTATGATTGTGATTGTATGATTGTGATTGTATGATTGTGATTGTATGATTGTGATTGTATGATTGTGATTGTATGATTGTGATTGTATGATTGTGATTGTATGATTGTGATTGTATGATTGTGATTGTATGATTGTGATTGTATGATAGTGATTGTATGATTGTTTCTGTATGATTGTGATTGTATGATTGCGATTGTATGATTACGATTGTATAATTGTGATTGTATGATTGTGATTGTGTGATTGTGATTGCGAGATTTGATTGTATGATCGTGATTGTATGATCGTGATTGTGAGATTGTGATTGTATGATTGTGATTGAATGATTGTGATTGTATGATAGTAATTGTATGATTGTGAATGTATGATTGCGATTGTATGATTGTGATTGTATGATTGTGATTGTATGACTGTGATCGTATGATTGTGATTCTTTGATTGCGATTGTATGATTGTGAATGTATGATTGTGATTGTATGATTGTGATTGTATGATTGTGATTGTATGATTGTGATTGTATGATTGTGATTGCATTATTGTAATTGTATGATAGTGATTGTATGATTGTTTCTGTATGATTGTGATTGTATGATAGTAATTGTATGATTGTGATTGTATGATTGCGATTGTATGATTGTGATTGTATGATTGTGATTGTATGACTGTGATCGTATGATTGTGATTCTTTGATTGCGATTGTATGATTGTGATTGTATGATTGTGATTGTATGATTGTGACTGCATGATTGTAATTGTATGATTGTGATTGTATGACTGTGATTGTATGATTGTGATTGTATGATTGTGATTGTATGATTGTGATTGTATGATAGTGATTGTATGATTGTTTCTGTATGATTGTGATTGTATGATTGCGATTGTATGATTATGATTGTATGATTGGGATTGTATGATTGTGATTGTGTGATTGTGATTGTGAGATTGTGATTGTATGACCGTGATTGTATGATCGTGATTGTGAGATTGTGGTTGTATGATTGTGATTGTATGATTGTGATCGTATGATAGTAATTGTATGATTGTGATAGTATGATTGCGATTGTATGATTGTGATTGTATGATTGTGATTGTATGATTGTGATCGTATGATTGTGATTCTTTCATTGCGATTGTATGATTGTGATTGTATGATTGTGATTGTATGATTGTGATTGTATGATTGTGATTGTATGATTATGATTGTATGACTGTGATTGCATGATAGTGATTGTATGATTGTGATTGTATGATTGTGATTGTATGATTGTGATTGTATGATTGCGATTGTGTGATTGTGATTGTATGATTGTGATTGTATGATAGTGATTGTATGATAGTGATTGTATGATTGTGATTGTATGATTGCGATTGTATGATTATGATTGAATGATTGTGATTGTATGACTGTGATTGTGTGATCGTGATTGTGAGATTGTGATTGTATGATTTTGATTGTATGATGGTGATTGTATGATCGTGATTGTGAGATTGTGATTGTATGATTGTGATTGTATGATTGTGATTGTATGATTGTGATTGTATGATTGTGATTGTATGATTGTGATTGTATGATTGTGATTGTATGATTGCGATTGTATGATTGTGATTGTATGATTGTGATTGTATGATAGTGATTGTATGATAGTGATTGTATGATTGTGATTGTATGATTGTGATTGTATGATTGCGATTGTATGATTATGATTGAATGATTGTGATTGTATGACTGTGATTGTGTGATTGTGATTGTGAGATTGTGATTGTATGATTGTGATTCTTTCATTGCGATTGTATGATTGTGATTGTATGATTGTGATTGTATGATTGTGATTGTATGATTGTGATTGTATGATTGTGATCGTATGATTGTGGTTGTATAATTAAGGTTGAATGATTGTTTCTGTATGATTGTGATTGTATGATTGCGATTGTATGATTGTGATTGTATGATTGTGATTGTATGATTGTGATTGTATGATTGTGGTTGTATGATCGTGATTGCCTGATTGTGATTGTATGATTGTGATTGTATGATTGTGATTGTATGATTGTGATTGTATGACTGTGATTGTATGATTGTGATTGTATGATTGTGATTGTATGATTGTGATTGTATGACTGTGATTGTATGATTGTGATTGTATGATTGTGATTGTATGATTGTGATTGTGTGATAGTGATTGTATGATTGTTTCTGTATGATTGTGATTGTATGATTGGGATTGTATGATTATGATTGTATGATTGTGATTGTATGATTGTGATTGTGTGATTGTGATTGTGAGATTGTGATTGTATGATCGTGATTGTATGATCGTGATTGTGAGATTGTGGTTGTATGATTGTGATTGTATGATTGTGATTGTATGATTTTGATTGTATGATTGTGATCGTATGATTGTGATTCTTTCATTGCGATTGTATGATTGTGATTGTATGATTGTGATTGTATGATTGTGATTGTATGATTGTGATTGTATGATTGTGATCGTATGATTGTGATTCTTTCATTGCGATTGTATGATTGTGATTGTATGATTGTGATTGTATGATTGTGATTGTATGATTGTGATTGTATGATTGTGATTGTATGATTGTGATTGTATGATTGTGATTGTATGATTGTGATTGTATGATTGTGATTGTATGATTGTGATTGTATGATTGTGATTGTATGATTGTGATTGTATGATTGTGATTGTATGATTGTGATTGTATGATTATGATTGTATGATTGTGATTGCATGATAGTGATTGTATGATTGTGATTGTATGATTGTGATTGTATGATTGTGATTGTATGAATGTGATTGTATGATTGCGATTGTGTGATTGTGATTGTATGATTGTGATTGTATGATAGTGATTGTATGATAGTGATTGTATGATTGTGATTGCATGATTGCGATTGTATGATTATGATTGAATGATTGTGATTGTATGACTGTGATTGTGTGATCGTGATTGTGAGATTGTGATTGTATGATTTTGATTGTATGATGGTGATTGTATGATCGTGATTGTGAGATTGTGATTGTATGATTCTGATTGTATGATTGTGATTGTATGATTGTGATTGTATGATTGCGATTGTATGATTGTGATTGTATGATTGTGATTGTATGATAGTGATTGTATGATAGTGATTGTATGATTGTGATTGTATGATTGTGATTGTATGATTGCGATTGTATGATTATGATTGAATGATTGTGATTGTATGACTGTGATTGTGTGATTGTGATTGTGAGATTGTGATTGTATGATTTTGATTGTATGATGGTGATTGTATGATCGTGATTGTGAGATTGTGATTGTGAGATTGTGATTGTATGATTGTGATTCAATGATTGTGATTGTATGATAGTAATTGTATGATTGTGATTGTATGATTGCGATTGTATGATCGTGATTGCCTGATTGTGATTGTGTGATTGTGATTGTATGATTGCGATTGTATGATTGTGATCGTATGATTGTGATTCTTTGATTGCGATTGTATGATTGCGATTGTATGATTGTGATTGTATGATTGTGATTGTATGATTGTGATTGTATGATTGTGATTGTATGATTGTGATCGTATGATTGTGGTTGTATAATTAAGGTTGTATGATTGTTTCTGTATGATTGTGATTGTATGTTTGCGGTTGTATGATTGTGATTGTATGATTGAGATTGTATGATTGTGATCGTATGATTGTGAATCTTTGATTGCGATTGAATGATTGTGATTGTATGATTGTGATTGTATGATTGTGATTGTATGATTGTGATTCTTTCATTGCGATTGTATGATTGTGATTGTATGATTGTGATTGTATGATTGTGATTGTATGATTGTGATCGTATGATTGTGGTTGTGTAATTAAGGTTGTATGATTATTTCTGTATGATTGTGATTGTATGTTTGCGGTTGTATGATTGTGATTGTATGATTGAGATTGTATGATTGTGATCGTATGATTGTGAATCTTTGATTGCGATTGAATGATTGTGATTGTATGATTGTGATTGTATGATTGTGATTGTATGATTGTGATTGTATGATTGTGATTGTATGATTGTGATTGTATGATTGTGATTGTATGATAGTGATTGTATGATTGTTTCTGTATGATTGTGATTGTATGATTGCGATTGTATGATTATGATTGTATAATTGTGATTGTATGATTGTGATTGTGTGATTGTGATTGTGAGATTTGATTGTATAATCGTGATTGTATGATCGTGATTGTGAGATTGTGATTGTATGATTGTGATTGTATGATTGTGATTGTATGATTGCGATTGTATGATTGTGATTGTATGATTGTGATTGTATGATTGTGGTTGTATGATCGTGATTGCCTGATTGTGATTGTATGATTGTGATTGTATGATTGTGATTGTATGATTGTGATTGTATGACTGTGATTGTATGATTGTGATTGTATGATTGTGATTGTATGATTGTGATTGTATGATTGTGATTGTATGATTGTGATCGTATGATTGTGGTTGTATAATTATGGTTGTCTGATTGTTTCTGTATGATTGTGATTGTATGATTGCGATTGTATGATTGTGATTGTATGATTGTGATTGTATGATTGTGATTGCATGATTGTGATTGTATGATTGTGATTGTATGATTGTGATTGTATGATTGTGGTTGTATGATTGTGATTGTATGATTGTGATTCTTTCATTGCGATTGTATGATTGTGATTGTATGATTGTGATTGTATGATTGTGATTGTATGATTGTGATTGTATGATTGTGATCGTATGATTGTGGTTGTATAATTAAGGTTGTATGATTGTTTCTGTATGATTGTGATTGTATGATTGCGATTGTATGATCGTGATTGTGAGATTGTGATTGTGAGATTGTGATTGTATGATTGTGATTGAATGATTGTGATTGTGTGATAGTAATTGTATGATTGTGATTGTATGATTGTGATTGTATGATTGTGATTGTATGATAGTAATTGTATGATTGTGATTGTATGATCGTGATTGTGAGATTGTGATTGTATGATTGCGATTGTATGATTGTGATTGTATGATTGTGATTGTATGACTGTGATTGTAAGATTGTGATTGTGTGATTGCGATTGTATGATTGTGACTGTATAATTGTGATTGTATGATTGTGATTCTATGATTGTGATTGTTTGATTCTGATTGTATGATTGTTATTGTATGATCCTGATTGTATGATTGTGATTGTATGATTGTGATTGTATGATTGTGATTTTATGATTGTGATTCTTTCATTGCGATTGTATGATTGTGATTGTATGATTGTGATTGTATGATTGTGATTGTATGATTGTGATTGTATGATTGTGATCGTATGATTGTGGTTGTATAATTAAGGTTGTATGATTATTTCTGTATGATTGTGATTGTATGATTGCGGTTGTATGATTGTGATTGTATGATTGAGATTGTATGATTGTGATCGTATGATTGTGAATCTTTGATTGCGATTGTATGATTGTGATTGTATGATTGTGATTGTATGATTGTGATTGTATGATTGTGATTGTATGATTGTGATTGTATGATTGTGATTGTATGATTGTGATTGTATGATAGTGATTGTATGATTGTTTCTGTATGATTGTGATTGTATGATTGCGATTGTATGATTGCGATTGTATGATTATGATTGAATGATTGTGATTGTATGACTGTGATTGTGTGATCGTGATTGTGAGATTGTGATTGTATGATTTTGATTGTATGATGGTGATTGTATGATCGTGATTGTGAGATTGTGATTGTATGATTGTGATTGTATGATTGTGATTGTATGATTGTGATTGTATGATTGTGATTGTATGATTGTGATTGTATGATTGTGATTGTATGATTGCGATTGTATGATTGTGATTGTATGATTGTGATTGTATGATAGTGATTGTATGATAGTGATTGTATGATTGTGATTGTATGATTGTGATTGTATGATTGCGATTGTATGATTATGATTGAATGATTGTGATTGTATGACTGTGATTGTGTGATTGTGATTGTGAGATTGTGATCGTATGATTGTGATTCCTTGATTGCGATTGTATGATTGTGATTGTATGATTGTGATTGTATGATTGCGATTGTATGATTATGGTTGTATGATTGTGATTGTATGATTGTGATTCTTTCATTGCGATTGTATGATTGTGATTGTATGATTGTGATTGTATGATTGTGATTGTATGATTGTGATCGTATGATTGTGGTTGTATAATTAAGGTTGTATGATTGTTTCTGTATGATTGTGATTGTATGATTGCGATTGTATGATTGTGATTGTATGATTGTGATTGTATGATTGTGGTTGTATGATCGTGATTGCCTGATTGTGATTGTATGATTGTGATTGTATGATTGTGATTGTATGATTGTGATTGTATGACTGTGATTGTATGATTGTGGTTGTATGATTGTGATTGTATGATTGTGATTGTATGATTGTGATCGTATGATTGTGGTTGTATAATTATGGTTGTCTGATTGTTTCTGTATGATTGTGATTGTATGATTGCGATTGTATGATTGTGATTGTATGATTGTGATTGTATGATTGTGATTGTATGATTGTGATTGTATGATTGTGATTGCATGATTGTGATTGTATGATTGTGATTGTATGATTGTGATTGTATGATTGTGGTTGTATGATTGTGATTGTATGATTGTGATTCTTTCATTGCGATTGTATGATTGTGATTGTATGATTGTGATTGTATGATTGTGATTGTATGATTGTGATCGTATGATTGTGGTTGTATAATTAAGGTTGTGTGATTGTTTCTGTATGATTGTGATTGTATGATTGCGATTGTATGATCGTGATTGTGAGATTGTGATTGTGAGATTGTGATTGTATGATTGTGATTGAATGATTGTGATTGTGTGATAGTAATTGTATGATTGTGATTGTATGATTGTGATTGTATGATTGTGATTGTATGATAGTAATTGTATGATTGTGATTGTATGATCGTGATTGTATGATTGTGACTGTATAATTGTGATTGTATGATTGTGTTTGTATGATTGTGATTGTATGATTGTGATTGTATGATTGTGATCGTATGATTGTGATCGTATAATTGTGATCGTATGATTGTGATCGTATGATTGTGATTGTATGATTGTGATTGTATGATTGTAATTGTATGATTGTGATTGTATGATTGTGATTGTATGATTGTGACTGTTTGATTGTGATTGTATGATTGTGATTCTATGATTGTGATTGTTTGATTCTGATTGTATGATTGTTATTGTATGATCCTGATTGTATGATTGTGATTGTATGATTGTGATTGTATGATTGTGATTTTATGATTGTGATTCTTTCATTGCGATTGTATGATTGTGATTGTATGATTGTGATTGTATGATTGTGATTGTATGATTGTGATCGTATGATTGTGGTTGTATAATTAAGGTTGTATGATTATTTCTGTATGATTGTGATTGTATGATTGCGGTTGTATGATTGTGATTGTGTGATTGTGATTGTATGACAGTGATTGTATGATTGTTTCTGTATGATTGTGATTGTATGATTGCGATTGTATGATTGCGATTGTATGATTATGATTGAATGATTGTGATTGTATGACTGTGATTGTGTGATCGTAATTGTGAGATTGTGATTGTATGATTTTGATTGTATGATGGTGATTGTATGATCGTGATTGTGAGATTGTGATTGTATGATTGTGATTGTATGATTGTGATTGTATGATTGTGATTGTATGATTGTGATTGTATGATTGTGATTGTATGATTGCGATTGTATGATTGTGATTGTATGATTGTGATTGTATGATAGTGATTGTATGATAGTGATTGTATGATTGTGATTGTATGATTGTGATTGTATGATTGCGATTGTATGATTATGATTGAATGATTGTGATTGTATGACTGTGATTGTGTGATTGTGATTGTGAGATTGTGATTGTATGATTGTGATTCTTTCATTGCGATTGTATGATTGTGATTGTGTGATTGTGATTGTATGATTGTGATTGTATGATTGTGATTGTATGATTGTGATCGTATGATTGTGGTTGTATAATTAAGGTTGTATGATTGTTTCTGTATGATTGTGATTGTATGATTGCGATTGTATGATTGTGATTGTATGATTGTGATTGTATGATTGTGGTTGTATGATCGTGATTGCCTGATTGTGATTGTATGATTGTGATTGTATGATTGTGATTGTATGATTGTGATTGTATGACTGTGATTTTATGATTGTGATTGTATGATTGTGATTGTATGATTGTGATCGTATGATTGTGGTTGTATAAATAAGGTTGTATGATTGTTTCTGTATGATTGTGATTGTATGATTGCGATTGTATGATTGTGATTGTATGATTGTGATTGTATGATTGTGGTTGTATGAACGTGATTGCCCGATTGTGATTGTATGATTGTGATTGTATGATAGTGATTGTATGATTGTTTCTGTATGATTGTGATTGTATGATTGCGATTGTATGATTATGATTGTATAATTGTGATTGTATGATTGTGATTGTGTGATTGTGATTGTGAGATTTGATTGTATGATCGTGATTGCATGATCGTGATTGTGAGATTGTGATTGTATGATTGTGATTGAATGATTGTGATTGTATGATTGCGATTGTATGATTGTGATTGTATGATTGTGATTGTATGATAGTGATTGTATGATAGTGATTGTATGATAGTGATTGTATGATTGTGATTGTATGATTGTGATTGTATGATTGTGGTTGTATGATTGTGATTGTATGATTGTGATTGTATGATAGTGATTGTATGATTGTGATTGTATGATTGTGATTGTATGATTGTGGTTGTATGATTGTGATTGTATGATTGTGATTGTATGATTGTGATTGTATGACTGTGATTGTAAGATTGTGATTGTGTGATTGCGATTGTATGATTGTGACTGTATAATTGTGATTGTATGATTGTGTTTGTATGATTGTGATCGTATAATTGTGATCGTATGATTGTGATCGTATGATTGTGATTGTATGATTGTGATTGTATGATTGTGATTGTATGATTGTGATTGTATGATTGTGATTGTATGATTGTGATTGTATGATTGTGATTGTATGATTGTGATTGTATGATTGTGATTGTATGATAGTGATTGTATGATTGTTTCTGTATGATTGTGATTGTATGATTGCGATTGTATGATTATGATTGTATAATTGTGATTGTATGATTGTGATTGTGTGATTGTGATTGTGAGATTTGATTGTATAATCGTGATTGTATGATCGTGATTGTGAGATTGTGATTGTATGATTGTGATTGTATGATTGTGATTGTATGATTGCGATTGTATGATTGTGATTGTATGATTGTGATTGTATGATTGTGGTTGTATGATCGTGATTGCCTGATTGTGATTGTATGATTGTGATTGTATGATTGTGATTGTATGATTGTGATTGTATGACTGTGATTGTATGATTGTGATTGTATGATTGTGATTGTATGATTGTGATTGTATGATTGTGATTGTATGATTGTGATTGTATGATTGTGATTGTATGATTGTGATTGTATGATTGTGATTGTATGATTGTGATTGTATGATTGTGATTGTATGATTGTGATTGTATGATAGTGATTGTATGATTGTTTCTGTATGATTGTGATTGTATGATTGCGATTGTATGATTATGATTGTATAATTGTGATTGTATGATTGTGATTGTGTGATTGTGATTGTGAGATTTGATTGTATAATCGTGATTGTATGATCGTGATTGTGAGATTGTGATTGTATGATTGTGATTGTATGATTGTGATTGTATGATTGCGATTGTATGATTGTGATTGTATGATAGTGAATGTATGATAGTGATTGTATGATTGTGATTGTATGATTGTGATTGTATGATTGCGATTGTATGATTATGATTGAATGATTGTGATTGTATGACTATGATTGTGTGATTGTGATTGTGAGATTGTGATTGTATGATTTTGATTGTATGATGGTGATTGTGAGATTGTGATTGTATGATTGCGATTGTATGATTGTGATTGTATGATTGTGATTGTATGACTGTGATTGTATGATAGTGATTGTATGATTGTGATTGTATGATTGTGATTGTATGATTGTGGTTGTATGATTGTGATTGTATGATTGTGATTGTATGATAGTGATTGTATGATTGTGATTGTATGATTGTGATTGTATGATTGTGGTTGTATGATTGTGATTGTATGATTGTGATTGTATGATTGTGATTGTATGACTGTGATTGTAAGATTGTGATTGTGTGATTGCGATTGTATGATTGTGACTGTATAATTGTGGTTGTATGATTGTGTTTGTATGATTGTGATTGTATGATTGTGATTGTATGATTGTGATCGTATGATTGTGATCGTATGATTGTGATTGTATGATTGTGATTGTATGATAGTGAATGTATGATAGTGATTGTATGATTGTGATTGTATGATTGTGATTGTATGATTGCGATTGTATGATTATGATTGAATGATTGTGATTGTATGACTATGATTGTAAGATTGTGATTGTGTGATTGCGATTGTATGATTGTGACTGTATAATTGTGGTTGTATGATTGTGATTGTGTGATTGTGATTGTGAGATTTGATTGTATGATCGTGATTGCATGATCGTGATTGCATGATCGTGATTGTGAGATTGTGATTGTATGATTGTGATTGAATGATTGTGATTGTATGATTGCGATTGTATGATTGTGATTGTATGATTGTGATTGTATGATAGTGATTGTATGATAGTGATTGTATGATAGTGATTGTATGATTGTGATTGTATGATTGTGATTGTATGATTGTGGTTGTATGATTGTGATTGTATGATTGTGATTGTATGATAGTGATTGTATGATTGTGATTGTATGATTGTGATTGTATGATTGTGGTTGTATGATTGTGATTGTATGATTGTGATTGTATGATTGTGATTGTATGACTGTGATTGTAAGATTGTGATTGTGTGATTGCGATTGTATGATTGTGACTGTATAATTGTGGTTGTATGATTGTGTTTGTATGATTGTGATTGTATGATTGTGATTGTATGATTGTGATCGTATGATTGTGATCGTATAATTGTGATCGTATGATTGTGATCGTATGATTGTGATTGTATGATTGTGATTGTATGATTGTGATTGTATGATTGTGATTGTATGATTGTGATTGTTTGATTGTGATTGTATGATTGTGATTGTATGATTGTGATTGTATGATTGTGATTGTATGATAGTGAATGTATGATAGTGATTGTATGATTGTGATTGTATGATTGTGATTGTATGATTGCGATTGTATGATTATGATTGAATGATTGTGATTGTATGACTATGATTGTGTGATTGTGATTGTGAGATTGTGATTGTATGATTTTGATTGTATGATGGTGATTGTGAGATTGTGATTGTATGATTGCGATTGTATGATTGTGATTGTATGATTGTGATTGTATGACTGTGATTGTAAGATTGTGATTGTGTGATTGCGATTGTATGATTGTGACTGTATAATTGTGATTGTATGATTGTGTTTGTATGATTGTGATTGTATGATTGTGATTGTATGATTGTGATCGTATGATTGTGATCGTATAATTGTGATCGTATGATTGTGATCGTATGATTGTGATTGTATGATTGTGATTGTATGATTGTAATTGTATGATTGTGATTGTATGATTGTGATTGTATGATTGTGACTGTTTGATTGTGATTGTATGATTGTGATTCTATGATTGTGATTGTTTGATTCTGATTGTATGATTGTTATTGTATGATCCTGATTGTATGATTGTGATTGTATGATTGCGATTGTATGATTGTGATTCTTTCATTGCGATTGTATGATTGTGATTGTATGATTGTGATTGTATGATTGTGATTGTATGATTGTGATCGTATGATTGTGGTTGTATAATTATGGTTGTATGATTATTTCTGTATGATTGTGATTGTATGATTGCGGTTGTATGATTGTGATTGTATGATTGAGATTGTATGATTGTGATCGTATGATTGTGAATCTTTGATTGCGATTGTATGATTGTGATTGTATGATTGTGATTGTATGATTGTGATTGTATGATTGTGATTGTATGATTGTGATTGTATGATTGTGATTGTATGATTGTGATTGTATGATTGTGATTGTATGATTGTGATTGTATGATTGTGATTGTATGATTGTGATTGTATGATTGTGATTGTATGATTGTGATTGTATGATTGTGATTGTATGATTGTGATTGTATGATAGTGATTGTATGATTGTTTCTGTATGATTGTGATTGTATGATTGCGATTGTATGATTACGATTGTATAATTGTGATTGTATGATTGTGATTGTGTGATTGTGATTGCGAGATTTGATTGTATGATCGTGATTGTATGATCGTGATTGTGAGATTGTGATTGTATGATTGTGATTGAATGATTGTGATTGTATGATAGTAATTGTATGATTGTGAATGTATGATTGCGATTGTATGATTGTGATTGTATGATTGTGATTGTATGACTGTGATCGTATGATTGTGATTCTTTGATTGCGATTGTATGATTGTGAATGTATGATTGTGATTGTATGATTGTGATTGTATGATTGTGATTGTATGATTGTGATTGTATGATTGTGATTGCATTATTGTAATTGTATGATAGTGATTGTATGATTGTTTCTGTATGATTGTGATTGTATGATAGTAATTGTATGATTGTGATTGTATGATTGCGATTGTATGATTGTGATTGTATGATTGTGATTGTATGACTGTGATCGTATGATTGTGATTCTTTGATTGCGATTGTATGATTGTGATTGTATGATTGTGATTGTATGATTGTGACTGCATGATTGTAATTGTATGATTGTGATTGTATGACTGTGATTGTATGATTGTGATTGTATGATTGTGATTGTATGATTGTGATTGTATGATAGTGATTGTATGATTGTTTCTGTATGATTGTGATTGTATGATTGCGATTGTATGATTATGATTGTATGATTGGGATTGTATGATTGTGATTGTGTGATTGTGATTGTGAGATTGTGATTGTATGACCGTGATTGTATGATCGTGATTGTGAGATTGTGGTTGTATGATTGTGATTGTATGATTGTGATCGTATGATAGTAATTGTATGATTGTGATAGTATGATTGCGATTGTATGATTGTGATTGTATGATTGTGATTGTATGATTGTGATCGTATGATTGTGATTCTTTCATTGCGATTGTATGATTGTGATTGTATGATTGTGATTGTATGATTGTGATTGTATGATTGTGATTGTATGATTATGATTGTATGACTGTGATTGCATGATAGTGATTGTATGATTGTGATTGTATGATTGTGATTGTATGATTGTGATTGTATGATTGCGATTGTGTGATTGTGATTGTATGATTGTGATTGTATGATAGTGATTGTATGATAGTGATTGTATGATTGTGATTGTATGATTGCGATTGTATGATTATGATTGAATGATTGTGATTGTATGACTGTGATTGTGTGATCGTGATTGTGAGATTGTGATTGTATGATTTTGATTGTATGATGGTGATTGTATGATCGTGATTGTGAGATTGTGATTGTATGATTGTGATTGTATGATTGTGATTGTATGATTGTGATTGTATGATTGTGATTGTATGATTGTGATTGTATGATTGTGATTGTATGATTGCGATTGTATGATTGTGATTGTATGATTGTGATTGTATGATAGTGATTGTATGATAGTGATTGTATGATTGTGATTGTATGATTGTGATTGTATGATTGCGATTGTATGATTATGATTGAATGATTGTGATTGTATGACTGTGATTGTGTGATTGTGATTGTGAGATTGTGATTGTATGATTGTGATTCTTTCATTGCGATTGTATGATTGTGATTGTATGATTGTGATTGTATGATTGTGATTGTATGATTGTGATCGTATGATTGTGGTTGTATAATTAAGGTTGAATGATTGTTTCTGTATGATTGTGATTGTATGATTGCGATTGTATGATTGTGATTGTATGATTGTGATTGTATGATTGTGATTGTATGATTGTGGTTGTATGATCGTGATTGCCTGATTGTGATTGTATGATTGTGATTGTATGATTGTGATTGTATGATTGTGATTGTATGACTGTGATTGTATGATTGTGATTGTATGATTGTGATTGTATGATTGTGATTGTATGACTGTGATTGTATGATTGTGATTGTATGATTGTGATTGTATGATTGTGATTGTGTGATAGTGATTGTATGATTGTTTCTGTATGATTGTGATTGTATGATTGGGATTGTATGATTATGATTGTATGATTGTGATTGTATGATTGTGATTGTGTGATTGTGATTGTGAGATTGTGATTGTATGATCGTGATTGTATGATCGTGATTGTGAGATTGTGGTTGTATGATTGTGATTGTATGATTGTGATTGTATGATTTTGATTGTATGATTGTGATCGTATGATTGTGATTCTTTCATTGCGATTGTATGATTGTGATTGTATGATTGTGATTGTATGATTGTGATTGTATGATTGTGATTGTATGATTGTGATCGTATGATTGTGATTCTTTCATTGCGATTGTATGATTGTGATTGTATGATTGTGATTGTATGATTGTGATTGTATGATTGTGATTGTATGATTGTGATTGTATGATTGTGATTGTATGATTGTGATTGTATGATTGTGATTGTATGATTGTGATTGTATGATTGTGATTGTATGATTGTGATTGTATGATTGTGATTGTATGATTGTGATTGTATGATTGTGATTGTATGATTATGATTGTATGATTGTGATTGCATGATAGTGATTGTATGATTGTGATTGTATGATTGTGATTGTATGATTGTGATTGTATGAATGTGATTGTATGATTGCGATTGTGTGATTGTGATTGTATGATTGTGATTGTATGATAGTGATTGTATGATAGTGATTGTATGATTGTGATTGCATGATTGCGATTGTATGATTATGATTGAATGATTGTGATTGTATGACTGTGATTGTGTGATCGTGATTGTGAGATTGTGATTGTATGATTTTGATTGTATGATGGTGATTGTATGATCGTGATTGTGAGATTGTGATTGTATGATTCTGATTGTATGATTGTGATTGTATGATTGTGATTGTATGATTGCGATTGTATGATTGTGATTGTATGATTGTGATTGTATGATAGTGATTGTATGATAGTGATTGTATGATTGTGATTGTATGATTGTGATTGTATGATTGCGATTGTATGATTATGATTGAATGATTGTGATTGTATGACTGTGATTGTGTGATTGTGATTGTGAGATTGTGATTGTATGATTTTGATTGTATGATGGTGATTGTATGATCGTGATTGTGAGATTGTGATTGTGAGATTGTGATTGTATGATTGTGATTCAATGATTGTGATTGTATGATAGTAATTGTATGATTGTGATTGTATGATTGCGATTGTATGATCGTGATTGCCTGATTGTGATTGTGTGATTGTGATTGTATGATTGCGATTGTATGATTGTGATCGTATGATTGTGATTCTTTGATTGCGATTGTATGATTGCGATTGTATGATTGTGATTGTATGATTGTGATTGTATGATTGTGATTGTATGATTGTGATTGTATGATTGTGATCGTATGATTGTGGTTGTATAATTAAGGTTGTATGATTGTTTCTGTATGATTGTGATTGTATGTTTGCGGTTGTATGATTGTGATTGTATGATTGAGATTGTATGATTGTGATCGTATGATTGTGAATCTTTGATTGCGATTGAATGATTGTGATTGTATGATTGTGATTGTATGATTGTGATTGTATGATTGTGATTCTTTCATTGCGATTGTATGATTGTGATTGTATGATTGTGATTGTATGATTGTGATTGTATGATTGTGATCGTATGATTGTGGTTGTGTAATTAAGGTTGTATGATTATTTCTGTATGATTGTGATTGTATGTTTGCGGTTGTATGATTGTGATTGTATGATTGAGATTGTATGATTGTGATCGTATGATTGTGAATCTTTGATTGCGATTGAATGATTGTGATTGTATGATTGTGATTGTATGATTGTGATTGTATGATTGTGATTGTATGATTGTGATTGTATGATTGTGATTGTATGATTGTGATTGTATGATAGTGATTGTATGATTGTTTCTGTATGATTGTGATTGTATGATTGCGATTGTATGATTATGATTGTATAATTGTGATTGTATGATTGTGATTGTGTGATTGTGATTGTGAGATTTGATTGTATAATCGTGATTGTATGATCGTGATTGTGAGATTGTGATTGTATGATTGTGATTGTATGATTGTGATTGTATGATTGCGATTGTATGATTGTGATTGTATGATTGTGATTGTATGATTGTGGTTGTATGATCGTGATTGCCTGATTGTGATTGTATGATTGTGATTGTATGATTGTGATTGTATGATTGTGATTGTATGACTGTGATTGTATGATTGTGATTGTATGATTGTGATTGTATGATTGTGATTGTATGATTGTGATTGTATGATTGTGATCGTATGATTGTGGTTGTATAATTATGGTTGTCTGATTGTTTCTGTATGATTGTGATTGTATGATTGCGATTGTATGATTGTGATTGTATGATTGTGATTGTATGATTGTGATTGCATGATTGTGATTGTATGATTGTGATTGTATGATTGTGATTGTATGATTGTGGTTGTATGATTGTGATTGTATGATTGTGATTCTTTCATTGCGATTGTATGATTGTGATTGTATGATTGTGATTGTATGATTGTGATTGTATGATTGTGATTGTATGATTGTGATCGTATGATTGTGGTTGTATAATTAAGGTTGTATGATTGTTTCTGTATGATTGTGATTGTATGATTGCGATTGTATGATCGTGATTGTGAGATTGTGATTGTGAGATTGTGATTGTATGATTGTGATTGAATGATTGTGATTGTGTGATAGTAATTGTATGATTGTGATTGTATGATTGTGATTGTATGATTGTGATTGTATGATAGTAATTGTATGATTGTGATTGTATGATCGTGATTGTGAGATTGTGATTGTATGATTGCGATTGTATGATTGTGATTGTATGATTGTGATTGTATGACTGTGATTGTAAGATTGTGATTGTGTGATTGCGATTGTATGATTGTGACTGTATAATTGTGATTGTATGATTGTGATTCTATGATTGTGATTGTTTGATTCTGATTGTATGATTGTTATTGTATGATCCTGATTGTATGATTGTGATTGTATGATTGTGATTGTATGATTGTGATTTTATGATTGTGATTCTTTCATTGCGATTGTATGATTGTGATTGTATGATTGTGATTGTATGATTGTGATTGTATGATTGTGATTGTATGATTGTGATCGTATGATTGTGGTTGTATAATTAAGGTTGTATGATTATTTCTGTATGATTGTGATTGTATGATTGCGGTTGTATGATTGTGATTGTATGATTGAGATTGTATGATTGTGATCGTATGATTGTGAATCTTTGATTGCGATTGTATGATTGTGATTGTATGATTGTGATTGTATGATTGTGATTGTATGATTGTGATTGTATGATTGTGATTGTATGATTGTGATTGTATGATTGTGATTGTATGATAGTGATTGTATGATTGTTTCTGTATGATTGTGATTGTATGATTGCGATTGTATGATTGCGATTGTATGATTATGATTGAATGATTGTGATTGTATGACTGTGATTGTGTGATCGTGATTGTGAGATTGTGATTGTATGATTTTGATTGTATGATGGTGATTGTATGATCGTGATTGTGAGATTGTGATTGTATGATTGTGATTGTATGATTGTGATTGTATGATTGTGATTGTATGATTGTGATTGTATGATTGTGATTGTATGATTGTGATTGTATGATTGCGATTGTATGATTGTGATTGTATGATTGTGATTGTATGATAGTGATTGTATGATAGTGATTGTATGATTGTGATTGTATGATTGTGATTGTATGATTGCGATTGTATGATTATGATTGAATGATTGTGATTGTATGACTGTGATTGTGTGATTGTGATTGTGAGATTGTGATCGTATGATTGTGATTCCTTGATTGCGATTGTATGATTGTGATTGTATGATTGTGATTGTATGATTGCGATTGTATGATTATGGTTGTATGATTGTGATTGTATGATTGTGATTCTTTCATTGCGATTGTATGATTGTGATTGTATGATTGTGATTGTATGATTGTGATTGTATGATTGTGATCGTATGATTGTGGTTGTATAATTAAGGTTGTATGATTGTTTCTGTATGATTGTGATTGTATGATTGCGATTGTATGATTGTGATTGTATGATTGTGATTGTATGATTGTGGTTGTATGATCGTGATTGCCTGATTGTGATTGTATGATTGTGATTGTATGATTGTGATTGTATGATTGTGATTGTATGACTGTGATTGTATGATTGTGGTTGTATGATTGTGATTGTATGATTGTGATTGTATGATTGTGATCGTATGATTGTGGTTGTATAATTATGGTTGTCTGATTGTTTCTGTATGATTGTGATTGTATGATTGCGATTGTATGATTGTGATTGTATGATTGTGATTGTATGATTGTGATTGTATGATTGTGATTGTATGATTGTGATTGCATGATTGTGATTGTATGATTGTGATTGTATGATTGTGATTGTATGATTGTGGTTGTATGATTGTGATTGTATGATTGTGATTCTTTCATTGCGATTGTATGATTGTGATTGTATGATTGTGATTGTATGATTGTGATTGTATGATTGTGATCGTATGATTGTGGTTGTATAATTAAGGTTGTGTGATTGTTTCTGTATGATTGTGATTGTATGATTGCGATTGTATGATCGTGATTGTGAGATTGTGATTGTGAGATTGTGATTGTATGATTGTGATTGAATGATTGTGATTGTGTGATAGTAATTGTATGATTGTGATTGTATGATTGTGATTGTATGATTGTGATTGTATGATAGTAATTGTATGATTGTGATTGTATGATCGTGATTGTATGATTGTGACTGTATAATTGTGATTGTATGATTGTGTTTGTATGATTGTGATTGTATGATTGTGATTGTATGATTGTGATCGTATGATTGTGATCGTATAATTGTGATCGTATGATTGTGATCGTATGATTGTGATTGTATGATTGTGATTGTATGATTGTAATTGTATGATTGTGATTGTATGATTGTGATTGTATGATTGTGACTGTTTGATTGTGATTGTATGATTGTGATTCTATGATTGTGATTGTTTGATTCTGATTGTATGATTGTTATTGTATGATCCTGATTGTATGATTGTGATTGTATGATTGTGATTGTATGATTGTGATTTTATGATTGTGATTCTTTCATTGCGATTGTATGATTGTGATTGTATGATTGTGATTGTATGATTGTGATTGTATGATTGTGATCGTATGATTGTGGTTGTATAATTAAGGTTGTATGATTATTTCTGTATGATTGTGATTGTATGATTGCGGTTGTATGATTGTGATTGTGTGATTGTGATTGTATGACAGTGATTGTATGATTGTTTCTGTATGATTGTGATTGTATGATTGCGATTGTATGATTGCGATTGTATGATTATGATTGAATGATTGTGATTGTATGACTGTGATTGTGTGATCGTAATTGTGAGATTGTGATTGTATGATTTTGATTGTATGATGGTGATTGTATGATCGTGATTGTGAGATTGTGATTGTATGATTGTGATTGTATGATTGTGATTGTATGATTGTGATTGTATGATTGTGATTGTATGATTGTGATTGTATGATTGCGATTGTATGATTGTGATTGTATGATTGTGATTGTATGATAGTGATTGTATGATAGTGATTGTATGATTGTGATTGTATGATTGTGATTGTATGATTGCGATTGTATGATTATGATTGAATGATTGTGATTGTATGACTGTGATTGTGTGATTGTGATTGTGAGATTGTGATTGTATGATTGTGATTCTTTCATTGCGATTGTATGATTGTGATTGTGTGATTGTGATTGTATGATTGTGATTGTATGATTGTGATTGTATGATTGTGATCGTATGATTGTGGTTGTATAATTAAGGTTGTATGATTGTTTCTGTATGATTGTGATTGTATGATTGCGATTGTATGATTGTGATTGTATGATTGTGATTGTATGATTGTGGTTGTATGATCGTGATTGCCTGATTGTGATTGTATGATTGTGATTGTATGATTGTGATTGTATGATTGTGATTGTATGACTGTGATTTTATGATTGTGATTGTATGATTGTGATTGTATGATTGTGATCGTATGATTGTGGTTGTATAAATAAGGTTGTATGATTGTTTCTGTATGATTGTGATTGTATGATTGCGATTGTATGATTGTGATTGTATGATTGTGATTGTATGATTGTGGTTGTATGAACGTGATTGCCCGATTGTGATTGTATGATTGTGATTGTATGATAGTGATTGTATGATTGTTTCTGTATGATTGTGATTGTATGATTGCGATTGTATGATTATGATTGTATAATTGTGATTGTATGATTGTGATTGTGTGATTGTGATTGTGAGATTTGATTGTATGATCGTGATTGCATGATCGTGATTGTGAGATTGTGATTGTATGATTGTGATTGAATGATTGTGATTGTATGATTGCGATTGTATGATTGTGATTGTATGATTGTGATTGTATGATAGTGATTGTATGATAGTGATTGTATGATAGTGATTGTATGATTGTGATTGTATGATTGTGATTGTATGATTGTGGTTGTATGATTGTGATTGTATGATTGTGATTGTATGATAGTGATTGTATGATTGTGATTGTATGATTGTGATTGTATGATTGTGGTTGTATGATTGTGATTGTATGATTGTGATTGTATGATTGTGATTGTATGACTGTGATTGTAAGATTGTGATTGTGTGATTGCGATTGTATGATTGTGACTGTATAATTGTGATTGTATGATTGTGTTTGTATGATTGTGATCGTATAATTGTGATCGTATGATTGTGATCGTATGATTGTGATTGTATGATTGTGATTGTATGATTGTGATTGTATGATTGTGATTGTATGATTGTGATTGTATGATTGTGATTGTATGATTGTGATTGTATGATTGTGATTGTATGATTGTGATTGTATGATAGTGATTGTATGATTGTTTCTGTATGATTGTGATTGTATGATTGCGATTGTATGATTATGATTGTATAATTGTGATTGTATGATTGTGATTGTGTGATTGTGATTGTGAGATTTGATTGTATAATCGTGATTGTATGATCGTGATTGTGAGATTGTGATTGTATGATTGTGATTGTATGATTGTGATTGTATGATTGCGATTGTATGATTGTGATTGTATGATTGTGATTGTATGATTGTGGTTGTATGATCGTGATTGCCTGATTGTGATTGTATGATTGTGATTGTATGATTGTGATTGTATGATTGTGATTGTATGACTGTGATTGTATGATTGTGATTGTATGATTGTGATTGTATGATTGTGATTGTATGATTGTGATTGTATGATTGTGATCGTATGATTGTGGTTGTATAATTATGGTTGTCTGATTGTTTCTGTATGATTGTGATTGTATGATTGCGATTGTATGATTGTGATTGTATGATTGTGATTGTATGATTGTGATTGCATGATTGTGATTGTATGATTGTGATTGTATGATTGTGATTGTATGATTGTGGTTGTATGATTGTGATTGTATGATTGTGATTCTTTCATTGCGATTGTATGATTGTGATTGTATGATTGTGATTGTATGATTGTGATTGTATGATTGTGATTGTATGATTGTGATCGTATGATTGTGGTTGTATAATTAAGGTTGTATGATTGTTTCTGTATGATTGTGATTGTATGATTGCGATTGTATGATCGTGATTGTGAGATTGTGATTGTGAGATTGTGATTGTATGATTGTGATTGAATGATTGTGATTGTGTGATAGTAATTGTATGATTGTGATTGTATGATTGTGATTGTATGATTGTGATTGTATGATAGTAATTGTATGATTGTGATTGTATGATCGTGATTGTGAGATTGTGATTGTATGATTGCGATTGTATGATTGTGATTGTATGATTGTGATTGTATGACTGTGATTGTAAGATTGTGATTGTGTGATTGCGATTGTATGATTGTGACTGTATAATTGTGATTGTATGATTGTGATTCTATGATTGTGATTGTTTGATTCTGATTGTATGATTGTTATTGTATGATCCTGATTGTATGATTGTGATTGTATGATTGTGATTGTATGATTGTGATTTTATGATTGTGATTCTTTCATTGCGATTGTATGATTGTGATTGTATGATTGTGATTGTATGATTGTGATTGTATGATTGTGATTGTATGATTGTGATCGTATGATTGTGGTTGTATAATTAAGGTTGTATGATTATTTCTGTATGATTGTGATTGTATGATTGCGGTTGTATGATTGTGATTGTATGATTGAGATTGTATGATTGTGATCGTATGATTGTGAATCTTTGATTGCGATTGTATGATTGTGATTGTATGATTGTGATTGTATGATTGTGATTGTATGATTGTGATTGTATGATTGTGATTGTATGATTGTGATTGTATGATTGTGATTGTATGATAGTGATTGTATGATTGTTTCTGTATGATTGTGATTGTATGATTGCGATTGTATGATTGCGATTGTATGATTATGATTGAATGATTGTGATTGTATGACTGTGATTGTGTGATCGTGATTGTGAGATTGTGATTGTATGATTTTGATTGTATGATGGTGATTGTATGATCGTGATTGTGAGATTGTGATTGTATGATTGTGATTGTATGATTGTGATTGTATGATTGTGATTGTATGATTGTGATTGTATGATTGTGATTGTATGATTGTGATTGTATGATTGCGATTGTATGATTGTGATTGTATGATTGTGATTGTATGATAGTGATTGTATGATAGTGATTGTATGATTGTGATTGTATGATTGTGATTGTATGATTGCGATTGTATGATTATGATTGAATGATTGTGATTGTATGACTGTGATTGTGTGATTGTGATTGTGAGATTGTGATCGTATGATTGTGATTCCTTGATTGCGATTGTATGATTGTGATTGTATGATTGTGATTGTATGATTGCGATTGTATGATTATGGTTGTATGATTGTGATTGTATGATTGTGATTCTTTCATTGCGATTGTATGATTGTGATTGTATGATTGTGATTGTATGATTGTGATTGTATGATTGTGATCGTATGATTGTGGTTGTATAATTAAGGTTGTATGATTGTTTCTGTATGATTGTGATTGTATGATTGCGATTGTATGATTGTGATTGTATGATTGTGATTGTATGATTGTGGTTGTATGATCGTGATTGCCTGATTGTGATTGTATGATTGTGATTGTATGATTGTGATTGTATGATTGTGATTGTATGACTGTGATTGTATGATTGTGGTTGTATGATTGTGATTGTATGATTGTGATTGTATGATTGTGATCGTATGATTGTGGTTGTATAATTATGGTTGTCTGATTGTTTCTGTATGATTGTGATTGTATGATTGCGATTGTATGATTGTGATTGTATGATTGTGATTGTATGATTGTGATTGTATGATTGTGATTGTATGATTGTGATTGCATGATTGTGATTGTATGATTGTGATTGTATGATTGTGATTGTATGATTGTGGTTGTATGATTGTGATTGTATGATTGTGATTCTTTCATTGCGATTGTATGATTGTGATTGTATGATTGTGATTGTATGATTGTGATTGTATGATTGTGATCGTATGATTGTGGTTGTATAATTAAGGTTGTGTGATTGTTTCTGTATGATTGTGATTGTATGATTGCGATTGTATGATCGTGATTGTGAGATTGTGATTGTGAGATTGTGATTGTATGATTGTGATTGAATGATTGTGATTGTGTGATAGTAATTGTATGATTGTGATTGTATGATTGTGATTGTATGATTGTGATTGTATGATAGTAATTGTATGATTGTGATTGTATGATCGTGATTGTATGATTGTGACTGTATAATTGTGATTGTATGATTGTGTTTGTATGATTGTGATTGTATGATTGTGATTGTATGATTGTGATCGTATGATTGTGATCGTATAATTGTGATCGTATGATTGTGATCGTATGATTGTGATTGTATGATTGTGATTGTATGATTGTAATTGTATGATTGTGATTGTATGATTGTGATTGTATGATTGTGACTGTTTGATTGTGATTGTATGATTGTGATTCTATGATTGTGATTGTTTGATTCTGATTGTATGATTGTTATTGTATGATCCTGATTGTATGATTGTGATTGTATGATTGTGATTGTATGATTGTGATTTTATGATTGTGATTCTTTCATTGCGATTGTATGATTGTGATTGTATGATTGTGATTGTATGATTGTGATTGTATGATTGTGATCGTATGATTGTGGTTGTATAATTAAGGTTGTATGATTATTTCTGTATGATTGTGATTGTATGATTGCGGTTGTATGATTGTGATTGTGTGATTGTGATTGTATGACAGTGATTGTATGATTGTTTCTGTATGATTGTGATTGTATGATTGCGATTGTATGATTGCGATTGTATGATTATGATTGAATGATTGTGATTGTATGACTGTGATTGTGTGATCGTAATTGTGAGATTGTGATTGTATGATTTTGATTGTATGATGGTGATTGTATGATCGTGATTGTGAGATTGTGATTGTATGATTGTGATTGTATGATTGTGATTGTATGATTGTGATTGTATGATTGTGATTGTATGATTGTGATTGTATGATTGCGATTGTATGATTGTGATTGTATGATTGTGATTGTATGATAGTGATTGTATGATAGTGATTGTATGATTGTGATTGTATGATTGTGATTGTATGATTGCGATTGTATGATTATGATTGAATGATTGTGATTGTATGACTGTGATTGTGTGATTGTGATTGTGAGATTGTGATTGTATGATTGTGATTCTTTCATTGCGATTGTATGATTGTGATTGTGTGATTGTGATTGTATGATTGTGATTGTATGATTGTGATTGTATGATTGTGATCGTATGATTGTGGTTGTATAATTAAGGTTGTATGATTGTTTCTGTATGATTGTGATTGTATGATTGCGATTGTATGATTGTGATTGTATGATTGTGATTGTATGATTGTGGTTGTATGATCGTGATTGCCTGATTGTGATTGTATGATTGTGATTGTATGATTGTGATTGTATGATTGTGATTGTATGATTGTGACTGTATGACTGTGATTTTATGATTGTGATTGTATGATTGTGATTGTATGATTGTGATCGTATGATTGTGGTTGTATAAATAAGGTTGTATGATTGTTTCTGTATGATTGTGATTGTATGATTGCGATTGTATGATTGTGATTGTATGATTGTGATTGTATGATTGTGGTTGTATGAACGTGATTGCCCGATTGTGATTGTATGATTGTGATTGTATGATAGTGATTGTATGATTGTTTCTGTATGATTGTGATTGTATGATTGCGATTGTATGATTATGATTGTATAATTGTGATTGTATGATTGTGATTGTGTGATTGTGATTGTGAGATTTGATTGTATGATCGTGATTGCATGATCGTGATTGTGAGATTGTGATTGTATGATTGTGATTGAATGATTGTGATTGTATGATTGCGATTGTATGATTGTGATTGTATGATTGTGATTGTATGATAGTGATTGTATGATAGTGATTGTATGATAGTGATTGTATGATTGTGATTGTATGATTGTGATTGTATGATTGTGGTTGTATGATTGTGATTGTATGATTGTGATTGTATGATAGTGATTGTATGATTGTGATTGTATGATTGTGATTGTATGATTGTGGTTGTATGATTGTGATTGTATGATTGTGATTGTATGATTGTGATTGTATGACTGTGATTGTAAGATTGTGATTGTGTGATTGCGATTGTATGATTGTGACTGTATAATTGTGATTGTATGATTGTGTTTGTATGATTGTGATTGTATGATTGTGATTGTATGATTGTGATCGTATGATTGTGATCGTATAATTGTGATCGTATGATTGTGATCGTATGATTGTGATTGTATGATTGTGATTGTATGATTGTGATTGTATGATTGTGATTGTATGATTGTGATTGTTTGATTGTGATTGTATGATTGTGATTGTATGATTGTGATTGTATGATTGTGATTGTATGATAGTGATTGTATGATAGTGATTGTATGATTGTGATTGTATGATTGTGATTGTATGATTGCGATTGTATGATTATGATTGAATGATTGTGATTGTATGACTGTGATTGTGTGATTGTGATTGTGAGATTGTGATTGTATGATTTTGATTGTATGATGGTGATTGTATGATCGTGATTGTGAGATTGTGATTGTGGGATTGTGATTGTATGATTGTGATTCAATGATTGTGATTGTATGATAGTAATTGTATGATTGTGATTGTATGATTGCGATTGTATGATCGTGATTGCCTGATTGTGATTGTATGATTGTGATTGTATGATTGCGATTGTATGATTGTGATCGTATGATTGTGATTCTTTGATTGCGATTGTATGATTGTGATTGTATGATTGTGATTGTATGATTGTGATTGTATGATTATGGTTGTATGATTGTGATTGTATGATTGTGATTCTTTCATTGCGATTGTATGATTGTGATTGTATGATTGTGATTGTATGATTGTGATTGTATGATTGTGATTGTATGATTGTGATCGTATGATTGTGGTTGTATAATTAAGGTTGTATGATTGTTTCTGTATGATTGTGATTGTATGATTGCGATTGTATGATTGTGATTGTATGATTGTGATTGTATGATTGTGGTTGTATGATCGTGATTGCCTGATTGTGATTGTATGATTGTGATTGTATGATTGTGATTGTATAATTGTGATTGTATGACTGTGATTGTATGATTGTGATTGTATGATTGTGATTGTATGATTGTGATTGTATGATTGTGATTGTATGATTGTGATTGTATGATTGTGATCGTATGATTGTGGTTGTATAATTAAGGTTGTCTGATTGTTTCCGTATGATTGTGATTGTATGATTGCGATTGTATGATTGTGATTGTATGATTGTGATTGTATGATTGTGATTGAATGATTGTGATTGTATGATAGTAATTGTATGATTGTGATTGTATGATTGCGATTGTATGATTGTGATTGTATGATTGTGATTGTATGATTGTGATTGTATGACTGTGATCGTATGATTGTGATTCTTTGATTGCGATTGTATGATTGTGATTGTATGATTGTGATTGTATGATTGTGATTGTATGATTGTGATTGTATGATTGTGATTGTATGATTGTGATTGTATGATTGTGATTGTATGATTGTGATTGCATGATTGTAATTGTATGATTGTGATTGTATGACTGTGATTGTATGATTGTGATTGTATTATTGTGATTGTATGATTGTGATCGTATGATTGTGATTCTTTGATTGCGATTGTATGATTGTGATTGTATGATTGTGATTGTATGATTGTGATTGTATGATTGTGATTGCATGATTGTAATTGTATGATTGTGATTGTATGACTGTGATTGTATGATTGTGGTTGTATTATTGTGATTGTATGATTGTGATTTTATGATAGTGATTGTATGATTGTTTCTGTATGATTGTGATTGTATGATTGCGATTGTATGATTATGATTGTATGATTGTGATTGTATGATTGTGATTGTGTGATTGTGATTGTGAGATTGTGATTGTAGGATCGTGATTGTATGATCGTGATTGTGAGATTGTGGTTGTATGATTGTGATTGTATGATTGTGATTGTATGATAGTAATTGTATGATTGTGATAGTATGATTGCGATTGTATGATTGTGATTGTATGATTGCGATTGTATGATTGTGATCGTATGATTGTGATTCTTTCATTGCGATTGTATGATTGTGATTGTATGATTGTGATTGTATGATTGTGATTGTATGATTGTGATTGTATGATTGTGATTGTATGATTGTGATTGTATGATTGTGATTGTATGATTGTGATTGTATGATTATGATTGTATGATTGTGATTGCATGATAGTGATTGTATGATTGTGATTGTATGATTGTGATTGTATGATTGTGATTGTATGATTGTGATTGTATGATTGTGATTGTATGATAGTGATTGTATGATAGTGATTGTATGATTGTGATTGTATGATTGTGATTGTATGATTGCGATTGTATGATTATGATTGAATGATTGTGATTGTATGACTGTGATTGTGTGATTGTGATTGTGAGATTGTGATTGTATGATTTTGATTGTATGATGGTGATTGTATGATCGTGATTGTGAGATTGTGATTGTGGGATTGTGATTGTATGATTGTGATTCAATGATTGTGATTGTATGATAGTAATTGTATGATTGTGATTGTATGATTGCGATTGTATGATCGTGATTGCCTGATTGTGATTGTATGATTGTGATTGTATGATTGCGATTGTAAGATTGTGATCGTATGATTGTGATTCTTTGATTGCGATTGTATGATTGTGATTGTATGATTGTGATTGTATGATTGTGATTATATGATTGTGATTGTATGATTATGGTTGTATGATTGTGATTGTATGATTGTGATTCTTTCATTGCGATTGTATGATTGTGATTGTATGATTGTGATTGTATGATTGTGATTGTATGATTGTGATTGTATGACTGTGATTGTATGATTGTGATTGTATGATTGTGATTGTATGATTGTGATTGTATGATTGTGATTGTATGATTGTGATCGTATGATTGTGGTTGTATAATTAAGGTTGTCTGATTGTTTCTGTATGATTGTGATTGTATGATTGCGATTGTATGATTGTGATTGTATGATTGTGATTGTATGATTGTGATTGTATGATTGTGATTGCATGATTGTGTTTGTATGATTGTGATTGTATGATTGTGATTGTATGATTGTGGTTGTATGATTGTGATTGTATGATTGTGATTGTATGATTGTGATCGTATGATTGTGATCGTATAATTGTGATCGTATGATTGTGATCGTATGATTGTGATTGTATGATTGTGATTGTATGATTGTAATTGTATGATTGTGATTGTATGATTGTGATTGTATGATTGTGACTGTTTGATTGTGATTGTATGATTGTGATTCTATGATTGTGATTGTTTGATTCTGATTGTATGATTGTTATTGTATGATCCTGATTGTATGATTGTGATTGTATGATTGTGATTGTATGATTGTGATTCTTTCATTGCGATTGTATGATTGTGATTGTATGATTGTGATTGTATGATTGTGATTGTATGATTGTGATTGTATGATTGTGATCGTATGATTGTGGTTGTATAATTAAGGTTGTATGGTTATTTCTGTATGATTGTGATTGTATGATTGCGGTTGTATGATTGTGATTGTATGATTGAGATTGTATGATTGTGATCGTATGATTGTGAATCTTTGATTGCGATTGTATGATTGTGATTGTATGATTGTGATTGTATGATTGTGATTGTATGATTGTGATTGTATGATTGTGATTGTATGATTGTGATTGTATGATTGTGATTGTATGATTGTGATTGTATGATTGTGATTGTATGATTGTGATTGTATGATTGTGATTGTATGATTGTGATTGTATGATTGTGATTGTATGATTGTGATTGTATGATTGTGATTGTATGATAGTGATTGTATGATTGTTTCTGTATGATTGTGATTGTATGATTGCGATTGTATGATTATGATTGTATAATTGTGATTGTATGATTGTGATTGTGTGATTGTGATTGTGAGATTTGATTGTATGATCGTGATTGTATGATCGTGATTGTGAGATTGTGATTGTATGATTGTGATTGAATGATTGTGATTGTATGATAGTAATTGTATGATTGTGAATGTATGATTGCGATTGTATGATTGTGATTGTATGATTGTGATTGTATGACTGTGATCGTATGATTGTGATTCTTTGATTGCGATTGTATGATTGTGATTGTATGATTGTGATTGTATGATTGTGATTGTATGATTGTGATTGTATGATTGTGATTGTATGATTGTGATTGCATTATTGTAATTGTATGATACTGATTGTATGATTGTTTCTGTATGATAGTGATTGTATGATAGTAATTGTATGATTGTGATTGTATGATTGCGATTGTATCATTGTGATTGTATGATTGTGATTGTATGACTGTGATCGTATGATTGTGATTCTTTGATTGCGATTGTATGATTGTGATTGTATGATTGTGATTGTATGATTGTGACTGCATGATTGTAATTGTATGATTGTGATTGTATGACTGTGATTGTATGATTGTGATTGTATGATTGTGATTGTATGATTGTGATTGTATGATAGTGATTGTATGATTGTTTCTGTATGATTGTGATTGTATGATTGCGATTGTATGATTATGATTGTATGATTGGGATTGTATGATTGTGATTGTGTGATTGTGATTGCGAGATTGTGATTGTATGACCGTGATTGTATGATCGTGATTGTGAGATTGTGGTTGTATGATTGTGATTGTATGATTGTGATTGTATGATAGTAATTGTATGATTGTGATAGTATGATTGCGATTGTATGATTGTGATTGTATGATTGTGATTGTATGATTGTGATTGTATGATTGTGATCGTATGATTGTGATTCTTTCATTGCGATTGTATGATTGTGATTGTATGATTGTGATCGTATGATTGTGATTCTTTCATTGCGATTGAATGATTGTGATTGTATGATTGTGATTGTATGATTGTGATTGTATGATTGTGATTGTATGATTGTGATTGTATGATTGTGATTGTATGATTGTGATTGTATGATTGTGATTGTATGATTATGATTGTATGATTGTGATTGCATGATAGTGATTGTATGATTGTGATTGTATGATTGTGATTGTATGATTGTGATTGTATGATTGCGATTGTGTGATTGTGATTGTATGATTGTGATTGTATGATAGTGATTGTATGATAGTGATTGTATGATTGTGATTGTATGATTGCGATTGTATGATTATGATTGAATGATTGTGATTGTATGACTGTGATTGTGTGATCGTGATTGTGAGATTGTGATTGTATGATTTTGATTGTATGATGGTGATTGTATGATCGTGATTGTGAGATTGTGATTGTATGATTGTGATTGTATGATTGTGATTGTATGATTGTGATTGTATGATTGTGATTGTATGATTGTGATTGTATGATTGTGATTGTATGATTGCGATTGTATGATTGTGATTGTATGATTGTGATTGTATGATAGTGATTGTATGATAGTGATTGTATGATTGTGATTGTATGATTGTGATTGTATGATTGCGATTGTATGATTATGATTGAATGATTGTGATTGTATGACTGTGATTGTGTGATTGTGATTGTGAGATTGTGATTGTATGATTGTGATTCTTTCATTGCGATTGTATGATTGTGATTGTATGATTGCGATTGTATGATTATGATTGTATGATTGGGATTGTATGATTGTGATTGTGTGATTGTGATTGCGAGATTGTGATTGTATGACCGTGATTGTATGATCGTGATTGTGAGATTGTGGTTGTATGATTGTGATTGTATGATTGTGATTGTATGATTGTGATTGTATGATTGTGATTGTATGATTGTGATTGTATGATTGTGATTGTATGATTGTGATTGTATGATTGTGATTGTATGATTGTGATTGTATGATAGTGATTGTATGATTGTGATTGTATGATTGCGATTGTATGATTATGATTGAATGATTGTGATTGTATGACTGTGATTGTGTGATCGTGATTGTGAGATTGTGATTGTATGATTTTGATTGTATGATGGTGATTGTATGATCGTGATTGTGAGATTGTGATTGTATGATTGTGATTGTATGATTGTGATTGTATGATTGTGATTGTATGATTGTGATTGTATGATTGTGATTGTATGATTGTGATTGTATGATTGTGATTGTATGATTGCGATTGTATGATTGTGATTGTATGATTGTGATTGTATGATAGTGATTGTATGATAGTGATTGTATGATTGTGATTGTATGATTGTGATTGTATGATTGCGATTGTATGATTATGATTGAATGATTGTGATTGTATGACTGTGATTGTGTGATTGTGATTGTGAGATTGTGATTGTATGATTGTGATTCTTTCATTGCGATTGTATGATTGTGATTGTATGATTGTGATTGTATGATTGTGATTGTATGATTGTGATTGTATGATTGTGATCGTATGATTGTGGTTGTATAATTAAGGTTGAATGATTGTTTCTGTATGATTGTAATTGTATGATTGCGATTGTATGATTGTGATTGTATGATTGTGATTGTATGATTGTGATTGTATGATTGTGGTTGTATGATCGTGATTGCCTGATTGTGATTGTATGATTGTGATTGTATGATTGTGATTGTATGATTGTGATTGTATGATTGTGATTGTATGACTGTGATTGTATGATTGTGATTGTATGATTGTGATTGTATGATTGTGATTGTATGACTGTGATTGTATGATTGTGATTGTATGATTGTGATTGTATGATTGTGTTTGTATGATAGTGATTGTATGATTGTTTCTGTATGATTGTGATTGTATGATTGGGATTGTATGATTATGATTGTATGATTGTGATTGTATGATTGTGATTGTGTGATTGTGATTGTGAGATTGTGATTGTATGATCGTGATTGTATGATCGTGATTGTGAGATTGTGGTTGTATGATTGTGATTGTATGATTGTGATTGTATGATTTTGATTGTATGATTGTGATCGTATGATTGTGATTCTTTCATTGCGATTGTATGATTGTGATTGTATGATTGTGATTGTATGATTGTGATTGTATGATTGTGATTGTATGATTGTGATTGTATGATTGCGATTGTATGATTGTGATCGTATGATTGTGATTCTTTGATTGCGATTGTATGATTGTGATTGTATGATTGTGATTGTATGATTGTGATTGTATGATTGTGATTGCATGATTGTAATTGTATGATTGTGATTGTATGACTGTGATTGTATGATTGTGATTGTATTATTGTGATTGTATGATTGTGATTTTATGATAGTGATTGTATGATTGTTTCTGTATGATTGTGATTGTATGATTGCGATTGTATGATTATGATTGTATGATTGTGATTGTATGATTGTGATTGTGTGATTGTGATTGTGAGATTGTGAATGTAGGATCGTGATTGTATGATCGTGATTGTGAGATTGTGGTTGTATGATTGTGATTGTATGATTGTGATTGTATGATAGTAATTGTATGATTGTGATAGTATGATTGCGATTGTATGATTGTGATTGTATGATTGCGATTGTATGATTGTGATCGTATGATTGTGATTCTTTCATTGCGATTGTATGATTGTGATTGTATGATTGTGATTGTATGATTGTGATCGTATGATTGTGATTGTATGATTGTGATTGTATGATTGTGATTGTATGATTGTGATTGTATGATTATGATTGTATGATTGTGATTGCATGATAGTGATTGTATGATTGTGATTGTATGATTGTGATTGTATGATTGTGATTGTATGATTGTGATTGTATGATTGTGATTGTATGATAGTGATTGTATGATAGTGATTGTATGATTGTGATTGTATGATTGTGATTGTATGATTGCGATTGTATGATTATGATTGAATGATTGTGATTGTATGACTGTGATTGTGTGATTGTGATTGTGAGATTGTGATTGTATGATTTTGATTGTATGATGGTGATTGTATGATCGTGATTGTGAGATTGTGATTGTGGGATTGTGATTGTATGATTGTGATTCAATGATTGTGATTGTATGATAGTAATTGTATGATTGTGATTGTATGATTGCGATTGTATGATCGTGATTGCCTGATTGTGATTGTATGATTGTGATTGTATGATTGCGATTGTATGATTGTGATCGTATGATTGTGATTCTTTGATTGCGATTGTATGATTGTGATTGTATGATTGTGATTGTATGATTGTGATTGTATGATTGTGATTGTATGATTGTGATTGTATGATTATGGTTGTATGATTGTGATTGTATGATTGTGATTCTTTCATTGCGATTGTATGATTGTGATTGTATGATTGTGATTGTATGATTGTGATTGTATGATTGTGATTGTATGACTGTGATTGTATGATTGTGATTGTATGATTGTGATTGTATGATTGTGATTGTATGATTGTGATTGTATGATTGTGATCGTATGATTGTGGTTGTATAATTAAGGTTGTCTGATTGTTTCTGTATGATTGTGATTGTATGATTGCGATTGTATGATTGTGATTGTATGATTGTGATTGTATGATTGTGATTGTATGATTGTGATTGTATGATTGTGATTGTATGATTGTGATTGTATGATTGTGATTGTATGATTGTGGTTGTATGATTGTGATTGTATGATTGTGATTGTATGATTGTGATCGTATGATTGTGATCGTATAATTGTGATCGTATGATTGTGATCGTATGATTGTGATTGTATGATTGTGATTGTATGATTGTAATTGTATGATTGTGATTGTATGATTGTGATTGTATGATTGTGACTGTTTGATTGTGATTGTATGATTGTGATTCTATGATTGTGATTGTTTGATTCTGATTGTATGATTGTTATTGTATGATCCTGATTGTATGATTGTGATTGTATGATTGTGATTGTATGATTGTGATTCTTTCATTGCGATTGTATGATTGTGATTGTATGATTGTGATTGTATGATTGTGATTGTATGATTGTGATTGTATGATTGTGATCGTATGATTGTGGTTGTATAATTAAGGTTGTATGATTATTTCTGTATGGTTGTGATTGTATGATTGCGGTTGTATGATTGTGATTGTATGATTGAGATTGTATGATTGTGATCGTATGATTGTGAATCTTTGATTGCGATTGTATGATTGTGATTGTATGATTGTGATTGTATGATTGTGATTGTATGATTGTGATTGTATGATTGTGATTGTATGATTGTGATTGTATGATTGTGATTGTATGATTGTGATTGTATGATTGTGATTGTATGATAGTGATTGTATGATTGTTTCTGTATGATTGTGATTGTATGATTGCGATTGTATGATTATGATTGTATAATTGTGATTGTATGATTGTGATTGAATGATTGTGATTGTATGATAGTAATTGTATGATTGTGAATGTATGATTGCGATTGTATGATTGTGATTGTATGATTGTGATTGTATGACTGTGATCGTATGATTGTGATTCTTTGATTGCGATTGTATGATTGTGATTGTATGATTGTGATTGTATGATTGTGATTGTATGATTGTGATTGTATGATTGTGATTGTATGATTGTGATTGTATGATTGTGATTGCATTATTGTAATTGTATGATAGTGATTGTATGATTGTTTCTGTATGATTGTGATTGTATGATAGTAATTGTATGATTGTGATTGTATGATTGCGATTGTATGATTGTGATTGTATGATTGTGATTGTATGACTGTGATCGTATGATTGTGATTCTTTGATTGCGATTGTATGATTGTGATTGTATGATTGTGATTGTATGATTGTGACTGCATGATTGTAATTGTATGATTGTGATTGTATGACTGTGATTGTATGATTGTGATTGTATGATTGTGATTGTATGATTGTGATTGTATGATAGTGATTGTATGATTGTTTCTGTATGATTGTGATTGTATGATTGCGATTGTATGATTATGAATGTATGATTGGGATTGTATGATTGTGATTGTGTGATTGTGATTGTGAGATTGTGATTGTATGACCGTGATTGTATGATCGTGATTGTGAGATTGTGGTTGTATGATTGTGATTGTATGATTGTGATTGTATGATAGTAATTGTATGATTGTGATAGTATGATTGCGATTGTATGATTGTGATTGTATGATTGTGATTGTATGATTGTGATTGTATGATTGTGATCGTATGATTGTGATTCTTTCATTGCGATTGTATGATTGTGATTGTATGATTGTGATCGTATGATAGTGATTCTTTCATTGCGATTGAATGATTGTGATTGTATGATTGTGATTGTATGATTGTGATTGTATGATTGTGATTGTATGATTGTGATTGTATGATTGTGATTGTATGATTGTGATTGTATGATTATGATTGTATGATTGTGATTGCATGATAGTGATTGTATGATTGTGATTGTATGATTGTGATTGTATGATTGTGATTGTATGATTGCGATTGTGTGATTGTGATTGTATGATTGTGATTGTATGATAGTGATTGTATGATAGTGATTGTATGATTGTGATTGTATGATTGCGATTGTATGATTATGATTGAATGATTGTGATTGTATGACTGTGATTGTGTGATCGTGATTGTGAGATTGTGATTGTATGATTTTGATTGTATGATGGTGATTGTATGATCGTGATTGTGAGATTGTGATTGTATGATTGTGATTGTATGATTGTGATTGTATGATTGTGATTGTATGATTGTGATTGTATGATTGTGATTGTATGATTGTGATTGTATGATTGCGATTGTATGATTGTGATTGTATGATTGTGATTGTATGATAGTGATTGTATGATAGTGATTGTATGATTGTGATTGTATGATTGTGATTGTATGATTGCGATTGTATGATTATGATTGAATGATTGTGATTGTATGACTGTGATTGTGTGATTGTGATTGTGAGATTGTGATTGTATGATTGTGATTCTTTCATTGCGATTGTATGATTGCGATTGTATGATTGTGATTGTATGATTGTGATTGTATGATTGTGATTGTATGATTGTGGTTGTATGATCGTGATTGCCTGATTGTGATTGTATGATTGTGATTGTATGATTGTGATTGTATGATTGTGATTGTATGACTGTGATTGTATGATTGTGATTGTATGATTGTGATTGTATGATTGTGATTGTATGACTGTGATTGTATGATTGTGATTGTATGATTGTGATTGTATGATTGTGTTTGTATGATAGTGATTGTATGATTGTTTCTGTATGATTGTGATTGTATGATTGGGATTGTATGATTATGATTGTATGATTGTGATTGTATGATTGTGATTGTGTGATTGTGATTGTGAGATTGTGATTGTATGATCGTGATTGTATGATCGTGATTGTGAGATTGTGGTTGTATGATTGTGATTGTATGATTGTGATTGTATGATTTTGATTGTATGATTGTGATCGTATGATTGTGATTCTTTCATTGCGATTGTATGATTGTGATTGTATGATTGTGATTGTATGATTGTGATTGTATGATTGTGATTGTATGATTGTGATTGTATGATTGTGATTGTATGATTGTGATTGTATGATTGTGATTGTATGATTGTGATTGTATGATTGCGATTGTATGATTGTGATTGTATGATTGTGATTGTATGATTGTGATCGTATGATTGTGATTCTTTCATTGCGATTGTATGATTGTGATTGTATGATTGTGATTGTATGATTGTGATTGTATGATTGTGATCGTATGATTGTGGTTGTATAATTAAGGTTGAATGATTGTTTCTGTATGATTGTAATTGTATGATTGCGATTGTATGATTGTGATTGTATGATTGTGATTGTATGATTGTGATTGTATGATTGTGGTTGTATGATCGTGATTGCCTGATTGTGATTGTATGATTGTGATTGTATGATTGTGATTGTATGATTGTGATTGTATGACTGTGATTGTATGATTGTGATTGTATGATTGTGATTGTATGATTGTGATTGTATGACTGTGATTGTATGATTGTGATTGTATGATTGTGATTGTATGATTGTGTTTGTATGATAGTGATTGTATGATTGTTTCTGTATGATTGTGATTGTATGATTGGGATTGTATGATTATGATTGTATGATTGTGATTGTATGATTGTGATTGTGTGATTGTGATTGTGAGATTGTGATTGTATGATCGTGATTGTATGATCGTGATTGTGAGATTGTGGTTGTATGATTGTGATTGTATGATTGTGATTGTATGATTTTGATTGTATGATTGTGATCGTATGATTGTGATTCTTTCATTGCGATTGTATGATTGTGATTGTATGATTGTGATTGTATGATTGTGATTGTATGATTGTGATTGTATGATTGTGATTGTATGATTGCGATTGTATGATTGTGATCGTATGATTGTGATTCTTTGATTGCGATTGTATGATTGTGATTGTATGATTGTGATTGTATGATTGTGATTGTATGATTGTGATTGCATGATTGTAATTGTATGATTGTGATTGTATGACTGTGATTGTATGATTGTGATTGTATTATTGTGATTGTATGATTGTGATTTTATGATAGTGATTGTATGATTGTTTCTGTATGATTGTGATTGTATGATTGCGATTGTATGATTATGATTGTATGATTGTGATTGTATGATTGTGATTGTGTGATTGTGATTGTGAGATTGTGAATGTAGGATCGTGATTGTATGATCGTGATTGTGAGATTGTGGTTGTATGATTGTGATTGTATGATTGTGATTGTATGATAGTAATTGTATGATTGTGATAGTATGATTGCGATTGTATGATTGTGATTGTATGATTGCGATTGTATGATTGTGATCGTATGATTGTGATTCTTTCATTGCGATTGTATGATTGTGATTGTATGATTGTGATTGTATGATTGTGATCGTATGATTGTGATTGTATGATTGTGATTGTATGATTGTGATTGTATGATTGTGATTGTATGATTATGATTGTATGATTGTGATTGCATGATAGTGATTGTATGATTGTGATTGTATGATTGTGATTGTATGATTGTGATTGTATGATTGTGATTGTATGATTGTGATTGTATGATAGTGATTGTATGATAGTGATTGTATGATTGTGATTGTATGATTGTGATTGTATGATTGCGATTGTATGATTATGATTGAATGATTGTGATTGTATGACTGTGATTGTGTGATTGTGATTGTGAGATTGTGATTGTATGATTTTGATTGTATGATGGTGATTGTATGATCGTGATTGTGAGATTGTGATTGTGGGATTGTGATTGTATGATTGTGATTCAATGATTGTGATTGTATGATAGTAATTGTATGATTGTGATTGTATGATTGCGATTGTATGATCGTGATTGCCTGATTGTGATTGTATGATTGTGATTGTATGATTGCGATTGTATGATTGTGATCGTATGATTGTGATTCTTTGATTGCGATTGTATGATTGTGATTGTATGATTGTGATTGTATGATTGTGATTGTATGATTGTGATCGTATGATTGTGATTGTATGATTATGGTTGTATGATTGTGATTGTATGATTGTGATTCTTTCATTGCGATTGTATGATTGTGATTGTATGATTGTGATTGTATGATTGTGATTGTATGATTGTGATTGTATGACTGTGATTGTATGATTGTGATTGTATGATTGTGATTGTATGATTGTGATTGTATGATTGTGATTGTATGATTGTGATCGTATGATTGTGGTTGTATAATTAAGGTTGTCTGATTGTTTCTGTATGATTGTGATTGTATGATTGCGATTGTATGATTGTGATTGTATGATTGTGATTGTATGATTGTGATTGTATGATTGTGATTGTATGATTGTGATTGTATGATTGTGATTGTATGATTGTGATTGTATGATTGTGGTTGTATGATTGTGATTGTATGATTGTGATTGTATGATTGTGATCGTATGATTGTGATCGTATAATTGTGATCGTATGATTGTGATCGTATGATTGTGATTGTATGATTGTGATTGTATGATTGTAATTGTATGATTGTGATTGTATGATTGTGATTGTATGATTGTGACTGTTTGATTGTGATTGTATGATTGTGATTCTATGATTGTGATTGTTTGATTCTGATTGTATGATTGTTATTGTATGATCCTGATTGTATGATTGTGATTGTATGATTGTGATTGTATGATTGTGATTCTTTCATTGCGATTGTATGATTGTGATTGTATGATTGTGATTGTATGATTGTGATTGTATGATTGTGATTGTATGATTGTGATCGTATGATTGTGGTTGTATAATTAAGGTTGTATGATTATTTCTGTATGGTTGTGATTGTATGATTGCGGTTGTATGATTGTGATTGTATGATTGAGATTGTATGATTGTGATCGTATGATTGTGAATCTTTGATTGCGATTGTATGATTGTGATTGTATGATTGTGATTGTATGATTGTGATTGTATGATTGTGATTGTATGATTGTGATTGTATGATTGTGATTGTATGATTGTGATTGTATGATTGTGATTGTATGATTGTGATTGTATGATAGTGATTGTATGATTGTTTCTGTATGATTGTGATTGTATGATTGCGATTGTATGATTATGATTGTATAATTGTGATTGTATGATTGTGATTGAATGATTGTGATTGTATGATAGTAATTGTATGATTGTGAATGTATGATTGCGATTGTATGATTGTGATTGTATGATTGTGATTGTATGACTGTGATCGTATGATTGTGATTCTTTGATTGCGATTGTATGATTGTGATTGTATGATTGTGATTGTATGATTGTGATTGTATGATTGTGATTGTATGATTGTGATTGTATGATTGTGATTGTATGATTGTGATTGCATTATTGTAATTGTATGATAGTGATTGTATGATTGTTTCTGTATGATTGTGATTGTATGATAGTAATTGTATGATTGTGATTGTATGATTGCGATTGTATGATTGTGATTGTATGATTGTGATTGTATGACTGTGATCGTATGATTGTGATTCTTTGATTGCGATTGTATGATTGTGATTGTATGATTGTGATTGTATGATTGTGACTGCATGATTGTAATTGTATGATTGTGATTGTATGACTGTGATTGTATGATTGTGATTGTATGATTGTGATTGTATGATTGTGATTGTATGATAGTGATTGTATGATTGTTTCTGTATGATTGTGATTGTATGATTGCGATTGTATGATTATGAATGTATGATTGGGATTGTATGATTGTGATTGTGTGATTGTGATTGTGAGATTGTGATTGTATGACCGTGATTGTATGATCGTGATTGTGAGATTGTGGTTGTATGATTGTGATTGTATGATTGTGATTGTATGATAGTAATTGTATGATTGTGATAGTATGATTGCGATTGTATGATTGTGATTGTATGATTGTGATTGTATGATTGTGATTGTATGATTGTGATCGTATGATTGTGATTCTTTCATTGCGATTGTATGATTGTGATTGTATGATTGTGATCGTATGATAGTGATTCTTTCATTGCGATTGAATGATTGTGATTGTATGATTGTGATTGTATGATTGTGATTGTATGATTGTGATTGTATGATTGTGATTGTATGATTGTGATTGTATGATTGTGATTGTATGATTATGATTGTATGATTGTGATTGCATGATAGTGATTGTATGATTGTGATTGTATGATTGTGATTGTATGATTGTGATTGTATGATTGTGATTGTATGATTGCGATTGTGTGATTGTGATTGTATGATTGTGATTGTATGATAGTGATTGTATGATAGTGATTGTATGATTGTGATTGTATGATTGCGATTGTATGATTATGATTGAATGATTGTGATTGTATGACTGTGATTGTGTGATCGTGATTGTGAGATTGTGATTGTATGATTTTGATTGTATGATGGTGATTGTATGATCGTGATTGTGAGATTGTGATTGTATGATTGTGATTGTATGATTGTGATTGTATGATTGTGATTGTATGATTGTGATTGTATGATTGTGATTGTATGATTGTGATTGTATGATTGCGATTGTATGATTGTGATTGTATGATTGTGATTGTATGATAGTGATTGTATGATAGTGATTGTATGATTGTGATTGTATGATTGTGATTGTATGATTGCGATTGTATGATTATGATTGAATGATTGTGATTGTATGACTGTGATTGTGTGATTGTGATTGTGAGATTGTGATTGTATGATTGTGATTCTTTCATTGCGATTGTATGATTGCGATTGTATGATTGTGATTGTATGATTGTGATTGTATGATTGTGATTGTATGATTGTGGTTGTATGATCGTGATTGCCTGATTGTGATTGTATGATTGTGATTGTATGATTGTGATTGTATGATTGTGATTGTATGACTGTGATTGTATGATTGTGATTGTATGATTGTGATTGTATGATTGTGATTGTATGACTGTGATTGTATGATTGTGATTGTATGATTGTGATTGTATGATTGTGTTTGTATGATAGTGATTGTATGATTGTTTCTGTATGATTGTGATTGTATGATTGGGATTGTATGATTATGATTGTATGATTGTGATTGTATGATTGTGATTGTGTGATTGTGATTGTGAGATTGTGATTGTATGATCGTGATTGTATGATCGTGATTGTGAGATTGTGGTTGTATGATTGTGATTGTATGATTGTGATTGTATGATTTTGATTGTATGATTGTGATCGTATGATTGTGATTCTTTCATTGCGATTGTATGATTGTGATTGTATGATTGTGATTGTATGATTGTGATTGTATGATTGTGATTGTATGATTGTGATTGTATGATTGTGATTGTATGATTGTGATTGTATGATTGTGATTGTATGATTGTGATTGTATGATTGCGATTGTATGATTGTGATTGTATGATTGTGATTGTATGATTGTGATCGTATGATTGTGATTCTTTCATTGCGATTGTATGATTGTGATTGTATGATTGTGATTGTATGATTGTGATTGTATGATTGTGATTGTATGATTGTGATTGTATGATTGTGATTGTATGATTGTGATTGTATGATTGTGATTGTATGATTGTGATTGTATGATTATGATTGTATGATTGTGATTGCATGATAGTGATTGTATGATTGTGATTGTATGATTGTGATTGTATGATTGTGATTGTATGATTGTGATTGTATGATTGCGATTGTGTGATTGTGATTGTATGATTGTGATTGTATGATAGTGATTGTATGATAGTGATTGTATGATTGTGATTGCATGATTGCGATTGTATGATTATGATTGAATGATTGTGATTGTATGACTGTGATTGTGTGATCGTGATTGTGAGATTGTGATTGTATGATTTTGATTGTATGATGGTGATTGTATGATCGTGATTGTGAGATTGTGATTGTATGATTGTGATTGTAAGATTGTGATTGTATGATTGTGATTGTATGATTGTGATTGTATGATTGTGATTGTATGATTGTGATTGTATGATTGTGATTGTATGATTGTGATTGTATGATTGTGATTGTATGATTGCGATTGTATGATTGTGATTGTATGATTGTGATTGTATGATAGTGATTGTATGATAGTGATTGTATGATTGTGATTGTATGATTGTGATTGTATGATTGCGATTGTATGATTATGATTGAATGATTGTGATTGTATGACTGTGATTGTGTGATTGTGATTGTGAGATTGTGATTGTATGATTTTGATTGTATGATGGTGATTGTATGATCGTGATTGTGAGATTGTGATTGTGAGATTGTGATTGTATGATTGTGATTCAATGATTGTGATTGTATGATAGTAATTGTATGATTGTGATTGTATGATTGCGATTGTATGATCGTGATTGCCTGATTGTGATTGTGTGATTGTGATTGTATGATTGCGATTGTATGATTGTGATCGTATGATTGTGATTCTTTGATTGCGATTGTATGATTGTGATTGTATGATTGTGATTGTATGATTGTGATTGTATGATTGTGATTGTATGATTGTGATCGTATGATTGTGGTTGTATAATTAAGGTTGTATGATTGTTTCTGTATGATTGTGATTGTATGATTGCGATTGTATGATCGTGATTGTGAGATTGTGATTGTGAGATTGTGATTGTATGATTGTGATTGAATGATTGTGATTGTGTGATAGTAATTGTATGATTGTGATTGTATGATTGTGATTGTATGATTGTGATTGTATGATAGTAATTGTATGATTGTGATTGTATGATCGTGATTGCGAGATTGTGATTGTATGATTGCGATTGTATGATTGTGATTGTATGATTGTGATTGTATGACTGTGATTGTAAGATTGTGATTGTGTGATTGCGATTGTATGATTGTGACTGTATAATTGTGATTGTATGATTGTGTTTGTATGATTGTGATTGTATGATTGTGATCGTATGATTGTGATCGTATGATTGTGATCGTATAATTGTCATCGTATGATTGTGATCGTATGATTGTGATTGTATGATTGTGATTGTATGATTGTAATTGTATGATTATGATTGTATGATTGTGATTGTATGATTGTGACTGTTTGATTGTGATTGTATGATTGTGATTCTATGATTGTGATTGTTTGATTCTGATTGTATGATTGTTATTGTATGATTCTGATTGTCTGATTGTGATTGTATGATTGTGATTGTATGATTGTGATTCTTTCATTGCGATTGTATGATTGTGATTGTATGATTGTGATTGTATGATTGCGATTGTATGATTGTGATCGTATGATTGTGGTTGTGTAATTAAGGTTGTATGATTATTTCTGTATGATTGTTATTGTATGTTTGCGGTTGTATGATTGTGATTGTATGATTGAGATTGTATGATTGTGATCGTATGATTGTGAATCTTTGATTGCGATTGAATGATTGTGATTGTATGATTGTGATTGTATGATTGTGGTTGTATGATTGTGATTGTATGATTGTGATTGTATGATTGTGATTGCATGATTGTAATTGTATGATTGTGATTGTATGACTGTGATTGTATGATTGTGATTGTATGATTGTGATTGTATGATTGTGATTGTATGATTGTGATTGTATGATTGTGATTGTATGACTGTGATCGTATGATTGTGATTCTTTGATTGCGATTGTATGATTGTGGTTGTATGATTGTGATTGTATGATTGTGATTGTATGATTGTGGTTGCATGATTGTAATTGTATGATTGTGATTGTATGACTGTGATTGTATGATTGTGATTGTATGATTGTGATTGTATGATTGTGATTGTATGATAGTGATTGTATGATTGTTTCTGTATGATTGTGATTGTATGATTGCGATTGTATGATTATGATTGTATGATTGGGATTGTATGATTGTGATTGTGTGATTGTGATTGTGAGATTGTGATTGTATGATCGTGATTGTATGATCGTGATTGTGAGATTGTGATTGTATGATTGTGATTGTATGATAGTGATTGTATGATAGTGATTGTATGATTGTGATTGTATGATTGCGATTGTATGATTATGATTGAATGATTGTGATTGTATGACTGTGATTGTGTGATCGTGATTGTGAGATTGTGATTGTATGATTTTGATTGTATGATGGTGATTGTATGATCGTGATTGTGAGATTGTGATTGTATGATTGTGATTGTATGATTGTGATTGTATGATTGTGATTGTATGATTGCGATTGTATGATTGTGATTGTATGATTGTGATTGTATGATTGCGATTGTATGATTGTGATTGTATGATTGTGATTGTATGATAGTGATTGTATGATAGTGATTGTATGATTGTGATTCTATGATTGTGATTGTATGATTGCGACTGTATGATTATGATTGAATGATTGTGATTGTATGACTGTGATTGTGTGATTGTGATTGTGAGATTGTGATTGTATGATTGTCATTCTTTCATTGCGATTGTATGATTGTGATTGTATGATTGTGATTGTATGATTGTGATTGTATGATTGTGATTGTATGATTGTAATTGTATGATTGTGATTGTATGATTGTGATTGTATGATTGTGATTGTATGATTATGATTGTATGATTGTGATTGCATGATAGTGATTGTATGATTGTGATTGTATGATTGTGATCGTATGATTGTGGTTGTATAATTAAGTTTGTATGATTGTTTCTGTATGATTGTGATTGTATGATTGCGATTGTATGATTGTGATTGTATGATTGTGATTGTATGATTGTGGTTGTATGATCGTGATTGCCTGATTGTGATTGTATGATTGTGATTGTATGATTGTGATTGTATGATTGTGATTGTATGATTGTGATTGTATGACTGTGATTTTATGATTGTGATTGTATGATTGTGATTGTATGATTGTGATTGTATGATTGTGATCGTATGATTGTGGTTGTATAATTAAGGTTGTCTGATTGTTTCTGTATGATTGTGATTGTATGATTGCGATTGTATGATAGTGATTGTATGATTGTGATTGTATGATAGTAATTGCATGATTGTGATTGTATGATCGTGATTGTGAGATTGTGATTGTATGATTGCGATTGTATGATTGTGATTGTATGATTGTGATTGTATGACTGTGATTGTAAGATTGTGATTGTGTGATTGCGATTGTATGATTGTGACTGTATGATTGTGATTGTATGATTGTGATCGTATGATTGTGGTTGTATAATTAAGGTTGTCTGATTGTTTCTGTATGATTGTGATTGTATGATTGCGATTGTATGATTGTGATTGTATGATTGTGATTGTATGATTGTGATTGTATGATTGTGATTGCATGATTGTGATTGTATGATTGTGATTGTATGATTGTGATTGTATGATTGTGGTTGTATGATTGTGATTCTATGATTGTGATTGTTTCATTCTGTTTGTATGATTGTTATTGTATGATTCTGATTGTATGATTGTGATTGTATGATTGTGATTGTATGATTGTGATTGTATGATTGTGATTGTATGATTGTGATTCTTCCATTGCGATTGTATGATTGTGATTGTATGAATGTGATTGTATGATTGTGATTGTATGATTGTGATTGTATGATTGTGATCGTATGATTGTGGTTGTATAATTAAGGTTGTATGATTATTTCTGTATGATTGTGATTGTATGATTGCGGTTGTATGTGATTGTGAGATTGTGATTGTGAGATTGTGATTGTGAGATTGTGATTGTGAGATTGTGATTGTATGATTGTGATTGAATGATTGTGATTGTGTGATAGTAATTGTATGATTGTGATTGCATGATTGTGATTGTATGATTGTGATTGTATGATAGTAATTGTATGATTGTGATTGTATGATCGTGATTGTGAGATTGTGATTGTATGATTGCGATTGTATGATTGTGATTGTATGATTGTGATTGTATGAATGAGATTGTATGATTGTGATCGTATGATTGTGAATCTTTGATTGCGATTGTATGATTGTGATTGTATGATTGTGATTGTATGATTGTGATTGTATGATTGTGATTGTATGATTGTGATTGTATGATTGTGATTGTATGATTGTGATTGTATGATTGTGATTGTATGATTGTGATTGTATGATTGTGATTGTATGATTGTGATTGTATGATTGTGATCGTATGATTGTGATTCTATGATTGTGATTGTTTGATTCTGATGGTATGATTGTTATTGTATGATTCTGATTGTATGATTGTGATTGTATGATTGTGATTGTATGATTGTGATTGTATGATTGTGATTGTATGATTGTGATTGTATGATTGTGATTCTTTCATTGCGATTGTATGATTGTGAATGTATGATTGTGATTGTATGATTGTGATTGTATGATTGTGATCGTATGATTGTGGTTGTATAATTAAGGTTGTATGATTATTTTTGTATGATTGTGGTTGTATGATTGCGGTTGTATGATTGTGATTCTTTCATTGCGATTGTATGATTGTGATTGTATGATTGTGATTGTGTGATTGTGGTTGTATGATTGTGATTCTATGATTGTGATTGTTTGATTCTGATTGTATGATTGTTATTGTATGATTCTGATTGTATGATTGTGATTGTATGATTGTGATTGTATGATTGTGATTGTATGATTGTGATTGTATGATTGTGATTGTATGATTGTGATTCTTTCAATGCGATTGAATGATTGTGATTGTATGATTGTGATTGTATGATTGTGATCGTATGATTGTGGTTGTATAATTAAGGTTGTATGATTATTTCTGTATGATTGTGATTGTATGATTGCGGTTGTATGATTGTGATTGTATGATTGTGATTGTATGATTGTGATCGTATGATTGTGAATCTTTGATTGCGATTGTATGATTGTGGTTGTATGATTGTGATTGTATGATTGTGATTGTATGATTGTGATTGTATGATTGTGATTGTATGATTGTGACTGTATGATTGTGATTGTATGATAGTGATTGTATGATTGTTTCTGTATGATTGTGATTGTATGATTGCGATTGTATGATTATGATTGTATAATAGTGATTGTATGATTGTAATTGTATGATTGTGATTGTATGATTGTGATTGTATGATTGTGACTGTTTGATTGCGATTGTATGATTGTGATTCTATGATTGTGATTGTTTCATTCTGATTGTATGATTGTTATTGTATGATTCTGATTGTATGATTGTGATTGTATGATTGTGATTGTATGATTGTGATTGTATGATTGTGATTCTTCCATTGCGATTATATGATTGTGATTGTATGATTGTGATTGTATGATTGTGATTGTATGATTGTGATCGTTTGATTGTGGTTGTATAATTAAGGTTGTATGATTATTTCTGTATGATTGTGATTGTATGATTGCGGTTGTATGTGATTGTGAGATTGTGATTGTGAGATTGTGATTGTGAGATTGTGATTGTATGATTGTGATTGAATGATTGTGATTGTATGATTGTGATTGTATGATTGTGATTGTATGATTATGGTTGTATGATTGTGATTGTATGATTGTGATTCTTTCATTGCGATTGTATGATTGTGATTGTATGATTGTGATTGTATGATTGTGATTGTATGATTGTGATCGTATGATTGTGGTTGTATAATTAAGGTTGTCTGATTGTTTCTGTATGATTGTGATTGTATGATTGCGATTGTATGATTGTGATTGTATGATTGTGATTGTATGATTGTGATTGTATGATTGTGATTGCATGATTGTGATTGTATGATTGTGATTGTATGATTGTGATTGTATGATTGTGGTTGTATGATTGTGATTGTATGATTGTGATTCTTTCATTGCGATTGTATGATTGTGATTGTATGATTGTGATTGTATGATTGTGATCGTATAATTAAGGTTGTATGATTGTTTCTGTATGATTGTGATTGTATGATTGCGATTGTATGATCGTGATTGTGAGATTGTGATTGTGAGATTGTGATTGTATGATTGTGATTGAATGATTGTGATTGTGTGATAGTAATTGTATGATTGTGATTGTATGATTGTGATTGTATGATTGTGATTGTATGATTGTGATTGTATGATTGCGATTGTATGATTATGATTGAATGATTGTGATTGTATGACTGTGATTGTGTGATTGTGATTGTGAGATTGTGATTGTATGATTGTGATTCTTTCATTGCGATTGTATGATTGTGATTGTATGATTGTGATTGTATGATTGTGATTGTATGATTGTGATCGTATGATTGTGGTTGTATAATTAAGGTTGTATGATTGTTTCTGTATGATTGTGGTTGTATGATTGCGATTGTATGATTGTGATTGTATGATTGTGATTGCATGATTGTGATTGTATGATTGTGATTGTATGATTGTGATTGTATGATTGTGATTGTATGATTGTGATTGCATGATTGTGATTGCATGATTGTGATTCCATGATTGTAATTGTATGATTGTGATTGTATGACTGTGATTGTATGATTGTGATTGTATGATTGTGATTGTATGATAGTAATTGTATGATTGTGATAGTATGATTGCGATTGTATGATTGTGATTGTATGATTGTGATTGTATGATTGTGATCGTATGATTGTGATTGTATGATTGTGATTGTATGATTGTGATTGTATGATTGTGATTGCATGATTGTGATTGTATGATTGTGATTGTATGATTGTGATTGTATGATTGTGGTTGTATGATTGTGATCGTATGATTGTGATTGTATGATTGTGATTGTATGATTGTAATTGTATGATTGTGATTGTATGATTGTGATTGTATGATTGTGACTGTTTGATTGTGATTGTATGATTGTGATTCTATGATTGTGATTGTTTCATTCTGTTTGTATGATTGTTATTGTATGATTCTGATTGTATGATTGTGATTGTATGATTGTGATTGTATGATTGTGATTGTATGATTGTGATTGTATGATTGTGATTCTTCCATTGCGATTGTATGATTGTGATTGTATGAATGTGATTGTATGATTGTGATTGTATGATTGTGATTGTATGATTGTGATCGTATGATTGTGGTTGTATAATTAAGGTTGTATGATTATTTCTGTATGATTGTGATTGTATGATTGCGGTTGTATGTGATTGTGAGATTGTGATTGTGAGATTGTGATTGTGAGATTGTGAGTGTGAGATTGTGATTGTATGATTGTGATTGAATGATTGTGATTGTGTGATAGTAATTGTATGATTGTGATTAATTGATTGTGATTGTATGATTGTGATTGTATGATAGTAATTGTATGATTGTGATTGTATGATCGTGATTGTGAGATTGTGATTGTATGATTGCGATTGTATGATTGTGATTGTATGATTGTGATTGTATGATTGAGATTGTATGATTGTGATCGTATGATTGTGAATCTTTGATTGCGATTGTATGATTGTGATTGTATGATTGTGATTGTATGATTGTGATTGTATGATTGTTTCTGTATGATTGTGATTGTATGATTGTGATTGTATGATTGTGATTGTATGATTGTGATTGTATGATAGTAATTGTATGATTGTGATAGTATGATTGCGATTGTATGATTGTGATTGTATGATTGTGATTGTATGATTGTGATCGTATGATTGTGATTGTATGATTGTGATTGTATGATTGTGATTGTATGATTGTGATTGCATGATTGTGATTGTATGATTGTGATTGTATGATTGTGATTGTATGATTGTGATTGTATGATTGTGATTGCATGATTGTGATTGCATGATTGTGATTCCATGATTGTAATTGTATGATTGTGATTGTATGACTGTGATTGTATGATTGTGATTGTATGATTGTGATTGTATGATAGTAATTGTATGATTGTGATAGTATGATTGCGATTGTATGATTGTGATTGTATGATTGTGATTGTATGATTGTGATCGTATGATTGTGATTGTATGATTGTGATTGTATGATTGTGATTGTATGATTGTGATTGCATGATTGTGATTGTATGATTGTGATTGTATGATTGTGATTGTATGATTGTGGTTGTATGATTGTGATTCTTTCATTGCGATTGTATGATTGTGATTGTATGATTGTGATTGTATGATTGTGATTGTATGATTGTGATTGTATGATTGTGATCGTATGATTGTGGTTGTATAATTAAGGTTGTATGATTGTTTCTGTATGATTGTGATTGTATGATTGCGGTTGTATGATCGTGATTGTGAGATTGTGATTGTGAGATTGTGATTGTATGATTGTGATTGAATGATTGTGATTGTGTGATAGTAATTGTATGATTGTGATTGTATGATTGTGATTGTATGATTGTGATCGTATGATTGTGATTCTATGATTGTGATTGTTTGATTCTGATTGTATGATTGTTATTGTATGATTCTGATTGTATGATTGTGATTGTATGATTGTGATTGTATGATTGTGATTGTATGATTGTGATTGTATGATTGTGATTCTTTCATTGCGATTGTATGATTGTGATTGTATGATTGTGATTGTATGATTGTGATTGTATGATTGTGATCGTATGATTGTGGTTGTATAATTAAGGTTGTATGATTATTTCTGTATGATTGTGATTGTATGATTGCGGTTGTATGATTGTGATTGTATGATTGTGATTGTATGATTGTGATCGTATGATTGTGAATCTTTGATTGCGATTGTATGATTGTGGTTGTATGATTGTGATTGTATGATTGTGATTGTATGATTGTGATTGTATGATTGTGATTGTATGATTGTGACTGTATGATTGTGATTGTATGATAGTGATTGTATGATTGTTTCTGTATGATTGTGATTGTATGATTGCGATTGTATGATTATGATTGTATAATAGTGATTGTATGATTGTAATTGTATGATTGTGATTGTATGATTGTGATTGTATGATTGTGACTGTTTGATTGCGATTGTATGATTGTGATTCTATGATTGTGATTGTTTCATTCTGATTGTATGATTGTTATTGTATGATTCTGATTGTATGATTGTGATTGTATGATTGTGATTGTATGATTGTGATTGTATGATTGTGATTCTTCCATTGCGATTATATGATTGTGATTGTATGATTGTGATTGTATGATTGTGATTGTATGATTGTGATCGTTTGATTGTGGTTGTATAATTAAGGTTGTATGATTATTTCTGTATGATTGTGATTGTATGATTGCGGTTGTATGTGATTGTGAGATTGTGATTGTGAGATTGTGATTGTGAGATTGTGATTGTGAGATTGTGATTGTATGATTGTGATTGAATGATTGTGATTGTATGATTGTGATTGTATGATTGTGATTGTATGATTATGGTTGTATGATTGTGATTGTATGATTGTGATTCTTTCATTGCGATTGTATGATTGTGATTGTATGATTGTGATTGTATGATTGTGATTGTATGATTGTGATCGTATGATTGTGGTTGTATAATTAAGGTTGTCTGATTGTTTCTGTATGATTGTGATTGTATGATTGCGATTGTATGATTGTGATTGTATGATTGTGATTGTATGATTGTGATTGTATGATTGTGATTGCATGATTGTGATTGTATGATTGTGATTGTATGATTGTGATTGTATGATTGTGGTTGTATGATTGTGATTGTATGATTGTGATTCTTTCATTGCGATTGTATGATTGTGATTGTATGATTGTGATTGTATGATTGTGATCGTATAATTAAGGTTGTATGATTGTTTCTGTATGATTGTGATTGTATGATTGCGATTGTATGATCGTGATTGTGAGATTGTGATTGTGAGATTGTGATTGTATGATTGTGATTGAATGATTGTGATTGTGTGATAGTAATTGTATGATTGTGATTGTATGATTGTGATTGTATGATTGTGATTGTATGATTGTGATTGTATGATTGCGATTGTATGATTATGATTGAATGATTGTGATTGTATGACTGTGATTGTGTGATTGTGATTGTGAGATTGTGATTGTATGATTGTGATTCTTTCATTGCGATTGTATGATTGTGATTGTATGATTGTGATTGTATGATTGTGATTGTATGATTGTGATCGTATGATTGTGGTTGTATAATTAAGGTTGTATGATTGTTTCTGTATGATTGTGGTTGTATGATTGCGATTGTATGATTGTGATTGTATGATTGTGATTGTATGATTGTGGTTGTATGATCGTGATTGCCTGATTGTGATTGTATGATTGTGACTGTATGATTGTGATTGTATGATTGTGATTGTATGACTGTGATTTTATGATTGTGATTGTATGATTGTGATTGTATGATTGTGATTGTATGATTGTGATCGTATGATTGTGGTTGTATAATTAAGGTTGTCTGATTGTTTCTGTATGATTGTGATTGTATGATTGCGATTGTATGATTGTGATTGTATGATTGTGATTGTATGATAGTAATTGTATGATTGTGATTGTATGATCGTGATTGTGAGATTGTGATTGTATGATTGCGATTGTATGATTGTGATTGTATGATTGTGATTGTATGACTGTGATTGTAAGATTGTGATTGTGTGATTGCGATTGTATGATTGTGACTGTATAATTGTGATTGTATGATTGTGTTTGTATGATTGTGATTGTATGATTGTGATTGTATGATTGTGATCGTATGATTGTGATCGTATAATTGTGATCGTATGATTGTGATCGTATGATTGTGATTGTATGATTGTGATTGTATGATTGTAATTGTATGATTGTGATTGTATGATTGTGATTGTATGATTGTGACTGTTTGATTGTGATTGTATGATTGTGATTCTATGATTGTGATTGTTTCATTCTGTTTGTATGATTGTTATTGTATGATTCTGATTGTATGATTGTGATTGTATGATTGTGATTGTATGATTGTGATTGTATGATTGTGATTGTATGATTGTGATTCTTCCATTGCGATTGTATGATTGTGATTGTATGAATGTGATTGTATGATTGTGATTGTATGATTGTGATTGTATGATTGTGATCGTATGATTGTGGTTGTATAATTAAGGTTGTATGATTATTTCTGTATGATTGTGATTGTATGATTGCGGTTGTATGTGATTGTGAGATTGTGATTGTGAGATTGTGATTGTGAGATTGTGATTGTATGATTGTGATTGAATGATTGTGATTGTGTGATAGTAATTGTATGATTGTGATTGCATGATTGTGATTGTATGATTGTGATTGTATGATAGTAATTGTATGATTGTGATTGTATGATCGTGATTGTGAGATTGTGATTGTATGATTGCGATTGTATGATTGTGATTGTATGATTGTGATTGTATGATTGAGATTGTATGATTGTGATCGTATGATTGTGAATCTTTGATTGCGATTGTATGATTGTGATTGTATGATTGTGATTGTATGATTGTGATTGTATGATTGTTTCTGTATGATTGTGATTGTATGATTGTGATTGTATGATTGTGATTGTATTATTGTGATTGTATGATAGTAATTGTATGATTGTGATAGTATGATTGCGATTGTATGATTGTGATTGTATGATTGTGATTGTATGATTGTGATCGTATGATTGTGATTGTATGATTGTGATTGTATGATTGTGATTGTATGATTGTGATTGCATGATTGTGATTGTATGATTGTGATTGTATGATTGTGATTGTATGATTGTGATTGTATGATTGTGATTGCATGATTGTGATTGCATGATTGTGATTCCATGATTGTAATTGTACGATTGTGATTGTATGACTGTGATTGTATGATTGTGATTGTATGATTGTGATTGTATGATAGTAATTGTATGATTGTGATAGTATGATTGCGATTGTATGATTGTGATTGTATGATTGTGATTGTATGATTGTGATCGTATGATTGTGATTGTATGATTGTGATTGTATGATTGTGATTGTATGATTGTGATTGCATGATTGTGATTGTATGATTGTGATTGTATGATTGTGATTGTATGATTGTGGTTGTATGATTGTGATTCTTTCATTGCGATTGTATGATTGTGATTGTATGATTGTGATTGTATGATTGTGATTGTATTATTGTGATTGTATGATTGTGATTGCATGATTGTGATCGTATGATTGTGGTTGTATAATTAAGGTTGTATGATTGTTTCTGTATGATTGTGATTGTATGATTGCGGTTGTATGATCGTGATTGTGAGATTGTGATTGTGAGATTGTGATTGTATGATTGTGATTGAATGATTGTGATTGTGTGATAGTAATTGTATGATTGTGATTGTATGATTGTGATTGTATGATTGTGATCGTATGATTGTGATTCTATGATTGTGATTGTTTGATTCTGATTGTATGATTGTTATTGTATGATTCTGATTGTATGATTGTGATTGTATGATTGTGATTGTATGATTGTGATTGTATGATTGTGATTGTATGATTGTGATTCTTTCATTGCGATTGTATGATTGTGATTGTATGATTGTGATTGTATGATTGTGATTGTATGATTGTGATCGTATGATTGTGGTTGTATAATTAAGGTTGTATGATTATTTCTGTATGATTGTGATTGTATGATTGCGGTTGTATGATTGTGATTGTATGATTGTGATTGTATGATTGTGATCGTATGATTGTGAATCTTTGATTGCGATTGTATGATTGTGATTGTATGATTGTGATTGTATGATTGTGATTGTATTATTGTGATTGTATGATTGTGATTGCATGATTGTAATTGTATGAATGTGATTGTATGACTGTGATTGTATGATTGTGATTGTATGATTGTGATTGTATGATTGGGATTGTATGATTGTGATTGTGTGATTGTGATTGTGAGATTGTGATTGTATGATCGTGATTGTATGATCGTGATTGTGAGATTGTGGTTGTATGATTGTGATTGTATGATTGTGATCGTATGATTGTGATTGTATGATTGTGATTGTATGATTGTGATTGTATGATTGTGATTGCATGATTGTGATTGTATGATTGTGATTGTATGATTGTGATTGTATGATTGTGATTGTATGATTGTGATTGCATGATTGTGATTGCATGATTGTGATTCCATGATTGTAATTGTATGATTGTGATTGTATGACTGTGATTGTATGATTGTGATTGTATGATTGTGATTGTATGATAGTAATTGTATGATTGTGATAGTATGATTGCGATTGTATGATTGTGATTGTATGATTGTGATTGTATGATTGTGATCGTATGATTGTGATTGTATGATTGTGATTGTATGATTGTGATTGTATGATTGTGATTGCATGATTGTGATTGTATGATTGTGATTGTATGATTATGATTGTATGATTGTGATTGCATGATAGTGATTGTATGATTGTGATTGTATGATTGTGATTGTATGATTGTGATTGTATGATTGCGATTGTGTGATTGTGATTGTATGATTGTGATTGTATGATAGTGATTGTATGATAGTGATTGTATGATTGTGATTGTATGATTGCGATTGTATGATTATGATTGAATGATTGTGATTGTATGACTGTGATTGTGTGATCGTGATTGTGAGATTGTGATTATATGATTTTGATTGTATGATGCTGATTGTATGATCGTGATTGTGAGATTGTGATTGTATGATTGTGATGGTATGATTGTGATTGTATGATTGTGATTGTATGATTGTGATTGTATGATTGTGATTGTATGATTGCGATTGTATGATTGTGATTGTATGATTGTGATTGTATGATATTGATTGTATGATAGTGATTGTATGATTGTGATTGTATGATTGTGATTGTATGATTGCGATTGTATGATTATGATTGAATGATTGTGATTGTATGACTGTGATTGTGTGATTGTGATTGTGAGGTTGTGATTGTATGATTGTGATTCTTTCATTGCGATTGTATGATTGTGATTGTATGATTGTGATTGTATGATTGTGATTGTATGATTGTGATCGTATGATTGTGGTTGTATAATTAAGGTTGTATGATTGTTTCTGTATGATTGTGATTGTATGATTGCGATTGTATGATTGTGATTGTATGATTGTGATTGTATGATTGTGGTTGTATGATCGTGATTGCCTGATTGTGATTGTATGATTGTGATTGTATGATTGTGATTGTATGATTGTGATTGTATGATTGTGATTGTATGACTGTGATTGTATGATTGTGATTGTATGATTGTGATTGTATGATTGTGATTGTATGATTGTGATTGTATGATTGTGATCGTATGATTGTGGTTGTATAATTAAGGTTGTCTGATTGTTTCTGTATGATTGTGATTGTATGATTGCGATTGTATGATTGTGATTGTATGATTGTGATTGTATGATTGTGATTGTATGATTGTGATTGCATGATTGTGGTTGTATGATTGTGATTGTATGATTGTGATTGTATGATTGTGATTGTATGATTGTGATTCTTTCATTGCGATTGTATGATTGTGATTGTATGATTGTGATTGTATGATTGTGATTGTATGATTGTGATTGTATGATTGTGATTGTATGATTGTGATCGTATGATTGTGGTTGTATAATTAAGGTTGTATGATTGTTTCTGTATGATTGTGATTGTATGATTGCGATTGTATGATCGTGATTGTGAGATTGTGATTGTGAGATTGTGATTGTATGATTGTGATTGAATGATTGTGATTGTGTGATAGTAATTGTATGATTGTGATTGTATGATTGTGATTGTATGATTGTGATTGCATGATAGTAATTGTATGATTGTGATTGTATGATCGTGATTGTGAGATTGTGATTGTATGATTGCGATTGTATGATTGTGATTGTATGATTGTGATTGTATGACTGTGATTGTAAGATTGTGATTGTGTGATTGCGATTGTATGATTGTGACTGTATAATTGTGATTGTATGATTGTGTTTGTATGATTGTGATTGTATGATTGTGATTGTATGATTGTGATCGTATGATTGTGATCGTATAATTGTGATCGTATGATTGTGATCGTATGATTGTGATTGTATGATTGTGATTGTATGATTGTGATTGTATGATTGTGATTGTCTGATTGTGACTGTTTGATTGTGATTGTATGATTGTGATTCTATGATTGTGATTGTTTGATTCTGATTGTATGATTGTTATTGTATGATTCTGATTGTATGATTGTGATTGTATGATTGTGATTGTATGATTGTGATTGTATGATTGTGATTGTATGATTGTGATTCTTCCATTGCGATTGTATGATTGTGATTGTATGATTGTGATTGTATGATTGTGATTGTATGATTGTGATTGTATGATTGTGATCGTATGATTGTGGTTGTATAATTAAGGTTGTATGATTATTTCTGTATGATTGTGATTGTATGATTGCGGTTGTATGATTGTGATTGTATGATTGAGATTGTATGATTGTGATCGTATGATTGTGAATCTTTGATTGCGATTGTATGATTGTGATTGTATGATTGTGATTGTATGATTGTGATTGTATGATTGTGATTGTATGATTGTGATTGTATGATTGTGATTGTATGATTGTGATTGTATGATTGTGATTGTATGATAGTGATTGTATGATTGTTTCTGTATGATTGTGATTGTATGATTGCGATTGTATGATTATGATTGTATAATTGTGATTGTATGATTGTGATTGAGTGATTGTGATTGCGAGATTTGATTGTATGATCGTGAATGTATGATCGTGATTGTGAGATTGTGATTGTATGATTGTGATTGAATGATTGTGATTGTATGATAGTAATTGTATGATTGTGATTGTATGATTGCGATTGTATGATTGTGATTGTATGATTGTGATTGTATGACTGTGATTGAATGATTGTGATTGTGTGATAGTAATTGTATGATTGTGATCGCATGTTTGTGATTGTATGATTGTGATTGTATGATAGTAATTGTATGATTGTGATTGTATGATCGTGATTGTGAGATTGTGATTGTATGATTGCGATTGTATGATTGTGATTGTATGATTGTGATTGTATGATTGAGATTGTATGATTGTGATCGTATGATTGTGAATCTTTGATTGCGATTGTATGATTGTGATTGTATGATTGTGATTGTATGATTGTGATTGTATGATTGTGATTGTATGATTGTGATTGTATGATTGTGATTGTATGATTGTGATTGTATGATTGTGATTGTATGATTGTGATTGTATGATTGTGATTGTATGATTGTGATTGTATGATTGTGATTGTATGATTGTGATTGTATGATTGTGATTGTATGATAGTGATTGTATGATTGTGATCGTATGATTGTGATCGTATAATTGTGATCGTATGATTGTGATCGTATGATTGTGATTGTATGATTGTGATTGTATGATTGTAATTGTATGATTGTGATTGTATGATTGTGATTGTATGATTGTAATTGTGAGATTTGATTGTATGATCGTGATTGTATGATTGTGATTGTATGATAGTGATTGTATGATTGTGATTGTATGATTGTGATTGTATGATAGAAATTGTATGATTGTGATAGTATGATTGCGATTGTATGATTGTGATTGTATGATTGTGATTGTATGATTGTGATCGTATGATTGTGATTGTATGATTGTGATTGTATGATTGTGATTGTATGATTGTGATTGTATGATTGTGATTGTATGATTGTGATTGCATGATTGTAATTGTATGAATGTGATTGTATGACTGTGATTGTATGATTGTGATTGTATGATTGTGATTGTATGATTGGGATTGTATGATTGTGATTGTGTGATTGTGATTGTGAGATTGTGATTGTATGATCGTGATTGTATGATCGTGATTGTGAGATTGTGGTTGTATGATTGTGATTGTATGATTGTGATTGTATGATAGTAATTGTATGATTGTGATAGTATGATTGCGATTGTATGATTGTGATTGTATGATTGTGATTGTATGATTGTGATTGTATGATTGTGATTGTATGATTGTGATTGTATGATTGTGATTGTATGATTGTGATTGTATGATTGTGATTGTATGATTGTGATTGTATGATTGTGATTGTATGATTGTGATTGTATGATTGTGACTGTATGATTGTGATTGTATGATTGTGATTGTATGATTGTGATTGTATGATAGTGATTGTATGATTGTGATCGTATGATTGTGATCGTATAATTGTGATCGTATGATTGTGATCGTATGATTGTGATTGTATGATTGTGATTGTATGATTGTAATTGTATGATTGTGATTGTATGATTGTGATTGTATGATTGTAATTGTGAGATTTGATTGTATGATCGTGATTGTATGATTGTGATTGTATGATTGTGATTGTATGATTGTGATTGTATGATTGTGATCGTATGATTGTGGTTGTATAATTAAGGTTGTATGATTATTTCTGTATGATTGTGATTGTATGATTGCGGTTGTATGATTGTGATTGTATGATTGTGATTGTATGATTGTGATCGTATGATTGTGAATCTTTGATTGCGATTGTATGATTGTGATTGTATGATTGTGATTGTATGATTGTGATTGTATGATTGTGATTGTATGATTGTGATTGCATGATTGTAATTGTATGAATGTGATTGTATGACTGTGATTGTATGATTGTGATTGTATGATTGTGATTGTATGATTGGGATTGTATGATTGTGATTGTGTGATTGTGATTGTGAGATTGTGATTGTATGATCGTGATTGTATGATCGTGATTGTGAGATTGTGGTTGTATGATTGTGATTGTATGATTGTGATTGTATGATAGTAATTGTATGATTGTGATAGTATGATTGCGATTGTATGATTGTGATTGTATGATTGTGATTGTATGATTGTGATCGTATGATTGTGATTCTTTCATTGCGATTGTATGATTGTGATTGTATGATTGTGATTGTATGATTGTGATTGTATGATTGTGATTGTATGATTGTGATTGTATGATTATGATTGTATGATTATGATTGTATGATTGCGATTGCATGATAGTGATTGTATGATTGTGATTGTATGATTGTGATTGTATGATTGTGATTGTATGATTGCGATTGTGTGATTGTGATTGTATGATTGTGATTGTATGATAGTGATTGTATGATAGTGATTGTATGATTGTGATTGTATGATTGCGATTGTATGATTATGATTGAATGATTGTGATTGTATGACTGTGATTGTGTGATCGTGATTGTGAGATTGTGATTATATGATTTTGATTGTATGATGCTGATTGTATGATCGTGATTGTGAGATTGTGATTGTATGATTGTGATGGTATGATTGTGATTGTATGATTGTGATTGTATGATTGTGATTGTATGATTGTGATTGTATGATTGCGATTGTATGATTGTGATTGTATGATTGTGATTGTATGATATTGATTGTATGATAGTGATTGTATGATTGTGATTGTATGATTGTGATTGTATGATTGCGATTGTATGATTATGATTGAATGATTGTGATTGTATGACTGTGATTGTGTGATTGTGATTGTGAGGTTGTGATTGTATGATTGTGATTCTTTCATTGCGATTGTATGATTGTGATTGTATGATTGTGATTGTATGATTGTGATTGTATGATTGTGATCGTATGATTGTGGTTGTATAATTAAGGTTGTATGATTGTTTCTGTATGATTGTGATTGTATGATTGCGATTGTATGATTGTGATTGTATGATTGTGGTTGTATGATTGTGGTTGTATGATCGTGATTGCCTGATTGTGATTGTATGATTGTGATTGTATGATTGTGATTGTATGATTGTGATTGTATGATTGTGATTGTATGACTGTGATTGTATGATTGTGATTGTATGATTGTGATTGTATGATTGTGATTGTATGATTGTGATTGTATGATTGTGATCGTATGATTGTGGTTGTATAATTAAGGTTGTCTGATTGTTTCTGTATGATTGTGATTGTATGATTGCGATTGTATGATTGTGATTGTATGATTGTGATTGTATGATTGTGATTGTATGATTGTGATTGCATGATTGTGGTTGTATGATTGTGATTGTATGATTGTGATTGTATGATTGTGATTGTATGATTGTGATTCTTTCATTGCGATTGTACGATTGTGATTGTATGATTGTGATTGTATGATTGTGATTGTATGATTGTGATTGTATGATTGTGATCGTATGATTGTGGTTGTATAATTAAGGTTGTATGATTGTTTCTGTATGATTGTGGTTGTATAATTAAGGTTGTATGATTGTTTCTGTATGATTGTGATTGTATGATTGCGATTGTATGATCGTGATTGTGAGATTGTGATTGTGAGATTGTGATTGTATGATTGTGATTGAATGATTGTGATTGTGTGATAGTAATTGTATGATTGTGATTGTATGATTGTGATTGTATGATTGTGATTGCATGATAGTAATTGTATGATTGTGAATGTATGATCGTGATTGTGAGATTGTGATTGTATGATTGCGATTGTATGATTGTGATTGTATGATTGTGATTGTATGACTGTGATTGTAAGATTGTGATTGTGTGATTGCGATTGTATGATTGTGACTGTATAATTGTGATTGTATGATTGTGTTTGTATGATTGTGATTGTATGATTGTGATTGTATGATTGTGATCGTATGATTGTGATCGTATAATTGTGATCGTATGATTGTGATCGTATGATTGTGATTGTATGATTGTGATTGTATGATTGTGATTGTATGATTGTGATTGTCTGATTGTGACTGTTTGATTGTGATTGTATGATTGTGATTCTATGATTGTGATTGTTTGATTCTGATTGTATGATTGTTATTGTATGATTCTGATTGTATGATTGTGATTGTATGATTGTGATTGTATGATTGTGATTGTATGATTGTGATTGTATGATTGTGATTGTATGATTGTGATTCTTCCATTGCGATTGTATGATTGTGATTGCATGATTGTGATTGTATGATTGTGATTGTATGATTGTGATTGTATGATTGTGATCGTATGATTGTGGTTGTATAATTAAGGTTGTATGATTATTTCTGTATGATTGTGATTGTATGATTGCGGTTGTATGATTGTGATTGTATGATTGAGATTGTATGATTGTGATCGTATGATTGTGAATCTTTGATTGCGATTGTATGATTGTGATTGTATGATTGTGATTGTATGATTGTGATTGTATGATTGTGATTGTATGATTGTGATTGTATGATTGTGATTGTATGATTGTGATTGTATGATTGTGATTGTATGATTGTGATTGTATGATAGTGATTGTATGATTGTTTCTGTATGATTGTGATTGTATGATTGCGATTGTATGATTATGATTGTATAATTGTGATTGTATGATTGTGATTGAGTGATTGTGATTGCGAGATTTGATTGTATGATCGTGATTGTATGATCGTGATTGTGAGATTGTGATTGTATGATTGTGATTGAATGATTGTGATTGTATGATAGTAATTGTATGATTGTGATTGTATGATTGCGATTGTATGATTGTGATTGTATGATTGTGATTGTATGACTGTGATTGAATGATTGTGATTGTGTGATAGTAATTGTATGATTGTGATTGCATGATTGTGATTGTATGATTGTGATTGTATGATAGTAATTGTATGATTGTGATTGTATGATCGTGATTGTGAGATTGTGATTGTATGATTGCGATTGTATGATTGTGATTGTATGATTGTGATTGTATGATTGAGATTGTATGATTGTGATCGTATGATTGTGAATCTTTGATTGCGATTGTATGATTGTGATTGTATGATTGTGATTGTATGATTGTGATTGTATGATTGTGATTGTATGATTGTGATTGTATGATTGTGATTGTATGATTGTGATTGTATGATTGTGATTGTATGATTGTGATTGTATGATTGTGATTGTATGATTGTGATTGTATGATTGTGATTGTATGATTGTGATTGTATGATTGTGATTGTATGATTGTGATTGTATGATTGTGATTGTATGATTGTGATTGTATGATTGTGATTGTATGATTGTGATTGTATGATAGTGATTGTATGATTGTGATCGTATGATTGTGATCGTATAATTGTGATCGTATGATTGTGATCGTATGATTGTGATTGTATGATTGTGATTGTATGATTGTAATTGTATGATTGTGATTGTATGATTGTGATTGTATGATTGTAATTGTGAGATTTGATTGTATGATCGTGATTGTATGATTGTGATTGTATGATAGTGATTGTATGATTGTGATTGTATGATTGTGATTGTACGATAGTAATTGTATGATTGTGATAGTATGATTGCGATTGTATGATTGTGATTGTATGATTGTGATTGTATGATTGTGATCGTATGATTGTGATTGTATGATTGTGATTGTATGATTGTGATTGTATGATTGTGATTGTATGATTGTGATTGTATGATTGTGATTGCATGATTGTAATTGTATGAATGTGATTGTATGACTGTGATTGTATGATTGTGATTGTATGATTGTGATTGTATGATTGGGATTGTATGATTGTGATTGTGTGATTGTGATTGTGAGATTGTGATTGTATGATCGTGATTGTATGATCGTGATTGTGAGATTGTGGTTGTATGATTGTGATTGTATGATTGTGATTGTATGATAGTAATTGTATGATTGTGATAGTATGATTGCGATTGTATGATTGTGATTGTATGATTGTGATTGTATGATTGTGATTGTATGATTGTGATTGTATGATTGTGATTGTATGATTGTGATTGTATGATTGTGATTGTATGATTGTGATTGTATGATTGTGATTGTATGATTGTGATTGTATGATTGTGACTGTATGATTGTGATTGTATGATTGTGATTGTATGATTGTGATTGTATGATAGTGATTGTATGATTGTGATCGTATGATTGTGATCGTATAATTGTGATCGTATGATTGTGATCGTATGATTGTGATTGTATGATTGTGATTGTATGATTGTAATTGTATGATTGTGATTGTATGATTGTGATTGTATGATTGTAATTGTGAGATTTGATTGTATAATCGTGATTGTATGATTGTGATTGTATGATAGTGATTGTATGATTGTGATTGTATGATTGTGATTGTATGATTGTGATTGTATGATTGTGATTGTATGATTGTGATTGTATGATTGTGATTGCATGATTGTGATTGCATGATTGTGATTCCATGATTGTAATTGTATGATTGTGATTGTATGACTGTGATTGTATGATTGTGATTGTATGATTGTGATTGTATGATTGTGATTGTATGATTGTGATTGTATGATTGTGATTGTATGATTGTGATTGTATGATTGTGATTGTATGATTGTGATTGTATGATTGTGATTGTATGATTGTGATTGTATGATTGTGATTGTATGATTGTGATTGTATGATAGTGATTGTATGATTGTGATCGTATGATTGTGATCGTATAATTGTGATCGTATGATTGTGATCGTATGATTGTGATTGTATGATTGTGATTGTATGATTGTAATTGTATGATTGTGATTGTATGATTGTGATTGTATGATTGTAATTGTGAGATTTGATTGTATGATCGTGATTGTATGATTGTGATTGTATGATAGTGATTGTATGATTGTTTCTGTATGATTGTGATTGTATGATTGTGATTGTATGATTGTGATTGTATGATTGTGATTGTATGATTGTGATTGCATGATTGTGATTGCATGACTGTGATTCCATGATTGTAATTGTATGATTGTGATTGTATGACTGTGATTGTATGATTGTGATTGTATGATTGTGATTGTATGATAGTAATTGTATGATTGTGATAGTATGATTGCGATTGTATGATTGTGATTGTATGATTGTGATTGTATGATTGTGATCGTATGATTGTGATTGTATGATTGTGATTGTATGATTGTGATTGTATGATTGTGATTGCATGATTGTGATTGTATGATTGTGATTGTATGATTGTGATTGTATGATTGTGGTTGTATGATTGTGATTCTTTCATTGCGATTGTATGATTGTGATTGTATGATTGTGATTGTATGATTGTGATTGTATGATTGTGATTGTATGATTGTGATTGTATGATTGTGATCGTATGATTGTGGTTGTATAATTAAGGTTGTATGATTGTTTCTGTATGATTGTGATTGTATGATTGCGGTTGTATGATCGTGATTGTGAGATTGTGATTGTGAGATTGTGATTGTATGATTGTGATTGAATGATTGTGATTGTGTGATAGTAATTGTATGATTGTGATTGTATGATTGTGATCGTATGATTGTGATTCTATGATTGTGATTGTTTGATTCTGATTGTATGATTGTTATTGTATGATTCTGATTGTATGATTGTGATTGTATGATTGTGATTGTATGATTGTGATTGTATGATTGTGATTGTATGATTGTGATTGTATGATTGTGATTCTTTCATTGCGATTGTATGATTGTGATTGTATGAGTGTGATTGTATGATTGTGATTGTATGATTGTGATTGTATGATTGTGATCGTATGATTGTGGTTGTATAATTAAGGTTGTATGATTATTTCTGTATGATTGTGATTGTATGATTGCGGTTGTATGATTGTGATTGTATGATTGTGATTGTATGATTGTGATCGTATGATTGTGAATCTTTGATTGCGATTGTATGATTGTGATTGTATGATTGTGATTGTATGATTGTGATTGTATGATTGTGATTGCATGATTGTAATTGTATGAATGTGATTGTATGACTGTGATTGTATGATTGTGATTGTATGATTGTGATTGTATGATTGGGATTGTATGATTGTGATTGTGTGATTGTGATTGTGAGATTGTGATTGTATGATCGTGATTGTATGATCGTGATTGTGAGATTGTGGTTGTATGATTGTGATTGTATGATTGTGATTGTATGATAGTAATTGTATGATTGTGATAGTATGATTGCGATTGTATGATTGTGATTGTATGATTGTGATTGTATGATTGTGATTGTATGATTGTGATCGTATGATTGTGATTCTTTCATTGCGATTGTATGATTGTGATTGTATGATTGTGATTGTATGATTGTGATTGTATGATTGTGATTGTATGATTGTGATTGTATGATTATGATTGTATGATTGTGATTGCATGATAGTGATTGTATGATTGTGATTGTATGATTGTGATTGTATGATTGTGATTGTATGATTGCGATTGTGTGATTGTGATTGTATGATTGTGATTGTATGATAGTGATTGTATGATAGTGATTGTATGATTGTGATTGTATGATTGCGATTGTATGATTATGATTGAATGATTGTGATTGTATGACTGTGATTGTGTGATCGTGATTGTGAGATTGTGATTGTATGATTTTGATTGTATGATGGTGATTGTATGATCGTGATTGTGAGATTGTGATTGTATGATTGTGATGGTATGATTGTGGTTGTATGATTGTGATTGTATGATTGTGATTCTTTCATTGCGATTGTATGATTGTGATTGTATGATTATGGTTGTATGATTGTGATTGTATGATTGTGATTCTTTCATTGCGATTGTATGATTGTGATTGTATGATTGTGATTGTATGATTGTGATTGTATGATTGTGATCGTATGATTGTGGTTGTATAATTAAGGTTGTCTGATTGTTTCTGTATGATTGTGATTGTATGATTGCGATTGTATGATTGTGATTGTATGATTGTGATTGTATGATTGTGATTGTATGATTGTGATTGCATGATTGTGATTGTATGATTGTGATTGTATGATTGTGATTGTATGATTGTGGTTGTATGATTGTGATTGTATGATTGTGATTCTTTCATTGCGATTGTATGATTGTGATTGTATGATTGTGATTGTATGATTGTGATTGTATGATTGTGATCGTATGATTGTGGTTGTATAATTAAGGTTGTATGATTGTTTCTGTATGATTGTGATTGTATGATTGCGATTGTATGATCGTGATTGTGAGATTGTGATTGTGAGATTGTGATTGTATGATTGTGATTGAATGATTGTGATTGTGTGATAGTAATTGTATGATTGTGATTGTATGATTGTGATTGTATGATTGTGATTGTATGATTGTGATTGTATGATTGTGATTGTATGATAGTAATTGTATGATTGTGATTGTATGATCGTGATTGCGAGATTGTGATTGTATGATTGCGATTGTATGATTGTGATTGTATGATTGTGATTGTATGACTGTGATTGTAAGATTGTGATTGTGTGATTGCGATTGTATCATTGTGACTGTATAATTGTGATTGTATGACTGTGATTGTATGATTGTGATTGTATGATTGTGATTGTATGATTGTGATTGTATGATAGTGATTGTATGATTGTTTCTGTATGATTGTGATTGTATGATTGCGATTGTATTATTATGATTGTATGATTGGGATTGTATGATTGTGATTGTGTGATTGTGATTGTGAGATTGTGATTGTATGATCGTGATTGTATGATCGTGATTGTGAGATTGTGATTGTATGATTGTGATTGTATGATAGTGATTGTATGATAGTGATTGTATGATTGTGATTGTATGATTGCGATTGTATGATTATGATTGAATGATTGTGATCGTATGACTGTGATTGTGTGATCGTGATTGTGAGATTGTGATTGTATGATTATGATTGAATGATTGTGATTGTATGACTGTGATTGTGTGATTGTGATTGTGAGATTGTGATTGTATGATTGTGATTCTTTCATTGCGATTGTATGATTGTGATTGTATGATTGTGATTGTATGATTGTGATTGTATGATTGTGATTGTATGATTGCGATTGTGTGATTGTGATTGTATGATTGTGATTGTATGATTGTGATTGTATGATTGTGATTGTATGATTGTGATTGTATGATTGTGATTGTATGATTGCGATTGTATGATTGTGATTGTATGATTGTGATTGTATGATAGTGATTGTATGATAGTGATTGTATGATTGTGATTGTATGATTGTGATTGTATGATTGCGATTGTATGATTATGATTGAATGATTGTGATTGTATGACTGTGATTGTGTGATTGTGATTGTGAGATTGTGATTGTATGATTGTGATTCTTTCATTGCGATTGTATGATTGTGATTGTATGATTGTGATTGTATGATTGTGATTGTATGATTGTGATCGTATGATTGTGGTTGTATAATTAAGGTTGTATGATTGTTTCTGTATGATTGTGGTTGTATGATTGCGATTGTATGATTGTGATTGTATGATTGTGATTGTATGATTGTGGTTGTATGATTGTGATTGTATGACTGTGATTTTATGATTGTGATTGTATGATTGTGATTGTATGATTGTGATTGTATGATTGTGATCGTATGATTGTGGTTGTATAATTAAGGTTGTCTGATTGTTTCTGTATGATTGTGATTGTATGATTGCGATTGTATGATTGTGATTGTATGATTGTGATTGTATGATAGTAATTGTATGATTGTGATTGTATGATCGTGATTGTGAGATTGTGATTGTATGATTGCGATTGTATGATTGTGATTGTATGATTGTGATTGTATGACTGTGATTGTAAGATTGTGATTGTGTGATTGCGATTGTATGATTGTGACTGTATAATTGTGATTGTATGATTGTGTTTGTATGATTGTGATTGTATGATTGTGATTGTATGATTGTGATCGTATGATTGTGATCGTATAATTGTGATCGTATGATTGTGATCGTATGATTGTGATTGTATGATTGTGATTGTATGATTGTAATTGTATGATTGTGATTGTATGATTGTGATTGTATGATTGTGACTGTTTGATTGTGATTGTATGATTGTGATTCTATGATTGTGATTGTTTCATTCTGTTTGTATGATTGCTATTGTATGATTCTGATTGTATGATTGTGATTGTATGATTGTGATTGTATGATTGTGATTGTATGATTGTGATTGTATGATTGTGATTCTTCCATTGCGATTGTATGATTGCGATTGTATGAATGTGATTGTATGATTGTGATTGTATGATTGTGATTGTATGATTGTGATCGTATGATTGTGATTCTATGATTGTGATTGTTTGATTCTGATTGTATGATTGTTATTGTATGATTCTGATTGTATGATTGTGATTGTATGATTGTGATTGTATGATTGTGATTGTATGATTGTGATTGTATGATTGTGATTCTTTCATTGCGATTGTATGATTGTGATTGTATGATTGTGATTGTATGATTGTGATTGTATGATTGTGATCGTATGATTGTGGTTGTATAATTAAGGTTGTATGATTATTTCTGTATGATTGTGATTGTATGATTGCGGTTGTATGATTGTGATTGTATGATTGTGATCGTATGATTGTGAATCTTTGATTGCGATTGTATGATTGTGATTGTATGATTGTGATTGTATGATTGTGATTGTATGATTGTGATTGCATGATTGTAATTGTATGAATGTGATTGTATGACTGTGATTGTATGATTGTGATTGTATGATTGTGATTGTATGATTGGGATTGTATGATTGTGATTGTGTGATTGTGATTGTGAGATTGTGATTGTATGATCGTGATTGTATGATCGTGATTGTGAGATTGTGGTTGTATGATTGTGATTGTATGATTGTGATTGTATGATAGTAATTGTATGATTGTGATAGTATGATTGCGATTGTATGATTGTGATTGTATGATTGTGATTGTATGATTGTGATCGTATGATTGTGATTCTTTCATTGCGATTGTATGATTGTGATTGTATGATTGTGATTGTATGATTGTGATTGTATGATTGTGATTGTATGATAGTGATTGTATGATTGTTTCTGTATGATTGTGATTGTATGATTGCGATTGTATGATTATGATTGTATAATTGTGATTGTATGGTTGTAATTGTATGATTGTGATTGTATGATTGTGATTGTATGATTGTGACTGTTTGATTGCGATTGTATGATTGTGATTCTATGATTGTGATTGTTTCATTCTGATTGTATGATTGTTATTGTATGATTCTGATTGTATGATTGTGATTGTATGATTGTGATTGTATGATTGTGATTGTATGATTGTGATTCTTCCATTGCGATTGTATGATTGTGATTGTATGATTGTGATTGTATGATTGTGATTGTATGATTGTGATCGTATGATTGTGGTTGTATAATTAAGGTTGTATGATTATTTCTGTATGATTGTGATTGTATGATTGCGGTTGTATGTGATTGTGAGATTGTGATTGTGAGATTGTGATTGTGAGATTGTGATTGTATGATTGTGATTGAATGATTGTGATTGTGTGATAGTAATTGTATGATTGTGGTTGTATGATTGTGATTGTATGATTGTGATTGTATGATAGTAATTGTATGATTGTGATAGTATGATTGTGTTTGTATGATTGTGATTGTATGATTGTGATTGTATGATTGTGATCGTATGATTGTGATCGTATAATTGTGATCGTATGATTGTGATCGTATGATTGTGATTGTATGATTGTGATTGTATGATTGTAATTGTATGATTGTGATTGTATGATTGTGATTGTATGATTGTGACTGTTTGATTGTGATTGTATGATTGTGATTCTATGATTGTGATTGTTTCATTCTGTTTGTATGATTGCTATTGTATGATTCTGATTGTATGATTGTGATTGTATGATTGTGATTGTATGATTGTGATTGTATGATTGTGATTGTATGATTGTGATTCTTCCATTGCGATTGTATGATTGCGATTGTATGAATGTGATTGTATGATTGTGATTGTATGATTGTGATTGTATGATTGTGATCGTATGATTGTGATTCTATGATTGTGATTGTTTGATTCTGATTGTATGATTGTTATTGTATGATTCTGATTGTATGATTGTGATTGTATGATTGTGATTGTATGATTGTGATTGTATGATTGTGATTGTATGATTGTGATTCTTTCATTGCGATTGTATGATTGTGATTGTATGATTGTGATTGTATGATTGTGATTGTATGATTGTGATCGTATGATTGTGGTTGTATAATTAAGGTTGTATGATTATTTCTGTATGATTGTGATTGTATGATTGCGGTTGTATGATTGTGATTGTATGATTGTGATCGTATGATTGTGAATCTTTGATTGCGATTGTATGATTGTGATTGTATGATTGTGATTGTATGATTGTGATTGTATGATTGTGATTGCATGATTGTAATTGTATGAATGTGATTGTATGACTGTGATTGTATGATTGTGATTGTATGATTGTGATTGTATGATTGGGATTGTATGATTGTGATTGTGTGATTGTGATTGTGAGATTGTGATTGTATGATCGTGATTGTATGATCGTGATTGTGAGATTGTGGTTGTATGATTGTGATTGTATGATTGTGATTGTATGATAGTAATTGTATGATTGTGATAGTATGATTGCGATTGTATGATTGTGATTGTATGATTGTGATTGTATGATTGTGATCGTATGATTGTGATTCTTTCATTGCGATTGTATGATTGTGATTGTATGATTGTGATTGTATGATTGTGATTGTATGATTGTGATTGTATGATAGTGATTGTATGATTGTTTCTGTATGATTGTGATTGTATGATTGCGATTGTATGATTATGATTGTATAATTGTGATTGTATGGTTGTAATTGTATGATTGTGATTGTATGATTGTGATTGTATGATTGTGACTGTTTGATTGCGATTGTATGATTGTGATTCTATGATTGTGATTGTTTCATTCTGATTGTATGATTGTTATTGTATGATTCTGATTGTATGATTGTGATTGTATGATTGTGATTGTATGATTGTGATTGTATGATTGTGATTGTATGATTGTGATTCTTCCATTGCGATTGTATGATTGTGATTGTATGATTGTGATTGTATGATTGTGATTGTATGATTGTGATCGTATGATTGTGGTTGTATAATTAAGGTTGTATGATTATTTCTGTATGATTGTGATTGTATGATTGCGGTTGTATGTGATTGTGAGATTGTGATTGTGAGATTGTGATTGTGAGATTGTGATTGTATGATTGTGATTGAATGATTGTGATTGTGTGATAGTAATTGTATGATTGTGATTGCATGATTGTGATTGTATGATTGTGATTGTATGATAGTAATTGTATGATTGTGATTGTATGATCGTGATTGTGAGATTGTGATTGTATGATTGCGATTGTATGATTGTGATTGTATGATTGTGATTGTATGATTGAGATTGTATGATTGTGATCGTATGATTGTGAATCTTTGATTGCGATTGTATGATTGTGATTGTATGATTGTGATTGCATGATTGTGATTGTATGATAGTGATTGTATGATTGTTTCTGTATGATTGTGATTGTATGATTGCGATTGTATGATTATGATTGTATAATTGTGATTGTATGGTTGTAATTGTATGATTGTGATTGTATGATTGTGATTGTATGATTGTGACTGTTTGATTGCGATTGTATGATTGTGATTCTATGATTGTGATTGTTTCATTCTGATTGTATGATTGTTATTGTATGATTCTGATTGTATGATTGTGATTGTATGATTGTGATTGTATGATTGTGATTGTATGATTGTGATTCTTCCATTGCGATTGTATGATTGTGATTGTATGATTGTGATTGTATGATTGTGATTGTATGATTGTGATCGTATGATTGTGGTTGTATAATTAAGGTTGTATGATTATTTCTGTATGATTGTGATTGTATGATTGCGGTTGTATGTGATTGTGAGATTGTGATTGTGAGATTGTGATTGTGAGATTGTGATTGTATGATTGTGATTGAATGATTGTGATTGTGTGATAGTAATTGTATGATTGTGATTGCATGATTGTGATTGTATGATTGTGATTGTATGATAGTAATTGTATGATTGTGATTGTATGATCGTGATTGTGAGATTGTGATTGTATGATTGCGATTGTATGATTGTGATTGTATGATTGTGATTGTATGATTGAGATTGTATGATTGTGATCGTATGATTGTGAATCTTTGATTGCGATTGTATGATTGTGATTGTATGATTGTGATTGCATGATTGTGATTGCATGATTGTGATTGCATGATTGTGATTCCATGATTCTAATTGTATGATTGTGATTGTATGACTGTGATTGTATGATTGTGATTGTATGATTGTGATTGTATGATAGTAATTGTATGATTGTGATAGTATGATTGCGATTGTATGATTGTGATTGTATGATTGTGATTGTATGATTGTGATCGTATGATTGTGATTGTATGATTGTGATTGTATGATTGTGATTGTATGATTGTGATTGCATGATTGTGATTGTATGATTGTGATTGTATGATTGTGATTGTATGATTGTGGTTGTATGATTGTGATTCTTTCTTTGCGATTGTATGATTGTGATTGTATGATTGTGATTGTATGATTGTGATTGTATGATTGTGATCGTATGATTGTGGTTGTATAATTAAGGTTGTATGATTGTTTCTGTATGATTGTGATTGTATGATTGCGGTTGTATGATCGTGATTGTGAGATTGTGATTGTGAGATTGTGATTGTATGATTGTGATTGAATGATTGTGATTGTGTGATAGTAATTGTATGATTGTGATTGTATGATTGTGATTGTATGATTGTGATCGTATGATTGTGATTCTATGATTGTGATTGTTTGATTCTGATTGTATGATTGTTATTGTATGATTCTGATTGTATGATTGTGATTGTATGATTGTGATTGTATGATTGTGATTGTATGATTGTGATTGTATGATTGTGATTCTTTCATTGCGATTGTATGATTGTGATTGTATGATTCTGATTGTATGATTGTGATCGTATGATTGTGGTTGTATAATTAAGGTTGTATGATTATTTCTGTATGATTGTGATTGTATGATTGCGGTTGTATGATTGTGATTGTATGATTGTGATTGTATGATAGTAATTGTATGATTGTGATAGTATGATTGCGATTGTATGATTGTGATTGTATGATTGTGATTGTATGATTGTGATCGTATGATTGTGATTCTTTCATTGCGATTGTATGATTGTGATTGTATGATTGTGATTGTATGATTGTGATTGTATGATTGTGATTGTATGATTGTGATTGTATGATTGTGATTGTATGATTATGATTGTATGATTGTGATTGCATGATAGTGATTGTATGATTGTGATTGTATGATTGTGATTGTATGATTGTGATTGTATGATTGCGATTGTGTGATTGTGATTGTATGATTGTGATTGTATGATAGTGATTGTATGATAGTGATTGTATGATTGTGATTGTATGATTGCGATTGTATGATTATGATTGAATGATTGTGATTGTATGACTGTGATTGTGTGATCGTGATTGTGAGATTGTGATTGTATGATTTTGATTGTATGATGGTGATTGTATGATCGTGATTGTGAGATTGTGATTGTATGATTGTGATGGTATGATTGTGATTGTATGATTGTGATTGTATGATTGTGATTGTATGATTGTGATTGTATGATTGCGATTGTATGATTGTGATTGTATGATTGTGATTGTATGATATTGATTGTATGATAGTGATTGTATGATTGTGATTGTATGATTGTGATTGTATGATTGCGATTGTATGATTATGATTGAATGATTGTGATTGTATGACTGTGATTGTGTGATTGTGATTGTGAGGTTGTGATTGTATGATTGTGATTCTTTCATTGCGATTGTATGATTGTGATTGTATGATTGTGATTGTATGATTGTGATTGTATGATTGTGATCGTATGATTGTGGTTGTATAATTAAGGTTGTATGATTGTTTCTGTATGATTGTGATTGTATGATTGCGATTGTATGATTGTGATTGTATGATTGTGATTGTATGATTGTGGTTGTATGATCGTGATTGCCTGATTGTGATTGTATGATTGTGATTGTATGATTGTGATTGTATGATTGTGATTGTATGATTGTGATTGTATGACTGTGATTGTATGATTGTGATTGTATGATTGTGATTGTATGATTGTGATTGTATGATTGTGATTGTATGATTGTGATTGTATGATTGTGATCGTATGATTGTGGTTGTATAATTAAGGTTGTCTGATTGTTTCTGTATGATTGTGATTGTATGATTGCGATTGTATGATTGTGATTGTATGATTGTGATTGTATGATTGTGATTGTATGATTGTGATTGCATGATTGTGATTGTATGATTGTGATTGTATGATTGTGATTGTATGATTGTGATTGTATGATTGTGATTCTTTCATTGCGATTGTATGATTGTGATTGTATGATTGTGATTGTATGATTGTGATTGTATGATTGTGATTGTATGATTGTGATCGTATGATTGTGGTTGTATAATTAAGGTTGTATGATTATTTCTGTATGATTGTGATTGTATGATTGCGGTTGTATGATTATGATTGTATAATTGTGATTGTATGATTGTGATTGTGTGATTGTGATTGCGAGATTTGATTGTATGATCGTGATTGTGAGATTGTGATTGTATGATTGTGATTGAATGATTGTGATTGTATGATAGTAATTGTATGATTGTGATTGTATGATTGTGATTGTATGATTGTGATTGTATGATTGTGATTGTATGATTGTGATTGTATGATTGTGATTGTATGATTGTGATTGTATGATTGTGATTGTATGATTGTGATTGTATGATTGTGATTGTATGATTGTGATTGTATGATTGTGATTGTATGATTGTGATTGTATGATAGTGATTGTATGATTGTGATCGTATGATTGTGATCGTATAATTGTGATCGTATGATTGTGATCGTATGATTGTGATTGTATGATTGTGATTGTATGATTGTAATTGTATGATTGTGATTGTATGATTGTGATTGTATGATTGTAATTGTGAGATTTGATTGTATGATCGTGATTGTATGATTGTGATTGTATGATAGTGATTGTATGATTGTTTCTGTATGATTGTGATTGTATGATTGTGATTGTATGATTGTGATTGTATGATTGTGATTGCATGATTGTGATTGCATGATTGTGATTCCATGATTGTAATTGTATGATTGTGATTGTATGACTGTGATTGTATGATTGTGATTGTATGATTGTGATTGTATGATAGTAATTTTATGATTGTGATAGTATGATTGCGATTGTATGATTGTGATTGTATGATTGTGATCGTATGATTGTGATTGTATGATTGTGATTGTATGATTGTGATTGTATGATTGTGATTGCATGATTGTGATTGTATGATTGTGATTGTATGATTGTGATTGTATGATTGTGGTTGTATGATTGTGATTCTTTCATTGCGATTGTATGATTGTGATTGTATGATTGTGATTGTATGATTGTGATTGTATGATTGTGATTGTATGATTGTGATTGTATGATTGTGATTGTATGATTGTGATCGTATGATTGTGGTTGTATAATTAAGGTTGTATGATTGTTTCTGTATGATTGTGATTGTATGATTGCGGTTGTATGATCGTGATTGTGAGATTGTGATTGTGAGATTGTGATTGTATGATTGTGATTGAATGATTGTGATTGTGTGATAGTAATTGTATGATTGTGATTGTATGATTGTGATTGTATGATTGTGATCGTATGATTGTGATTCTATGATTGTGATTGTTTGATTCTGATTGTATGATTGTTATTGTATGATTCTGATTGTATGATTGTGATTGTATGATTGTGATTGTATGATTGTGATTGTATGATTGTGATTGTATGATTGTGATTCTTTCATTGCGATTGTATGATTGTGATTGTATGATTGTGATTGTATGATTGTGATTGTATGATTGTGATCGTATGATTGTGGTTGTATAATTAAGGTTGTATGATTATTTCTGTATGATTGTGATTGTATGATTGCGGTTGTATGATTGTGATTGTATGATTGTGATTGTATGATTGTGATCGTATGATTGTGAATCTTTGATTGCGATTGTATGATTGTGATTGTATGATTGTGATTGTATGATTGTGATTGTATGATTGTGATTGCATGATTGTAATTGTATGAATGTGATTGTATGACTGTGATTGTATGATTGTGATTGTATGATTGTGATTGTATGATTGGGATTGTATGATTGTGATTGTGTGATTGTGATTGTGAGATTGTGATTGTATGATCGTGATTGTATGATCGTGATTGTGAGATTGTGGTTGTATGATTGTGATTGTATGATTGTGATTGTATGATAGTAATTGTATGATTGTGATAGTATGATTGCGATTGTATGATTGTGATTGTATGATTGTGATTGTATGATTGTGATTGTATGATTGCGATTGTATGATTATGATTGAATGATTGTGATTGTATGACTGTGATTGTGTGATTGTGATTGTGAGGTTGTGATTGTATGATTGTGATTCTTTCATTGCGATTGTATGATTGTGATTGTATGATTGTGATTGTATGATTGTGATTGTATGATTGTGATTGTATGATTATGATTGTATGATTGTGATTGCATGATAGTGATTGTATGATTGTGATTGTATGATTGTGATTGTATGATTGTGATTGTATGATTGCGATTGTGTGATTGTGATTGTATGATTGTGATTGTATGATAGTGATTGTATGATAGTGATTGTATGATTGTGATTGTATGATTGCGATTGTATGATTATGATTGAATGATTGTGATTGTATGACTGTGATTGTGTGATCGTGATTGTGAGATTGTGATTGTATGATTTTGATTGTATGATGGTGATTGTATGATCGTGATTGTGAGATTGTGATTGTATGATTGTGATGGTATGATTGTGATTGTATGATTGTGATTGTATGATTGTGATTGTATGATTGTGATTGTATGATTGCGATTGTATGATTGTGATTGTATGATTGTGATTGTATGATATTGATTGTATGATAGTGATTGTATGATTGTGATTGTATGATTGTGATTGTATGATTGCGATTGTATGATTATGATTGAATGATTGTGATTGTATGACTGTGATTGTGTGATTGTGATTGTGAGGTTGTGATTGTATGATTGTGATTCTTTCATTGCGATTGTATGATTGTGATTGTATGATTGTGATTGTATGATTGTGATTGTATGATTGTGATCGTATGATTGTGGTTGTATAATTAAGGTTGTATGATTGTTTCTGTATGATTGTGATTGTATGATTGCGATTGTATGATTGTGATTGTATGATTGTGATTGTATGATTGTGGTTGTATGATCGTGATTGCCTGATTGTGATTGTATGATTGTGATTGTATGATTGTGATTGTATGATTGTGATTGTATGATTGTGATTGTATGATTGTGATTGTATGACTGTGATTGTATGATTGTGATTGTATGATTGTGATTGTATGATTGTGATTGTATGATTGTGATTGTATGATTGTGATCGTATGATTGTGGTTGTATAATTAAGGTTGTCTGATTGTTTCTGTATGATTGTGATTGTATGATTGCGATTGTATGATTGTGATTGTATGATTGTGATTGTATGATTGTGATTGTATGATTGTGATTGCATGATTGTGATTGTATGATTGTGATTGTATGATTGTGATTGTATGATTGTGATTGTATGATTGTGATTCTTTCATTGCGATTGTATGATTGTGATTGTATGATTGTGATTGTATGATTGTGATCGTATGATTGTGGTTGTATAATTAAGGTTGTCTGATTGTTTCTGTATGATTGTGATTGTATGATTGCGATTGTATGATTGTGATTGTATGATTGTGATTGTATGATTGTGATTGTGTGATTGTGATTGCATGATTGTGATTGTATGATTGTGATTGTATGATTGTGATTGTATGATTGTGATTGTATGATTGTGATTCTTTCATTGCGATTGTATGATTGTGATTGTATGATTGTGATTGTATGATTGTGATTGTATGATTGTGATTGTATGATTGTGATCGCATGATTGTGGTTGTATAATTAAGGTTGTATGATTGTTTCTGTATGATTGTGATTGTATGATTGCGATTGTATGATCGTGATTGTGAGATTGTGATTGTGAGATTGTGATTGTATGATCGTGATTGTATGATTGTGGTTGTATGATCGTGATTGCCTGATTGTGATTGTATGATTGTGATTGTATGATTGTGATTGTATGATTGTTTCTGTATGATTGTGATTGTATGATTGTGATTGTATGATTGTGATTCTTTCATTGCGATTGTATGATTGTGATCGTATGATTGCGATTGTATGATTGTGATTGTATGATTGTGATTGTATGATTGAGATTGTATGATTGAGATTGTATGATTGTGATCGTATGATTGTGAATCTTTGATTGCGATTGTATGATTGTGATTGTATGATTGTGATTGTATGATTGTGATTGTATGATTGTGATTGTATGATTGTGATTGTATGATTGTGATTGTATGATTGTGATTGTATGATTGTGATTGTATGATTGTGATTGTATGATTGTGATTGTATGATTGTGATTGTATGATTGTGATTGTATGATTGTGATTGTATGATTGTGATTGTATGATAGTGATTGTATGATTGTGATCGTATGATTGTGATCGTATAATTGTGATCGTATGATTGTGATCGTATGATTGTGATTGTATGATTGTGATCGTATGATTGTAATTGTATGATTGTGATTGTATGATTGTGATTGTATGATTGTAATTGTGAGATTTGATTGTATGATCGTGATTGTATGATTGTGATTGTATGATAGTGATTGTATGATTGTTTCTGTATGATTGTGATTGTATGATTGTGATTGTATGATTGTGATTGTATGATTGTGATTGCATGATTGTGATTGCATGATTGTGATTCCATGATTGTAATTGTATGATTGTGATTGTATGACTGTGATTGTATGATTGTGATTGTATGATTGTGATTGTATGATAGTAATTGTATGATTGTGATAGTATGATTGCGATTGTATGATTGTGATTGTATGATTGTGATTGTATGATTGTGATCGTATGATTGTGATTGTATGATTGTGATTGTATGATTGTGATTGTATGATTGTGATTGTATGATTGTGATTGTATGATTGTGATTGCATGATTGTAATTGTATGAATGTGATTGTATGACTGTGATTGTATGATTGTGATTGTATGATTGTGATTGTATGATTGGGATTGTATGATTGTGATTGTGTGATTGTGATTGTGAGATTGTGATTGTATGATCGTGATTGTATGATCGTGATTGTGAGATTGTGGTTGTATGATTGTGATTGTATGATTGTGATTGTATGATAGTAATTGTATGATTGTGATAGTATGATTGCGATTGTATGATTGTGATTGTATGATTGTGATTGTATGATTGTGATCGTATGATTGTGATTCTTTCATTGCGATTGTATGATTGTGATTGTATGATTGTGATTGCATGATTGTGATTCCATGATTGTAATTGTATGATTGTGATTGTATGACTGTGATTGTATGATTGTGATTGTATGATTGTGATTGTATGATAGTAATTGTATGATTGTGATAGTATGATTGCGATTGTATGATTGTGATTGTATGATTGTGATTGTATGATTGTGATCGTATGATTGTGATTGTATGATTGCGATTGTATGATTGTGATTGTATGATTGTGATTGTATGATTGTGATTGTATGATTGTGATTGTATGATTGTGATTGTATGATTGTGATTGTATGATTGTGATTGTATGATTGTGATTGTATGATTGTGATTGTATGATTGTGATTGTATGATTGTGATTGTATGATTGTGATTGTATGATTGTGATTGTATGATTGTGATTGTATGATTGTGATTGTATGATTGTGATTGTATGATTGTGATTGTATGATTGTGATTGTATGATTGTGATTGTATGATAGTGATTGTATGATTGTGATCGTATGATTGTGATCGTATAATTGTGATCGTATGATTGTGATCGTATGATTGTGATTGTATGATTGTGATTGTATGATTGTAATTGTATGATTGTGATTGTATGATTGTGATTGTATGATTGTAATTGTGAGATTTGATTGTATGATCGTGATTGTATGATTGTGATTGTATGATAGTGATTGTATGATTGTTTCTGTATGATTGTGATTGTATGATTGTGATTGTATGATTGTGATTGTATGATTGTGATTGCATGATTGTGATTGCATGATTGTGATTCCATGATTGTAATTGTATGATTGTGATTGTATGACTGTGATTGTATGATTGTGATTGTATGATTGTGATTGTATGATAGTAATTGTATGATTGTGATAGTATGATTGCGATTGTATGATTGTGATTGTATGATAGTGATTGTATGATTGTGATCGTATGATTGTGATTGTATGATTGTGATTGTATGATTGTGATTGTATGATTGTGATTGCATGATTGTGATTGTATGATTGTGATTGTATGATTGTGATTGTATGATTGTGGTTGTATGATTGTGATTCTTTCATTGCGATTGTATGATTGTGATTGTATGATTGTGATTGTATGATTGTGATTGTATGATTGTGATTGTATGATTGTGATTGTATGATTGTGATTGTATGATTGTGGTTGTATAATTAAGGTTGTATGATTGTTTCTGTATGATTGTGATTGTATGATTGCGGTTGTATGATCGTGATTGTGAGATTGTGATTGTGAGATTGTGATTGTGAGATTGTGATTGTATGATTGTGATTGAATGATTGTGATTGTGTGATAGTAATTGTATGATTGTGATTGTATGATTGTGATTGTATGATTGTGATCGTATGATTGTGATTCTATGATTGTGATTGTTTGATTCTGATTGTATGATTGTTATTGTATGATTCTGATTGTATGATTGTGATTGTATGATTGTGATTGTATGATTGTGATTGTATGATTGTGATTGTATGATTGTGATTCTTTCATTGCGATTGTATGATTGTGATTGTATGATTGTGATTGTATGATTGTGATTGTATGATTGTGATTGTATGATTGTGGTTGTATAATTAAGGTTGTATGATTATTTCTGTTTGATTGTGATTGTATGATTGCGGTTGTATGATTGTGATTGTATGATTGTGATTGTATGATTGTGATCGTATGATTGTGAATCTTTGATTGCGATTGTATGATTGTGATTGTATGATTGTGATTGTATGATTGTGATTGTATGATTGTGATTGCATGATTGTAATTGTATGAATGTGATTGTATGACTGTGATTGTATGATTGTGATTGTATGATTGTGATTGTATGATTGTGATTGTATGATTGGGATTGTATGATTGTGATTGTGTGATTGTGATTGTGAGATTGTGATTGTATGATCGTGATTGTGAGATTGTGGTTGTATGATTGTGATTGTATGATTGTGATTGTATGATAGTAATTGTATGATTGTGATAGTATGATTGCGATTGTATGATTGTGATTGTATGATTGTGATTGTATGATTGTGATCGTATGATTGTGATTCTTTCATTGCGATTGTATGATTGTGATTGTATGATTGTGATTGTATGATTGTGATTGTATGATTGTGATTGTATGATTGTGATTGTATGATTGTGATTGTATGATTATGATTGTATGATTGTGATTGCATGATAGTGATTGTATGATTGTGATTGTATGATTGTGATTGTATGATTGTGATTGTATGATTGCGATTGTGTGATTGTGATTGTATGATTGTGATTGTATGATAGTGATTGTATGATAGTGATTGTATGATTGTGATTGTATGATTGCGATTGTATGATTATGATTGAATGATTGTGATTGTATGACTGTGATTGTGTGATCGTGATTGTGAGATTGTGATTGTATGATTTTGATTGTATGATGGTGATTGTATGATCGTGATTGTGAGATTGTGATTGTATGATTGTGATGGTATGATTGTGATTGTATGATTGTGATTGTATGATTGTGATTGTATGATTGTGATTGTATGATTGCGATTGTATGATTGTGATTGTATGATTGTGATTGTATGATATTGATTGTATGATAGTGATTGTATGATTGTGATTGTATGATTGTGATTGTATGATTGCGATTGTATGATTATGATTGAATGATTGTGATTGTATGACTGTGATTGTGTGATTGTGATTGTGAGGTTGTGATTGTATGATTGTGATTCTTTCATTGCGATTGTATGATTGTGATTGTATGATTGTGATTGTATGATTGTGATTGTATGATTGTGATTGTATGATTGTGATTGTATGATTGTGATCGTATGATTGTGGTTGTATAATTAAGGTTGTATGATTGTTTCTGTATGATTGTGATTGTATGATTGCGATTGTATGATTATGATTGTATGATTGTGATTGTATGATTGTGGTTGTATGATCGTGATTGCCTGATTGTGATTGTATGATTGTGATTGTATGATTGTGATTGTATGATTGTGATTGTATGATTGTGATTGTATGATTGTGATTGTATGATTATGATTGTATGATTGTGATTGCATGATAGTGATTGTATGATTGTGATTGTATGATTGTGATTGTATGATTGTGATTGTATGATTGTGATTGTATGATTGCGATTGTGTGATTGTGATTGTATGATTGTGATTGTATGATAGTGATTGTATGATAGTGATTGTATGATTGTGATTGTATGATTGCGATTGTATGATTATGATTGAATGATTGTGATTGTATGACTGTGATTGTGTGATCGTGATTGTGAGATTGTGATTGTATGATTTTGATTGTATGATGGTGATTGTATGATCGTGATTGTGAGATTGTGATTGTATGATTGTGATGGTATGATTGTGATTGTATGATTGTGATTGTATGATTGTGATTGTATGATTGTGATTGTATGATTGCGATTGTATGATTGTGATTGTATGATTGTGATTGTATGATATTGATTGTATGATAGTGATTGTATGATTGTGATTGTATGATTGTGATTGTATGATTGCGATTGTATGATTATGATTGAATGATTGTGATTGTATGACTGTGATTGTGTGATTGTGATTGTGAGGTTGTGATTGTATAATTGTGATTCTTTCATTGCGATTGTATGATTGTGATTGTATGATTGTGATTGTATGATTGTGATTGTATGATTGTGATTGTATGATTGTGATTGTAAGTTGTGATCGTATGATTGTGGTTGTATAATTAAGGTTGTATGATTGTTTCTGTATGATTGTGATTGTATGATTGCGATTGTATGATTGTGATTGTATGATTGTGATTGTATGATTGTGGTTGTATGATCGTGATTGCCTGATTGTGATTGTATGATTGTGATTGTATGATTGTGATTGTATGATTGTGATTGTATGACTGTGATTGTATGATTGTGATTGTATGATTGTGATTGTATGATTGTGATTGTATGATTGTGATTGTATGATTGTGATCGTATGATTGTGGTTGTATAATTAAGGTTGTCTGATTGTTTCTGTATGATTGTGATTGTATGATTGCGATTGTATGATTGTGATTGTATGATTGTGATTGTATGATTGTGATTGTATGATTGTGATTGTATGATTGTGATTGCATGATTGTGATTGTATGATTGTGATTGTATGATTGTGATTGTATGATTGTGATTGTATGATTGTGATTCTTTCATTGCGATTGTATGATTGTGATTGTATGATTGTGATTGTATGATTGTGATTGTATGATTGTGATTGTATGATTGTGATCGTATGATTGTGGTTGTATAATTAAGGTTGTATGATTGTTTCTGTATGATTGTGATTGTATGATTGCGATTGTATGATCGTGATTGTGAGATTGTGATTGTGAGATTGTGATTGTATGATTGTGATTGAATGATTGTGATTGTGTGATAGTAATTGTATGATTGTGATTGTATGATTGTGATTGTATGATTGTGATTGCATGATAGTAATTGTATGATTGTGATTGTATGATCGTGATTGTGAGATTGTGATTGTATGATTGCGATTGTATGATTGTGATTGTATGATTGTGATTGTATGACTGTGATTGTAAGATTGTGATTGTGTGATTGCGATTGTATGATTGTGACTGTATAATTGTGATTGTATGATTGTGTTTGTATGATTGTGATTGTATGATTGTGATTGTATGATTGTGATCGTATGATTGTGATCGTATAATTGTGATCGTATGATTGGGATTGTATGATTGTGATTGTGTGATTGTGATTGTGAGATTGTGATTGTATGATATTGATTGTATGATAGTGATTGTATGATTGTGATTGTATGATTGTGATTGTATGATTGCGATTGTGTGATTGTGATCGTATGATTGTGAATCTTTGATTGCGATTGTATGATTGTGATTGTATGATTGTGATTGTATGATTGTGATTGCATGATTGTAATTGTATGAATGTGATTGTATGACTGTGATTGTATGATTGTGATTGTATGATTGTGATTGTATGATTGGGATTGTATGATTGTGATTGTGTGATTGTGATTGTGAGATTGTGATTGTATGATCGTGATTGTATGATCGTGATTGTGAGATTGTGGTTGTATGATTGTGATTGTATGATTGTGATTGTATGATTGTGATTGTATGATTGTGATTGTATAATTGTGATTGTATGATTATGATTGTATGATTGTGATTGCATGATAGTGATTGTATGATTGTGATTGTATGATTGTGATTGTATGATTGTGATTGTATGATTGCGATTGTGTGATTGTGATTGTATGATTGTGATTGTATGATAGTGATTGTATGATAGTGATTGTATGATTGTGATTGTATGATTGCGATTGTATGATTATGATTGAATGATTGTGATTGTATGACTGTGATTGTGTGATCGTGATTGTGAGATTGTGATTGTATGATTTTGATTGTATGATGGTGATTGTATGATCGTGATTGTGAGATTGTGATTGTATGATTGTGATGGTATGATTGTGATTGTATGATTGTGATTGTATGATTGTGATTGTATGATTGTGATTGTATGATTGCGATTGTATGATTGTGATTGTATGATTGTGATTGTATGATATTGATTGTATGATAGTGATTGTATGATTGTGATTGTATGATTGTGATTGTATGATTGCGATTGTATGATTATGATTGAATGATTGTGATTGTATGACTGTGATTGTGTGATTGTGATTGTGAGGTTGTGATTGTATGATTGTGATTCTTTCATTGCGATTGTATGATTGTGATTGTATGATTGTGATTATATGATTGTGATTGTATGATTGTGATCGTATGATTGTGGTTGTATAATTAAGGTTGTATGATTGTTTCTGTATGATTGTGATTGTATGATTGCGATTGTATGATTGTGATTGTATGATTGTGATTGTATGATTGTGGTTGTATGATCGTGATTGCCTGATTGTGATTGTATGATTGTGATTGTATGATTGTGATTGTATGATTGTGATTGTATGATTGTGATTGTATGACTGTGATTGTATGATTGTGATTGTATGATTGTGATTGTATGATTGTGATTGTATGATTGTGATTGTATGATTGTGATCGTATGATTGTGATTGTATGATTGTGATTGTATGATTGTGATTGCATGATTGTGATTGTATGATTGTGATTGTATGATTGTGATTGTATGATTGTGATTGTATGATTGTGATTCTTTCATTGCGATTGTATGATTGTGATTCTTTCATTGCGATTGTATGATTGTGATTGTATGATTGTGATTGTATGATTGTGATTGTATGATTGTGATCGTATGATTGTGGTTGTATAATTAAGGTTGTTTGATTGTTTCTGTATGATTGTGATTGTATGATTGCGATTGTATGATCGTGATTGTGAGATTGTGATTGTGAGATTGTGATTGTATGATTGTGATTGAATGATTGTGATTGTGTGATAGTAATTGTATGATTGTGATTGTATGATTGTGATTGTATGATTGTGATCGTATGATTGTGAATCTTTGATTGCGATTGTATGATTGTGATTGTATGATTGTGATTGTATGATTGTGATTGTATGATTGTGATTGCATGATTGTAATTGTATGAATGTGATTGTATGACTGTGATTGTATGATTGTGATTGTATGATTGTGATTGTATGATTGGGATTGTATGATTGTGATTGTGTGATTGTGATTGTGAGATTGTGATTGTATGATCGTGATTGTATGATCGTGATTGTGAGATTGTGGTTGTATGATTGTGATTGTATGATTGTGATTGTATGATAGTAATTGTATGATTGTGATAGTATGATTGCGATTGTATGATTGTGATTGTATGATTGTGATTGTATGATTGTGATCGTATGATTGTGATTCTTTCACTGCGATTGTATGATTGTGATTGTATGATTGTGATTGTATGATTGTGATTGTATGATTGTGATTGTATGATTGTGATTGTATGATTGTGATTGTATGATTGTGATTGTATGATTATGATTGTATGATTGTGATTGCATGATAGTGATTGTATGATTGTGATTGTATGATTGTGATTGTATGATTGTGATTGTATGATTGCGATTGTATGATTATGATTGAATGATTGTGATTGTATGACTGTGATTGTGTGATCGTGATTGTGAGATTGTGATTGTATGATTTTGATTGTATGATGGTGATTGTATGATCGTGATTGTGAGATTGTGATTGTATGATTGTGATGGTATGATTGTGATTGTATGATTGTGATTGTATGATTGTGATTGTATGATTGTGATTGTATGATTGCGATTGTATGATTGTGATTGTATGATTGTGATTGTATGATATTGATTGTATGATAGTGATTGTATGATTGTGATTGTATGATTGTGATTGTATGATTGCGATTGTATGATTATGATTGAATGATTGTGATTGTATGACTGTGATTGTGTGATTGTGATTGTGAGGTTGTGATTGTATGATTGTGATTCTTTCATTGCGATTGTATGATTGTGATTGTATGATTGTGATTGTATGATTGTGATTGTATGATTGTGATTGTATGATTGTGATTGTATGATTGTGATTGTATGATTGTGATCGTATGATTGTGGTTGTATAATTAAGGGTGTATGATTGTTTCTGTATGATTGTGATTGTATGATTGCGATTGTATGATTGTGATTGTATGATTGTGATTGTATGATTGTGGTTGTATGATCGTGATTGCCTGATTGTGATTGTATGATTGTGATTGTATGATTGTGATTGTATGATTGTGATTGTATGACTGTGATTGTATGATTGTGATTGTATGATTGTGATTGTATGATTGTGATTGTATGATTGTGATTGTATGATTGTGATCGTATGATTGTGGTTGTATAATTAAGGTTGTCTGATTGTTTCTGTATGATTGTGATTGTATGATTGCGATTGTATGATTGTGATTGTATGATTGTGATTGTATGATTGTGATTGTATGATTGTGATTGCATGATTGTGATTGTATGATTGTGATTGTATGATTGTGATTGTATGATTGTGATTGTATGATTGTGATTCTTTCATTGCGATTGTATGATTGTGATTGTATGATTGTGATTGTATGATTGTGATTGTATGATTGTGATTGTATGATTGTGATCGTATGATTGTGGTTGTATAATTAAGGTTGTATGATTGTTTCTGTATGATTGTGATTGTATGATTGCGATTGTATGATCGTGATTGTGAGATTGTGATTGTGAGATTGTGATTGTATGATTGTGATTGAATGATTGTGATTGTGTGATAGTAATTGTATGATTGTGATTGTATGATTGTGATTGTATGATTGTGATTGCATGATAGTAATTGTATGATTGTGATTGTATGATCGTGATTGTGAGATTGTGATCGTATGATTGCGATTGTATGATTGTGATTGTATGATTGTGATTGTATGACTGTGATTGTAAGATTGTGATTGTGTGATTGCGATTGTATGATTGTGACTGTATAATTGTGATTGTATGATTGTGTTTGTATGATTGTGATTGTATGATTGTGATTGTATGATTGTGATCGTATGATTGTGATCGTATAATTGTGATCGTATGATTGTGATCGTATGATTGTGATTGTATGATTGTGATTGTATGATTGTGATTGTATGATTGTGATTGTCTGATTGTGACTGTTTGATTGTGATTGTATGATTGTGATTGTATGACTGTGATTGAATGATTGTGATTGTGTGATAGTAATTGTATGATTGTGATTGCATGATTGTGATTGTATGATTGTGATTGTATGATAGTAATTGTATGATTGTGATTGTATGATCGTGATTGTGAGATTGTGATTGTATGATTGTGATCGTATGATTGTGATTGTATGATTGTGATTGTATGATTGTAATTGTATGATTGTGATTGTATGATTGTGATTGTATGATTGTAATTGTGAGATTTGATTGTATGATCGTGATTGTATGATTGTGATTGTATGATAGTGATTGTATGATTGTTTCTGTATGATTGTGATTGTATGATTGTGATTGTATGATTGTGATTGTATGATTGTGATTGCATGATTGTGATTGCATGATTGTGATTCCATGATTGTAATTATATGATTGTGATTGTATGACTGTGATTGTATGATTGTGATTGTATGATTGTGATTGTATGATAGTAATTGTATGATTGTGATAGTATGATTGCGATTGTATGATTGTGATTGTATGATTGTGATTGTATGATTGTGATCGTATGATTGTGATTGTATGATTGTGATTGTATGATTGTGATTGTATGATTGTGATCGTATGATTGTGGTTGTATAATTAAGGTTGTATGATTGTTTCTGTATGATTGTGATTGTATGATTGCGGTTGTATGATCGTGATTGTGAGATTGTGATTGTGAGATTGTGATTGTATGATTGTGATTGAATGATTGTGATTGTGTGATAGTAATTGTATGATTGTGATTGTATGATTGTGATTGTATGATTGTGATCGTATGATTGTGATTCTATGATTGTGATTGTTTGATTCTGATTGTATGATTGTTATTGTATGATTCTGATTGTATGATTGTGATTGTATGATTGTGATTGTATGATTGTGATTGTATGATTGTGATTGTATGATTGTGATTCTTTCATTGCGATTGTATGATTGTGATTGTATGATTTTGATTGTATGATTGTGATCGTATGATTGTGGTTGTATAATTAAGGTTGTATGATTATTTCTGTATGATTGTGATTGTATGATTGCGGTTGTATGATTGTGATTGTATGATTGTGATTGTATGATTGTGATCGTATGATTGTGAATCTTTGATTGCGATTGTATGATTGTGATTGTATGATTGTGATTGTATGATTGTGATTGTATGATTGTGATTGCATGATTGTAATTGTATGAATGTGATTGTATGACTGTGATTGTATGATTGTGATTGTATGATTGTGATTGTATGATTGGGATTGTATGATTGTGATTGTGTGATTGTGATTGTGAGATTGTGATTGTATGATCGTGATTGTATGATCGTGATTGTGAGATTGTGGTTGTATGATTGTGATTGTATGATTGTGATTGTATGATAGTAATTGTATGATTGTGATAGTATGATTGCGATTGTATGATTGTGATTGTATGATTGTGATTGTATGATTGTGATCGTATGATTGTGATTCTTTCATTGCGATTGTATGATTGTGATTGTATGATTGTGATTGTATGATTGTGATTGTATGATTGTGATTGTATGATTGTGATTGTATGATTGTGATTGTATGATTATGATTGTATGATTGTGATTGCATGATAGTGATTGTATGATTGTGATTGTATGATTGTGATTGTATGATTGTGATTGTATGATTGTGATTGTATGATTGCGATTGTGTGATTGTGATTGTATGGTTGTGATTGTATGATAGTGATTGTATGATAGTGATTGTATGATTGTGATTGTATGATTGCGATTGTATGATTATGATTGAATGATTGTGATTGTATGACTGTGATTGTGTGATCGTGATTGTGAGATTGTGATTGTATGATTTTGATTGTATGATGGTGATTGTATGATCGTGATTGTGAGATTGTGATTGTATGATTGTGATGGTATGATTGTGATTGTATGATTGTGATTGTATGATTGTGATTGTATGATTGTGATTGTATGATTGCGATTGTATGATTGTGATTGTATGATTGTGATTGTATGATATTGATTGTATGATAGTGATTGTATGATTGTGATTGTATGATTGTGATTGTATGATTGCGATTGTATGATTATGATTGAATGATTGTGATTGTATGACTGTGATTGTGTGATTGTGATTGTGAGGTTGTGATTGTATGATTGTGATTCTTTCATTGCGATTGTATGATTGTGATTGTATGATTGTGATTGTATGATTGTGATTGTATGATTGTGATTGTATGATTGTGATCGTATGATTGTGGTTGTATAATTAAGGTTGTATGATTGTTTCTGTATGATTGTGATTGTATGATTGCGATTGTATGATTGTGATTGTATGATTGTGATTGTATGATTGTGGTTGTATGATCGTGATTGCCTGATTGTGATTGTATGATTGTGATTGTATGATTGTGATTGTATGATTGTGATTGTATGATTGTGATTGTATGACTGTGATTGTATGATTGTGATTGTATGATTGTGATTGTATGATTGTGATTGTATGATTGTGATTGTATGATTGTGATCGTATGATTGTGGTTGTATAATTAAGGTTGTCTGATTGTTTCTGTATGATTGTGATTGTATGATTGCGATTGTATGATTGTGATTGTATGATTGTGATTGTATGATTGTGATTGTATGATTGTGATTGCATGATTGTGATTGTATGATTGTGATTGTATGATTGTGATTGTATGATTGTGATTGTATGATTGTGATTCTTTCATTGCGATTGTATGATTGTGATTGTATGATTGTGATTGTATGATTGTGATTGTATGATTGTGATTGTATGATTGTGATTGTATGATTGTGATCGTATGATTGTGGTTGTATAATTAAGGTTGTATGATTGTTTCTGTATGATTGTGATTGTATGATTGCGATTGTATGATCGTGATTGTGAGATTGTGATTGTGAGATTGTGATTGTATGATTGTGATTGAATGATTGTGATCGTGTGATAGTAATTGTATGATTGTGATTGTATGATTGTGATTGTATGATTGTGATTGTATGATTGTGATTGTATGACTGTGATTGTAAGATTGTGATTGTGTGATTGCGATTGTATGATTGTGACTGTATAATTGTGATTGTATGATTGTGTTTGTATGATTGTGATTGTATGATTGTGATTGTATGATTGTGATCGTATGATTGTGATCGTATAATTGTGATCGTATGATAGTGATTGTATGATTGTTTCTGTATGATTGTGATTGTATGATTGTGATTGTATGATTGTGATTGTATGATTGTGATTGTATGATTGTGATTGCATGATTGTGATTGCATGATTGTGATTCCATGATTGTAATTGTATGATTGTGATTGTATGACTGTGATTGTATGATTGTGATTGTATGATTGTGATTGTATGATAGTAATTGTATGATTGTGATAGTATGATTGCGATTGTATGATTGTGATTGTATGATTGTGATTGTATGATTGTGATCGTATGATTGTGATTGCATGATTGTGATTGTATGATTGTGATTGTATGATTGTGATTGCATGATTGTGATTGTATGATTGTGATTGTATGATTGTGATTGTATGATTGTGGTTGTATGATTGTGATTCTTTCATTGCGATTGTATGATTGTGATTGTATGATTGTGATTGTATGATTGTGATTGTATGATTGTGATTGTATGATTGTGATCGTATGATTGTGGTTGTATAATTAAGGTTGTATGGTTGTTTCTGTATGATTGTGATTGTATGATTGCGGTTGTATGATCGTGATTGTGAGATTGTGATTGTGAGATTGTGATTGTATGATTGTGATTGAATGATTGTGATTGTGTGATAGTAATTGTATGATTGTGATTGTATGATTGTGATTGTATGATTGTGATCGTATGATTGTGATTCTATGATTGTGATTGTTTGATTCTGATTGTATGATTGTTATTGTATGATTCTGATTGTATGATTGTGATTGTATGATTGTGATTGTATGATTGTGATTGTATGATTGTGATTGTATGATTGTGATTCTTTCATTGCGATTGTATGATTGTGATTGTATGATTGTGATTGTATGAATGTGATTGTATGATTGTGATCGTATGATTGTGGTTGTATAATTAAGGTTGTATGATTATTTCTGTATGATTGTGATTGTATGATTGCGGTTGTATGATTGTGATTGTATGATTGTGATTGTATGATTGTGATCGTATGATTGTGAATCTTTGATTGCGATTGTATGATTGTGATTGTATGATTGTGATTGTATGATTGTGATTGTATGATTGTGATTGCATGATTGTAATTGTATGAATGTGATTGTATGACTGTGATTGTATGATTGTGATTGTATGATTGTGATTGTATGATTGGGATTGTATGATTGTGATTGTGTGATTGTGATTGTGAGATTGTGATTGTATGATCGTGATTGTATGATCGTGATTGTGAGATTGTGGTTGTATGATTGTGATTGTATGATTGTGATTGTATGATTGTGATTGTATGATTGTGATTGTATGATTGTGATTGTATAATTGTGATTGTATGATTATGATTGTATGATTGTGATTGCATGATAGTGATTGTATGATTGTGATTGTATGATTGTGATTGTATGATTGTGATTGTATGATTGCGATTGTGTGATTGTGATTGTATGATTGTGATTGTATGATAGTGATTGTATGATAGTGATTGTATGATTGTGATTGTATGATTGCGATTGTATGATTATGATTGAATGATTGTGATTGTATGACTGTGATTGTGTGATCGTGATTGTGAGATTGTGATTGTATGATTTTGATTGTATGATGGTGATTGTATGATCGTGATTGTGAGATTGTGATTGTATGATTGTGATGGTATGATTGTGATTGTATGATTGTGATTGTATGATTGTGATTGTATGATTGTGATTGTATGATTGCGATTGTATGATTGTGATTGTATGATTGTGATTGTATGATATTGATTGTATGATAGTGATTGTATGATTGTGATTGTATGATTGTGATTGTATGATTGCGATTGTATGATTATGATTGAATGATTGTGATTGTATGACTGTGATTGTGTGATTGTGATTGTGAGGTTGTGATTGTATGATTGTGATTCTTTCATTGCGATTGTATGATTGTGATTGTATGATTGTGATTATATGATTGTGATTGTATGATTGTGATCGTATGATTGTGGTTGTATAATTAAGGTTGTATGATTGTTTCTGTATGATTGTGATTGTATGATTGCGATTGTATGATTGTGATTGTATGATTGTGATTGTATGATTGTGGTTGTATGATCGTGATTGCCTGATTGTGATTGTATGATTGTGATTGTATGATTGTGATTGTATGATTGTGATTGTATGACTGTGATTGTATGATTGTGATTGTATGATTGTGATTGTATGATTGTGATTGTATGATTGTGATTGTATGATTGTGATCGTATGATTGTGATTGTATGATTGTGATTGTATGATTGTGATTGCATGATTGTGATTGTATGATTGTGATTGTATGATTGTGATTGTATGATTGTGATTGTATGATTGTGATTCTTTCATTGCGATTGTATGATTGTGATTCTTTCATTGCGATTGTATGATTGTGATTGTATGATTGTGATTGTATGATTGTGATTGTATGATTGTGATTGTATGATTGTGATCGTATGATTGTGGTTGTATAATTAAGGTTGTATGATTGTTTCTGTATGATTGTGATTGTATGATTGCGATTGTATGATCGTGATTGTGAGATTGTGATTGTGAGATTGTGATTGTATGATTGTGATTGAATGATTGTGATTGTGTGATAGTAATTGTATGATTGTGATTGTATGATTGTGATTGTATGATTGTGATTGCATGATAGTAATTGTATGATTGTGATTGTATGATCGTGATTGTGAGATTGTGATTGTATGATTGCGATTGTATGATTGTGATTGTATGATTGTGATTGTATGACTGTGATTGTAAGATTGTGATTGTGTGATTGCGATTGTATGATTGTGACTGTATAATTGTGATTGTATGATTGTGTTTGTATGATTGTGATTGTATGATTGTGATTGTATGATTGTGATCGTATGATTGTGATCGTATAATTGTGATCGTATGATTGTGATCGTATGATTGTGATTGTATGATTGTGATTGTATGATTGTGATTGTATGATTGTGATTGTATGACTGTGATCGTATGATTGTGATTCTTTGATTGCGATTGTATGATTGTGATTGTATGATTGTGATTGTATGATTGTGATTGTATGATTGTGATTGTATGATTGTGATTGCATGATTGTAATTGTATGATTGTGATTGTATGACAGTGATTGTATGATTGTGATTGTATGACTGTGATTGTATGATTGTGATTGTATGATTGTGATTGTATGATTGTGATTGTATGATAGTGATTGTATGATTGTTTCTGTATGATTGCGATTGTATGATTATGATTGTATGATTGGGATTGTATGATTGTGATTGTGTGATTGTGATTGTGAGATTGTGATTGTGTGATCGTGATTGTATGATCGTGATTGTGAGATTGTGGTTGTATGATTGTGATTGTATGATTGTGATTGTATGATAGTAATTGTATGATTGTGATAGTATGATTGCGATTGTATGATTGTGATTGTATGATTGTGATTGTATGATTGTGATCGTATGATCGTGATTCTTTCATTGCGATTGTATGATTGTGATTGTATGATTGTGATTGTATGATTGTGATTGTATGATTGTGATTGTATGATTGTGATTGTATGATTGTGATTGTATGATTGTGATTGTATGATTGTGATTGTATGATTGTGATTGTATGATTGTGATTGTATGATTGTGATTGTATGATTGTGATTGTATGATTATGATTGTATGATTGTGATTGCATGATAGTGATTGTATGATTGTGATTCTATGATTGTGATTGTTTCATTCTGATTGTATGATTGTTATTGTATGATTCTGATTGTATGATTGTGATTGTATGATTGTGATTGTATGATTGTGATTGTATGATTGTGATTCTTCCATTGCGATTGTATGATTGTGATTGTATGATTGTGATTGTATGATTGTGATTGTATGATTGTGATCGTATGATTGTGGTTGTATAATTAAGGTTGTATGATTATTTCTGTATGATTGTGATTGTATGATTGCGGTTGTATGTGATTGTGAGATTGTGATTGTGAGATTGTGATTGTGAGATTGTGATTGTATGATTGTGATTGAATGATTGTGATTGTGTGCTAGTAATTGTATGATTGTGATTCTATGATTGTGATTGTTTGATTCTGATTGTATGATTGTTATTGTATGATTGTGATCGTATGATTGTGGTTGTATAATTAAGGTTGTATGATTATTTCTGTATGATTGTGATTGTATGATTGCGGTTGTATGATTGTGATTGTATGATTGTGATCGTATGATTGTGAATCTTTGATTGCGATTGTATGATTGTGATTGTATGATTGTGATTGTATGATTGTGATTGTATGATTGTGATTGTATGATTGTGATTGTATGATTGTGATTGTATGATTGTGATTGTATGATTGTGATTGTATGATTGTGATTGTATGATTGTGGTTGTATGATTGTGATTCTTTCATTGCGATTGTATGATTGTGATTGTATGATTGTGATTGTATGATTGTGATTGTATGATTGTGATTGTATGATTGTGATCGTATGATTGTGGTTGTATAATTAAGGTTGTATGATTGTTTCTGTATGATTGTGATTGTATGATTGCGGTTGTATGATCGTGATTGTGAGATTGTGATTGAGAGATTGTGATTGTATGATTGTGATTGAATGATTGTGATTGTGTGATAGTAATTGTATGATTGTGATTGTATGATTGTGATTGTATGATTGTGATCGTATGATTGTGATTCTATGATTGTGATTGTTTGATTCTGATTGTATGATTGTTATTGTATGATTCTGATTGTATGATTGTGATTGTATGATTGTGATTGTATGATTGTGATTGTATGATTGTGATTGTATGATTGTGATTCTTTCATTGCGATTGTATGATTGTGATTGTATGATTGTGATTGTATGATTGTGATTGTATGATTGTGATCGTATGATTGTGGTTGTATAATTAAGGTTGTATGATTATTTCTGTATGATTGTGATTGTATGATTGCGGTTGTATGATTGTGATTGTATGATTGTGATTGTATGATTGTGATCGTATGATTGTGAATCTTTGATTGCGATTGTATGATTGTGATTGTATGATTGTGATTGTATGATTGTGATTGTATGATTGTGATTGTATGATTGTGATTGCATGATTGTAATTGTATGAATGTGATTGTATGACTGTGATTGTATGATTGTGATTGTATGATTGTGATTGTATGATTGGGATTGTATGATTGTGATTGTGTGATTGTGATTGTGAGATTGTGATTGTATGATCGTGATTGTATGATCGTGATTGTGAGATTGTGGTTGTATGATTGTGATTGTATGATTGTGATTGTATGATTGTGATTGTATGATTGTGATTGTATGATTGTGATTGTATGATTATGATTGTATGATTGTGATTGCATGATAGTGATTGTATGATTGTGATTGTATGATTGTGATTGTATGATTGTGATTGTATGATTGCGATTGTGTGATTGTGATTGTATGATTGTGATTGTATGATAGTGATTGTATGATAGTGATTGTATGATTGTGATTGTATGATTGCGATTGTATGATTATGATTGAATGATTGTGATTGTATGACTGTGATTGTGTGATCGTGATTGTGAGATTGTGATTGTATGATTTTGATTGTATGATGGTGATTGTATGATCGTGATTGTGAGATTGTGATTGTATGATTGTGATGGTATGATTGTGATTGTATGATTGTGATTGTATGATTGTGATTGTATGATTGTGATTGTATGATTGCGATTGTATGATTGTGATTGTATGATTGTGATTGTATGATATTGATTGTATGATAGTGATTGTATGATTGTGATTGTATGATTGTGATTGTATGATTGCGATTGTATGATTATGATTGAATGATTGTGATTGTATGACTGTGATTGTGTGATTGTGATTGTGAGGTTGTGATTGTATGATTGTGATTCTTTCATTGCGATTGTATGATTGTGATTGTATGATTGTGATTGTATGATTGTGATTGTATGATTGTGATCGTATGATTGTGGTTGTATAATTAAGGTTGTCTGATTGTTTCTGTATGATTGTGATTGTATGATTGCGATTGTATGATTGTGATTGTATGATTGTGATTGTATGATTGTGATTGTATGATTGTGATTGCATGATTGTGATTGTATGATTGTGATTGTATGATTGTGATTGTATGATTGTGATTGTATGATTGTGATTCTTTCATTGCGATTGTATGATTGTGATTGTATGATTGTGATTGTATGATTGTGATTGTATGATTGTGATTGTATGATTGTGATCGTATGATTGTGGTTGTATAATTAAGGTTGTATGATTGTTTCTGTATGATTGTGATTGTATGATTGCGATTGTATGATCGTGATTGTGAGATTGTGATTGTGAGATTGTGATTGTATGATTGTGATTGAATGATTGTGATTGTGTGATAGTAATTGTATGATTGTGATTGTATGATTGTGATTGTATGATTGTGATTGCATGATAGTAATTGTATGATTGTGATTGTATGATCGTGATTGTGAGATTGTGATTGTATGATTGCGATTGTATGATTGTGATTGTATGATTGTGATTGTATGACTGTGATTGTAAGATTGTGATTGTGTGATTGCGATTGTATGATTGTGACTGTATAATTGTGATTGTATGATTGTGTTTGTATGATTGTGATTGTATGATTGTGATTGTATGATTGTGATCGTATGATTGTGATCGTATAATTGTGATCGTATGATTGTGATCGTATGATTGTGATTGTATGATTGTGATTGTATGATTGTGATTGTATGATTGTGATTGTCTGATTGTGACTGTTTGATTGTGATTGTATGATTGTGATTCTATGATTGTGATTGTTTGATTCTGATTGTATGATTGTTATTGTATGATTCTGATTGTATGATTGTGATTGTATGATTGTGATTGTATGATTGTGATTGTATGATTGTGATTGTATGATTGTGATTGTATGATTGTGATTCTTCCATTGCGATTGTATGATTGTGATTGTATGATTGTGATTGTATGATTGTGATTGTATGATTGTGATCGTATGATTGTGGTTGTATAATTAAGGTTGTATGATTATTTCTGTATGATTGTGATTGTATGATTGCGGTTGTATGATTGTGATTGTATGATTGAGATTGTATGATTGTGATCGTATGATTGTGAATCTTTGATTGCGATTGTATGATTGTGATTGTATGATTGTGATTGTATGATTGTGATTGTATGATTGTGATTGTATGATTGTGATTGTATGATTGTGATTGTATGATTGTGATTGTATGATTGTGATTGTATGATTGTGATTGTATGATTGTGATTGTATGATAGTGATTGTATGATTGTTTCTGTATGATTGTGATTGTATGATTGCGATTGTATGATTATGATTGTATAATTGTGATTGTATGATTGTGATTGTATGACTGTGATCGTATGATTGTGATTCTTTGATTGCGATTGTATGATTGTGATTGTATGATTGTGATTGTATGATTGTGATTGTATGATTGTGATTGCATGATTGTAATTGTATGATTGTGATTGTATGACAGTGATTGTATGATTGTGATTGTATGACTGTGATTGTATGATTGTGATTGTATGATTGTGATTGTATGAGAGTGATTGTATGATTGTTTCTGTATGATTGCGATTGTATGATTATGATTGTATGATTGGGATTGTATGATTGTGATTGTGTGATTGTGATTGTGAGATTGTGATTGTGTGATCGTGATTGTATGATCGTGATTGTGAGATTGTGGTTGTATGATTGTGATTGTATGATTGTGATTGTATGATAGTAATTGTATGATTGTGATAGTATGATTGCGATTGTATGATTGTGATTGTATGATTGTGATTGTATGATTGTGATCGTATGATTGTGATTCTTTCATTGCGATTGTATGATTGTGACTGTATGATTGTGATTGTATGATTGTGATTGTATGATTGTGATTGTATGATTGTGATTGTATGATTGTGATTGTATGATTGTGATTGTATGATTGTGATTGTATGATTGTGATTGTATGATTATGATTGTATGATTGTGATTGCATGATAGTGATTGTATGATTGTGATTCTATGATTGTGATTGTTTCATTCTGATTGTATGATTGTTATTGTATGATTCTGATTGTATGATTGTGATTGTATGATTGTGATTGTATGATTGTGATTGTATGATCGTGATTGTGAGATTGTGATTGTATGATTGTGATCGTATGATTGTGATTGTATGATTGTGATTGTATGATTGTAATTGTATGATTGTGATTGTATGATCGTGATTGTGAGATTGTGATTGTATGATTGTGATCGTATGATTGTGATTGTATGATTGTGATTGTATGATTGTAATTGTATGATTGTGATTGTATGATTGTGATTGTATGATTGTAATTGTGAGATTTGATTGTATGATCGTGATTGTATGATTGTGATTGTATGATAGTGATTGTATGATTGTTTCTGTATGATTGTGATTGTATGATTGTGATTGTATGATTGTGATTGTATGATTGTGATTGCATGATTGTGATTGCATGATTGTGATTCCATGATTGTAATTGTATGATTGTGATTGTATGACTGTGATTGTATGATTGTGATTGTATGATTGTGATTGTATGATAGTAATTGTATGATTGTGATAGTATGATTGCGATTGTATGATTGTGATTGTATGATTGTGATTGTATGATTGTGATCGTATGATTGTGATTGTATGATTGTGATTGTATGATTGTGATTGTATGATTGTGATTGCATGATTGTGATTGTATGATTGTGATTGTATGATTGTGATTGTATGATTGTGGTTGTATGATTGTGATTCTTTCATTGCGATTGTATGATTGTGATTGTATGATTGTGATTGTATGATTGTGATTGTATGATTGTGATTGTATGATTGTGATCGTATGATTGTGGTTGTATAATTAAGGTTGTATGATTGTTTCTGTATGATTGTGATTGTATGATTGCGGTTGTATGATCGTGATTGTGAGATTGTGATTGTGAGATTGTGATTGTATGATTGTGATTGAATGATTGTGATTGTGTGATAGTAATTGTATGATTGTGATTGTATGATTGTGATTGTATGATTGTGATCGTATGATTGTGATTCTATGATTGTGATTGTTTGATTCTGATTGTATGATTGTTATTGTATGATTCTGATTGTATGATTGTGATTGTATGATTGTGATTGTATGATTGTGATTGTATGATTGTGATTGTATGATTGTGATTCTTTCATTGCGATTGTATGATTGTGATTGTATGATTGTGATTGTATGATTGTGATCGTATGATTGTGGTTGTATAATTAAGGTTGTATGATTATTTCTGTATGATTGTGATTGTATGATTGCGGTTGTATGATTGTGATTGTATGATTGTGATTGTATGATTGTGATCGTATGATTGTGAATCTTTGATTGCGATTGTATGATTGTGATTGTATGATTGTGATTGTATGATTGTGATTGTATGATTGTGATTGCATGATTGTAATTGTATGAATGTGATTGTATGACTGTGATTGTATGATTGTGATTGTATGATTGTGATTGTATGATTGGGATTGTATGATTGTGATTGTGTGATTGTGATTGTGAGATTGTGATTGTATGATCGTGATTGTATGATCGTGATTGTGAGATTGTGGTTGTATGATTGTGATTGTATGATTGTGATTGTATGATAGTAATTGTATGATTGTGATAGTATGATTGCGATTGTATGATTGTGATTGTATGATTGTGATTGTATGATTGTGATCGTATGATTGTGATTCTTTCATTGCGATTGTATGATTGTGATTGTATGATTGTGATTGTATGATTGTGATTGTATGATTGTGATTGTATGATTGTGATTGTATGATTGTGATTGTATGATTATGATTGTATGATTGTGATTGCATGATAGTGATTGTATGATTGTGATTGTATGATTGTGATTGTATGATTGTGATTGTATGATTGCGATTGTGTGATTGTGATTGTATGGTTGTGATTGTATGATAGTGATTGTATGATAGTGATTGTATGATTGTGATTGTATGATTGCGATTGTATGATTATGATTGAATGATTGTGATTGTATGACTGTGATTGTGTGATCGTGATTGTGAGATTGTGATTGTATGATTTTGATTGTATGATGGTGATTGTATGATCGTGATTGTGAGATTGTGATTGTATGATTGTGATGGTATGATTGTGATTGTATGATTGTGATTGTATGATTGTGATTGTATGATTGTGATTGTATGATTGCGATTGTATGATTGTGATTGTATGATTGTGATTGTATGATATTGATTGTATGATAGTGATTGTATGATTGTGATTGTATGATTGTGATTGTATGATTGCGATTGTATGATTATGATTGAATGATTGTGATTGTATGACTGTGATTGTGTGATTGTGATTGTGAGGTTGTGATTGTATGATTGTGATTCTTTCATTGCGATTGTATGATTGTGATTGTATGATTGTGATTGTATGATTGTGATTGTATGATTGTGATTGTATGATTGTGATCGTATGATTGTGGTTGTATAATTAAGGTTGTATGATTGTTTCTGTATGATTGTGATTGTATGATTGCGATTGTATGATTGTGATTGTATGATTGTGATTGTATGATTGTGGTTGTATGATCGTGATTGCCTGATTGTGATTGTATGATTGTGATTGTATGATTGTGATTGTATGATTGCGATTGTATGATTGTGATTGTATGATTGTGATTGTATGATTGTGATTGTATGATTGTGATTGCATGATTGTGATTGTATGATTGTGATTGTATGATTGTGATTGTATGATTGTGATTGTATGATTGTGATTCTTTCATTGCGATTGTATGATTGTGATTGTATGATTGTGATTGTATGATTGTGATTGTATGATTGTGATTGTATGATTGTGATCGTATGATTGTGGTTGTATAATTAAGGTTGTATGATTGTTTCTGTATGATTGTGATTGTATGATTGCGATTGTATGATCGTGATTGTGAGATTGTGATTGTGAGATTGTGATTGTATGATTGTGATTGAATGATTGTGATTGTGTGATAGTAATTGTATGATTGTGATTGTATGATTGTGATTGTATGATTGTGATTGTATGATTGTGATTGTATGACTGTGATTGTAAGATTGTGATTGTGTGATTGCGATTGTATGATTGTGACTGTATAATTGTGATTGTATGATTGTGTTTGTATGATTGTGATTGTATGATTGTGATTGTATGATTGTGATCGTATGATTGTGATCGTATAATTGTGATCGTATGATAGTGATTGTATGATTGTTTCTGTATGATTGTGATTGTATGATTGTGATTGTATGATTGTGATTGTATGATTGTGATTGTATGATTGTGATTGCATGATTGTGATTGCATGATTGTGATTCCATGATTGTAATTGTATGATTGTGATTGTATGACTGTGATTGTATGATTGTGATTGTATGATTGTGATTGTATGATAGTAATTGTATGATTGTGATAGTATGATTGCGATTGTATGATTGTGATTGTATGATTGTGATTGTATGATTGTGATCGTATGATTGTGATTGTATGATTGTGATTGTATGATTGTGATTGTATGATTGTGATTGCATGATTGTGATTGTATGATTGTGATTGTATGATTGTGATTGTATGATTGTGGTTGTATGATTGTGATTCTTTCATTGCGATTGTATGATTGTGATTGTATGATTGTGATTGTATGATTGTGATTGTATGATTGTGATTGTATGATTGTGATCGTACGATTGTGGTTGTATAATTAAGGTTGTATGATTGTTTCTGTATGATTGTGATTGTATGATTGCGGTTGTATGATCGTGATTGTGAGATTGTGATTGTGAGATTGTGATTGTATGATTGTGATTGAATGATTGTGATTGTGTGATAGTAATTGTATGATTGTGATTGTATGATTGTGATTGTATGATTGTGATCGTATGATTGTGATTCTATGATTGTGATTGTTTGATTCTGATTGTATGATTGTTATTGTATGATTCTGATTGTATGATTGTGATTGTATGATTGTGATTGTATGATTGTGATTGTATGATTGTGATTGTATGATTGTGATTGTATGATTGTGATTCTTTCATTGCGATTGTATGATTGTGATTGTATGATTGTGATTGTATGATTGTGATTGTATGATTGTGATCGTATGATTGTGGTTGTATAATTAAGGTTGTATGATTATTTCTGTATGATTGTGATTGTATGATTGCGGTTGTATGATTGTGATTGTATGATTGTGATTGTATGATTGTGATCGTATGATTGTGATCGTATGATTGTGAATCTTTGATTGCGATTGTATGATTGTGATTGTATGATTGTGATTGTATGATTGTGATCGTATGATTGTGATCGTATAATTGTGATCGTATGATTGTGATCGTATGATTGTGATTGTATGATTGTGATTGTATGATTGTGATTGTATGATTGTGATTGTATGACTGTGATTGTATGATTGTGATTGTATGATTGTGATTGTATGATTGGGATTGTATGATTGTGATTGTGTGATTGTGATTGTGAGATTGTGATTGTGTGATCGTGATTGTATGATCGTGATTGTGAGATTGTGGTTGTATGATTGTGATTGTATGATTGTGATTGTATGATTGTGATTGTATGATTGTGATTGTATAATTGTGATTGTATGATTATGATTGTATGATTGTGATTGCATGATAGTGATTGTATGATTGCGATTGTATGATTATGATTGAATGATTGTGATTGTATGACTGTGATTGTGTGATCGTGATTGTGAGATTGTGATTGTATGATTTTGATTGTATGATGGTGATTGTATGATCGTGATTGTGAGATTGTGATTGTATGATTGTGATGGTATGATTGTGATTGTATGATTGTGATTGTATGATTGTGATTGTATGATTGTGATTGTATGATTGCGATTGTATGATTGTGATTGTATGATTGTGATTGTATGATATTGATTGTATGATAGTGATTGTATGATTGTGATTGTATGATTGTGATTGTATGATTGCGATTGTATGATTATGATTGAATGATTGTGATTGTATGACTGTGATTGTGTGATTGTGATTGTGAGGTTGTGATTGTATGATTGTGATTCTTTCATTGCGATTGTATGATTGTGATTGTATGATTGTGATTATATGATTGTGATTGTATGATTGTGATCGTATGATTGTGGTTGTATAATTAAGGTTGTATGATTGTTTCTGTATGATTGTGATTGTATGATTGCGATTGTATGATTGTGATTGTATGATTGTGATTGTATGATTGTGGTTGTATGATCGTGATTGCCTGATTGTGATTGTATGATTGTGATTGTATGATTGTGATTGTATGATTGTGATTGTATGATTGTGATTGTATGACTGTGATTGTATGATTGTGATTGTATGATTGTGATTGTATGATTGTGATTGTATGATTGTGATTGTATGATTGTGATCGTATGATTGTGATTGTATGATTGTGATTGTATGATTGTGATTGCATGATTGTGATTGTATGATTGTGATTGTATGATTGTGATTGTATGATTGTGATTGTATGATTGTGATTCTTTCATTGCGATTGTATGATTGTGATTCTTTCATTGCGATTGTATGATTGTGATTGTATGATTGTGATTGTATGATTGTGATTGTATGATTGTGATTGTATGATTGTGATCGTATGATTGTGGTTGTATAATTAAGGTTGTATGATTGTTTCTGTATGATTGTGATTGTATGATTGCGATTGTATGATCGTGATTGTGAGATTGTGATTGTGAGATTGTGATTGTATGATTGTGATTGAATGATTGTGATTGTGTGATAGTAATTGTATGATTGTGATTGTATGATTGTGATTGTATGATTGTGATTGCATGATAGTAATTGTATGATTGTGATTGTATGATCGTGATTGTGAGATTGTGATTGTATGATTGCGATTGTATGATTGTGATTGTATGATTGTGATTGTATGACTGTGATTGTAAGATTGTGATTGTGTGATTGCGATTGTATGATTGTGACTGTATAATTGTGATTGTATGATTGTGTTTGTATGATTGTGATTGTATGATTGTGATTGTATGATTGTGATCGTATGATTGTGATCGTATAATTGTGATCGTATGATTGTGATCGTATGATTGTGATTGTATGATTGTGATTGTATGATTGTGATTGTATGATTGTGATTGTATGACTGTGATCGTATGATTGTGATTCTTTGATTGCGATTGTATGATTGTGATTGTATGATTGTGATTGTATGATTGTGATTGTATGATTGTGATTGCATGATTGTAATTGTATGATTGTGATTGTATGACAGTGATTGTATGATTGTGATTGTATGACTGTGATTGTATGATTGTGATTGTATGATTGTGATTGTATGATAGTGATTGTATGATTGTTTCTGTATGATTGCGATTGTATGATTATGATTGTATGATTGGGATTGTATGATTGTGATTGTGTGATTGTGATTGTGAGATTGTGATTGTGTGATCGTGATTGTATGATCGTGATTGTGAGATTGTGGTTGTATGATTGTGATTGTATGATTGTGATTGTATGATAGTAATTGTATGATTGTGATAGTATGATTGCGATTGTATGATTGTGATTGTATGATTGTGATTGTATGATTGTGATCGTATGATTGTGATTCTTTCATTGCGATTGTATGATTGTGATTGTATGATTGTGATTGTATGATTGTGATTGTATGATTGTGATTGTATGATTGTGATTGTATGATTGTGATTGTATGATTGTGATTGTATGATTGTGATTGTATGATTGTGATTGTATGATTGTGATTGTATGATTGTGATTGTATGATTGTGATTGTATGATTATGATTGTATGATTGTGATTGCATGATAGTGATTGTATGATTGTGATTCTATGATTGTGATTGTTTCATTCTGATTGTATGATTGTTATTGTATGATTCTGATTGTATGATTGTGATTGTATGATTGTGATTGTATGATTGTGATTGTATGATTGTGATTCTTCCATTGCGATTGTATGATTGTGATTGTATGATTGTGATTGTATGATTGTGATTGTATGATTGTGATCGTATGATTGTGGTTGTATAATTAAGGTTGTATGATTATTTCTGTATGATTGTGATTGTATGATTGCGGTTGTATGTGATTGTGAGATTGTGATTGTGAGATTGTGATTGTGAGATTGTGATTGTATGATTGTGATTGAATGATTGTGATTGTGTGATAGTAATTGTATGATTGTGATTCTATGATTGTGATTGTTTGATTCTGATTGTATGATTGTTATTGTATGATTGTGATCGTATGATTGTGGTTGTATAATTAAGGTTGTATGATTATTTCTGTATGATTGTGATTGTATGATTGCGGTTGTATGATTGTGATTGTATGATTGTGATTGTATGATTGTGATCGTATGATTGTGAATCTTTGATTGCGATTGTATGATTGTGATTGTATGATTGTGATTGTATGATTGTGATTGTATGACTGTGATTGTATGATTGTGATTGTATGATTGTGATTGTATGATTGGGATTGTATGATTGTGATTGTGTGATTGTGATTGTGAGATTGTGATTGTATGATCGTGATTGTATGATCGTGATTGTGAGATTGTGGTTGTATGATTGTGATTGTATGATTGTGATTGTATGATAGTAATTGTATGATTGTGATAGTATGATTGCGATTGTATGATTGTGATTGTATGATTGTGATTGTATGATTGTGATCGTATGATTGTGATTCTTTCATTGCGATTGTATGATTGTGATTGTATGATTGTGATTGTATGATTGTGATTGTATGATTGTGATTGTATGATTGTGATTGTATGATTGTGATTGTATGATTGTGATTGTATGATTGTGATTGTATGATTATGATTGTATGATTGTGATTGCATGATAGTGATTGTATGATTGTGATTGTATGATTGTGATTGTATGATTGTGATTGTATGATTGCGATTGTGTGATTGTGATTGTATGGTTGTGATTGTATGATAGTGATTGTATGATAGTGATTGTATGATTGTGATTGTATGATTGCGATTGTATGATTATGATTGAATGATTGTGATTGTATGACTGTGATTGTGTGATCGTGATTGTGAGATTGTGATTGTATGATTTTGATTGTATGATGGTGATTGTATGATCGTGATTGTGGGATTGTGATTGTATGATTGTGATGGTATGATTGTGATTGTATGATTGTGATTGTATGATTGTGATTGTATGATTGTGATTGTATGATTGCGATTGTATGATTGTGATTGTATGATTGTGATTGTATGATATTGATTGTATGATAGTGATTGTATGATTGTGATTGTATGATTGTGATTGTATGATTGCGATTGTATGATTATGATTGAATGATTGTGATTGTATGACTGTGATTGTGTGATTGTGATTGTGAGGTTGTGATTGTATGATTGTGATTCTTTCATTGCGATTGTATGATTGTGATTGTATGATTGTGATTGTATGATTGTGATTGTATGATTGTGATTGTATGATTGTGATCGTATGTTTGTGGTTGTATAATTAAGGTTGTATGATTGTTTCTGTATGATTGTGATTGTATGATTGCGATTGTATGATTGTGATTGTATGATTGTGATTGTATGATTGTGGTTGTATGATCGTGATTGCCTGATTGTGATTGTATGATTGTGATTGTATGATTGTGATTGTATGATTGTGATTGTATGATTGTGATTGTATGACTGTGATTGTATGATTGTGATTGTATGATTGTGATTGTATGATTGTGATTGTATGATTGTGATTGTATGATTGTGATCGTATGATTGTGGTTGTATAATTAAGGTTGTCTGATTGTTTCTGTATGATTGTGATTGTATGATTGCGATTGTATGATTGTGATTGTATGATTGTGATTGTATGATTGTGATTGTATGATTGTGATTGCATGATTGTGATTGTATGATTGTGATTGTATGATTGTGATTGTATGATTGTGATTGTATGATTGTGATTCTTTCATTGCGATTGTATGATTGTGATTGTATGATTGTGATTGTATGATTGTGATTGTATGATTGTGATTGTATGATTGTGATCGTATGATTGTGGTTGTATAATTAAGGTTGTATGATTGTTTCTGTATGATTGTGATTGTATGATTGCGATTGTATGATCGTGATTGTGAGATTGTGATTGTGAGATTGTGATTGTATGATTGTGATTGAATGATTGTGATTGTGTGATAGTAATTGTATGATTGTGATTGTATGATTGTGATTGTATGATTGTGATTGTATGATTGTGATTGTATGATTGTGATTGTATGACTGTGATTGTAAGATTGTGATTGTGTGATTGCGATTGTATGATTGTGACTGTATAATTGTGATTGTATGATTGTGTTTGTATGATTGTGATTGTATGATTGTGATTGTATGATTGTGATCGTATGATTGTGATCGTATAATTGTGATCGTATGATAGTGATTGTATGATTGTTTCTGTATGATTGTGATTGTATGATTGTGATTGTATGATTGTGATTGTATGATTGTGATTGTATGATTGTGATTGCATGATTGTGATTGCATGATTGTGATTCCATGATTGTAATTGTATGATTGTGATTGTATGACTGTGATTGTATGATTGTGATTGTATGATTGTGATTGTATGATAGTAATTGTATGATTGTGATAGTATGATTGCGATTGTATGATTGTGATTGTATGATTGTGATTGTATGATTGTGATCGTATGATTGTGATTGTATGATTGTGATTGTATGATTGTGATTGTATGATTGTGATTGCATGATTGTGATTGTATGATTGTTATTGTATGATTGTGATTGTATGATTGTGGTTGTATGATTGTGATTCTTTCATTGCGATTGTATGATTGTGATTGTATGATTGTGATTGTATGATTGTGATTGTATGATTGTGATTGTATGATTGTGATCGTACGATTGTGGTTGTATAATTAAGGTTGTATGATTGTTTCTGTATGATTGTGATTGTATGATTGCGGTTGTATGATCGTGATTGTGAGATTGTGATTGTGAGATTGTGATTGTATGATTGTGATTGAATGATTGTGATTGTGTGATAGTAATTGTATGATTGTGATTGTATGATTGTGATTGTATGATTGTGATCGTATGATTGTGATTCTATGATTGTGATTGTTTGATTCTGATTGTATGATTGTTATTGTATGATTCTGATTGTATGATTGTGATTGTATGATTGTGATTGTATGATTGTGATTGTATGATTGTGATTGTATGATTGTGATTCTTTCATTGCGATTGTATGATTGTGATTGTATGATTGTGATTGTATGATTGTGATTGTATGATTGTGATCGTATGATTGTGGTTGTATAATTAAGGTTGTATGATTATTTCTGTATGATTGTGATTGTATGATTGCGGTTGTATGATTGTGATTGTATGATTGTGATTGTATGATTGTGATCGTATGATTGTGATCGTATGATTGTGAATCTTTGATTGCGATTGTATGATTGTGATTGTATGATTGTGATTGTATGATTGTGATTGTATGATTGTGATTGCATGATTGTAATTGTATGAATGTGATTGTATGACTGTGATTGTATGATTGTGATTGTATGATTGTGATTGTATGATTGGGATTGTATGATTGTGATTGTGTGATTGTGATTGTGAGATTGTGATTGTATGATCGTGATTGTATGATCGTGATTGTGAGATTGTGGTTGTATGATTGTGATTGTATGATTGTGATTGTATGATTGTGATTGTATGATTGTGATTGTATAATTGTGATTGTATGATTATGATTGTATGATTGTGATTGCATGATAGTGATTGTATGATTGCGATTGTATGATTATGATTGAATGATTGTGATTGTATGACTGTGATTGTGTGATCGTGATTGTGAGATTGTGATTGTATGATTTTGATTGTATGATGGTGATTGTATGATCGTGATTGTGAGATTGTGATTGTATGATTGTGATGGTATGATTGTGATTGTATGATTGTGATTGTATGATTGTGATTGTATGATTGTGATTGTATGATTGCGATTGTATGATTGTGATTGTATGATTGTGATTGTATGATATTGATTGTATGATAGTGATTGTATGATTGTGATTGTATGATTGTGATTGTATGATTGCGATTGTATGATTATGATTGAATGATTGTGATTGTATGACTGTGATTGTGTGATTGTGATTGTGAGGTTGTGATTGTATGATTGTGATTCTTTCATTGCGATTGTATGATTGTGATTGTATGATTGTGATTATATGATTGTGATTGTATGATTGTGATCGTATGATTGTGGTTGTATAATTAAGGTTGTATGATTGTTTCTGTATGATTGTGATTGTATGATTGCGATTGTATGATTGTGATTGTATGATTGTGATTGTATGATTGTGGTTGTATGATCGTGATTGCCTGATTGTGATTGTATGATTGTGATTGTATGATTGTGATTGTATGATTGTGATTGTATGATTGTGATTGTATGATTGTGATTGTATGACTGTGATTGTATGATTGTGATTGTATGATTGTGATTGTATGATTGTGATTGTATGATTGTGATTGTATGATTGTGATCGTATGATTGTGATTGTATGATTGTGATTGTATGATTGTGATTGCATGATTGTGATTGTATGATTGTGATTGTATGATTGTGATTGTATGATTGTGATTGTATGATTGTGATTCTTTCATTGCGATTGTATGATTGTGATTCTTTCATTGCGATTGTATGATTGTGATTGTATGATTGTGATTGTATGATTGCGATTGTATGATTGTGATTGTATGATTGTGATCGTATGATTGTGGTTGTATAATTAAGGTTGTATGATTGTTTCTGTATGATTGTGATTGTATGATTGCGATTGTATGATCGTGATTGTGAGATTGTGATTGTGAGATTGTGATTGTATGATTGTGATTGAATGATTGTGATTGTGTGATAGTAATTGTATGATTGTGATTGTATGATTGTGATTGTATGATTGTGATTGCATGATAGTAATTGTATGATTGTGATTGTATGATCGTGATTGTGAGATTGTGATTGTATGATTGCGATTGTATGATTGTGATTGTATGATTGTGATTGTATGACTGTGATTGTAAGATTGTGATTGTGTGATTGCGATTGTATGATTGTGACTGTATAATTGTGATTGTATGATTGTGTTTGTATGATTGTGATTGTATGATTGTGATTGTATGATTGTGATCGTATGATTGTGATCGTATAATTGTGATCGTATGATTGTGATCGTATGATTGTGATTGTATGATTGTGATTGTATGATTGTGATTGTATGATTGTGATTGTATGACTGTGATCGTATGATTGTGATTCTTTGATTGCGATTGTATGATTGTGATTGTATGATTGTGATTGTATGATTGTGATTGTATGATTGTGATTGCATGATTGTAATTGTATGATTGTGATTGTATGACAGTGATTGTATGATTGTGATTGTATGACTGTGATTGTATGATTGTGATTGTATGATTGTGATTGTATGATAGTGATTGTATGATTGTTTCTGTATGATTGCGATTGTATGATTATGATTGTATGATTGGGATTGTATGATTGTGATTGTATGATTGTGATTGTATGATTGTGATTGTATGATTGTGATTGTATGATTGTGATTGTATGATTGTGATTGTATGATTGTGATTGTATGATTGTGATTGTATGATTGTGATTGTATGATTATGATTGTATGATTGTGATTGCATGATAGTGATTGTATGATTGTGATTCTATGATTGTGATTGTTTCATTCTGATTGTATGATTGTTATTGTATGATTCTGATTGTATGATTGTGATTGTATGATTGTGATTGTATGATTGTGATTGTATGATTGTGATTCTTCCATTGCGATTGTATGATTGTGATTGTATGATTGTGATTGTATGATTGTGATTGTATGATTGTGATCGTATGATTGTGGTTGTATAATTAAGGTTGTATGATTATTTCTGTATGATTGTGATTGTATGATTGCGGTTGTATGTGATTGTGAGATTGTGATTGTGAGATTGTGATTGTGAGATTGTGATTGTATGATTGTGATTGAATGATTGTGATTGTGTGATAGTAATTGTATGATTGTGATTCTATGATTGTGATTGTTTGATTCTGATTGTATGATTGTTATTGTATGATTGTGATCGTATGATTGTGGTTGTATAATTAAGGTTGTATGATTATTTCTGTATGATTGTGATTGTATGATTGCGGTTGTATGATTGTGATTGTATGATTGTGATTGTATGATTGTGATCGTATGATTGTGAATCTTTGATTGCGATTGTATGATTGTGATTGTATGATTGTGATTGTATGATTGTGATTGTATGATTGTGATTGTATGATTGTGATTGTATGATTGTGATTGTATGATTGTGATTGTATGATTGTGATTGTATGATTGTGATTGTATGATTGTGGTTGTATGATTGTGATTCTTTCATTGCGATTGTATGATTGTGATTGTATGATTGTGATTGTATGATTGTGATTGTATGATTGTGATTGTATGATTGTGATCGTATGATTGTGGTTGTATAATTAAGGTTGTATGATTGTTTCTGTATGATTGTGATTGTATGATTGCGGTTGTATGATCGTGATTGTGAGATTGTGATTGTGAGATTGTGATTGTATGATTGTGATTGAATGATTGTGATTGTGTGATAGTAATTGTATGATTGTGATTGTATGATTGTGATTGTATGATTGTGATCGTATGATTGTGATTCTATGATTGTGATTGTTTGATTCTGATTGTATGATTGTTATTGTATGATTCTGATTGTATGATTGTGATTGTATGATTGTGATTGTATGATTGTGATTGTATGATTGTGATTGTATGATTGTGATTCTTTCATTGCGATTGTATGATTGTGATTGTATGATTGTGATTGTATGATTGTGATCGTATGATTGTGGTTGTATAATTAAGGTTGTATGATTATTTCTGTATGATTGTGATTGTATGATTGCGGTTGTATGATTGTGATTGTATGATTGTGATTGTATGATTGTGATCGTATGATTGTGAATCTTTGATTGCGATTGTATGATTGTGATTATATGATTGTGATTGTATGATTGTGATTGTATGATTGTGATTGTATGATTGTGATTGCATGATTGTAATTGTATGAATGTGATTGTATGACTGTGATTGTGTGATTGTGATTGTATGATTGTGATTGTATGATTGGGATTGTATGATTGTGATTGTGTGATTGTGATTGTGAGATTGTGATTGTATGATCGTGATTGTATGATCGTGATTGTGAGATTGTGGTTGTATGATTGTGATTGTATGATTGTGATTGTATGATTGTGATTGTATGATTGTGATTGTATGATTGTGATTGTATGATTATGATTGTATGATTGTGATTGCATGATAGTGATTGTATGATTGTGATTGTATGATTGTGATTGTATGATTGTGATTGTATGATTGCGATTGTGTGATTGTGATTGTATGATTGTGATTGTATGATAGTGATTGTATGATAGTGATTGTATGATTGTGATTGTATGATTGCGATTGTATGATTATGATTGAATGATTGTGATTGTATGACTGTGATTGTGTGATCGTGATTGTGAGATTGTGATTGTATGATTTTGATTGTATGATGGTGATTGTATGATCGTGATTGTGAGATTGTGATTGTATGATTGTGATGGTATGATTGTGATTGTATGATTGTGATTGTATGATTGTGATTGTATGATTGTGATTGTATGATTGCGATTGTATGATTGTGATTGTATGATTGTGATTGTATGATATTGATTGTATGATAGTGATTGTATGATTGTGATTGTATGATTGTGATTGTATGATTGCGATTGTATGATTATGATTGAATGATTGTGATTGTATGACTGTGATTGTGTGATTGTGATTGTGAGGTTGTGATTGTATGATTGTGATTCTTTCATTGCGATTGTATGATTGTGATTGTGTGATTGTGATTGTATGATTGTGATTGTATGATTGTGATCGTATGATTGTGGTTGTATAATTAAGGTTGTATGATTGTTTCTGTATGATTGTGATTGTATGATTGCGATTGTATGATTGTGATTGTATGATTGTGATTGTATGACTGTGATTGTATGATTGTGATTGTATGATTGTGATTGTATGATTGTGATTGTATGATTGTGATTGTATGATTGTGATCGTATGATTGTGGTTGTATAATTAAGGTTGTCTGATTGTTTCTGTATGATTGTGATTGTATGATTGCGATTGTATGATTGTGATTGTATGATTGTGATTGTATGATTGTGATTGTATGATTGTGATTGCATGATTGTGATTGTATGATTGTGATTGTATGATTGTGATTGTATGATTGTGATTGTATGATTGTGATTCTTTCATTGCGATTGTATGATTGTGATTGTATGATTGTGATTGTATGATTGTGATTGTATGATTGTGATTGTCTGATTGTGACTGTTTGATTGTGATTGTATGATTGTGATTCTATGATTGTGATTGTTTGATTCTGATTGTATGATTGTTATTGTATGATTCTGATTGTATGATTGTGATTGTATGATTGTGATTGTATGATTGTGATTGTATGATTGTGATTGTATGATTGTGATTGTATGATTGTGATTCTTCCATTGCGATTGTATGATTGTGATTGTATGATTGTGATTGTATGATTGTGATTGTATGATTGTGATCGTATGATTGTGGTTGTATAATTAAGGTTGTATGATTATTTCTGTATGATTGTGATTGTATGATTGCGGTTGTATGATTGTGATTGTATGATTGAGATTGTATGATTGTGATCGTATGATTGTGAATCTTTGATTGCGATTGTATGATTGTGATTGTATGATTGTGATTGTATGATTGTGATTGTATGATTGTGATTGTATGATTGTGATTGTATGATTGTGATTGTATGATTGTGATTGTATGATTGTGATTGTATGATTGTGATTGTATGATAGTGATTGTATGATTGTTTCTGTATGATTGTGATTGTATGATTGCGATTGTATGATTATGATTGTATAATTGTGATTGTATGATTGTGATTGTATGACTGTGATCGTATGATTGTGATTCTTTGATTGCGATTGTATGATTGTGATTGTATGATTGTGATTGTATGATTGTGATTGTATGATTGTGATTGCATGATTGTAATTGTATGATTGTGATTGTATGATTGTGATTGTATGATTGTGATTGTATGATTGTGATTGTATGATTATGATTGTATGATTGTGATTGCATGATAGTGATTGTATGATTGTGATTCTATGATTGTGATTGTTTCATTCTGATTGTATGATTGTTATTGTATGATTCTGATTGTATGATTGTGATTGTATGATTGTGATTGTATGATTGTGATTGTATGATTGTGATTCTTCCATTGCGATTGTATGATTGTGATTGTATGATTGTGATTGTATGATTGTGATTGTATGATTGTGATCGTATGATTGTGGTTGTATAATTAAGGTTGTATGATTATTTCTGTATGATTGTGATTGTATGATTGCGGTTGTATGTGATTGTGAGATTGTGATTGTGAGATTGTGATTGTGAGATTGTGATTGTATGATTGTGATTGAATGATTGTGATTGTGTGATAGTAATTGTATGATTGTGATTGCATGATTGTGATTGTATGATTGTGATTGTATGATTGTGATTGTATGACTGTGATTGTAAGATTGTGATTGTGTGATTGCGATTGTATGATTGTGACTGTATAATTGTGATTGTATGATTGTGTTTGTATGATTGTGATTGTATGATTGTGATTGTATGATTGTGATCGTATGATTGTGATCGTATAATTGTGATCGTATGATTGTGATCGTATGATTGTGATTGTATGATTGTGATTGTATGATTGTGATTGTATGATTGTGATTGTATGACTGTGATCGTATGATTGTGATTCTTTGATTGCGATTGTATGATTGTGATTGTATGATTGTGATTGTATGATTGTGATTGTATGATTGTGATTGCATGATTGTAATTGTATGATTGTGATTGTATGACAGTGATTGTATGATTGTGATTGTATGACTGTGATTGTATGATTGTGATTGTATGATTGTGATTGTATGATAGTGATTGTATGATTGTTTCTGTATGATTGCGATTGTATGATTATGATTGTATGATTGGGATTGTATGATTGTGATTGTGTGATTGTGATTGTGAGATTGTGATTGTGTGATCGTGATTGTATGATCGTGATTGTGAGATTGTGGTTGTATGATTGTGATTGTATGATTGTGATTGTATGATAGTAATTGTATGATTGTGATAGTATGACTGCGATTGTATGATTGTGATTGTATGATTGTGATTGTATGATTGTGATCGTATGATTGTGATTCTTTCATTGCGATTGTATGATTGTGATTGTATGATTGTGATTGTATGATTGTGATTGTATGATTGTGATTGTATGATTGTGATTGTATGATTGTGATTGTATGATTGTGATTGCATGATAGTAATTGTATGATTGTGATTGTATGATCGTGATTGTGAGATTGTGATTGTATGATTGCGATTGTATGATTGTGATTGTATGATTGTGATTGTATGACTGTGATTGTAAGATTGTGATTGTGTGATTGCGATTGTATGATTGTGACTGTATAATTGTGATTGTATGATTGTGTTTGTATGATTGTGATTGTATGATTGTGATTGTATGATTGTGATCGTATGATTGTGATCGTATAATTGTGATCGTATGATTGTGATCGTATGATTGTGATTGTATGATTGTGATTGTATGATTGTGATTGTATGATTGTGATTGTATGACTGTGATCGTATGATTGTGATTCTTTGATTGCGATTGTATGATTGTGATTGTATGATTGTGATTGTATGATTGTGATTGTATGATTGTGATTGCATGATTGTAATTGTATGATTGTGATTGTATGACAGTGATTGTATGATTGTGATTGTATGACTGTGATTGTATGATTGTGATTGTATGATTGTGATTGTATGATAGTGATTGTATGATTGTTTCTGTATGATTGCGATTGTATGATTATGATTGTATGATTGGGATTGTATGATTGTGATTGTGTGATTGTGATTGTGAGATTGTGATTGTGTGATCGTGATTGTATGATCGTGATTGTGAGATTGTGGTTGTATGATTGTGATTGTATGATTGTGATTGTATGATAGTAATTGTATGATTGTGATAGTATGACTGCGATTGTATGATTGTGATTGTATGATTGTGATTGTATGATTGTGATCGTATGATTGTGATTCTTTCATTGCGATTGTATGATTGTGATTGTATGATTGTGATTGTATGATTGTGATTGTATGATTGTGATTGTATGATTGTGATTGTATGATTGTGATTGTATGATTGTGATTGTATGATTGTGATTGTATGATTGTGATTGTATGATTGTGATTGTATGATTGTGATTGTATGATTGTGATTGTATGATTATGATTGTATGATTGTGATTGCATGATAGTGATTGTATGATTGTGATTCTATGATTGTGATTGTTTCATTCTGATTGTATGATTGTTATTGTATGATTCTGATTGTATGATTGTGATTGTATGATTGTGATTGTATGATTGTGATTGTATGATTGTGATTCTTCCATTGCGATTGTATGATTGTGATTGTATGATTGTGATTGTATGATTGTGATCGTATGATTGTGGTTGTATAATTAAGGTTGTATGATTATTTCTGTATGATTGTGATTGTATGATTGCGGTTGTATGTGATTGTGAGATTGTGATTGTGAGATTGTGATTGTGAGATTGTGATTGTATGATTGTGATTGAATGATTGTGATTGTGTGATAGTAATTGTATGATTGTGATTCTATGATTGTGATTGTTTGATTCTGATTGTATGATTGTTATTGTATGATTGTGATCGTATGATTGTGGTTGTATAATTAAGGTTGTATGATTATTTCTGTATGATTGTGATTGTATGATTGCGGTTGTATGATTGTGATTGTATGATTGTGATTGTATGATTGTGATCGTATGATTGTGAATCTTTGATTGCGATTGTATGATTGTGATTGTATGATTGTGATTGTATGATTGTGATTGTATGATTGTGATTGTATGATTGTGATTGTATGATTGTGATTGTATGATTGTGATTGTATGATTGTGATTGTATGATTGTGATTGTATGATTGTGGTTGTATGATTGTGATTCTTTCATTGCGATTGTATGATTGTGATTGTATGATTGTGATTGTATGATTGTGATTGTATGATTGTGATTGTATGATTGTGATCGTATGATTGTGGTTGTATAATTAAGGTTGTATGATTGTTTCTGTATGATTGTGATTGTATGATTGCGGTTGTATGATCGTGATTGTGAGATTGTGATTGTGAGATTGTGATTGTATGATTGTGATTGAATGATTGTGATTGTGTGATAGTAATTGTATGATTGTGATTGTATGATTGTGATTGTATGATTGTGATCGTATGATTGTGATTCTATGATTGTGATTGTTTGATTCTGATTGTATGATTGTTATTGTATGATTCTGATTGTATGATTGTGATTGTATGATTGTGATTGTATGATTGTGATTGTATGATTGTGATTGTATGATTGTGATTCTTTCATTGCGATTGTATGATTGTGATTGTATGATTGTGATTGTATGATTGTGATCGTATGATTGTGGTTGTATAATTAAGGTTGTATGATTATTTCTGTATGATTGTGATTGTATGATTGCGGTTGTATGATTGTGATTGTATGATTGTGATTGTATGATTGTGATCGTATGATTGTGAATCTTTGATTGCGATTGTATGATTGTGATTGTATGATTGTGATTGTATGATTGTGATTGTATGATTGTGATTGTATGATTGTGATTGCATGATTGTAATTGTATGAATGTGATTGTATGACTGTGATTGTGTGATTGTGATTGTATGATTGTGATTGTATGATTGGGATTGTATGATTGTGATTGTGTGATTGTGATTGTGAGATTGTGATTGTATGATCGTGATTGTATGATCGTGATTGTGAGATTGTGGTTGTATGATTGTGATTGTATGATTGTGATTGTATGATTGTGATTGTATGATTGTGATTGTATGATTGTGATTGTATGATTATGATTGTATGATTGTGATTGCATGATAGTGATTGTATGATTGTGATTGTATGATTGTGATTGTATGATTGTGATTGTATGATTGCGATTGTGTGATTGTGATTGTATGATTGTGATTGTATGATAGTGATTGTATGATAGTGATTGTATGATTGTGATTGTATGATTGCGATTGTATGATTATGATTGAATGATTGTGATTGTATGACTGTGATTGTGTGATCGTGATTGTGAGATTGTGATTGTATGATTTTGATTGTATGATGGTGATTGTATGATCGTGATTGTGAGATTGTGATTGTATGATTGTGATGGTATGATTGTGATTGTATGATTGTGATTGTATGATTGTGATTGTATGATTGTGATTGTATGATTGCGATTGTATGATTGTGATTGTATGATTGTGATTGTATGATATTGATTGTATGATAGTGATTGTATGATTGTGATTGTATGATTGTGATTGTATGATTGCGATTGTATGATTATGATTGAATGATTGTGATTGTATGACTGTGATTGTGTGATTGTGATTGTGAGGTTGTGATTGTATGATTGTGATTCTTTCATTGCGATTGTATGATTGTGATTGTATGATTGTGATTGTATGATTGTGATCGTATGATTGTGGTTGTATAATTAAGGTTGTATGATTGTTTCTGTATGATTGTGATTGTATGATTGCGATTGTATGATTGTGATTGTATGATTGTGATTGTATGACTGTGATTGTATGATTGTGATTGTATGATTGTGATTGTATGATTGTGATTGTATGATTGTGATTGTATGATTGTGATCGTATGATTGTGGTTGTATAATTAAGGTTGTCTGATTGTTTCTGTATGATTGTGATTGTATGATTGCGATTGTATGATTGTGATTGTATGATTGTGATTGTATGATTGTGATTGTATGATTGTGATTGCATGATTGTGATTGTATGATTGTGATTGTATGATTGTGATTGTATGATTGTGATTGTATGATTGTGATTCTTTCATTGCGATTGTATGATTGTGATTGTATGATTGTGATTGTATGATTGTGATTGTATGATTGTGATTGTATGATTGTGATTGTCTGATTGTGACTGTTTGATTGTGATTGTATGATTGTGATTCTATGATTGTGATTGTTTGATTCTGATTGTATGATTGTTATTGTATGATTCTGATTGTATGATTGTGATTGTATGATTGTGATTGTATGATTGTGATTGTATGATTGTGATTGTATGATTGTGATTGTATGATTGTGATTCTTCCATTGCGATTGTATGATTGTGATTGTATGATTGTGATTGTATGATTGTGATTGTATGATTGTGATCGTATGATTGTGGTTGTATAATTAAGGTTGTATGATTATTTCTGTATGATTGTGATTGTATGATTGCGGTTGTATGATTGTGATTGTATGATTGAGATTGTATGATTGTGATCGTATGATTGTGAATCTTTGATTGCGATTGTATGATTGTGATTGTATGATTGTGATTGTATGATTGTGATTGTATGATTGTGATTGTATGATTGTGATTGTATGATTGTGATTGTATGATTGTGATTGTATGATTGTGATTGTATGATAGTGATTGTATGATTGTTTCTGTATGATTGTGATTGTATGATTGCGATTGTATGATTATGATTGTATAATTGTGATTGTATGATTGTGATTGTATGACTGTGATCGTATGATTGTGATTCTTTGATTGCGATTGTATGATTGTGATTGTATGATTGTGATTGTATGATTGTGATTGTATGATTGTGATTGCATGATTGTAATTGTATGATTGTGATTGTATGACAGTGATTGTATGATTGTGATTGTATGACTGTGATTGTATGATTGTGATTGTATGATTGTGATTGTATGATAGTGATTGTATGATTGTTTCTGTATGATTGCGATTGTATGATTATGATTGTATGATTGGGATTGTATGATTGTGATTGTGTGATTGTGATTGTGAGATTGTGATTGTGTGATCGTGATTGTATGATCGTGATTGTGAGATTGTGGTTGTATGATTGTGATTGTATGATTGTGATTGTATGATAGTAATTGTATGATTGTGATAGTATGATTGCGATTGTATGATTGTGATTGTATGATTGTGATTGTATGATTGTGATCGTATGATTGTGATTCTTTCATTGCGATTGTATGATTGTGACTGTATGATTGTGATTGTATGATTGTGATTGTATGATTGTGATTGTATGATTGTGATTGTATGATTGTGATTGTATGATTGTGATTGTATGATTGTGATTGTATGATTGTGATTGTATGATTGTGATTGTATGATTATGATTGTATGATTGTGATTGCATGATAGTGATTGTATGATTGTGATTCTATGATTGTGATTGTTTCATTCTGATTGTATGATTGTTATTGTATGATTCTGATTGTATGATTGTGATTGTATGATTGTGATTGTATGATTGTGATTGTATGATTGTGATTCTTCCATTGCGATTGTATGATTGTGATTGTATGATTGTGATTGTATGATTGTGATTGTATGATTGTGATCGTATGATTGTGGTTGTATAATTAAGGTTGTATGATTATTTCTGTATGATTGTGATTGTATGATTGCGGTTGTATGTGATTGTGAGATTGTGATTGTGAGATTGTGATTGTGAGATTGTGATTGTATGATTGTGATTAAATGATTGTGATTGTGTGATAGTAATTGTATGATTGTGATTGCATGATTGTGATTGTATGATTGTGATTGTATGATAGTAATTGTATGATTGGGATTGTATGATCGTGATTGTGAGATTGTGATTGTATGATTGCGATTGTATGATTGTGATTGTATGATTGTGATTGTATGATTGAGATTGTATGATTGTGATCGTATGATTGTGAATCTTTGATTGCGATTGTATGATTGTGATTGTATGATTGTGATTGTATGATTGTGATTGTATGATTGTGATTGTATGATTGTGATTGTATGATTGTGATTGTATGATTGTGATTGTATGATTGTGATTGTATGATTGTGATTGTATGATTGTGATTGTATGATTGTGATTGTATGATTGTGATTGTATGATTGTGATTGTATGATTGTGATTGTATGATTGTGATTGCATGATTGTGATTATATGATAGTGATTGTATGATTGTTTCTGTATGATTGTGATTGTATGATTGCGATTGTATGATTATGATTGTATAATTGTGATTGTATGATTGTGATTGTGTGATTGTGATTGTGAGATTTGATTGTATGATCGTGATTGTATGATTGTGATTGTATGATAGTGATTGTATGATTGTTTCTGTATGATTGTGATTGTATGATTGTGATTGTATGATTGTGATTGTATGATTGTGATTGCATGATTGTGATTGCATGATTGTAATTGTATGATTGTGATTGTATGACTGTGATTGTATGATTGTGATTGTATGATTGTGATTGTATGATAGTAATTGTATGATTGTGATAGTATGATTGCGATTGTATGATTGTGATTGTATGATTGTGATTGTATGATTGTGATCGTATGATTGTGATTGTATGATTGTGATTGTATGATTGTGATTGTATGATTGTGATTGCATGATTGTGATTGTATGATTGTGATTGTATGATTGTGATTGTATGATTGTGGTGGTATGATTGTGATTCTTTCATTGCGATTGTATGATTGTGATTGTATGATTGTGATTGTATGATTGTGATTGTATGATTGTGATTGTATGATTGTGATCGTATGATTGTGGTTGTATAATTAAGGTTGTATGATTGTTTCTGTATGATTGTGATTGTATGATTGCGATTGTATGATCGTGATTGTGAGATTGTGATTGTGAGATTGTGATTGTATGATTGTGATTGAATGATTGTGATTGTGTGATAGTAATTGTATGATTGTGATTGTATGATTGTGATTGTATGATTGTGATTGTATGATTGTGATTGTATGATAGTAATTGTATGATTGTGATTGTATGATCGTGATTGTGAGATTGTGATTGTGTGATTGTGATTGTATGATTGTGATTGTATGATTGTGATTGTATGACTGTGATTGTAAGATTGTGATTGTGTGATTGCGATTGTATGATTGTGACTGTATAATTGTGATTGTATGATTGTGTTTGTATGATTGTGATTGTATGATTGTGATTGTATGATTGTGATCGTATGATTGTGATTCTATGATTGTGATTGTTTGATTCTGATTGTATGATTGTTATTGTATGATTCTGATTGTATGATTGTGATTGTATGATTGCGATTGTATGACTGTGATTGTAAGATTGTGATTGTGTGATTGCGATTGTATGATTGTGACTGTATAATTGTGATTGTATGATTGTGTTTGTATGATTGTGATTGTATGATTGTGATTGCATGATTGTGATAGTATGATTGTGATTTTATGATTGTGATTGTATGATTGTGGTTGTATGATTGTGATTCTTTCATTGCGATTGTATGATTGTGATTGTATGATTGTGATTGTATGATTGTGATTGTATGATTGTGATTGTATGATTGTGATCGTATGATTGTGGTTGTATAATTAAGGTTGTATGATTGTTTCTGTATGATTGTGATTGTATGATTGCGATTGTATGATCGTGATTGTGAGATTGTGATTGTGAGATTGTGATTGTATGATTGTGATTGAATGATTGTGATTGTGTGATAGTAATTGTATGATTGTGATTGTATGATTGTGATTGTATGATTGTGATTGTATGATTGTGATTTTATGATTGTGATTGTATGATAGTAATTGTATGATTGTGATTGTATGATCGTGATTGTGAGATTGTGATTGTGTGATTGTGATTGTATGATTGTGATTGTATGATTGTGATTGTATGACTGTGATTGTAAGATTGTGATTGTGTGATTGTGATTGTATGATTGTGATTGTATGATAGTGATTGTATGATTGTTTCTGTATGATTGTGATTGTATGATTGCGATTGTATGATTATGATTGTATAATTGTGATTGTATGATTGTGATTGTGTGATTGTGATTGTGAGATTTGATTGTATGATCGTGATTGCATGATCGTGATTGTGAGATTGTGATTGTATGATTGTGATTGAATGATTGTGATTGTATGATAGTAATTGTATGATTGTGATTGTATGATTGCGATTGTATGATTGTGATTGTATGATTGTGATTGTATGACTGTGATCGTATGATTGTGATTCTTTGATTGCGATTGTATGATTGTGATTGTATGATTGTGATTGTATGATTGTGATTGTATGATTGTGATTGTATGATTGTGATTGTATGATTGTGATTGCATGATTGTAATTGTATGATTGTGATTGTATGACTGTGATTGTATGATTGTGATTGTATGATTGTGATTGTATGATTGTGATTGTATGATAGTGATTGTATGATTGTTTCTGTATGATTGTGATTGTATGATTGCGATTGTATGATTATGATTGTATGATTGTGATTGTATGATTGTGATTGTGTGATTGTGATTGTGAGATTGTGATTGTATGATCGTGATTGTATGATCGTGATTGTGAGATTGTGGTTGTATGATTGTGACTGTATGATTGTGATTGTATGATAGTAATTGTATGATTGTGATAGTATGATTGCGATTGTATGATTGTGATTGTATGATTGTGATTGTATGATTGTGATCGTATGATTGTGATTCTTTCATTGCGATTGTATGATTGTGATTGTATGATTGTGATTGTATGATTGTGATTGTATGATTGTGATTGTATGATTGTGATTGTATGATTGTGATTGTATGATGGTGATTGTATGATCGTGATTGTGAGATTGTGATTGTATGATTGTGATTGTATGATTGTGATTGTATGATTGTGATTGTATGATTGTGATTGTATGATTGTGATTGTATGATTGTGATTGTATGATTGTGATTGTATGATTGTGATTGTATGATTGTGATTGTATGATTGCGATTGTATGATTGTGATTGTATGATTGTGATTGTATGATAGTGATTGTATGATAGTGATTGTATGATTGTGATTGTATGATTGTGATTGTATGATTGCGATTGTATGATTATGATTGAATGATTGTGATTGTATGACTGTGATTGTGTGATTGTGATTGTGAGATTGTGGTTGTATGATTTTGATTGTATGATGGTGATTGTATGATCGTGATTGTGAGATTGTGATTGTGAGATTGTGATTGTATGATTGTGATTCAATGATTGTGATTGTATGATAGTAATTGTATGATTGTGATTGTATGATTGCGATTGTGTGATCGTGATTGCCTGATTGTGATTGTATGATTGTGATTGTATGATTGCAATTGTATGATTGTGATCGTATGATTGTGATTCTTTGATTGCGATTGTATGATTGTGATTGTATGATTGTGATTGTATGATTGTGATTGTATGATTATGGTTGTATGATTGTGATTGTATGATTGTGATTCTTTCATTGCGATTGTATGA